>NC_081323.1:50640189-51890189 GCF_026419965.1 Kogia breviceps
ATCCATCCTTTACACTGGCACTGCTGCTGTTTGAATGCTTCTGCTCCCAGTCTTCTCATATCAGCCAGATCTCGGCTTAAACAAAACCTGCCCCAGTTAATTATAATAGGATCATTTTCACTCCGTCCCCATCCCAAATATTCACTACCATAACAGCCTATTAATTGCTTTCCCAAACTTAATTGTATATACATTTACCTGTCAATTGTAATCAATATTCTTTGCTCCATGTGAATCAAAGACTATGACTACTCTGCTCACAGGACCTACCCAGCAGCTAGCAAAGTTTCCCACACATAACAGGTATCCTAGGTAGTTGACTGAAGTCGACCTGCCCCTGCTTAAAAGCAACTGAATCCCTGAAACTGGATTAAAACGATTCAAGACCCCTATGAAAGGCCAGAAACAAACGTAAATCCTCTAGAAAAAAGATATCATCCTGCGTCTCATATTATTTCTATAAACAATTTTAAAAATACAATGTCTGGTCCATGAAGAAGTAACATGAAAATAAGTAGAAAATAGACAAGTACTATAGCATTGAGAATTTCAGCCAAGGGTCAGTGCTATTAAAAAAGGTAATGGCAGGGCCTCCCTGGTGGCGCAGTGGTTGAGAGTCTGCCTAGTGATGCAGGGGACACGGGTTCGTGCTCTGGTCTGGGAGGAACCCACATGCTGCGGAGCAGCTAGGCCTGTGAGCCATGGCTGCTGAGCCTGCGTGTCCAGAGCCTGTGCTCCGCAACGGAAGAAGCCACAACAGTGAGGCCCACGTACCGAAAAAGAAAAAAAAAAAGGTAATGGCAGAATTAAAAAAAGAAAAAAGAACAAACAGAAATTCTAGAACTGAGAAAATACAATAGTTGAAACAAAGAACTCAATAGAAGTATTTAAGAACAGATAAAATACAGCTGAAGAGAGAATTCATGAAATGGAAGATAGGTCAAAAGGATTTATCTAGAATAAAGCAGAGGGAGGCAAGAAGATAAAAAATACACAAGAGAGGATAAGGGGTAGGGAGAATATGAGTGAGATGATCTAACCTACATGTAATGTGAGTCCCAGATAAGAGGAAAGAGGGAAATGAAACAGAAGAAATATTTGAAGAGACAAAGGCTAAAAATTCTCCAAAACTGACAGAAGACATCAAGCCACAGATTTAAGGTGTTCCAAGAACCCCAAGCAGATAAATAAAAATAAAATCTGTGTCTAGATACACTAAAGTAATACTTCTGAAAACAATTTTCTTTTTTTTAGAAAAATTAAGCATTCAAAAGGGAAAAAAAGACACTGTGGCAGACTGCAAAGATGGCTACAAACATTCCTCTCATTTCTGTACATATACCTTTTATAATGAAACTTTGGTACTTTTCCTACCAAAAGGTGAAATTTATTTCCCCATCTCTTGAATTTGAGCTGGCCTTGTGACTTGACTGAAACAATAAAATGCAGCAGAAGTGACCATATAACTTCTAAGTTGAGACCTAAAGAGATCTTACAGCTTCCATTTTGCTCTCTGGGAACACTGCTGCCATAATGTGAAGTAGCCCTTGCTGACCTCTTTACATAGAGAGCTCCAGCAGACAGGTAACACCAACTGCCAGACATGTACTTGAGACACTCTCAGTCCCAATCTCAGTCCTAGCTGACTACAGCTGCACGAATGACTCCAGTCAAAACTACAGAGGAACCAAACAGCAAACCCAGCACAGATGGCTGATTCACAGAATCACAAGCTAATAACAGATCTTCCTCAACTTAGCGTGGGGTTATGTCCTGATAAACGTATTGTAAGCTGAAAAGAGCCCAAGTCAAAAATGCATTAAAAATTTTTTTTTATGCATTTAATAATCTAACCTATACCAAACATAATAGCTTACCTTGGTCTACCTTAAACATGCTCAGAACACTTACATTAGCCTACAGTTGAGCAAAAAAGTGTTGAATATCTCATATAATTTATTGAATACTGTACTGAAAGTGAAAAACAATGGTTGTATGGAAACAATGGTTATAAGGGTATCGGTTGTTTACCCTTGGGATCACATGGCTGACTTGGGAGGTGTGGCTCACTACTGCTGTCTAGCATCACAAGAGAGTATTGTATCATGTATTACTAACTTGGGGGAAAAAAATCAAAAATCAAAATTCAAAGTATGGTTTCTACTGAATGCATATTTGTTTCACACTACCATAAAGTTGAAAAAATCATAAGTCAAACCATTGTAAGCTGGGGATCGTTTGTAGATGGCTGTTTTTTTTTTTTTTTTTTTGCAGTACGCGGGCCTCTCACTGTTGTGGCCTCTCCCATTGAGGAGCACAGGCTCTGGATGCGCAGGCTCAGCAGCCATGGCTCACGGGCCCAGCCGCTCCACAGCATGTGGGCTCTTCCCAGACTGGGGCACAAACCTGTGTCCCCTGCATCAGCAGGCGGACTCTCAACCACTGCACCACCAGGGAAGCCCAGATGGCTGTTGTTTTAAACAACTAAGTTTGGGAATCTTAGGTTTGCAGCAGTAGAAAATACAGAAATATTTTCTTCAAGAAAAAGCAATCAGGGCTTTTTTTTTTTTTTTTTTTTTTGCCACGGAGTAACTAAGCCTGTGCACAACTACTGAGCCTGCGCGCTAGAGCCCACGAGCCACAACTACTGAAGCACATGCACACCACAATTACTGAAGTCTGCATGCCCTAGAGCCTGTGCTCCACAACAAGAGAAGCCACTGCAATGAGAAGCCCACACACCATAATGAAGGGTAGCCCCAGCTCGCCACAACTAGAGAAAGCCCACACACGGCAATGAAGACCTAAAACAGCCAGAAATAAATAAATAAATAAATGTATTTTTAAAAAAGAGTAAGATGGCAGATTTAAATTTAACTAATTTCATTAAATGAACTAAATGTTCCAATTAAAATATGAAAATTATAAGACCTAATAACAAAAAAACCCAACTGTTTGCTGTTTGTAAGACATTTAAAACATAAGTATATAGAAAGTTGAAAATTTAAAAAACAATAAAATAAAACATGAAAATAATAGGATAACTCTGATATCAATATCTGACAAAGCACACACACATGCACACACACAGTAATTGTAAAGATCTTAAAATTCTAACCAAGAAAATGCAGCATGTGTTATAATTATACTACAACATGACCAAGTAAAGCTTACTTCAGAAATTTAGCAATGGTCTCTTACTAGGAAACATATTAATAAAAATCCTCACAAAAATAATTCAAAATATAAAAAGCCTCATGATTACCCTGATGGTTGCTTGTAAATTCTTGATTTTTAAAAAAGGCATTCATCAGACAAAAAGATTTACTGAGCACTCATTTTGTGCTAGGTCCTATTCCTGGTACTAGAAATGAAACAGTAAGCAAAACCTAACTGACTCCTTGCCTTCATGAAACTTAGTCTAAGAGCAAAAAAAATCCTGACATTAAACAACCCACCTCAGAGATAAATGTGAGAGGGAATTACAAGACTTTAAGAGCCTATAAGAAGAAAATCTGACCTAGTCAGGGAGTTCAGTAAAGTTCCTTGAGAACTCCTGACTCCTGAACTGGGATGTCAAGGATGACTAGGAATTAAGCAGACAAGGAGTATAGGGAACTCTATTCTAGCCAATAGTCTCAGAAATGGTGGGAACAAGGCCTGAAAGCAGCCGTTATATCTAGAGCACAGAGAACAAGGAAGATCACGGTACCAGAGAAGGGTGGGGATGCAGGTCAAGGACCACATAAGGGGGATTTTCCTTTGTCCTAAGAGCATTAAGAAGCCTTTGAACAGTAGAAGCATGACTTCTATTTCTACTAGAGAGTGATTTATCTGCCAGGCATTTTGGAATGAACACTCTAGCTGGGTACGGAGGACAGTGTACAGGACGTGGGTAGCCCAGTTAGGAGGCCAGGCTACTGGCAAAGATGTAAAGTATTACAAGTAGGAAGACATTTAGGAGGTAAAATGCATAGGACCTGATAGTGGATTTGCTTGAGCTGAGGGAGAGGAGGTGTCAAATGCTACTCCTCTTGGGTTTCTGGTTTACCTAGTTTGTGCGATTCAGTGAGTCAGAGAACAAAGGAAAAGAATCAAATTTGTGAGGGAAAATTCTCAGGAATCCTTAAAAACCAGAAACAAAAGAATCTTTCAACTGAGAAAATTATCTCAAAATATTGGCCAACAATATACTGAAAAGCAAAATACTGAAATCATTTATCACTAAACCAGGACAAAAAAAAGCATGTTGGCTATCACCATAATGATTTTGTAATCTTCTACAACAGGGGCTGGCACACAGTCTCTGTAAAGACTCAACTCTGTTGCTGTACCATAAAAGCAGCCATGGACAATGTGCAAATGAATGAGCACAGCTGTATTCCAAAAAGACTTTATTCATGAACACTTAAAATTTCATGTAATGTTCATACAGTATTCTTCTGAGTCTTTTTCCATCCACTTAAAAATGTAAAACCCATTTTGAGCTCGTATGTTGTACCAAAAAAAAAAAAAAAGGCAGTAGGCTGAGTATGGGAGATGGGCCATAGTTTGCTGACCTGTTTTACAAGTTCTAGTTAAATGGAGTGAGAAAACAAAATGAGGTATAATTATTGGGGAACCACCCCCCAAACTTATCTGTAGATGCATGACTGTGTACTTAGAAAAAAAAGTACATAGGTGAAAACTAGTATTCATAAATTAATGTTCATAATTTAAAACTGAAACAGGGACTTTCAGTTCAGGACAAGGTGGAATAAGCAAACTTCACCCTATTCCTCCCATTAATTACAACAACAACAACAACAAAAAGCCCACATAAAATTCATGAAGCAACTAACAGATGATTCCAAAAAGGAGAAAAAAGAAGATAGACTGGCTAGAGACCATGGGACACAAGGACTGACCCCACAGGAAGTTTCCTAATTTTTGTTTGGTTTGACTGCTAATATGTCCTGTCCTCAGCTCTGGAGAGGTCTACAACCTGATAACAACAATGAGCACAAACAAAAAAGTACCAAGAAAAGCCTGCTTTCTCTAGACAAAGGACCAAGGAAAGGCACAGCAAGACAGAAACATTTCAACATACATACTCCAGGCAAACAACAACAACAAAAAACTGGCACCCCTCCTTCTCCTCACCAGGCACTGTTTCCCAACCTTGTCCTGTATTAATGAGGCAGCACCTCCCCCACCCCCACTAGGCTGCAGTTTTGGAGAATGTGGGTGGAGCCTTGTCTTCCATTTCTACCTTGGAATAATAAGGTGGAGCTCCAACCCAGCCCACCTAGAGAATGGGGGGAAGATTATGATGAGGAGGGAGCTAGAGAAATGAATCCTCTAAATATCAGTATAAAATCCTAGACTACCTCTGAGTGACCTATTTGTAAAAGTGACCAGAAGCAACACAGCAAAAGGTTTCAGTACAAAATACTGGTCTGAAATAATGCCCAGGTTTCAGATTGGTCTCTTGGTAGCACACAAGTAGGGCAGACCAGAATAGCATAGCAAGACCTCGAAAATTAAACTGACTTTTGAACCACAGCCAACAAAAGTAGGCCAGGGTGTGTGCTCTAAACCTAAGCAGGTTGACTGCCTGTTAAATAAAAAGATTTAAATAGGAATCAGAATACTCAAAATGTCTAGGATGCAATCCAAAATTACTTGTCACACCAGGAACCATGAAAATCTCAACCTGAATGAAGAAAAGGCAATTGATAGATGCCAACACCAAGATAATACAGATTTTAAATTATTAGGAAATGATTTTAAAGCAGCTATCCTAAAAACTCTCCAAAAAGAAATTGTAAAAACTCAGCAAACAGAAGATATAAAGAGTACCAGATGAAAATTTTAGAACTAAAATGTACAATAGCTGAAATTGAAAAAAACCAAAAAGCAAAAAAACACTGGACAGGCTCAACAGCAGAACAGAAATGACAGAGGAAACAATCAATGAACTTAAAAACAAATCAATAGAAATGTCCAATCTGCACAACTGATAGGAAAGAGATTTAATAGAAATGAACAGAGCCTCAGAGTCCTGGGGGACAATAATAAAGACCTAACATTTGTGCCACCAGAGTCCCAAAAAATGAGAAGAAAAAGAATGCAGAGATAGAAAACATTATTTGAAAAATAATGGCTGAAAACGTCCCAAATTTAGTTAAGGATATAAACCTTCAAACTGCTGAAAACTAATGAAAAAGTCCTGAAAGCAGCTAGAGAGAAATGATACACTATTTCTAAGAGAATAACAATTTGAATGACAACATATTTTCCATCAGGAACTATGGAAGCCACAAGGAAGTGTACAGTATTTTTCAAATGCTAAAAGAAAGGATCAAGTGAAAATACTACATTACAGTAAAAATATCCTTCAGGAGTGAAGATGAAAGAAAGCCATTGGCAGATGAGGGAAACAATGTGTCATCAGCAAAACAGCTCTAAAAGAATGGCTAAAGAAATTTCTTCACATAGGAAATAAATAATAACAGAAGGAAACCTCAAAAAGCAGCAATAATGAGCAGTAGAAAGAGTGTGTGCACACAAGTATACATGCTGTACATGTACTGCATATATACATATAAATACATATACACTAATTAAACAATTTTTCCTTTCTTGAGTTTTTAAAATTACGTTTGATGGTTGAAAGTAAAAATTATAACATTGCCTTGTGGTTCTCAATGTATATAAAGGTAATACTTAAGACAACTGTACCATAAAGGGAGTAGGGTAAAAGACCCTAAAATGTAGTAAGGTTTCCACTTAAAGTGGTAAAAAGGTCGATTATTAGTAGACCGTGATAAAATATGTACATATATTTTAATCCCTAGAGCAATCACATTAAAAAACTATACAAAGAGATACACTCAAAACACTACAGAAAAACCAAAATGGAGTACTAAAAAAATGTTCGGGACTTCTCTGGTGGTGCAGTGGTTAAGAATCCGCCTGCCAATGCTGGGGACATGGGTTTGATCCCTGGTCCAGGAAGATCCCACATGCTGTGGAGCAACTCCTGTGTGCCACAACTACTGAGCCCACGTGCCACAACTACTGAAGCCCGCACACCTAGAGCTTGTGCTCTGCAACAAGAGGAGCCACCGCATTGAGAAGCCTGCACACTGCAATGAAGAGTAGCCCCTGCCTGCCACAACTAGAAAGCTTGCATGCAGCAACAAAGATACAACACAGCCAAAAAAAAAAAAAAAAATCAAATAATCCACAAGAAAACAAGAAAGAGAAAGCAGAAGAAAAATATGAAAAAACAAAAAAATTCATAAAATGGCAAACTTAAATGCAAAATACTGAAAATTACATTAAATATAAATGGTCTAAATACACCACCTAAAACACAAGGATGAGCAGAATTCGTTAAGAAAGGAAAAAGACTCAACTATATGCTGTCTACAAGAAATTTACTTCAAATAGAATATAACGATACAGACCGGTTAGAAATAAATGGATTCCGTGTTTTAGGGGGAGGGAAGGAAGGATAAAAAAGTAGAGCACAGAAGGTTTTTAGGGTAGTGAAAGTATTTGGTATGATACTGTAATGGATACATGTCATTATATATTTGTTAAAATTCATAAAATGTACAATACAAAGAATCAACCCTAATGTAATCTATGGACTTTAGTTAATAATACTGTATCAATATTGGCTCATCAACTGTAACAAATTGACCACATTAATGCAAAATGTTAATAAGGGAAACTGGTGGGGGGTGGTGAGAAGAGGGTAGATGGGAACTCTGCATTTTCTACTATAAACTGCTTTTTTTCTATTAATTTTTTTAAATGGATGAGGAAAGACACACCATTGAAGTACCAAACAAAAGAAAGCTGAAGTAGCCATATTAATATTGGATAAAGTATTCTTCAGAGCAAGGAAAATTATCAAGGACAAAGAGGAATAATACATAATGATACAAGGGCCAATTCTAAATAGACATAATATTCTAAATATGTAGCACCAAAAAACAGCTTCAAAATACATGAAGCAAAAACTGGCAGAACTGAAAGGAGAGACAGACAAATCAATAACCCCCTCTCAGTAACTGACAAAACCCCTGACTGAAAATCAGCAAGGATACAGAAGAACTGAACAATACCATCAACCAACAAGACCTAATTGACATTTATAGGACACTCCATCCAACAACAGCAGACTAGACTTTTTTTCAAGCTCCTATGGAATATTCCCCAAGATAGACCATATGCTGGTTCATAAAACAAACCTTCAAAACTGTAAAGAAGATATATCACTATAGAAACCACAGACATCAAAAGGATAAGGGAATACTAAGAACAACTTGATAAACAGAAATCCATTGACTCAGACAAAATGGATGAATTCCTTGAAAATCACAAACTCCTATAATTATTAAAGAAACATTTAACTTCAGAAAAATAAATCTTCAGGCCCAGATGGCTTCACTGGCAAATCCCACAAATATTTAAGAAGGAAATAACACCAATTATACACAATCTCTTCCAAAAAACAGAAGAGGAGGGAACACGTCCCAATTCTCATTTTTATACTGGCATTATCTTGATAAACACCACACAGTAAACAAAAACAAAATTCCAGACCAACTTCCCTTAGGAACACAGAAACAACACTCCTCAGCAGAATACTACCAAATCAAATGTAGCAATACATAAAGAGAACAATATACCATAAACAAGTGGGGTTTATGCCAGGAATGAAAAGCTGGTTCAAAACATTATTTTTAAAAATTTTATTTTATTTACTTTTTTATACAGCAGGTTCTTATTAGTCATCAATTTTATACACATCAGTGTACACAAGTCAATCCCAATTGCCTAATTCATCACAACACCATCCTCAACCCCCCCACGGCTTTCCCCCCTTGGTGTCCATACATTTGTACTGCACATTTGTGTCTCAACATCTGTCCTGCAAACTGGTTCATCTGTACCACTTTTCCAGTTTCCACATACATGAGTTAATATACGATATTTGTTTTTCTCTTTCTGACTCACTTCACTCTGTATGACAGTCTCTAGATGCATCCATGTCTCAACAAATAACCCAATTTCGCCCCTTTTTATGGCTGAGTAATATTCTATTGTATATATGTATCACAACTTCTTTATCCATTCGTTTCTCGATGGGCATTTAGGTTGCTCCCATGACCTGGCTATTGTAAATAGTGCTGCAATGAACATTGGGGTGCATGTGTCTTTCTAAATTATGGTTTTCTCTGGGTATATGCCCAGTTGTGGGATTGCTGGATCATATGTTAATTCTATTTTTAGTTTTATAAGGGACCTCCATACTGTTCCCCAGACTGACTGTATCAATTTACATTCCCACCAAAAGTGCAAAAGGGTTCCCCTTTCTCCACACCCTCTCCAGCATTTGTTGTTTGTAGATTTTCTGATGACGACCATTCTACCTGGTGTGAGGTGATACCTCATTGTAGTTTTGAATTGCATTTCTCTAATAATTAGTGATGTTGAGCAGCTTTTCATGTGTTTCCTGGCCATATGTATGTCTTCTTAAGAGAAATGTCTATTTAGGTCTTCTGCCCATGTTTTGATTGGGTTGTTTGTTTTTTTAATATTGAACGACATGAGCTGTTTATATATTTTGGAGATTAATCCTTTGTCCATTGATTCGTTTGCACATATTTTCTCCCATTTGGAGGGCTGTCTTTTCATCTTGTTTGTAGTCTCCTTTGCTGTGCAAAAGCTTTTAACTTTCATTAGGTCCCATTTGTTTATTTTTGTTTTTATTTCCATTACTCTAGGAGGTGGATCAAAACAGATCTTGCTGTGATTTATGTCAGAGTGTTTTGCCTATGTTTTCCTCTAAGAGTTTTATAGTGTCTGTTCTTAAATTTAGGTCTCGAATACATTTTGAGTTTATTTCTGTGTATGGTTTTAGGGAGTGTTCTAATTTCATTTATTTACATGTAGCTGTCCAGTTTTCCCAGCACCACTTATTGAAGAGGCTGTCTTTTCCCCATTGTATATCCTTGCCTCCTTTGTCATAGATTGGTTGACCATAGGTGCATGGGTCTATCTCTGGGCTTTCGCTCTTGTTCCATTGATCTATGTTTCTGTTTTTGTGCCAGTACTATATTGTCTTGATTACTGTAGCTTTGTAATATAGTCTGAAGTCATGGAGTCTGATTCCTCCAGCTCTGTTTTTTTCCCCTCAAGACTGCTTTGGCTATTCGGAGCCTTTTGTGTCTCCATACAAACTTTAAGACATTTTTGTTCTAGTTCCGTAAAAAATGCCATTGGTAATTTGATAGGGATTGCATTGAATCTGTCAATTGCTTTGGGTAGTACAGTCATTTTCACAATATTGATTCTTCCAATGAAAGAACATGGTATATCTCTCCATCTGTTGGTATCATCCTAAATTTCTTTCATCAGTGTCTCATAGTTTCCTATATACAGGTCTTTTATCTCCCTAGGTAGGTTTATTCCCAGGGATTTTATTCTTTTTGTTGCAATGGTAAATGGGAGTGTTTCCTTAATTTCTCTTTCAGATTTTTCATCATTCGTGTATAGGAATGCAAGAGAGTTCTATGCATTAATTTTGTATTCTGCTACTTTACCAAATTCATTGATTAGCTCTAGTAGTTTTCTGGTGGCATCATAGGATTCTCTATGTATAGTATCATGTCATCTGCAAACAGAGACAGTTTAACTCCTTCTTTTACAATTTGGATTCCTTTTATTTTTTTCTTCTCTGATTGCCATGGCTTGGACTTCCAAAAGTATGTTGAATAATAGTGGTGAGAGTGGACATCCTTGTCTTGTTCCTGATCTTAGAGGAAATGCTTTCAGTTTTTCACCATTGACAATGATGTTTGCTGTGGGTCTGTCTTATATGGCCTTTATTATGTTGAGGTAGGTTCCCTCTGAGCACTTTCTGGAGAGTTTTTATCGTAAATGGGTGTTGAATTTTGTCAAAAGCTCTTTCTGCATCTATTGAGATAATCATATGGTTTTTATACTTCAGTTTGTTAATATGGTGTATCACATTGATTGATTTGTGTATATTGAAGAATCTTTGCATCCCTGATAAGTCCCACTTGATCATGGTGTATGATCCTTTTAATGTGTTGCTGGATTCTGTTTGCTAGTATTTTGTTGAGGATTTTTGCATCTATATTCATCAGTGATATTAGTCTGTAATTATCTTTTTTTGTAGTATCTTTGTCTGGTTTTGGTATCAGGGTGGTGGTCTCATAGAATGAGTTTGGGAGTGTTCCTCCCTCTGCAATGTTTTGGAAGAGTTTGAGAAGAATGGGTGTTAGCTCTTCTCTAAATGTTTGATAGAATTCACCTGTGAAGCCATCTGGTCTTGGACTTTTGTTGGAAGATTTTTAATCACAGTTTCAATTTCATTAATTGTGATTGGTCTCTTCATATTTTCCATTTCTTCCTGGTTCAGTTTTGGAAGGGTATACCTTTCTAAGAATCTGTCCATTTCTTCCAGGTTGTCCATTTAATTGGCATAGACTTGCTTGTAGTAGTCTCTTAGGATGCTTTGTATTTCTGCAGTGTCTCTTATAATTTCTCCTTTTTCAATTCTAATTTTATTGATTTGAGTCCTCTCCCTCTTTTTCTTGATGAGTCTGGCTAATGGTTTATCAATTTTGTTTATCTTCTCAAAGAGCCAGCTTTTAGTTTTATTGATCTTTGCTATTGTTTTCTTTGTTTCTCTTTCTTTTATTTCTGCTCTGATCTTTATGATTTCTTTCCTTCTGCTAACTTTGGGTTTTGTTTGTTCTTCTTTCTCTTGTTCCTTTAGGTGTAAGTTTAGATTGTTATTTTGAGGCTTTTCTTGTTTCTTGAGGTAGGCTTGTATAGCTATAAACTTCCCTCTTAGAACTGCTTTTGCTGCATCCCATAGGTTTTGGATCGTCGTGTTTGCATTGTCATTTGTCTCTAGGTATTTTTTGATTTCCTCTTTGATTTCTTCAGTGATCTCTTGGTTATTTAGTAACGTATTGTTTAGCCTCCATGTGTTTGTGTTTTTTACATTTTTTTCCTTGTAATTGATTTCTAATCTCATAGTGTTGTGGTCAGAAAAGATGCTTAATACGATTTCAATTTTCTTAAATTTACTGAGGCTTGATTTGTGATCCAAGAATTGATCTATCCTGGAGAATATTCCGTGCACACTTGAGAAGAAAGTGTAATCTGCTGTTTTTGGATGGAGTGTCCTATAAATATCAATTAAATCTATCTGGTCTATTGTGTCATTTAAAGCTTGGGTTTCCTTATTAATTTTCTGTTTGGATGATCTGTCCATTGGTGTCAGTGAGGTGTTAAAAGTCCCCCACTACTATTGTGTTACTGTCAATTTCCTCTTTTATAGCTGTTAGCAGTTGCCTTATGTATTGAGGTGCTCCTGTGTTGGGTGCGTATATATTTATAATTGTTATACCTTCTTCTTGGATTGATCCCTTGATCATTATGTACTGTCCTTCTTTGTCTCTTGTAGCATTCTTTATTTTAAAATCTATTTCATCTGATATGAGTATTGCTACTCCAGCTTTCTTTTCATTTCCATTGGCATGGAATATCTTTTTCCGTCTCCTCACTTTCAGTCTGTATGTGTCCCTAGATCTGAAGTGGGTCTCCTGTAGACAGCATATATATGGGTCTTGTTTTTGTATCCATTCAGCAAGCCTGTGTCTTTTGGTTGGAGCATTTAATCCATTCACGTTTAAGGTAATTATCAATGTGTATGTTCTTTTGACCATTTTCTTAATTGTTTTGGGTTTATTTTTGTAGGTCCTTTTCTTCTCTTGTGTTTCCCACTTACAGAAGTTCCTTTAGCATTTGCTGGAGAGCTGGTTTGGTGGTGCTGAATTCTCTTAGCTTTTGCTTGTCTGTAAAGCTTTTGATTTCTCCATCGAATCTGAATGAGATCCTTGCCAGTTAGAGTAATCTTGGTTCTTAGGTTCTTCCCTTTCATCACTGTAAGTATATCATGCCACTCCCTTCTGGCTTGTAGAGTTTCTGCTGAGAAATCAGCTGTTAACCTTATGGGAATTCCCTTGTATGTTATTTGTCGTTTTTCTCTTGCTGCTTTCAATAATTTTTCTTTGTCTTTAATTTTTGCCAATTTGATTACTATGTGTCTTGGCATGTTTCTCCTTGGGTTTATCCTGTATGGGACTCGCTGCACTTCCTGGACTCGGGTGGCTATTTCCTTTCCCATGTTAGGGAAGTTTTCAACTATAATGTCTTTAAATATTTTCTCAGGTCTTTTCTCTCTCTCTTCTCCTTCTGGGACCCCTATAATGCGAATATTGTTGCACTTAATGTTGTCTCAGAGGTCTCTTAGGCTGTCTTCTTTTCTTTCCATTCATTTTTCTTTATTCTGTTCTGCAGCAGTGAATTCCACCACTCTATCTTCCAGGTCACTTATCCATTCTTCTGCTTCAGTTATTCTGCTATTGATTCCTTCTAGTGTATTTTTCATTTCAGTTATTGTATTGTGCATCTCTGTTCGTTTGTTCTTTAATTCTTCTAAGTCTTTGTTAAACATTTCTTGCATCTTCTCATTCTTTACCTACATTCTTTTTCCGAGGTCCTGGATCATCTTCACTATCAGTATTCTGAATTCTTTTTCTGGAAGATTGCCTATCCCCCCTTCATTTAGTTGCTTTTCTGGGGTTTTATCTTGTTCCTTCAGCTGGTACATAGCCCTCTGCCTTTTCATCTTGTCTATCTTTCTGTGAACGTGGGTTTTGTTCCCCAGGATGCAGGCCTGTAGTTCTTCTTGCTTCTGCTGTCTGCCCTCTGGTGGATGAGGCTATCTAAGAGGCTTGTGTAAGTTTTCTGATGGAAGGGACTGGTAGAGTAGCTGACTGTTGCTCTGGTGGGCAGAGCTCTGTAAAACTTTAATCTGCTTGAGTGCTGATGGGTGGGGCTCAGTTCCCTCCCTGTTGGCTTTTTGGCCTGAGGCAACCCAACACTGGAGCCTACCTGGGCTCTTTGCTGGGGCTAATGACAGACTCTGGGAGGGCTCATACCAAGGAGCATGTCCCAGAACTTCTGCTGCCAGTGTCCTTGTCCCCATGGTGAGCCACAGCCACCCCCTGCCTCTGCAGAAGACCCTCCAACGCTAGCAGGTAGGTCTGGTTCGGTCTCCCCTGGGGTCATTGCTCCTTCCCCTGTGTCCCGATGCACACAGTACTTTGTGTGCGCCCTCCAAGAGTGGAGTCTCTGTTTCCCCCAGTCCTGTCGAAGTCCTACAATCAAATCCCACTAGGCTTCAAAGTCTGGTTCTCTAGGAATTCCTCCTCCCATTGCCGGAACCCCAGGTTGGGAAGCCTGACGTGGGGCTCAGAACCTTCACTCCAGTGGGTGGACTTCTGTGGTATAAGTGTTCTCCAGTCTGTGAACTACCCAATCAGCAGTTATGGGATTTGATTTTACTGTGATTGTGCCCCTCCTACCACCTCACAGTTGCTTCTCCTTTGTCTCTGGATGTGGAGTATCTTTTTTGGTGAGTTCCAGTATCTTCCTGTTGATGACTGTCCAGCAGCTAGTTGTGATTCTGGTGTTCTCAGAAGAGGGAGTAAGTGCACGTCCTTCTACTCCACCATCTTGGTTTCTCCACCAAAATATTTTAATATATATGTGAATCAACAGATCCTATCAACTAATTCAGAAGAAATATTTGAAAGAATCCAACCACCACTTATGAGAAAAACTCTTGGCAAAGTAGGAACTTAAGGATTCTCCCCCTACCTGATAAAAGGCATCTAAAGAAACAAAAACCTTCGTCTGATTACTTCCTCCTAAAATTATGAAAAAGGTCAGGATATCTGCTCTCACCACTCCTATTCAAGATTGTACCAGAAGCCCTAACCAGTGCAGTAAGGCAAGAAAAGGAAATAAAAATTTCCACAGGTTGTAAAGTAGAATTAAAACTGCCCCCATTTGTAGAGGACATGAATATCTTCATAGAAAATCCCAAGGAATCAATTTAAAAATTCTTGAAACTACTGAGTTTAACAATGTTATAAAATATTAAGAGCAACACAGAAAAATCAGTAATGTTTCAATATACTAGCAATGACTAAGTGAAAAACAAACTTACACATAACACCATTTACAATCACTCCCCCAAATAGAAAATATCTAAGTATAAATCTAAGAAAACATGTTTAGGATCTGGTATGCTGGAAATTACAAAACACTAATGAAATAAGGCCTAAATAAATGGAAAGACATGCTGTGTTCATGTTTTGGACAACTCAACATTAGTATAGCTGTCAATTCTCCCCAAAATGAACTATAGATTTAACACAAATCCTATCAAAAATCACAGCAGCTTTTTTTTTTTTTTTTTTTGGCCACAGAATGTGGCGTGCAGGATCTTTCCCAACCAGGGATTGAAACCATGCCCTCTGCAGTGGAAGTGCAGAGTCTTAACCACTGAACCACCCGGGAAGTCCCACAGCAGCTTTTTTAAAGTAGATATGGATAAGTTCATTGTAATGTTTACGTGCAAAGACAAAGAATTTAGAATAAAACAATACTGAAAATTAAACTTGGAGGAACCATATTACCCAATTTAAGACTTACTATATAGCTACAGTAATCAAGAGTGTACAGTACTGGACTTCCCTGGTAGCACAGTGGTTAAGAATCCAACTGCCAATGCAGGGGACACAGGTTCAAGTCCTGGTCCAGGAAGATCCCACATGCCACGGAGCAACTAAGCCCGTGTGCCACAACTACTGGCCTGTGTTATAAAGCTCACAAGCCACAACTGCTGAAGCCCTCATGCCACAACTATGGAAGCCTGTGCACCTAGAGCCTGTGCTCTGCAATAAGAGAAGCCACAACAATGAGAAGCCTGCACACCGCAATGAAGAGTAGCTCCTGCTTGCCGCAACTAGAGAAAGCCCGTGCGCAGTAACGAAGAACCAACGCAGCCAATCAATCAATAAAATCTATTTAAAACGAAGAGTGTATGGTACTGAAGAAGGGACAGACATGGAGATCAGTAGACCAGGATAGCGAATTCAGAAATATACTTACAAGTATGCCTAAACTGATTGTTGGCAAAGATATAAAAGCAATCCAATGAAGGAAGAATGGTGTTTTCAATAAATGGGGCTGGAGTAAATGGACTTCCGTAGGCAAAGAAAAAAAACAGAGATACAAAATTTATGTAAAAATTAACTCAAAATGGATCCTAGATGTAAATATAAAAGGTAAAACTATAAAAATGTTACAAGAAAACACAGGAGAAAACCTCTGTGATCTAGGGTTGAGCAAAGAGTTCTTAGACATGACACCAAAGCAAGGCCTATAAGAGAAGAAATCATAAATTGGACTTCATCAAAACTAAAAATTAAGTTTCTCAAAGACCCTGTTAGGGAGATAAAAAGACATGACACAGATGGGGAGAAAACACATATCTAATAAAGAACATTTATCCAGAAAGTATAACTAACTCTCTAAACACAACAGTAAGAAAACAGAATCTCATTAGAAATAGGCAAAACACATGAAGAGACATTTTACTGAAGAATATTTTCAGATGGCAAATAAGGACATGAAGATGTTCACCATCATCAGACATCAGGGAAATGCAAATTAAAGCCATGATGAGATACTATTATACATCTATCAGAATGACCAAAATTTTATAAAGGTGACAATGCCAAATGCTAGTGAGGATACAGAGAAACTTCATCTCTCATATAATGCTAGTGGAAATATAAAATTGTTATAACCTATCTTCAAAATAGCTTGGCAGTTTCTTTAAAAACTAAACATATACTTACCACACGACCCAGCAATGGCACTTCTGGGCATTTATCCCAGAGAAATGGAAAACATGTCCACACATAAAATGTGTACATGAATGTTCGTAACAGTTTTTTGTATACCAGCAAACTGGAAATAATACAAATGTCCTTCAACAAGCAGATGAATAAACTGTGGTACATCCACACAATGTAATACTACTGAGCTCCAAAAAGAACAAATTATTATTATTACTTTTTTTTGAGAACAAATTATTGATACACACAAAAACTTGGATGGATCTCAACGGCATCATGCTGAGTGAAAAAGCCAATCTCAAAAGGTTACATACATTCCTTTCATATACGACTCTTGAAATAAAAAAATTACAGTGATTAGGCTGCCAAGGTTTAGGTTGGGGAGAAGTTCTGATATCAAGGGGCAGCATGAGGGATTTTTTTTTCTTTGTGGTGATGGAACAGTACTGTATCCTGATTGTGGCAGTGGTTATACAATTTGATAAAATTTCATAGTAGTATAGTGCTGGGTCAGAAAGCCAATTAAAACCAGTTCTTGTCTTCAATGAGTTCATGGCCCACAGGCAAACTTATTTTTTGTGCCCCTAACTTACACTATACACTCCTTGAAAGCAGAATCTAAGTCTACTTCACTCAGCAAATGCTCAATACATGAGAAATTAAGAAAGCAATTATTTTCCTTACAGAGGTGACAGGATGGAGTGAAAAAAGCATGGAATGTGAAGTCACACAAACTTGTATATGAATCTTAGCTCTGTCACTACTACAGATTAGAAAAGCTCTTGGTATTTGAGTTTTCATCTCCTCATCTTTAAAATAGCAATGTCTCCCACTGATAACAGAGGACTGCTGTGAGTACTATAAAAAATGCAATACAGGAATTCCCTGGTGGTCCAGTGGCTAGGACTCCATGAGTTCACTGCAGGGGGCGTGGGTTCACACCCTGGTCAGGCATACTGCACAGGGCAGCCAAAAATAAAAATGTAATATAAATGTAAATATATCTACATGTAATACTATAAAACCACATCATAAAGTCTAGTATACAGCAGGCACTATCCAAGTTTCCCCCTACACATGTTCCTTATTCACTAATCCTTCACTATGATTAAATGACCATTTGTATTCAAATTACACATTTCTTTGCCTTGATTTTTACGGTGTACACTTTCAAGATGAGGAACTCAAATTCCATATAACTCAATTTCATAACACCCAAATTTGTAAGAACACTTAAACTTTCCCTAAGAAGCATTCTACAGGTTCCTTGAACCTCAAAAGTGATGAGAATGAAAACAGTAATGCATTTATGTTGGTAGTAACAGCTCACTCTGTTCCTCATTTCCACAGACACTCTGGGATGTGATTAGGGGCTGGGAGCTTACTCTCGGGTTCCTTCTACCATAAACTAGAAATCTGACTCCAGGCAGCCTGGCTTAGGTGGGGTTTGGAGCATCCACAAACCTTTAAGTAAATTTTCTTCAGTCAATGCCTGCTTCACTGCCAACATTTCCAGGTTCTAGGCCTTTCTTACTACAGATCCTTCCTGATCCAGAGCCCATCCCATGAGTTCTCTGGGCTGTGGCTTCCTCCATTTAGTTCCTCTCTTCCAATTCCCTTTCTTTCACCTACTATGGGCCCTATTCCAAATTTCTCATTGTTAAACTTTTTTTTATTATTCCTCCACTATCGTTTCAGTGAGGTGTTATCAGGAAGAATGAATAAATGTCTTTAATCTGGCATCATGAACCAGAAGTCTGCAACTTGATTTTTCTTTTTTTTGTCCTACACTATTTTATGGTCATTTTTTGATGTCAATGCCTACAATCTTACCTCACTCATTAATGAAGACACGGTGTTCAAAAGCAGGGATGTACTTTAAGTAAATAAGAATGTGTGTAAACACACAGCAAGGGCTAAAGTAAAGTTGGAGAAATAAGAAGAATAAAGAGAGCTAATGCAGTGGTCAAGCCCTCTGCATTCTTCAAAGTTTAACAGGCAGCTAATGCCCACTTAACTCTGCCAGCTGACAAGCCCTGCCTATGTACTGAAAGCTCTTACTCAACTTTTCTAATCTCTCATTCTTAAAAATGAAAGAACAGGCAAGGATCACCAAAGATAAACAAGCAGGAAAAGAAAATGACTAAAAGAAAGAGGAATATTTCCAGAGGAAAAAAAAAAACTTAAAAAACTATCTTCAGAGAGGAAACAAAAACAGAATGCAATTTTAAAAAATCATAAAATAAGAAATAGTTCTAGAAAATTTTTAAATAAACTGAAAAAAATTCAATAGAAAGACTGAAAGATAAAGTCATGACAATCTCCCAGAAGAGAGAACCTAAAAAAGGAAACCAAAGGCAAAGAGTTTGAAAATGAGAGAATAGATAAGAACAGTATAAGATCAATCCAGGAGGCCCAATATCAAAGTTTCTGACAGAAAGAAACAAGAAAATGGAGGGGAGAACATTATCTAAGAAAAAACATAAGATAATCATTAAACATGAAAAACATGGGTCTTCAGATTAAGGGGGCCCATCAAGTACACCATTATGGAATTCTAGAATACAGTCGATCCTCGAACAACTTGGGGGTTAGAGATGTCGACCAGGACCCCCCTCCACTGCCCCCACACACAATCAAAAATTCATGTATAACTTTATAGTCCGCCCTCCTCATCGCAGGGTCGGCATCCCCAGATTAAACCATCATGTGGTGCTATAGTACATTCAGCCATGCTTCCTATTATTACACTTCACTTTACTGTGCTTTGCAGAAATTGTGTTTTCTACAAAGTGAAGGTCTATGGCAATCCTGCATCAGCAATTCTGTCAGCACCATTTTCCAATAGCATTTGCTCACTCCGTGTCCCTGCACCACATTTTGGTAGTTCTCACAATATTCTGAATGTTTTCATTATTATTATATTTGTTATGGTGATCTGTGATCAGTGATCTTTGATGTTACTACTGAAAAAGATTACAATTCACTGAAGGCTCAAATGATGGTTAGCATTTTTCATCATTAAAGTATTTCTTAATTAAGGTACTTACATTTTTTTAGACATAATGTGATTGCACACTTAATATAATTTTTTTTTTTTTTTTGGCTGCGCTGTGTGGCTTGGGGGATCTTAGTTCCCTGACCAGGGACTGAACCCAGGCCCTCAGCAGTGAATGTACGGAGTCCTAACCACAGGACTGCCAGGGAATTCCCCCAAACATAACTTTTATACGCACTGAGACACCAAAAAAATTTGTGAGACTCACTTTATTGCAATATTTACTTTACTGTGGTGGTGTGGAACCAAACCCACAATACCCTTGAAGTATGCCTGTTATTTATTGAAATCAATCTGTGTATAAGTGGACCTGTGCAGTTCAAACCTGTGTTATTCAGGGTCAACTATATATGGAAAAAAGAGAAGCTTCCAGAGAAGGGAGAAAATAAATTTCCTACAGCAAACAAAATGAGACTAAATTTCACTTCTCATGAGGAACAATGGATGCCAGAGGAAACCGAGCAATGACTTCAAAGTTCAGAGGGAAAACAACCTGAAAACTAGAATTCTAAACCCAACCAAACCATCACTCAAACATGAGGGAAGAACAGACATCAGAAAGAGTCAGTTTATCTGCAGGTACTCTTTCTCTCAGGAAGTTACCGAACACAGATGTAGAGAACAAACATATGGGCACCAAGGGGGGAAAGCGGGGAGTGGGGGGTGGGGGTTGGGATGAATTGGGAGATTGGGATTGACATGTGTACACTAATATGTATAAAATAGATAACTAATAAGAACCTGCTGTATAGCACAGGGAACTCTACTTCTTCGCTGTACAGTAGAAACTAACACAACATTGTAAAACAACTATACCCCCCCCAAAAAAGTTACTTGAGAATGAACGCCAGCAAAAATTTTTTTAAATTTGTTTTAATTTAAAAAAGAAGACTGAGATCTAAGATCAGCAGGATGGATCCAACTCAAACATGCAAAAAGGAAAATCCCAAGAAAACAAGCTGTTCAGATGACCTAAAGAACAATTAGTACAAATTGGAGCAGGGTCTTGATAGACTAGAATATGTGTGATTGAGAGCTTGGGGGAAAGTAGGCTAATAATAAAGACAGACAGATAAGAAAAACTCCAGGGAGAAAATTATATGAGAAAGTTATAGTCCAAACAAGAAATAAAGATATGACTGGAAGCAACTGATAGTTTCAAAAAGAGAATTAACGTTTTCTTCATTTTCTCCTTTGAACAGTGCAGGGTCCATGACGTAAAACCCACAGAGAAAGAAATATAAACCCAGAAAACAATGCTTGGCTTGACAGTGATCAATATTTACAAAGCTATAATAATATAAATGCTGATTACTGGCTTTCCAGTTTAAAGAGAACCTATGGACAGACCACGAAAGGCTTTGCGGTGTTTACAGGACAGTATGCAGAGGTTAACAATTCTGACAGCTTAAAATGAAAACTATACCTGACAGAAAGGCAGGAGTACTAATCTCCACATCTGACAAAGTGGAACTCAACTAATACTGCTCAAAATTAACACAACAAAAAACAGAAGTTCAAGAACACTTCTAATAACTGGAAAGATAACCAACTTGTTATGGGTTGATTTGTATCCTCCCAAAATTCTTAACACCCAGTATTTGTGAATGGGACCTTATTTGGAAATAGGGTCTTTGCAGATGACTAAGTTAAGATGGGATCATTAATGTGGAATTTAATCCAATGGACTGTTATAAAAAGCACAAATTCAGACACAGAGATAGACATGCATAGAGGGAAGACTATGTGAAGATACGGGGAGAATGCCATCTACAAGTCAAGGAATGCCTGAGGCTACCAAAAGCTTGGAAAGAGGCAAAGAATAGATTCTCCTTCACAGCTCTCAGAAGGAAGCAACCATAGCAACACCTTGATTTTGGACCTCTAGCCTATGGAACTGTAAAGCAATACATTTCTGTTGTTTAAGGCACACAGTTTTGTGGTATGTTATTAACAGCAGCCCCAGGAAACTAATACATAACAGAAGAACAAAAAACAATGAAAAATATCAAATGAGGGGCGGTGATGTGAGGTAACCCTCTTCTTTCATACTAGAGAAGCAGAAAATTGTGATTTCTTTTAAGGTTAAACAGCAATATAAATATATAATCTAGAATTATGGAGGTCATGAAAAAGTCTCAAACAATTAAAGACTGCCTCAGCAGAGTGGGATGGGGACCTGAGAACATGTTTATTTCAGGTTCTTTCACTTCTTTCATGTGTGCTGCAGATCTTTCATGTGTGTGTAGTATAATAAAAATTAGAATTTTAAAAACAAGTTATTAAAACGTGAATAATCTCACTTTTGAAAAAGAAATATGACTGCAATTTTTTAAATGACCTAAGGACTTGAACAGACATTTCTCCAAAGAAGATATACGAGTGGCCAATAAGCACATGAAAAGATGGTCAACATCACTAATCATTATGGAAAAATAAATCAAAACCACAATGAGTGCCTACAGGCTCTCTGGCGGGGCTAATGGTGGACTCTGAGAGGGCTCATGCCAAGGAGTATTTCCCAGACTTCTGCTGCCAGTGTGCTTGTCCTCACCTTGAGCCACAGCCAACCCCCGCCTCTGCAGGAGATCTTCCAACACTAGCAATCCCCCAAACAACAAACTGTTAAACAGAAAGCAACACAGGAAGCCAGCAGTACAGTTCTGTTGCCACAGAACCTCAGCACACGTTTTTTGAAGTATGAGAAACTGAACGTTCAGAGCGGTCAAGTAACTTGCCCAAAGTACCTCATTTGGATGGTGCAGGAATCATGGAATCATGACAGCAAGAGCCTTTACCACCTCGCCACAGCACACCTTGCAACATCTGCGCTTCCTAGCAACAAAGCTGTAAAACACCCTTCCCTGCTCTTCAGGAAACAACTGTCAGATGGGCTGGCACCCACAGTAAGGGCAAAGCTTACAAAATGCTACAAAAGTTTCTGTTGATGAGGAGTGGGCTCCTAAGCTGACTGCTAGGAGCCTAACAACAAACGCACTGGTGAGGCGCACCTGAGCCCTTTGAATTACTGTTCTCGTCTGCCTGGTGAAGGCTCATTGAGAACCTATGAGAGAAGCAAGAAGAAATACAATCCTGCAGCCTGTGGAACAAAAGCCACATTCACAGAAAGATAGACAAGATGAAAAGGTAGAGGGCTATGTACCAGATGAAGGAACAAGATAAAACCCCAGAAAAACAACTAAATGAAGTGGAGATAGACAATCTTCAAGAAAAAGAATTCAGATTAATGATAGTGAAGATGATCCAGGACTTTGGAAAAAGAATGGAGACAAAGATCGAGAAGATGCAAGAAAGGCTTAGCAAAGACCTAGAAGAATTAAAGAACAAACAAACAGAGATGCACAATAAAATAACTGAAATGAAAAATACACTAGCAGAATAACCGAGGCAGAAGAACGGATAAGTGACCTGGAAGAGAGAATGGTGGAATTCACTGCTGCAGAACAGAATAAAGAGAAAAGAATGGAAAGAAATGAAGACAGCCTAAGAGACCTCTGGGACAACATTAAATGAAACAACACTCGCATTTACAGGGGTCCCACAAGGAGAAGAGAGAGAGAAAGGACCTGAGAAAATATTTAAAGACATTATAGTTGAAAACTTCCCTAACATGGGAAAGGAAATAGCCACCCAAGTCCAGGAATTACAGCGAGTCCCATACAGGATAAACCCAAGGAGAAACATGCCGAGACACATAATCAAATAGGCAAAAATTAAAGACAAAGAAAAATTATTGAAAGCAGCAAGGGAAAAACGACAAATAACATACAAGGGAATTCCCATAAAGTTAACAGCTGATTTCTCAGCAGAAACTCTACAAACCAGAAAGGAGTGGCATGACATATTTTTAAAGTGATGAAAGGGAAGAACTTACAACCAATATTACTCTACCCAGCAAGGATCTCATTCAGATTTGATGGAGAAATCAAAAGCTTTGCAGACAAGCAAAAGCTAAGAGAATTCAGCACCACCAAACCAACTCTACAACGATGCTAAAGGAACTTCTGTAAGTGGGAAACACAAGAGAAGAAAAGGACCTACAAAAACAAACCCAAAACAATTAAGAAAATGGTCAAAGAAACATACACATTGATAATTACCTTAAACGTGAATGGATTAAATGCTCCAACCAAAAGACACAGGCTTGCTAAATAGATACAAAAACAAGACCCATATATATGCTGTCTACAAGGGACCCACTTCAGACCTAGGGACACATACAGACTGAAAGTGAGGAGACGGAAAAAGATATTCCATGCTAATGGAAATGAAAAGAAAGCTGGAGTACCATACTCATATCAGATAAAATCGACTTCAAAATAAAGAATGTTACAAGAGACAAGGAAGGACACTACATAATGATCAAGGGATCAATCCAAGAACAAGATATACTGTATCTTATACATGCAACAATAAATATATATGCACCCAACACAGGAGCACCTCAATACATAAGGCAACTGCTAACAGCTATAAAAGAGGAAATCGACAGGAACACAATAATAGCCGGGGACTTTAACACCTCACTTATACCAATGGACAGATCATCCAAACAGAAAATTAATAAGGAAACCCAAGCTTTAAATGACACAATAGACCAGATAGATTTAATTGATATTTATAGGACACTCCATCCCAAAACAGCAGATTACACTTTCTTCTCAAGTGTGCACGGAACATTCTCCAGGATAGATCAGTTCTTGGATCACAAATCAAGCCTCAGTAAATTTAAGAAAATTGAAATCATATCAAACATCTTTTCTGACCACATGCTATGAGATTAGAAATCAATTACAGGGAAAAAAACGTAAAAAACACAAAACACATGGAGGCTAAACAATACGTTACTAAATAACCAAGAGATCACTGAAGAAATCAAAGAGGAAATCAAAAAATACCTAGAGACAAATGAAAATGACAATGAAAACATGATGATCCAAAACCTATGGGATGCAGCAAAAGCAGTTCTAAGAGGGAAATTTATAGCTATACAAGCCTACCTCAAGAAACAAGAAAAGCCTCAAAATAACAATCTAAACTTACACCTAAAGGAACAAGAGAAAGAAGAACAAACAAAACCCAAAGTTAGCAGAAGGAAAGAAATCATAAAGATCAGAGCAGAAATAAATAAAGATCAGAGCAGAAATAAAAGAAAGAGAAACAAAGAAAACAATAGCAAAGATCAATAAAACTAAAAGCTGGTTCTTTGAGAAGATTAGGCATTTTGTTTTATCAATTTTGACAAAATTCACCACCCATTTACGATAAAAACTCTCCAGAAAGTGGGCATAGAGGGAACCTACCTCAACATAATAAAGGCCATATATGACAAACCCACAGCAAACATCACTCTCAATGGTGAAAAACTGAAAGCATTTCCTCTAAGATCAGGAACAAGACAAGGATGTCCACTCTCACCACTATTATTCAACATAGTTTTGGAAGTCCGAGCCACAGTAATCAGAGAAGAAAAAGAAATGAAAGAAATACAAATTGGAAAAGAAGAAGTAAAACTGTCACTGTTTGCAGATAACATGATACTATACATAGAGAATCCTAAAGATGCCACCAGAAAACTACTAGAGCTAATCAATGAATCTGGTAAAGTAGCAGGATACAAAATTAATGCACAGAAATCTCTTGTATTCCTATACTCTAATGATGAAAAATCTGAAAGAGAAATTAAGGATTACCACTGCAACAAAAAGAATAAAAAACCCAGGAATAAACCTACCTAGGGAGACAAAAGATCTGTATGCAGAACACTATAAGACACTGATGAAAGAAATTAAAGATGATACAAACAGATGGAGAGATATACCATGTTATTGGATTGGAAGAATCAATATTGTGAAAAGGACTATACCACCCAAAGCAATCTACAGATTCAGTGCAATCCCTATCAAATTACCAATGGCATTTTTTACAGAACTAAAACAAAAATATCTTAAAATTTGTATGGAGATACAAAAGACGCCAAATAGCCAAAACAGTCTTGAGGGAAAAAAACGGAGCTGGAGGAATCAGACTCCATGACTTCAGACTATACTACAAAGCTACAGTATTCAAGAAAATGTGGTACTGACACAAAAACAGAAATTAGATCAATGGAACAGGATAGGAGGCCCAGAGATAAACCCCCGCACCTATGGTCAACTAATCTATGACAAAGGAGGCAAGGATATACCATGGAGAAAAGACAGCCTCTTCAATAAGTGGTCCTGTGAAAACTGGACAGCTACATGTAAAGAATGAAATTAGAACACTCCCTAACACCATACACACAAATAAACTCAAAATGGATTAGAGACCTCAATGTAAGAATGGACACTATAAAACTGTTACAGGAAAACATAGGCAGAAAGAACACTCTTTGACATAAATCACAGCAAGATCTTTTTTGATCCACCTCCTAGAGTAATGGAAATAAGAACAAAAAAACCCAAATGGGACCTAATGAAACTTAAAAGCTTTTGCAAAGCAAAGGAAACTACAAACAAGACGAAAAGATAACCCTCAGAATGGGAGAAAATATGTGCAAGCAAATCAACAGACAAAGGATCAATCTCCAAAATATATAAACAGCTCAAGCAGTTCAATATTAAAGAAACAAACAACCCAATCAAAAAGTGGGCAGAAGACCTAAATAGACATTTCTCCAAAGAAATGGAAATGGCCAGGAAACACATGAAAAGCTGCTCAATGTCACTAATTATTAGAGAAATGCAATTCAAAACTACAATGAGGTATCACCTCACACCAGGTAGAATGGTCATCATCAGAAAATCTACAAACAACAAATGCTGGAGAGGGTGTGGAGAAAAGGGAATCCCCTTGCACTGTTGGTGGGAATGTAAATTGATACAACCACTATGGAGAACAGTATGGAGGTTCCTTAAAAAACTAAAAATAGAATTACCATATGACCCAGCAATCTCACTACTGGGCATATACCCAGATAAAACCATAATTCAAAAAGACATGTGCACTCCAATGTTCACTGCAGCACTATTTACAGTAGCCAGGCCATGGAAGCAATCTAAATGCCCATCAACAGACGAATGGATGAGGAAGATGTGGTACATATATATAATGGAATATTACTCAGCCATAAAAAGGAATGAAAGTGGGTCATTTGTAGAGACGTGGATGAATCTACAGACTGTCATACAGAGTGATGTCAGTCAGAAAGAGAAAAACAAATATCATATATTAACGCATATATGTGGAACCTAGAAAAATGGTACAGGTGAACTGGTTTGCAGGGCAGAAACTGAGACACCGATGTAGAGAACAAACATAAGGACACCACGGGGGGAAAGCGGTGGGGGGCGTGGTGGTGTGATGACTTGGGAGATTAGGATTGACATATATACACTAATGTGTATAAAACAGATAACTAATAAGAAGCTGCTGTATAAAAAAATAAATAAAATTCAAAAAAAAATCACAAAACCCCACAATGAAATACCATTTGACACCCATTAGAATGGCCATTATCAAGCAAACAAAAAAACGGAAATTAGTGTTGGTGAGGAAGAAAAATTGGAACCACTGTGCATTGCTAGTAGAAATGTAAAACAGTGCAGCCAGTATGGAAAATACTATCGTGGTTCCTCAAAGAATTAAACATAGAATTACCATCTGATCCAACAATTACACTTCTAAGTATGTATCCAAAAGAACTGAAAGCAGAGACCTGAACAGGTATTTGTACACCAATATTCCTAGTAGCATTATTCGCAACAGCCAAACGGTATAGACAACCCAAATGTGCATTGAAGGATGAATAGATAAACAAAATGTGGTATATACACACACTAGAAGATCATCCGGTCTTAAAAAGGAAGGAAATTCTGATCCATGCTACAACATGAATAAACCTTGAAGACATTATACTAAGTGAAATAGCCACAAAAGGACAAATACTATACGATTCCACTTACATGTGTACCTAGTGTAGTCAAATTCACAGAAACAAAGTAGAATGTGGTTGCCAGGAGCTCAGGGGAAGGAGAAATGGGGAGGTAGTGTATAATGTGTACAGAATTTCAGTTGGGGAAGATGAAGTTATGGAGATTGTTGGTGGTGATGGCTGTACAGCAATGTAAATGTACTTAATGTCAATGATTTGTATGCATAAAACGTTAATTTTTATGTTATGTACAACACAATCTTTATTTTGCACAACAAAGAAAAATATGTATATGAATACATTAACATGTAAAACCTTTTCAATGCTGCTGTCTCATACCTCTTCCTTCTCCCACCTCCTGCCAGAGGAACCACTAGTCTTATTTCTATCATCATATCTTCTGGCAACTGAACTATATCTACTTTTTTTCCGTCTGGCTTCTTTCACTCAAACTTGTATCTGTGAGATTCATCCACGTTGTTGTACAGTAGTTCATTCCTTTCTGTTGCTGAGTAGAATTCCACTGTATGAATATATCACAATTTGTATCTCTTTTCACCTGTTTTTAGACATTTGATTATTTCCTTTCTTTTTCTATTTTATAAATAAAGCTACAGTGAATATTCACGTGCAAGTCTTTATGTAGACATATGTTTTCATTTCTCAAGGGTAAATACCTAGGAGTGGAATTTCTGAGTCATTGGGTACATGTATGTTTAGCTCTGTAGAAAATATCCAACAGTTTTCCAAAACTGTAGTTGCTGGTTTACACTGCCATTTAAAACTTAGAATGATGGGAACATTGAATAATGAAAACCTGTTTTTCCTTTCTAATACAAGTTGTTTAATGCTACGCCAACTAAGTATTGAATTCTTTGAATCTCTCAGTGCATCAGTTTTTCAACAAGGATCCATATTCGGTGTCTACCAAAAAATTGCACAACGTGAGAGTTGTGAGTTAAGTTTTACGTGGGGCAAAATGAGGACTACAGCCCGGGAGGCAGCATTTCAGATAGCTCTGAGAAACTGCTCCGAAGAGGTAGGGGGGAAGGTCAGTATATGTGCAACTGGTGAAGGTGGAGTACACGCAATCAAGCACATATTTTTGCAGAAGGTTGCTGCTAGTCTCGTGAAGGTTACTGCCAGTTACAAGGAGCAGATGTCACCATGAAAGATTTTAGTGCTTTTTCTAGATACAAGGAGATGCAAGAATTGGGCTCATAAAATCTTCCCCTGAAAATACCTATCTGAAGGGCTGTTCTGCCAGTTTTTCCCAGAGCACACAATGCCTCATTCCTGATCTCCAACCTGAACTCCTTTCAGGGTGTGTTGAAGGTCAGCGGTCGCTGCAGCTTGTGATTTGATCCTTGTACAGGCAGATGGCAAGTGCCAATATGTAGTTGACATCAGGATCACCTGTGCTCTACCCACAGAAACTTTAATTCAACAAGGGCAGGAGAGCAAGCCAGACTTTGGTTTTTTATTTCTTAAAGCTCTTTAAGTGATTCTGATTCATGACCAGGTTGAGAACCACTGTCTTAAAGGATGATAATTATAACATTTTTAATCATAGAAAATAAACTACTCTTATAGCTTGGAAATAAAATGGAGTGAGAGAGAATCTGATTTTAGCTATATTTTGTGAGGACAATAAGTTAGGTGACAAAGTTTCCTTGCAGCTCAGGTTTTGTTTCTCTTACTTTAGTTACTTGAACTGCATCATCCATCAACACTCACTGGAATTCCATAAATAACTTTTTTCAGTTGTGCCACCTGCAATTACAGGAAAAAACCTTTAGAAAGATAAATCAGCCCTATTTAAATACCACTGGTTGTTCCAGGGGAGAGGAGTACACTCTAACAAGATGTCTCACAGAGCTGTGCTGAACATTTCAGAAGCCACAGGACAAAGCTCCATCTTAAACAGTTAATTCAGATCACTGAAGAACTCATGAGAACGGAATTCAACAATATATTAGGTCCTTCTTGTGGAGGACCTTCCTCCCTAATCCCAAAACCTGGACTATTCCACTGTAGGGTTGTTTACGTACCAAAACGTCCCCCCAGGGGACATTTGGCAATGTCTGAAGATAGTTTTGATTGTCTAACAAATCACAGGACAGCCCTTCCATGACAAAGAATTATCCCAAAGGCCAAAGTTGAAAACCCCAGCATTGGTCAAAAACTCACCTTCAGGTCCAAGCTCTGCAACCCATTAGCTAAGTGACCCAGGCCAAATTTATTAACCTCTTTAAAACTCCATTTTCTCCCTTGGAAAAACACTAGAGTCTGAATTTAATGTTCTCTCCCATTCTAAATCTTAAGATACTAAAATAATCCAATTTATATTGAAATAATACCTAACACTTAAGCATATGCAATGGTCCAGAGATCATACTAAGTGTTTTTATATGTTCTACCTCATTTAACCTTCAACATAGCCCTATAAGGCAGATGCTACCACTATCCTTCTTATTCAGATGAATAAACTGATGCACAGAGACTTGCCTAAGGTCACAAAGTGGTAAGCAGCAGAGCCAGGATTTGAACCTGATCAATCTGATTCTGGAGCCCTCATTCTTTTTTTTTTTTTTTTTTTTTTTTTTTTTTTTTTTTTTTTGCGGTATGCGGGCCTCTCGCTGTTGTGGCCTCTCCCGTTGCGGAGCACAGTGGAGCCCTCATTCTTAACATTATCTTCTCCATCCTTTTGGACCTTTGGACAGAGGATTGAGTTAACCAAATCCCTCAATTCACAGCCCACTAAAGACCATACAGACTGTAGGTCAGAAACAAAGAGACACTATTTTTAAGCTACGAATTAGACAAGATTAAGAAAACCAAATCTGAAACTGTTGAGGATCTGATGCTATAGGCTGCTTATACCTTGCACTGACACTGTAAAAGAACTTTCAACATGAAGAGCCATAAGAATGTTCAAACTCTTCAATCTACTTTACTTCTTGGAGTCTATCCAAAGAAAACAATCCTAAGTATGGTAAAGAACTTCATAGAAAGATGCTCATTGCTCTATTTTTATTAATATAGAAAATTTAGAAACTTAAGGAATGGACATATAAAGCTGTTAGAATATTATATTAGAATATTATGTATCCATTTTAAAAGTTTAGAAAAATTACAAAATAACCCACTTATGTAAACAGGAAAAACGGGAAACTTTTTTTCATTTTTTAAATTGTGTTAAAACACATATAACATAACTTTACCACTGTAACCATTTTTAAATGCACAATTCAGTGGTGTTAACTACATTAGCATTGTTATGCAGCCATCATCACCATCTAGCTCCAAAATTCTTCGGATCTTGTAAAACTGAAACTCTATATACCTATTAAACAATAACTCCCCATACTCCCCTCCCTCAAAGCCCGTGGCAACCACCGTTCTTCTGTCTCTATGATTTTAACCACTCCAAGTACCTCATATAAGTGAAATCACACAGTATTTGTTACTGGCTTATTTCACTTAGCATAATGTCCTCAAGGCTCATCCATGTTGTAGCATACCGAAGAACTTCCCAAGGCTGAATTTTACTCCTCTGTATGTATATGTCACATTTTGCTTATTCATTCATCTGCTGATGGACACTTGGATCGTTTCCACGTTTTAGCTACTGTGAATAATGCTGCTATGAACGCTGGTGTACAAATATCGCTTAAATTCTTTGGGGCATATACCAGAATCAGAATTGCCAGATCATATGGTAATACTATGTTTTAATTTTTTAAAGAATCTCCATACTGTTTTCCACAGCTTTTATACCACTTTACATTCCCACCAACAGTGCACAGGGTTCTAATTTCCCCACATCTTCACCAACACTTGTTTTCTCGTTTGTTTTTTGGATAGTAGCCATCCTAATTGATGTGAGCAGGACAGAACATTTTATGTCCTAGCAGGCACAAAGATAATACTGCTCAGATCCCCCTTCAATAAGGGAATTCCTGTCTAGTTGCAAAGACTGTGGTTAGCTGACAGCTTCCTGCTGTTAACCCCTTTAGAATCCACCTTAGCTTTCAAACAGAGGGCACCCTTTCCTCAGGACTTCCCCCAGCCAATGACTGGGCAATGTGGTGGTACAATGGCCTAGCCCTTTCCAACCAGTGAGGCAATCTGGCAATCTGAGCTGGCAGAGATTTTGTCAGGTGTGAACTGCAGTCTGATGGCTTCCCATGCCCAACCTAATCCTTTCTCTTTTTCTTCACAGGCATTACTCCTCAGTAAGCCCTTTGCCCTCCTACTCCATCTCAATCTGACTCCTGAAGAACCCACTGGCACATATATTAAATGTACCCTGATTGAGAAACAAAAACCAGTGGGGAGGGCTTCCCTGGTGGCGCAGTGGTTGAGAGTCCGTCTGCCGACGCAGAGCACACGGGTTCGTGCCCCGGTCTGGGAAGATCCCACGTGCCGCGGAGCGGCTGGGCCCGTGAGCCATGGCCGCTGAGCCTGCGCGTCCGGAGCCTGTGCTCCGCAGCGGGAGAGGCCACAACAGTGAGAGGCCCGCGTACCGCAAAAAAAAAAAAAAAAAAAAAAAAAAAAAAAAAAAAAAAAAAAAAACCAGTGGGGAAAAATAAGACTCCCAATAAATAAACTAAAATGTTAACAACAATGGTGGGAACTCTGTACTATCCAAGTATTCCTTAACCAACATCTATTGCTTGTACATAATAAAAAACATTAAAAGAAGACTCTATACTAAATTTTTCTCCTGAGGAAATATTCTAATGGTAGGGTAAGTTGGTATATTTTGTACACAATGTGCCCCCAAATTCACCGAGGGGTGAGTCATAAACAAACTGCTGGTGTTCTTCAAAAAAAGCACATGCCCAGGTACTAAGGAACTAAAAGATCAGGCAGTGGGCTTCACAGACATTTCACAGGCTTTTCATAGACATTTCATAGGGTTCTTCAATGGTGTAATTAAAATTTGTACTCATTTAAATTAAAGATTTTTAGAAGAGATAATGGAGGCTGTTCAGTTCACCCTCCTATTCTCATGGATGAGATCTATGCCCCAGACAGGATAAGGGAAGAACAGTTGTTGGCCTTGTTTCTCAATGCCTATGTCCATTTCTGTTTCCAGCTATACAGATAATGTGTCCAAATGTAGGAAGCACATTAAACATACAATCCCAAAAAGGATAAAATAAGATTATTCCAAGAGCTATTCAAAATCTATCTTTTCTATGAAAAACTGAATGGTGGCATCTGATATTGCCATACCAGGCAGTTTCCTTGCCAAGTGCTGACTCCCTCAGTACATGAATAGACACAAGCATTTATCAACTTAAAGAACCTCTCAAACCAAATCTCCAATGCCTCCCCTTCCCAGCTATCAATTTCTCCCCTTTCCTTCCCTGCCAATCTTCTCAATAGTACACTCAGTTTCTCTCCTCCTCTACCTCAAACCCTTTGACGTACACTCTCACTTGGTCTCCACAGAAACTCCTCTTGATAGAGTCAACAACGATCTCCAAAGAAGACTTCACAATCCTTATTTACACCACCAAACTGTGAATCTGACCATTGCCACAAGTCCCATCATTACTCAATCAGCACTTCATCTCAGTAGATATAGAACTGCCTCTTAAATACTGGTTCCATGCCCAATCTTCTCACTCTATCCCAGCAGTTCCCAAAGCTGGCTGCACATTAGAAGGCTGGGGAACTCTTTAAACCACCTCCCCACCGCCCCCAACTCAAGGACATCACAACCTCAGAGGGTGGAGGTAGGAAGTATCCCTGGCAGTGTGTATTTGCGTTTTTTGGGTTGTTTTTAATTTAAGTACCCAGGGTGATTCCAATGTGCAGCCAGGGCTGAGAACCACTCCTCCATCAGGCTTTCTGGATCTCATCTTTTCTCCCCCCATGTATCTCCAGCCTCAAATTCTCTTCAGAATTCCATATCTATATATGCCCTTGCCTTCTAGACCTGTATAGCTCACAAGCACCTCTGATTCAAATAACCAACATTCATAGAAATATGTTATTTTCTCCTATATCTATTCCTCCTTAATTGCTTATCTCAGTGGATAAAAATCACCATCTATTCCAGGAATCAGCAAACCTTTTCTGTGAAGAGCCACATAGTAAACATTTGGCTTTGTAGGTCATACAGTCTCTGTCACAATTATTCAGCTCTGCTGTTGTAGCACAAAAGCAGCAAAAGACAACAGGTAAAGTTTGAGTGGAGCTATAGTCCAATAAAACTTTATTTATGAACACTGAAATTTGAATTTTATATAATTTCCACAAGTCATAAAATATCATTCTTCTTTTGATTTGACTTTTTCCAACTATTTAAAGATGTTAAAACAATTCTTAGTTTGTGGGCTGTGCAAAAAACTGTCAAGCAGGTCAGTTTGCCAACTCTGGTCTGCCCCCTTACCCAAGCCGGAGATCCTAGATGTCCCAATTCCTTCCTCTCCTTTAGCCACAAGAATCAATCATTACCTCTAGTAAAGTACTTGTCACAAACTATTATAAGTGTTTATGGCCTCCTTCAACTGACAGTAAGATCCTTGAAGGTAAGAAACATGTCTGTTCTAAGACATCAGTTTCTTTTTAGGTCAGATCATTTTTGAACTTAACAGTAAGGTTTAAAGGGAAAAGAAAAATACAACAAATTTTAAAATGCATTAAATAAAGGCTCAGGCAAACATGGAAGATATTCCTTATCAAGGACAAATAATAATGATCTTTGCTATTCAATGCTTCAATAACTGCTCGATTTCTGTTTTCTGGGTGTTTTCTGCTTTTCAAGGCCATGAAATGTTGTATGGATCTTTGAAACAATCAACTTGAGATGCCAATACCATTGCTGATTATCACGAGAGCTGGGTCTATAAGCAGACTTTATGCCTTCTACACACGTCTCCTTTCTAAATGGCACCTTCAACTATAATCACATCTTGAAAGTCATTCAATAAAGAAGGAAAAACCAGGCATACTAAGAAAAAAAAAATTAAAGACATAACCAGAAACATCAAAAATCAGCAGCTTAACAAGGATCAGAATAATAACCATTTGTTAATGCTTAGTATGTGCCAGGCACTGTGTCAAAGTGTATAATGTTCAGTATTTAACATATCTTCAAAACAAGCACAGAAAACATATGCTTCATTTTGCAGATGAAGAAACTGTGGCACAGAGTAGTTAAATAACTTGTCCACAGTCAAACAACTGGTAGGTGACAAGACTGAGGCTCAAACCCAGGTATATATGATTCCAAAATCTATGCTCTCCCCACTGGTTGAATAGGGTCTATAACCAAGGTAGGTCAATAGCCACTAGAGGAGAAGGGCTTCCTCCAGAAGGAAAGATTCAAAGCCCTGTTTGAAATGTATCATAACTGTCATATAATTACAAAACTCCTGAGTATGGTGCCACGTACACAACCAGTGAGGCTTTCTAATCACTAACTAAATGAATAAAATAAACTGGAAGAGCCAATTCCTTGATATAGCGGAACCTCTTACTCTAAAGATGGGAAACAAAATCTTACAGCAAATTAGAATACTGCCATGGTTCCATTTCCTACTGTTAATAGAGCCATTGTCAGGAAGTCCCATGCTTACTATAGCAACCACTGGTCTTGCTATTCACAAAGTTTCTGCCTTTTTGCTTCCTCAGGAAACAGACAAGAAAATCAGGCTCCTGATCTCTTTCTTTAAAGGGAAAGCTGTCGTTTAAAACTGGAAATTAGGACATATATACACTACCAAACGTAGGGTGGATAGCTAGTGGGAAGCAGCCACATGGCACAGAGAGATCAGCTAGGTGGTTTGTGACCACCTAGAGGGGTGGGATAGGAAGGGTGGGAGGGAGGGAGACGCAAGAGGGAGGAGATATGGGAACACATGTATATGTATAACTGATTCACTTTGTTGTAAAGCAGAAACTAACACACCATTGTAAAGCAATGATACTCCAATAAAGATGTTAAAAAAACTGGAAATTAATAAATGAATATGTAAAACTAATTTTATACTTTGGCTGATGCCCAATATTTCTGTACATTAAACTCAATCTTTAAAGCACACAGTCTTATCTTTTTTATCTTCAAATACAGGAGTCTAGAAAATCTGCTAAAACTCTCCAGCCACAAAAATCTAAAAATACTAGATAAATGCTTACATGCTTTGAAAAGTTTAAGTAAGTTCTCAAGAAAGTAGAGGAAACTGCTAAAGGCATAACAAGTTACCACAAGGTTAGAGGCACACCATGGCTGGATTTTCTGCTCAGTCATCAGGATAAACTCAAGATTTATGCCATGCTGTGTTCTCATCTAGAGCTCAAGATCCTCTTCCAAGTTCACATGGTTGTGGCAGAATTCAGTTCCTTGCAGTTGTAGGACAATGGTCCCTGTTTCTTTGCTACTTCTCATTCAACTGCTGCAGGAGAAGGGGGCACGAGAGAATGGTCACATCCCAGGTCTCGGGCAAGTCCCTGGAATAGGCCACCAAGTGAGGGTCCTTGGCTTTGCACAGGGAAGAATTCAAGAGAAAGCCAGAAGTAGAGTGAAAGCAGATTTATTCAGGGAGATACACACTCCATAGACAAAGCATGGGCCGTATCAGAAGGTGAAAGATCCCTAGGAGATACACATTCCATAGACAGAAGGTGGACCATCTCAGAGGGTGAGAGTGGGCCCGGGCTGCGAGGGTGATTAGTTTTTATGGGCTGGGTAATTCCAACTATTTTGGGGAAGGGGCAGGGATTTCCAGGAGTTGGGCCACCACCCACTTTTTGGCCTTTTATGGCCGGCCTCAAAACTGTCATGGTGCTGGTGGATGTGTCATTTAGCATGATAATATATTACAATGAGCACATAATGAGGCTCAAAGAATGCTGGAAGTCATCTTAAGGCACCTTGGGCCTAGTTGGTTCTAACAAGTTTTTATCATATTCTCAACAGCTGTGTCACTCTTTCAATGGTTGTGCCCTGCCCGCTTCCCTCCTGTCTCACAAGGGCCATTCTCAGCTGCTAGAGGCCATCTGCAATCCTTGCCATATGGACTCCTCCATCTTCAAAGCCAGCAATGGAAAAATCTCCCTCTTGTTCAATCCTTCTCATGTTTTAAATCATCTGACTCTTCCTTGCTGACTCTGGACCCCCAAATTACAACTTTCTGCTCTTTGAGAAACACCATTAAAAAATAAAAAAGCAACACACAGGCTGGGAGAGAATATTTATTTTATTTATACAGTTAGCTAAAAAGTTCATTCAGTTTTTTCCATAAGATGGCTCTAGTAGCACTTAGCTGTCTTTAACTTCATTCGAAACAATTTTGTTCGACTGTATGCGACAACTGTCATATCAGCGTGCATTTAAAAAAAGACTTATCAGAGACTTCCCTGCTGGCACAGTGGTTAAGAATCCGCCTGCCAATGCAGGGGACACGGGTTCGAGCCCTGGTCCGAGAAGATCCCACATGCCGCAGAGCAACTAAACTTGTGTGCCACAACTACTGAGCCTGTGCTCTAGAGCCCGCATGCCACAACTACTGAAGTTCGTACTCTTCAACAAGAGAAGACACCTCATTCAGAGAAGCCCTCGCACTGCAACAGAGTATCCCTGCTTGACGCAACTAGAGAAAGCCCGCACACAGCAACAAAGACCCAATGTGGTAAAAAATATTTAAGTAAATAATTTTAAAAATAAATAAAATAAAATAAAATTTTCACATCAAAATTGGTGAATTTTTTGTAGCCATTTTAATACTGAAGATGGAAGAAAAGAAGCAACATTTCCAGCATTTTATGCTTTCTTATTTAAAGAAAGGTAAAAACACAACTGAAACGCAAAACAAGGTTTGTGCAGTGCATGGAGAAGGTGCTGTGACTGATCAAACATGTCAAAAGTGGTTTGTGAAGTTTAGTGCTAGAGATTTCTCTCTGGACAATGCTCCAAGGTCAGGTAGATGAGTTGAAGTTCACAGCAATCAAATCAAGACATTAATTGAGAACAATCAACATTATATCATGAGGAAGATAGCTGACATACTCAAAATATCCAAATCAAGTGCTGAAAATCATTTGCACCAGCTTCGTTATGTGAATTGCTTTGATATTTCAGTGCATGTTAAGTTTAGCGAAAAAACCTTCTTGACCGTATTTCAGCATGTGATTCTCTACTTAAACATAATGAAAATGTTCCGTTTTTAAAACAAATTGTGACGGGCGATGAAAAGTGGATGCTATACAATAATGTGGAACAGAAGAGATCGTGGGGCAAGAGAAATGAACCACCACCAACCACACCAAAGGCCGGTCTTCATCCAAAGAAGGTGATGTCTTGCAATAAACCTTTCTCCGCTCCCAATTCCACGTTTTGGTTTGTTTGGCCTCACTGTGGGTCGGGCACACGAACTTGGGTTCGACAACAATTCACTACTTATTGAGCCTCAAACTTATACACCATACTGAACATCTGCCATTGGCCCTCCCACAAATACCTTGAACTCAACATGTCCAAAACTGAATTTAGCAACTTGGAAGCATAATGGTTAGGAGGCAAAGGTTCTGGAATGAAGACTATCTGGGTTGAAATCCTGGCCCTGCCTCTTTCTTATTAAATGTCTGACCCTGGAAACGATACTCTAATCTTTCTTTGACTGTTTCTCTCATCTGTAAAATAGAAATAATAATTTAAACTATCCCACACCCACAGGTTATAGTTTATGACAGTGAATAAAATCAAGGTCTGAAACGGTCAATCCTTGTTTCACCATGGAGGTTCATGCTATGTTGAGATGTGAGTTTCATGACAATGGGTTTGTGAAACCAAAAAACTACAGTGTTTCTTAGAATCAAAGATGTAGTTTCCATACCACCACATTTTAACCACATTTCTGTTATCAATGATGTGTACATCTTAAAATATTTTTTTGAAAAACTGACAAATTGATGATAACGAAGGAAATATTAAAGTAGATATTGCCTCTCAAAAAAAAAAAAAAGGGCTTCCCTGGTGGCGCAGTGGTTGAGAGTCCGCCTGCCGATGCAGGGGACACGGATTTGTGCCCCGGTCTGGGAAGATGCCACATGCCGCAGAGCAGCTGGGCCCGTGAGCCATGGCCCCTGAGCCTGCGCGTCCGGAGCCTGTGCTCCGCAATGGGAGAGGCCACAACAGTGAGAGGCCCACATACCAGGGAAAAAAAAAAAAAAAAGAAGGTGATGTTGTGTATATGGTAGGATTGGAAGGGAGTCCTCTATTATGAGCTCCTTCTGGAAAACCAAACGATTAATTCCAACAAGTACTGCTCCCAGTCAGACCAACTGAAAGCAGCACTTGACGAAAAGTGTCCAGAACTGGTCACCAGAAAACGCATAATGTTCCATCAGGATAATGCAAGACGGCACGTTTCTTTGATGACCAGGCGAAAACTGTTACAGCTTTGCTGGGAAGTTCCGATTCATCGTCATATTCACCAGACACTGCACCTTCAGATTTCCATTTATTTCGTTATTTACAAAATTCTCTTAATGGAAAAATGTCAATTCCCTGGAAGACTGTAAAAGGCACCTGGAACAGTTCTTTGCTCAAAAAGATTAAAAGTTTTGGGAAGATGGAATTATGATGTTGCCTGAAAAATGGCAGAAGGTAGTGGGACAAAACGGTGAACACGTTGTTCAATGAAGTTCTTGGTGAAAATGAAAAATCTGTCTTTTATTTTTACTTAAAAACCAAAGGCACTTTTTGGCCAACCCAATATTATATACATATAATATATGTATATATGATTAATGAACTGTATCCAGAATATATAAAGGACTCTTAACAACTCACGTGTAAGATAATTTTAACAAATGATAATCCAAAAAAAAGGGCCAAAGATTTAAGACAACACTTCACAGAAGCAAATATAGCCAATAAACACATAAACAGATGCTCAACATCATTAGTTATTAGGAAAATGCAAATTAAAACCACAATGAGACACAACCACAAACTCGTTACAATGACTAAAATTTAAAAGCTGACAATACCAAGTGTTGGTGAGGATGTCGAGGAACTAAAATTCTTGCACACTGCTGATGAGAATATAAAGTGTAAAACTATGAAAAACAGTTTGGCAGGTTTTTGTAAGGCCAAACATACACTTAAACCATAAAACTCAGCAATTCCATAAAAACATATATCTACAAAAAGACGTGTACACATATGATCCTAGCAGCTTTATTCATAAGAGAATCAAATTAGAAATAACCTAAATGCTTATTAACGTACCGAAGATACACTATAGTATATTCATACAATGGAAAACTGCTCAGAAAAAAGAAAAAAGGAATTAATTACTAATATAACGGCATGGATAAATGTCAAAAACAACGTGCTGAGTGAAAGAATCCAGATGGAAGAGTACTACTGTATGATTCTAGTTATACAGCACTCTAGAAAAGACAGTCTAATCTACAGTGACAGAAAGCATATCCACAGTTGCCTGGGGTGCAGGAAGTAAGGGGAGAGAAGAATGACTGAGAAGGGCACAGGGAACTTTCTGGGGTTAAGGAAATGTTATATATCTTGACTGTGTTGATGGTCACTCAGGTATATAAATTTGGCAAAACTCATTCAACTGTATATGGAAAGTGGGCAGGTTTTATTGTAAGTAGATTGATTATACCTCAATAAAGTTGATTTTAAGAAGATAATATCAAAAAAAGAAGATAATATCATTTAGTATTTGATATCCTGAAGACATGCCTGCAATACAATCTTGCAGAACAGTCATTCATAATAAACCCTACATACAATGCAAAAGATAGGATAAAACACAAGCTAACAGCTAATTAATTACTACTTAAAAGTCTATGTATCAATGTCATACATCATATTAATAAAAGGGAAAAATACATGATCATCTCAACTAATGCAGAAAATAATCACTTAACAAAAATCAAACACCCTTGCGTGACAAAAACACTCAACAAACCAGGAATAGAAGGAAACTACCCTAATATGAAAAAGGGAATTATGAAAAACCCACAGCTATGTTCAATGGGGGAAAACTGAAAGCTTTCCCCCTAATAGCAGGAATAAAACACGAATGCCCACTTTTGCTGCTTCCATTCAACAAGGTACTGGGAGATTTTGCCAGAGCAATTAGGCAAGAAAAAGAAAAAAAAAAGGCATTCAAAATAGAAAGGAAGAAGTAAAACTATCTCTCTTCATATATAGAAAATCCAAAAAAACCACACACAAACTGTTACAGCTAATAAATACAGCAAAGCTGCAAGATACCAGATCAACACAAAAATCAGTTGTAGGGGGCTTCTCTTGTGGCGCAGTGGTTAAGAATCTGCCTGCCAATGCAGGGGACACAGGTTTGAGCCCTTGTCCAGGAAGATCTCACATGCCACGGAGCAACTAAGCCTGTGCGCCACAACTACTGAACCTGTGCTCTAGAGCCCACGAGCCACAACTACTGAGTCCACATGCCACAAATACTGAAGCCTGCGTGCCTAGAGCCCGTGCTCTGAAACAAGAGAAGCCACCACAATGAGAAGCCCACACACTGCAACAAAGAGTAGCTCCAGCTCGCTACAACTAGAGAAAGCCCGTGCCCAGCAACGAAGACCCAACACAGCCTAAATAAATAAATAAATAAATAATTTAAAAAAAAATCAGTTGTAGGGACTTCCCTGGTGGTACAGTGGTTAAGAATCTGCCTGCTAATGCAGGGGACATGGGTTTGAGCCCTGGTCCGGGAAGATACCACATGCTGCAGAGCAGCTAAGCCCGTGCGCCACAACTACTGAAGCTGCGCACATAGAGCCTGTGCTCCACAGCAAGATAACCCACCACAATGAGAAGCCCGCGCACCTCAACGAAAAGTAGCCCCTACTTGCTGCAACTAGATAAAGCCTGCGCGCAGCGACAAAGACCCAACACAGCAAAAAATAAATTAATTAATCAAAAAATAAAATAAAATACATCTTTAAAAAAATCAGTTGTATTTCTATATACTAGCAATGATCAATCCAAAAATAAAGTTAAGAAAAATTCCATTTAAAATATAATCAGAAAATAAAAAATACTTAGGAGTAAATTTAACCAGAGGTACAAGACTTGTAAACTGAAAAGTACAAAATACTGCTGAAATAAATTAACATGACCTAAATAAATGGAAAGACAGGGATTACAGGACCGTGATATTGTTAAGATAGCAACACTCCCCAAATCAACCTACAGAGCCAATGTAATCCCTTTCAAAATCCCAACAGTACTTTTTTTTTTAACAGAAATAAAAAAGCCGATCCTAAAATTAATATGGAATTGCAAGGGGCCCCAAACAGCCAAAACAGTCTTAAAAAATAAAAAAGATGGAGGACTCATACTTCCCAATTTCAAAACTTACTACAAAGCTACAGTAATCAAAACAATGTGGTAGTAGCATAAGGAAATAAAGATCAAAGGAATAGTACTGAAAATCCAGAGATAAACACATACACCTTTATTTAATCAACTGATTTTTTGACGTGAGCGCTAAGATTATTCAATGGGGGGGAACAGGCTCTTCAATAAATGGTGCTGGGAAAACTGGATGGATATCCACATGCAAAAGAATGAAGCTGAACCCTTATCTCACACTGTTTACAAAAATTAAAACAAATCAAAGACTTAAATATAAGAAAAGAACGATAAAATTTGTAGAAGAAAACAAATGGGTAGGTCTTCGTGATACTGGATTTGGAAATGGAGTCCTAAAAATCTTATCTAAATGTGACACCAAAAGCACAAACAACAAGGACTTCCCTGGTGGTCCAGTGGGGATGACGCCATGCTCCCAATGCAGGGGGCCCAAGTTCAATCCCTGGTTGAGGAACTAGATCCTTCACTCATGCTTCAACTAAGAGTTCACATGCTGAAACTAAGAAGTCTGCATGCTGCAACTAAAGATCCCTCATGCCGCAACTAAGACCCCGTGCACCCAAAATTAAACAAGCAAAAAAACACCCTAGGGCTTCCCTGGTGGCGCAGTGGTTGAGAGTCCGCCTGCTGATGCAGGGGACATGGGTTCGTGCCCCAGTCCAGGAAGATCCCACATGCCACGGAGCGGCTAGGCCCGTGAGCCATGGCCACTGAGCCTGCACATCCAGAGCCTGTGTTCCGCAATGGGAGAGGCCACAACAGTGAGAGGCCCACATACCGCAAAAAAACGTGCTTTGCAACAGGAGAGGCCACAACGGTGAGAGGCCCACATACCGCAAAAAAACAAAACAAAACAAAAACACCCTAAGGGTTTCCCTGGAGGCACAGTGGTTAAGAATCTGCCTGCCAATGCAGGGGACATGGGTTTGAGCCCTGGTCCGGGAAGATCCCACATGCCGCAGAGAGACTAAGCCTGCACACTACAGCTCTAAGCCTGTGCTCTAGAGCCCGCGAGCCACAACTACTGAGCCCGCATGCCACAACTACTGAACCCGTGTGCCACAACTACTGAAGCCTGCGTGCCTAGAGCCCAGGCTCTGCAACGAAGAGGCCACCGCAGTGAGAGGCCCGCACACCGCAACCAAGAGTAGCCCCCACTCACTGCGATTAGAGAAAGGCCGCATGCAGCAACAAGGACTCAACGCAGACAAAAATAAAAATTAATTAATTAACTAATTAAAAAACCAAACCAAACAAACAAAAACACCCTAAGCATTAAGGACACAGTTTAGATTTTAAAAAAAAAAAACAACAAAAAGCACACATAACAAAAATATAAAGTGTACTTCATCAAAATTTAAAATTTTGCACAACATAGAACACTATCAAGAAAGTGAAAAGTTCATCTCACACCAGTCAGATTGGCCATCATCAAAAACTCTAGAAACAATAAATGCTGGAGAGGGTGTGGAGAAAAGGGAACACTCTTGCACTGCTGGTGGGAATGTAAAATGATACAGCCACTATGGAGAACAGTATGGAGGTTCCTTAAAAAACTACAAATAGAACTACCATACGACCCAGCAATCCCACTACTGGGCATATACCCTGAGAAAACCATAATTCAAAAAGAGTCATGTACCAAAATGTTCATTGCAGCTCTATTTACGATAGCCAGGACATGGAAGCAACCTAAGTGTCCATCAACAGATGAATGGATAAAGAAGATGTGGCACATATATACAATGGAATATTACTCAGCCATAAAAAGAAATGAAACTGAGTTATTTATAATGAGGTGGATGGACCTGGAGTCTGTCATACAGAATGAAGTAAATCAGAAGGAGAAAAACAAATACCATATGCTAACACATATATATGGACTCTAAGGGGAAAAAAATGTCATGAAGAGATTAGTGGTAGGACGGGAATAAAACACAGACTTACTGGAGCATGGACTTGAGGATATGGGGAGGGGGAAGGGTAAGCTGTGACGAAGTGAGAGAGTGGCAGGGACATATATACACTATCAAATAAATGTAAATTAGATAGCTAGACAGGGAGTTCACCTCTGTGCTTTGTGACCACCTAGAGGGGTGGGATAGGGAGGGTGGGAGAGAGGGTGATACAAGAGGGAAGAGATATGGGAACATATGTGTATGTATAACTGATTCACTTTGTTGTAAAGGAAAAACTAACACACTATTGTAAAACAGTTATACTCCAATAAAGATGTTTAAAAAAAAAAAAGAAAGTGAAAAGAGGGGTTCCCTGGTGGCGCAGTGGTTAAGAATCCGCCTGCCAATGCAGGGGACGTGGGTTCAGGCCCTCGTCCAGGAAGATCCCACACGCCACGGAGCAATTAAGCCCGTGCGCCACAGCTACTGAGCCTGTGCTCTAGAGCCCGCGAGCCACAATTACTGAAGCCCGCGTGCCTAGAGCCCGTGCTCCGCAATAAGAGAAGCCCCAGCTCACTGCAACTAGAGAAAGCCCGCACACAGCAACAAAGACCCAACACAGACAAAAATAAATAAAACTTTAAAAAAACTTTTAAAAATAGAGTGTGAAGACAGAATGAGAGAAAATATTTGTAAATCATGTATCTCATAAGGGTCTAGTAACCAGAATATACAAAGAACTCTCACAACCTGGCAACAGAAAGACCCCCTCCCCCAATTAAAAAATGGGCAAAGGACTCGCCTAGACATTTCTCCAAAAAGAAGATATACAAATGGCCAGCAAGCACATGGAAAAATGTTCATCTTTAGTTGTTATGGAAATGCAAGTAAGAACCACAATGAGATCCACTTCACTGAGACACCTTGTACATTGCTGGTGGTAACGTAAGATGATGTGGCCACTGTGGAAAACATATTGGTGGTTCCTCAAAATGTTAAACAGAGAATTACTATATGACCTAGCAATTCCACAACTAGGTATATATCCAAAAAAATTGAAAACAGGTATTCGAACAAAATTTTGTACACAAACGTTCACAGCAGCATCATTCACAATAGCCCAAAGGTGAAAACAACCTAAATGTCCATTGCTAGATGGATGGATAAACAAAATGTGGTATACAAATACACCAAAATATTATTCAGCCTTAAAAAGTAATAAAGTACTGTGAGGAAAAATAAGGATGAAACCAACATAGTGAGAAAAAGCTGAAAGCATCATAAACAAATGGATATGCAGCCTTAAAGATACCATCAGACAAAGTATTTATTCTCTAGCTCTAAATTTTTCAGCTAGTTAGCCAAAAAAGTGCCTTTGTTACTAAATGAGTTAGTTGAATTTTATGTTATTTTCTCTGACTGATATTCTAAATATTCTAAGTAATATAGATAGATGATAGATAAATATAAAGAATAAATAGATAGATATATATTGGATTGGCAAAAAAGTTCATTCGGGTTTTTCCATACCATCTTATGGGAAACCCAAACAAACTTTTTGGCCAACCCAATACATAGATGACAGCACAAACTTCAAGACACAGGATAAAGAAATAAGATGTATTTACCCTTAGAATAAAATGGGATAGCTTACTGGAATGCATATTTACCTGTGTGATGTATGAAAAATCTATCTGATTTACTGGTTACTAGAATACTTTAGTTTTCTAAATGCTGAAAGCAACCAAACTCTTATATATGACCATCTTGATTTCATCAAAACAGTTCATGTAGGTGACAGTTGGTGATCAATCTTCCAGTGCAATATTCGAAAGAATACAACGACCATATGTCAGTTGATACAGTTGAGTTGCATATAAATGATTACATTCATTCTGGAATTTTAGTTTTTATAAAGCAAAAACAAACCTTTGTTTTTTATAACCTCTAAAGGGCAGCAAAAGGAAATGTTTAGTTTTTAGAGGATATACTAACAGTAGTCTCAATACAGTGTAAAGCTAGCAAACTACCACTTGAATTAGAGCATTTTATGTCTAAAGAACAAAATTAAATACCTAAAATTTGCCAACCAAAATTTGAATAAGAGTTTTTCTCCCAATATAATAATGGCATTATTTATGGTAAAGTAATTTATGCAGATTCAGAAGAACAGGGCTGAATTCTTGCTCTGCCATTTCTTGCTCTGCCATTTAACCATTGGTAATCTGAAGCAAGCTATTAAACCTCTGTAAATTCCATATAAATTCTAAATAAATGATAGACATTATTGTTTAAAAAAAAAGGAATAAAGTACTGATACATGCTCCAACATGGAAGGACCTTGAAAATGTTATGCTAAATGAAAGAAGTCAGAAAACAGGTCACATACTGTATAATTTCATGTATACGAAATGGAATATGTAAATCCATAAAGACAGAAAGCAGATTAGTGGTTGGTTGCCGGGGATAGGGAGGAATGGGGAGTGAGTACCTAATGGATACAAGGTTTCCTTCTGGGCTGATAATGTTTTGGAACTAGACAGAGGTCTTGGTTGCACAGCATTGTGAAATACTGAATGCCAATGAATTGTATACTTTAAAATGGTTAATTTTATGTTATGTGGATTTTGCCTCAATTTTTAGCAAAGTCCGTGTAATTTAAAGTATGACTAAGAATTTAGCTACGCAAGCAAAACCAATTAAGGTGGTACGGTCTGCACAAGTGAGGTTTTTACACCAACTGAATTTGAGATACCTCTTTTTCTGCCTGTGATACCTCTTCACATGTATGCCATGAACAGTGAAATCTTTACTTTGAGATTCTCAAATGTGTGTGTAGAGAGGAAGGATGGGACTAATCACAAACTGGGAGAAAAGCTAAGACTTTGATTTTTTAACAAGGTTTTTCACAAGTGATTCTAAGACTAAAGATAATAAATGATGCTACTTCTATACAGAGAATAAAAATCAACTGTTTGGGGTCTTCCCTGGTGGCGCTGTGGTTAAGGATCTGCCTGCCAACGCAGGGGACACAGATTTGAGCCCTGGTCCGGGAAGATCCCACATGCCACGCAGCAACTAAGCCCATGCGCCACAACTACTTAGCCTATGCTCTAGAGCCTGCAAGCCACAACTGCTGAGCCTGCACGCAACTTCTGAAGCCGGTGCACCTAGAGCCCGTGCTCCACAACAAGAGAAGCCACTGCAATGAGAAGCCCGTGCACCTCAATGAAGAGCAGCCTCCACTCACCACAACTAGAGAAAGCCCACGCGCAGTAACGAAGACCCAACGCAGACCAAAAAATAAATAATTAATTAATTATTTTAAAAAATCAACTGTTTTCTTTAAAAAAACACACACAGTAAAACTACAGCCAATGCTTGCTATTCGTGGTAGTTATGTTCTGTAAAGTTGCCAGGAACACTGAATTAGCAAATACTGAACTGCTGCTCCTAAGGAGAAATACAGGGTTATGTTATCATGGTCACAACATTTTGTCAACCAAAATGCCATTTGTGTTGATATAAGTTCATTCATCAATGTCTTTATAAAACAAACCAATCTCAGAATTGAAAACCTATTTTTCCACATAACCATTTCCCTGAATGACACTTAGCAGGTATTTAGAAATTTTTTTCTGAAGGTTCCTGATCTGTAGAACCTGCACTGCCTGCAAGTTTACCATTTTTCACACAGTATCACCTTTAGAAATGTAAACCAGCCAGCACTAGCCAAGAAGGGTTTAATATTTTCTTTGTCCTGGATAATGTAACTGTAAACTTCTTTGGCCTTCAGCCTTATAACAGTGCTGTCCACTATGCCTTTTTCATGTTTATCACCTCACAAATCCACAAATTTACCCACTTTCCCCTCTTTTCCATAGATTCACATGCACTATACATGTTACCTTAGTACTTTCATGTATAGATCAGCAAATTTCCCTTTGCTTTTTCTGGATGTTGATTCATTAACATTGAATTTACAGCCAACAGTGCTGTAAGATATGACTGAATGAGGTTTACCTAAAACATGTATTTTCCCCATAAGGCACATCACAGCCTTCTTGAAACTTAGGAATACTACACAGCACACTTGGAGGCCAATTACCAATAAAAGCACAAAAATGTAAAAGAACATAGTACTAAATAGACTAAAAAAGGACACTTGTTGACAGTATGACAGCTGAAACAAGAAGGCAGAGAGTCACCTTGTTTGACTTTAGCTGGGAATATACGTGTTGGATGATGCAAATTTTTCACCCCTCTGCACATGTCCCCAAACAACCGTGAAAGTGCAAGTACTGATTCTGGGGTCACAAATAAATTTTAGCAAGTAGATAAATCTACAAATAATTTTGATACACTGCACTTCCTTCCTTCTTGAATAACTAAGTCTAAAACTCATTAGGTGGTGCTGAGCAAGGCTGGCATCCACCTGGTCTCAGAAGGAAAGAAAGACTGGGTACATTAAAGGGAGGGTCTGAGTAGGGACTTCCCTAGTGGCACAGGGGTTAAGAATCTGCCTGCCAATGCAGGGGATATGGGTTCCAGCCCTGGTCCGGGAAGATCCCACATGCCTCAGAGCAACTAAGCCCATGTGAGCCTACTCAGCAACTATTGAGCCCGCGCTCTAGAGCCCGCAAGCCACAACTACTAAGCCCGCGTGCCGCAACTACTAAAGCCTGTGCGCCTAGAGCCCGTGCTCCACAGCAAGAGAAGCCACTGCAATGAGAAGGCTGAGCACTGCATCAGAGTAGCCCCCGCTCACCAGAAACAGAGAAAGCCTGCGCACAGCAACGAAGACCCAACACAGCCAAAAATAAAAAATATATATATAAAATAAATAAGTTTATTTTAAAAAGGGGTCTGAGCAATTAAATAAATATATAAGAATAATACGAGCAAAATTTTCTGTCAGAGAAGGGTGTTTCAAGTACAAAAAAAGGGAGAAAATAAAATGAACTCTGAGGTGTTAGCCTAGAATTGGAGGTTCCAATGTGAACTCATAGCATTTTATATATACATATATATATACAGAGAGAAAATATAGATATGGATGCATATGTAAGAGTATATTTTGTGTATGTATATGTATATTCCCTAGCTCTGTCCAGAGGCTTTACAAGCAGCAATGTCTCAGTAGAACAATCATACCTAGCATCCAGACCTGCTTTTTCTGGCTGTGCTGTGCAGCTTGTGGGATCTTAGTTCCCTGACCAGGGATCAAACTCATGCTCCCTGCAATGGAAGCTCGAAATCCTAACCACTGGACCACCAGGGAATTCCCAGACCTGCTTTTTTTCAAAATTTATTTATTTTTGGCTATGTTGGGTCTTCGTTGCTGTGGGCGGGCTTTCCCTGGTTGCGGCGAGTGGGGGCTACTATTCGTCACGGGCTTAGTTGCTCCGTGGCATGTGGGATCTTCCCAGACCAGGGCTCGAACCTGTGTCCCCTGCACTGGCAGGCGGATTCTCAACCACTGCGCCACCAGGGAAGCCCAGACCTGTTTTTTTCTTTTTCTTTAAAATTAATCAATTTATTTATTTTTGGCTTTGTTGGGTCTTCATTGATGCACACGGGCTTTTTCCAGTTGAGGTCAGTGGGGGCTACTCTCCATTGCAGTGCACAGGCTTCTCATTGCAGTGGCTTCCCTTGTTGCAGAGCACAGGCTCTAGGCAGGCGGGCTTCAGTAGTTGTGGCTCGCAGGCTCTAGAGCTCAGGCTCAGTAGTTGTGGCACACGGGCTTAGCTGCTCCGCAGCATATGGGATCTTCCCAGACCAGGGATTGAACCCATGTCCCCTGCACTGGCAAGCAGATTCTTAACCACTGCACCACCAGGGAAGTCCCATAGACCTGCTTTTTAAACATGCTCTTCAATAAAAGGAACCAGGGCTTGTTGAAATGACTTGATTTTAGGGCTGAGGGAGGAAAAGTATAATACGAAAGATTGGAACATCTTGTTGTGCTAGAAGGTAAAAAGGGAAGTGATTAAAGAATGATAGGACATGTCAAAAGGATATAGGAGCCAACTTGAAGGGTTTCCACTGGCCAAATGTGGGACAAATTCAGGCTCAGAGTAACAAATTATATTAATAGATAATAACTCACTAAATAAAATAGGAATCAATAAGTCCGTATCAATTTAATAAATGAATGGAAGAAAAGAAAGCTTTTTGTTACAATGGAATGTCCACTGATGAATATGGAAGGAATAATAAAATTAGAAAACTGTCATTTGGCAACCATCATAGTAATAATCCTGCCAAAAATTATCAATAGATGCTAAAACCAGTGGGTGAAAGGTTGACAAGAAATGAGATAATTTACATGGTCTCAAAGTACCTCCTCCTCACAAAACACTTATTAACTACAAAGGGAAAAGTGAATAAATTTACAGTAGAGAAAACTGGTAGACACCACCTTAGTATCAAGTCAACAAGGCTAACATTACGAGAAATAGGACACAATGGAAATTGTGAATAAGATTAGAATAAAAATACAGCACCCTTTATGTGGTATTCCTGACAAAATGCATATTCTGAATCAAACCATGAAGAAACATTCAGGCCCAAATTGAGGAATATTCCTCAAAATAACTAGCCTATACTCTTCAAAAGTATCAAGATTAGCTGGTGGGAAGCTGCTGCATAGCACAGGGAGATCACCTCTGTGCTGTGTGACCGCCTGGGGGGGTGGGATAGGGAGGGTGGGAGAGAGGGTGATGCAAGAGGGAGGAGATGTGGGAGCATGTGTGTATGTATAACTGATTTAGTTTGTTGTAGAGGGAAAACTAACACACTATTGTAAAACAATTATACTCCAATAAAGATGTTAAAAAAAAAAAAAAAGTATCAAGATGATCAAGTCAAAGACAGACATGACAACTAAATGTGATATGTGATTCTGAACTGGATTCTCCTGCTATACAATATTTTTATCAGGACAAATGATATCTATGTATATCTGATATCAGTGAAATCTAAGGATTAGCTGGTACTACTGTATCAATATTAAGGTCCTGATTACATGGGTATATTGAGGTTATATAGGAGAATATCCCTGTCTGTAGGAAATACACACTTAAGTATTAAGGGCTGATGGGGCATCAAGTCATCATCTTACTCACAAATGGTTAAGGAAAGGAAAAGGTTCTCTGTACTATTATTGCAACTTATCTGTAAATTCAAAATTATTTCAAAATAAAGGACAAAATGCAAGTACAACAATAAAGAACACACCAATGTCTCAGTATTATAAAAATCTAATTCTTCCTTAGCAAAATTTCTGGACAGAAAAGTATCCTTATACCCCAACTTACTTTTTACTAGCTTTTCTAATAATGTATCTCATTCTTGAAGCACTCCCCAATAGAAATTTCTGTGATGCTGGAAATGTTCTACATAGCACTACCCAATACACTAGCACACGTGGCTGATGACTATCATATTGGACAGTGCAGTTCGAGAGAATAGCAGTAAAAGCCATAAAAGATTTAAAAGCTTTTTCATAAAAAATTAGTCTAATACTAATTAGATTTTAAGAGAAGTTACTTTACTTTTTCTATATTTGCTGATAGACTAACATACCCTGTATATTTTTCAGTACTCTTGTCTTCTAATTTTTTTTTTTTTTTTTTTTTTTTTTTGGTGGTACGCGGGCCTCTCACTGTTGTGGCCTCTCCCGTTGCGGAGCACAGGCTCCGGACGCACAGGCTCAGCAGCCATGGCTCACGGGCCCAGCCGCTCCGCGGCATGTGGGATCTTCCCGGACCGGGGCACGAACCGGTATCCCCTGCATCAGCAGGCGGATTCTCAACCACTGCGCCACCAGGGAAGTCCTTGTCTTCTAATTTCTTATTCAAGTCTGAATGGCTATTAGAAGCAACCACCTATCTTTAGTTTGAGAGTAGTTTTTGTTTTTTTCTAAACTGACGTTCCTTTTGGTATACCATTCCTACTGATTCATACCCATGTCTTCTCTACCTTTTTGAAGTATGCCTTCCTAAAAATCTACGGACATGTACATGCCTGTCCAATATTCCCACTTCTGTCTCTCACAAAGTTAGATCACAAAGTCACTTTCTCTCAAACTTCTTATAATTTATACTTTACTTTTACTTACTCTCTCTCATACTCATCTTCCCCCAATCAAAGCTGCTACACTGTATGTAATTGGTGTTACAAGTTTATTTCCTTCCGTGCTTAGGATAAGGTTCCTCCTGATCAGATCAGCTTATTTCAGGACAAGCATATTATTCCTTTTCCACATGAAATATACTTAATCGTCACTTAGTCAATCAGAGTTTTAAACCAAGATCTAAAAGTCAAAGTCCCTATAATGAAATCATCTACATAGAAAATAGGAAAAGAATAACACAACATGCTTCATACACATCAAATTCTACAACTCCTGATTTGAAAAGAAATGCAAAGTAGAATTCTCATCCCTTGTGATTCACCTTGCTAACCTAATGCTTTGAGCAAATGCAGTAGCAGTCACACACCTTCCAGGTTCAGTTATTGCTCATGACTGACTTAATTCATAACTAGAAAAAGAAAAAAAAAACCAGAAAACTAGTTTGTATACAACAGGCCCACGAAGTGTTAATACCTATGCCAAACATCTTTAGAAATATTTAACAAATCTAGGAAAATATAGAATCCTATCAAAATTAGAACTATTTTAAACAAGAGTTGGTTTAAAAATTCTCTCCACCCTCTTGCTTCTATTAAGAACTATTTAAAACAACAAAAATGGAAATAAAAAGCAATTCAAAACTCTTAACATCAAAGTTATTTATAAAATGCTTAATGGAACCAGCAAAGTTCTAGCTTCATTTGAAAAATCAAACTCTAGACTTCAAGGTCAACAGGTATCAAATGCAAGCAATGCTCATCATGCTTTCCCAGTAAAACACCCGAGATGATACAAAAGACTGGGGTGGGGGAATTTTCTGGGGCCTCAACTCCACATGCTCTGGCTTCTGAACCGAACGAACATGTATAGTACAGCAGAAGCAGGAAAGGGACAGGACTCACCCTCTTCTACCTCTGTTCAGGAATACAGAAAACTTAGGTACCAGAAAAACAAGCAGCAATTCAAAAATTACAAGAAAACTTTTTTTGGTTTCTAAACACTGATAAATGTAGTGTTTGCTTGCTGTAAAAGTCTCAAGCAATACTCAAGTTTATGAAGTGAAAGCCTCCCATGTTTCCATTTGCCTTTCCTGGTTCAGTATTGGATCAATAGTTCATACAGTTACTGACATTTGTATTTATTTGGTGAATTGTCTTTGCCCATTTTTCTAACAGGATATTGGTCTGTTTCTTATCTGTAGGTACTCTCTCATATTAGGATGATATTAACCTTTTCCTGACATATGGCTGCAAATATTTTTCCCCAATTTGCAGTTAATATTTTAGTTTTGTTTATATTATCTTTTTAAGCAGTCAAATTTTATGCAATCTTTTCCTTCTTGATTCTGGCCTTGTGTAATGCTCTACCCTAAATAGAGGTGAGCAAATCATCTGATTTTAGTAAGACCTGCAAGCTAAGAAACAATTTTACATTTTTTATGGTTGGAAAAAATAAAAAGAATATTTCATGAAACAAAAATTATATGAAATTCAAACTCCAGTGTCCACAAATAATATCACAGTGGTACTCATTCATTGATGTATTGGCTATGTATTGCTGGCTTTAACATTACAATGGCAGAATCGAGTGGCTCCTTGTATATGTGGTACTCACAGAGCTTTGCACTGCTGCTCAGTGTACCATACAATGCAGTGATGAAGTTGCAAGTCAACAGCGTTTTGAGTGCTACACATGCATATTGGCATACTGTGATCTTTTTTTTTTTTACCAGTGCATAGCCATCAAGTCAAAACAAGAAAAGAGAAAAGTGGACTTTGTCATGCTTTTAAGGCACAGTGGAGAGTGTGGATTATTTTGTTATCAAGTCAGATGGGAAAGCATTGTGTTTATTATGCAATGACACTACAGCTGTGCTAGAAAAATTCAATATACATCAACATTACCAGACTAAGTAGTCATCTCAATATTCCCAATTCACAGGAAAGCAATGGTCAGAAAAAGTAGAAAATTTGAAGTGGAATATCTCATCACAGCAGAATTTCTGGAAGGAAGAAAGAGAAGGAGAGAAGAAAAAAAAATAAGGCTGCAACCAAAGTAAGTTTCCAAGAAGCTCATTTGTTAGCCAAGCAAGGAAAGTAATTTGCCAATTGTGAGCTGATAAAATCATGCTGAGAGTTCCCTGGTGGTCCACTGGTTAGGACTCTGTACTTCTACTGCTGAGGGCCTGGGTTCGATACCTGGTCAGAGAACTAAGATCCCACAAGCCATGTGGGGTGGCCAAAAATTAAAATTAAATAAACTAATGCTTGACTTCAGGAGCTCAAGAAATGTATTCAGAAAAAATAAACTTAAGACTATTATTAGCCTTTCAGCAAAACCAGCTGCTCCAGAAGTTGAGGACAATGGGAACAAAATTAATAATCTATTTTTTTTTAAAGGCAAATGATTTCAAGTTGATTCCCCTGTCCCTTGATGAGTTAGATGTTACTAATACTTCTCAGTTGCTGTTGTTTACTCAAGGAGTCAATGCCAAGTTTAAAGTATTTGAAGAAGTAGCTTCTATGAATAGTCTGTGTGGCCAGAAGCTGAGAAAATACTAATTTAGAACAACCTGAAGTAGAATCTGCTAAGATGAGTTATAATTGATGATGTTTGTAAAAATATATATGGAGTAGAAAAAGGCTTAGTTGGAACTTACAAAGCTTGTGAAGATATAAGGTGGTTGTTTATTATTTTTCATCAGCAGGTACTGTGGAAAATATTTGAATTTATCATGGTACTGAACCAATAGTGTCAATGGTGAACTTCATTCACTGTCATGGGCTAAATCACTGTCAGCAGCAGAAGCAGAATAACCTGTCTTGCCTGCCCACGCAAGTTTGATGGCTTAGCAGCTGTAAAGTTTTACTGTAATATATATTTTTTAAAGCTCAGGGCTGAGATTGAAGTTTCAGAACAATAAGACCGTTTTTCAGTCACTATTATCACTATGATCACAAATGAAACTTAGCTTTTGCTGAAGATTTTATACTATTTAATAAATTCAACCTAACATTATAGGGCAGAACTGGACTTACATGTGAAACTTAAACTGCAGTTAATTCATTTACACAAAAGCTAATAATGTCAAGCTGCTGTCAAAAGTTAAAACAAAAAGTGAGATCTCAATTCTCAAACAAATTTGCAGTGGATATATATTTTTAGCTCAAACTATAATTCTGGAAGCATTTTTAGGACTTCAATGCAAGTGCAGAGAAAATTTCCATCTTTCAAAATCTATTTAACAGTGCAATTATGGCACTTACACCTAACCTTTAACAGGAAGTAATTAATCTACAATGTAATGATATGCTAAAAGGCAAATACTAAGAGAAAAATCTAATGTAATTCTATAAATGTTTCCCAATTGATTAATATGTTCAATTAAAATCATATGCTTGTGGGCTGAAACCAATATTTGGCTGTACATCTGTGTGAAGATATTTCCAAAGACGAAATATGTAAAATCTCATTACAGATCAGCATTAACAGATGAACATTTGCAATCAATTTTGATGACAGGAAACAGTAACTCTGAACCCCAATTAAGCAAAATGCATCACCTAAAAAAGAAGTCCATTTTTCTCATTAGTATACTTGGATTACAAAAAGTTGTACTCAGTAATAAGAATAATTATTATTACTATTATCATATTTGAATTTCATCAATAATAAATTTGTGGAAATGTGTTTTCTTTCTTGTTATAAAGTACCTACATAAGAGCCTCAATTTTGCTTTTTGGACTGCGAAGTCTAAAATACATACTCTTTGGCCCTTTACAGAAATTGTCTAATTACCTTGCTTTGGAGAAAGGGTTTTCTTTAGCCTAAGCACATAAAAGCATCACCTCTTACTTCCTCCAGGGAATGGTAAAAACTTTTACCCAACACAATGGTAAAAACTTTTACCCCGGCCTGGCTGGTTACATGAAAAAATACAGTAAATCAGGTAATCAAAAAATATATAAATGTATGTAACTTAAATATTTGATTTTTACTTAAAAAATACATGTACATTCATCTGCCAATATTTTGGTAGAATACCAAGTCATCTTCTTTAAGTACAGATATGCTAATTAATGTTTCTTGCATAGATCATCATATCCATAATACATATTGATGATTTCAAATTTCAATTTCTTTAGCGTGGAACAAAAACTTAGACAATTGTGAGACAAATGAGCACAGAACCTTTAATAAGATTTTTATGGTTTCTTTCCCTTAATCTTTTAAAGTGTTCATGCCCAAAACTACTAAGAAAGTAATCTGGAAGGGAGGGACTTATATTTATCCAATCCTTCCAGGATCTTCAACTTAACTTAAAAACAACTATTTTTACATATTTCCTTGGTTTAAATAATATATAATTAGGTTACAAAATTACAGTAAGTATAACTGGCATAAAAGCAGGTTTAGAACATAATGACTCCTGAAAGTATAAATTCAACTAGTGATTACAGAAGGCAAGGTATACTAGAGAGTAGTCTGTCAGCCATCAGTGTTCAGATCATCTTAAGAATCATTCAGTACATCCTAAAGAATGCAAAGTGTGGTTTGGAATTCCCTGGCGGTCCAGTGGTTAGGACTCAACACTTCCACTACAGGCAGCACGGGTTCAATCCCCAGGGTTGGGGAATTAAGATCCTGCATGCCGCAAGGCACGGCCAAAAAAAAAAAGTGTGGTTAATTCAGTAATCTGGTTAACCATACTCTGTAATCTCGTGATTATTTGAGCATAGTCTAAATTAGTAATCTTTATGTATTTTCCCCCAAAACAGCCTACTGTGGCAGGACCATTTATTGACTACTCCATCCTTTTCTCCCGGATTTTTTTTTTTAATAAATTTATTTATTTATTTATTTTTGGCTGCGTTGGGTCTTCGCTGCTGCATGCAGGCTTTCTCTAGTTGCAGTGAGCAGGGGCTACTCTTCATTGCGGTGCACGGGCCTCTCATCGCAGTGGCTTCTCTTGTTGCGGAGCATAGGCTCTAGGCATGTGAGTTTCAGTAGTTGTGGCGCGAGGGCTCAGTAGTTGTGGTTCACAGGCTCTAGAGCGCAGGCTCAGTAGTTGTGGCGTACAGGCTTACTTGCTCCACCACATGTGGGATCCTCCCAGACCAGGGCTGGAACCCATGTCCCCTGCATTGGCAGGTGGATTCTCAACCACTGTGCTACCAGGGAAGTCCTCTCTGTGATTTTTATGTTATTTTTTTCACATTCTAAATTCCCCACATATCCAGGTCTGTTTCTGAACTTACTATTCTGCTCTAAATACTTGTTTTTTTCTATTCTAACACAAACGCCAAACTGTCTTAAACACCTTTAACTTCCTGGTATACGGTACTATCTGGAGGGTCAAGTGTCACATACCCTCCCCACTTCTACTGACCTCCAGTTATTGTTCTTCTTCTAAGTTTTTCAAAATTTTTCAACTACTGCATTTACTCTTCCAAATGAACTGTGTATGTGATTTGTCAAGATCTCGAAAAGGCTCACATCACAGGGTTTACAAACAATTTGCATTAAATCTGTAGAATAACTTGAGGAGCACTGACATCTATATAATATCTTTATAATATTTAAGTCTCTCACATTGAGGAACAGAATATAAATATTGAATTTATTTATATCTTTTAAAAAATCCTTCAGTAAAGCTTTAGTTTTTTCATATTAGTTTTGCATATTTCTTATTAAGTTAATTTGTGCTATCACCGTATCATTTTTTTAAATTTAAAATTCTGCTAATATAGCGTTTAACACAATTTATAAAGAATTAAGTTTTGAAAGAATAGGTCATTCTCACTTCTTTACCCTTCTCCATTCATACCCCCTCCAAAACAGGATGTGCCTCATTAACCTTTGAAATCTAAGTACCTGCCTAGTATGTAGCAATCCATCAAACGATTACTGTTTCCCAAATTGACAAATATCTTGCTAAGTTATGTAAACCCAATACTAAATCTTTAAAAGGGAAAAGTAACAGATGGTTTATTCATTTGGGATAGGGAGGAGATTCTAAATCCTCCACCACCCTTGTTAACCTAAAAAATAGTACACGTCAGAAAAGATATCTTGGGGGCTTCCCTGGTGGCGCAGTGGTTAAGAATCCACCTGCCAATGCAGGGGACAGGGGTTCGATCCCTGGTCCGGGAAGATCCCACATGCTGCGGAGCAACTAAGCCCGTGTGCCAGAAGTACTGAGCCTGTGCTCTAGAGCCCATGAGCCACAACTACCCAGCCTGCATGCCTAGAGCCGGTGCTCTGCAACAAGAGAAGCCACCACAATAAGAAGCCCGCGCACCTCAACGAAGAGTAGCCCCCACTCGCCGCAACTAGAGAAAGCCCACGGGCAGCAACGAAGACCCAAAGCAGCCAAGGATAAATAAATTAAATAAAATAAATAAATTTATTTTTAAAAAGATATCTTGGGACTTCCCTGGTGGCACAGTGGTTAAGAATCCGCCTGCCAATGCAGGGGCCACAGGTTTGATCCCTGGTCCAGGAAGGTCCCACATGCCACGGAACAACTAAGTCCATGCACCACAACTACTGAGCCTGCACTCTAGAGCCCTTGAGCCACAGCTACTGAAGCCTGCGCACCTAGAGCCCATGCTGCAACAAGAGAAACCACCACAGTGAGAAGCCCGCGCACTGCAACAAAGAGTAGCCCGCGCTCGCCACAACCAGAGAAAGCCCTTGAGCAGCAATGAAGACCCAATGCAGCCAAAAATAAAATAATTTTTTTTAAAAAAGATATCTTCCTTCCTTTAAAAGTCTTTCATAAATGAACTCAGTACAAACCTTCTCTGAATTTAGTTATTTTTCAGCCTTTACAACCTCATCAATAATTCTATTCCTTATGTATAAATGGAATGACCAACATTTGCTGAATGCTCCTGGTAAGTTAGGTGTGTTACATAATTTAGCTCATTTACTCCTCACCACAACCCTATGAAGTGGATGTTATTATGCCCCATTTTGCAGAGAGGAAACTGAGGCACAGAGAGGTTAAGTAACTTGCCCAAGGTTACATATCTAAGATGGAATTTGAACCAAGGCAGTCAGCTTCAGAATCCACAAAAAATATTTTAAAGAGCACATTATTTCATATTTTTATTTCATCAGTGGATAGCCTTTAGTGGGCCAGCTGAAAACCTTCATTGTGCTAAACAAAGGTCAACGTATCTACAATTCTTAACATTTTAAATTCATAAAGTTAAAAACAAAAAATAAAATCTTCAAATTACACTTAGGAATGTTTTAAAATATTCTTAAAAAGAACTAAACATTAATAATTCTGTATTTTAAATTCCTGTTTAAATTAGGCATAAAATCTTTAGTTAAATCACTGCAGTTTTGTTTAGCAAGCTCTTAATACTTAACTCAATCACATCTATTTAACAACATTCCCAACCACCCCTATGGGATGACCTGGAATCATCTGGCCCCAACCTTCCCAAAATGAATTATTAAAGAATCTTATGCCTTTAAAAGAAAGGATCAGACCAGTGGTGGCCGCTGCCAAGAATGAGTTTACTGCCTGGTTTCCATGACTACATCAATCTGAGACCCGTGTAAGAGAGAAGATGTATCCTTGGAAACCAACTCTTGGCTTCTCTCAATTAAGAAAAGGAGTGGGGGAAAAAAAGAGAAAAGGCTTCAGAATAATTTAACTTGTGTTTAATGTGTTCATTGCACATGATAATCAATGGCAAAAGTCCTGTCCCAATCAAACTTGTGAGAAAGTTATATGGTGCCTAGTGGAAAACCCCAAATTGGTTTTACAGAGATTATCTTATGACCCATAAACAATTATTTTCATTTCAGACTTTAAAAGAAAATCACAACAGAAGCTCTACCAGTAGAACTTCATAAATAACGTCTAATTGGGACCAGTATTTGGTAACCCCTCAACTGTACAACTGCATGCCACCATCTGAACTGTCCACACACACCCCATATACTCTACAGGTGTCCTTTGTTTTAGGTGCTACCAACTGTGAAATTTCAAAACTGAAGGTTTTTCCAAATTCAGGAGCAGACTGAATATACTTATGAAAATAACTACACTTCATAAGATAAGTTACAGGTCCATTCATTTCGACTTCACTTCCTATGAAGTGCAAATGAGCTTTAGTGAAATATATTAAGTACAGCCTCCCAGGTTTTCTTAAACCAGGACCCTACTTCCCTGGAGCTATAAATATACTTCCTGTCATCAATAGCAATGGCTGTAGCAACCCCTCTGTTCAAAAGAACTAAAAATACATTTTTGTACATATCCTCTCTTCTGCTACCCACCCACCATTCCAAGAGGAACTGACAGAGGGAAATGCAGAGCTGTGTAAAGTTAAGCTGAGAGCTATGCAGAGACTGTAATTTTCCTTTAAAAAGTAAAAAAAGGCTACCTTCAATTGAATACTGTCTAGGGGAGGTATTAATCAGCTATTACAGGGTAAGAGTAAATTTTAAATTTTTTGGAGAAGCTATTCCTGATCACAAGTTATATTTAGTTATATTAACTGTTATTTGGGGACCAGTGTCATTCAGTTAAACCATGTTGGAAATTCATGCATATTGCAACTATGCAAAGTGAGAATTTTCTGTATATAAAAGTGACTCATGGAACTAGATGGGGGTGCTCAGCCAGCACTTTCAGTGGGGCTGGGGTCAATGAGATAGCCCTCATGCTCACAGGACTGTTACCCACAATGGGGCTGGAGTAAAAAAGATGGAAAGCTAGATTCTAAATGTCAGAGAAAGGAGGTACAAATTCAGAAAGGGGAAACACTAGAAAAAATCCTGTGGTACTGAAACAGAACTAAACATATCAGAGTGAAATCATGGATTTCAATATTTATAGGCATACATCGATGTTTGTGTATGTTTTGTGTATACATGTGTATGTATATGTATAAATTATTACAAACCCTCCAACCACAAACCCCAGCATCTGTGTTTCACTTCCTGCCCAATAGGGAAAATTTCCACCTAACAACTTCCCACCACCACGATGATAAAGGCCCTCATCCATATTTTCCCCTCATTCCTTCTGCCTCCTGACTGACCCTAGTGCTTCTCCCATGTGGCCCTGCATAGCATGGTGCCTCCTGCGTCTGAGAAACTATGAGTAATAAACTTCCTTCAATGGCACTGACCTCTTCATGCCATCACTCAGTCGTACTTATAAATTAAATCCCAGGTACATTTTAAAACAATATCCTACCTCTGGCCTCTAATAGAGCCTAAGAGCAATGATACCCCAGGAGAAAAGAACATATCTGGTATTCAGATCTTATTTTCTAAATATAGCCCCTAATAAAAGGTCTGAACCAGAGTTCCTTGATGAAATGGTTGATTCCACAACTGGGGCAGTGAAAGTACAAGATGAGCATGAAAAATCTCACTGTGCAAAAAAGTTAAGAAAAGTAAGTGATCAAAGAATGATGGGGACATGAAAAAAGGGCACAGGAGCCAGCTTGAAAGAGTTCCTATGGCCAAATCTGGGACAATTCAAGCATCAAAATAAATGATAAATGAATAACACAGGAATCCAGGAGTTCATGCTAATATGTTTAAATGATTTTTAAAAAGAAAAAAAGGGACCACTTGGTGGTCCAGTGGTTAAGACTCCAAACTTTGGGACTTCCCAGGTGGCGCAGTGGTTAAGAATCTGCCTGCCAGTGCAGGGGACATGGGTTCAATCCCTGGTCCGGGAAGATCCCACATGCTGCGGAGCAACTGAGCCCGTGCGCCACACTACTGAGGCTGAGCTCTAGAGCCCGCAAGCCACAACTACTGAACCTGCGTGGCACAACTACTGAAGCCCGTGCGCCTAGAGCCCATGCTCCGTAATGAGAAGCCACCGCAACAAGAAGCCACCACACCTCAATGAAGAGTAGCCCCAACTCGCTGCAACTAGAGAAAGCCCGTGTGCAGCAGTGAAGACCCAACGCAGTCAAAAACAGGCTCCGCACTTCCACTGCAGGGGCCACGGGTTCAATCCCTGGTCAGGGAACTAACATCCTGCATGCCGCACAGCAAGGCAAATATATAAATAAATAAATACATAAATAAATACAAAGAAAAAAGGGGGAGAGAAAGCTTTTTCTTACAGTGAAATGCCAAATGATGAACGCAGAAGGAATGATGAAATTTTTAAAATTTTACCATCTGGTAACCACTATAGTAATAACTGACTCAGGCACAAATCATCAATAGATGCTAAAACTAGTAGGTAAAAAGTTGATGAGAAATGAACTATTCATATAGCCTCAAAGTATCATCTCACAAAATGTATAATGTTTACTTACTAGGAAGTGCAAAACACTTCTGAACTAACTTTAACTGAAGAGACATGAAAACTAAATGCAATGTATGGTCCTGGATGGTCTCTGAATTAGAAATGTAAGAGGGAAAGGAAGAGGATTTTCTGCTTTTGTTTTTGGAGGGGGGAGTTGGGTTTTTGTGATCTTTGGGGTTTTTTGTTTGTTTTTACTGTAAAGAACATAACTGGAAGATCAGCAAAATCTGAGTGGGTCTGTGAATTAGCAGTATTATATCAATATTTATTTCCTGATATTAATGAGTGTGCTGTGGTTAAACAGAAGAGTACCCTTGTTTTGAGGATATACATACTGATTAAGAGGTTACAGAGCCTTCTGTCTGCAATTTACTTCTCAAATGATTCAGAAAAACTGTGTACCTACATGGATATAGTGACAAAGATAAAGCAATTATGGTAAAATGTTAACAATTTAACATTAACAATGTGTAATCTCAGTAAAGAATATACTTGGCCAAACAGCAAATAAATACTAATTTCCAAAGGACTAAAATCATATAGGCCATATTCTTTAACTACAATGCAATTAAATCTATAAGCCAATATTAAAAAACCTCACAGTTGAAAATTAAAAGACACACTTATAAATAACCTGCGGATCAAAGAATAAAACCACAATGGAAATTAGAAAATAGTCTGAACTGTTACTGAAGAAATTCCAACCAAAATATTAGTAACCTGATGCCATCAATGTATAAGATAAAAAGATGATATGGTATACACCATGACCAAATTGTGTTTCATTTAAAAGCTACCTTTCTGGGCTTCCCTGGTGGCGCAGTGGTTGAGAGTCCACCTGCTGATGCAGGGGACGCGGGTTCGTGCCCCGGTCCAGGAAGATCCCACATGCCGCAGAGCGGCTGGGCCCGTGAGCCATGGCCGCTGAGCCTGTGTGTCCGGAGCCTGTGCTCCGCAACAGGAGAGGCCACAACAGTGAGAGGCCCGCGTACCACCAAAAATAATAATAATAAAAAATAAAAATAATAATAAAAGCTACCTTTCTAATTAACAAAAGGTAGTTGCCAGGGGCTAGAGGGAGGTAGGAACAGGAACATCCTGTTTAAGAGTTCTAGTTGGGGATGGTGAAAAAGTACTGGAGATGGATGGTGGTGATGATATCACAACAATCAATATGAATGTACACTGAACTGTACGCTTAAAAATCGTAAAAATGGTAAATTCTGTTATGTATTTTTAAATTTTTATTTATTTATTATTTTATTTATTTATTTATTTTTTAAGGCAAATCCATTTATTCATCATTTTTGGCTGTACTGGATCTTTGTTGCTGCACGCAGGCTTTCTCTAGTTGTGGTGATGGGGGTTACTCTGTTGTGGTGCACAGGCTTCTTATTGTGGTGGCTTCTCTTGTTGTGGAGCACAGGTTCTAGGCACACGGGCTCAGTAGTTGCAGCGCGTGGGCTCTAGAGCGCAGGCTCAGTAGTTGTGGCACACGGGCTTAGTTGCTCCGTGGCATGTGGGATCTTCCTGGAGCAGGGCTCAAACCCATGTCCCCTGCATTGGCAGGCAGATTCTTAACCACTGTGCCACCAGGGAAGTCCTGTTACGTATATTTTACAATAAAAATTATATAAAATGAGCTCAAAAGAATAAAACAGCATTTTCTCATGGAAAGTTGATTAATGTAATTTATTATACTGACAGATTAAAGAAATAGTATATGAATATCAATAGATGCAGAAGAAGCATGGGATATAATTCAACATCCACTCATTAAAAACTCTTTGCAACAAGGAATGGAGGGGAACTTCCTTAATCTGATAAATGGTGTCTACAGCCCTAAGATCACATGGTAGGATTCAACAGACTCCTGCCAGATCAGATAACACTGCACAGAATATAAAACCTTGCACCCTTCTTTTAAAATTCTACTACTATTATTTGAAATGTAAAAGAGAAAGTAGTTATCTCTTCTATGCTGATAAATATTATTTTGATGTCAAGAACAATTACCTTAACAGAAAAGTGATTCTTCTAAGCTACTAACAGAAAAAATGGCTTCAGATCAACAACTTTAAAATCAAAATGAGGGACTTCCCTGGTGGTCCAGTGGCTAAGACTCCACGTTCCCAATGCAGGGGTCCCAGATTCAATCCCTGGTCAGGAAACTAGATCTCACATGATGCAACTAAGACCCGGCACAACCAAATAAATAAATAAATATATTTTAAAATACTAAAAAATAAATAAAATCAAAATCATTTTGAGCAGGAAGTTAATATCCAACAATTTTTTAAAATAGTACAATTCTGTTTTCTAGAGTAACCTTTTCCAAAAGAGTTGTCCTTATTAGAGGACTCAGCAGAAAACTATGCTCTTTGAAATTAGGCAGATTAGTGATATCTTTCTATAGCTAAAATGAATAACCAGGTACTTCAACTTCGACATTTTTTTCAGACTAAACTCATTCAAGTCATGCTCTCTTCAACTGAGCAGGTTGGAGTCTGGTCTATCCATTCATTTGTGCGTTAGAGCAGGTGAACCCTTTCCTGATAACCATCTCAGTCCTGCCTGCAGTTGCTCCATGTAAACAGAGATGGAGTCACCACCTATTCAAGGAACCACCGCTGTCTTCAGCCTTCTTTATTTTCAAAGTAAGTTGGATGTGTCATTAATCAGCAACTGTACTCATGATTTCAAAGTTTTTTCCTAATTCAACAAAATCAATTATGAGAAATGATGAGTAGAAAACTGCCTCTTATTTGGGCATCTGTGGACTCAGCTTAGAATAAGCAAAGCTGTAATCACTACTGCAGGATTTCTCAAATTTCAGAGATACAAATTACATTTTAAAGGAAACAAAATTTTTAACACACCTTCAATGTTAATTTAAAAATTTTTATTAATGAATAAATATAAACATAACACTGTGCTATTATACAACTATAAAACCAAAACAAACATATAAAAATATAAAACCAGTAAGATTCAAATTAACAATATTAATAGATAACAACAGATTTAATGCTGAAATTAAATCACCAGTCACAACACGGCTATTGCATCACCTACTACAACAGTGTGTTTTTTTTGTTTTTTTTTTGTTTTTGCGGTACGTGGGCCTCTCACTGTTGTGGCCTCTCCCGTTGCGGAGCACAGGCTCCGGACGCGCACGCTCAGTGGCCATGGCTCACGGGCCCAGCCGCTCTGCGGCATGTGGGATCTTCCCAGACCGGGGCACGAACCCATGTCCCCTGCATCGGCAGGCGGACTCTTAACCACTGCGCCACCAGGGAAACCCCCAACAGTGTGTTTTTTTTGAAGCTTGGCATGCCTAAACACATACATCATATAATACTAATTCTCCCATCACTTTCCCATTCAAACAACTGCAAACAAGTTGCCCAGTGTGCCCAGCACTACTTGGCCTTCCACTGACTGGTCCCACAAACTACTTACTTACAAATAAAGACATAGATAACCAATGATCCTAAACACACACACAAACATGGGAACTGAAATTGTGTGGCAATACTCAGTTACAAGCGGGGCAGTCATTCATATGCTTATAGTTCAGGTTACTGAAATTTTAAAAACTATTGGAGTCTTCTCAAAGAAACTTCTCTTCAAAATATATCCAAGGACCCCCATTTGAGATACTGCATTACAGTATGACTGTAGAGGTTCTATTGAAAACATTCACCATATCACACAATATCCCATTTAAGAGGAAAATGCCTCAAACCACAGTGCCAGGAAAGGCTGTTTCTCACTACTGATGATGGTTTGTATCTTGTAAGTCAAGTGAATCTCTTGGAACCTTTGGCTAATATAACTTGAGAGCTCAATATACAGTCTTCTTTAAATAACTGCATAGGACCTAATGGACTGCACTACCATCCCCATGCCTCTCTCTTAGCATAAGACCCTTACTTTCCCTTTACTCTGACTTCTTTATGTGTATGTTTATATATTAAAATTTATTTGTCCTTATTGGGTAGATAATCAAGCACACACTATAAAAATCAAACACTACAAAAGAAAATACGCTGAATAGAAGGTATCCTTCCCACCAGGCATCCAGTTCCCCAATCCCTAGTGATCATTATTACTGACCAGCTTCTTTGGTGTCTTTCTGGAGAACTCCTAAATGCACTCTCTCTAGAAACACACACACAATGGGATTATATTTGTATCAGTAAATTACTTCAAATTCTCCTTAGAATGAGCTAGGCCATGAGTATCTCTGGTCCTAATATTTTAGAAATTACAGTGGTTTTTTTGCTTGTTTGTTTTTTTAGTTGTTTTTTGTTTTGTTTTTATTTATTTTGGCTGCTCTGGGTCTTAGTTGCGCCATGCAGGATCTTGGTTGTGGCACTCGGGATCTTCGTTGCGGCATGCAAACTCTTAGTTGCAGCATGTGTGTGGGATCTAGTTCCCCGACCAGGGATTGAACCCAGGCCACCTGCATTGGGAGCACGGAGTCTTACCCACTGAACCACCAGGGAAGTCCCGAAATTACAGTGTATTAGAATTAAATAATTTTAGGGATAGAAGGATGTTAAACCATAAAGTCCCTTATCACTTTACAGAGGAAGAAACTGTGACCGGGAAAGACTTGCCTAAAGTCACAAGGCTAATTAGTACTACCAGAAATAGAACTCAGGTCTGCTTACTCCAAACCCTTTCTTTATCCAAGGTGTACTCAAATTTCTTTACATTTTCCACAGTCATCAGGTGATTAATTTGTCTTAATCATATGAAATTAGAAGCAAGAAGTTCCCCTTGTAACAGATCTTTTCTCAGGGGATGAACGACTGATTATTTGCAATTAAGTCTGTTTAGTTACCATCGGTACACAGATCTGTCTGCACCAAACACAGCAACATATTGGGTTGGCCAAAAACTTCATTCGATTTTTTTCCCTCAAATGGCTCTGGTAGGGCTTAGTTGTCTTTAACTTCAATCGAAACAATTTGTCAGATTGTATTGTGACAGCTGTCATGTCAGTGTGCATTTAAAAAAAAACTTATCGGACTTCCCTGGTGGCGCAGTGGTTGAGAGTCCGCCTGCTGATGCAGGAGACACGGGTTCGTGCCCCGGTCTGGGAAGATCCCACGTGCCGCGGAGCGGCTGGGCCCGTGAGCCGTGGCCACTGAGCCTGCGCGTCCGGAGCCTGTGCTCCGCAACGAGAGAGGCCACAACAGTGAGAGGCCCACGTACCACGAAAAAAAAAAAAAAAAAAAAAAAAAAAAACTTATCAAAATTGGTGATTTTTATGTAGCCATTTTAGTATTGAAGATGGAAGAAAAAAAGCAACATTTTCGGCATATTATGCTTTCTAATTTCAAGAAAGGGAAAAACGTAACTGAAACACAAAAAAAGGTTTGTGCAGTGTATGGAGAAGGTGCTGTGACTGATCAAACATGTCAAAAGTGGTTTGTGAAGTTTCGTGCTAGAGATTTCTCCCTGGGAGATGCTCCATGGTCAGGTAGACAAGTTGAAGTTGACAGCGATCAAATCGAGACATTAATTGAGAACAATCAATGTTATACCATGCGGGAGATGGCCGACATACTCAAAATATCCAAATCAAGTGTTGAAAACCATTTGCACCAGCTTGGTTATGTGAATCGCTTTGATGTTTGGGTTCCACACAAGTTAAGGAAAAACACCTTCTTGACCCTATTTCCACGGTGATTCTCTACTTAAATGTAATGAAACCGTTCCGTTTTTAAAACAAATTGTGACGGTGAAACGTAGATATTGTACAATAAAGTGGAACGGAAGACATCGTGGGGCAAGCGAAATGAACCACCAGCAACCACACCAAAGGCTAGTATTCAACCAAAGAAGGTGATGTTGTGTATACGGTGAGATTGGAAGGGAGTCCTCTATTATGAGCTCCTTCCAGAAAACCAAACGATTAATTCCACCAAGTACTGCTCCCAATTAGACCAGCTGAAAGGAGCACTCAATGAAAAGTATCGGGAATTAGTCAACAGAAAACGCATAATCTTCTATCAAGATAATGCAAGACCGCATGTTTCTTTGATGACCAGGCAAAAACTGTTACAGCTTGGCTGGGAAGTTCTGATTCAACCGCTTTATTCACCAGACATTTCACCTTCAGATTTCCATTTATTTTGGTCTCTAAAAAATTCTCTTAATGGAAAAAATTTCAATTCCCTGGAAGACTGTAAAAGGCACCTGGAACAGTTCTTTGCTCAAAAAGATTAAATGTTTTGGGAAGATGGAATTATGACGTTGCTTGAAAAATGGCAGAAGGTAGTGGAACAAAACAGTGAATACTTTGTTCAATAAAGTTCGTGGTGAAAATGAAAAATGTGTCTTCTATTTTTACTTTAAAACCGAATGAACTTTTTGGCCAATCCAATAATCGATCATCCCTAACATTCTTGGTAATTTCCAAGAAACAAAGTTGAAATTTAGGGTAGCTACAGAGCCCTTCGAATCATCAAAAGAAAAAGAAATGTTATATTACAGAGCCCCCAGATTTTGGTATTGATACTTGTTCATCAACAAACATGTCTGTTTACTATATGCCCAGCACTTGGCTCAATGTTCAACACCAATGTATTGAACACATAATAGCATTAATAGACATGCTTCTCAATACATAATTGTCCTCAATAAACTAACAGGAAATTAAGACATGAAAATGAGTAATTAAAATACATTGTGATCAGAACTTCCCTGGTGGCTAAGTGATAACACTCTACACTCCCAATGCAGGGTGCCCGGGTTCGATCCCTGGTTAGGGAACTAGATCCCACACGCATGCTGCAACTAAGAGTTCACATGGGGCTTCCCTGGTGGCGCAGTGGTTGAGAGCCTGCCTGCCAATGCAGGGGACACGGGTTCGTGCCCCGGTCCGGGAAGATCTCACATGCCGCAGAGCGGCTGGGCCCGTGAGCCATGGCCGCTGAGCCTGCGCGTCCGGAGCCTGTGCTCTGCAACGGAAGAGGCCACAACAGTAAGAGGCCCACATACCGCAAAAAAAAAAAAAAAAAAAAGAGTTCACATGCCACAACTAAGGAGCCCGTGTGCCAAAACTGAGGAGCCCAAATGCTGCAACTAAGACCCGGTGCAACCAAATAAATAAATAAATATTTTTTTAAAAAACCAAAAAACATTGTGATCAATACTATATTTGTTATACCAACCTAAAAGGAGGAAAAAACAATTCCTAGTAGAATTCAGGAGACTTCCATAAGTGAGTGATACTTCAGCAGGGTCTAGAAGACTACGCAGTAGTACAGTTACTTAAGTTTCTGTTTATTTAATGAATTCAGTTTCAAAGAGAAAGATAAACTAAATCATATAGGTACAGTCTTTGGCAATTACAGTGAAGGTTGCAAACTGGTAGCACACTGTGTTATAAAAATATTGAATATGAACTCCTTTAGATAGGCCATGGAAACTCCAGTATGACATATGACCCGAGAGATCTACTTCTCTCATTCATATAAGCTGCCCAGCTTCCAAAAACATATTTGAGTTTGCATCCGCTGACAAACTTAATGCCAAAGATAAGGGAGATGGAAAGAAGAGAGAAGAAAAGACATCTTAAAAACGTTCTGAATTTTCAAGCCATTACACGGGCTTACAGTTTCTTGTTTAAAGGTATTTTCCAGTTTTGGAATCAGAAAACTTACAAAACTAGAAAATGAACAGGAAAAAGAAGGAAATAATAAAAAGACAGCTTTATATGCTGAGCGAGGTTAGGCTCACTGAAGAACTAAGGGAACTCACCTGCTGCCACCAAACTCAAAGTGCAAGTAATACGAATCCATGCCTCAGCAAAATTACATATTACTAAACATCCTGGACCACCAAGATCCTTCTAAAACCATTAATCTGCACGTGTCAACGTATGGTATAAGTGTCTGGATTATCACACAATATGATTAAGTGACTTGACAGAAATAGCACAAGGATCTTATACCTAGATCAGAATTGAGACAGTCAGTAAGGTAATGCTCATTGGAGGAGCTGATCCCTACCTAAGAAATTATAATGCAAGGTTAAAAAGAGATGGGCAGTCCAAAAGACAGAGGGTCTGAAAGAGTACAGCACAGTCAAGGATACGGGGAAAAGGTAAGGCTAAAAGGTTAAGAGGGGTTGGTCACACAAACTTGCTCTGATAAGGAGCTTGGATTTTATCCACAGGATTTTAAACTGGGGAGTGCTATGATTAGATAGGGAAGTCAAAAAGATCACTCTTGGCAGCAGTGTGATACATGACCTGGAATAAGGAAATAATAATGGGTAGACAACTAGGGAATCTGCGGCAGTCATCTAAATGAGAAGAAACCAGAATTAAGGACAGAAGAGGTGGGGGAAAGCAGGCAAATTTGAGAAATATTAAAGGTAAAACAGATGGGAATGCATCACCAACCAGAAGAACAGTGTCATCCAAATTTCTGGTTTGGGTTACAGGGTTTTGTCATTCATCAAGACAGAGAATACAAAAGTAACACACTTAAAGAGAAGATGAGGTCAGTTCTGAGCCTGTTACAGGTGCCTGGGAAACAGTCCAATGAAGATGACCGGTAGGTTGCTGGCTATCATCCAGTGAGAGGATGAATTTTCTCTTAATTAGCAAGGAGCTGGAAGCCAAAACCCTGGGCATAGGCATGTACTTCTAGGAACAATGCATAGGATGAAACACAAGAGGGCTAAGGATGTACTCTTTGGTAAGTCAAAGAGTGGTCACAGAAGAGAGGCCTAAGGGAACTGAGGAGTGGCTAGAAAGGTAGAGAAAAACCAAGAAAGTGTGTCACAGAACTCCAGGGAAGATGGTTCAGGGAGCAAATGTTGTACAGTTTATCCCATTTACTCAATTCTTCTCCCTGTCTCTTCCCTCTCCCATCCTTGCCACATTTTCCCCCACTGAAACCCCAGGAAGATAAAAGTTACTCTGTGATCAATTATGCAGCTACACTGTATCCTGACGAACTACTACAGAGGAAAGACTTTTAAAATCAAGGTCATTATAATATTTCCTAACATTTACTGAAAGTTTACTACATGCTTAAGAACTCTGCTAAGCACTTGGGGTGAACTATCTAATCCTTAAAACAAACGTGCAGTAAAAGAATACTACTGTTGAACCCATTTATTAGGTGAGGAAACAGTCTCAGAAGGGTTAAGAATTAATACTTTGTCCATGTTCACAAAGCATGGCAGGTATGGGATATGAACTCTAGTCACTTCCAACTCCCCAAATTAAAATAACTATAAAGCCTGACAAGGAAAATATGAAAGAAATAAAAAATCCAGTCTGGGGACCTGGCAGTCCAGCAGTTAAGACTCCATGCTTCCAATGCAGGTGGTGTGGGTCGGGGAACTAAGATTTCCACATGCCATGCAACGTGGCCAGGGGGCAGAGTGGGGAGGAACTAATCTGATTCAAGGACTGGCAGTGTTTGACAGACTGACAGTATAAATGTATTTTAAATATCTAAGAAAATTTAATTCACTAACAAAGGGGTATGAAGGAATTTAATCAGTTAAGCTTGAATTAACATTAATTAAAGAGCAAGTGAAAGTTATCATTCTTATTTCTATGCATAAGTTACAATGCTTACAAGTACAATAACAAGACTAAAGAAAAACTAGGTTTTTTAATTTGCCACTTAAATAAACTGAACATTAATTTGAAACCCAAGTAATTTTTAGTCCTTTTCATGAACAAAAGTCCCACTCAGACATTACAAAACACACATAACTGAACTGCTCTGTTAACCACTACTTGCTCTACAACAGCCTTCTTCAAAGTAGAACTTCTGAAAGCTAAGTGCAAGTGAATAAGCAGGAAATGTTAGTTGAAATGTCAAACTTAAGTAACTCTCACAGTACACGGGCATGACTCTTTCTGGAAGGTTTCACAAGTACTGTTCATAGTGCCTAGGGATGCCTCTGAGAAGGGGAACTTGGAAGATGAGGGAGAGAGAATTACCTTTTACTGTATATTTTTAGTACTAATATTTGAATATTTTAACATGTACACGTATCGTTCAAATGCATACATGATTTTATTTTATTTATTTATTTATTTATTTTTTGCGGTATGCGGACCTCTCACTGTTGTGGCCTCTCCCGTTGCGGAGCACAGGCTCCGGACGCACAGGCCTAGCGGCCATGGCTCACGGGCTTAGTTGCTCCGCGGCACGTGGGATCTTCCCGGACCAGGGCACGAACCCGCGTCTCCTGCATCGGCAGGCGGACTCTCAACCACTGCGCCACCAGGGAAGCCCCATACATGATTTTAAATGAAGCAAATTTAAAAATATACACACTGATTAAAAAACATAAAGCCGTTATTTTTTCCATTTTCTAAAAAGATGCTTTTTCAAATTTACCTTCTCCTTCCCACCACAGTCAGCCACTATTGAGAATCACTGCCTCAGAGGTTCACAACTGCTACCAACAGCACTATTGCTAACTGGGTATGAACTATAGGAAGAAAAGGGATCTTCTATCACTTCCACCAACTAGTAGCAAGATCCTGGGCCAGGCTAACTCCCCAGAATGGAGAAACAGAAACACCAGTTGGAAGTCACTGTATATTCAGCCCCTGTTAACAAAGCAAGCAGATCCAGGTGGGAAGTAAGATGCACTGGGGAGCAGTGGTCTCACAGACAGCAGCAGAAGCACTGATTCAGGAACTGGCCTCATTCCTTGAAAGGTGGGTAAAGCATTCAAATCAATGGAGACATGGAAAGGGGCACCAGAACAGAAGCATTCCTGTGAAAGCTCTCCCCCATACTTCCCCACCTTTCCTTTTAGAGGAACACTGGAAGTCCTGGTACTATTCCATATACTGATATACTGTTGATACACCAAATGGAAGACATTCTCTTTATTAATGGGGTAGTACTAATGTGTTTATAATATTACATTAAGCAACCTGTCAACCAATGTTTGAAAACTAATTGATGGTTATTTGTCAATCAATATTTGAGAACTCTTGAACAATTTATAGCAGCCGGGTTTTAACATCTCAAAAGCTCAGTTCACTTTCAAAAAGCCAAAAATGTCAAACCCTACTAATGCTTCTACTGCTTAAATCATGCTTATCCACATATCTCCATCCCCTATGCCAAACCAGACCAGTACACCATCAACCCTGGCCAAATAATGCTCTAACAATCACGAAATTAGTCTCTATGCTCTGTCCAGTTCATTCTCCACAGTAATGACAATCAAATTTTTTGACCGCACACCAGCCAAGCAATCAACATGCACATCCCCAACATGTGTTCACCAATAAATATGACAAAGATACTAATATATATAAATACTACAAAAACAGTCATTCATTTCCAAATGTAATAAAATAATGATTGCAATAATGGTTTTTATATGGGAAAATATAAAAACCATTACTGCTATCACTAAGATGCTAATACTAACCTTGTTTTAAAAATATTTAGTGTGATCCATATGATCAAATATTTCTTATTATGCTTGAAAAATCTCATTTTAATACTTTGTGACAAAGCAATCTGAAAGTCTGGTTTCATAATCAATACTTGGGTGTTTTTTTTGTGTGTGTGGTATGCAGGCCTCTCACTGTTGTGGCCTCTCCCGTTGTGGGGCACAGGCCCACATGTAATGTATTCTAGAAATACATTTGGAGATGTTTATCAGGTAAGAAATTTATGTTTCCAAGTTTTTCATGTGTAAAAATATGAGAGTTTTTATAGATGCAACAAAATCACAATGAGCCCATGAGTCACTGGGGAAATGCAAATCAAAACTACAATGAAGGGTTTCCCTGGTGGCGCAGTGGTTAAGAATCCGCCTGCCAATGCAGGGGACAAGGGTTCGTGTCCCAGTCCGGGAAGATCCCACGTGCCGCGGAGCGGCTAGGCCCGTGAGCCACAACTACTGAGCCTGTGCGTCTGGAGACTGTGCTCCGCAACGGGAGAGGCCGCGACAGTGAGAGGCCCACGCACCATGATGAAGAGTGGCCCCGGCTTGCCGCAACTGGAGAAAGCCCTTGTACAGAAACGAAGACCCAACACAGCCAAAAATAAATATAAAATAAATAAATAAATTTAAAAAAAAAAAAAAAACTACAATGAACTATCACTTCATACCACTAAGATAGCTACAGTCAAAACGACAGTGTAACAGGGGACTTCCCCGGTGGCACAGGGGTTAAGAATCCACCTGCCAATGCAGGGGACACGGGTTTAAGCCCTGGTCTGGGAAGATCCCACAACCCGCAGAGCAACTAAGCCCATGTGCCACAACTACCAAGCCTGCGTTCTAGAGCCCACGAGCCACAACTACTGAGCCCACGTGCCGCAACTACTGAAGTCCGCGTGCCTAGAGCCCGTGCTCTGCAACAAGAGAAGCCACCGCAGTGAGAAGCCCGCGCACCACAATGAAGAGTAGCCCCCGCTCGCCACAACTAGAGAAAGCCCGTGCACAGCAAACAAGACCCAATGCAGCCAAAAATAAATACATAAAATAAATAAATTTTTTTTTAAAAGACAGCATAACAAATATTGGTGAGGATGTGAAGAAACTGGAACCCTTGTGCATTGCTGCTGGGAATGTAAAATGGCACAGGTGCTTTACAAAACAGTTTGGCAATTCCTCTAAAGTTAAACAGACCCATTTAACCTGGCAATTCTACTCTATATCCAAGAGAAATGAAAACATATGCCTGCACATGTACTTGTGCATGAATGCTCACAGCAGCATTAATCGTAATAGCCAAAAAGTGGAAATAACTCAAAAATTCACTAACTGATGAATAGATAAACAATATATCTATACAATGGATTATTTATTCAGCTATAAAGGAATGAATGAATTCATGCTACAACATGAATGAACTCCCCAAAACATTATGCTAATTAAAACAAGTCAGTCAACAAAGGCCACATTTTATATGATTCCATTTATATAAAATGTCCAGAATAGGCAAATAGGAAGACTAGGGGCTGCCAGAGGCTTGGAGAGAGGGTGGAATGGGGAGTGAAGGTAATGGGTGCAGGGTTTCTCCTTGGTGTGATGAAAATGTTCTGAAATTAGATAATGGTGATGGTTGCACAACTCCACAAATACACTAAAAACCACTGATCATACACTTTAAAAGGCTGAATTTTATAGTATGTAAATTATATCATGATAAAGCTTTTTTTTAATTACAAGGAAAATGTTATCCCATAGCATACTTGTAAGAAAAAAGATGTTACTATCTCATTCACTGTTGAAATAACATCTTTACTTGAAGAGACAGATTAAGGATATTAACATCTCAAATAATATTAGCTAGATAGCCATTTATCACAGAAAAAGTAGGCTTTTTTTTTTTGGTAGAAATAAAATGTATAACATCAACAACTCCACCACAAGATAACCAACAAGATAACCTGACTCAATAGTTCATGAAGAGCCAATGAACACATTTCATTTTTCATTCAGGTGTATGTTCTGTTTACATTTAGACAATTATTCCATACAGCAATGTTATGAAGGCAGTCATTTACTATTAAGAATGTCTTCTCCAGTATTACTTTCTCCAGTAGCTCACAAAAGAAGTGATTTTTCTTGGATTTCTTTTAATAAAGAGAATCTAGCAAATACTAAGGCATGCTAGAAGCTTCTATACTTTTAAAACTATGTAGCAAACCTCCAACACTGAAAAATTTATTCTAATATTGCTTGTTCAAATCTTCAGCAATATTTACGACATCTTACAAGAGTATTTGCAAACAAATTTAGTCTTAGTTTCTTGATATATTATTTTCCATACACTATATCAGCCTTTTTGCGGATGCGGGCATGCGGACAGGAGAACCTGCCAATGGTATGTGCCTTTTGTTCATTTATAAAAACAGAAAACCTTGAAATAGATATTTTAATCATTAGGTTAGTAAAATTATGTACAGCATCAGACTGAATACCCTATGTCTTTTTCTCTTTTTTTTCTTTTCTTTTTGGCTGCACCCCATGGCTTGGGGGGATCTTAGTTCCCCCACTAGGGACTGAACCTGGGCCACAGCAGTGAAAGCGCTGAGCCCTAACCACTGGACCACCAGGGAACTCCCCAGGCCATGACTTTAAACATCATTGGGGGAAGAAACATGCAGAGCTTCTCTTTATGCTCCAGATGCTTAGTTTTCAAATGTCTTGTTATTAGTGATAGCCTCATATTTTACTATTTAATATCTCAGGTTCTAAATAATCTTAAAACAAGATTCCTATAATGACAGAGGATGTAAGTCTATGTTTCAAATAGAGTTCTTCATACTTTCCAATGTAATACGAGCTGACTTATTTAATCTTACTTAATAGCTCACTGAGCGGGGACTTCCTTGGTGGTCCAGTGGTTAAGACTCTGAGCTCCCAATGCAGGGAGCCCAGGTCCGATCCCTGGTCACGGAACTAGATACCATGTGCATTCTGCAACTAAGACCAGGTGCAGCCAAATAAATAAATAAATACTAAAAAAAAAAAAAACTGCTCACCAGGACTTCATAATAGGAGCTAGACAAGGGTCAGCTCTGACATTTTGTTTGTTTGTTTCTTTGTGCTTGAGTTATTAATATTTTCTTCAATCACTGGTTTCTTTGCAGGGATCTTTTTAAGCTGCTTGTTCATTTTGTGAAGGTTAGTTTAATGAAAACTGAATAATATAAACTGTTATCAATATGTTACAATACACTGAAAGCAAATGTATGTATACAGGGACTTCCCTGGTGGTCCAGTGGCTAAGACTCCACACTCCCAATGCAGGGGGCCTGGGTTCGATCCCTGGTCGGGGAACTAGATCCCACACGCATGCTGCAACTAAGAGTTCACATGCCGCAACAAAGATCTCTTGTGCCACAACTAAGACCCAGTTCAGCCAAATAAACAAATACATAAAAATTTTTTTTAATGTATATATACAGCTCTGCTTGGTTACTGCAGGACTCCCCTCTCTTACTTCTGGACACCCAAACACTGTTTGACCTACAGACCTAAGAAGATGCCAGTGACAGTCCCTAAATGTAATGTTTTAGCATTTTTTAGATACAAACAATAAAAAGTTCAGCATCCTAGCATCCTATCCACCTCACTTGGAAAACTACTGCTCTGGATTGTAGCCACAGTGAACTTTTCACAACTGCAAATCAGATCAGTTCACTCCTCTTCGAAATCCTTCAATGGCTTAGCTCTGCCTTCACGATAAAGTTCAAAATCCTTACATGGTGTATAGGGCCCTCAAATCTGGCCCCTGCTTCTCTCTAGTCCAGTGGTTCTCAACCCTGGCTGCATATTAGAATCACCTAGGGAATTAAAAAATATATATACATATATATATATACCTAAGGTACCAAACCCCTTCCTAGCTCAGGGTCTCTGTGTTGTTTAAACTGCAAGCATTGTTGAACTTCTCTGGCGCTCCCAAGACATCTTATTCTTCCCCTTTGATCACATCTATAATTACCCTAAGGTGATTAATGTCTGCCTTCTGCATTAGCCCATAAGGACAGACATCACATCCATGTTACTGAAGTATCCAGTATCCAGTTATCTGGAGTATCCCTAACTACCAGCACAATGTCTGGTATTTTCTACTGAACAGCACCCAGTTTTCACACCAGTATGATCTTACCCTAAATTTCCACAATATTTCTGTCCTATCAACCACGTCTTTCTTCAAAAAAAAAGCTGACTTTAGCTACATAACACTTAGATATGATATATAACACAGCATCGTATTTCATTCAAAATCTAAATGAGCTACTAAAACTCATTTAGTAGCTCATTTAGATTTTTTTCTGAAGTTTTTCTAAAGAAACATAAATTAAACCTAACTCAAAGTACTATTACATTTCTTTTAAATTAACAAAATCGAATATTAGTTTTTTTAAAATTTATTTTACTTTTGGCTGCGTTGGGTCTTCGTTGCTGCGTGTGGGCTTTCTCTAGTTGCAGCAAGCAGAGGCTACTCTTCATTGTGGTGCACAGGCTTCTCACTGCGGTGGCTTCTCTTGTTGAGGAGCACGGGTTCTAGGCGCGTGGGCTTCCGTAGTTGTGGCACACGGCTCTCAGTAGTTATGGCGCACGGGCTTAGTTGCTCCACAGCATGTGGGATCTTCCCAGACCAGGGCTCGAACCCGTGTCCCCTGCATTGGCAGGCAGATTCTTAACCACTGCACCACCAGGGAAGCCCAAATATTAAGTTTTGTTTGTAATAGCATTGGCTGTATTGTCAGGAAATAGGGCCACAAAAATTGCTGATGATGTTGTAAACTAGTTCAACCTTTCTAGATAGCAATTCGGCACTGAAACCATATTCTGATGCAGTGAACCCATTTTAGGGGTAAGAGTGCAAGAAAATAATCCAAAAGAAGTATTTGAACAAGGGTGCTCAGAGGTACCAGTTATAATAGTAAAAAGGAGAGAGAAAAGGAAAATAAAAAACGATCACACAAACTACAGCTATCAATGCATAGAATACTATTCTGTGATTTAAAATAATAAACAAAATGAGTAAATACAAAATATTTGATGTTATTCAAGAATACAAAAATCATATGCTGTATGTACTTTACTTGCCATGTACATATAAAAGGTTATAACTATAAAAAAACTATGCCTATCTATACACTGACACAAATGGATGTGAATTTAAAGTAAATACAATTTCACATTTAATGGATTCTCTTTTCTACAGAGAATATATTAAAACAAATTTTAACACTGGGTTATTTGAGGGTTTGTTGCTCAATTGTATTGTTAGTGTTATATTATTGCTATTTTTGTTGTACTCAGACTCACTAAAAAATTTCTTCAAATTTGTCATTTAGGAACATTTATTAGTTATTACATTAGAAGTAAAAAGACAAGATTGTATATTTGGTCAGATTCCTGCTTATAACTTAAGCTTCACCTGTACCTCATTTTTCCCACATGAAGGTGGAGAAGAACAATGCAACAATGTTTACAAACTGACTCTGAGAACCTCCAATGAAAGATGCTGGGCAAATACAAATATCAGAGCTGCTTAAAAAAACAACCACCACCCACTGTCTTGCACAAGTCACTTTATCCTTCTGAGACTCAATGTCTCCTTCTGCAGATAGAAAGAAATAGGCTAGAATCACATGAGAGGAGGAGGTTAGGTGAGGGAAAAGCATCTGAAAAAGCAGTCTATCTGAAAAAGCATCCCAGGCTACCCTGATACATACTCTGAAGATCTGTTTGAGGTCCATTCACATTTTTGCAAAGAGGATAAGTTAGTACAACCCCCTCCAAGGGGTGGTAATTTGGCTACATGTCTACAAATTTAAAATGCACACGTATCCTTTGACCCAGTAATTCCACTTCTAAAAATATACAATTCAGATAATTTTACACATGAGCTCATAACAAAGTATGTAGAGGATATTCATTATAATGCTGTAGTAGAAAAACCTGGAAACAACTTAAACGTTGTTTAATCCAAAAACTAGTTACAAATAATGGTGCAGCCAAACAATGAAATAAGTAAAAGAATATCAATAAAATAAAAAGAATAGCTCTATATGTACTAATATGTAATGATTTCCTAAGTTAAGTAATGATTTTCCTATGTTAAGTAAAAAAGAGCAAGATATGGGAATTCCCTGGCAGTCCAGTGGTAAGGACTCTGTGCTTTCACTGCAGAGGGCCCAGGTTTGATCCCTGGTCAGGGAACTAAGATCCCACAAGCCAAGCCGAGCAGCAGTGGAAAAAAAAAAAAGCAAGATGTGACTGGTATGTACCATGGGGTAGGAGTATGGATAGGCAGATACATGTTTATACAGGAAGAGTGTCTATGTAAAGCCACAGAAACTGGAAACTTCAACCATCTCTGGGGATGTCAGGGTAGAAGGGAGGCATTTCTCTATACATACACTTTCGTACTGCTGGAATTTTTTCTCATAAGTATGACCTGTTCCCAAAACTCAGCAGTATTCTCTTTAGGCCTCACTCTGGGTCTAAGAGGCTATGATTCTGCCTCTGTGAAGCCTCACCACTGCCTCCTAAATTGGAGGGGTATTAACATCTGGCCCCACACTGCCCTTGAATGACCTTTCGAAAGCCTGGTGTGCCCAAGTCCCTGACCTCCTTTACCTTTTATTTTTAAATTTATTTTATTTTGTTTATTTTTATTTTTGGCTGCCTTGGGTCTTTGTTGCTATGTGTGGGATTTCTCTAGTTGTGGCGAGCGGGGGCTACTCTTCGTTGCGGTGCGCGGGCTTCTCATTGCAGTGGCTTCTCTTGTTGTGAAGCACGGGCTCTAGGTGCGCCGGCTTCAGTAGTTGCGGCGCGCAGGCTCAGTAGTTGTGGCTCGCGGGCTCTAGAGCACAGGCTCAGTAGTTGTGGCACACGGGCTTAGGTGCTCCGCGGCATGTGGGATCTTCCCAGACCAGGGCTCGAGCCCATGTCCCCTGCATTGGCAGGCGGATTCTTAACCACTGCGCCACCAGGGAAGTCCCCCCAACCTCCTTTAAAATCCCCCTTTAAAGTCTCCACTGCCCAAACTCTAACACAGCACTTACAGCCCTTCAAGCCAACCTAATCTTATCTCCCACCCTTCTTCCCTCTACCCAATCCAACTACGTTTAACCTCTCCCTGCTCCCCAAGGACAATGGGTTCCTTCCACCTCTAAGCCTGCCTGTGCTGCTCCTTCTTTCCTGTATCCTGTCCACCATACATAAACTCCTATCTATCCTTCATGACCCAAAGGCTCCCTTCCAGTCAAGTCTTCTCAGACCACCCAGGGAGGGAATGCTGTCTATACAGCCAGGCAGTTACTCTGGAACTAGACTGCCAAGATTCAAATCCTGACTATTCCCTCATCTGCACACTGTATGGGCTCAGTTTCCACCCTTGTCTAGTAAGAATTAGCCACCACGTGATGGTAGAAGGGATTATATAAGATAATTCGTGGAAAGCATTTATTATCTAGCCTGACACAGGCAAATAAAAGGTATTATTACACTCTCATAGTACATGTGATATAAGTATTTGTATCCACTTGTCCTGCATTAAGCTGTGAGCCCCTCAAAGGTAAATATGTGACTTCCTCACTTTTATTCTGTATGCCAAGCACTTCGCCTGGCAAACAGAATACATGTGAATGTAGTTCAGTCAGAGGACTGGCTTTTCTGGTTTCTGAATTTCACCTAGGTGGTAAATTAGTGTCTAAAAGGTACCCAGTGAACAGCCTCCTAGATCGTACCCTGCCTTACAGTACGCACATAGCCAGGCCACTTCAGGCAGGCAGAGGTGAAAAAGAGATGGTGGGGCTTTTAGCCTTTCAGAGACAGTCGAACAGATTGAAGGCCAGTGGGATACGAGACCTGCCAGTTTCTGCCTGTTGATTACTTATGGAGGCTGGATGGGATGGACATGAAGAGATGGGAAATCAGGATACTAAAAGTCATAGGTGTGCATGCCAAGCAGGAAACACTCAGGAAGGATTCTCTCAGGGGACTTCCCTGGTGGCACAGTGGTTAAGAATCCGCCTGCCAATACAGGGGACACAGTTTCGATCCCTGGTCCAGGAAGATCCCACATGCCGCGGAGCAACTAAGCCCATGCACCACAACTACTGAGCTTGTGCTATAGAGCCCGCAAGCCACAACTGCTGAGCCCATACACCGCAACTACTGAAGCCCATTCACTCTAGGGTCCATGCTCTGCAACAAGAAGGCACGGAAATGAGAAGCCCGCGCACCGCAACAAAGAGTAGTCCCACTTGCTGCAACTAGAGAAAGCCCACGCACAGCAATGAAGACCCAACGCAGCCAAAAAAAAAAAAAAAAGATTCCATTGAATTAAAAAAAAAAAAAAGATTTTCTCAGGAAGTGGGTACCTGGAAGTAAACGTAAGTGGAAGAGATGGGACAGGACCTGTAAGACAATCGGGAGGAAGAAACCTCTCAATATGGAAGATGAACAGTTGAACAAGACACAGCTCCTGCCCTCATCAAGATTATCAAATGAGAAGGGCTTTAAAGGAAGAGGTGGAGGTTGGCAGGTAAAGGTGGGGAGGAAAGATGATCACACAAGCAAAAAAGAGGCAGTCAAGCAATTCTGATTGGCCAGAGAGGGGGATGAAAGGAAGGAGAATTGAAGGATTCAGCTAAAAGTAAAAGAGTTAAGTTGAAGCAAGAGTGTCAAGTGCCCTGTAGGACCTGTTAAGGCATTTTGGACTTCATTCACCCTATGGGAAAAGGAAAGCTAAGGAGTTTTAAGTAAACAAGTGACAGTATCAGATCTGTGTTTTGTAAAGGAGTGGCCAGGAAGGAAGATGTTCGCCCATCTTCCACCGCCAGTCCTCTCCTTGCCCACCATCTTCTGGCTCTAGAGCTGCCTTAACAGCAAGCAGGTGGCAAGAGAAGAGATCTTCAGGGAGATGTGACCGGTTCTAGAGCAGGGATCCCTACCCTGGGCAAAGGCTACTGAAGGCATTCACCCTCCTAGAGAGGTTTTAAACATTCCTGTTTTCCTGTCTTACAAACATCATTCACTGACCTCAAAAAAAAAAAAAAAAAAAAAAAAAAAAAAAACCCTCAACATTGGGCTCAGCTCTGCCATTATTATTTTTATCTTCAGGAAATACAATTAGGAACTAATTTTTCAAAAAACGGTATTCTTTGTGTTATTCACCAAAAGTTAAAAAAAAAAAAAAAAAAGGAGGGGACCTGCATTCCCAATTGGCTCATTTTAAATTCTGGGCAGCTCTGAGCCCCTGCTTCCCTTCCTAAGCGGCCTCAACTGTAGGGAGTGGACGGTAAAGAGAGGGGCCCAGGGAAGAAAAGTTGGTCACTGCAAGAACAAATTTTCTCGTGCCAGGAGTTTTCCTCTTTCTTCCCATTAAATGGACCTGAGCAAATTCTGTTCTCACTGTCCAAATTCCTTCTTTCAGAATGAACTATGGCAGCGCCCCGGCCCGACCTCAGGAGGACACACGCAAAGTTCCTGGGCAGTAGACAGGGGTCGGCGCCCGGGCCGGCGCGTTTCCGGGGACACCCCCCACCCCACTCCACCCCACACACACACGGACAGCGTTCCCGGGGACACCCCCCACCACACACACACACACACACACACACACACACACACACATACACACACACACAGCGCAAGGATGTGGGATGCCTGGAGAAGCCGGATGGATCCGGCCCGGAAAAGAGGGATTTGGGATCGGGCCGGGGACCCCTCCCACCCGCTCCCGGGAGCCGCCCCCCCACCTCCGGAGCCCGCCTGGGCGGCGGCAGCCGCGAACACTCACCGAGTCCGGCGTTGGGCGGGACCGCTGGGGACGAGGACGGCGGCTCCGCCTCTGTGCCGCGGCGGCGTCTCGGCCCGCCACACGCCCTCAGGGCCGCCGCCCGGCCCACGGCTCGGAGCCCCGCGGCGGCGGCGGCGGCCTCGCCTCCATGGCGAGGGGAAGCGGCTGAGGGGCAGCGGCTGAGGGGCTACCGGGCGGGCGGCGGTGATGGCGGCGGCAGCCTCGGGTCCGAGCTGGAACGCGCGCGCGCGTCTCTGTCAGCGCCGCACTCGCCGCAGCCTCGCTCCCGACCCGGCCTTGGCTGTAAAGAGCCTCCTCATTGGTGTTTCAGAGACGGGCGCTGGTTGGCCCAGACAGAACGGGCGTCTCCTGGCTCTCCTGGGCCCCGCCCTTGCGCGCCTCCGAGCGCTCGCTCGCCTGCCAGCCTGGGGCGCAAGGCTGGGTCTCACTGTCACAGTCTCACTGATGGCCCGGGAGATGTGCGCCCCAAGGCAGCGCACATGGACCCTGGGAGCACCGGCTGACCGTGCACCAACACCTTCCGCCTCTCTACTGTCCCACCTCCCTGGACGTGGGCCTTCTTCCCAGTATACAGAAGCGGAAACTGAGGCCAAACAGAAGTTACACCAATGTCTAGCGATCAGGGCGGCCTGGAACTCAAAAGTCGTCTTTCCACTCCAGTCTTCAAACGGGTTCCCTCGAACTCTCCCCCTCCCTTTTCCTAATTGCTGCAAGGTATTTAAAGGACGGAGGCTCTCAATGGGGAGGGAGAGGAACCTGCAAAACTCCTAGAAGAGGCCTAGCACCGTGGCTGTGGTCTTCCATCAAGTCAGCCTAGCCATCCCCACCCGAGCCCCAGGGAAATCTCCCTAGCTTTCCAGATGTGCATATCCGGGCCTGGCTTGCACCGAGCCGGGTAGAAACACGACACACGGTGCTCTGCGGTGGGGGTGTTTGCGATAGCCCTGGCGGGGAAGGGGAGGTTCAAAGCGTCGAGAGGACCGGGAGATGCGTCTACTCCTGAGGCCAGGGGCCGGGGACCGGGTGGGAGGTGCTGATCTCCTCCCCAGCGCACCCCGCCGCACGTGGGCCCCTCAAAGCCATCGGTTGGTATGCCCGGCAACAGCGGGGTCGCAGGCTGCAGGACTTCAGGAATCGCTGAAGGCCGATTACACAGTCGTGGTGGGTGCCAGGTGAGACACTCCTCAGGTTGTAGTCCCCACGCAGGGTCCCTCGGACGCACCAGGACCCGCACAGGGGGAGTGGCGGGGAGTCTGTAGCCTGGAGAAAGATTGCCCAGCAGTGTGCAAACGGGAGCTTGCTGGGAGACCCTTCATTCCTGACCCGCAGCCTGAGCTGCCTGGGATTGGCGGTGGCGAGCCTCCCTCTCCCGTCCGTGGCCCGGAAGACAATCCCACGTTCAACGCGCCCCAGAGGGTCTGTGGCTGGTTGCAATCCGTTTTCATGGCGGGGACATTTAGGCGAAGGAGCAGAAGCCCACATCAGCGACCACCTCCACTACCCACCACCGCCTGCAGCTGGGGCGTCCAATTGGAACTCTATGCACCCCGCTGCCCCGATATGTGGAATAAGCGTGCGCTGACCAGAGCCACGGCCTGGGAATACCAGGTGCGGCGGGCGTCCTTCGAGGCATTCCCCCCACAGCAGGGAAGTTCCTCCCTGAGTAGGAATTGTGTCTCCCACTCCCCCTCAGCAGGGCTGGCCCGGAGGTGTTGTGAAATGACCAAATCCTAGAGGCCTCTCCCCGACAGACACTCCAGCCCAAAGACCCAGAGGCCACACACCCAGTCTCCTGTTAGAGCCCCAAGGGCGGCGAATGAGGGCAGGTCCTTCTATATACCAGCCACTTAGTTACCCAGAAAGTAGAAAATCTCACTCTATCCACACACTGAACTGCAAAGGTGAAAAAGCCTGAACTCAAGGGTTTGGAAACCCTGAAAAATAATGACTGTGAGTGCTGGAGATACCTGGGTAGCTAGGATAGCAGTACCCTAGAACTAAACCCCACCAGGCTTGCCTTACCTACATCTGACCTACACTATTATTTCTTAGTATGTTTCTTTTATTTTTTAATTTATAGTTTTACTTATACTACCATAAAAGGGTTTCACATGCTACTTATATTTCCTAACCTACATTAATATATATAATAAAAAGCATTCATCCTTGAGGTCATCTGAAGGATCCCCACCGGATCTGACCACACTTGGGAAAATGCTGTGGCTGGGTGTGGCAGTCAGAGAGCCCTGGGGTTCAAGCCTTACCACTGGCTGCTTGACCCGAGTCTCCCTAGGCTGCACCGAGAATTACAGGCATGTGCAGTTTGGCAAGTAACCCATCCTCAGGAAATGCAGTTCCTTCTATGAGACAGCTGCATTGGGGTCAGAGCGTTTGTGGTGTGTGTGCAGAGGTGACAGGACCTCACACCAAGGAGAGACAGGGCCTTGCATATTCCATCCTGGAGACCCTGAGAAGGAAATTTCAGTTTGGCGACCACACAGACCCTATTTGCAGTGGGAGAGGACTGAGTCCCATCCTCAGCTGCCCACCTGTGGAGACCTGTCCAGACTCCCCATCCTACCTGATGCCCAGGGTTTCCACAGCTCCACCCATTACAAGGCAAAGGGCTATCTTCCAAGAGAAGAGGAGAGAAGAGAGGAGAGAGGAGAGGAGAGGAGAGGAGAGGAGAGGGGAGGGGAGGGGAGGGGAGGGGAGGGGAGGGGAGGGGAGGGGAGGGGAGGGGAGGGGAGGGGAGGGGAGAGGTGGGGAGGGGAGGGGTGGGGTGGGGAGGGGAGGGGTGGGGTGGGGAGGGGTGAGGAGAGGAGAGAGGATGGGGAGGCAGTCTTCTGCTCCAGACCCTGCTTTAGTCCCAGCCCAAAGGAGCACACACCTAGCGGTAGGCACTTGTCAGCCACCCCACAGGTGCCCAAGAAGTCACAGGTTTCATGAGAGAAGGATTAGACTAGAAGGAGAACTGGAGGGCGTGAGTAAAGGACTCCTGTTTCTTTAGGCAAGTCACTTCCCCTTTCGGGGCCTCCTTTCCCCATCTAGTAAATGGACCAATGAGTCATTTGTTCAACAAATACTTATTAAGTGCTGGCGACCATGAGCTGGACACAGCAGGGAGTAAGACAGAAAAGGTCTCTGCTCTCAGGAACTTACAGTCTAGAAGGGGAGACGGACAATAAACAAGTGAACAAAAAAATTTCCTAAATGCTGTTAATGAAAATAAAGCAAGGCAGTATGATACAAAGTTGAAGTAAATGAGAGCCAAGTGACTTCCCAGGCCATTCACTGTTCTATTCCCAAGGGTCATTTGCCGGAGTTTTGTACTAAAAGAAACTACAGCCCCCTCACCCTGAGAAGATGCCTTTGCCCCAACTCTCACTCCAGGGATATCCATGAATATCCTAAACCAGAAGAAATGTTTCCAAATTCTCTGCCCCCAGGCCCAAAATCCTGGTCCAAGGCTCAATCCTAGTTCCTTCCATTGGCCAAGATGACCCTACCTGTGATTGTAGGCCCAGGCCTGCTGTGCAAATCGCTCAGGGTAGAGAAGGCATTTTATACTAATTACAGTTGAGCAACCAAGGATTTGAAAAATAAATCTTAGGGTTTTTTTTTTTAATTTTTTTGTGCAGCAAACTAGTTGTTTTTAATATATCACTATTAAGGGACTTCCCTGACAGTCCAATGGTTAAGACTCCAGGCTTCCAATGCAGGGGTTGTGGGTTCGATCCCTGGTCAGGGAAGTAAGATCCCACATGCCACATGGCATGGTCAAAAAAAAAATCACTGTAAGTGTATGCATTTGTCAAAACTCAGCAAATGTACACTTAAAAGCTGAGCATTATATATATTTTGCCTGAAAAGAAAAAATTGCACACAAATAATGAACTCTAGTTAATGAAATGCATTCTGAAGTATTTAGAGGGAGGTACTATACCAATGACTGCAACTTACTTTGAAATTCATCAAAAACAAGATGGATTAATAAAATGGGTAGAGGGATGGACAGAGGGATAGACAGATGTATGAAAATTAAGCATAGTAAAATGTTAATGGTAGAATCCAGGTGGTGGGTATACAGGTGTTCACTGTAAATTCTTTCAACTTAGCTGTATGTTTTTAAGTTTTCAGGATAAAATGTTGGGGGGGAGATCAAAGTTTATCTTTACTAGAAAGTACACAAAACTGCTTTTAATTTTCAAACAAGTCTCCCCATGGACAATTCCAGTGCTTCTCCACATGCATACACACTTTTTATAGAGTTGTATCACTGTTTGTATGTCATCGTTACTCCTCACATATTTCTAAAACTTCACGTGTACACTACTTTTTAAATAATTAATTAATTAATTTTGGCTGCACTGGGTCTTCATTGCAACACAAGGGCTTCTTCTCTAGTTGCAGCATGTGGGTCCTAGAGCGTGCCGTAGTTGTGGCTCAGTAGTTGTGGCCCACAGGATTAGTCAAGGCATGTGGGATCTTAGTTCCCCAATCAGGGATTGAACCCGGGCCCCCTGCACTGGGAGCGTGAGTCTTAACCACGGGACTACGAGGGAAGTCCCCACATGTACAGTGCTTGTATATAACATGAGTAAATATGCCGTATGTTTGGGGACACAGGCTTTTATTGTGTACATTCTAAATGCACTGCCCAGGGCCCCCCTTCCAGAGAAAGAGGACTGGGTTGGATGGTTACAACCCTTTTTCTAGTTAGAAATGCTGGAGAAAACATTTGTTAAAAGCACTGAAGGGAATTCCCTGGCGGTCCCATGGTTAGAACTCCACGCTTCCACTGCCAGAGGCACAGGTTCGATCCCTGGTTGGGAACTAAGATCCCACATGCCACACAGCGTGGCCAAGAAAAAAAAAGGCACTGAAGAGCTACCAGGGCAGTGGAGAACTGTGGGGGCAAGACTGAGGAGGAAAAAAATCCCAGAGTGACCCCTGTATTGGGAATCTCCTTTCCTTTCTCTGAAGGTGTCTGCTGATTCTAAGAGGGAAGGTTGATAGATTGTGCCAGACTGTGATTCCAAAAACTGGCCAAATTTCCAGTTTTACACTCTTCCAGAGCCTTGCTACTCCTCTATCAAAAGATGGAATCTATTTCCCCTTGGAATTGGATGGGGTAGGCCCATGTAACTGCCTTGACAAACAGAATACAGCAGGTATGATACTGTGTGACTTCCAAAACTAGGTTAGGGAAGGCAGTACAGCTCTATGTGGCTCTCCTGGGATGCTGCCCTTGGGACCCAACTGCTATGTCGTGAGGCAGGTGTTCTGGCTGACAGAGCTAAGGTTCCAGTCCACAACCAGCTTCAACTGTCAGACATGTGAGTTGCCAAGCCCTCAGATTCCAGTCCCTAGCTGTCAAGTCACCCCCAAACTTTGAGTCTTCCAGCTGATGTCCTAGACATTGTGGAGCAGACAAACCATCCCCGTTTTATCCTGTTCAATTTGTGGAGCAGACAAACCATCCCTGTTTTATCCTGTTCAAGTTCTCTAAGTGGTGAGAATAACAAATGATTATTTTACAATTTGATTTGTATCCCCTTGCAGGATTTTCACAAACTTACATTTACAAATCAGGTCGGGGAAGAAAAAGAAACAGAAACATCTTAGCAAGCATGAGTCTCTCACTCTTTTTAAGCATAGCCCTAGGGGCATCAAAGAGGGGAAAGCCAGATGTTCCAGGGAGGCCTGCCTTCTCTCTGGGTTTCCTCCTTTGTCTTCCTTCAAGACTTAACGGGTGCAACAAGAAGGTAATGCCCTCAGTGTTGGGCAGGGGCGCTGGGCATGAAGCCAAAGTGCACTGGATTACAGAGGCTAGAGGCAGAGAGCCTGGAGGGCCACGAAGGCATTCCCACTGACTGGGGGCAAAGCCTCCTTTGAGGGGAGTGGGGAGCCAGGGGTCTCCAGTTTGCAGTTCTTCCTTGACAGAACTGCCAAAAGGAGAATTCCATTCTCCTTTTCTCTTCAGCCCAGAGACCACTCAGAATTGCTCACCACTATCCAGTGGGCAGGTTTCCAAAGGCTCCTCCTTGATCCCTCCAATCCAATGGCTACATGCCTCTCATTAGTCCTCCAATTCTCACTGTAGTGCAAACCAGGGGCCTTGCTTCAGGATCCCCTGCTCAGAGGGCCTGATTTCAGGTCTAGCTGAGTCATCCCTTCTCTGTCACAACAGCCAAGGAGAAGCTCTAAGACCCCCAAATGTCCAATATGGTTTCAAATCCCAGTCTTGCCACATACTTGCTCCCCCATCCTCGATCCTCTTCTGTAAGATGGGGTGATATTAACTATCTCACAGGGCTGTCTTGTGGAATAAATGAAAACAATTTAGCATGTTTTATGTGTCTGTGTGTGTGTAATGCTTTTCAGTGTGGTTGTTGATGACTTGGTGCTTACTATGTTTTGTGCCATCTCTCCCCATAATCTTCCTAGGGACTGTGAGCTTGAGAGGACTTTCCTTGGTAACTGTGGAGAGGGGTCTGTAAATATCATTGGAGAAGCTCCCTCTCCAGTACTCCACAATCAAACACATGGTTCTGCTGAGGTATCTGGAAGGTTCTGCCTCCAGTTTGCTTTTGCTTAGACTGGACTTGCATAGACAAGTGCTCTAAAATGTTTCGACTTTATTTACAACCAGAACCGTGGTTCTCACCCCAGCTCTTCGGGCTTTGCTCTGGGGTAAGAGCTAGATGAGCAGTGACACTTCTGCCAGGCCCAGGGCTTGCGGAGATGAGCAGGTAGGCCCCTCACTTCTTCTGGGCTTGAGCCCGGGCCCGCTGAATCTTGTCAGCCGTGGCCCCATCTGTGGCTCCGGTGCAGTGGGACAATACGAGGCTCATCTCTGCCTCATTCCGGTGCTCGATGGCAACGTCTGCAGCCTGAGCCACGTCCCTGGAGTTTCAGCAGGAGGGGAGATGGTATTGCGCTGCCCAAGGGCACAAACCATGCCTCTCATCAGCCCACTGGCTCAGCCACCCAGCACCCTTAGGGGTCTCAGCAGACGCACCCAACAAGAAGCAAGGCCTTGACCTTCTGCTCGGGACCCACGCGGGAAGCATACTTTTTGGCTTCATATTTGTTGTGTTGCTTCATGCAGATTTCCACAAAGGGCTTAGGAGAGGGAGAGGGTGGAGAGGGAAGATAAGGCAGAGCCCTCCTGTTCTCTCTCTTATGAGCAAAGCCCACTGGATTTATTATCCCAATGTATTTTATATACCCTTCAGTCTGTATAACCCCCCCCCCCATTCCCACCCGACATACACATATAACAGTTGTGATCTCAACATTCTCTGGGCAGAAACAACCTACCACAAATATCTGTTAGAGCTTTGAGACCAATTATTTCCATGTGTCCACTCCACCATCCACTGCTACCCACTCACAGCAGGCACCTTCCTGCCCTCCCAGGGCCTGAGTTTTCTCTCATGGCTGCCCTTATCCCACCGACCCACCACACCTCTGAACCGCCTGCCACAGAAAACAAACCCCTCAACATCCTCCACTGCCTCGCGTATGTGCCCTCCCTGTGTCCCTCCCTCGCAAACAGGACTTTCCTTCAGGCACGTGGTGTTCCTTGTGGCCCTCCTTGGGGAAAGCAGCTCATTCTCCCTCCCCCCAACATTTGCAGGCAGACTCAGGCCCATCCTCCCATGTGCCTGGCCCAGGAAGCTCCCACTAGCTCTGCGGGAGAGCTGAACAGATGTGTGAACAGACTGTCTGAGCCTGGCCATCTCCCCAGTACTACCTCACTGGAGGTGGGGTAGAGGGAGGGCCCCATCTCACCAGGTAGCCGATGGGTGATTTCTTGCTCTTAGAAAACTTCTCTAGCTCCTCCCAGTCTTCCAGATCTGCCAGGGCGGTCAGCTTCAGCCACCAGAGCCTGTGGGAAAGTTGGGCATGGAGGTGTTGCAGGAGGGACAGGGGGTCCTGGGAGCTATAGGCACACCGGGCCCTCACCCACCTCTTGTCAGGGATGCGGAAGTCACGTGCCAGCTGCTCCGCGCGCTTGTTTTGGCCGCTGAGGATGAGGGTGGTGACTGTGTCATGTAGAGACAGGTCTAAGAACCGGCCCCCCAGCTCATCTTCTAGGCGTCGCTGCAGCCGTAGGAGCCGCATTTGATCCTCTGTGGCCTGGGGACAGGAATAAGGCAGGACAGGGATGAGAGGGACAAGGAGAGAAGACCGGGAGGGGGGGAGAGGAGGTTGTTAGAGAATAACGGGACAAACCTTGGCTGCAAACTCATTCTTGGCCTTGTAGAATGCATCGGCTGCCGTCTGCAGAGCTGCGACTCGCCCCTCAATACGCTGCAAGGGCAAGAAGGGACACTTGAGTTCATGGCACAAAGGACCTCGGCCCTCCCATCCAGGCTATGGTTTTCTCCCCCATCCCTGTGCCCAGGGTTGCCACTCCCAGCCTTGGCCGCTCGGCGCACGGCTCTGCTGTCCCTAATGGGAAGACCAGCTCCTCTGGGACCAATCCCCAGCCTGGCCTCATGTCTTCTCAAGCTCTCCCTCCAGTGAGGACCAAATGGGGTATGTGCCGCATTCAAGGCCTACACTCCTGGAGAAAGAGCCAGACCAATGGCCCAGTCCGTGGGCCCCACCCGCCCTGCGGCCCTCAGACCTCCTCTGCAGCGTAGCTGGCTCGGATGTGGAAGCTGCCCAGCTCCTGGTGGTTGTCATCCTGATTGTAAAGGTCCTTCAGCGTCTCTAGCTCTTGATGCTTACAGAACTGGGGCCACAGCAGGCGGGCCGTCAGCAAAGCCAACTCAAGGGCTCAGGAGGCTCCACCCCACGCTGTTCCCCTGCACACACCTGTCGGTACAAACTTAAGGCCATGGGCTGGTTCCGAAGTGTCATGAAAAAGTCTCCTCGGTTCAGCTCATTCTTCAGATGCAGCAGCACCGTGAACACTATGGAACAATAAGGTGGGATGCGGGTCCAGCCCAGCCCCTTGCTCAGCCCAGGGTCCCCAGCCTTGTCTTCACCCAAATCCTGCTCACCCAGGTCAGTATCCCCACTCTCGATGGCCTTGCTTAGTGCCAGTTTGCTCCTCTTCATCTTTAGGAGAAGGGGAACCTGTTCCCCAGAGCGTGGCTCATATTCCAGCAGCTGTGGGGTGGGGAGGAAGGCACAGAGAGAAGGAGCTGGCCCTGGGGACCTCTAACACCCACATCAGAGCATCCAGGGAGGGCTAGGCGCCCACACCTTGATGGCCAGCTCCGTGCGGCCACAGCCATAGGCTCGTGCAGCAATGTCAGAGTAAGAGACACCAGGTGTGTCCCCCAGCTTCTGGTTAATGGCTCGAGCAACATCCTCGTCAGACACGTCCTTCTGTTGTACCTGCAGAGGGAAGGGGGTGTCACACAAACCTGGCTCTCATCCCTTAACCCCCACCCCCACTGCCTTGATCAGGACCCACCCTTTCAGCTCTACACTTATTTCCTACAACTCACCAGGGCCTGTAAGCCCCTAAATGCCCTTGAACTCTGTCCTATATCCTCACCTTGTAGCAGGCCCAGTGGGCCAGGATTCTGCTGACACCCTGCACTTCAGGAAGCCGCAGGTACTCACATATCTGAATGGCAAGGGGGTAAAGCCTCCGCAACACAAGCCTGGCAGACAAGGGAGGTGAAGGGCGCAAGGGATAAAGTGGGGTAGAAAGAGGGCAGAAAAAAAAAAAAAGAAGAAGAAAGAGGGCAGAGTGGTCCCAGCCTGTAACTCCAGCCTCCCAGATCCCAAGGAAATGAATCAGGAGCAGTGACCACAAGAGCACACCAGGGGCTGTAATGCCCACCCACTTACAGCCCTCCTCCCAGCACCCTTGGGCTTGCTGTACCTGTCCAGCAGCACCTGGATGGTGAGCTGCTTGTATCTGTATTTTATTTGGTTAAGGATCTGGCTGGGAGATAAGTCCTATTTGCCAAGGACATTCACGAGGCATCTCCATCCCCTTGCCCTTCCACCCCTGGAAGTAAACACCCTGTCAGCACACTTGGGGATACTGGCTATAGGTGAGGGGAATCCCGATATGATAATCCCGAATGGCATTGAGTACACGAAGGTCCTGACACATGCGCACAAAGCTGTCGGGTGGAAATCTGTCCAGGAAACACTTTCCAAAGGAGGCCGCCTGAAAAGAGCCAGAGGGCAATAGAGAGCTTCCCTTTCTGCCAACCCACCCCTGTCCAGCACCCCCTCCCTCCAGCCCTGCCATCCAGCCCAACCCTGAGCAGACTCTTCTGCATGTCCGGCCAGTGCTCATGTCCCGCGGCCTCGATGCACTGCTGCACGGCCTGGGGCAGCTGCCCCAGCTCCTGGATCTCCCGCAGGTATTCATCCGCCTTCTGGCTCTCTTTCTGGTGAGGGGGGATGGTGCCAGGGACAGTGCATCATGACCAAGAACACCTCCATGTCTGGCCCCCAACCCCTCTGGGCTGTGGTTCAAATGGGCTGGTTTGGAAGGCTGCAGAGGCCAGACCCCAAATCCCCTCAGCCCACTCAGTCCTCCCCACAAGGTGCCCACACACCCCCCCATATCAGCCCACAGTTGCCTGTGAGGGCCCTGAGACCTCTCAATAGAGCCCTGACTTGTGCCTAGACTGGGGGTTCCCTGCCCCTCCCTATCACCACACGAAGGACACCATGTCCCTTCAATCCACCTGAGCCAGCTCTCTCTAGCCCAGCCCAGCCCAATGTCCTGCCTGGACCCCTGTCTTGACAGGCAGCACTTGGCTGCAGGGGCATGGGCTGCGCCAATTAGGGGAAGGGGAAGGACAGCATCCTGGGGTCCAAGGAGAAGCCCAAGGCTTTACCTCATATTCCTTCTGGGCCTCCAACAGTAGTGCTCCGGGGGCCATTGAGGCAATTTTAAAGATCTCCTCACTGGCCACTGGAAGGAAATTGTTAAGTGGGAAAGGGGGTCAGGAAACCCTCAGCCCTACCTCAGTACCCTGATCCTACTCTGGGGCACTGGCCCAGGGCAGCTGTGGTGCCAAGAAGCCCCTGCCCTGGGTCACCTGGCGCTCTTATGAGGGCCTTACCTGGAACCTCGTGCAAGAACTCATGGGTACTGCGGGAGAAGATGCGGACCCCATCCAGCTCCGGCACCAGGTAGGAGTCCTCATCCAGCACGAACCTGAGCTTGGTCAAGGTTCCTAAGAGCACCCAGAGATGGTGCAGGGCAGGCAACCCTCCTTCCCCCTCCTCACCCCCAGCAGCCCTCCAAGGATACTGGATGCCCTCAGGTGCATCGCCCACCACCATTAGCCGCCTCTCCCAGGCTACCACAACGGCTCTCTCCTTGCTGCGAGGACGGCTGCACCTGTGGACAGCACCACACACACACACACACACACACACACACGGACACACAGGATGCCTGGTCCACAGCCATGTCTCCCACATGGCTGCTTATATCACTTTGCCTTGGGACAACCCTGCACAGGCTTGCTGCCGCTTATCTCATTCCTCTGGCTGACCTGTCTGCTTCCCTCTCATCCTGTGCTGTCAACTCCCAGGGGTATCCGGGGCCCACAGGGGACTGGCCCCTCAAATATGCACTGGTAGAGAAGACAAGATTCAAGCTCCACTTGGCTTGGTCAGTAGACAGGATGAACCAATATGTCCCAGGAGACAAGGTTATGTCCACTTCTACCCCCAGGATAGCACCCTCATCCTCACCAGACCATCTGCTTCGGGGGAGCCCGGATGTTGCAGTTGAACTCACACAGCTTCTCCTGAAAGGGTGCAGGGAATGTCATGGCCCTGTCTCAGCAGTCACCAGTCCGGTTCAAAACCCCTTCCCCTACCCCCAACAGATCTTTCCTAGACAAGGCATGGTGCCCCTGTGTTGTCCCAGGATCACACCTTGAGAGACGCTGTCCCCATCCAGATGTACCCAGTGTCTGTGAAGAGCGCCAGGTGTCTGTAGGTGAAGGAGACAGCCATCTGCAGGAAGCTGCTCACTCCTGGGGCTAGGCCAGGGGGTGTCTGGGGCAGGGCCGGGGAGGACACCAAAGATACTGACTTCTCAGAGCCTCCCACTGCCTCCCCCAGTCCCACCAGTTCACTCCCACTCAAGGCCTCTCACCACTGCAGAGCAGGCTGCGTGATCCAGGAGGTAAAGATCAGGTCCCACAGCCAGAAGAATGTGTGCCACTCGGTCCTGGCACATTGTAGTCCAGCATGAGGGTGCACTCTGCAGACCTGCGGCCAGGGAAGAGGACAACCTCAGGCTGACCAGAGCCCACAGTTTCTACCTCTGATGGTCCCATGGACTGGAGGCACATTCGTGGGCAGTGAATGCTGCCTCAGGGGTGTCAGGGCTTACCTGGCACCTCTGGCATCCGGCGGAGTTTGAGGTCGCCCACGTTGGCACTGAGGGTGAAGCGGTGGGCCCCTGTGAGGATGGCCACCCCAGAACCAAACTCAGTATGGAAGATCCGGGCATCTAGAACCCGGTTCTGGAGCACCTCCTGGAGAGAGGGGCCGTAGGGTGAGGGAGCCACAGATTCCCAGACTCCATCCCTTTTCCCCAGCCCCCTGGGGCCCCTACATTGCCCATGCTGAAGTGTCTCCGGAAGTCACCATGAAGCCCATAAACCAGCACGACCCCGTCTTCCTGCACACAGAGCAGCTCCTCCTCAGCTGACCAGCCCAGGGACACCATGGGCCCACTCTTCCACTGCAGAGGAGAGGGAGGTTCCGGAAGCTGTCCTCGGGATGCAGAACCCTGTCCAGCCCCCAGCCGCAGGGCAGGCAGGGTGCTCACCAGCAGACTGGCCAGAGGCATACCAGAAGCCGAGTAGATCTCGAGAACTGGCCGTGCGCTGGCAGGCTTTTCCTTCCTCCCGGGGTTCCTCAGTAGCGCTGTGGTTTGAGAAGAAACCTTCTGTCCTAGCTGCCCAGGCCCACCCCATGCGAAGCAGGCCTTATGAACTAGCTCCTTAGGCCTGCCCCACGTGTGGCAGGCCTCTCGAGAACCAGAATTAAAAGCATCTCAGTAGGGTGGAGTGGGGGTGGGTAGCATATGCCAGCAAGGACCACCCAACAGCAAGGACCCCAAGAATCAATGACTCTGAGTTCATCCTGCGGTCCCAGAGCATGCAGTGCCAGCGGGGCGACTTACCAATGGGGCCCCCATAGGGCGCAGCGGCCACCAGGCAGTCCCTCAGTTCCTCCTTCAGGTCCCAGTCCATGCTATACAGCTCATATTTCCTGTCCACACAGTGACAAACAGAGATTAGACTCCTTATGACCCTGTATCCAGATGGGCTGAGCCCCAGAGGAGCCCCTAATGCTTCCATCTGTTCCCCCCCAAGGGGCAGGGAGGGGGGTGATGACTAGAAACAGCTACGCCAGCTGACCACATGCATGCTTAGGGATAGCAGGTGAGGGAGCAGAGGGTGTTTGGAGGGCAGGCTGTGTGGCCAATATCCAGGGCACAGAGTGAGGTGGGACTAGGGTGGGGTGGTTGGCTTGAGCCTGCATTAGCAGGAAACAAGACCTTCCAGGAGGGCCTCTCAGGATAGACAGCCTTTCTTCTATTTCTGGTTCTTAACACTGAATCTGGTTATGGGCCTTATACCCAGGGGTCCAGCTCAACGCCTGTTGATAATGAACTCAGTTTTAGAGGTACTGAGTGAGCAGTGCCTGAAAGAAATCCAAGAGGAGCTCTTTAGTAAGCCTAGAGCTAGGGAGAGTCCTGGGTTGCAGATGCCAATATATGAATGCTTGACTCACAGGAGGTAACTGAAATTACAAACTGGCAAATTGGCATGAGATGACTGCAATCTGAGATATGCACGGATCACCAAGAGACGTGCTGCATGGGAAGACAAGAGTAGGAGGCTTGAGGCATGCCATCATTTGAAGGCTGGAGGTGGGGAAAAGGGGACAGAGAAGGAGTGGACACTACACCAGGATACCAAGAGAAGACAATGTTCAAAAAGGAGGGTATTTCGGCTAGTATCATTTCAGGAAACTTCCCTTTAAAGATCAGGAAGATGTCCATCATTTCTTTCTATTGACATTCTTCTTGGCATTCTAGCCAAAATAATTTAAGAAAAAAAACCCAGAGGCTTCCATTTTGAAGAAGGAATGAGATTGCTACTATTTATTTACGAATAACGAGAAAGTCTACTTAGAACATCCAAAGCAGTCTATGGAACAATGAAAGAAAGAGTTCAGTAAGTGATCAACAAAAATCAATATTTTTTTCTATACCAATTAGTTTTCTATACCATAGCAAGAACTAATTAGAAATATAACTTTTAAAAAGATCCTAATCTTGATAGCAATAAAACTATGATACCAAAGAATAAACCTAATAAACATTTTTTGCAAAATCAAATCAGTTTACTCAAGGATATAGAAGACATGAAGAAATATTCTAAAGGATCTATAAATGCACGAGAATTCCAATAAAAATCAGCCCAATTTTTTGGTGGGTAGGGAAGCACAAACTAATTCTACAGTTCATCTGGGGGGGCAAAAAAGGTAATCTGAGAGAAAATACTGGATAATATTTTAAGAACATTTGAAAATATGAAAACAGATATATATATATATATATATATATCAGATACTGAATACACTTAAAAACTAAAGTTAAGGACTTCCCTAGTGGCACAGCGGTTAAGAATCCACCTGCCAATGCAGGGGACACGGATTCGATCCCTGGTTCGGGAAGATCCCACATACCACGGAGTAATTAAGCCCATGCGCCACAACTACTGAGCCTGCACTCTAGAGCCTACGAGCCACAACTACTGAGCCCATGTGCCACAACTACCAAGCCCATGTGCCGCAACTACTGAGCCTGCGTGCCGCAACTACTGAGTCTGCATGCTGCAACTACTGAAGCCCGTGCGCCTAGAGCCTGTGGTCCACAAGAGAAGCCACCACAATGAGAAGCCTGCGTACCACAATGAAGAGTAGCCCCGCTCGCTGCAACTAGAGAAAGCCCACGTGCAGCAACGGAGACCCAATGCAGCCAAAAATATATAAATAAAAACAAAAATACTTTTTAAAAAAGCTCTAATTAATTGTAAAAAAAATGAAAATAAAAGTAAAACAAAAATGGTCAAGGGCTATATCAAAACTATGTGAAAATATTTTAAAATGAAACATAAAAAACTTGAGAAAAATGTAAGCTAATATTTTCATAATGTGAACTATGGAAAAGTCTTTCAGAGTAAGACACAAAACCCAGAAATTACAAAGGAAAAGACTGATAGATTTTATCACATAAAACTTAACATATGTATGTTAAACATTAATACATAAAAGTCAACTGACTATTGTGAAAAAATCTGTAACATTTTTAACAAAGGGTTATCATGGAGAACATGTAAAGAGCTCCTTTACAAATCAGTAGAGACAACACAATAGAAAAATAGTCAAAGGATATGAATAGACATACTTAATGACTAGGTAAATATGAATTAAAAAATTATTTTTATGGGGCTTCCCTGGTGGCGCAGTGGTTGAGAGTCCACCTGCCGATGCAGGGGACACGGGTTCGTGCCCCGGTCCGGGAAGATCCCACATGCCGCAGAGCGGCTGGGCACATGAGCCATGGCCGGGGAGCCTGCGCGTCCAGAGCCTGTGTTCCCCAGCGGGAGAGGCCACAATAGTGAGAGGCCCGCATACCGCAAAAAAAAAAAAAAAAAAAAAAAAAAAAAATTTTTATGTTCTGGCCATCTGAATGGCAAAAAATTAAGAGGTTAATAAATAACATGGAATATTGTTGAAGATGTGGAAAAATGAACACTTTCCTACATATTGGTGGGAGTGTAAAATGGTTCAACCTTTATGGAAGAGAATGAAGCACTTATGTATCTGAGTTTTAAATGTGTACGCACTCTAACTTAGCAATTTCCTTCCAAGAGTCTATCCTATGAAACTAACTACTTGCACAAGTACACAAGGGTATGAATTCACTGCAGCATTGTTTAAAATAGTTTTTAAAAATCCTGGAAAAACCTCCTTAAATGCCCATTAAAATGAGACTGGTTAAATAAACTACTTATGCCCATTTTGGGGACTATTATGTGCCTATTAACAAAGTGACTGGGTATGTTGACATGAAGTGGCCTCTAAGATATATTGTTAAGTATAAAAAAAAAGGCAAGCTGCAGTACAGTATGAACCATATGAATCCACTTACACAATAAAAAACTGAGCACATATTTTTACAAGTATATTTACATATAATCACATGTATGTGTGTAAATACATAGAAGAATTTTCACAGGCCTCCACACTGAGCCAGCGTGGAGAGACAGTGGTTACCTCTGGAGAGGGTGGTAAATGGGGGAGGGGAACAGGGAGACTGACAATTTGTAGGCTATATACTTTTGTATTATTTGAATTTTTCAACCCCATGTGCATTTCTTTTGACCTTTTGTTACTAAAATCCTTAGATGAAATCTGATGGGAAGATAGATATCCAAACAGACCTAGCATGCCAGTTATCAACTCACTGATACACAGCTCCAAATTCACTCTTCCGTATGTGTTTTGTGATAACAGACAGTATTCTTTTAAGAATTTCTCCTTCACAGTGAGCCTGATGTTGAGCCTCCTCAGTAGAGGGTGCTGGAGGAACACTGCATGAGGAAGAGGCTTCTCCTGCTGCTTCCAGCAGGGCAGTCACCCAGCAGCCAGGGTGTGAGGACATCTGGTGGTGCTCTGACCAGCCATGCAGCAACCTCCAAGGCTTGCCCAGACTGGCTCCCTGGACAGACATGGCATTCTTGGACTCCTGCCTACACCAGGCCCTGCTCCCTCTGCATGACAAGATACCTGGCCACTGGCTGCCCTGCCTGTAGCCTTGTTTCCACTACCCCCCTTTGCACAACAATGCACCCAATCACTGGTTGTGGCTTGCCTTACAGACACTAAGTGCTCCAGGCTGCCCGCATCAGCTCCCCAACTCCCTTTGCACGCCCACACCACTGACCCCCAGTTGCAGCTCACCTGTGCCCCCTACCCGCTGAACCCCAGAGGGTTGCTTCTTGCTGGCCAAGCAACTGTGGACCAGCTCTGGCCCAGGGAAACCAGTAAACTTCACTGCCATCCAGTGGGCTGCAACTGTATTTTCTGAAGTCTGAAATGAACCCCAGCCTGGGGAAGGTCCCTCCTTCCAAGTTTGTCGTTTCTTGAGTACTCTCCCTTAGACCTAGGCTACCATATAAAAATTTCTCACATCTTATAGTTACTCTTTATGACAGCTTAATAATTCCTTACATTTATTAAACTTGCCTGGTTTACATCTCCTGACTGGACCCAGACTAATTGGTGCAGGGAGTGGCCCCAGGAGACAGACCCCTAAAGATGGGATTTGAGGACCGGTTTGGTCATGTGCTTGGGCTTGGGTGCAGTGCCATGTTCCCTGACAATGCAAAACGGATGCTAGTAACCCACTGCATGCAGCAGCATCACAATTAACCAAACCTGTAGTTCAGTGTAGTGAAATGCCAAGTCAAACACGTGCTTGACTGTATGGCAATAACGATGATTATAAAGGCTGTGGTATGGATGGGTTATTTTGAGTGCACTTGAACATTTACAAAGAGAAAATGACAAGGTTAGATCCATTAACTTTCAGCTGCAGTCATGGTCTGAGAAGCAGAAAGCTTCTGTAACAGCCTAAAAGAATCTCTTATTTCTTGTAGTCATACAGCTGCTACTGCTGAAAATCAAAGACAGAGTTTAATTGTATGGGCTGTTAAACAATGACAGTTAAATTCTCAAGCACATGTGAAAGTTAGGGCACTAATTAGAAAAGAAAGGAATCCTGAAAGTTGGAAGGGAGATAATGGTTAGACCCAGATGAAACTGACAATCTTGAGCCCCCAAGTCATTCTGAGTCTTCCTCACCAGTGGAAGTAGCTTGCCCTCCTGTCTCCAAGGAGACTAGCCTTCCTCTACTTGAAAACCCTGTTATGCTCTCACTTGAAGTAGATGTCTTGGGAGCCTCCCTCTCCAAGGCTGACCTGGCTAACATTACTGCTGAGTGGTTAATCGGCCAAGAGCAGAGACCAATACATGGTCCCAGTATGGCACCATTCCCAGGGGGAGCAGTCTGCAAGTCGATTACACTGGACCTCTTCCATCATGGAGGAGGCAAAGATTTGTCCTCACTGGAATACATATTCTGGATGTGGATTTGTCTTCTTTACCTGTAATGCCTTTGCTAGCACCTACCATCGTGGACTTACAGGATGTCTCATGTACCATAGTACTTCCTTGGTGGTCCAGTGTGTAAGACTCCATGCTCCCAATGCAGGGGGCCCAGGATCGATCCCTGGTCGGGGAACTAGATTCCGTGTGCATGCCACAACTAAGAATCCTCATAATGCAACTAAGAGCCCACATGCCGCAACTAAAATGCAGCACAAGCAAAATAAATAAATAAATAAATAAATAAACAGAATGTCTCATCTACCGTTGTAGCATTCTGCAAAGCCTCGCAACTAATCAAGGACTTCACTGCACAGCAAAAGAAGTGCAGCAGTGGGCTCAGGTCCATGGAATCAACTAGTCTTACCTTATATCCCATTACCCAGAAGTGGCTGGTCTAAATGTACTGAGGAGTCAGTTAAAGCACCAATTGGGAGACAGTATCCTAAAAGTATGGGGCCCTGTCTTACAGGATGCAAGCGTATGCTTTGCATCAGAGACCATTACATGGTATTATCTCCTCCACAGTCAGAATACGGGGGACCTGGAATCAAAGAGTGGAAGTGGGAGTGGCTCCTCTCACTATTATACCTAATGACTCTCATTAAAATATTGCTTCCAGTTTCACTAACTTTGAGACCTATTGGTTTAGAGAGCTTAGTCTCCAAGGGGAGAATGTTTCCACCAGGGGACACAACAATGGATTCACTGAATTAGAAGATAAGAGTGCTACCTTGGGGACTTCCCTGATGGCGCAGTGGTTAAGAATCTGCCTGCCAATGCAGGGGACACGGGTTCGAGCTCTGGTCCGGGAAGATCCCACATGCCGTGGAGCAACTAAGCCCATGTGCCACAACTACTGAGCCTGAGTGCCACAACTACTGAAGCCCGCGCGCCTAGAGCCCGTGCTCCGCAACAAGAGAAGCCACCACAATAAGAAGCCCAGGCACTGCAACGAAGAGTAGCCCCCACTCGCCCCAACTAGAGAAAGTCTGCGTGCAGCAACGAAGAACCAACACAGCCAAAAGATAGATAAATAAATAAATTTATATATATTTAAAAAAGAGTGCTACCTTGACATTTGGGGCTCCTTATGCCACTGAAACAACAGCTGAGAAAATGGGGTTAATTTACTGGCTGAAGTGATTATCCTGATGGCCTACGGGAAATCAAGTTGCTGCTACACAATGGAGGCAAGGAGGTCTATGTCTGAAACCCAGGGGATCCTCTGGGGCACCTCTTAGTACTTCCGTGTCTAACAAAAAAGGTTAATGAAAAACCTCAGCAGCCAAAAAAAGCAGAATGACTGAGGTTTGGGTCACTTCACTATGTAAAGAGCAGAGCAGTGAAGGTTCTGGCTGAGAGCAAGGGAAATATGGGATGGGCAGTTGAAAAAGGAAGCCATAGATATTAACTATGATCTTGTGACCAGTTATAGAAATGAAAACTATAGCCACTTTGTGTATTTTCTCTGTGTTTGTTGTATGCATGTGTTTTTATACATATATATATATACATATACCAGCCATTATCTTCTCTCCTTCCCACTTTTATTTTATACACAAATTGTTAGAGGTTAACTTTAAAATTCAATTTTTAGGTAACAATATTCAGTGGGACTGTAATTCAATTTAAGGAGTAACTATGATACAATGACTGTTAAGACTGTATGCCTTCTCACTTTGGGATAAAGAAGTTTACTTGTAAGAAGAATGGTATCTTGTTAAGCAGAAATATAGAGTTGTTTTGTTGTTGTGAGGGAGTTGAAGTATAGAGGGCACTTGTGGAAGCTGATCAGCCAAAGAATGGACTGTGCCAGTTATCAAATTATTGCCTCCCAGCTGCAAATTCATCCTTCAATACATGCTCCACAAAGAGCTAGATGTTAAGCTTTCTCAGTAGAGGGCCCTGTAGTAAAGGGATATTGTAGGAGGAGGGGGGTCTCTGGCTGTTTCCAGCAGCTGCAAGGTCAGTCAGCAGTGTGGGTATGAGGACATCTGGTGATACTCTGCCCCAACCGTGCGCCCAGAACACACAATCCCTTGGTGACCTCATAGCCTTGGCCTGGCCTGGCACCCACTTTCCCGTGGCTCTCCCCACAAGACACTGCATGCTCCAGGTCTCCTGCTCATACTGGTGCTCCCTGTGCAAGTCCATGAACCTGACCACCAGCTATGGCTCACCTGTGCCCTATCTGTGCCCAGGATGGCTGCTTCCTGCTTGTCCAGTAACTGTGGACCAGCTGGCCCAGACAAACCAGCAACTCCCCCACCATCCAGTGGGCTGCAACTATACCTTCCCCAGCGAGGTAGGAACCCCAGCTTGGGGAAGGCATTCCCCCCCCACAACTTGTCCTTCCTTTCTCCTCAGCCCTAGGAAAGGACAGTTTTATTTTATCTTATAGTTACTTTGTTATCACAGTTTAATAGTTCTTTACACTAAACTTCCCCTATTTAATCACTGTATGGTTTGTCTCCTAATTAGAATCATAGTGTTATTAACTGTGTCACATTCCACAGACCACTTGCTTGTCACAAGGGGGAAAACGGGTGAGGATGTGGCCATCAGCCTCCAAACTAACTTCTCTTGTAGCAGACAACCCCATACAATGATGCCTCCAGATAAACACCACACACAAATCACCTACAAGGTGTTTCTGCCAAAAATGTCAACCTGAATCTGATCAAGCCTTTAGATCTAACACACAGTTTCAGGAAATACAGGCTATGATACAGAAAAATGTTCAAAGGCACCACAAGGAAGCAAGGGGACAAATCCAGAAAGCGACTAGGTCTCTAAAACAAGTCAATGTCAAGAAAACAAAGGGTAGAGGTGAGAGTAAGGATGATAATGTTCAAGTTTACAAGAGACTTAAATTAAGAGAGATAAGCAGGGTGGTCCAGTGGTTAGGACCCAGCACTTTCACTGTGGGGGCCCAGGTTCCATCCCCGGTCAGGGAACTAAGATCCCCACAAGCCACGCAGTGCAGGGGTGGGGTGGGGGGGTAAGCAAATGAATAATTCTTATTTGGGTCTCAATTTGAACAAACCAGTTATAAAAAGACATTTTGAAGACAAATGGAGAAGTCTGAAGAAGGACTGGTTGTTAGATGATATTAAATGTTCATTTTGTTTGGTATGAAATAACACTATAGTTTTATAGAAAACTGTCTTTTTTTTCAAAGTAATACACATTTAAGGTGTGACTATAATTTACTTTAAAATATAGCAGACGATATATCTGATTGGAAAGATGTCTGGAGATTGTTTTTAAATGGTCCCCAAAAGTGTGTGTGTGTTGAAGGATGGGGGGGCGGGTAGATGAAAAGTGAATGGCAAAGTGCTGACACTTGTTGAAGCTGGGTGATGAGCACGTGGATGTCCACTACACTACTTTTAGAACATTTATGTATATTTGAACTTTTTCTTAAATTCTTTTAAACTTACAAGTAGTTGAAGCAAATGTATTACAACACGATAATAATTTTTAAGCCTAAACAATAGCTATGGGTATTCACTCTACTATTCCTACTCTGTTGGACATTTAAATTTTTTCACTGTAAAAAGTTAAATACAATTCCAAGAAAAAAGGGAGGTCACCTCTATCCAATGCCCCAGGCAGTCAAGCTCAAATGAGGCCTGAGCTGTATCCAGTGCAGTAACAGGATGTCACTGAGAAGAGGGTGGTCAGACCATAGTGAGTGATTGGTGGGAAGAGAGAAAATGGAAGCAAGTATACGTGGCAGTTTTCAGACCTTTGGCGAGGTGAGGAGGAGGGACTTGTTTATTTTTTGAATAGGGAAGTTTATTTTTTGTTAGGATGGGGAGATTTGAATATAGAGGTTGAGGTCTGAAAGGGAGCCCTTGGGGGTAAGGATAGTGGTAAACAATGTAGAGGTCTTCAAATTTTCCTGCAGCAAAGAAACACCTGGCTGCTTGTTAAAATACAGATCAAATTCCCAGGACCCAACCCAGAGATAATGGAGTAGATCTGGCCTAGGAAGCTGCATGCAGCCAGCATCTCGGGTGACCTTGATGCAAGGGGTCCTGTGCAACAACAGCTGGAGAAACCTGTGGTGGCAGGAGGGTGGATGGACAGCGCATGGTTCCTGAGAAGGCAGGGAGATGGGGCACATCTCCTCAGCAGGCTGGCAACACAACAGGCAGATTTTGTCAGGGGAACCCTACACTCTTCTAGGCAATAACTTCCAGCTCTCTGGGAAGCACAAGGTGAAGTCAGTGATTGGCAAGAGGGACCCAAGGAGGCTTCGGCTGCAGTCCAGGAGGTAAGCATCGACACAGACTGGGGTGGGAAAGAAGCGTACGGATACAGGAGTAAGGGTCAGGGAGCGAAGAGCAGCAAAGCATGGGCCACCTCCTCAAACCTTCAAGGTAAAGAAGGCTTCTCAGGGACAGTGAGTGACTCAAGCTATGCCTCAAGGTTGGCCTGGGGCGTGGATGGACAGACTGAGAGCAGCATCTCAGAAAAGTCTAGAGGTGAGGACTCTGTGACACTAGGCCATATCTTCAGTGAGGAAGGTCAGCTACATATTTCTCCTCTACCTGCAGGTCCTGGAAGTGGAAATCCCCAGAGCAGCAGTAAATGGACCCTGGGTCTAATACCAGAAAATCACTAAATCTAGCAGGTATGGTAGTCTCAATTCCAGCCCCCTCCGGGAAAAATGACAAAATCTCTGCTGCAGTGCAGCTGAACTGCTGGAAAAGCACGGTCCACTGCAGTAAGAGAAGAGCTTGTGTGAAAATAGATGATCTCCAGCCTGTCCAGGCTGAGCTATCAGACCACTGTGGAGGAAGAAGTGCATCAGGTCTAGCCTTGGGGAATAATCCATCAGTTCCAAAATCCCCAGGCCCTGAAGAGAGACCACAATCACCCCCGAAATCCCTTGACTCCAGCCTGCCTTAAAAATAAATACTACTAAAGTATCCTTGTGCTGGAAACGTAAAAATGGTGCAGCTGCCATGGAAAACAGTAGGATAATTCCTCAAAATATTAAACACAGAATTACCATATGATCCGGAAATTCCACTTCTGGGTGAAAACAGGGTCTCGAAGAGATATTTGTACACCATTGTTTATAGCAGCATTATCCACAATAGCCACGAGGTGGAAGTAACCCAAGTGTCCATTGACAGATGAATGCATAAATAAAATGTGGTATATACATACAATAGAATATTATTCAGCCTTAAAAAGGAAGGTAATTCTGATACATTCTACAGCATGGAGGAACCTTGAGGACAGTATGCTAAATGAAATAAGCCAGTCACAAGAAAGCAAATAGTGTATGATTTCACTTGTATGAGCTATCTAGAGTAGTCAAATTCAGAGACAGAAAGTAGAATGGTAGTTGCCAGGGCTGGGGGAAGGGGAGAATGAGGAGTTATCATTTAATGGGTATAGAGATTCAGCTTTGCAAGATGAAAAAGTTCTGGAGATTGATTGCACAATGTGAATATACTTAACACTCCTGGTTTGTACTTTATAATGAATAAGATAGTAAATTTTATATTATGTGTATTTAACCACAGTTTTTTTTAATGTTCATGTTTATATGTGCAAAACAGACAAATGTACAAAGCCATAAAACCTACTAAAATAGTCAACCTCTCTTCTACGAAGAGTTCCACAAGTATGAAATCTATCTTCAGTCTCCTTCACCATAAAGGATGTTTCTAAGCGCTTCCCTGGTGGTGCAGTGGTTGGGAGTCTGCCTGCCAATGCAGGGGACACGGGTTCAAGCCCCGGTCTGGGAGGATACCACATGCCGCAGAGCAACTAAGCCCGTGCACTGCAGCTGCTGAGCCTGCACTCTGGAGCCCACGAGCCACAACTACTGAAGCCCCCGCACCTAGAGCCAGTGCTCTGCAGCAAGAGAAGCCACCACAATGGGAAGCCTGCACACTGCAGCGAAGAGTGGCCCCCACTCGCCACAGCTACAGGGCCCATGTGCAGCAACAAACATCCAACGCAACCAAAAATAAAAATACATAAATAAATAAAAATAAATTTATTAAAAAAATAAAAAATACAGTACCTGAAACACTGTGTTCAAAACCAAGCTCACCCTTTTCCCCACCAAACTCACTCTTCCTTTCTCATTATGTTAAGCCAAAAATCCAAGTCATCCTCGATTTGTTGCTCTTCCACCTCCCTACCAAATGCAACTCATCACAATGTCCTTCAATTTTACCCCCTTAATATCTCTCCAACTGGTCCCCTTCTCTCCATCTCCAGTGCTCACCACCATCAACTTCTCCTTGGTCTATTCCACCAACCTCCTAACCAGTCTCCATCCTTGCTTGCCCCTTCCAACTTGTCCCCCCATTGCCTCCAGGAGGAACTTAAAACACACACACACACACACACACACACACACACACACACACACACACACACACACACACCCCCCAAGTCCAATCACATCAATCCTTTCATTTAGGCTTCCCACTGGTCTTCAAATAAAGTGGTCTCTTATCCTGTCCCCTTGTCTGTGGCACTCCAGCCACATTGGGTCTCTCTATTTAGGTCACTGGGAGTGTCCCTGTCTCTCTCGTTTCAGGACCTTTGTATATGCTCTTCTTGGATCCCACTCCCTGCACCTAGGTCTACTCATCTTCTGGATAGGGTATTGTTTCCTTCAGAAAGTCTTCTTTTCCTCTGACTTACCAATCTGTTATATGCTTTCTGAGGACCCTACACTCTCCTTAACCTCACTGTTTATGATCAAACAAATACAGAGTCATTAGTAGTTATCAAATGTCTCCCTGCTGGCTATAAGTTCTGAGGGCAGAAAGGGCCCATGTCTTTTTATTGGCCCAATATACATTCAGCCTGGCAAAGGGTTGGGCAAAATTATTTAATGGTATTATCCCAAACTGGGTTTTTAGAATAAAAACGGTTAAAATTCTGGAGCCTCATAAGAACTAATCACCATTACCTCTCCTTGCCCTCCCAAATTAGTGATTTTTCCAGAACACTATTTCCAATGCAAAAGAATCCCATCCTGTAGATAGGACTTGAAATGTCCGCCACCTGTTTATCATTCATTCACTTATTTGAACATGTATTAAGTCCTGGCATAAGGTTATGCACAAATACAAATAAAACCTAGTACCTGCACCCAAAATATTTTCTACTCTGGTAGAGAAATTAAAACACTTATTTTATTTTCCTACTTAAAAACAAAAACCCTATGCTTTAACATAGGTTCTAGAAGAAGACCGGGCTCAAATCCTGGCTCCACTATCTGTGTAACCTGGTCACCTAACTTCTCTGTGCCTTAGTTTCCTCATCAGTAAGATGGGGTTAAAATAATGATACCTACCTCATGGGGCTGTGAGACTTAGACAATTTAGTACACATAGTACTTAGCATGGTGTCTAGTACATAGAAGGGCTCAACACCCACTACCAAGAGTAACACATCGTCTGCAGCAAGGCTTATGCCTCTACTCCTTTCTAGTGGTACAGCACAGGTAAGGGTAGGCTAGCCACACAGATCATTTCTGTGGCATGTACTCAACATTTATACTCATTTAAAACTTTATTGGGGGATATCCCTAGTGGCCCAGTGGTTAAGAATCCGCCTGCCAACGCAGGAGACAAGGGTTCGAGCCCTGGTCCGGGAATATCCCACATGCCATGGAGCAACAAAGCCTGTGTGCCACAACTACTGAGCCTGCACTCTAGAGCCCACGAGCCACAACTACTGAAGCCCACACGCCTAGAACCTGTGCTCCACAACAGGCTCTGCCAGCCACTGCAGTGAGAAGCCCAGGCACCACAACGAAAGTAGCCTCAGCTCACCGCAACTAGAGAAAGTCCGCATACAGCAATGACCCAACAGAGCAAAAAAAAAAAAAAGTAAAATTTTACTGGTGTATAAACAAAGCTAAGACTTCATATGATAACCAGGAGTTCTATGGCAATGAGGTCACCATTTTCAGTACTCTATTTAATAAGCCTGTGTAGGCAACATATATTTTCAAAAGTAATACAGATTAATTTTTTATTGATTGATTGCCGCATTGGGTCTTCGTTGCTGCGCGCAGTCTTTTCTCTAGTTGCAGCGAGCGGGGGCCACTCCTCACTGCGGTGTGCAGGCCTCTCATTGCAGTGGCCTCTCCCACTGCAGAGCACGGGCTGCAGGCGTGCGGGCTTCAGTAGTTGTGGCGCGCGGGCTTCAGTAGTTGTGGCGCACGGGCCTAGCTGCTCCGCGGCATGTGGGATCTTCCCGGGCCAGGGCTCGAACCCATGTCCCCTGCATTGGCAGGCAGATTCTTAACCACTGTGCCACCAGGGAAGCCGGAAGTTAATATTTTTAAAAGTATATGCTGTGTTATAAACACTAAATTACATGCTACCTATGTCAACTGACAACCCTTCTCCATAAAAAGTTTAAATCACTGTTATTTCCTACCGACTTCCCTGATTTTCAGCTAAATTTTTGCAATCTTTCTCACATTGTACAGGCACATTTATAAGAATCAGAAATAAACAACAAATGCAACAGATCTCTAAAAATTGCATCAAGGCATTTGTCCACCTCAGAAGTGTTAAGGGCTGACATTTTGTGTATTAAAGATTACAATGAAAAGTTTTAACACGTAAATAACAATGGTATATAGTTTCACTAGCATTAACAGTTGTCTTCTATTGAAATAAGACCCCAGGGCTTCCCTGGTGGCGCAGTGGTTGAGAATCCGCCTGCCGATGCAGGGGACACGGGTTCGTGCCCCGGTCCGGGAAGATCTCACATGCCGCGGAGCGGCTGGGCCCGTGGGCCATGGCCGCTGAGCCTGCGCGTCCGGAGCCTATGCTCCGCAACGGGAGAGGCCACAACAGTGAGAGGCCCGCATATCACAAAAAAAAAAAAAAAAAAAAAAAAAAGACCCCAACGCGATGCCTTTGTGATCTTTAGTTGCAATCACTAAAGTATTTTTTTTAACTTTATTAGGCAACCACTACATACCAGGCACTGTTCTACATATGCACTGGAGATAAAGAGATGCAAGAAATGCTCTCAGCCCTCAAGGAATTTGGTTTAGCAGAAGAAACCTATACAAACATTGCCCTATTGTGCCATACATAACAGACCTTAGCACTGGGTCTTGTGAGACCCAAAGGAAAGTCAGCTGAAAGTCAAGTCTATTGGGATTAGACCAGGGAAGGTTTCAGAAAGAAACCTTAAATTAAGTCCTGAAGGATGAGTAAGAATTCTCCAGTGAAGTAAAGAGGGAAATGGCAGTGCTCGCAGAAGGAACTGCAGGCTGGTGCAAACATAGGGAGCCCTGAAACGTCACGATGTGTTGGGATCCTGTTCTGTGCAACTGGAACACAGATTTGGGTAGGAGTTGAAGAAGAAGTTGAAGTCGAAGTTGAAGAGACAAATAAGGCCGGTTTATAAATATAACACGAGAAGGAGTTTGTACTTTGTTTTTCAAAGAAGGGAAGCCACTGAAAAAAAATCCTAATTAGGGTAATGATGTGATCACTCTACACTTTAGAAAGATCAGCGGTTTAGGACTCCACGACTCCCATGAGAGGGCTGCCCCTATCAGGGGGTCCTCACTCGCGCTGCCTCTGGATCTAGTGGCGATTCGCCTCCTTCTCCCAGCCTTGGTCAGCACTGTTACCCCGCCCGCCATGCAAGCCGGCCCCCGTAGGAGCACCCCTGGTCTGACTTCATTAGCTCTTCCCGGCAAGAGACCGAGCACTCACTGTCGCCCGTGGGCGGCGACCCTCAACGTGATCTGAGCATCCTTCCAGAGGCTGACAGCCCTGGGCTTCAGTTGGGCTGTGCCGCTACCTGTGTGACCACTACGGTTGCCTCAGTTTCCTTCTCCGGAGAAGGGGAAGGCCCGGCCCTAGGTGGCTGTGTGTTAAGTGGTAGACGCCGCGGGAGAGCCGGCGAGGGGCGGACCCCAGCGCCGTAGAGACCGCGACGCGCGCCTCCGGCTCCGCTGAGAGACTCGAGCCGGCGGGCGAGCGGGATAAGCTAGACTGTGGGAGGCAGGGCGGGGCAGCTCACCGGTAAAAGGCAGAGTCCCCAAGCGGGTTCCAGTTCGCGGTGTAGCAGTCCATGGCTGGTGCAGGCGGCAGCCGGCCAGCGCCGAGCGGACACCAACCTAGAGCGGGCTCCAGGCAGGCACTTCCGCTTCCGCCCGCCCAGGTCACGTGGCGAGGCCGCGGCCCCAGCCGTCACCGCTGTGGGCGGCTGTACTTGGCCGCCGCCGCGCCCCCTCCCACGCCCGGGTGGGCCCGGCCCTGACTCCTGCTCCCCACGGCGGCCACCCCTGCTGCCTTCCTGTCCCCTCGGGCGTTGGGGGGTCGGGCAGAGCAGGACATGGGTGACCGGAAGTGGGAGTTGTGAGTGTCGCAGCCCGGGGCGGGGAGGGCCCAGGCGCTGTCGGGCCTCCGCGACTCACGCATGGAGAGTGCTGGGCGTCGGGCTGCGCACCGACCGCTAACCGGGACGCACGGGCTCTGCGGGGAAGAGGCTGTGCTGAAGCGACCGGCCTCTTCGGGCGCGGGAACATGAGGCCAGGCCCGGAGCCCGCTGCGGGAGTGGCGCGCGGTGTGCGGGTCTGCCCGGGTCGCGGGTGAACGGCGCGGAGCCCCGGGACTCGGTAATTGGCGCGAGCGAGCGCGCGCATGCGCGGGGTGGCGGCGGGCACGTGGCGGGGCGCAGGGCTGCATCGCACGGGAAGCGCCTCGGTGTCCTGGACCCCAGCTGGCCTGGCGACCTCCTGCCTCCTGTGCCAAGTGTAATGGAGACCGGCACCACCATGGGCCCGACTCTGCTGCCGCCACCTGGCCCCTGTAGCCCAGAGCAGCCCGGAGGGGGCCGCCGCGGGTCTCGTTTATTCCGTGTGGGCCCTGGAGCCAACCTGTCCTGAGTTCCCGCCCTCGCGCGGCTTAGTGGCCTCTCCCTGCAGCCTGTCGTTGTTGGCGGCGGCATGGTCTTCTGTCTGGAGAACGAGAAGCCGCGCCGCCCGCTGGGAAGCACCATGGTCCATTTCCAGGCCTCTGAAGTCCAGCAGCTGCTACACAACAAGTTCGTGGTCATCTTGGGGGACTCAAGTGAGTGCCCTTCTAGAATCACACTTCCCGGTCCCACACCTGCAGCCTGGCTTTCTGCATCTGGACCCTTTGTCTCCATCTCAAATCTCCTTCCTGATACCTAGTCTGTTCCAGTCCAGTAGGTTTTCTCTTTTTATTTCCCTAACGCCTTCACAGGTGTCCTGACAGATGTAGCCTGTCAAGCTTTTCGCCCCATCCTTTTCACCCCTCAGCATTTTTCTTCCTGACAGCCACCCACAATGTCCCTCATGGAAGCGGTGGATTGTGCTGTCCCTTGGGTGACTTGGCTGCCTTATTTCTGCCAGGTGATCTTGGGTCACTATATACTGAGTTGAGGAGTGATGTACAGCTAGAAGGAACAGAGGTAGTGCCAGGACTTTGTAACCTCACCTTCTCTTCTGTCTCTAAGTCAACACTCCACAAAGGTGGTGTTGGGCAACCCCAGCCCTGGGAAGATGGGAGGCCTGGATTTGGAAGGAGCTGGGGTGGAGTGCGGTCTGCCGCAGCCGCAGAATCTCTGTCTCCCTGCAGTCCAGCGGGCTGTGTACAAAGACCTGGTGCTTCTGCTCCAGAAAGACTCACTGCTCACAGCCGCCCAGCTGAAAGCCAAGGTGAGGGAAGCTTGGTGGCCGTGCCAGTGGTGGGTGGGCATAGACTCCGGCCTGGTAGGGTCCTCCTCCCTGGCATGGGTCTGACCAGCTGGGGGTGGGGGGCAGGGGGAGCTGAGCTTTGAACAGGACCAGCTGGTGGCTGGGGGTCAGCTGGGTGAGCTGCACAACGGGACACAGTACCGGGAGGTCCGCCAGTTCTGCTCGGGTTCTGGCCACCACCTTGTACGCTTCTACTTCCTCACCCGCGTTTACTCCGAGTACCTCGAGGGAGTCCTGGAGGAGCTGACATATGGGCCTGCCCCGGACCTGGTGATCATCAACTCCTGCCTCTGGGATCTCTCCAGGTTGGGGCGGGGGGAGAGGGAAACCGAGGGTGGAGGTATGGCTCAGAGGCCACCCACCCCTGTGCTCTTGCCCACCCTTTGTGCTACCCAACAGGTATGGCCGCTGCTCGATGGAGAGCTACCGAGAGAACCTGGAGCGGGTGTTCATGCGCATGGACCAGGTGTTGCCAGACTCCTGCCTGCTGGTGTGGAACATGGCAATGCCCCTAGGAGAGCGTGTCACTGGGGGTTTCCTTCTGCCTGAGGCAAGTGACCAGAGCCCCTTAGGATAGAGAACGGGGCAGCTGACTGGTAGATAGAGGACCCTTCCTCCCGAATCTGCTTCATTCTGTGGCTCTTAGATGCTGCACTTTCTCACTCAGCTCCAGCCCCTGGCGGGCTCTCTGCGGCGGGATGTGGTTGAAGGGAACTTCTACAGCGCTACACTGGCTGGGGACCACTGCTTCGATGTCTTGGACCTCCACTTTCATTTCCGGCATGCAGTACAGCACCGTCACCGGGACGGTGTCCACTGGGACCAGCATGCCCACCGCCACCTCTCACACTTGCTTCTGACCCACGTGGCTGATGCCTGGGGTGTGGAGCTGCCAAAGCGTGACTGTCCCCATGGTGAGCCCTACCACAAGTGGGGACGGTAGTGATGCAAAGAGGGCCATCAGAGCATAGGGCTCATAAACAACAGGACAGAGATCCTCAAGGGGAGTAGAGGCCCCTTGAAGGACCGTTGTGGATCCTGAGTGCTCCATCCTTCCGCTGGGTTTCTGTATGGTCTAGCCGTGTGGTCACTTATGTGTATGTGAAAGAGCATTGAGCACATAAGGCAGCATGTTAGAGACCCTTATGCTACAGATAAATGGGAAAGGAATGGGAATACTTTTAGATAGGAGTAGATGTGGGGGGTGGAAAGGCAGAAACAGAGGAAAGGTAATCCAGGCAGTGTGGCAGAAACAATGAAGCCCCTTGGCTGATGCTGTCACCCCCTCAGTTCCTGCCTGCTTATAAAGGGAACATCGTGGGTGATTGTTCCATGTCTTCTTCTGCCCTGGATCGTGTCCTCCAAGGCTTAGGTTCCTGCTTCACTTGTTGACAACTCATCCCTTTAAGCCACTTGTCTAGGACAATTGCTGTGTACATAGTACTTACAGGATAGTGTTTATTGAATTGGAGACACAAGACCTGTTAGAAAGCTGTAGTAGCATTAAAGGATGTGAGGGCACAGAGAGGTCAAGAATGTCACTTTTAGCCTGGAGTTGGAGCATCAGGGAAGTGAATTAGGACCTTGATTATGTAATGGTCCAATTTCTTTGTTTTTTTAGGTGAGAACTAAATCTCATCTAAATCAGTTGGAGAACTGATCCCCAACAAAGGAAGGGTTCCTCTAAAGGTTGTAAGGCTAGTTTGTCGTGGCTCAGGTCTTCTGAATCCAGTTTGGAGCCACAGAAATAGGAACGTCAAAGGGAAGAGTTGGGTGGGAGGAAGAGTTGGTGAGTTTGGTTAGGGCAGGTCATTTTGAGGTACTATGAAGATGTTGAGTAGATTTGTAGTCAGTGGTGCCCAGCAGGGAGATGGCAGCTGAGGGCATGAATGTGAACAGCGACGGAAGGAGCAAAACAATAGCCATGTTTTGGAGTTGGAAGGGAAGAGGGGCTGATGGAGGGAACAAAAGGAGACAAGGGTAGAGTCACTTTCAGGGAGGACAGAGGCTATTGGCCACGTGACTTGTCAGGAAGTGAGGAAGTGGTTACATTTCCTAGGATAAGTGTTGAAGGAGTAGAGTAGGGTTAAAAGAGGTAGTGAGCAGTTGATGAGAGAATGGCACCTGGGTAAAATACTCTTTGTGGGAGGAAATGTGAAAGTACTCCCAGGGGCCTACTGGGAGAAGGAAGTGACAGGATCTTTGTTTTTAAGAGAGAAGGTTTACTAAGCTTATTTATTGGTCTGTGGTGAGGAGCTGGGAGAGGAAAAAACTAAAGATACAGGAGCTGGGCAACAGAGGGAGGACACTGGAGGGAGCATGAGGTCAGAACAAAGGCAAATCCACTGACTATTGAGATAGGCAGGGAAGAAAGAGCGCAGCTTGGGCTTGGCCTGAAATGAGAGGGGATGAGGAAACCTGGGTAGGCAGTAGAGGGTGCTGTGTTCTCCAAGAAGAGGGAGTAGAGGTTTAGAAGTGTGGACAGCCAGCCAGAGTTCAGGGCAGCCTGGCTCCCCAGGCCTACCTAAAACAACCATCCCATTCCTAGACCCGTGGATTGAGGACTGGCCAGAGCCGGATCATCTCCTCCAGGGGAGCCAGGGGCGCCAGGGGCAGCCCCCAGACTTCGGGGAGCAGCTGGCCTTTCCCCCACCCTCTTCCTTACCCCTTCCCATGCATTTTCCCTACCCTCTTCCTCAGCCCTCCCCACCTCCTCTGTTTCCACCCTTGCCCCAGGATCCCCCTTTTTTCCCAGGCCAGCCCTTCCCACCCCATGAATTCTTCAATTTTAATCCAACAGAAGACTGCTCGATGCCACCCCACTTAGGTAGGTGCCTCTACAACCTCCCAGCACACCTTTTCCAACATCTGCTTGAACCTCCCCCATCCTAGCCTCCTGTGTCCAGGTGGGCTGAGAGGAGTTGGGTAGCCTTTGTGCCCCCCCAGGCTTGGGTTCAATCACAGCTGAGTCTGGAACAGCATCTGTAGACTCATTAATTAGCTCATTGATTGTCACAGTTTCCTGACTTGGAAGTAGGGGACGTAGTATTGCCATTTTGCAAATGGAAATTGAAGCCCAGAGAAATTCACCCTGGAGGACCAGAACTGCCTTAAGGCAGAGCTGGGCTCACCCTGGCCAGAAGCCCACTCTGATAATGGCTGGTTCTTTTGTAGGATGTAGCCCTGGAGTGAACTTTGTGCCTGGCCCCCTGCCTCCTCCAGTCCCCAGCCCTGTCCCCCATGGTCAGCACCAGGGCCTGGCCATCCACCGGGGGATGCCACGCTGTATTCACACCAGCCCCTACCACGTGCCAAGGACAGGGGCACCCTGCAGGCAGCGTCCCAGACACTCAGACAGGCTGATCCATACATACAAACTGGACAGATGGCCTCCTGCCCATTCGGGGACATGGCCTGGGTAGAGTGGATCTTATGCTGGGGCTGAATGTGCCAGTGGCCCTGCAGTGCCTGCTTGCCACCCCAGGTGCTGGGCCAGGGTATCTTGCTATGCCTGGCATTGTTGTTGTCCATTGCTGTCACCAATAAAGGCATGGAAGAACAGAGTAGCATCTTTTTGTATAAGGGAGTAGGTCTCCTAACCATGATCTTAAAAGTTGGGGAGGCTGCCTCTGGGCTCTCTGCAACCTTGGACCTTTTAACCCACACTGTTTAGAAATCATTGAATGTGTCCTTCCTACTGTCTCACACACTTGTTTACACCCTCACCAGAACACGTGTACTTAACAAAGACCCTGGAGGGTTTCTCTGTTGTCAGCAGCTCTTTGGGATTGGGAAATATCAAGGGCTGAGTTGAAATTGTCAATATTTTATATGCAGTTTGGTATCTGGTTAGATCTCACCTATACCAGTCTCACACATTCGTATGTATGTTCAACATTAATCTGCTCTTGGAGATACAAGACATACCTTGCACAATTTCTTGGCACATGGTAGACATTCATTAAGTGGCTGGAACTAAACAAAAAGCTCCTGAGCCCATATTGGAGACTGATTAGAACCCTCCTCCTCTCAGAAATCACCTCCTCTCAGAAATCACCTAAGCAAAAGTGAAAATGAGAAACAGAAACGTAAATACCATACCTGATGACCAGGAAAGAGCAGAAACTCCAAACAATGAATTAGGTGGATAGGCTGAATAATGCAGTGGAACCACTGCTTGGTACAAATCACTCTGGAAATTCTTGGGCAGCATTTACTAAAGTTGAACATTTATGTATTCTTGATTCAGCAATTTCACTTCAAGAGAAATGAGTACATCTAGACATCTACCAAAAGACTTGTGCAAGAATATTCATAGAAGTTTTTTTCATAGTAGTCAAAACTTGGAAACAAGCCAAATGTCCATCAACAGGAGAGTGGGTGCTTCCCTGGCAGCACAGTGGTTAGGAATCCACCTGCCAATGCAGGGGACATGGGTTTGAGCCCTGGTCTGGGAGGATCCCACATGCTATGGAGCAACTAGGCCCATGCGCCACAGCTGCTGACCCTGCGCTCTGGAGCCCGTGAACCACAACTGCTGAGCCCACGTGCCACAGCTGGTGAAGCCCGCGTGCCTTGAGCCTGTGCTCTGCAGCGGGGGAAGCCACCACAATGAGAAGCCTGCGCACCGCAATGAAGAGTAGCCCCTGCTCGCTGCAACTAGAGAAAGCCCATGCACAGCAATGAGGACCCAATGCAGCCAAAAACAGAAAACAAAACAAAACAGGAGAGTGGATAAATATTCGTCCCATACAATGGGATAGTAATAAAGGAGAACAAAATGCTGATAGATGCAATGACATGGATAAACCTCACAGATGTAATGTTGAAAGAAGCCAGAAACTATATTTTATGATTTTATTCTGCATGATTTCAAGAATAGGCTAATCTATGGTGATAGAAATCAGAATTGTGGTTACCTTTTGGGGGAGGTATTGATTGGGAAAAGGCATGATGGAACTACCTGGGATGATGGAAAAGTTCTATCTGGCTGGTAGTTACATGGATACACACAAAGATACACAAATATGTAAACATTTATTGAGCCAGAGACCTCCCTGGCAGTCCAGTGATTAAGACTCTGCCCTTGCAATGCAGGGGGTATGGGTTCAACGCCAGGTCAGCCTGCATGCTGTGCAGTGAGGGGGAAAAAAAATTTTTTTTTTAAATTGAGCCATACCCTCGATATTTGTGCATTTTATTCATATGTAAAATGTATGAATTATATGTCAACTAAAAGGGAACCAGTGGAGTTCCCTGGTGGCCTACTGGTTAGGATTCACTGCCATGGCCCGGTTCAATCCCTGGTCAGGAGCTGAAATCCCACAAGTGGTGCAGTTTGGCAAAAAAAAAAAAAAAAAAAAAGGCAGGATATCCAGGAGTGGTTTAACATTAAAAGACACCTAAAGGGCTTCCCTGGTGGCGCAGTGGTTGAGAGTCCGCCTGCCGATGCAGGGGACGCCGGTTCGTGCCCCGGCGCGGGAAGATCCCACATGCCGCGGAGCGGCTGGGCCCGTGAGCCATGGCCGCTGAGCCTGCGCGTCCGGAGCCTGTGCTCAGCAACGGGAGAGGCCACAGCGGTGAGAGACCCGTGTACCGAAAAAAAAAAAAAAAAAAAAGACACCTAAAAATTTAATTCACCATATAAACAGAATAAAGCAGAATAAGTAGTTCTTGTAGTAGATGAAGAAAAAAAATTTAACATTCAACATCCACTCATGATCAAAACTGCTAGCAAACTAGTAGAAAGGAATTTCCTTAACTGGATAAAGGTTAACTATCAAAACTCCACAGTAATTCTTAATGGTGGAAACTTAAAAGCAGTTCTTTTAAAATCAGGATCAAGTCCAAGTTACCTGTGAACAGCAATTCCATATACCATTGTCTGGGAATTCCAGCTTGTATAGTCAGAAGAACACAAAGGAAGAGGACCTATCCTCGTAACATCTGGCTTTTAGATGGATGTGGTATCCTTGGGTTTAGAGGGCTTCACAACTTTCATGTATGTTACAAATATTTTGCAAGTATACAGTATCACATATCAATTTTTAAAACTTTTGGTTTTAGACATTTGAAGACAGGCCAGAAAATATGATAAAAGCTACAGCTCCTAAGTTCTTTTATTTTTAAGATGGAAAATATTTGAAAGGTAATAGAAATGTTTGCTCAGCAGAAAATAACTTGTCCAAGTCGGTTGCATCCAGATCCTGACAGAACCTCACAAAAGACAGGTCTTTACCCCAGGAAGAATGGAATAATAGACTAGGGTTGGGACAGCAGTCGGAGACAGTGAAGCCGGCTAGATTGGGCCCTTCCTTCTCCGGGATTCTCATGAGCTCTACCCTCGATGCCTCTGGGTTTCAGGCTGGGGAACTCAGGCTAGAGTTTTGGGTTAAGGAGATGTTGAGGAGTCAGTGAAGCCGCCAGTGGGCCGGAGATGCTCCTTCCTGGCCCCAGGATCTACCCTCTCCGCCATTGCCTGCCCGGCCCAGGAGATACCTCTCCCCCTCCTCGTTTCCTTCCCACACCCAGACAAGCCCGACTCTTCGTAGCCAGAGCTGGAGGTCTCCGCCAGGGGAGCAAGCCATGCACTGAGTCAAGGGGCTGCGATTCCGGGGGTGGGGTGGAGGTGGGGGGAGGTGTTGATTTACGGGGGTGGCTAGCACTTTCCCTGTGTGGGTTCCCACAGACCTCTGATCCCTGGCTAGGCTAAGGATTTCTTTCCCAACGTCAGGCCCATGCCCACCCCTGTGCCTCCATGGTCAACGCGCGAGCTCGGCGCTCTCCAGCCGTCGCCCTGACCCCTCTGCCGCGCAACTGAGCCTAGAGGTCGCTCCTGGGGCAACCTCCCAGCGCAGCGCAGGACTTCTCCTCCTCCTCCTCCCGCGAGGACCCAGTCGGCCCCCTCCTCCTCTGTGGCCACGGACTCTCGGCGAGTAGAGCTGCTCCCATCGCCCGCTAGCGGGGGCGGAGCCGCCCCTTTCCCCAGCACAGAAGCGTCTGGGTGAGAGCGCCCCCTCCCGGCTTCCCAAAGCTGGTCCTGAGCGGTTCCCTGCGCGCCAAACAGCCTGCTTCCAGGGACCCTTCTTCTTCTCTCCAGGGTGGCCACTGACAACTCTAGCTCAAGTGGAGCCCCCAGCCTTATGATCCCCCCTTGACACCGCCTTCTCTGACCCTCCCGCATCCTGGCCGCTCCTACTCATTGCTCCCCGGTCCTTGGGGCAGAGGAAAGTCCTACCGGGCGCTCCTGCTCCTAGGCGCCTCCCAGGATGCGTGTATGTCGCTGTGGATCCTCTCTCTGCTTTCTCAGAGGCAAGGGCCCTCGCGGCTGACACCTCCTCCACTCCGGTTCTTTATGCTCCGCCTGATCTGATTATTTTTCTGGCCAGGCCACAAGCGTTACTGGAACCCCACCCCATCTGAGCCCGCTGCGGGGTTGGATGGGGTAGGGCCGCCAAAGAAAACTCACCCAACCTCCCAGGTCACTGAGGCCAGTGGGACAGCTTTCCCTTCTTGGCCCAAACGGAAGTGCTTAGAACTTCATTCCAGCATGTTCATTCTCCCCAGGCTTGCATTATTAAGCGTTTTAAGTCTAAATGGATGACTTTGTCTACATTTAAAGTAATTTCAGGAGTTATGTTTTTCTTTCCTCTCTGCAAGGGCCCTCACTTTATTTCCTTTTATCTGTATACTCCATCCCATTTGGCTGGCTCTAAAGTTGGCCATTCCATTCTATTTTTTGTTCTTATTTAAAAAAAAAAAGAAGAAGAAGAAGAAGAACGTGTCTGGTTTTGTTGGCATGCGTTTTAAGTTTGTGTGAAAAAAATTGCATTATTTCTCATTCAGCTTCTTTTCACTGAACGCTAGGATTTCAAGATCAATCCATATAGCTTCTACCCTTTCTAACTGCTGCCGCCTCTCCACAGTGCTCATCCACCATGTTTCACATTTTCCATCTCCTGCCACCACCAGTGAGTGCAATCATCGTACTCAGACGTATCCCCTCAATATATCCCCTCACCTGCAGCGCTTCTCACAGTGTGCACAGGTATCCCTTGGGAGTCTTGTTAAAATGTAGGTTCTGATTCATCATGCCTGGAGCGAGGCCTGAGACTCTACATTTGTAGCCAGTTTACAGGTGATGCCTATACTGCTAGCCCTGGGACCACACTTTGAGGAGCAAGGCCATTATGGACCTCTGTGAGAATTCATTTTGGGTTGCTGGGTCACAGGGTATGTGTTGATCTAAATTTTTTTTTTTTTTCGGTATGTGGGCCTCTCACTGTTGTGGCCTCTCCCGTTGTGGAGCACAGGCTCCGGAAGCACAGGCTCAGCGGCCATGGCTCACGGGCCCAGCTGCTCCGCGGCACGTGGGATCTTCCCGGACTGGGGCATGAACCCGTGTCCCCTGCATCGGCAGGAGGACTCTCAACCACTGCACCACCAGGGAAGCCCTGATCTAATTTGATAAGTATTGCCTATCTGCTCTCCAGTCTGGCTGTGCCACCCTACCCCACACCAGCAACGCAGGAGGGTAGAAGATATATATTTATGTGGGGAAGGGACGAAGGCCTTCTCCTTGCTCCTGCCAAAATCCTGCCCCCCAGCACAGTGTGTCTGGTCTGGGTCAAAACCTCCTCCCTCAATCAGAATGGCCCCAAGGCTCCGGAGTGATGTCCCTGGCTAGTAATGCACAGCCAAGTCAATGATGGGTCCAAGATTGGCATCCTGGCTTCATCTCTGACAGGAGCTTAAAGAACAGGCATTGAGAAGCCCTGGGGTCTTCAGTTAGGTTATATTTCCTCCATTGCTTTCCCTTTAGTAGCCTGTTAGGCTGGACTAGGACTCAAGCACCCTGGCCTTGCAAGCACCCTGGCCTTGCCATTGGCAAGTAGCTATCCTGTGCCTGACTTCTCATCTCTAAAATGGGATGGTAACAGCATAGCTACAGTTTGTGGTGTGAGGAGTCAGTCCAGAAACTTTGCCTCACATACCAAGTGCCCCACAGGGGCCCCAGGACAGCTGTTCTTTCCTTTGTTTTAACCAAGAGGAAAATGAAGTTCAAGAAGGCTTAGCAATTTTTACCAAAGCCATGGAGCTAGAAAGTGACAATGCTGGGATTCAAACCCAGCTTCAGCTAATACACCAGAGTCTGTGCTAACCATGAAGCTAAGCCACCTCCATGTCCTGCCTTGCCCTTGCTACCAGGTCATATTTCAGGGAGAACTGAAAGGATAAAAGAAGGACTGTGTCTGGGGCTTCAGGTGCTGATGTTGATGACCAGTGGCATGCAGAATTATGAAACTCCTCAGCGAATGGGTTTTAGCAAAAATGAACCTGGGTTCTAGGGGCTGGTCCCCAGGGCTTGAGTATTTAGATGGCAGGAAAGGGGCCTTTTGGTTGAGGGATTTAAGAGCAGGGATTTTAGGGTTATGTATATAGTGGGGTCAAGACTAGATTGGGGAGGGTCAGGGATTAGGTGGAGGTCTGGAGTGGGGTGGGGGTCAGGTGGTTGGTCTTATCTATCAAATGTCTTACCTGTAGTAACTGATCACTCACTGTTTTATTTGGAGGGTTAGCTGATGTGTGAATAGCCAGCATCCTGGGCATCAAGGGATGCCACCTTCCAAGGCCCTCCTGGTGCTGTAAGCAGCTTGTTGGGTTGGTTTTAGAAACCCGTGGGCCATGTTTTCCCCACTCACATAGCTGTGCAAGACATCTCCTGGCACCAGGCCCCAGCCCCAAGCATTTCACAATCAGAAGAGTTCAACACCTGCATATTTTGAGATTTCATGGCATACGACCTTTTACATTTTGTTCACATTCGTCCATCCTCTGTTTACCATGGTAGGGCCCCAGTTGTATCCATGACAGAACATTTCTCTGAAGGCCTAGAGAAGCTTTCTGCTCTTTAGAGTTCAATACAATATCGTACAGTTTTCTGGTCTTTTCAAAGTACTTCACACATAGGTATTGTCGCCTTTGGCTCACAACAGCTCCATGACAGGACCCACTTAATACCAAGGCTCAAAAAAACGAATTGGCCAAGGCCACACATTGCATATGTGGGTGAAATGGGACTTCTTGTTTGTTTTTCCATAGCAAACCTCAGGAGTCTTAAAGAGTAAGTGCTCTCTGGGAACCTCACTACACTGGTTGGCCCATTTCCCAGAGGTGGGGATGTGGACTGAGGCAGGAGGTAGGAAGTCTAGGGAGTGGGGACTGCTTGGGCAGAAATATCCGGAAGGTGAGTTGGCTGAGGTCCCATGAGGCTTCTGGCTAGCCCTCTCCCAGCTAAATTTCTGTCAGTGGGCCTTTTCTAGAGCCTGGGGAAGTGGAAAGAGGAGGTTGGTGGGGGGAATGGCAAATACAGAGGTACCCAAGTAGTTCTCTATGAGTCTGAAGCTGAGACAGTTGAGCAGCTGCAAGAAAAAGATGCTGCCAGCTGCTAAGGGGGCCCCAGTGGTGTCACCACATGCATGTGGGAGCTCTTGACAGCTGGGTCAAGCTCTGCCCCTGGCTAAGCCTTCTGCCCTAAAGTCTCTTCTCAAAGTCCCTGCCCCCCCCCATCCCAAGTACCTGCAGCATCAGCTTGAGGGAGGTGCCCAGAGGTCAGGCCAGTCTACCCTGCCCGTTCCAGCAACATCATGCATGCCCTGACCAGTCCCAACTAGGGACTGAAGGTCTGGGGTCTGCTGAGGCAGGAAGGCCCTGGTCCCAGCTGCCCTCCCTCTCCCCTGGACTTCAGGCCCTAGGCCAGGGCTCAACAGACACAAGCAGCAGGATGGCATTGCCCTTCTATTAGTCCAAGTCCTGAGCATGGCTTGGGTGAGACATGGAGGTGAGGAGGCCCACGAGGCTCAGCAGTGTGGAGAAAAGCAGCAGGAAGGCGGCCGTGAGAAGCAGGGTGGGGAGGGCACTGAGCGCCAGCAGCAGGACAGCCGGCAGCAGGTGGAGCCACGCCGCAGCTGCCACGGGCCACAGGGAGCTCAGCAGGAGGGAGCCGGTGGTGAAGAGTGCGCGGCACAGCATCAGCGCCAGCAGCAGGTAGAGGATCCCCTCCAGACCCCACCACACATGCTGCAGCGGTTGCCGCCAGCCTGAGGTGGCCCACCACTGGGTCCAGCTTGGGGGCACATGGCACATGCACCAGCGCACCCAGCCCTCCCGCGTGACCCAGGCCGACCAGGGCACGGCACGCTGTGGCCCCTCACCAGCCCCGATGGCATGTGTCTCCGCTCGCAGCTGCTGCATCACCGCCGGTGCACCTGGGGAGAGGGCCACGGCAGCTGCAGGAGCAGCCCTGGAGATGCCTGGGACCTCAGGGTGGGTGAGGGTGCGGGGGTCAGGAGGGTACCAGCATGAGTGTGGTGGGGCTTTGAACTGGGGCATGGGTCTTACCTCTGGGCCGAGCCACCTAGGTCATGTCGCTTCCTGCAGCGCCCAGCCAGAGTTGAGCCCCCACTCTCACTGCCCCCACCCTTCCCAAAGGAGCCCCATTGTGACCTGGGCTAGGGTGGGGTCCAGCCAAGAGAGGAAACACTGCAGGATGTGAGGCTTACCTGAGCCTCTTTCATGGACCCTCTGGGCTGGCAGGGGAGCCTGGTGAGCCCACAGATGTAGTTTCTCATGTTTTCTTGTGGAAAGACCTCTCAGGATCCCTCCCTTCCCTGCTGGCTGATATCCAGTCCCACTCCACTCTCTTGCAGTTCTTTCTCTCTGGACCCTCATTCTGTAGAACCACAGTGGAGGCCAGAATAGCGACCCCTAACCTAGAGGTTCTGAGATGGCTCCCATTCCCTGCACTGGGGTCCCTCTCCCTTATCTCACTTTTGACTGATGCCCTCGGACTCAGACCTAGGTATCTACTGTCCACATTGTGGGTAGACCTCAGAGGTCCCCCAATGTAGGTGCAGGCTGGGGGATAAAGGAGTATCCTCCCACCTTCCCAGACCAGGGTGGAGGAAAGGAGGCCTGAGGAAACAGCATGGCCAGTGTATTTCCGGAGGGCATTCAGGCCCAAGGATGGAGGCAGAAAGCCAGGGCAAGCAGGGCCAGGGGCATGCCGCGGGCTCCCAGGAGTAGCCCCAGGCCCAGGAGCGGCAGCGGCAGAGCCTCCTGGGGGCCGCGTCGTCCTCTGACCGCCACCGTGGGCAGGAGCGGAGACTCCTGCTGCCCTGGACCCTCGCCGGCCCCTGACTCTGGCCCCCTGTGAGATGTGTGTGCTGTGGCCAGGTGGGACCTGCAAGCCTGTGGAGAGAAAGGGTGACAGCTGGGCTTTGGGAGCTTGACCCCTTGCTTACCTGCCCAAACTGCCAGGCTGCTGTCCACTGACCAGTGGACAAGCAATAGCAGCGAGGCTGGGCCAGCTGTGGAAAAGACTGCCCGCATTGTCAGCCCCGGTGCCCCCAGCCCTAGGACACCGTCAGGACCTGGGCCTGGCTAGGGCCCCAGGGGGACACACACGGACCCACTGGGCTACCCAATCCCTCCCCAGCACCCATGCCCCTGGAAGGGACTGGGACAGGATAAGCAAGGGCTTCGGGCCTGGGTAAGCAGAGGCAGGTCATGGAAGGAGCTGGAGGTTACAGGAAGGACTAGGGCTGGGAGGGGGTATGGGGGGGAGGACCATGGGAGGGGGTGGGGTCCTGGCAGACACTCAAGGGTGAGCTCAGGCAGTGGGGAGCTGGGCTCCTTAGAAATCTCCCCCTTCCCACGCACCCACCCACCAAACCCTCCTCACCCCCTCCCACTTTAGTCAGCCATTCTGGTGGGTTGGGCAGCTGGAGCCTTGTGACTCACTGCCAGGTGGGGACCTGGGGTAAGGAGCAGGCTAATGCTGGCTCTGGCCTCATAAGTAGTTGGTGGCTTAGGCAGAGTTTAGCCAAAGGGAGGTCTGACTTTTGAGAGCTAAGACTAATCCTCTTGTCTTTGCTAATTCTCCGCCCCAGGGCCCTCCGGTGGGGATTTGAGTTGCCAGGAAGGCATTATAACCCCATCACCACCTGGGCAGCTTACCATGGGAGGAAGGGCTGCTTTGTCTCGCGGGTTCCCGGGGCCTGGGGCCGGGTGTCCTGGGGCAAGTCACTCAATCTGTCTGTCCCCAGCTCTCTCCCCTGAAAGTAGGGTGAGGCCTGTGGGCTCTTGTGGGGGATTTTTCAGAACTGCTGACCTGGAATGCAGAGATAGACTCTGCCAGGAAGCAACCTGAGGCTTTCTGGGGCAGGGATCCCACATGACCTACTAAATGGGGGTGGGGCAGGAAGGGGTTTAGCTGTTTGAAGCATTGTTGTTTGTGGGAGGTGTTCTGGATACTGGCATTCCAGAAATGGCACAGAGAATGTGACTGTAAGAGGGCTACAACATAGTAACCCCAAAATTGGAGGTTAAGGTTACCCTCCAAGAATGAAATTAAGGAAAATGGACATGTATGAAGGGATTGGTCACCTGGAAAAGAAACCTATCTCCACTAATAATCTGTAAATGGTTACAGAGGTTCAGTTTAGTGACTTGAGAGGCAAGAGTGGAAATGGGTCATAACTGAGAGAACTTAATCCTTGTTCACATATCATACTTTGAAGGAAAACTAATGGAGGTAGGGGTAGGGGGACAGTGACCATACAGGCCCTAGAAGAGGAGAAGACAGAGCAAGGGTCTGGCTGCATATCTGCCTCCAGGGGATTCTGTTCAAAGATTCAAGCCTGGTGACCTTGACATCTTTGGTGGTGATGAGCTCAACAGCCATAGAGCCAATGCCACCAGCCCTTGGGACCATTCATTGATTGCCTTTTTCTGAGTCTTCCCAGAGCAATAAAGCAATGCCCACAAAATTCTGAGGGAAAATGATTTACAACCTAGTAACATATCTGTCTAAACGATTATCAAGTATGAGGGTAGAATAAAGACATTTTAAGCCAAACAAGGTTTCAAAAACTTGACCTTGCATACACTCTTTCTTAGGAAGCTACTGGAGCATGTGCTTCAGAAAAATAAGGAACTAAACTAAGAAAGAAGTGAGGCTAAACACAGGAGAGTGATGATGAGAAAGACCTGGGACATCAGCTATGTTTCCAGGTAAGGAAAGCAAGCAACCCAGCCTGGAATCAAAAGATAGATGCTCCAGGAGGGATGTCTCCAGAAGAAAATGAAACTGATTATCTGCTGTTTTTGTTTGTTTGTTTTTAAATTTATTTATTTTTGGCTGCATTGGGTCTTCGTTGCTGTATGAGGACTTCTCATTGCCGTGGCTTCTCCTGTTGCAGAGCACAGGTTCTAGGCATGCGGGCTTCAGTAGTTGTGGCACATGGGCTCAGCTACTCTGCAGCATGTGGGATCCTCCTAGACCAGAGCTTGAACCCGTGTCCCCTGCATTGGCAGGCAGATTCTTAACCACTGCGCCACCAGGGAAGTCCCTATCTGCTGTTTTTAGACATATGCAAAATGTTTAGTTCTGTTGGAAACTTTGGGATTGAATTAGCAACTAGTGCCTTGAAAACCAAGCAAATGATAAAACAAAGTAATTGCTAACTCCAGGGAACAAAAAAGTTGAACAATAATCTTTACATGGTCATAATATAAGCACTGAATATTGACTCCAGCGATTTAGTTCTTTTGGTAGGATGGCAGGAGGAAACGTGTATGTGTATTTTGGTGTATGTTTTGGGGAGGGGTGGTAGGAAAGCTAAATCCTTAATTCCATAGCAGGAAATCCACAGATAACATCTAAACATAAAAATCCAAGAGATAGCAATAGAAGCATAAAGGTAAATACAAGAAGGAATAACAAACAGAACTAAAAGTGGTTGACTTGAGAATAGAGAAGCATAGAGAAGAATCTTCTGTTACAGACCTATATGTGATTTACCTTTAATATTATATTCTGCATGGACTTCCCTGATGGTCCAGTGGGTAAGACTCCACGCTCCCAATGCAGGGGGCCCAGGTTCGATCCCTGGTTGGGGAACTAGATCCTGCATGCATGCCATAACTAAGACTCCGCATGCTGCAACTAAGAAGTCTGCATGCCGCAACTGAAGATCCTGCATGCCTCAACTAAGACCTGGTGCAGCCAAAATAAATAAATAAATATATTTTTTATAAAGGTCTTAAAAATTATATTCTGTAGTATTTCGATTAAAATGATTTCATTTAAAACAAGCAAATCAATATAGGGTCCTTTGGTGGAGATCAGCAATATACCCTCCCAGGATGAATGAAATACCAATTTCCTAATGTTACGTGGATGTCCTCTTATGGCTTGAGATAAAATTTCCAGTTACAGCATCAAACACCATCAAACTCAGAAAGCTGTGAATCTCATGCATTTTAGTTCTTTTTTTTTTTTTTTTTTTTTTTGCAGTACGCGGGCCTCTCTCACTGTTGTGGCCTCTCCTGTTGTGGAGCACAGGCTCCGGACGCACAGGCTCAGCGGCCATGGCTCATGGGCCCAGCCGCTCCGCGGCATGTGGGATCTTCCTGGACCGGGGCACGAACCTGTGTCCCCTGCATCGGCAGGTGGATTCTCAACCACTGCACCACCAGGGAAGCCCTCTCATGCATTTTAGATGGAGTTGCTCTAAACCTCCATCTAGTGCTTCTCAGCCCACTGAATCTCCTGGGGTTGAATTCTCTGGGGATCTTTTAAAAATGCAGATTCTGATATAGTAGGTCTCTTCAGGGATTCTGCATTTCTAACAAGCTCCCAGGGGATGCTGATGCTCAGCCACACTTTGAGGAGTAAGGCTCTAGAAGACATTGATGTACAAGAGATACCTGGGGGAGGTAGTGGTGAGGGGAGACGGGCACATGGGGAGATGCATCTAGGTGCCACAGGAGTCCCCATCAAAGCTCACCTGCATCATAGGGAGAGCACTTAGTGGGGAGTGAGTACCCGGGACAGGAGATTAGGAGGCACAGAGAGGCAGCAGATTTGCCTGCTTCTCAATTTGTACGGCCAGACACATACCCTCCTCTCTTCTCTTGATAACGTTTTATTCCATCTATGTATATGGGAGCAAGAGGACTGTGTTAAACTGTTTCCCTACCTTTAATTCATCTGGTAGTGGCCCCCAGGAACCACATATTATCTCACTTCACAGCAACCCAAAGAGGAAGATATTATTGTTCCCATTTTACAGATGAGAAAACTGAGGCTCAGAGAGGTAAAATTACTGTCCAAGGATACGCAAACAAAATGAACAGCAGAAGTGGGATGTGACATTAAGCCTGTGTGGCACCAAAGTCATCTATCGTCTACGCCTCCAGCCACCTGACCACACTGGGGAGCAGCCAGGAGAGTCCCAGACCATCCCTTAAGCCAGAATCCCTTTGGGGCAGGTATCTCCACCCAGTCCAGCTCAGTCTTGCTCATTTGTGCTTTGCAACATATCCTTGCTCTCGTGAGGCCACGAAAAAGCCTCCACCTGGCTCCCAGGGCTAGAGATCTGGCTGTGCAAGTACCTGCACCCTGGAAGCCGCCACCTCTAGACCCTGCTTCCGGACTTGCTGCCTTTGCAGCTCTAGGCAACCAAATGGCAAGGGCCAAAGGCAGCAGCTGAGCAGGGAGAACAAAAGGGATGAACAAGTTAGAAGGGGCATGAGAAGGTGGGAGATTGGTGGGAGATGCCCAGCATGCCCCGTCCCACCAGTCTCTTTGGGGGCAGGTCTCCCAGTTCATTGCCCGCCAACTCTTCTCCTGTAAAACCTGGCGCTGTTGAGGAGGCCAGCTTCCCTCCAGCCCTGCTGGGTCCCCTCTAACCTTGAACATATTATACACATACTTTTTGAGCACTGACTAGAGACCAAGCACTGTTCTAGGCCCTTAGGTACAGCTGTGAACATTTGGGTGCAAAAGGCTCTTGTGGGGTTGCTTACCTTCTGCTGGGTGGGAGTGGGGACCCAGACAGAGAACACATAATAAATAACACAAGATATATTCAGAGAGGGTGGAGTGCCTTGAATCAATAACAAAACAGAGTGAGAGGATATAGTACGTGTGGAGGCTGGAGTTTACTTTTGTCAGAATGGTCAGGGAAGTAAGCAACATTGAAAGGCCATCTGAGTGATAGGATGCAAACTTGGTGAACCAGTGCAAAGGCCCTGAGGCTGAATGGGGCTGGTGCACTGGAGGAACAGCTAGAATGCCTGTGTGGCTGGAGTGATATGAGCCAGGGGGCAAACACAGGGAGATGAGGTGGGAAAGGTGTGGGTGGGGAAGAACATTTTCAGGAATAGCCTGGAAGGTGAGCCCACTAGGACAATTTGGCTGTGGTGTCGGGCAGGGCTTGGAGGAGGTGGGAGCCTCAGGAGGCTGACCTGTCCTAGCCAGGTTCTGCCCCGACCCTCTTGCACCACTCTGTGAAACTTGGATGAGGGGGGGGCCAGGGAAGTGGGCAGACTGGGTTTTGGCGGGAGGTAGAGCAGTCCTCAGGAGTTTACAGACCCGCTTCTAGCTCCACAGAGCCTCTCCCTGCCTCCCACCTCTGCGAAGCCTGGGGCCGCAGTACCGTCTTTCTGCCGCTGACTCGGCCCGGCGCTTCAGGGACCCTCCGCTTCGGCACGCCTTCCTTGAATTTTTCTAGATCCTCCTCTGGTGACTGGGACCCGGCAGTGGTGTCCAGGCGGGCGCTCTACGGCGGGAGCAGGACCCGCGGGGGCCCTGTCCCAGTTACTCCCTTTCGGGGGTTCTCTACCCAGAGCGCATGGGGTGGACCAAATGCCTTGAGGAGTTCCGGGACTCGGGTCTATGAGATCGTTCTTACTGGGGGTGGGTCTCAGTTCCAGGAGCGCATATTTCTTTCGAGAAATCCGGTGCTGACACGCTGATTTAGGGTAATTCAAATTGTTCATATGGGCAGTGACCTTACAGAAAATATTTGCTCAGGGGCCCCGCGCACTCCAGAGGATTCCCGGCCACCTCTGGGCATCTCTTCTTACTTGGGGATGACAGTGTCTCCCTGGCGGGATCCTTGCAAGGGCAAAGCACCGGCCAGAGGCGCACAGTGCACGAATGCCTTCCTTCTGGGAAGGCGACCCTGGCGTGGGGGAGCCAAAGGGGACCTCGGAGGGGGATGGGGAGGGTCCTGCGCTCTGGAATCTCGGGGTCGGAGGTGGTCCCGAAGACACAGACCCAGGGCTGCCGGCTCCCAGAGAGTGAGGCGGGGGAGGGCAGGACATGCATCAGCCTCGCCCTCCACCCCCTGCCCCAGCCCGCTGGGTATAGGCTCGGACGCCTCTACTCGGGTTATGTAACCCCGGAACGTGGCAGCCGGGTGAGCAAAGGAGGGGAGGCTGGGGAAAGGAAGAGAGAGGAGAGGCGGGGCGCCGCGGTGGGGGGGTGGGACGCACCGCCTCTAGCTGGGCTCCTTGGGTGTCCTTCAGAAGGATTCCTGGAGAGCCAGCCCTCCCCCACCCCGTACCCCAGCCGCCGCCTCAGTTTCCTCTCACCCTTCTTTCCGTCCCACCCGTCCTGGCAGGGGGTTCTGACTGGATAGATTTCCCTCTCGGGTTGTAGTTTCCTCCCCAAAGTTCTCTTACCTAGGCTAAGTCAGTTAGCCGCCCTGAGCCTCAGTTTACCAGTTTGTACGATGAGATTTGTCTGAGAGGCCACGGGTAAAGCGCCTGGCACGAGGCATGGTACACAGTAAGTGCCCACTGTGGGACGGGCGCACAGGATCGCGTGGAATCCAGGGTGCAGGGTCTTTGCCGAGAGAGGCGGGTGAGTTAGGTGCGGGGTCTGGAGCGCGGGGCAGAGAGGGAGGGGGAGGGTCGCCGGGTGCGGAGACCCTGGGCTGCAGCCCTGGCTCCTTCCCGCCCCTTCCTTCCTCTCCCCTCCCCTGCCCACTCCTCGGCTCCAGGGTCCGAGGCCAACTAGCGGGCTGTGGGCGTGTCGAAGGCCTCAGGGGGCGTGCGGCGGAGGCAGGAAGGGGCGGGGGGCTCCCGAGCCCCAGCAGGAAGAGGCGAACCCACCGGCCATCGCGGGCCCAGCGCGTGTCCTCGCTTTGGACTCCGCCATGTGGGGTCTCCTGCTCGCCTTGGCCACCTTCGCGCCTGCCGTCGGGGTGAGTCTCGGGGCGTCCGGCGCCTCGGTGATGGGCCTGGCGTCGCCCGCGACCACCGAGGCCCCGGTCTCGACCCCGGCCTCGCGTAGCGGCCAGGCAGAGCTGTCCGCAGGGAGCGAGAACGGTGAGCTCCCGACCCACGGCCCGCTTCTTCCGCGGGCCGGTTGTCCCACTCCTCCTCCCCCCGTGTGGCGACCCTCCCCAGCACGCGCACACACACCCCACACACGCCACACTCCGTGCCCAGCGCCTGTGTGGCGACCCTTCCCCATGCACACACACTCCCTGCCCAGAACAATGGCCGCTGAGTCAGCAGCCCCAGTTCCCTGACAAACCAAGTCAGCAGTCCTGGGACAGGAGCCAGTTGGATGCTGCCTTTTCCAGCCTCAAACTTTCCCTTTTCACAGATGAGGAAACTGAGGCCAGAGCCAGGAGGAGGGGAGAAAGAGGTGCAGACAAAGGAGGAGGGTGCAGAGCAAGACTGTGGGAAAGAGCTTGAGGGCAGGGGCTGGAAGGAAAGAACCAAGGAAGGGAGGAAGAGCTCTCTGCCAGGAGGAACGCGGCACTGCCTGGGGAAGGGAGGGGGAGGGCTGCCTGACTTACCACCTTTTCAGATATGGGAGTAAGAGAGGAGGAAAGCAAGGGGATTGGCAGCCAAGGAGGGTTTCTTGGGAGAGGCAAGTGGAACTGGTCCTGAAGGGTATCTTTGAATTAGGAAAAGCTGAAGAGAAGGGCAGCCAAGAAGGAAACAGTCTGTGCAAAGGCACAGGGCACCTAACACAAAAAAGTATAGCATGTTCTAGGGGCATCTGTGGAGCTAGGCTGGGTGGGGAACTAGTGGCACCTGCCCTGTGCAATGAATGCTTTGTACTGAAGGGCAGGCAGGGCAGGGGTGCAGCTCTGGAAAGCCTGAGCATCCGGGCAGACATGGATTTGAGGACAGGGCATCTCAGCTCAGACGGTAAACATAATGATGGTGGTGGTACAGAGGCTTTGGGGCATAAGACCGAGTCTGGAGCTAAGGAAGGCTCCTTGAAGTGTATCTGGGCTGAGATGCAAAGGAAGAATGGGAATTAGGCAATAAAATCAAAGATGGTGGACGACAGGGGAGGGGACAGCCGGGCAAAGAAGGAGTTAAAGAACCAAATTCAGCTCTTTGAAGTAAGCAGATAGTTCCTAGTGGCAATGTAGCTCTCTATTGGTGAGGGCCAAGCCATCAGAGGGGAGAAGGAATCAAGGAAGTGGCTGGAGAGGTAGGTTAGGGGTCAGCCTGCGGGCCTTCAAGTCCATGCCAAGGTTCTTGGATATGTGTGGTGGGGCCTGTTGTGGACTTGCAGGCTTTCTTGGGCTGGCAGACCTCTCCATCTGGGGTTTCGTGTCATCCTTTCCTTCCCTGGTGCTCTGCCTCCTTGGTCCCCAGGGACCTCAGAACAGCATGTCCGGATTCGAGTCATCAAGAAGAAAAGGATCATCCTGAAGAAGCGAAAGAAGCTAATTACCCCCAGACCCCCAGTGACTGCCAGGGCTTCAGTGACCACCAGCCCTGCAAGGACCTTTGACCTCCCCGAGAAGCAAGAACCAGGTACCACCGTTCCAGGGGCCCTGCCCAGACTTGCAGTCTCTGGGGGCACAAACTAATGTAGCTCTTGGTCTCCTGGGCATAGACATTTCCCCAGCCTGTCCAACACACTGGCAAGATTAGACTCAGCTTCCTACGTGCCCTGACCACTCTTTCTGTGGTCCTATTTTACTGCTCTGTCCCTGTCCCAGACTGTCCCCCTTTGGGCCTGGAGTCCCTGCGAGTTTCAGATAACCAGCTCGATGCATCTAGCAGCCAGTCCTTCGGTCTTGGACCACACCGAGGACGGCTCAACATCCAGGTCAGCAAGGCAACCCCTAGGACCTACTTACTTGCCCCTCCCACCTTCGGTTAAGACTTACCCCATACTGCCTGCCTGGTTCTGATGACTATGTCCTGTGCCCACAGTCAGGCCTGGAGGATGGTGATCTTTTTGATGGGGCCTGGTGTGCCGAGGAGCAGGATGCCGAGCCATGGCTTCAGGTGGATGCTAGGCACCCCACCCGCTTCTCAGGCATTATCACACAGGGCAGGAACTCCATCTGGAGGTGAGGCAGAATATCTCCAGATCAGGGAAGTCATGGGCAGACTCAGGAGGACTGGGGTGGAAGTCCTGGGAGCCACCCATGATCCCTACCCATCTTTCCTGCCAGGTATGACTGGGTCACATCATACAAGGTCCAGTTCAGCAATGACAGTCTTACCTGGTGGGGGAGTAAGAATCGCAGCAGTGGGATGGACGCGGTGAGAGATTCCATGGTGGCTGGGGCCCTCTATGCTGGGAGTTGGGCTCCTGGCCCACTGTAGGGTGCTGGGCTGGGCTGGGGCTCCTCTGAGGACAAGGAACAGGTGTCCGCTTGGGCATCCCAGGAGAAAGGGGGTTGTTGTCAGGATGGGTGGCACCCGGCAGACAGCCTTGGGAGGCCGGCTGCTTTGGATCATGCCTGTATCCTCCCCAAATACTTCCTCCATGCCACAACCTCCTGCTGGAACACCCTTTCTGGTGATGGGCCCCTGGTCCTTGCATCACTTCTCACCTCCTCATAGCTCTGGCTTCCTCATCTCAATGCCCCCTTTTTACCCCAGGCTACAGTGTGGGGGTCCTGGCCACTTCCAGGATTGGCTGCTCCTGAGTCACATGGCCATTTGGCCTAATGAGCTGTGACCAAAACGGAAAGCGTGGCTGCCTGGGGCTGCCTGCTGGCAAAGGCTGTGGGCAGTGGTCTGTGTTTGTCACAGTGGGCAAGTCTCCAGCTGAGCCTACCGGCTTGGATTTTTCAGTGAGCTCAGCGGCCTGAGCTCCTTCCCTGGGCCTTCCGCCAGGCTGCTGGGGTTCAAGCCACCCTTACAAAGGACTTGATGCCCCCAGGTATTTCCTGCCAATTCAGACCCAGAGACACCAGTGCTGAACCTCCTGCCTGAGCCGCAGGTGGCCCGTTTCATTCGCCTGCTGCCCCAGACCTGGCTCCAGGGAGGTGCATCCTGCCTCCGGGCAGAGATCCTGGCCTGCCCAGTCTCAGGTGGGCTGTAAGACAAGGGTTGGATGGGCTGGGCTGTAAGACAAGGGTTGGATGGGCAAGGCGCACCCTCCACTGGGAACTCCCCCTTTATTGGGAACTCATCCTCTACCAGATCCTAATGGTCTATTCCCTGAGGTCCCTGTGCTGGGATCCTCTGACACACTGGACTTCCGGCATCATGATTATAAAGCCATGAGGAAGGTAACCCTTATGTCCCAGGAGGGAGGATCTGCCCATTTCAGGTCCCCCGCCTACCAGGGCATAACTGGCTATGATTGCCCTCATGTCCTCCCTCATCTCACGCTCCTGTTGACCCCTAAACTGCCCCGATTTCCCTTGTTACGGCGCCTCCCTTATTCTGACCCTTCCTTCTGATCTGCTGCTGCCCACTCCTGTACCATGCCGTGGTGTCCCCATCTGTATGGGCCACCACAAGTTTTTGAAGTCCTTCCGTGGCCACATGTGGTCTGACCCCTGGGTCTGATCCTCCCATGCCCTGCACCATGGGAGATGCACTCCGCCCCCCAGCTAATGAAGCAGGTGAACGAGCAATGCCCCAACATCACCCGCGTCTACAGCATCGGGAAGAGCCACCAGGGCCTGAAGCTGTATGTGATGGAAATGTCGGACCAGCCTGGGGAGCATGAGCTGGGTACTGGCAGGTGGGGTGGGAGAGGTGGGCGCAGCGGCGGGGAGGGGCAGGGGCATGAGCCAGTTGCGATCACCTGTGTGCTCCCAGGAGAGCCTGAGGTGCGCTACGTGGCCGGCATGCACGGGAATGAGGCCCTGGGGCGGGAGTTGCTCCTGCTTCTAATGCAGTTCCTGTGCCGTGAGTTCCTGAGAGGGGACCCGCGGGTGACCCGGCTGCTTGCCGAGACGCGCATTCATCTGCTGCCCTCCATGAACCCTGACGGCTATGAGACTGCCTTCCGCCGGGTAGGCCACTTGGCCCGAGCGCCAGCCTACTCCTTCTGTCGTGGTGCCAGGAGCCTGCTTGGCTTGAACAAATCTCATCCCTGGCAGGGCTCGGAGCTGGTGGGCTGGGCAGAGGGCCGCTGGAACCATCAGGGCATTGACCTTAACCATAATTTTGCTGACCTCAACACACCACTGTGGGAAGCAGAGGATGATGGGCTGGTGCCTGACACTGTCCCCAACCATCACCTGCCACTGCCGACTTACTACACCCTGCCCAATGCCACTGTGAGTATTCTAGGGACAGTGGTGGAGGGCCACCCTAGGAGCCTTTGTCTCTGTCTCCCACCCCCTGACCTGCCCTTGTCCAGGTGGCTCCTGAAACGCGGGCAGTGATCAAGTGGATGGAGCGGATCCCTTTTGTGCTAAGTGCCAACCTCCACGGGGGTGAGCTCGTGGTGTCCTACCCCTTCGACATGACTCGGACTCCGTGGGCTGCCCGTGAACTCACACCCACCCCAGATGAGGCAGTGTTTCGCTGGCTCAGCACTGTCTATGCTGGCACTAATTGGGCAATGCAGGACCCAGATCGCCGACCCTGCCACAGCCAGGACTTCTCCTTGTATGGCAACATCATCAACGGGGCTGACTGGCACACAGTTCCTGGGAGTATGTGCCCAAGGGTGGGGTTAGCTCCGTCCCCATAACTCTGCCCAGTAAGACAGTCTGCTCTCACATAACCACTGGTGTCAGCTGTCACCAGGAAGTGTCTCCCAGAGGAGGGCACCAGGAGGGCAGGGGTCCCATCCCGCCCCTTTAGGCTCCAGTGTCTTCGGTACCCCTAGGCATGAATGACTTCAGCTACCTACACACCAACTGCTTTGAAGTCACTGTGGAGCTGTCCTGTGACAAGTTCCCTCACGAGAACGAGCTGCCCCAGGAGTGGGCGAACAACAAAGATGCCCTTCTCACCTACCTGGAACAGGTCGGACCTGAATCCCCCCTGTGCCCAGCCTGCCCTAGTCACTCCTGACTGGTCTCTTCTCCATGTTGATGCAGCTCCCAATAGGCAGCTGAGCCTAAGGTCAGGCTGAGCATTCTGACTCACAGGTGCCATGGGTCGCACTCACTCAGCATCAGATTGACTTGGAGGGATACAGGACAGGAATCACAGTTTGCCAGGGGGGTGGCGTAAGATATTGTTAGCGGGTGGGAATAGACCTGACAGCAGTCCAGGCAATTGTCCATAGAGCTGACCCAGAGCTGTTCTCAGAAAAGAGTCAGATTTTGCAAGTGCAGGAAATGCCCTGGCATAGACACTTCACTTTTCACAGAACTCATGTCCCTTGGAATGACTCCATAAGTATAGTTTCCAAGAGTTCTAAAACGCAAGGCCAATAACAAAGAGTCACTGAACTCGGGAAAGCCCATAGATATGCCCTCCTGCCAGACGTTTATATAGTTCTCCCAATCCAGATGCAGATTTGTCAATCAGGAGATATTTTCACCAGAGTATTGTCACGTAGGAACAGAGTAGACGCACCACCTCTATCAAATTTGTGGGGAACAGAGCCAGAAAATGAACTGAAGGCCACATTTTCATACAGAAGGAAGGACGGGATTTGATAACCTTTTCCCATACAGGTGCGCATGGGCATTGCCGGAGTTGTGAGGGACAAGGACACGGAGATTGGGATTGCTGACGCTGTCATTGCCGTGGATGGGATTAACCATGATGTAACAACAGGTGGGTGTGTGGGGGAGGGGATGGGGGGAGGTGTGGGAGGCTTTAGCCGGGTCAGAAGCTGAGGACCACTGGACCCTGATCTCGCCTTTCACTCCTCAGCATGGGGCGGGGATTATTGGCGCCTGCTGACCCCAGGGGACTATGTGGTGACTGCCAGTGCTGAGGGCTACCACGCAGCGACTCGGAACTGTCGGGTCACCTTTGAAGAGGGCCCGGTGCCCTGCAATTTCCACCTCACCAAGACTCCCAAACAGAGACTTCGAGAGCTGCTGGCAGCTGGGGCCAAGGTGCCCCCGGACCTTCGGAGGCGGCTGGAGCGGCTGAGGGGACAGAATTAACATCTCTAGCCGAAGAGCCCCAGAGCCTTGGTCAGGCTGGACCTGTCCAGAACTGAAGGAGGGGGCGCGGAGAGTTGGGAGGGAGGGACAAAGCAGGGGGAAAGGTGCTCAGGCTCATTAAAGCTGTTTGGCACCTCAGCCAATCTTCCTGTGGTCTCTATGTCCCAGGTCCTCCACCTGGGCCAGGCCTCAGCTTCCCCGATCCTATTCTGCACACACTTGCATACTCTTTTCTAGAAAAGTTGTGTGGAAAGAGGATCCCACCTGGGTTCTTCTGAATCAGGGCTTGGCAGAGCAAGTCTTCAACCCATCAGCTTTTGCGGCAGACATGACTTGGTGCTGTTAAACATTCTGTAAGCGCCTGTTTAGTGCCAAGCATGCAAGGAGTCAAGGATAAACAGTGCCCATCAACCTCGGGCTCCCAGTCAAGAGGGGACAGGCGTGCCAAGGTGGAGGAGGCTGGCTGCTGTGGGAGCAGAGACCGGGGAGGTGTACGCATGGGAGTGAAGTACAGCACTGTGTGTCAGTCAGGATGCAATAGAGGTGATGGTTCTCGAAGTTCAGGTGGGAGGCGGGTATGGTGTTGGGGCATGGACAGGGACAGCTCCAAGGAGAAAACCAGAGGTGGAACAGCCGAGAGCATTTGGGTTTGCTTCACCAGCCATTTTGGAGAGTGTTGGTAAATGACAGCATTCGATTCGTTTCTTTCAGACTGAAGGGGAAGTTATGTGTCGGTCAGTACCTTGCCAGGAAAATAACCCACTCTAGGTATTTCAAGAAGAGGGGAATTTAATGCTGGACATTGGGTATAAAGGTGTTGGAAGAGCTGGATGAGAAAAAGGAAGAAGGGAGTTTTACTTAGAAATCAGGAAGCTGGGCTTCCCTGGTGGCGCAGTGGTTGAGAGTCTGCCGGCCGATGCAGGGGACACGGGTTCATGCTCCGGTCTGGGAAGATCCCACATGCCGCGGAGCGGCTGGTCCCGTGAGCCATGGCCGCTGAGCCTGCGCGTCCGGAGCCTGTGCTCCGCAACGGGAGAGGCCACGACGGTGAGAGGCCTGCGTACAAAAAAAAAACCCCAAGAAATCAGGAAGCTGATAACACCCTTGGTTTGGGTTTTTTGTTTGTTAGGTTTTTTTGCCTGTGTTGGGTCTTTGTTGCTGTGCACGGGCTTTCTCTAGTTGTGGCGAGTGGGGGCTACTCTTGAGGTGCACGGGCTTCTCAGTGCGGTGGCATCTCTTGTTGCGGAGCACAGGCTCTAGGCGTGCGGGCTTCAGTAGTTGTGGCGCACAGGCTTAGTTGCTCTGCGGCATGTGGGATCTTCCTGGACCAGAGCTCAAACCCATGTCCGCTGCATTGGCAGGTGGCTTCTTAACCACTGCGCCACAAGGGAAATCCTGGTCTGGTGTTTATAAGCCTGATGTTGGTGCTGGTGTTTATAAGCCTGATGTTGTGCTGGTGGCCACAATCAGCTGTGGCCACCAGTAGCCAGCTGTGATCACTTGTGGTCGCCTGCTGTGGCTGGAGTCAGAAAGATTTCTCCCTTCCACTTTCTAATCTCCAACCTATGAAGTCCACTGGCAAAATCTAACTGTAACCTAGTTTGCAAAGAAGTCCACAAAATGTAGTTACCAGGCACCTTAAGCCCCCTGCAATTCAGAGGAGAGCTTGCAAGGGCAGGAATGTGGCAGATACTAACAGGCAAACTATGGCACAAAGACATCCATGTAGCCTGTTATGTAAGCTTTGCCTAGTGCTGGGCTGTTGTATTGTCTCTGTCTCTGCCTGTCTCTCATTTTCAATCTCAGATCACCATGAGGGATTTAGTACCACATCTCCCATCTCCCTGCCCCTTTTCTCCCCACCTCCCATGCTTCTTATACAGTATAACTTTTTACAAAAAAAAAAAAATTTGTTAATCGAAGTTTAATATATGTAATCAAAAGTACACATAAGTGCACAGCTTATTGGCACAGTAAATTAGAAGACATGACTCAACTGTAATTACAACAAACTCCAAGTGTAAAGATACAGGCACCTTGAAAGTAAAAGGATAAAAAAAGATGTATCATGCAAACATTAATTAAAGGAAAGCAGGAGTGGCTATCTTAATATCAGATAAAGTTGACTGCAGGGCAAGTAAAATTACCAGAGACAGAAAGACATTATATAATGATATAACTGAACACAGCCAGCCTTGTCTGCTGGAAGTTTCCAGTGAATCTTTCCCTTCTCTCTTAGGTATCCTAGAAACAGCTAGTTCAGCATAACTGAAATGACATGTGAACTCAAGCTCAGAATTTCCCCCATTTGTAGTAAGACATTTCCCTGGCCAGAAAACTCCCTCTGTTACATAGTTGTCAAGGGATTCCAAGGTTCCTTCTACTTTCCTCGTAAATATGCAAAGTGGCATGAAAACGGGGCCCCTCTCCTGCTCTTTTAACAGCGGGATCAGCCCTTCCTGGCCTAGCAAGCCATCTTTTGGATAATGGGACTTTGAGGCATTATATGCATGATCCCAGCTCTTTGCTGAGAAGTTCCCTCCAATAAACCCTTATTTATGTCTGTACCATGTGTCATTAGAGGTGTTTGTGTTATGCTTGACATATATGACAAGATGAAGAACACTCAGCATAATCTAGTAAAACTGAAGGCACGCATGCCCCTATTCCTGGGTATACAATATATACTATAGGGAAATCCTTGCACATGTACAAAAAGATACATGAATGCATATAGCAGCTTTAGTTACAATAGACTCAAATTGGAATCAACTGCAAAATCCATCAAGAGTAGACTGGAGGGCTTCCCTGGTGCCGCAGTGGTTGAGAGTCTGCCTGCCGATGCAGGGGACACGGGTTCGTGCCCCGGTCCGGGAAGATCCCACATGCCGCGGAGCGGCTGGGCCCGTGAGCCATGGCCACTGAGCCTGCGCGTCTGGAGCCTGTGCTCCGCAACGGGAGAGGCCACAACAGTGAGAGAGGCCCGCGTACCACAAAACAAACAAACAAACAAATAACAACAAAAAAATTGGGGTGGTTTTCTTATTTTTGAGTTTTGAGAGTTGGATATAAGTCCTTTGTCTGATAAGTGACTTGCGAATATTTTCTCCAATTTCTTGCTTATCTTTTAATTCTCTTGCTAGTGTTCTTTGCAGAGAAGTTTTAAATTTTAAAAAGTTTAGTTTATCAATTTTTTCTTTCTTTTTTTTTTTTTTTTTTTCAGTATGCGGGCCTCTCACTGTTGTGGCCACTCCCGTTGTGGAGCACAGGCTCTGGATGCGCAGGCTCAGCGGCCATGGCTCACGGGCCTAGCCGCTCTGCGGCATGTGGGATCTTCCCAGACTGGGGCACGAACCCGTGTCCCCTGCGTCAGCAGGTGGACTCTCAACCACTGCGCCACCAGGGAAGCCCGATTTTTTCTTTTATAGATGGTACTTTTGTGTGCTGAGAATTCTTTGACTGACCCAAAATCATGAAGCTATTTTTCCTATATTTTCTTCTGAGAGTTTTATAGTTTTACATATTACATTTAGGTTTATGATCCCTTTGAGTTAATTTTTATATATGTGAGATATAAATTGAGGTGTTTTTTATCTTTTAAAATTTTTGGCTGTGTTGGGTCTTCATTGCAGTGCATGGGCTTCAGTGGTTGCAGCACACGGGCTCAGTAGTTGTGGCACATGGGCCCTAGAGTGCACAGTCTTCAGTAGTTGTGGCTCGAGGGCTCTAGAGAGCAGGCTCAGTAGTTGTGGCGCACGGATTTAGTTGCTCTGAGGCATGTGGAGTCTTCCCAGACCAGGGAGCGAACCCGTGTTCCCTGCACTGGCAGGCAGACTCAACCACTGCGCCACCAGGGAAGTCCTTGTTTGTTTTTTGCATATGGAGGTCCAGTTTTTTACAGCACCTTTTGGTGAAAAGACTGTTCTTTCTCCATTGAAATGCCTTTATACCTTTGTTAAAAATCTGTTGACTGTATTGATATGGATCTACTTCTGGAATTTTTAGTCCGTTGCATTGGTATGCATCTATTCTTTCACCAATACCACACTGTCTTGACTACTGTAGTTTTATGATACATTTGACAATTGGGTAGTATGCACATGCAAAAGAATGAAGTTGGACTCTTACCTTATGTCATATACAAAAATTAACTCAAAATGGATCAAAAATCTAAACTTAAGAGTTAAAACTATAAAACTCCTAGAAGAAAAAGGGGAAATCTTCATGACATTCGGTTTGTCAATATTTCTTGGATATGACATCAAAAGCACAGGCAACAAGATAAAAACTAGATAAATTAGACTTCATAAAAGTTAAAAACTTCTGTGCATCAAAGAACACTGCAAAAGACTGAAAACATAACACAGAGAATGGGAGAAAATATTTACAGAAGTTTAAATATCTAGAATACATAAAGAACCTCTACAACTCAACAACAAAACAAACTAATTCAAAAATGGGTAAAGGACTTGAATACATTTCTTCAAAGAAGATATACAAATGGCCAATAAGTACATGAAAAGATGCTCAACATCATTAGTCATTAGGGAAATGCAAATCAAAACCACAATAAGATAGCACTTCATACTCATTAAGATGGCTATTAGCAATAAAATGGAAAATGACAAGTTTGGGCAATGATGTGGAGAAATTGGAACACTTGTTTATTGCTAGTGGGAATGTAAAATATTACAGCTGCTGTGGAAAAGAGTTTAGTGGTTCCTCAAAAAGTTAAACATAGGGATTCCCTGGTGGTGCAGTGGTTAAGAATCCGCCTGCCAATGCAGTGGACACGGGTTCAAGCCCTGGTCTGGGAAGATACCACATGCTGTGGAGCAACTAAGCCCGTGGGCCACAACTACTGAGCCTGTGCTCTGGAGCCCATGAGCCACAACTACCGAAGCCCGCATGCCTAGAGCCTGTGCTCCACAACAAGAGAAGCCACCGCGATGAGCGACTGCGCACAGCAATGAAGAGTAGTCCCTGCTCTCCACAACTAGAGAAAAGCCCACGCACAGCAACAAAGACCCAACACAGCCAAAAATAAATAAATAAAATAAATTTATTTTAATAAAGGAATAGAATATTTTTTTAAAAACACCAGAATTGCCAAATGACCCAATAATTCCACTTCTAGGTATGTATCCAAAAAATTTTAAAGCAGGAACTCAAACAGATATGTGTACACCAATATTCAGAGCAGCATTATTCACAATAGCCAAAAGGTAGACAAAATCCAAGTGTCCATCAAAAAATGAATGAATAAACAAAATGTAGTATACACACAATAGAATATTACTCAGCCATGAAAAGGAATGAAATTCTGATACATGCCATTAAAGACAAAACTTGTTAGCAAAAAAACATTATGTTAAGTGAAATAAGCCAGACACAAAAGGACAAATATTACGTTTCCATATAATTCTTATATGAGGTATCGGAATAGGCAAATTCATAGAGACAGAAAGTAGAATAGAGGTTACTTCATACAACTCAATATCAAAAAAACAAACAACCCGATTAAAAAATGGGCAGAAGAACTGAATAGACATTTTTCCAAAGAGGAAATGCAGATGGCCAACAGACACATGAAAAGATGCTCACCTTGCTAATCATCAGGGAAATACAAATCAAAACCACAGTGGGATATCACCTCATGCCTGTCAGAATGCCTATTATAAAAAAGAACATAAATAGCTAATGTTGGTGAGGATGTGGAGAAAAGGGAACCCTCATACACTGCTGGTGGGAATGTAAGTTGATGCAGCCACTGCGGAAAACATTATGGAGGTTTCTCAAAAAACTGAAAATAGAACTACCATATGACCCAGCATTTCCACTCTTGAGTATACATCTGAAAAAAACAAAAACACTAATTTGAAAAGACACATGCACCCCAATGTTCATAGAAGCAGCATTTACAATTGCCAAGACATTAAACCAAATTAAGTGAATGGATAAAGATATGGTATGTATATATACAATGGAATACTACTCAGCCATAAAAAAGAACAAAATTTTGCCATTTGCAGCAACATAGTTGGACTTGGAGGGCATTATGCTAAGTGAAATAAGTCAGAGAAAGATAAATACTGTATGATATCACTTATATGTGGAATCTAAAAATATAACAAACTAGTGAGTATGGCATAAAAGAAGCAGACTCAGAGATACAGAGAACAAACTAGTGGTTACCACTGGGAGGGGGAGGGGCATTATAGAGGTTGGTGAGTGAGAGGTACAAACTATTGGGTGTAAGATAGGCTCAGGGATGTACTGTACAACGTGGGGAAATTGGCCAATATTTTGTAATAACTGTAAATGGAAAGTCTTTAAAAATTGTATAAAAGTTAAAGAAATTTTAAAGAAAAAAAAGTAGAGATTACTAAGGATTGGGGTAAGGGGAATGGGAAGTTATAACTTAATGGGCACATGTTTCTGTTTGGGATGATGAAAAAGCTCTACAAATAGATAGTACTTCCAGCATTACATTGTGAATGTACTTGATGTCACTGATTGTACCCTTGAAAATGATTACAATGCTAAATTTTACCACAATTAAAAAACTAAATTAAAAAAACCCTACAGAGGGCTTCCCTGGTGGCGCAGTGGTTGAGAGTCCGCCTGCCGATGCAGGAGACACGGGTTCGTGCCCCGGTCCGGGAGGATCCCACATGCCGCGGAGCAACTAAGCCCGTGAGCCATGGCCGCTGGGCCTGCGCGTTCGGGGCCTGTGCTCCGCAACGGGAGAGGCCACAACAGTGAGAGGCCCGCATACCGCAAAAAAAAAAAAAAAAAAAAAAACCCTACAGAGACTTCTCTGGTGGTCCAGTGGTTAAGACTCCAAGCCCCCAGTGAAGGGGGCGTGGGTTCAATCCCTGGTTGGGGAACTAAGATTCCACATGCCGTGTGGCGTGGCCAAAAGATTTTTTTAAAAAAGATGTTAAAAAGAAAAAACCTACAAAAAATTGGTTAATGTGAATCCTACATCTTTGTTTTCCTTTTTTTAAAAATTAATTTTTAAAAATTTATTTATTTTATTTATTTATTTTTGGCTGTGTTGGGTCTTTGTTGCTGCATGTGGGCTTTCTCTAGTTGCGGTGAGCAGGGGCCATTCTACCTTGCGGTGCACAGGCTTCTCACTGCGGCGGCTTCTCCTGTTGTGGAGCATGGGCTCTAGGTGCACAGGCTTCAGTAGTTGTCGCATGAAGGCTCAGTAGCTGTGGCTCGCGGTCTCTAGAGTGCAGGCTCAGTAGTTGTGGCGCACGGACCTAATTGCTCTGTGGCATGTGGGATCCTCCTGGACCAGGGCTCGAACCCGTGTCCCCTGCATTGGCAGGCAGATTCCCAACCACTGCGTGACCAAGGAAGCCCTGTTTTTCTTTTTCAAAATTGTTTTGGCTATTCTAGTTTCTTTACCTTTCTATATATTTTATTTTTAATTTTTAAAAATGTTTACTTATTTAGGCTGCGCTGGATCTTATTTGCAGCATGTGGGATCTAGTTCCCTGACCAGGGATGGAACCTGGGCCCACTTCATTGGGAGCGTGGAGTCTTACCCACTGGACCAGGAGGGAAGTCCCTATATACATTTTAGATTTAGCTTGTCTCTATCTACAAAGAGTCCTGCTGGAATTTTAATTGGAATTATATTAAATTTATTGTTCAATTTGGGGGAGAATATATATCTTAAATATACTATGTCTTCCAATCTATAAATATGTTATGTTTTTCCTTTTATTAATTCTTCTTTGATTGCTTTCATTAGCATTTTGTAGTTTCTAGCATACAGATACTGTACATGTTTTGTTAGATATATTCAAGTATTTCATTTTTTTGGAGCTATTGTAAATAGTACTGTATGGACTGAATTCTGTCCCCCTCAAATTCATATGTTGAAGTCCTCTCCCACACACACCTCAGAATGTTACTATATTTGGAGATAGAGACTTTAAAAAGGTAATTGAGGTTAAATAAATTCAGATGGGTGGGCCCTAATCCAATGTGACTTGTGTTCTTATAAAAAGAGGGAGTGATACCAGGGACATGTATGCCCAGAGAAAAGGCCATGTGAGGACACAGTGAAAGACGTCCATCAATAAAACAAGGAGAGATGGGGCAGGAGAAATGAAATCTTGACACACCTTGATCTTGGACTTCATAGCTAGAACTGTGAGAAAATAAATTTCTGTTCTCTTAGCTACCCGATCTGTGGCAGCCCTAGCAAAAAAAAAAAAAGTTACTATTTTCAAAAATGTCATGTTCCAGTTGTTTATTGCTTATATATATATATATTTTTTTTTAAGGAACACTTTTAAAAATTATAAGTACATTTCTTTCTTTTAAATTTATTCTATTTATTTATTTTTGGCTGTGTTGGGTCTTCGTTGCTGCTCACGGGCTTCCTCTAGTTGCGGTGAGTGGGGGCTACTCTTCATTGCAGTGCACGGGCTTCTCATTGTGGTGGCTTCTCTTGTGGCAGAGCATGGGCTCTAGGTGTGTGGGCTTCAGTAGCTGTGGCACGTGCCTCAGTAGTGGTGGCTCACAGGCTCTAGAGTGCAGGCTTAGTAGTTGTGGTGCATGAGCTTAGTTGCTCAGTGGCATGTGGGATCTTCCTAGACCGGGGCTCGAACCTGCGTCCCTTGCATTGGCAGGCTGATTCTTAACCACTGCACCACCAGGGAAGCCCCTTGTTGCTAATATATTGAAGTATGATGGAATATTGTATATTGATCTCAAGTCTTGTGACCTTGGTAAACTTGCTTATTAGATATAGGACTTTAAAAAAATATAGATTCCCGGGCTTCCCTGGTGGCGCAGTGGTTGAGAGCCCGCCTGCCGATGCAGGGGGCGCGGGTTCGTGCCCGGTCCGGGAAGATCCCACGTAACGTGGAGCAGCTGGGCCCGTGAGCCATGGCTGCTGAGCCTGCGCGTCCGGAGCCTGTGCTCCACAATGGGAGAGGCCACAACAGTGAGAGGCCCGCATAACGCAAAAAAATATATATATATATAGATTCCCTAGAATTTTCTGCATAGATGATCATATCATCTATCAATAGGGGTAATTTTATTTATTCCTTTACAATATTAAGCATTTTATTTCTTTTTCTTGCTTTATTGCACTTGCTAGAACTTCCAGTACTATATCAAATAGGAATTAAGTAACAATGGCTGAAAACTCCCCAAATTTGGTGAAAGACATAAATCTGTAGATCAAAGAAGTAAAAGAGTGGTAAGAGTGGATTTTAGGAGGGAAACATTCAGTTTGACGTTAGCTATTAGGCTTTTATAGATGCCCCTTATCATGTTGAAGAGGTTCCCTTCTAATCCTAGTTTGCTGAGAATTTTTATCAGGAATGAATGTTAGATTTTTGTCAAATGCTTTTTTCTGCATCTATTGAGATTATCACTTCTTTTTCTTTTTCAGTTTGTTAATACAGTGAATTCCATATTAGAATTCCATCCCAGTTAGAAAAGAGGATCAGAAACAGTTCTAATTCACAATGAATGATAAAAAATACTCACTTGGGCTTCCCTGGTGGCACAGTGATTGAGAATCTGCCTGCTGATGCAGGGGACATGGGTTCGAGCTCTGGTCTCGGAAGATCCCACATGCCGTGGAGCAACTAGGCCTGTGAGCCACAACTACTGAGCCTGCACGTCTGGAGCCTGTGCTCCACAACGGGAGAGGCCGCAACAGTGAGAGGCCCGCACACCACGATGAAGAGTGGCCCCTGCTCGCCGCAACTAGAGAAAGCCCTTGCACAGAAACAAAGACCCAACACAGCCAAAAATAAATAAAATTTTTTAAAAAACCAAAAAAACACCTCTTGTCTTAAAAAAAAATACTCACTTGGAGTTTCACACTGGTGTTAACTCTCCTGGTCTCTATCATAATATAGTTTGAATATATCTGGACCATCTGTACATCGTGCAGAGTGCTACAATGGTCCTTTACATTGCTGACATCATACTGGCTGGGCAGGATGAACATGACACAGCTAGCACACTAGAGACCTTGGTAAGACACACACACTCCAGATGGTGGGAAATAAACCCTATGAAGATTCAGGAAATTGGCACTTTGGTAAGGTCCTATGGGATCCATTCATCAAGGGCATGCCACGATATCTCCTCCAAAGTAAAAGACTAATTGCTGCATCTTGCATCCTCCACCACAAAGAAGAAAGCACAGTGACTGGTGGCCTCTTTGGATTCTGGAGACAACACATTCTTTTTTTTTTTTTTTTTTTAAGATTTATTTATTATTTATTTATTTAATTTATTTTTGGCTGTATTGGGTCTTAGCCGTGGCACACAGGATCTTCACTGAGGCATGTGGGATCTTCCGTTGCAGTGCGCAGGCTCTTCATTGAGGTGCATGGGCTTCTCTCTAGTTGTGGTGTGCGGGTTTTTTTCTTCTCTAGTTGTGGCACACAGGCTCCAGGGAACGTGGGCCTGTAGTTGTGGCGTGCAGTTCCAGAGCATGTGGGCTCTGTAGTTGCGGCACACCAGCTCTAGTTGAGGCGCACAAGCTCAATAGTTGTGGCATGCAGGCTTAGTTGCCCCATGGCATGTGAGATCTTAATTCCCCGACTAAGGATCAAATCCACAACCCCTGCATTGGAAGGCGGATTCTTTACCACTGGACCACCAGAGAAGTCCCTGGAGGCAACACAGTCTTCATCTGGGAATACTCCTCCAGCCCAGGTACCAGGTGGCACAAAATGCTCTCAGCTTTGGGAGGGATCAGGTGCTCGTGTATATTTGTCTTTTTTTTTTTTTTAAGATTTTTTTTTGATGTTGACCATTTAAAAAATCTTTACTGAATTTGTTACAATACTGCTTCTGTTTTATATTTTGGTTTTTTTTGGCTGCGAGGCATGTTGGACCTTAGCTCCCTGACCAGGTATGAACTCGCACAGCCTGCAATGGAAGGTGAAGTCTTAACCACTGGACCAGCAGGGAAGTCCCTGTATATTTGTCTTAATTATTATTGTTAAGAAACAAATAATATAATATAATACTTTTTCTGTTTGTTTTACTTGAAAAAGGGACGTCTTTTTCTAATTTGAACAAGACACCATATGTACTAGAATGTGCTTGAGATGAAACCTGTTTGATATCCATGGAGAGGAAGACAATGGTGGTTCTAGCCTGTGAGATAAGACACAAGCTAAATGCCCCCAAGTCTGTGAAAGCTTGGTAAGTGTGGAGGAAATAAAGGCCAAAGGCTCAAAATGTAATGTCAAACTATTGCTTACTAAAGTCTGTGTGTAGGAGGAATTGCAGGAACAATGTAGTGGCCCAAATCCTCAGGTTTCTTGGAACTTCGAAGTTACAGATGTTTTTTTAATTATAGCTTTATAAGAAATACAAATATATGGAATTGTCTTTCTCAGAGGTTGGAACCCTTAAGACCTGAGTGAGAAATGAACATTTTTCAGTTATTTCTTCAAGTATTTTTTCAGTCCTAACTTTATCTTTCCTTCTGGGACTCGGGTGACACTAATGTTAACTTTTTTTTTTTTTAATATATTTTATTTATTTATTTATTTATGGCTGTGTTGGGTCTTCGTTGCTGCGTGCGGGCTTTCTCTAGTTGCGGCGAGTGGGGGCTTCTCATTGTGGTGGCTTCTCTTGTTGTGGAGGATGGGCTCTAGGCATATGGGCTTCAGTAGTTATGGCTCGCAGGCTCCAGAGCGCAGGCTCGGTAGTTGTGGCACACAGGCTTAGTTGCTCTGCGGCCTGTGAGATCTTTCCGGGCCAGGGCTTGAACCCGTGTCCCCTGCATTGGCAGGAGGATTCCCAACCACTGCGCCACCAGGGAAGCCCCTAAATTTTATATTTTAACTGGCTTTTTCTGACACCAGTCTACCAGGGCAAGGCGGGGTGCTGCCAGGCAGAGGTAGAAAGTCTAAGTTTCTCACTTGACCTCTGTTGACACCCAGGGGGTGGTGTTCGTTTTCACTGATGGGCAGATGTGGGAGGTCTGGCTCCAAGTGTGATCTCCACTGACAGCACAGGTTGGGGGTAGCCTTGTTACCTCTGGGCCATGGTCAAAGTCCTGACTCATTAGGTTTCTTGTGACACCATCCCAGCAGGGAGAATGAAAAGCCCCTTGTTACTGCTGAGTGGGGTGGAAATGCAGGCTTTTCACATGTTTTTCACTGACATGGTGAAACACGAGTGAGGCCCCAGGGGAGGCCTCATTGCCAGCCAGCGGGGATGAAAGTCTCCGCCCTTTACTTGGTCTTCTCTGGCATCACACTGGCAGGGGTGTTGGGGTACCTCGTTGCAGCCTGGACAGGATGGAAGTTTAGGCTCCCCACTGGGCCTTTGCTGGTGTGAGTGTAGGTGGGGCTACAGTTTCTTCTGGGGGATTTGGTTGGAGTATAAACTTTTTTGTCTAAAAGTTTCTGTCTTACCAGGTTGCTCCTTTCTTGGTCTCTTGACTAGAGAGACAGCAGGTTTTTGTTGGGGCCTTTTGTTGTTCTTTTCACCCATTGGCATTTCTGAGTTGCCAGTTTCTTCTGTTCCAAATCTGGGGTATGTGGGGCAGAAAGAAAACCTACAGAGGGGCTTCCCTGGTGGCGCAGTGGTTAAGAATCAGCCTGCCAATGCAAGGGACGCAGGTTCGAGCCCTGGTCTAGGAAGATCCCACATGCCACGGAGCAACTAAGCCCATGCGCCCAGGGGTATTACAGCCATCTCCTTGCCAACTGTCATGCCCTTCATGCTCCAGGGCTCCCTATGGCATCAGGTTAGGCTCTGCTGATACCACATTCTTACTTAGCATCCCCCCATCCCCACCCCAGCCCTGTCCTGCCTCCCTCAGCCCTTTTCTTCTAGAGAACACTTCCACATGCACCCCAGCCCCCATTTCAGGCTCTGCTTCCAGAGAATCCCCTTACAGCAAGTGCTGCGTAAGTTGTGGGTCTAAACGTCAATGTCCCGCTCCTCCTGGGCAGTGTTGAGGGAAGAAGAAGGCTTGCTGCCTCTCTTTCTCCTGCTCTGGCAGCCCTGACTCCAGGCGTACACACACAGGTGCATATGCCTCCCTGCAAGCCCCTCCTCCCCAACCTTCTGCTACTGAGCTGCTCCCCCGAGGAAGTGGGCTTGGAGGAAATCTGTCAACCTTGAGGCTTGATTATGAGTTTCTGGTTTTCAGATGAGACCAAGAGAGGGGATGCCCCACCTCACTCAAAAAGGGACACAGTGTGGGCTTCCCTGGTGGCTCAGTGGTTGAGAGTCCGCCTGCCGATGCAGGGGACACGGGTTCGTGCCCCAGTCCGGGAGGATCCCACGTGCCGCGGAGCGGCTGGGCCCGTGAGCCGTGGCCGCTGAGCCTGCGCGTCCGGACCCTGTGCTCCACAACAGTGAGAGGCCCGCGTACTGGAAAAAAAAAAAAAAAAAAAAAAAAAAAGGGACACAGTGATGCCTGGCAGCCTTTTTTTTTTTTTTTTAAATTAATTTTTACTGGAGTATAGTTGCTTTACAACTGGCAGCCTCTTGTTAACCTGCTCCCGGCCTGGCCTGACCTGACCCTGGGGACCCTGTAGGGCTCCACACTGCAGAACCGCGGGGGCACCACTGACAGGCCTGCTGGGTTCAGGCTTGCTGAGCAGCCACTCGACCACATTCCACGCGGCAGCCACAGTTTGTCTTGGCGAGGTGGCCCTCTGGGCCCGGCTCCAAGAAGGGCCTGGGGAGCAGCTCAGACAAACCTGCTTTCACCACAGAAGCCAAAGCTGGCTGGGCTTGAGTCGGTGCCAGCCCCAGTGGCCAGACCCTCCTCCACCCACCTGAAGGTGGACTCAGGCTCTGGGTGAGGGGTTGGATGTGTGGAGGGGGCTAGGCTCCCAGTTGGGAGAACCCCAAGAGAGGCAGCAGGGGCAGGGACATAGGCCAGAGGGCTTTCCGGCCCAACCTTCCACCCTAAGGCAGGCCTTCAGGAACTGGACTCACAGGATGGCTGCCCACTATAGCGTGGCCCTTGGCCATGGTGCTAGATGGATAGCCCCTTACACCCTAGCCATGGGGAGGCACCTACACCTCCCCTGGGAACCCTGGAAGCCCAGCTCGAGGGGCCCACTGCACAGCGAAGGGTGTCTTTGGGGCAGCGTTCACTCCCAGGCTGGCAGGGAATGAGGAAGGAAAGGCTTTGGAGAACCAGGATGCTGGGCCCCAAGGAATAACAGACCTGCTGTTGATGGTGTTTTCCTTCCCCTTTTAAACACTTGGCTCTTTTTCTCTCAAGGAATGAAATAGCCAAAGGAATGTGCAGAAACAGTTTAGTTTCTGTTATTGCCCTGGTGGGAAGCCTCTTCTGTATCTTTAGAATCATGAAGTCTCTTCCATTCTGTCTCCGGGGGTGGGGGGTGTCTATGGACTCAGAACACCCCTCCTTCCCCTTGGCAGTCCCCTCAGCTCTAATCCCAGCACCTGCCCCTCCTCACCCCCATCTCCCTGGGGGTGGCCCTCTGTGCTCCCTGCCAGGACTCAGGCAAGGAGGGGGTGGGAGTGGGGGTGTCCACCTTCCCCTTTGAGAAGTGAGTGGAGGTAGGGGCTCTTGGACAGACGGTCCACGAGCACCTTTCTGGAACTCCAAAAGAGGAGACCCAGAGCTAAGAGTCCAGCTGAGGAGAGACAGGTTAGAATCGAGGTAGAATGACTTAGTGAGACTGATTTGGTTTCGTTCTTGTGTTTTTCCCTCCCCCTCTCCCAGAAGGCAGCAGAAGGTATCATGACAGGGTGAAGTACTGAGGTGGTCTTCAGATCTCTGCATTTTGTTTCCCTGAAACCTAGCTTCTTGAAGAGAAGTGGGGAAGGTGAGGGCCAATAGGTACCTTCTGTGAGAGTAGCACAAAGAGAGAAAGAGATAGAGATAAAGAAAGAGATAGAGATAAAGAAAGAGAAGGAGACAGAAAGAGAGAGAGAGAGAGAGAGAGAGAGAGAGAGAGAGAGAATGGGGCTATATGTTAACAAATGGTATACCCTGGGTAAAGGAGACATGGAAGTGTACCATTAAGCATACAATTAATGCAGTTAATGCAGTGGTTTAACATTAGACATATAATGAATGTAATTCAGCACGTTAACAAAATAATGGAGAAATTCACATGATTCTCTCAATGTATGCACAGAAGCATTTCATAAAATTTGGCATCTATTCATAATTAAATTTTTTTTTAGAAACTTAGGAATAGAAGGATGCTATAAAACCAAATATGATACTTAAATGTTAGAAGTTTACCTTTCGAGATCAGGAGCAAAATAAAATTGCCCACTAACACTACTTCTAATTAACATTGTATTGAAGGCACCAGTGGTGTATTTTGGCAAGAAAAGGAAAGAAAAGAAATAAGGATTGGAAATGAAGAAATAAGACTATCCTTTACAGATGACATAATGATCAACTTAAGAAAATCCAAGATGGGACTTCTCTGGTAGTGCAGTGGTTAAGAATCTGCCTGCCAATGTAGGGGACATGGGTTCAACCCCAGTCCAGGAAGATCCCACATGCCGTGGAGCAACTAAGCCCGTGCGCCACAACTACTGAGCTTGCGCTCTAGAGCCCGTGCTCCACAAAAGTGAAGCCACCTCACTGAGAAGCCCGCATACCCCAACGAAGAGTAGCCCCTGCTCGCTGCAACTAGAGAAAGCCCATGCGCAGCAACGAAGACCCAATGCAGCCAAAAATAAATAAATAAATATGCTAGCATTTACTGGGCAGTGGGTTCTCCATACAGATTTATGTAAGATCAAGACCAAGCTTCTGCCACTCAGGTTAATATCGTCCTGACTCAGGATGGCTGGATCTATGGAGAATGGAGTCCCTTTCGACTAGAGAATGTTGGAAGTCCAGAGAGGTGTTCTGGCTGTGAGGTCCAGAAAAAAATGCCCTTGTTGCTTTGCTGGAGTTGCTGCAGATCCAGATGCAGGCCCAGACTTGGCTGGAGGCTTGTCTTGTACTGACCCATGACTCATGGTCCTGTTTCACTCACTCCTCACTGATTTATTGGCTACAAAAAGACCTGGTGTGATATTTGCCAGATTTGGTTAATAGGTTTCATCTCAAGTGATGGCCCTGACTAGAGACTGTGTTAAAACTGATTTTGTGACCCCGGTGGGTCTGTGGCATAGAACTGTTGGTTCTACTTGTCCATATCCCCTCAGACTCACTGTTCCAGAATTTGCTTACAATATCCTACAACAAAGTCTACTGGTGGCTTTTTCTCTGCAGGAGGGACAGGCAGGTCTGAAGTGTCAGAGAGTTAATCTCCTGGGAGCAGCCCCCAGGCAGTGACAGGTGAGGGCTGGAGGGTCAATATCCCAGATCCTCTGCCCCTTGGGTGGGAAAACCCTGAGTTATGTTCTACACTGTCTTCCAGAGTTCTCCAGCAGGGAACCTGTCTCAGGTTCTGCTTCTTGGGGAACCAAAACCAAGGCATGCGGGAAGAACACCGTGTTAGTCAGCCTGGGCTGCCATAATAAAATACCATAGACTAGGCAGCTTAAACAAAGAAATGTATTTTCTCATAGTTTCAGAAGCTAGAAGTCCCAGATCAAGGTGCAAGCTGATTTGATTCCTGGTGAGGACTCTTCCTGACTTGTAGGTGGCCGCCTTCTCGCCTGTGTCCTCACATAGTGGACAGAGAGCTCTGGAGTCTCTTCCTCTTCATACAAGGACACAGTTCTATCAGATTAGGGCCCCACTCTTATGGCCTTATTTAACCTTAATCACCTCCTTAAAGGCCCTGTCTCCAAATATAGCCACAAAGGCAGAGCGGTTTGGGGTCCATGTATGAATTTTGAGAGGACACAATTCAGTCCAGAGCAAACGTCATAATGATTAGCTCTGCCTGCTGTGGATGAGGGAGTGGGCAGTATTTATCTATCTATCTACCTCTCTCTCTCTAACCTGCCACACTGTGCTGCTTGTGGGATCTTAGTTCCCTAAGCCAGGACCCCTGGCAGTGGAGGTGCACAGTCCTAACCACTGGACCACCAGGGAATTCCCAGGAGTGGGCAGTGTTGACTCAAATGGTGGCTTGAGGACAGTTGTGAGATCTACGAGGACAAATATCACATCTTATTTATACCAACCACAGCACCTGACCCATTCCAGGAACCAGTAATAACCTGCATCTGGTACAGATTAGCGCTCAGCAGGTGATCAACCTGGGAGGGCCCTGGACCGTGGAAACTGCTCACAGCCTGAATGGAGCAGGGCATGGCTGGCAGGCTTTGGGGCGCTGCAGCACAGGCTGAAGGCAGGAACTGAGGGGAGGCCAGGCAAGCACTGAGAATAAAGCAGGATTCTTAGGTAGGAGGCTATCCCATCACGGGCCCCGGGTGAGATGAATCCCAGCTATTGGCAGGAACACAAACGAAGAAAGTGGAGGCCTCTAAAGGACAGGGCCAGCCTATCTGCCTTGGCAAGTATTATTTGTCCAGAGGGCTGCAAGGCATGGGCTCATACGTTGGGGAAGGACAGATTTCCAGAGGCCAGAGCGAAGGACTGCTGTCGGGAGGAGAGAGAAGGAAGCTTGAGGCCTGGAGCTGGACCCTGAGATCTCTGGACAGCGCATCAAAAAAGTGGCTTCCAGTGTCAGAAAGCTAGGCCTTTGGGGTCTAGGGAACACATTTCAGGCGGACAACTGGGATGCATCCTAGAAGTTGGGTAGATGAGCCTGGAAATCTTGCCTTTCTACCACCCATCCTCCCAAACTCTGAGACAGGAGAGCTGGAAAGTGCCTAGTCCCGGGAAGGAGGGAGGAGGTTTGGGGTGTCACTTAATCAGGCAATCCTAGGAGCCAAAATTTGCCCCACCCAGCAGCCTCCAGTCAGGAAGGATTTCACTTCTGAGCCTCTGTACATCTGGGTAGTATTTAGTTGGCTCTGTTCTGGTTCCCAGCAATGTCCTTCTGACACCCCCAACTTCGGTCCTGCTCAGACAGCTGGGGGACTGAGTCCTCAGTGCCCAGAATGGGCTCCCAGCCAGAGCTCTCAGGGCTGAGCCCGTGTCCTGGGTCTTCCCACCCCTCCCCAAACCCCCCAATTCAGTACCCAAGAGCAGATATGGGGCAGGGAATACTTGCTCAGTTGAACTCTGATGCTGTTGAAAAAGTCCAACGTATAAGAAGGCTGCCCAGGGGCATGGTTTAGAGTTGCAGAGCTGCTGAGAAAAGCAGACCCACACCAAGGAAGCAGACAAGAGAGGCTGGGTGGCCACCTGCACTTGTGTTTATTGTTTTCTCCAACCTCAGCAGAGCAGAGTATGAGCCCAGGGGCAGCTGGACCCGTTCCATGGTTCTATGGGGCCAGCCAGAGTCATCTGTGTGTGGGGCCAGAGTCCATGAGACATCCACTGAGGGCAAGATCCACAACCAGGGGGCCTGGCACTTCCTCTTCTGCACCCTTCATGCCCAAAGCCCCCACTGGGATTCATGATGTGGCAAGCATGAATGCTCAGGACTCAAAGGGAGTGGGGCAGCCACAGAATCAAGTGGCTGTCAGAAGCTCCATGGGAGCCTAGGCAGGCCTCTTGAGGCTGCTGGGCACCACCCCTCGTCCTGGAGAGTAGTTGGGATGCTGGGATGGTTGAGATGGGTCAGACTCAAACAGGACCTTCCCAGGCCACCTCTCCCTGAGCTCATCACACTCCCCATCCCATGCTCCTGTCACCAGATGCCCTTGGTCTGCACAAGGTCCATCTCTTCCAGAGGAACCGACCCAGCAATTGAAGTCAGGCATCCAGCACCTCCACGGGATGCTCTCCTAACAAGAGCATCAGCACAGTGCTGGGGCTTCCAACCAGCCTCAAGGGAGGTGAGAGAAGCCTGTGGGACTGAGGGGCCCTTGAGCACAGGGAGGAAGGCCTCTCCCTGTTCAGGCCTGTGGGTTGAAGTCTGCCTGCAGCCCTGGCCCTGCATCTGTCTGTGCTGCCATCCAGGGCATGGGTGTGAATCCTGGAGGGACCCCTAGTCCGGGCTCAGTGGGGACAACACCTGTAGACCTGGTGGGGAGAGGAAAAGACGAAGGTCCTGTAGGAAGGCTGGCTGCAAGGGGACAGGAAGCCACTTCTCGCCTCTTGTTCAGCCTGGGCCACTGGGCTGGCTATGTGGCCCTGACAGCTGTCTAGATGGGCCCTGGAGATAGAGACATGGACCCCAACTCCCCATCCCTGCTAAAGTCTTTTGGAGAGAGCCCATCCAAGGTCAGGAAGGGAGGCAAGACTCAGCCAGAGACCTACCATAATTAGGAGTACGCCAGGCCCTGAAGCCCCCGAGCTGGAGAGTGGAACTTGTCAGAATCTTCAAAAGGCTGGTCTGCAGTAACCAAGCAGGGGAGCCATAAGCCATGTGTAGCCTGTGCCCCTCTCGACTGGGGGCAGCATGCAGGACATATGGCACTTTTTGAGGGCAGAGCTATCAAGAGCCTTGAAGGTAGTCAGCCACCCGCAGTCCCAGCCTAGGCCCAGCACTGCAGTTAGGTGAGGTGTGCCCCCCAGACCTCGTAGGAGGTACAGCCCCAAGCCCTTGCCCCCCTAGTTTCTTCAATCGAGAGACATGACTCTGGGCTCTTCTTCCCAGCCTGTCTCCTTCAGAGGGCCTGTCTCAAGGTGAGGAAGCAGATGGCCATGTATCAGGACAGCAAAGGGAGGAGGTCAGCCCCCAGGAGTACAGATACCTAATGCAGCGGTAGCAGCATGTCTTCCTCCCACATCCCCACGAAATTCATCACTTCCATCACCCTTGCCTCTTTCTAACCCCCTTCCCATGGTTTGCTGCAGGAGAAACTGGTGGCCTTCTGTCCTTCCCATTCCCTGCATTTTAAGCTCCAAACACACTTAGGTTAAGAGAAATTATCCAAAACTTGGAGACAAGGCTAAATATAACTGTGTTCCACTTTGAATTATCCTAGAGCATCATCTAACAAGCCCACCCCGAGTCATCTTATTCTAAGGGATGCAATTCTTTTTGACTTGCTATATACACTACTGGTTAGAACCCAGGCTTTGTTAAGTTGGATGTTGACTTGGAGGAGATTGATAAATGGCAAATAACAATCATTTCACTAATGGGCTGCGGGAGAGGTGACCTGGTCTCAATTCCCTATCTGTAAAATGGGGAAGGTGAAGCTGGGCTAAACCTTATCTAAGGTCAGTCCCCCTCCATCCAGCAAGTGACCTGGTCTGTCACAGTGGTGTATGCTATCCTCCAGTGGACACAGGGAGGTACAGGTAAAATGCATGCAGCCCATGGTGGGGTTCTTCCAGCTCTGCATGTTGGGTCTTTACTCTGGCTCAACTGGATGAGGCCTTGAAGTGGTTTCTAGACCTTCTCCAACTGGTATTGTTGTCTCCTTGATGGTCCAGAGTGAGACCGTCCCAAGCTATGAGGCCCAGGGAAGTGGGGTCCAGATGGACCTCCTTGAACCCCTGCGGAGCTCCCTCCTCTGCAATCCCCAGGGAGAACTAGTCACCTGGCTTGAAGCTCTTGTGAGATGTGGATGGAGTGGGCCGCGCAGGCCCAGTTGCTCTACCAGGTTCCAGCGAGGAGGCACGGAACACTCACCTGGAAGCCCCTCTCCGTGGGCTCTGGGGCAGGCCTGGGGTGGGGAGCTGGGTGGGCGCAGCACGGGAGCGAAAGCACTCCTCTGTTTGACAGCGGAGATCATGTTGACAGGTGAGAAGGAGAAGACGCTGGTGGTGGGGGCAGCCGCTGGGAGGGCCATGGAGGAGGCAGCGGCCAGCGGGGGGCTAGAGGGCATGACTCCAGGGCAGGGAGGGGCAGGAGCAGCAGGGAAGGCGGTGGGAGACACAACAGGGAGACAGCACCAGAGTGAGCAGCTCGGTTGCTGCCCTGGCGTGAGCAGTATGCCCTGTGCGGGCTGCTGACCTGGGTGCCAGGCCCAGCTCTCACTGGGGGCTGTGAGGGTCCTGGGGAGACCAGTACAGGGTAGAGTCTGGAGGCAGGCTGGGAGCCTCTGGGGTTGCGGGCTAGCACTTGCCCTTTTGGGGGTTCTGGAGACCCTTTCTTAGCGTTGGGGATGATAGGGCCAGAGGAGGTTAAAAACAAACAAACAAACAAAACCCAAAAAACGAAAGCAAAACCAGAACATCCAACAAAACCAGATACTGAGAGGTGCCCGCAAAGATGAGGGATGAGCAAGAAATGGAACAGGTTAGGATTCCTGCTGAAGACCACTGGGATTCTGAGATGCTAAGAAACACTGATGGGCCCTGGGGCATCAAGGTTAGAGTCAAAGGTCAGGGTTCATAGCAGAACTGGGGCAACTGGTCAGGGATGAAGTTTGGGGGGGTACACATAGACTCTTGTTATAAGGCCCCTCTGTCCAGGATCACAGCTTACACAAGAACCTTTACTCCCCCCCAAATATGTTCCCCTTACCAATTACACTCCCCCCGACCCCCGACACTTTGTTCTTTTCCAGCTTAATGCAGGTCCTCATCATCTTCAGCCCTGGTCCTGGAGGCCTCCTGTATCTCCCTCTTGCAGCAGGTCAATTTTAAAGAAAGGTACAGGGATCCAAATCCTCAGATCTTCCTGTTTTCTAACCCCCTAGCCCCCATGGCTGTGGCTTGCTCTCCTGGGAATAGTCAGAGAGCCTCCTGCACACAGCCTTTGCCTGCCCCTCCTTCTTGCAGCCTCCTGTCTTGGGGGCTCCTGCCCAGGCTATCTCTGGATTCCCCTTTCTACAACCTCATCTGAACACAATCCCCTGCCTCTCTCTTCTAAAGACCAATAAGACTGTGATTTGAGTGTTGTCCAGGCAGCAGGCAATGGGATGAGGGTGGGGGTTTCCTGAAAGAAACCAGCAGCCTGAGAAAGCTGCTTTTGGTATCAGAACACCCCCCACCCCCCCTCTTTGGAACAGTGATGCCTTCAACAGCTGCCCCTGTTCCAAATGTACTCAGCCCCATGGATCACCATCTCCTTTTAAGACAATGCTGACTGCTAGCTGATGAGGCCCATGGAGCTCCGTGGAGGGCTTGAAATAAATGCCAGAAAATGTACTGTATCTCTCAAGGCCCAGAGCTCACAGCCGCATTTTGTAGCTTGGGTAGTACTGGGAGTTGTGGTTCAGTCCACGGCTGCTGGTGGCTGAAGCAGAAGACAGAGGGGAGGTCCAAGCAGACAGCCTCTGGCAGGGACAGTTCTGGAGGTCATTACAGGCACGTCCTGGCAAACTCAATGAGAATGATGCCCACTGGAGCTTCACCACACAGCATCGTGCACAAGGGGGAGTGGATGGGGACTGGACAGGACAATCCCACCAGATGGGACTGACCCTCAGGCCAGCCCAGGGTATCCTCAGTTGATGCTGGAGTGAGGCTTAAGCAGCTGTAGAATTCTTGATCTCCTGGCTGAATGGAAAGACCCCAGGTGGCTGGCTTTTGCCCACTGGGGCAGTGTGCTCCTCCACTGCTGACTGCACTGTGTGTGCGGCGGAGAAGGGAGGCTGGTGTTCCAAACTCCACCAGCTTCGACCTGGGGGGCACCCTGAGAGAGGTGGTAAGAATACTGTCCAGAACTGAAGGAAAGTAGGAGCAATGGAGCCTGGCCTGAGCAAAGGGGAGACAGGAGTCTTGGTGGGGATACCGGAGGGTCACGGTCTGTGTGGACACCAGCAACATGGGGCTTCTGGTCCCAGACATTGAGCTCAGACCAGAGGTAGAGAGCCAGACTCAAACCCACAGCCAAAAACAGCAGTACTCAGGATGTAGGCCATGGGAAGGAAGGCTAGGCAGGTGCCAGATATGTTGGTCTTCAGCAATAGCATACATATGACAGGGGACAGGTGAAGTAATGGCAGGTAAAGCCTTCTTGGCCAGCCTTCCCCACTCCTCTGGCACAACAGTGTCTCCCAGGACTCAAGGTGCAATCTCTCTTACAATTGATGGGGGAGGCTCCTTGTAGGTGAGCAGGGGTGGAGCTGTCTCCCAAGCTGGGTGCTTTAAAAACATGTCTGCTGAATAGCTAAGCTATAAGAACCTGCAGACAGGCTGTTCTGGAACTTGCTGTTGGAAGGAGGGACTTGAGGGCAGTACATGGTAAAAGCATAAATGCCCTGTCGCCCATCCACCCAGCTCTGAGCTGCCCACCCCAAGAAGCCAGACAGAATATGGTTAATGCCCACAGCCAGTGCTGGGATGCAAATTCACACACTCTTTCTGAACTGCATCTGGGTCCTTTATGCACAGTGGCACATTCAGGTCTGAGAAAAACCCTAGGCAACAGGTGGTACTGATCCAGTTTTACAGAGAGGAAACTGAAGTAAAGTAACTTGCTGAATGTCAGACAGCTCCTGATTTGTACAATCAAACTGTGAATCCAGGTGTCTGACTACACAGAATTCTTGCTCTGCCCAACCAGATTGCTGGGAGCCACGTCTGCCTCTCCTGGGGGGCGTGGGACCAGGTGGAAACCTACTTTTCTTGGGCCCTGAGTTCCCTCAGGCTTCCGGCAGGGGGCACCAGCCCTCCTCCTGAAGTCCTGGCATAAGATGGAAAGGTAGGCGGTCCACTAGGTTTACGCAGGACGTCCCCGTGTTAAAGCTCGTTTCAGTAGGAGGGGAAGGCTAGAAGCGATGTGCACAACTGCTGTCAGCAAAGAGAACTAAAAGTGCAAGAAGTGCCCCGGCGCCGGGATTGAGGGCTGGGTCTCCAAAGGCAGAGAGAGGTCGAACACAGAGAGGGCTGCCCTTGCCTCTGAGGGCAAGGCCAGGGCCGGTGCTCATGCGACAGGTGACAGGAGCTCCCCCCACCCCTCATAGGCTAGGATGGAGCTGGGCTGAGCCCCATTCTGCTCCCCGGGGCCTGGTCCCTCCCCCCCTCCCCGGGGGTCAGGGGACACTCACTGGCGAAGGGCGATGTGGCCGTGGAGCCATTGAGGAAGCTGGGGGACGCGGGCACACCGAGGCCGGCCACGCTCGGCGCCCCGTAGCCGCCGAGGCCAGCTCCGAGGCCGCCGCCGTAACCACTCTGCTGCGAGCCCGGGCTGGGCGCGAACCCACGGGGGGACGCACTGCCGCAGCTGCGCGCGTAGCCTGCGGGAGAGCGGCCGTCAGCGGCGCGCGCCGGTAGGGAAGGGGCAGTCCGAGCTGCGCCGGCGGCTGGGAGGGCGAGGGCGGCGGGACGCACCCGGCTCCGGCCCTGGCGTGGCGTCCCCGACGGCAATGGCCAGCGGGCTGCTGAAGGCGTTGATGCCCACGACGGCGGAGTGCGGGTGGCTGGGGGCCAGGGGTCCGAGCGGCGCGGGCGCGCGGGGGGCGCTGTACAGAGCCTCGGCCACGTCTGCTGCGCGCTTCAGGAGGAGCTCCTGCGAAAACAAGAGCGGGCACGGCCGGGGCAGCCGCGGGCTCCGGGAAGCGGGCAGCCCCTGGCCCGGCGCGGGGAGGCGGGCGGAGGCGCCATACCTGGTTGCCGCCGGGCACTCCGTACAGGGCCTCCGCCAAGTCGGCCGCCCGCTTCAGCAGCACTTCCTGGGGTCAAGGAGGAAAACAGCCGGACGGAGGGGCGGCCCCGGGGGCGGCAGAGGGGCCGGGAGCCGCCTCTTCTCCCCTCGGCCACCGGACACCCTTCTCCCCGCCCCGCGCCTCTGAGTACCTTGGGCAGCCTCTCGGGGTCTCCGGGGTGTCTGGGAATGACTTTCTGTAGCCTCTGGAATCCGTAGTCAATGGTGGGCTCATTCAGGGCTGGGGAGAGGGGCGGTGTTTGGAGGACGCCCCTCCCGGCACGGCGCCGGAGCAGGGCCAAGCCCGCCGGCAACCAGTCCGGGAGCCTTGCTGCAGACCTCCTCCAAGGCCAGCCCAAACCTCTCGGAAAACTCCGGGCACTCGGGTCAGCGAGGCTCGGGAAGTTTCCTCAGTTCCTTTCTTGCTCATTCATTCAACAAATGTTTACTGAGCCAGGCCCTGTGCCAGCTGCTTGGCATTAACACACATGCACTATACGATCCCATTTGTGATTAGAAAAAAGGCAACTGTACATATATTAGCTTCAGTATTCCTAGGGGCAGGACTGGAAAGTTTTGTCTGCATTTGGTCTTATCAGGAGTGAATTATTTATTAGAAAAAAAGAAAAAAAAAACCCAACAGTCTTCATGTATCACAGCTCTGGTGGACTCTCAGCGGCGCCTGACCGTTAGGGGTATGCCTGTGTCCCAGGAATGGGCTGCCCCACACCCAGGGCTCTGGGGAGGACGCTGCAGCCTCCTGACCTGGCTCCCGAAGCCCTCCTCCTCCTCCTCCTCTTCACCTCCTCCTGTAGCCTGGCCCCGACCTATCTTACCAGCCTCAAAGCCCTACCTACCTTCTCCACCTCCAACTCTAGATTTAGTGAATTTCCTTTAGTTTCCCCTAAAACATAAGGCACTCCTTCACCGGTCTTCATACTTGCCATTCCTTCTCCGGGGATGCTTTTTCCTCCTCATCTCTACCTCCTTATTCACCCCTCTGGTTCCAGCTTAGCAGTTTAGTCCACACTCGTGCCTGGAGGTTTTCTCTGACAACCACTAGCTCCTCCATTGTGTAACTCTACCCACCCCATGCTGTGTTCCCCCCTCACTCTTATCCTGGAGCCCCCCGACAGTAAGTAGGGTCACTACTGAGTGTCCAGCGCCCCTTGAAGGGCTTGGTGAATGTCTGTTAGGTGGGGTGGGGAAATGGGGAAAAGTGCCAGACGGTGGTGGTGGAGAGGATTCGGGCGAGTGGTCAGATAGACCTGGGAAGGGGGATGAAGCCACATCTTCAGGAGTAGCTTACACTCCTGTCTTGTGTTAACTTCTCGCCCTGGCTTCATGCAAGGTGTGTGTGTGTGTGTTCGTGTGCATGCAAAGTGAAGCCTGCGGTGGCTTGGGGGAACCAAGAGAACCGGGAAGATTTGGGGAGCAGCAAGCTATTTGGGGGCATTTGAAATAAATCTCCCTGTGGAGATGTTCTAGACACTGGGGAGTGCAGAAGGTGAAGGGGGTGGGGGGAGTTGCTCTGGAGAATGCCGGAGGCAGAGAGAATGTGCGGGCAGGGCATCTGAGGACGAGGACGTGGAGGCCAGGGAAGGAAACAGAAGCACAGGGAAAGAAGGTCCGGAGAGGAGGTGTCCTGGGATGTGGGGTGAGTGCCAGCAGGAGCTTAGGGGGCCTGGCTATTCGCTGACTCCTACACCAGGGCTGGTGTGTGTGGTGTGGGGCTCCATCCCACAGCCCTGGGCCTCCCTTCACCCCCCTGACTCCTTACCTGTGTAGACAAAGCGGCCGGGGGCTCCCTTGCAAAACTGCTTGGACTTGTAGGACAGGGTCACCTCCACCACCCCAGGGATGTGCCGTGGGGGCGTCTGCACCCGTATGGCGTGGGGCGTGATGAGCTGTGAGGGGAGAGGGGAGGCCTGCGGGTTCTGACCCGGCGAGGGCAGGGTCCAGCCCCAGGCTGGGAGGGAGACCGGCGGGAGTGGCCCACCTCACTCCACACGAGCACGTTCCCAAACACGACCTGCAACCCGTCGAAGAAGTTGTCGCCGATGACAATGACGGTGGCGCCGCCCGTGGTCCAGCCCTCCCCAGGACTGATGGCCTTGATGCAGGGGGTGGCAGCTGGGAGGCAGGAGAGGAGCCAGGTCAGGGGCCCATGCCAAGGTGGGGACTGGGGCGGGCTGTGCCCGCGGCAGCTGGGGCTGGCCTGGGGGTCCTGACCTTCGGAGGGGTCCAGGCGGCGCGCCCTGCGGCCATGCTTGGAGTTGTTGTGCACAAACATGTTGTCGGACACGGCCAGCACGTGTCCATCCACGCTCACTGTTGTGGATACCACCACCTGTGGGGAGAGCCAAGGCCAGCCTGGCTGGGGCTTCCAGTAAGGGACTGCTGGGGGGCACTGGCAACTTGAGGCCGGTGGCTGGATACTGTAGTTCAGGGTCACTGGCATGGGGAAGAGCGTCAGCCCCTCTGGAGCTGAGCTGGTGGAAGGGGGACCAGCTGGGTTAGGTGACACCCTCAGATGCACAATCTCTGGCTGCCCAGGGGAACTGACCTCCAGGAGCTAGAAAAATCAAAAGCCCTGAAAAAAAATCTCTGACTCCTGGGGCAGAGTGGCTACTTTTTTTGCACCCACATGTGTACCACAGGCTGTATTCCTAGCGCTCCAAGGCAGGAATGGGTCTTAGGCAAGTGGGAGTGAGCGTTTTGATGGAGGGGGAGCATCGGCCTGAGAGCCCATCAGCAGAAGCCCCCACTCTTGGGAGGAAATTGGGGCTACCTCCTTCTCCCCACTACCCTTCACTGGGCGGGTTGTGCAGGTTGGGGATGTGCTAAGGGCAGCTGCTCTCTTGCTTCACGCTATGCAAATTAGCTGGGTTGTTAATCATGTAAAAATGTCACAATTAGCATCTCCTTAAGTGGGACTCTAATGAAGCCTCCCTTGGCAGCCAGCTTAAGTTGAGACAGAGCTGCCCCACCCCCAGCAAGCACCAGGCTCCAAAGCACTCGTCTGCGCAGGGTTCTGGCCCTGGGGCCTTTCTCAGGGTGGCAGGGCCACAGCCTCCCTGGCCACCCCATCAGGAAAGGGCAGGTTTGCAGGGGAGAAGAACTCTCTACTCAGACCCACCTGGAAGCGGCGCATGTCTCGGGGATTCCCCGCATTCTTTAGGCAGTTCTGGTTGCATTTGAGGAAGAACTTGAGGAAGAACCTGAAACAGTGTGGTCGGTGGGCTCAAGGGTCTGGGGGTTCTAGAAACAGATGAAGATCCAACTGCTTCCTGCCACGCCCTCTCCCAGCAGGGTAACTTCCCCTCTGCCTGCTCACACGAGGCACATACCCCATATTCCCATCCTAAGCTGCATACACACAGGGTACATGTGACGCATTCAGTAGGCCTGTCCCAACGACAACTTCCCTATACAGAAAATCCCCCACCTCCACAGTGTACAGATCACACAGTGCTTAATTATCTCACAAAGTATATACTCATCACATCTATACACAGTATATTCATCCCAGAGAATACATCCATTATATATACTATATATACCTAGTACTCATGAATTATTATATACACCATATGTAGCAGGTACTCCCACTTACCTGTAAACTTAACCCATACCATATGTTTGTCATAGTATATGCCCATCACACGCATAGTGCATCCATATCACATAGTGTATCCTTCCCCCAGAGTATACCTATCAGCCACAAGATGTTTACTTATAACAGTATACCCATTATATCCATACTGTATATGCCTTATATACTACTACTCACAAGATACAGCCATCACACATAATGTAGACCCACCACACTCAGGGTATACCTTCACAGAGGCATACACAATATATACTCCACATCAGGTTGGACTCATCACACACATGTGGTATGCTAATCACACAGAGTCTATACCGTCATGCACAGTGTGTGCCCATCCTACATAGTATATGCACAGAAAGGGTATAAGTATATGCATTAGTGCACCATTTTTATGTTGTATATGATTACCCAGAATATAGTCATTGCAAATATTGTACCATCATTACGGTACAATATAATGTACTGTATGTACAGGTCCCCCCTACAACAAATCCCTCTCACATACAATAGACTCCCTGCCCAGGCACATCCCCTGCAAAGAGATCTCCCTCATACACATTCTATATCCCTTATACACATAGCAAAAACCTAACCACACAGAGCATGTAGCCATCATATACACATGGTGTACCTGTCAGACACACCGTACAGATACACTGTGAATACCTTCTTTTTCACATACGGTAATTAGAAAAAAGCACCGATGTGACTGCTTTTTAGACAAACACATGAGACCTTGATCCTCCAGTCCTTCTGGGCAGTTATGCGGATGGTGAGGCCTTGGCCCTGCCACACCCCTGTGAGGTAACCATGGATAATACTCTGGATTTGTACTCTTCATAAACTCAGGATACTATCAGTAATCTGCCTTCACCCCTACAGGACTGTATCTGGGAAGATGCCCTTTACAAACTGTAGTGTGCTGGGCTAAAGTCTGTGGGGGTCCCGGCACATGGCACAGCCTCCTGAGCCGCTCTATGAGCTCCTCCAGCAGCTGCCTGTTTATCAGCCCCCTGGTCTTGAACTCCAGATATGTATATCCATTTAACTCATCAGAGTTGCTTCCAAACTTTACGAACATGAAATCAGATTTATTACAAGCTCTGAAAGCTTAGTCCCCAAAGAGGAGGTCCCCAAGTTCTGGGAGGGGTGGGCACCACTCCTGGACAGAGTTGTCCCAAAGGGGCCATCCCTCATTGGGAGCTGGCAGCAGTCACCTTCCTGGAGATGCATCTTCTCTTGCACCCTGCCTGTGACCCCCTCAGCCCCTGTCATATTCCCCCACACAATGGGCACCCTTCTGGGAACCCTTTTTAGTTCCCTTTCCATAGAGACATTACATCGGCACGCATTTTCATCCATAGTGGACACCACCCAAAGAATACTTTCAGGTAGTGTAGACCTTCTATACACCCCCGCAGAGCATTTGGATGTGCAGACACCTCATGTGACCCCAAAAAGTGCACACCCATGTAGACACCACACACGTGCCCTCTGTACCCAACCCCACTCCCAAACCTGCAGAACCCTGGGATGTGGCTGGAGATGAGGGCTTTCCAGGCACTGCCTCACTGTGTGGCCTGGGGTAAATCCTTTCACATCTCTGGGATCCTTCCTTATTCATGAACCAGGAGAGTAGCAATTGATGCTTGCTGAGGTCCCTTCCGATCCTATCTTCATTTCAGCCTCCCAAAGCCTCAGGCTGCTGTTTCTTGCAGGATCCTGGCTCCCCCTGGGGGGGCCCCCTTGTCATCCCCTCCTGCAGCCCTTGCCTGGCAGGTCTCCCACCCTCTCCCTTCCCAGTACAGGTTGCATCTGTCCTTTGGGTCCACACCAATTCTCACTCCCTTTCTGGCCAACCTCTTCTGGCCCTTCTAGGCTTTGGACACTACCCCTCCCTGAGAACCTCAGGGCCCTGCTGGTACCTCCATCTATGCAGGCTTGTCCTGGGACATTGCAGTTTCTGAGCCTCGTTGGCATTATCTGCAGAGTGCTGTTGAGTAAAAAGCAGCCACACAAGGCCTGGGCCTTCTGTGGGGTATACTGAGGGTCAGTCCTCTTTTTCTTTCTCCCTGAGCCTCTAGCTCAGAGCTGCACACAGTCAATGCCGTCAGTGGTGGAAGAAGGGTGGCTGAAATCTCACCCACCACCAGATGGTAGTTGGTGAGGCTGTGTCCAGCTGGCACCCACCCAGTCAGAGGTCAAGCCGATACTAACACTGCAGACAGCCTGCGGCCCTACCACCAGTCTCAGGGTTGTTAAGCAAAATCATCTACAACTTGAAAATAAGGCAAAAAGATGACAGTGAGTCCTTTCAAAGTCATTCTGGAACAGTGGTTTTCAAAGTGTGGTGTCCAGACCAGCAGCATCAGCATCACCCGGGAACTTGCTGGAAATGCAGAATCTCAGGCCCCACGGCAGACCACTGAATCAGAAACTCCTGGGGTGGGACTCAGCCATCTGTGTTTTCATAAGCCCTCCAGGTAATTCCGATGCACCCTGAGGTTTGAGAACCACTGCTTTACAGCTGCACTATCCAATATGGCAGCCACCAGCCCCGAGTGGCACTGAGCACTTGAGATTTGGTTAGTCCGAATTGCTGTAAGTGTAAAATACATACTGAATTTCAAACACTTAGGAAAAAAGGAATATAAAAATATCTCATTAGTAATTTTTTGGTGTTGATTACATGCTGAAATAATATTTTGGATATCTTGGGTTAAATAAAATATATGATCACAATTAATTTTACCAGTTTCTTTTTGTTTTTTTAAAATGTGGCTATTAGAAAATTTTAAATGACAAATGTATAATGGCTTACATCATATTTATATTGGACAGTGCTGTTCCAGAGTATTATGTTGACAAAGCCACCTAAGAGTTAGCTGATTCTCTAGGAGAAAAAACTTTGACTAATATTTGCTATTAATTGGGGACAGAATCTATAAAGTTGGGTGGTAATTTGCAAAAAACTGATATGGTGCAAATGATTTTTTTTGCGTTACGCGGGCCTCTCACTGTTGTGGCCTTTCCCGTAGCGGAGCACAGGCTCCGGACGCGCAGGCTCAGCGGCCATGGCTCACGGGCCCAGCCGCTCCGCGGCATGTGGGATCTTCCCGGACCGGGGCACGAACCCGCGTCCTCTGCCTCGGCAGGCGGACTCTCAACCACTGCGCCACCAGGGAAGCCCGGTGCAAATGATTTTTGTTGGGAGAAATAAATAACTTCTGTTTGGTAGAGAAATGAGCCCTAAAGCTTACAATTTTATTGTCCTATGGACATTAACTAGCTTTGTGTCTAACTTGGCAATCTTATTCAAGTATTTTTCACATATCCTGTTTTCTTTCCCTCCCTCCCTCCTTCTCTCTCTTCTCACCTCTTTCCTCAACTGTCTATATCAGTTTCTCTTAGCCTTCTTTGAACCAGCTTTGTCATCCTGCTGGTTCCTTCATTAATAAGTTACGGAAAACCTCAACACACGCTCAGTAATAATTTGTATGAGAATCATACTTCTAACATTTTGAATATTATGCTTTAAAAAGGGTGACTAGCACCCAAAGGGTCCTGTCTTCCAAGGTTAGTCTGGAAATTCTGCAGCACATGGCCTGGAGTTGGGGGATTTCTGTTCTGGTCTAGGAGAACCGGAAGTAGTGCCCAGATCTCTCACTCCTCCCAGCAATGCCTGGCTACCCTCAGCCTTGGAAAGGAGGCTCTGGGCCCTTCTTTCCCCACCACTGGGAGACAGACACACCATTCACACCCCCGGAAGCTGGAAGGCCAGGGTGGGGGAATAACATGAGAACAGTCCAGGAAACTTCTCCACAGGCTGGCACCACGGGGTGACAAGTTGTTGCACCCTGGGGGATGGAGGAGAACCCAGAGAAGTCCGGGAAGGATGAGAATGGTGTCGGGAAGAGGAAGGAGGGACAGCAGATCCTTCAAGCCAGGTCTGTGCAGAGGACAGATGTGGAGACTGGGAAGTGGAGAGGGTCAGGTAACCCAGTGGGAAGGGGAGCTGTAGGAGGACACCCTACAGGGACCTCAGGCAGGAAGGGATGTGCACTTTGTTGAAGGCCTGTAAAATCCTGCTTTTCACCAGGGAAGCACCCCCCACCCCCCAAACCTGGATGAGCCCTAGTGCCAGTGTTTTTGAGCATCTCCCCTCCCACCACCTAGGGGCTGGAAGAGAGCCTTTTCCCTGGCTGTGATGGGCCACAGCCCACAGGGTTGGCTGACCTGAGGGTGAGCATTTTAAGATGCCCCCTGGGTTAGGGCAATGACCTGTGCCCAGTGTCATCCCTATTGTGGCCTTAAGGTTCTCTGGGGGCACAGACTCCTCATCTGGGCCTCATAGAAAGGTCAAGTGCTAGAAGCTGCCATTAGAATTACTAGAAGAAACCACCATAAATATAAGCATGAATTACAAATAAAATGCAAAACTAAAATGCAAAACTATGCAAAAAAATTTTTTGAAGTGATCCAAGTCTAATCTATTGAGCACTTAGCAAGTGCCTGGAACTCTGCTGAGCCTACCACTTGCATTATCTTATTTAATCCTCTCATAATCCCGAGGTGGTGTGGTGTAGGTCTGCAATCATTCCCACTCTACTGATGAGAAAACCAAGGATCAGCAAGGATAAGCTACAAAGTCACAGTAGATGCCAAAGTCAGGATATGAACTCGGGACTTTATGAACCACTGATACTGACAAGAGTCATGGAAAAGTCCCTGTAAGTGGGGTTTTCGAGTCCAACCCTGCCCCAGCCACGAGGCTGCCGATGCAGACAGTGCAGCAAGCCTTCCTTCAAAATCAGCCGTGAGAGGCAGGCTGTGCAGGGACCAGATTAGCCATTTCATGGGGATTTCCTCAAGGTTACAAATTCATCAGGGGTGCAAAGGAGAGACTCAGGTCCTAGTCTGGGGACTTTGGCTATTGTGACAGCTGCTCTCAGTCTGAGATTTTCAGGATTAAAGATCAGGACTTTGGGCTTCCCTGGTGGTGCAGTGGTTGAGAATCAGCCTGCCGATGCAGGGGACACGGGTTCGTGCCCCGGTCCGGGAAGATCCCACATGACGTGGAGCTGCTAGGCTCGTGAGCCATGGCCGCTGACCCTGCGCGTCTGGAGCCTGAGCTCCGTAACGGGAGAGGCCACAACAGTGAGAGGCCCGTGTACCGAAAAAAAAAAAAAGATCAGGACTTTAAGAGGAGTCAAGAGGATCATTGTTGAAATTCAGTGAGGGAAAGATGTGATTCATTACTCTATTCTGCCTATATGTTCAACATTCTTTATAATAAAAAGTTCAATAAATAAAAGACCAGATGAAGAGCTGTGAACAGTGATCATCCAGCTAATAAAGCATGTAAAAGGCGGCAGTTATGCATCACGACTCTGATGCCTATGATATAAGTGAAAGATAAGAGTGGTTCACCCATACACCTACCTTGCCACATCCTGAACTTAGTCCAGCCTTCCTAATCATTTCTATAAATGCTTTTTATTCCTCCCTGTAAACACAACTCAGGATGAAATTAAAATGAACTTGTCAATGGAATATTCCATACCAAAGAAGCAAATGCTGTATTGAATATGACTCAAGTGCAAACATGTGCCTTGCACGTAACTTCTCAGATGTGACACCATTGCACAAGGAAAGCTCCCCTCGCACAGTGCTTTACTCAAGAGACGCTCAATACATAAGGAAAATGTGGAGGTGATTGATGTGAGTCCACTGTTAAACTCTGGGTTCTCAGAGGGTGGAGAGCAGAGTGGGATGGAGCTGCTCTTTGGAAGGCTGCATCCAGGTATCATGGTGGGTTGGTGCCTGCCTGGGTTCCCCCACTCGCAGCTCCTGTGAGTGTTGGCTATTAAAGGGCTCACAGCTGGGGAATTCCCTGGCAGTCCAGTGGTTAGGACTCTGCCCTTTCACTGGGGGGGCCCAGTTTCAATCCCTGGTCGGGGGGAACCAAGATCCTGCAAGTCGCGTGGTGTGGCTAAATAAATGAATAAATAAATAAATGGCTCACAGCTGCCCCCACTACTCGAGAATTATCCTCAGCCAGAAGCATATGCTTCTCACCAGCAGCCCACAACCAAAGAAAGACTGACATCACAAGGAGGACCAACTCTTAGTTCTATTCATACCCAGAACTCCGCAAAGGATCAGGCTGAAGCTAGACTCCAGCTGAGACTGTCTCTTTGCTAAGCTGCTTCTCCTGCCCGCTCCTGCTTCCCTCACTCCTTTTCTCCCTAGAGCTCTCCTCCAATAAATCACTTTCACAAGAATCCCCATCTCCAGCTCTGTTTCTAGGAATCTCATCCTAAAAAATCAGGGCACAGAACTTTCACCAGCTTTTCCCTCCCTACATCACTCTGAGATACTTAACTTAGAGCTAAAATTATGTTTGCGCTTCCAAAGAGAAAGCTGTTAGGAACTGAAAGAGCTGGGCTGAGCCCAAGGATGCTTGCAGCTACAGGCCTGTCAGGAGCAAGGAAATGGAAATCTGGATCACAAATGCTGTCTGATAGAACTTTTCCAAAAATGATATCCACTAGCCACAGGTGGATTTATTTTTCCATTTTATTTTATTTTTAAAAATTGTTTATTTTTTAAAATTAATTTTTATTGGAGTATAGTTTCCTTACAATGTTGTGTTAGTTTCTGTTGTACAGCAAAGTGAATCAGTTATACATATACATATATCCACTTTTTAAGATTCCCTTCCCATTTAGGTCACCACAAGCACTGAGTAGAGTTCCCTGTGTACATGTGGCTTTTGAGCACTTGAAATGTGGCTAGTGTGACTGAGAAACTAAAATTTCAATTTTTTTTTTTTTTTTTTTTTTTGCCGTGACTCACAGCTTGTGGGATCTTATTTCCTTGAGCAGGGATCGAACCCAGGCCCTCCGCAGTGGAAGCAAAGAGTCCTAACCACTAGACCACCAGGGAACACCCTCAATTTTATTTCATTTTCATTAATTTAAACTTAAATAGTCACATGTGGCTCATAGGCACCCTATCAGACAGTATAGACCTAGAAAGAGGAAGTGGTGCAAGAGATACACAGGTTGGAGCAGGTGTTCAAAGCAAGTGTCCTATGAAGGCTTTGGGAGAGAAAGCAGATTGAGAGCAAAGGGCAGAGTCAAACTAGAAATTTATTTCCGAGTGCAAAGTTGGCAAAGCAGCCTGAGGTGGGAAAATGGGGAGGGAGTCCTCCTAATTTTCACCCCAAAGGGCCTCGCCTTTGGGCTCATGAGCCTCAAAGGAAATGGAACATCTGGGACAGGGTCTGTGCTCTCCACTGTTTTCATTGTCTGCTGCTCTCTGCCCCCAGCTCAAGGACAGAGGATACAGATTGCTGGACCATTCACTCACTCAACACCATTAAAAAAGATGTATTAAACACCTTTTATGTGTCAGGCAGTAGAATCTAGAGGTGAAAAAGATCTTAAAGAAATGACAGTCCCACAAGAAAGACAAAAACTCAAAGTACAACCAGGAAGATAGAATGGTGGGCACAGCAGGATAACTGGCCAATCTCCGGCAGCCACTCTGGCTGGGAGCGGTGGAAGGAGTCCTAGAAGTCGCATGTGATCTTGGGTATTTTGGGTCTTGGAGGACTCAGGGCATTTTTCCTTGAAGAGAAGTAGGATGCAGGAACCCTCCATGCAAAAGGAATAACAGTCCTGCCAAGAGGTAGGTGGTATGCATGGTGCCCAGTGGTTCCTGACAAGACTGAGGAGGGCAGCTATGGACCAGAGCTCTTGGGAGATTGGCACCAAAACATGCAGGATTTGGACCCTGTGGGTGATGGAGAGTCAGCAGGAGGTGACTTATATTGGCTGTGTCCTTTGGAACAGTCATTTTGCTTTCAAGGAGAGCCAGGCACCAAAGGGCCTAGGCCAGGGAAAGGATGGTGAATGAGGAGGTTGGTGTGATAGTCTAAGCTCAAGTGGGGGTGGCCACGGTGGCGGTGGCACATGCTACTTCCTGGCCTTGGCCTGGGGCAACAGCTAAGGCTGAGTATCCCTAGGGCCATAGACCCCTGCCAGGCTTGGACCTGGCCTCCCTACCATGATCTCCACTTGGGGCAGAGGTGGCTGCAGTGCAGATGGGCTGGGGGACTATAAATAGCTGGGGCGCATACATTAGCATGCCAATGCACCCGCACCCCATCCTCTATGCTAATGGCCCACCATGCGCCTGAACACCTTCTGTTCCCCTGCATGCATTTGCATGCACAATTAGCATAATCTTGTATAATTAATGAACAGCGTCAATTTTAGCTCCTAAGTAATTTGATTAACATGTTGATAGGGCACTTACTAGGCTCTCCAAACCTCAGGGCTGGGCATGGGCCTGAGGAGAGGGGGAGAGGAGGTGCAGAGACTGCTAAGGGGCCCCCAGCTGCCCATGAAGAGTGGTGGTAATTCTACTTTCCCTTAATGGGGCCTGAGGGGAGGGAAGAAGGGGTGAAGGGGCTGTTAATGGGAGGTCTCTGGGCACCCCATGTGGAGTGTCAGGGACAGGCTGGAGCAGTGGGTAACATAAGCATGAAGCCTGTTTATTCCTGTGTGGACACAGACATACACATACACGCCTTGCACATCCCCCAGCCTGGGGAATCTTCTGTGAATGCAAAATATGGGATTCCATGGGAAGAACAGGAGGAGGGACTGAGAAGAAGTAGGAGGGCTGGGCGATGGAGGATGGATGGAAGCCACAGAGAAGGACAGTGTGCCTGTGAGTGATTTAGGGATGGAAAGTGGAAGGTGGGGGTCCCAAGACTGAAGGGAAGAAGTCGTGTGTTCCTCTGGCCTTGGGTGGGCGAGCCAGGCTCCAAAGCCAGAGACCCTGGTACTTCCTATTTGTGAATCATGTGAGGAAGAGGTGGGGGGCTGGCATGCTTCCACAATGTGCCAAGCAACCCAGGGCAGAGAGAATAGACAGAAGGTTGAATGTTGCCTCTATCCTATTAGAGAAGGACCCATTCCCAGCTCAGACCTCCCAGGGCCCCTGGCAAAGGCTCACGTTCCTCTCCTGCTCAACTGTGTGGTCAGAGTCAGGAAGTACTTCTCTGGTTCTAACTAAACTTCCCTGCTACTGTCTAGGCTCAGTTGTACTTACCCTCAAAGAGGATCAGTTGGGGTGAGGGTGGGATGGGGGATGAAATAATATTGTGGCAGGTACTATGCTGGCACTGCATAAATACATCTTACCTAACTTTATAACATCCCTACTATCTGAGGTCAGCTTCTTTTGACAAATGAGGAGACTGAGGCTGAAGGAGGTGAGACCTTGCTCCGAGTCATATGACGAGACAGTCCAGGTTGGCATGAGTCCCCCAGCACTGACTAGCGCTTTATAGAGAGAATTTATCATTCAAATTGCAGACAGTTCACTCACTAGCCACGTCCCACTCCACCGTTTACAGTCCCCAGGCCTCTTCATGCCTGCACTCCCTCTCTCTTTCAATATCCTCTGGGGGCATTAACCACGGCTCTACTCTTGCCTCAGCACGGGGGCCACTCTGACCCCAGTTGCCCAGATGTCCTGCCATAAGCCCTTGCTCTGAATTAAGGGTGGCTTGGGGACCCTTGTCCTTGTGACTGGCATCCAGTCCACATGACTCCCAGGGTACATGGGGGAATTTCTTATTAACCCCTTCTGCATCTCCTTCCATCAAATGCACCTAGCTCTGAAAAGGTTGGAGTAGGGAAGGAAGTGCAGTTCATTCTGTAGGCAAGAGGGAAAACCTCAGTCCCACTTCAGCACTGACCCAGCAGGGAGGTTATAGGACCTCAGTTTCCCCAAGGGGAATTGCCAGAATGGGCCCTAGACACAAGGCTGTGTTTGCAGCATCAGTGTGGGAGCCAAGAGACCCTACTGGAAAGCATAGAAGGAGACAGATGCTACTGTGAGCTTGTTTTGTGGCTGCAGAGAAAAAGAGTGAATGTTAAATTGACCACTGGGTTAGGAGGAGGGGCTGATTCTTTCACAACTCCCACAACCCTTCTCATCAAATTGCATTTGTCAGGTTGCAGCTGACCTATGCATTGGGGTCTAAGTTTGCCCACAACGGGGTAGACTACAGCTTATCTCTGCCAAGTGGCTCAGACATGACCTGTTTCAACAGTGTCACTGTACAACATCCACTGTTCACCAGACACAGCTACATGCCAGGGAGTATCCATAGCCTACAGTGACTGTCCAAGTGCAGGAGCCAGAGGAGGAGAGCTGTGGGCCTCCCATGGGAGGACATCTTCCCCATTCACTCCTACCACAGTCATCCTGGCCAATCAAGTAAATATTTAGTCTTAGAGCTGTGACATCCAATAAGGTAGCCATATCTAGTTATTTAAGTTTGAATTAATTAAAATTAACTAAAATTTAAAATTCAATTCCTCAGCCACAGCATATTTCAAATGCCCAATAGGTACACATGACTACTGACTACCATATTGGTCAGTGAAGCACATTTCCATCATTGCAGGAAATTCTTTTCCATAGTGCTGTCTTAAAGCCTTATATTGTTCTCTAGTTCCTCTTATCATTATGTAAAGGCTTATGTAATTACATTTTGTCTCTTCAACTGCTCTGTAAGCTTTCAGAGGGCAGGAATCATTGCTTAAACTTCTCTATCTTTCCCCAAGCATCTATCATAGTGCCTGCCCCACAGCAGGTGCCCATTGATTCATAATTACTATGACGGGATGAATGCTGTATCAAAGCCCCCAAACAGAACTTTGAGAATTGCAGAGCAAGGATCTTTGAAAATCTGTTCCTCCATAAAGCAACAGGAACATAGGCAAAAACTGTCAAAATCAAATTTTTTGGAACTCTGAAAATTAACAAAAGGTTTACAAAAATCCAAGGGGTGTTTATTCAAGAAAAATGGCTGAATCTTAGTAAAAACAGAGAATTTTGCAGTGGTTTTTGTTTTGTTTTGTTTTATTTTGTTGCCACGTTCCACAGCTTGTGGAATCTTACTTCCCCAGCGAGGGATTGAACCTGCTTCCCCTGCAGTGGAAGTGTGGAGTTCTAACCACTGGACTGCCACGGAATTCCCTGCAGTGTTTTAATTTGCCCTATTCCCAGCTCTGCAGTAGGCTTGCAACCATGGTAGTTGTAAAAACTAGCAGCCTAGTAGCCACTAAAAGGGACAGATTGGATTTGGAACTTCTCAACAAGTTGTATTCCCAGACAATTGTCACTATTTGATCTGTCTCGCAGTTTCCTGACAGCCCTATTTTCAGAACTTGTTATTTGACCTGACTTAGAACTTGCTTAGTGGGAAAAACCCTACTCTCAGGGTGTTTGTTGAAAACAACCTGTAGCAATTGTTGAACACTGCTGTTGCTTGAGACAATGACATTGGTTGAGGCAAACGAGAGTCTGGCCAAAAAACTTTAAAGGAAAAAGTGGGAATGAGATGTTCATAGGGGGCTCTGAAAAGCTCTTATATATTTCTGGATATCTAAATGGCCATGTGTATGTGCAGGGAAGAGAACATGTCCAGGAAAGATCTCCAAAGGCCCTAGTCTCTCATCTCTGGCTGACCCTGAAACCCTGCACAAGCAGGAAGTAAAGGTTAAGGTAAAGTTGTAAATTGCTGGAGCATTGAAGGCATGCCCCAACACACACACAGAACCTTTTGGCAAGGGTTGAAGACTTATTGGTTCAAGGCATTTAAGGAAATGCCTGTCCAATAATGAGCTGACCACTAACCTAACTGAACAGAAACTTCCGTGGCCACACATGACAGAAAATATAGACTCTATATAATCAGTCCAGGAAAGTCACTAAACAAACAAACAGCAACAGCAACAAACACTGGGAAGGGGGGGGATATGATATCAAGAGTTACCACATTATATTATTAAAATATTGAGTTCTCAACAAATAATCATGAAACATGCAAAGTAACAGGAAAGTATGGTCCAAATGTGAGACATAAAGCAGTCAATAGGAACTGTCCCTAAGGAAGCCCACATGTTAGACTTACTAGACAAAGACTTTAAATCAGCTATTATAAATATGTTTAAAGAACTAAAGGAAACCATGTCTAAAGAACTGAAGAAAAGTATGAGAATAATATCTTACCAAATAGGGAACATCAATAAAGAGATACAAATTATTATAAAGAACCAAATTTAAATTCTGGAGTTGAAAAGAAAAATAATTGAAATAAAAATTTTCTAGAAGAACTCAACAGCAGAAGAAAAATGAGTTGACAGAAGAAAAATGTCAGTGAACTTAAGATAAGTCAATTGAGATTATACAGTTCTGGAACAGAAAGGAAAAAGAATGAAGACTGAACAGAGCCCATGATGTTGTGAGACACCATCAAACATACCAACATATGCATAATGGGGGTCTCAGAAGAGAAGAAAGGAAAAGGGGCAGAAACAATGAAGAAATAATGACCCAAAACTTCCCCAGTTTGATGAAAAACCTTATCCCACACATACAAGAAGCTTAATGAACTCCAAGTAGTATGAACTCAAAAAGATCCATGTGTAGACAGACACATCATAATCAAACTATTGAAAGACAAAGACAGATAAGGAATCTGGGAAGCAGTAAGGAAGAGAAACAACTCATCATGTACAAGGGAGCCTGAATAAGATTAACAACTGACTTATTACCAGAAACCATGGAGTCAGAAGACAGTAGGATGATATAAAGTGCTGAAAGAAAATGACTGTCAACCAAAAATTCTATATCCAGCAAAACTATCCTTCAAACATGAAGGATAAATTAAACAAAATTAAATAAACATGAAAGATTAAGACATTTCTAGATAAACAAAGACTGAAAAAATTCATCACCAATAGATCTTTCCTATAAGAAATAGTAATGGGAGTCCTTTAGTGTGAAATGAAAGGATACAAGACAGTAATTCAAATCCCCATGAAGAAATAAATAATACTGGTAAAAGTTAACTATTCAGGTAAATATAAAAGACATTATAAATGCATTTTTGTTCACAAATATTTTGTTTTCCTACCTAATTTAAAATACAACTGTACATGTGTGGGGGAAGGGGGTACATGGAACACCGTACTTTTTTTTTTTTTTTTTTTTTTGCGGTACGCGGGTCTCTCCCTGTTGTGGCCTCTCCAGTTGTGGAGCACAGGCTCCGGATGCGCAGGCTCAGCGGCCATGGCTCATGGGCCTAGCCGCTCCATGGCATGTGGGATCTTCCCGGACCGGGGCATGAACCCGTATCCCCTGCATCGGCAGGCAGACTCTCAACCACTGCACCACCAGGGAAGCCCGGAACACTGTACTTTTTACTCACATCTTCTGTAAACCTAAAACTACTCTAAAAATAAAATCTATTAAAGAAAACATCAGAAAGCAGTAATTATAAAACTGTGTTGATGGGCTTATAATGTGTAAAGATATAATGTGATTGACAAGGATGTGACAGGAGAGGAGTGGGAATGGAGCTATATTGGAGCTATATATGGAATCCATTATGTATTATTTTATATACCTGTATACTTAATTTTGAAATTAAGTTTATATTCATCTAAAATAGATTGTCTTAGGGACTTCTCTGGTGGTCCAGTGGTAAAGAATCTGCCTTACAATGCAGGGGATGTGGGTTTGACCCCTAGTCTGAGAACTAAGATCCTACATGCTGCAGGGCAACTAAGCCTGCATGCCACAACTACTGAGCTCATGTGCCCCAACGAGAGAGCCCGTGTGCCACAAATCACAGAACCCACATGCTCTGGAGCCCGCACACCACAACTACAGAGCCCATATGCCCTGGAGCCTGAGCACCACAACTACAGAAGAGAAAAACCTGCCACCACAACTAGAGAGAAGCCTGCGTGCTGCAACGAACAGCCTACATGCTGCAGTGAAAGATCCCACATGCCTCAATGAAGATCCTGCATGCCGCAACTAAGATCTGATGCAGCCAAAAATAAATAAAATAAATTCTTAAAAAATTGATTGTCCTAAATTAAGACACCGAATGTAATTCCCAGGGCAACCACTAAGAAAAAAAGCAGTAATGGAGGAATAGAGCAACTATATATATGACAGATAGAAAACACAGCAAATGGCAGACATAAATCCTACTTTATCAGTAATTACATTAAATATAAATGGATTAAACACTCTAATTAAAAGGCAAAAATTGGAAGAATGGATTAAAAAACATTATCTATATGCTGTCTGTGTGAGACATAATTTAGATTCAAAGATAGAAATAAGTTGATGATAAAAGGGTTGGAAAAGATTTGGAAAAGGGTTAAGAAAGCTCTAACTAAAAATTTCTGTAGCAGCTATATTAATATCACACAGAATAGACTTTAAGACAAAATTGTTACATAAGACAAAGACAGATATTTTATAATTATAAACGTGTCAATCTATCAGAAACAACAATTATAAACATATGTGCACCTGATAATAGAGCTCCAAAATACATGAAGCAAAAAATGATAGAACCAAAGGAAGAAATAGATAATTCAACAATAATAGTTACAGATTTCAATGCCCTACTTTCAATAATGGATAGAATGACTAGACAGAAGATTAACAAGGAAATAGAAGACTTGAACAACACTCCTATTGTAACTCACACAATAAGTGAATTACATTTTACATAGCACCTTCAAGACTTAGCATAATAAAGATTTCATTTCCACCTAGGGTGATCTGAATTAAACACGGTCTCCATAAAAATGACACACAATCAGAGTGGAAAGGCAACCTACAAAATGGGAGATAAGATTTGCAAATCATATATCTAATAAGGGGTTAATATCCAGAATATATAAAGAACTCCTACAACTCAACAACACTACAACAAATAACTCAATTAAAAATGGGCAAAGGAATTCAATAGACATTTCTCCAAAGATGATGTATAAATGGCCAACAAGCATCTAAAAAGATGCTCAGCATCTCTTGTCCTTAGAGAAATGCAAATCAAAACCATAATGATACATCATCTCACATCCATTAGGGTGGCTACTATAAAAATTTAAAAAAACAGAAAATAACAAGTGTTGGTGAGGAAGTGGAGAAATTAGAAACCTGTGCACTGATGGTGGGATTATTAAATGGTGCAACTGCCATGGTAAAAAGTATAGTGTTCCTCAAATAATTTAAAAAACAATCATATGATTCAGCAATCCCACTCCTGGTTATATATATCCAAAAAAACTGAAAGCAGGGTCTCAAAGAGATATTTTCACACTCATATTCATAGAAGCATTATCCATAGTAGCCAAGAGATGGAAGCATCTGAATGTTTATCAATAGATGAATGTGGTATATACATAAAATGGAATATTATTCAGCTTTAAAAAGGAAGGAAATACACATAACATGTAGCATCCTATTACATGCTACAACATGGATGAAACTTGAGGACACTATGCTAGTTACAAAAAGACTAATACTGCATGATTCCACTTATATGAGCTATAAGTATATAAGTATATATGTATAAAGTAGCCAAATTCATAGAAACAGAAAGTAGAATGGTGGCTATGAGGACTAGGGAAGGGGAAAATGGGGAGTTGTTGTTTAATGGGTATAGAGTTTTTGTTTTGCAAGAAGTTCCGGAGATCTGTCACACTACAATGTGAATATACTTAATAATACTGGATTGTACATTCAAAAATAGTAAAGATGGCAAATTTTATATTATGTGGTTGTGGGTTTTTTTAAACCATAATTTAAAAAATGACATCAGGAAGTAATTCTTTGGTAACCTAGACAATCTAACTGTAAGGTTAATATGAAAAATATGATTAAGAATAGTTGGGAAAACATAGAGTAATGAAGAAAGAGTACTAGATCTACCAGTTACCAAAATATTTTATAAATCTTCAAAAAGTAAAAAAGCATCATATTTCCATATGAATAAATAGATAGTAGGTATAATAAAATAGGATGGAAAGTTCAGAAATACATGCAATTACATTTAGACTATAACATGGGTGATATTTACAATTGGTGGGAGAAAATAGATTATTCAGTAATTGCTGTTGGGACAACTAGCAGCTATTAGAAAAAAATATATAGATGGACCCATATTTCCTACCTTTCACCAGGGTAAATTCCAAATGGATGATTTCCTCTTCCAGCATTATGGCAGACTACATATCTTGAAGTGCCTTCCCATTATAACTAGATCCTGTGCTTTTATCTAAAAGGTAAGGAAAATCTCCAAGGATATTAAAAATCAAAAACAAGTGAGTTGAAATCTGAGTGGAAACCATGAACTATAAGCTAACACAAATATTAGGGTGGTAGTGGTAGCAAATGCCAATATAAACACTGGGATGGAGAACAGAGACACCTCAGAGGAGGGCCCTGGATCCTCTGAGGAACCTAGAAAGGTCCCAGGTTGGTAGCACCCCCTGTTCCTGTTAGAATCAAACACAAATCATTCCAGAAGAAAGCGTACCCCATTTTGGTTCAACAAAATATGAGCTAAAATTATCACTACTACAACAATAATGACAAAAGCACCAAACCAAGGAACAAGCTTCATGAATGAGAGTCAGCAGAAGTAATGAACAATAGATTTAGAACCCCAAGGACTTTAGATATTGGAACTATCAAATACAGAATGTTGTGTTAGTTTGTGCTGTGCTTTTCAGCAGCAACAATGGAAATATTTTCAAATTGCTAAGTAAAAAATAAAACACAAAAACTATCAATCTAGAATATATTCCCAGGAAAACCATTTTTCAAGAAAGAGACTGATATAAAGACATTAATAGCAAAACAAAAGTGAGCATGATGTTTACCAACACAGACCTTCACTAAAGTACAGACTTCTTAAAAGATGTACTTCAGAAAGAGAGAAAATGACCCCAGAGGAAGTTGTGAGATGCACAAAGGAAAAGAAGAGCAACAAATTTTGGTAAATCTAAAGAAAAATTGTTCATCTATAACAAAAACAATAATAACAATGTGTGGAATTTTAAAAGAATTAAATTTCTGGGCTACATGGCTTATAAATGGAACAGGGGTAATAAAACAGTCTAAGATCAGTGCTGTGCTGGTAAATGTTTAACAACCACTTCCAGAGGGGGAAAACCCCTGATTTATAATGTTTGTTGATTTCCATGGTTATAAATATATATGTTTCTCCCATGGCTGATTTCAAGCTACCAATATGATGTCATTAAATATGGAGTTGAGAAGAGATGCTAACAATTAGCTCCTATGGACCAGTATGAGCCAGCTCCAGCACACCACTGTCAAAGATCCAGTCAGGAAAGGAATTACAATTTTGTTAAGAGTATATAGTAAATGTCAAGGGTAATAAATAAAAGCATAAAAATGAAGTGAATAAACTTCTAAACCAGTATATGGAAAAACGGAATAAGAAATACATACACTGCATCAAACAAAATATTCAAAATTTTTTTTTTTTTAATAGCAAGAAAGGGGTTTCCCTGGTGGCACAGTGGTTGAGAATCTGCCTACTAATGCAGGGGACATGGGTTCGAGCCCTGGTCTGGGAGGATCCCACATGCCGCAGAGCAACTAGGCCCGTGAGCCACAACTACTGAGCCTGTGCGTCTGGAGCCTGTGCTCTGCAACAAGAGAGGCCACGATAGTGAGAGGTCCACACACCGCAATGAAGAGTGGTCCCCGCTTGCTGCAACTAGAGAAAGCTCTCACACAGAAACGAAGACTCAACACAGCAAAAATAAATAAATTAATTAATAAACTCCTACCCCCAACATCTTCTTTAAAAAAAAAAATAGCAAGAAAGGAAAACAAAGAAACATGGAAGTGGAACAAATAGAAGGCACAAAGCAAGATGGTAGAAAAAAGTTGAAATAAATCAATAATCTCAATAAGGTAAATGGATAAACTTGCCAGTTAAAAAATAGACTAGATTAAAAAAATAAACCCAGTGATATACTGTTCAAAGAGAAATATCTGAAACATAAGGACACATAATGGTTGAAAATAAAAGGATAGAAAAAGGTATATGAGGCAAATATAACCAAGAGTTGAGAGATCCTTTAAATAATATCAGATAGGAAATTCCCTGGCAGTCCAGTGGTTAGGACTTGGCGCTTTCACTGCTGGGGACCTGGGTTCAATCCCTGGTCAGGGAATAAGATCCCACAAGCCTCGGAGCATGGCGAAAAATAAATAAATAAATAAAATCAAATTAAAATAGACTTTAAAGCAAAACTATTATTAGAAATAAAGGATCAATGCTGATAAAAGGTTCAATTCAGAAGGAAGTTATAAGATTTTAACAAAATAGTCTATATATATATTATTAATTTTATATTAATCTTCCACATGAAATTTCAGTTTATCTTTGTGGTATATAATTGATGAAACCCACAAAGGTAAGCTGAAAGTTCACGTGCAAGACTATAACCTCATCTCTCAATTTTTAATAGGTCAAGCAGACAAAGATAAATACAGACCTGAACAACACAATTAATAATCTTGAAAAAATGGGCATATATAAAATGGTAGACTCCTAGATCCTAAAGATCAATGAACTCCAAGCACAAAAAACATGAAGAAAACTACAACAAAGCACATCATAATGAAGTTGCTAGAAATGAATAATAAAAAAATTTTTAAGCAGCCAAAGATAAAAGAAATATGTACACAGGAATAAAGATAATAATGGTATCAGATTTCTTATTGGGAATGCAAGAGAAAAGACAGTGGAGCAACATCTTAAAATAACAACTACTACTAATACTGCCAACCTATAATTCTATACCCAGTGAAAATATCTTTCAAAAAATTACAAGAAAAAAAAATTACAAGAAATATTAAAGGATGCCCTTCAGGCATAAGAAAAATGATACAAGATGGAAATATGAATCTATGGAAAAGAATGAAGAGCAATAGAAATAGTTATATGGGTAACTATATGATATTTTTCATATAATTTAAATCTCTTTAAAAATAATTGACTGTTGAAACAAACATAATATCAATGTACTGTAGATTATAGAACATATATAAAAATAAAATTTAAGACAATAGCACAAAGTGGCATAATTGAAGGTAGACTGCAATAAGTTAAAGATGTGTACTTTAAGTCCTAAATCAATTACTAAAATAACAAAATAAAGAATTTTGCTAATAAACCAACAAAGGAGATAAAGTTGAATAATAAAAAATACCTGAATAATCTAAAAGAGTAGAAAAAAAGGAAAAGAACAAAAAAGAGACCGAACACCATAGAAAGCAAATATCAAGGTGACAGACTCAAACTTAATCATATCAATAATCACATTAAATGTAAATGGTCTAAATATACCAATTAAAGGCAGAGATTATCAGATCAGATGAAAAACTGAATGACATACTGACTATAAGAAATGCATCTTAAGGACTCAGAGGCAAAAAAATATATACAAATCAATTTTCCCTGCAAAGTAAAGGAGCTGTTACAGTGGAGGATTACTGGACTGAATGTCAATATTATGACAGAAAAAAAAAATATATGTGTCATCTTGGGCATGTTACTTAACTTCTTGTCTCATATGTAAAATGGGATAGTAGTAGTATTGTTGGGAAATTATGTGAGATAGTATATGTAATGTAGAGCACTTAGAATGGTATATGGTTCAACCAAAGACTATATATATGTTTGCTTTCTTCATGGTATTTTATTGTGTATATGCAATATAATTAATTTAGCTAGTTTCCCATTGATCAATGTATAGCATTTTCAATTCCTCTGCTATTCCAATGTTGTTGTCAATATCCTTACATATCCATTACCATTGGTAAAAAAAAAAAGATAGTCTCCTTATTTTTCTCCTAAAAGATTAGCTTTTCATATTTAGATTTTCATTATTCTTATGGTTGTTTGATTTTTGTATTTGGTTTGTATTAGAAATCTATGACTATTCCCACTGCCACCCTTAAGTAAAATAAATTACCCTTAAATAAAATAAAATAAATCTCGGGCTTCCCTGGTGGCGCAGTGGTTGAGAGTCCGCCTGCCGATGCAGGAGACACGGGTTCGTGCCCTGGTCCGGGAAGATCCCACATGCCGCGGAGCAACTAAGCCCGTGAGCCATGGCCGCTAGGCCTGCGTGTCCGGAGCCTGTGCTCCGCAACGGGGGAGGCCACAACAGTGAGAGGCCTGCATACCGCAAAAAAAAAATAAAAATAAAATAAAATAAAATAAAATAAATCTCAAAAGTAAGTTAGCTATGGTGTTAGAAGTTAGGACAGTGGTCACCTTTAAGGAAGAAAGAAAGGTATAATTATATTTACTGACCAGGGTGGTAGGTGTGTTCACTTTGCTGATATACAATGATCTATAAACTAATGATTTGTACATTTTTCCGTATACATGTTGTAGTGGTGTGCTAAAGCTGGTTCACCCTAGTTCATGAGGCCAATTGTTAAATAGGAATTTGTGAGTCAAGTGTCAAACTGTTGGTAGCTTAAAATTAACCATTAAGAGAGTATTTACATCATTAATTTAAAAAAATTACAAATGAGCAATTTTTCTTTTCCCAAACTGCATGTATTTCTGTTATACTACAATAAAAAAAGTTAAAAAAAGAAATGCATGTTAAATATAAAGACACAAATAGATTAAAAGTAAAAGGATGGAAAAGATTTATCATGCTAATACTAGTCAAAAGAAAGCTTGCATGGCTATATTACTATATCAAAGTAGATTTTATGGATTCATAATAAAGGGGTCAATTAAACAAGAGGACATAAAATAATCCTATATATCTATGTACCTAATAACAGTTTTTCAAATTATATGAAGCAAGACTGATAGAACCTCAAGGAAAAATAGACAAATCCACAATAATAGTTGGTCATTCCAATACCCTTCTCTCAATAACAGAAAAAAAAATAGGCAAAAAGTCAGTCAGGATATAGTAGACTCAAATAACACTTATCAACTAATGTGACCTATTTGATATTTATAGGACATTCCATCCAACAACAACAGAATACACATTCTTCCCAAGTGCACACAAAACATTTATCAAGGCAGGCTATATTCTGGGCCATAAAATGCGTCTCCAAAGATTCAAAAGGATTCAAGTTATAAAAAGTATATATTCCTTGACAGTTGAATTAAATTAGAAACCAGTAATGGAAATATGCTAAGAGAAGCCCCAAACTTTTTGAAACTAAATAACGCATGTGTTAAAACAAAATGCAAAAGGGAAATCAGAAAGTACTTTTAATTAAATGGAAATGAAAACATAATATATCATGATTTGTGGTATGACCCTAAGGCAATACTTAGGGAGAAATGCATAGCACTAAAAGTCTGTTTTAGACAGAAGGAAAGGTCTTAAATAAATGACCTCAGCTTCCACTCTAGGAGACCAGAAAAAGGAGAGGAAATTAGGCCCAAAATAAGCAGAAGGAACTAATAAATATCAAAATAGGAAATAGATAAACAATGGGGAAGATCAATGAAACCAAAAGGTTCTTTTAGAAGGTCAATAAAATGTAAACCTGTAGCCTGACTGATCAGGAAAAAAGAAGACACAATTTGCCAGTATCAGAAATGGGAGTGCTGACATCACTGTGATTCTAGAGATATTGGATAGGGAATATTATAAACAATTTTGTGCCAACAAATTCAACAACTTATGAGAAATGGACAAATTCCTTGAAAGATACAAATTACCGAAGTTCATTCTAGAAAAAGTAGATAGCCTATTCTATTAGAGACATTGAAATTATAGTTAAAATACTTGCCACAAAGAAAAGTCCAGGCTCAGATGGCTTCACTGGTGAATTCTACCAAGCACTTAAGGAAGAAGTAATACCAATTGTATACAAACTGTTCCAATAAATTGAAGAGCTGAATATACCTTCCAACTAAATCTATAGGCCAGTATATCAGCACATCTGATACCAAAACCAGACAAAAAAGTTATAAGAAAATTAAAGACAAATATTCATCATGAACATGCAAAAACTCTAAACAAAATTTTATTAAATTGAATCCAACAATATATTAAAAATATAATACACCATGACCAAGTGCAGCTCATCTGCGAAATGCAGGGTTGGTTTAACATCGGAAAACCAACTGATGTAATTCATCATATTAAACTAAAAAATAATAATATAATCTTAATAGATGCAGAAAAAGCCCCTGAAAAAAATCTAATACCAATTTCTGATAAAAACTTCCAGTAACAAAAAATAGTAGAGAATTTCCTCAACCTGATAAAAGCATCTATGAAAAACCTATAGCTACACACACACACACACACACACACACACACACACACATACATACATTAAAAACGTACATAATGGTGAAAGACTGAGTAATTTCCACCTAAGATCAGGAACAAGATAAGTGTCCATCCTCACCACTGCTACTATCAACATTGTACTGGAAGGTCTAGCCAGTACAATCAGGCAAGAAAGATAAATAAAAGTCATCCAGATTGGGAAGGAATAAATAAAAATGTTTATGAGGACATTTATAAAAAATAAAAAACAAGCCAAGACTGCCCATTATCACTCCTTATTTTCTCAAGGTTGTACTTGAGGTTCTAGTCAGTGCAGTAATGTAAGAAAAATAAATAAAATGTAAAAGGATTGGATAGGAAAAACAAGTCATTTTTTACATGTCTGTCTCTATAGAAAAAACAAAACAAAAGAAATCTAAAGACAAATATCTACATGCAAATATCAATTATATTTCTTTATACTATCAACAAAGACATATGAGATATAATAATGTGACATAGGGACTTCCCTGATGGTCCACTGGTAAAGAATCCGCTTTCCAATACAAGGGATGAGGGTTTGATCCCTGGTCGGGGAACTAAGATCCCATGTGCCGCAGGGCAACTAAGCCCCCACGACACAACTACTGAGTTCATGCACCTCAAGGAGAGAGCCCACGTGCCACAAACTACAGAACCCCTGTACCCTGGAGCCCACGTGCCACAACTAGAGAGAGAAAACCCGCATGCCACAACTAGAGAGAAGCCCGTGCGCTGCAACAAAGAGCCCACACGCTTCAACAAAAAGATTCTGCATGTCTCAACGAAGATCCTGCATGCTGCAACTAAGACTCAACACAGCCAAAAATATAAAAAATAATAATAAAAAATAAAAAATAATGTGACAGAGAGGAAAGATAGTATTTTAAGGAAATGTCATAGCCTTAAATGATTATTTTAGTAAAGAAGGTCAACAATTAATGAGCTAAACATCCAACTTAAGAAATTAAAAAAGAAAAACAAAATAAACCCAAAGAACTAAGAAGGGAGATGATAAAGATAAATGCAAAATTAATGCAATGCGAAACAAACATTAGAAAAAGATTGATAAAGCCGTCAGTTTTTAGAAAACACAAATAAAGGTAAAAATTGCTAGCAAAACTCATCAAGGAGCAAGATATGATAAAAACAATTAATATCAGAAATGGAAAAGGTTCACAGCTAAAGATACAGCAGAGGGACTTCCTTGGTGGTCTAGTGGTTAAGAATCCGCCTTCCAATGCAGGGGATGCAGGTTTGAACCCTGGTTGGGGAACTAAGATCCCATCTGCCTCAGGGCAACTAAGCCCATGCACTGCAGCTCCTGAGCCCACTTGTTCTGGAGCCCGTGCACCACAACTAGAGAGCCCATGCACCGCAACTACTGAGCCTGCGCAGCATAACTAGAGAGAAGCCAGCAAGCCACAATGAAGAGCCCATGTGCTGCAACTAAGACCTGATGCAGCCAAATAAATAAATATTTTTTTAAAGAGATACAGCAGAGATCAAAAAGATAAGAGAACATTATGAACGACTTTACGGAAACAAATTTGAAAACAGGCACATTGTACAAATTCCTTTAAAAATGTAACTCATGAAAATAGAGTAAAAAATAAATAAAAGGCCTAAATTAGTCCTATGACCATTAAAATATGAATAAATGACTTAAAAATTCTCTCCTCAACCCCACAAACTAAAACCAAATGGTAACAAATTTTCAAGGAACAAATCATTACAAACTAATACAAATTCATTCAGCAAATAGTAAGAGAAAGAACATGCCCCGCCTAATTATTTAAGGGTCTCATACTACGGACTGTCAAAATCATACTAGGACATTGTAAGAAAAGAAAATTACAAGCCAATCGTGTTGAACATAAATGCAAAAATCCTAAATATTATTAACAAAGCAAATCCTGTAGCATTTAAAGAAGATAGTAAATCATCATCAAGTTAGGTTTATACCAGGAGTAGTTCAGTATCAGAAAATCCATTAATGAAATTCAGTACATTAACAGTTTAAAGGAGAAAAGCCATATGATCAATTCAATACATGTAGAGAAAAACAACATGTGAAATTCAACATCTGTTCATGAAAAAAACCCAAAAAACAAAAATTAAAAAACTCTCATACCAACCATTTTTAACTTGTTGAAGTATAGCTACCAAATAGCTACAATTAGCAACATTTTAAATGGTGAAACACTGGAAGCATTTTCTTTAAAATAAAAAACAAGCCAAGACTGCCCATTATCACTCCTTATTTTCTCAAGGTTGTACTTGAGGTTCTAGTCAGTGCAGTAATGTAAGAAAAATAAATAAAATGTAAAAGGATTGGATAGGAAAAACAAGTCATTTTTTACATGTCTGTCTCTATAGAAAAAACAAAACTAAAGAAATCTAAAGACAAATATCTACATGCAAATATAAATTATATTTCTTTATACTATCAACAAAGACTTAGAAAACATAGCAAAAGATATAATTTACAATAACAACAAAATATAAATTGTACCTAGAAATAAGCTACCCATACAACTGAATGGTTCATTCCCTCACCTCTTCAAGTCCTTCCTCAAACTCCACCTTCTTAATTTGGCCTACTGTGACCACTTCATTTAAAACCACACCTCCCCCACCCCCAAATTCCTGATCAGTTTTATTTTTCTCTATTTTTTCCTACCTATCACCTTCTAACATACTTATAATTACTGTTTATTGCCCATCTCCCCAATGTCTTCTCTGTCCATGAATATGGATATTTTTGTCTGCTTTGTTTACTGTGGTATTCCTAGAACCTAGAACAGTGCCTGGTACATAGTAGATGCTCAATAAATATTTACTGAATGAGTGAATGAATGAAAACAATATGTGTATGTAGACTTTACTGAGAAAATTAATTGAGAAAATTATAAACCTTTATTGAAAGGCTTTAAAGAAGATCTATATAAATGGAGAGATAAACCATATTCATGGATAGGAAGACTCAGTAGCATAAAGATGTGAATTCTCCTCCAAATTGATGTATAAGTTAACTGTACAAAACCCCCAAAGATGTGTGTGTGTGTGTGTGTGTGTGTGTTGGTGTGGAACTTTCTACATGGATTCTAAAATTTATATGGAAGCACAAAAGGCCAAAATAGTCAGTTCTTCCCTGAAGAACAAGAGAAGATGGGAACCTTACCCTACACGCTTGTCTATATTATTTTTATATAGATAGAGTGATTCAAACAATGTCATGTTAGCACAGCGATTATCAAATAGATCAAGAGAATAAAACACAGAGTCTAGAATCGGACACACAAATAGAAGGAAACTTGATTTAGGACATAGGTGGTACTGAAGCTCATTAAGAAATGATGAGTTATTTAATAAATGATACTAGAATAATTAGTGATTCATAAATAAAAATAATTACATTGATACCTTAATTCACACCATGCCCCAAATTAGCTCCACATCGATTACTAACCTAAATGTACAAAGAAAAACTGTGAAATCTTTAGAAGAAAATATAGGGGAATATCTTTATGACTCAGCATAGAGAAAGGTTTCTTAAACAAAATGCAGAAAGAAATCCATGAGGAAAATATCGATAAATTCAACTACATTGAGTTACTTGATATACACTTCCCTGACAAAGGATCAGTATCTAAGATCTATAAACAATCATTAAAATCAATCAAAATTCCTGGTGATTTCAGTATCAATGTAAATAGATAATTCCTCCAACACATTCTTCTCTCCATTCCTTGAGTATCTCTCCTCCAGTGACCTTCTCTTTACCCTCCCTTGGCCACACTACCAATAAACGGAATTTCCAAATAATCCTACCTACAGACAACCCACTCCCTAACCACCAGCTCCAACCCCTTCTAGTACCTCAACTCTAGTAATTCTTGGCCCCATCAAAACCTATGTTCCATTCATCCCGCCTTCTCTTCACTCTCCCATAGTCCTCTCCCTTCTGAGCTTAAATTCCTTGTTCCATTTGTGTAAACACCCCTTGCTAACGCTTTTCACTCTCTTGCCCTCTCATGTTTCATCATATTCACATAGCAAACCCCTAACTCTGGCTATATGCAACCACTCACCTGTTCTGCACCTGCACTTGTGCGGCTCAGCAGGACTGGGGAAATTGCTCACTATTAATTTATGACCACAGGTAATTTCCTGATGGTCCAGTGGTTAGGACTCGGTACTTCCACTGCCATGGCCCCAGGTTCAATCCCTGGTTGGGGAACTAAGATCCCGCGAGCCGCGTGGCGTGGCCCCAAATACATAAATTTTAAAAATAAATAAATAAATAAATTTATGACCACAGATCTTAGGTGGGCCCTTAGTGCCACTTGGCAATCACAGAACATTTCCATGGTCCACTCACTCTCTTGGACAACTGTTTCATGCCCTACTGTCTCCCTCTCCATCCTCAACCTCAACTGTTGACCTTGCTTCCTATTTCACTGAGAAAACAAAGCAATCAGGAAAGAACATCCGAAAGCTCCTATGTTGGATATTCCCATTTACCCATGTCCAGGTTCTCTGTCTTCCCTGCTGCCTCCATGGATAACGTCTGTGCTCTCAGCTAAAGCCAGTCCTCCACGTGTGCAGGAGAAACCCTGCCCTTCGCTGATTAGAGGACATTGCTTCAGCCATTCTCCCTTCTAACGCTTGCATCATAATTTTCCATTTCCTACTAGGTTTTTGTCATCAGCATCTGAACAAGCTATATCTTTTTCTTGGCCTTACACTGTGCTCCTGTCACCACCCTGTTCCATCCTGTTTCTTTGATCCCTTTAGGGTGAAAGTCTAGAGTTCCTTTAGTCACTGTCTCTAATCTCTCTTCTCCCATTCTCTCTTAGACATACTCCTATCAGAATTCTGCCCCTTTTGCCACTGAAATGGCTCCTGTTGAGGTCACCAATGTCCCCCACATTGCTAAATCTAATGATTAACCCTTAGTCTTTTTATCATATCCATGAACAGCATTTGATGCAGTTGACTATTGCCTCCCTTTGGGATAATTTTTCTATCTAGGCTTCTGGGACTCTACTCCCCTGATTTTCCTTCTACTTTACTGGCAGCTGCTTCTCATTCTCCTTTGCTGGTTACACATCTCCATGACCTCTCAACATTGGACACCTCGGAATGCAGTTCTCGGACCTCTCATGTTTTCTTTCAAGACTCGTTCCCTCAATGATTTCATTCATTCAAATCTACATCTGTAGCCTGGACCTTCCCCTTGAGAGCCACACTCATGTGTTCAGCTCTTTTTCAACATCTCCACCTGGAGGTTTAGCAAGAATCTTAAATGTCATACATCCAAAACCAAACTCCTGATCTTCCTCCTCCCAAACCTGCTTCTCCTGAAATCTCCACCTTCTCAGTAAATAGGAGCTCCATCCCTTAAAGTTGCTCAGGTCAGAAACCTTGGATCCATCTTTGACTTCTCTCACCCTGTCATCTTGTCTCTCCTTCCATAACAAATCTGGTCAGTTCTCCCTATGAAGTGTATCCAGAATCCAACCACTTCTTACAAACTTCTCTATAACATCCCCTCTGTCACAGCCTCCATCATCTCTCCTGGATAATTGTTATGGTTTCCTAACTCACCTCCCTGTCTCCACCCTTGCTTCCTGCGGATCATCTTTAACACAGGAGCTAGAGTTAAAAACTTGTCAAAATATAAATCAGGTCATATCATTCTTCTCAAACACCCCCACTGGCTTCCATGTCATCCAGAATAAGTCAAAGTCCTTACAATGATTTACAGGAATGGTCTACATGCAACCTACAAGGCCCTGCATGGTCTGGCCTTCCTCCTGCCCCACCCATTGTATCTCTGACATCTTCATCTCCTACTGTCCCCCTCATTCCAGTCATCTGGGCCTTCTTGCTGTTCCTAAAACACGACAAGTACACTCTTGCCAAAAACATTCTTCTCCCAGATTCATACTTGGCTCGCTCCTTTACTTCCTTCAGGTCTTGGCTCAAATGTCAGTTTCAGTGAGGCCTTCCTTAAATACTCTAAAATTGCAATAGCCCCTTCCTGGGCACTCTCTGATCTTTCCTGATGGCTTTCTTTTTCTCCTTAGCTGTTATCACTATCTAACATGCTGTACATTTTATTCAGTTAGTTTATGTCTATCTCTCCTACTTGATTGTAAGCCCATCGACACAAGGCTTTTTGTGTGCGTTGGTCACTGCTTAATCCACAGCATATAGAAGAGACCCTGGCACAGGGTCCATTTTAACAGTAGATGTTGACATTTAACAATAGATGTTAAAAAATTATTTGTTGAATGAATAAACAACATACTAATCGGCCAGAATACGGCAACAGGCATTCTCAAAATAGCTGGTACGAATATCAATTGGTATAATCTCTATAGAGGACAAATTGGCAATAACTATCAAAAGTACAAATGCACCTTTGACCCAGAAATTCTGCTTCTAGTAATATCCTTTATATAAATTCACACATGTGCTAAGTGACACAGGGACAAAGTAATTCACTACAGCATATTTTATCCCTGAAAAAGAATGAAAACAGACAAAATGTCCAGCAATAGAGACTAAAGAAATTATAGTTCATCCATACAATGGAATATTTTGCAGTAGAAAAAAGAATAAGGAGACTGCTTGTGTCTGCATTTTCTTGCACAGACTATCTCAGGAAGGATACCCATGAAACTGGTAATAATGCTTGCTTATTTGGAGGGCAATGGATGAGTCAGCAGCAGGGGTGGGAGACTTTGCTGTCAACCCTCCTAAACTTGAATTTTAGTACGCTGTGAATGGTTTAATCTACTAAAAGGAGAACAAGGCAAGGTTTATGTTCCAATATGGAATGAGTTCTAAGATATATTGTTACAAATAGAAAGGTAAGTACGAAAGACTGTGTACAGTATGCTATGCATAGGGGTGGGGCAGACATACTTTTCATTATTTACTCTTTTATACTTTTCAAATTTTGTACCTTATATATGCATTTCCTATTCAAAAAGGAATAAAAAAATTTTTAAAAATCATGGTGGGAGAATGCATTTTCATATGCATCACCTTGACAATCCTGTGATTAAAGCTTGCTAAGTATTTCCCTATTTTTTAAACAAAGGAAATGGACGATCAGAAAACTTAAGTCAAACAGCACAGAGGCACCAGGCACCAGGACTAGAGCCCGCTTCCCTGCCAGGCCCTCCCAGCCCCTCTAGCCCAGCAGCCTCTACCACCCTCCACCCCTGCCCTCTCCATCTCCTTCCCTCAGGATACACAACTCTTATGCCCAGCCCCAGAAGGTCTGCCACCAGAGGCTTCAGTCAGGGGACCGTTTCTCTCTGCTCAGAGCCACCAACAGGGTGGTGGGTGCCACCGTGCTCTTTGGCTGATCCCAGCCTGCCTTGGCCTTGCAGCTGCCAGGCCCTTTTCCCCCGGTCTGTACCTGTCAATTATGACGGGGTCTGAGGGTGTCTCATTCCGGTTACCACAGCTCTTCCGGTCACAGCACCGGCTGAAGGAAAGATGAGAAGGGAGGGAAGGAGGAAAGGGGTGAAGGAGAGGGAGATTACAGCACGTGGTGTGGTGTGTGTGTGTGGCTCCAGGGTGAGGATGCTGATGTCCTGTCTCTGAGTATGGAATCCCTGGGCCAGAGGGGCTCACTCTCAGAGGCCTGTGGGAGACAGGCAGTAAGGGTCTTACACAGGGACCTGGAGAGCCTTTATCCTTGGGGATAAGGTTGGCCAAGAAACCCTTGTCCCAAAGGCATGCTGCTCCTGGAGGATCTAGGAAAGGGTAGGCTGCTGACCACCTACGCTCTCTGTACACTTTTTATACATATAGAAAAGAGCTCCAATTGTAAGCATGCACCTCATGAATTATCACAAAGTGAGCCCACCCATGTAACCAGCACCCATACCAAGAAATACCATGTGACTAGTGCCCCAGAAGCCCCCTCATGGTCACTGCCCTTCCCAAGGGTAGCCACTGTCCCAACCAGATTTTTTTTTTTTTTTTTTTCAGTATACGGGCCTCTCACTGCTGTGGCCTCTCCCATTGCGGAGCGCAGGCTCAGTGGCCATGGCTCACGGGCCCAGCCGCTCCGCGGCATGTGGGATCTTCCCGGACCAGGGCACGAACCCTTGTCCCCTGCATCAGCAGGCGGACTCTCAACCACTGCGCCACCAGGGAAGCCCCCAACCAGATTTTTTAACACTATTTTCTTTTCCTTGTATGAAGAGCTGCCTCGGAGGATCCTTCCTGACTGACATCTCCTGGGGAGCCTTTGCCTAGAAATGCCAAGCTCTAGGGGAATGGAAAAGGGGAGTCTAGCACTGTGTTCCCTCTTCCCCATCCTGCCTGCCCAGGGGGTGCCCTGAAGTTCACATAAGAGGCAGCAAAATTTCCTCCTCCAGCTTCTGAGCTAATCCAGGAGGCCCAGGCCCTGCCCCCATCTCCCAGTGAGCCCTCCCCAGAGCTTTATTAGTGAAGCTTCCCAGTAGCAGCAGGAGGCCTCTCTTACACTCGGAGAAGCCACATAAACAGGCCAGGCTAATGGGTCCTCAAGGACCCTCTCCTCAGCCAGCACTGTGCCCAGGGGCCTCACTCTTCCCTCATCACCCCCCACCCCCAGGCTTCCCTGGGGATCAGTGGGGAGGGGGTTGGTGGCAGTGGTAGGGGTTGGGCCAAGAGTCCAGGGGCAGGTGACCTAGCCCTTCTCACCTGCACATGATCTCATGGGTGAGTAGCACACGGCACATTTCGGGGTTCTTGTCCTGCCCCTCGTAGATGATGGCCTGGGGAAGGGGAAGTGCGCAGGCTGGAGGGGAAGGAGGCTCCTCTCAAGGCCAGGTGGAGGGGCAGCTGGGCCCTGCTCCTGGGGAAGAGCACGCCCTCCAACTCTCTCTGGGAGCCCAGGAATGCAAAGAGGGAGCTGGGAACCTGGCTTCCCAAACCAGTACCACCATCAGACTGCTCACGAGTGGCATGAGGTCTACAGATTCTGTCTGTCCACAGGCAGCTCTTTCCAGAGCCAGCTCTGCTCAGGGGCAGGGAGGTCCCCAGATCACCATGACCAAGGTCAGGCTGCTGGGAGGGCAGACACACTCCAACCTCCACGGTTCTCACAAGCATTGTCCCTCCAGGCTGTCCCGCTGGCTCCTTGGCCCCTCTCCCCATTCCTATCACCTCCACAGGCCAGGCCAGTGGCTCCCTCTTGGACTGCTGGATCAGCCACCACCACCCCACTCCCCCACCCCCAGCCAGTCCCCCAGCCTCTCCTCAGCCCTGAAGCAAGGAGCGAGCTTCCCAAACCACACATTGGGCTTCCACCTTATAACCTCTGTGCCTCGCAGCCATCCCTTACTTGTGGGTTCCTCTCTCTCCGGACATTCTCCAACCCCTTCCACACTTGTTGACCATGCAATCCCACTTTGCCACTGCCTGGTCCGCCTCCCACACCATGGAGACCACAGGCTTCTTAGAAATACACCACTTCTTCCTCTGCCCTGGGATTGGGTAGGGGCTGCTAGAAGACTGTTTGTGTGGGAAAGCCGAAGTCTCCACCTCAAGTTGCAGGCCACTGATTTTCACATCTGAGACTCAGCCCTGATCCTTTACCAGCACACACAACCTCTCTGAAAAGCCTGAGGCTTGGGGCCCTGTGGCTGCATAGTCCATCAGGGCTGACTCAGGTTTCAGTTGCCCCGAGCTCCTCATGCTGGTCCCTGGGCCTCCTTTTCTTGTCTTTTCAAGTCAGCAAGGTACTGAGGGCCTGCAGTGGAAGCTCTGGGGCCCCACTCAGTCCCCTCTCCTGGACCAGTGCACCCATCCCCCAGCTGTGGGTAGCATTAGCTGCTAAGGGCTTTCTCTTGAGAACTGGTCTCAGCAGACAGGAGCTGCTTCCCCTGAAAATGTCTAGAAGGTTACACTCTCCCCTTGGGAGTGGTCCCCAGCCAGTAACTGACCAATACAGGGGACAGAATCCTGGCCTCCTTGCCTCAAGGGGGAACAACTCTGGTGCCATTCCTTCTCCAGGGCTCCTCGTGGATCAGGCTGAGGCTAGACTCCAGCTGAGACCACCTCCTTGCTGAGCATCCCCTGCCCTGTCCTGCTTCTCCTCCCTCCCCTTCTGAGAGCTTCTCCCCATCCTCCCCAATAAACCATGTGTACTTGAATCCCCATCTAGGCTGAACTTCTAGATAACATGACCTAAGACCAAGTCATTGAACAAATATTGTCTTTTTCTTATCTAGAGGGCAAAAGTCACACATCCTCCTCCTGTGGACAGTGGTGAGAACTGTGGACAGCTAGACTGGTGAGGATGAAGGGCATGGGGGAGGTGGGGGCAGGGACAAGGATGCTTGCTCAGACCACAGGGAGATGGGGGTCAGAGAAGGGGCTGGACAGGCCTGAGCATCCCCTGGGCTGGCTCACCTGCTTGGACATGGAGTCGATGAGACGCACATAGAGGTCCTGTTCTGTCCGAAGTCCTAAGGGTGGAAAGGTGGAGAGGGCTTGCTATTTGGGGACCCCCTGTGGCTTCTGATGACTGAACACACTCCACACCCTCCCCGGCTGAAGCCAGGGCCCCTCCACCCTGGCAGTGGGGCACCAAGTGACACATGGTGTTGCGGTACCCAGTGGGCAGAGGGCCTCACTCACCGTTATTATATACCAGCTGGAGGCGATAATGGATCCCGTTGTTTGTCTTTTCACCCCCGGGCTCCTGCAGGGACAAGATAGGGAGGATACTTGATGCTCCCGGGGATCCTCCAGCCACCCCCCTCCCCCCAACTCCCTTCCCACCCAACCTTCCTCCCTACCCCCCTCCCTCCCATCCATTCACCACCCCCTTCTCCACTCCTCCACCACCTATCCGTCATCTGCTCCAGTGGGAGGGGGTTCCCTGAAACCCTCCCCACCCCCCGACCCTGTTCCTTCCCAGCGAGCCCATGAGCCTCTCACTCGGTCCTTCTCCACAAAGTCGATGAAAGCTGTACGCTCCACCTCCACCGGCTGCCCCTGCCGGTCATACATGGCCAGCACGAAGTGGAAGAAGTTGGATTTCCTGAGGTTGGAGGGGGGCTGCTTCTCAAAATGTGCTCGTGCCAGGCCCACGCCACTGTGGGGAGGAAAGTTGCTGGGCAACCACTGGAAGTGCCCTCCAGAGAGAAAGACCCCATCATCTCTGACCAGGTAGGTGGGCTGGCCAAGACTTGGCTCTGATGTGTCAAGAGTTTGGGCAAGAAATTGGATGGGCCCAATCCACCCTTGCCAGGGCCATCTCAGTTCTAGAAGAGGCCTCCCAGCCCTGAGGTCACCCCAGCCTGCTCTCATGGGACTAAGCAGCACAACAGGTGACAACAGAGGCATCCCTGGCAGACTCCTTCCCAGACTTTTCCCTGGACCTCAAATTTTGGAAGGCTGATCTCTAAAACCAGATGAACAAGCAACCCATCTTACTGACCACAGGCTCCTGTGACTGCCCTTTAGGGCCTCAAGGGGCAGCTGGGAGGTTTTGGAATGAATATCCCACTGTACCCCAGCTCCTGGCTATGTGCATGAGCCTACAGTATTGACTGGGAGATGATGAAGCCCATCAGACTCTCAAGACACATTGAACTGGCTCAGAGCCACTAGTCTGCCCAGCCTGGACCCTGGGTAATGGCTGAAGGTGGGAATGTCCTCCCCAGGTATAGGGGGACCTGCCTCCATGCTTGGAGGAAGACATCACTGGCTCCCTTGGTCAGAAGGATCTTCTTTTCTGGCCTTGCTTCCTCCTGGCTCATCAGAAACCAGTCTCAGAAGCAAAGCCAGGGTGAGAGCAGGAGGAGGAGAAGAACCAAGGCCCTATACACCAAATATTTCCTGAACCCCAATGATGCATCAAGCGCTGGCCACATGGCACCACGTGGGGCCAGAGTGAAACACCTGGAAGGGGAGGGAAGACAGATACAGAGAGCTGCAACACAAGACAGAGTGGTGGGTGCCCCTAAGAGATGTTACTATATAAAAAATGGTAAAAGCAAAGGAAAAAAGATTAATTCTTTCTGTGTGTGATGAAGGGAAGACTTCACGGTGATGGTGGCCTTCCCCCTGGTCTTTGAGGAATGAATAGGAGCTCAACCGGGGCAGGAGGCAAAAGGGCAGAACTAACAGCATTAAGAAATGGCTGTAGGTATGAGGGTTAGTGTTACTGGACCACTTCAAAGAGTGAAGTGAGGAGAGAAAAGGTTTTATTGGAAGTGCCAGACTATCCATGCATACAAAAACCAGCCCATGGAGTTTAGACTTTCTTCTCTGGGCCAAGGTCTTCCAAAGTGTGTTCTTTAGCTCTCTCATGGCTCCAGATCCTCATCCTATAAGAGTGCTATAGCCACAACTGCTGGGAAATGCATACACAGGTGTATGTGGGGGGCCCTGGGACACCCTCCAGGAATGGACCCTCCTTGACCCGCTCAGGCCAGTGCTCCCCATGTGTGGTAGCAAGCCTCCAAGATGGTTCCCCATGATCCCTACCTCCTGGTAGTCAGGTCCTTATATAGTCTCCTCCCATACTGTATCAGGATTGGTCTGTGTGGCCAATAGCATATGGCACAAGCGATAGCATACAATTTCTAAGGTTAGGTCATACAAGACACATGGCTTCTTCCTTGTTCACTCTCTTGGATTAGTCACTCAGGGGGAAGCTGGCTGCTGTGTTGTGACGATACTCAAGCAGCCCTATGGAAGGTCCACGTGGAGAAGAACTGAATCCTCCTGCCAACAGCCGGCACTAACTGATCAGCTGTGTGAGGCCTACAAACCCCAGTCAAGCCTTCAGATCACTGAAGCCTCATAAGAAACCCTGAGCCAGAACTACCCAGCTACACTGCTCTCTGATTTCTAACTTTAAGAAACTGTGTGAGATAATGAATGTTGTTTTACGTTGCTGAGTTTGGGGGTGATTTTTTTAAATGTGGCAACAGGTAACTAACACACCATGTTTACTTGACTAAAGAGCATTTTGGTGGAGGGATGTGGTTTGGGAAGTATGACTAAAGGCCACCAGAAGGCTCTGAAGTCAGGCAGGGCTTAGAAGATACTGTAAGCAAGGAGGGCACAGTGTGGTAGAAAAGTGAGAGGCTGCTGCAGGGATGCAGAGGCGAGGATGGGAATGGTGGAACTGTCTTGAGAGCCATTTAGACCAGAGTCCCATCATGGGGACATGCCACTGTGACAACATCTGCCATACTCATCACTACTTAATATTTTTCTTTGTATAATTTTAAATCAACTTACTCTTACTTGGCTTCTTGCAAAGCCATAATATCTGAAATGTCATGGGCTTCAGAAGCTTGTTGTGTTTTTACTCATACAGATTACAGTAAATACATAAACAATAAAATGAAAACTGTTTCTCCTCTTGAAAGCCTGCTTGGGAGCTTCAGCCGTCCATGTAAAATGCTAATTTTGGAGGCAGAAGTGACGGGTCTTGCTCGTCCCTGATCAAGATGAGGAGGGGGCCACCGACACCTTCTCTTCCCCACCAAAGGTTATTTCTACACGTTCCTTGCTCCAGGATCATCCTCCTCCCTCCTTCCTCGGTGTCCCTCTCTTCTCCTCAGCCTCAGGCTTACAGTCCTTTCACATCTAGGCCTTGACCCTCCCGCTTCCCACTTGCCAAGAGGCAGGGAAGCCTGAAGACAGTTCTGATCACAGCAGGTCCCTGATTACTGTTGATGAATATGCTAATGAGGCAGCAACGCTGACTCCTCCCTCCAGCCCCCAGGACCAGCTTAGGGGCAGTGAGGTTCCCCAGGGACAGGACCATCTGGGGGTAGATAAGGCCAGGAGATGGGCTGTGGGGCCATCCCAGATCACTCTGCCTTTTACTCTATCATCTAGCCCAGGAAAGGTGCCTGGAAGGCTCTCAGACAGTGGGGAGAGAGCATATGGAGAAAGAAAGAGGCCTTAACAGAGGAGGGGTGGAGGCTGAGCACGAACACAATCCCCCTGGACCCCTCAACACACCCTATCTACACAGACATTCCTGTACTTCCCAGGCCAAGAGTCAGTCATTAATGCTAAGCTTCCTCTCCCATCCATCCTTCTTGGCAAATACCAGTCAGCCCTGGGTCCTGGTTGCCTGGGGTTCCTACCAGGCTCCTAAAGACCAGACCTGGGAAGTCTGCCCTAAGCCCCAAGCCAAGCTCCCTTCACAGGGCCTGCCCTCTCAGCAGGATTGGATTCCCAGGGAGAGTGGTTGGGGGGACCAGGGGAGGGGAAAGGGAGCAGGTACCCCTGCCTGGGGTCTGTGGACCAGTAGCCAGTGCTGCCAGTTGCAGGGCATCAAGGGGTTGCACTGTCCTACTCCACTGTGGGATCAGGCTCAATTCTACTTCCCTTGAGGCAGCCCAGCATCAGCCTCCATTCTCCACCTTGCTTAGTGGGTCTGAGGCACAATCACACACATCCACGCAAAGCAATGGGACAGAGGCGGCTATAGCTCTGGGACAGGGATCACTATCAAGAATGACAGCAGGGCCTTCCCTGGTGGCGCAGTGGTTAAGAATCCGCCTGCTAATGCAGGGGACACGGGTTCGAGCCCTGGTCCGGGAAGATCCCACATGCCGCGGAGCAGCTAAGCCCGTGCGCCACAACTACTGAGCCTGCGCTCTAGAGCCCACGAGCCACAACTGCTGAAGCCCGGACGCCTAGAGCCCGCGCTCCGCAAAAAGAGAAGCCACCCAATGAGAAGCCCGTGCACCGCAACCAAGAGTAGCCACCGCTCACGGCAACTAGAGAAAGCCCATGTGCAATGAAGACCCAACACAGCCAAAAATGAAATAAATAGAATAAATACATTTAAAAAAAAAAAAAAAAAAAAAAGAATGACAGCAGAACAATATGACCCCAAGCAGACCAGGAGAAGATGGCAGAATAGGCAAGACCCCTCCTGGTCTGCGAATGTCTCCAGTTTATCCTGTTCATACCCCCGTGAGACAAGTGAGAAGACCAAGGTGAAATGGAAAAGGTTTTGGTTTAAAGAAATCCTCATATTTCCTATGAACACAGAGGACATGAGGATTAGAACAGCAGCTAGAGTGCCAGATGCAGGTCTGTCTGGACTTCTCCTGGTTCCCCCAGGCACCTCCACCGCCTACCTGCCCGTGTAGTAGGTGACCAATCAGCATCCCTGAGCAGAGTTGCAAGCTGCAAAGGGAGAGGGTGTGGAGGGGGAGGGGGAGACTTCTGCTCTTCTCCCCTTGGGAAGAGGTGATGCTCTTGCAATGAGAAAGCAAACCAAGATTAAAGAACAGAAAGAAAGAGACACAGAAATATGTTCAAACAGCTCAGAAGATAGACCCAGGCCGTGGAGAGGTCTGAGAAGCCTGCTGGGGCACCCTGGGAGAAGACATGTGCTCCCACAGTACCTTAGCGGCAGAGATGTGGATGAAGGCCAAGGTCTCTGATTCTGTGGTCTCCAAAGTGGGGTGGCCCAAGACACCCACTGGGGTGTGGAGAGAAACTGCAAGGATGTTTATTGATAGGAATCCTTTATCTGGAAGAAGGGAGAGAGGCAGGAGGAGAGCCCCAGAAGTCTGGAGAGGCAAGTGTTTTATCTGGGTTTCCCCAGAAGCAGACCCTGAGACAAGGATTCATATGTGAACACTTTATGTGGGAGGTGATTCCAGGAAACCCTGGCGGGTGTGGGGAGTGAGAGAGAGAAGGAAAGGCAGTCCCTAACAGGTGCATTATCCATGAGTAACCACTGAGGGCAGCTGCAGCTCAGCCCCCAGGGAGCTCTGGAAACAAGTCTAGAACATGTGCTTTAGCTAGTCAGAGGGCTGAGCAAGGGAGCTGGGGTCTTCATCGTCCAACTCCAGTCAGTCACTGGCTGAGGGCTTCTGGGGCGTCATCTCTCAGGTGCTTCTGGCCTGTTGGGCAGGTGGGTGGAGCAGGCTCTGGTGGTCTAAGAGTCTTAGGAGGCAGTTGCTGGCAGAGGAAGCAGACCCTTTCCCAAGGGTCCCCAGGGACGTGAGTGGGGTAGCAACTCCCAGCCATCCAGAGGCCTGCGGTGTGATGGAAGCCAGCAAAGCTACAGCCCAAGGGCCTGCGTGCAGCCTGGCAATATGCACGAGGAACTGCCTCACCTGGTGCGTATATTGCTGGAGCCTATAATTCAGAAACGTCTCATTCACTTAGCATGATAAGTGCACAAAGTGTGTCACATACACGCCTTTTCCAGGTAAATGCAGCTGAGTGATGAAAACAGCCACATTAACCACTTTTGTAAGACTCCCAAATGATTTACACATCTCCTTGCTTTCTTAAAAAGATTGTTTTCAACAAAACACTTCCCTATTAACTCTGGATTGTGCTGAGGCAGTGGGGCATGTGCTCCTGTAAAGAGCACGGATGTGGAAGGAGAAAGTGCTCATCTTCATATTTACACCAGGGCCCACTCACCCCCTTCCCATCTTCTGAAATAGCCCCCAAATTAAAGGAGACTGGGACAGAAAAGCTTCGGTGTGCACAGCTATTTTTTTGGTTGGAGGACATCCAAGCATGGGTGTGTGTGGGCTTCCTGAGTATTGTGTTGGGAATCCAGGTTAAAGGTGACACCAAGGGCAACCTGACCTTCACAGCCTGAGTCATTCAGGTAACCTGTGCTTCAGAGTACAGGGGGATGCATCTGGGGGCATCTGGGGGCTGCAGAGTTGTCTGGCTGCTATTGCTTGGCCACCCAGGGGTCCCTGGAGATGCTCCTTTTAGAGGATGAGCAGGATGCCCCAGGAACCTTCTTGCAGCAGCTGGACCTTGCCACAGCTGTCTAGGACAGACGATGCCTCCCTCACAGTCAGTCTCTGCTCTGGTCAGATGGCCATTCATAAGTCTTTACATCCTTGATTAGGTACTTATTATAAGTGCTAGCAATTTAAAACAAGCATCTCAAATCCCACAGAGGACAATGGCCGAGACTGGAGCTTTGGCCTTCCCCCAGAGGCACCTTCAGGCCTTTGTCTCCCCTGCACCCCTCTGCCCTCTACTAAATGCTAACTCTTGCCTGAATTGGCAGCCCAAGGTTCCGAGCAGTGCCTTGGCTTGGGCCTGATCCATCTTGGAATCTGGAATGCTGGGGAAATGGGGAGAAGCCCTGCTGTTATCAGCCGTTGGGGGAGGCTCCTTTTTGATCCCCCCTCCACCCTGGAGGTAGAAGGAGTAAAAGTGTGTACTTCCTGCATCTCATCCTTTGTCTCAGATTTCCCTACTGTCTCTGCTAAATCTAGATCTTCTTTTCCCCATCCTAGCATGGCTGCATAAGTCCCACCTTCCTCTCCTCTGCATCCTCTCTTCCTCCAAGCACCCTGCAGGCATCCTTTGGGTCCCTGGGACTGCTGATAATCATCAAGCTGGGCCTGGCATTCCTGACTCCAGCCAAGATCTACTGGCCTAGCCCAGAGCCTGGGAAGATAAAAGCAGAGGCTCACTGGGGTGAACCCACCCCAACGATGCGATGCGACAGTGCAGGCAGGAGGACCTGGTGCCTAGAGGCAGCTGCGCAGAACCTGGGTCTAGAAGAGCCTGCCGGAGATGAGGCTTTGGGGTTGCTTCATATCCCCTGCTCACTTGCCCCAGTAAATTATCTCAGCCACCAGGTCCCTGGACAAGGAGGGAGGGGAGGATCTCACTAGCCAGCTCTCCCATATTTCCTCTTGCTCTCAATTCTACCCAAAGACTGTCCAACCTGCTTCTCTGTGCCCACCCCCCTCGCCACCCACCCACAGGCCTGCCTGCCAGGTCCCAGGCTGAGGAAGAGCTATTAATTATTAAAGCAAACAAAAGCATTTCCTAGCAGGGATGCTAGCCTGCTGCTGCTTACAGGAAACGCAGCCCCAGCTGGCTTCCCTCTCAGGGCCCGGCTAGTATTCTGGGACCAGCTCAAGGGGGAGGGCTAGCCTGGGTGTTCCAGGAGTCTCCCCAGGCTGGGAGTCACATCAGAAGGAGAGAAGAACTGCTTCTGTGCTGAGAGATAAAGTCCTGTTGGCCCAGGGTAGGCCAGGGATCCTTGTGCAGAGTTCCCCACCAGGAAGACACTGGCAGCCTTCCCTCTTACCTCCAGCGTATGGTATGCAGCCTCTTTTTTCTCCCTACCCCTCTTTCGCTCAGAACTTTCCTTCCTGTTGGCAGGCCCTCCCTCACTGATCTTAGCAGGCTCTGGGCTTTCTCCTCCTTCTCCACCTTCTGAAAAACCCTGGCGCTGTAAAGCTGGGCAGCAGCAGCTGCTCCAGTACCTGGTTCCTGGGGTCAGGTAGATCACCAACGTGGACAGCAGAGCCCAACAAAAAAGGACTCAGTAACCTTCTAACATGCACTCCTGCTTCCTGCAGCAGATACTCATTACCCCCTATTGACTGCTCGAACCTGGTGCTGTGGACACAAGGATGAATGAGCCACCATCCATGCCCTAAAGGAAGGTGTAGGCTGGCAGGGCAAGGAAGCCCAGGACAGGCAGGGCACAGCTGACTCTGGCCTGTGATAAGCACCCTTAGACAGCACTAAGAACTGCTCCCCTGGGCAGCACTAAGAACTCCTCCCCTGGGATGGGAGGGCACAGAGAGAGGAGGTGCTGGGGGGGGAGGGTCCCAGAGGTTGTAAGATTTTATTCAGTGGGTGTGTGGGTGCTGGGAGCAGGGGAACTGTTTCAAGAGACATTGTTGTATGCCAAGAGTCATACAGAGGCTGAGAGGAAGCTTGGGATCAGACTGTGATGGGCCTTGAATGCTGAGTATCTGGGAGGAAGTGTGTGGAGGGGTCACTTAAGTTTTTAATTGGGGAGGGACACAATCAGAGAAGAGTTCTTTGGAAATGTTTCTTTGGCCCCTGGTGCATGGCAGACAGTCAGACGGTTTGGGGGGGTGGGGCGAGGTGGGAGGCTGGGACAGTGGGCTAGCAGGCTGAGGTGATACACTGGGGTTAACCTTCAAGCCAGGGAGGAAAGTCGTGGAGGGCAAGAGTGTGTGTCATGGTTACGAGCTGGCTGTGGGCACTGTGATTAGGAATAGGACCCAGAGGCACCGTCCAGAAGCCTTGACAAGCTGGCGGCTGTGGGGTGAAGGCGAAGAGCACATCAAAGACAGCTGTCAGACCCCAAGCAGCCTTGCAGGGAGTGTTCCAGGGCAAGTTCCTCCGAGACAGAGGGAGAGGAGCCTTCGGAGGTGGAAGATGGGGGAGGGGCAGGGAAAGGAATTCCTGTCATTGTTGTTTTAGGATGAAAAGACCCGAACAGAGGACTGATGGGGGATCAAGAACCAACGGATGAGATGATGGCATCTCAGGAAGAATGAGAAAGAAGTACCTCCCACCTGCTCCCCTCGGCAGGAGGTGCCCAGAGCCAACCAAACATGTGGGGGCTCCCAATCAGTGTCCTGAGACAGAGAAGCCTCTGGACTTGGAGATGAGCAGACCAGGCCTGAAGAAATTCCTCTCCTCAAACTGGGGAGGCCTTCTGAGTCCTGGTGATGCGGCCCTGGGGACTCAGACTGGACACCTCAACCCCACTCAAGACCTCTTCCCATGTGCAGACAACATTGCTGAAGCCCAATCTCATGGGAAGAGCCTCATCGCCACACTTCCTGCACCGACACAGGCTACAAGGGCACTGCCTCCTTCCCATCAGCTTCCTGCTCATCAAACCTGCTGACAGGGACAGAGGGGAATGTCAGAGAGAAATAGGAACCTTAAACCGTGAGGCCCCACTGGAACACTTCATCCTCTCTTACAAGGAGCTCTCACCACAAAGGCGGTGGTGGAGAAAAAGACAAACAAATTGACCATCTCAAATTAAATGAAAAACCAGAACCAACAGAAAAACAAACAGGATACAGAACTGTATGTATAACACAGGAAAAAAATATGTTAATGGGAAGATGGGAAGGAAATACACTAAATTATGTACAGTAGCTATTTAGAGAGATGGGGTTTTGTTTTCTATTTTCCTTTTTTCTTCTAGAAAAGTTATATCATGAGTAAAAGTATGGATATTAATACATAGGCAAGACCCTTTCTCTTCCTAAAAAGGTGAGCTCCAGAGAGAGGCCCCGGTGCTCCCTCTGGACAGTCATGAAAGCACAGGAATGCAGGAACACCATTCAGTTTGAACATGAAACAAGGTGTGTGTCTGTTAAGGGGTGAGTTTGGGGTTGATGGTGGGGTGGTATCCCCTGAACAGGACTGGGGATGTGAATGTGTGGCTGGCATCCAGGTCTGGTCTGCCCTGGAAACCCCCCAGCAGAATCCCTTCCAGCTGCTCAGACCTCGGGGAAGTCCTGCTCCCAAGTGTCCCATGTGTCTGCAGAGGCAACACCTCCCTAGTCCCAGGCACTGAGAACTCCAGGTAGGATGTCTAACCTCCCCTCCCCTTGCTCACAACTGGGGATATAAAAAGCCCAGGTGCTGTGGGGGGCTGGTCAACGAACCATTATGCTTCCTTTCCAAATCCAGGAGTCCATCCCCAACCCAGGCTCCCTGCCCAGACTCCTGCAAAGGAGTCAGATGGGTCACTTAAATGAGATGGGTGTGGGTGCTGGGTTCCTAGGGACCCCCTACCTCGGGTAGGACCCCCAGAAAAACACCTGGAGGGACCTGAGTGGCCCTGACCCATCCTCAGCCCCAATCATTCCACCAAGCCAACTGCCCACCTCATCTCTTCCCCACCAGCCGCTTCTCCATCTCCACACGTCCCCATCCTCCAACTCTGAGGGATGTGAGAAAGCAGAAAGGGGGCTGGGTTTCGTGCCTTTCCTGGCTGAGATCTGTGGAACTGGACAAGGAGGGGCACTTAACTGCCTGAGAAGGAGGGGTCAGCAGTTCCTTAACAGCTGGTGGCTGTGGGACTGCGGGCAGCCGGGAGACCTCCTCCTCTAGAGCCATGGACGGCTGGGCTAGCGAGCGGTAGTCAGAAATCAGAGCCGGGACATCCAGGAGTGGAGGCAGAAGCCCCGCCCCGGCCCGCCCCACATTCTCAGGAAGAAGCAGAGGCGCTCAGGGCGAGGTGGGCACAAGAGCTTGCCAGGACAGTGCAGAGTTGGGGCTCTCTCCAACCCCTCGCCCCAGAAGCTCGGCAAGCTGAGAGAAGGAGGCGCGGAGCCGTCCAACCCGAGCGAGCCCGGTCGCGTCCGAGCGCTTACCTCTGCGCCGCGGTGCTGGCGTCCAGGATGCCCGCGCCCTGCATCCAGGAGCGCACCGAGCCCAGGCCGGCGGGCAGCAGCGGCTCCTCCTTCAGGTTCAGCCCGCCGCGGGGCAGAGCGTCCTGCGCAGGAAACATAAGGGCGCGCAGTCGGTGGGCGCTCCCACAGCCGGGGATCCGGTCCCGCCGAGGCTGCGGGGCGTCTCAGCTCCGCCCGCCCGACGGCACCTGGCGCCTGCAGGAGCGCAGCGCAGCGCCAGTCCCGGACGCTCAGTGCGCGCCAGCCTCCTGGGCGCTCCCTCGGAGAGAGCGGGTCCGCTAGCGCCGGCGCTGTCCCCTCCCCTCCCGGGGCGCGGGGCGGGGAGATGGAGGGATTTCCCCGCGGCCTGAGCGCCGGCGGGCTGACTGAGCGCGGGGCGGTGAGGGAGGGGAGCGGAGACGGCACCCGGTCCGCGCAGAGGCGCCCTAGAGGCGCGCTCTGGCGGCTGCCCAGGGCCGCGGTCGTCGGAGGGGGGGCCCGAGCACCCCTTGAACTGCCTCAGACGAGGCGGGGGCGCGGGCCTGCCCGCCCTTTCCCCCTCGCCGCCCCCACCTCCCGCCCACCCGCCCGTGGCGCCGGCGCGGGACGCTGATTACCATCCAGGAGGAGGAGGCTGCGGGCGCGGAGCTCGGCGGCGACTGCGGCGGTAGCGGCGGCAGGAGCAGCAGCAGCCGCGCGTCCCGAGGAAAGGCAGGGGCAGCGCCGGGCCAGCAGACGCCTCCGCCGCCGGCGCCCCGCGTGCTCCGGCGGCCCGGCCCTGCCGCAGCCGCGGGCGGCAGCACCTGGAGCAGCAGTAGCAGCAGCCCGGCCGACTCCCCCCTGGGCCCGGTTCCCGCGGCGCCCCGCCGCGGCCGCCGCCGCCCGCCGCTCCCCGGGGCCTGGCCGCGGGCCCGGGCCATCCCGCCGCCGCCGCCGCCGCCGCCGCTCCCGGGGGAGCGGGAGCCGAAGGCAGGGAGCGCGGGCGGGAGGAGGGATGGCGGGAGCTGGCGGGCCCAGGGGACTGGGGGCCGGGGGAGGCGGGGGCGGGGCGGCGCGGCCGGCCGAGGGGCGGCCAGGGACGTGACATCATCGGGGGAGGAGCGGCCGGGCCCGGGCCGCCGCGGCGGGGCGGACCCTGGCGAGTCGGTCGCCGGGGCCGGGGGGCTGCGGCCTGCCCGAGGCCGCGGGAAGGAACGTGAGGGACCAGCGTGGGCCCGGGAGGCCCGGGCAAGGAGCTGACTGTGCTGCGCGGCGGGGGAGCCCGGGCGAAGCCGGAGGAGCGAGCAGGGCCGCACTCAGAAACCTCTGCCGCCTCCGGGTCTCCACTGGACAAAGTCCCGGCTTCTTCTCCGCTCATCTTCGTCTCCCAAGTACCCGCCGTACTCTCCACGCCGACGCCCGGTTCCTGCACTTGCCGCTCATTTTGACGCCTTCAAGCTTTTACTCTTGATGTTCTTTGCTCGCCCCATTGGTCTTGCCCGCCTTCCCCTGACCTCGGTTTAACCTCAGCCTGGGACTCAAACCTTTCTCCCTTAGGCTGGGCCCCAGACGCGCCGAGCGCAGTCCCTGCACCCTCCATCCCTAGTCCAGTCCCTGTCTTGTCTAAAAACTAAAAGCGTTTTCGTTTCCAACCTGGTGCCTTTCAGACACCTCTTGGGTTTTGATGCAAGTTGGATACTGAGTTAGGACGCAACTTCCTCTTGCTCCCCAGCCAGAGAATCTTCCCTCTCAGATTTCATTCCTCTTAGTTCCCGGGCCAGAAGTCATCTCGCCCTTGACCCGAGGGCTGAGCCGTTTCTGACCCTCTCCCCACATTCTGGCTTGGTGTGTCCTGACCAGGCTTTGAACAAGCCTAGAATGAGTCCATCACTTTCCTGCAGAACAGCATGGGGGTGGCCTACCCAGCCTGCTGCTTCATTTTCAGACACCCCTGGAATATCACCTTCCTGCCCTAGCTGACTCCCATCCTCTTTTGGGGGGCCTCCAAGTGTGCAGTTAGTGGTCCACCCCACATGGACCCAAATAAAGGTCTCAGGGCCACTAGTGGGCCTCCTACTACCCCAGAGGCACCCCCACCTCCTTTTCTGACCTATGCCCCCCTCCCCATCACCTGCGGGGGCTGTCACTCCCACCCAGACTTCTCAAGGTCTCAGGTTTTTTGTTTGTTTTTTTGTTTGTTTTTGTGGTACGTGGGCCTCTCACTGTTGTGGCCTCTCCCGTTGCTTGTGGCCTCTCCCGTTGCAGAGCACAGGCTCCAGACGCGCAGGCTCAGCGGCCATGGCTCACGGGCCCAGCCGCTCCGCGGCATGTGGGATCCTCCCGGACCGGGGCATGAACCCGTGTCCCCTGCATTGGCAGGCGGACTCTCAACCACTGCGCCACCAGGGAAGCCCCAAGGTCTGTTTTTACCCCATGTGAGATTATCAAAGGTAGTCTCTCTCTTTTTTTTTTTTTTTCAGTACGCGGGCCTCTCACTGTTGTGGCCTCTCCCGTTGCGGAGCACAGGCTCTGGACGCGCAGGCTCAGTGGCCATGGTTCACGGGCCCAGTCGCTCCGCGGCACGTGGGATCCTCCCGGACCGGGGCACGAACCCGTGTCCCCTGCATCGGCCGGCGGACTCTCAACCACTGCGCCACCAGGGAAGCCCAAAGGTAGTCTCTTCTTAAGGTGAATTCTTATACCAGTCTTTTTCTCCATCTCCTTATCTGACTAAATCCTTGCTCCTCCCAGTGTGGTCCCTGGACCAGCAGCTTCAGCATTAAGTGGGAGCTTGTTAGAAATGCAGAATCTTAGGCCCTGCCCAGACCTGCTAAATCAGAGCCGACCTTTTACCATGTTTCCAGGTGATTTGCATGCACATTACTTTTGAGAAGCAATGCCCTAGAGAAACCCCCCAAGGCTGTTACATACTTGCTCCACCCCTCTCTCCAACCTTCAAACCTACCTCTGGCTCTCTAAAATTTCCAACAGACAGCCTACCTCTTATTTACTGGAGAGATTATAGGGAATCTTGGCAGAATCCTGCTGGCCTTCTCAGCCATCCATGTTTTTCCTCCTTTCTCAGTTTTCTCACCCATTCTCTATTCCCCCTGCACCCAGAGAAGCATGTGGGCTCAGGGACCTCTTTGCTCAGTCCCTTCTTCTGCACCTCCTGATGTTGTCCCATGCAATTTGTTTGTGTCTTGGTACTCCTTTCCTCTGCTCAGACCTCCCCGTTCTTCAAAGAACCCTCCCTTTGTCCCCACCTCCTCCTCCTCCAACTTGTGCCACTCCTGTTTCTGAGAAAATTCACAGGCACACTCCACCAAGGCTACCTTGCCAGCCCCCAGCAAGCCACTCTTGAAGCCCTGTTGGTCTGGCTCCCTTCCAGTTCTGCCACTGTTTGTTCCTCTCTCGGCCTCAGGCCCTCTGACCCCCATGCAGCACTGGGCTCGGGCGCACCTGCCTCCTCCACACACCTGGGAAGGCCATCATGATGACCAGAGCACACCGTCTCTCCTCTTACTCCTGGGTGTGCCCCAGCTTGCTGTGTCCTGCTCCCTTCTCCCTTTCTTCTCTCAGAGAACTCAGGCTTTTCCACAGTCTCAGGGGCCATTTTTGGGGAAATGATGTCCTAGAGTGGGCCTCCATCTGCTTCTGTCAGTCCTGAGGACAGAGCTGTCCTTGACCCTTGGGGAGGAGGGGAGCACCTCCTTCCAGGGAGCGGCTCTCTCCCAAGTAGCTCTGCCTCTTAGCCGGGGTTGGGGCTGCTTCATCTCCACATGCCCAGCCACGTTTATGCCCATTCCCCACAAACCAGCTCTTCCTCCTGGCTCCCCTGTGTCTGTCCATGACACCTCCTCCTGATGCCCACCAGGTTTGGGGCCCAGGAGTTCATCTCTGATACTTTCCTTGCCTGCCCAATAGCCACCTCTTTGTCAGGTCTTAAGGATTCTCCTTCCTAGTCCTTCTCTCTACCCCAGAGCCCACAGTGAATATCTTTAACAATGAATTTACTTGCCCTCCACTGGACTCCACCCTGGCTTGGAAGAGGAATCTGCCCCAGTCTGATGACTGACAGCCTCCTTAGCTATCTTCTTGCCCCCACCTATCTACCCGCAACCACCCTCCATCCTCCTGCCAGTTTTTAAAAGCAAGCCATCACCTACTTAGAAACTTCCAAGTGTCTCTCTTGGCTCCCCAAGTAGACATTTAGGGATGTAGTTTAGGGACATTCTAGGCCCTCTGATGCCTGATCCAAACGTTCTTGCCAGCCTTCCCTCCATTCCCTTGCTGTGTGAGTCCCTTGCTTGCCTGACACAGAAGATCTACTGTTTTCCAAATGCAGACACAGGTCCCACACTCTCAACTCCATGCCTCTACTCTGGCTGTGCCCTCCAGCTGCAGTGCCCTCACTTTTGCAAAACCTTTCTTCTCTGGGAGGCAACGGGGTCCACATTCTTTTCACGATGGTTGAATGGCTTTGGTGTTGCAAGTCTTTATGGTTCTAGAAGCCTCTTCCTAAGGTAGATTTGGGGGATAGGTGCTCAGAATTAACCTGGGCAGAAAGGGGAGTCACTCAACCCAGAGATGGGCTCCTGACTTGTGTGGGTTTCTATCTTGTATTAACCACATAGGCTAGAAAGAAACCAACCAGGATGGTGTTTGAGGCTTCCCAGGGCCTGCTGCCCCTGAGAAGGTCTTCTGGGTTAGAGCCACTGAACCAATGGGCAAGGCCCTGGGTGATGAGGGTACCAATTGGGCCCAGCAGGGCAAATTCTGGGTCAGCTTTTGGAGTCAGAGGTAAGTATCTCTGCTTTAGATCCAGGAAGTCTGTTTCTCAGAACTCTTTGTGTGTTTTTATTTTGTATTTTTTATCTTAGTTCCTTTGACAAAGTTCTCTCAAACTGTTGTAGCTTCATGAGAAAGGGATTTGGGGGCCTGCTGTAGCTGTGTTCACAGAGAGCTGGAGGTGTGGTAGTGCAGATAGAGGATGCTGGGTCCAAGACCACAGAGAATGCCAGTCCTTTCTGGCCCAGGCAGAGGCTCCTCCCAGGCCACCAGCCCAGAGCCCCTGACCTCATCCTTCTCCATCATGGACATTTGTGCTCATACCACAGGAAGGGTTCTTGTCATGTGCCAGGTGCTAGAGAATAAGCAAAGCCTAAAACACAGGCTGTGTCCTTATGGGTACCACAGTGTAGTGGTGGGAGATGTGTAAACACTCAGTGTCACTCCAGAGTGACCTGGGCTGATAAAGATGCAGGTGCAAGTGCTGGGACCAGCACAGAAGAAGGGCCTGAGCCTGAGAGGGGAGAAAGCAGTCTCAGGCAGAAGGACCAGCATCTGTAACGACTGGCAGAGCTGAATGAGTGGGTCTGCAGCACTTGCTTCAAGGTAGAAGCTTTTAGCACCTGGAGCATCATGCTTGTGCCTAGGATGCCATGCTGAGGAGCTTGGAATTTTTCCTGTAGGCCTGGGCCTTAAAACAATATTTTAAAAATCAACAGAACTCTCCCCCAGCCCCTCTCTCTCTCACCCCTCCCTTTCCCCCAAAGAGGGGTGCAGCACGATAGAAAACAAATCCAAAGTGGCACATTAGGCAGAAGGACCCTTGACCAGTCTGTGTGTTGGGCCATAGAGCCCCCTGGAGGCCCCAAAGTGTTAACTCAGCACTCGGATCCACTTCACGTCAACTTCCCTGATGGGAATTAAAATATAGGAAGAATTTAAAAATTAAAGCATGCACTAAATATGGCTGTTCGCAGAGTTCTGTGAAGAAACAAAAGTGGCTAGGGCCATCCCAGAAGGCTTCCTGGTGGACATGCCCCAGCTCTTAGCCTTCCTCCCTTTTGCCTCCTGAGGTCTCTTCAACTGCTTTAGGAAAACTTGCACTACAGGTGTGTTATTTGGCCTTAGGATCCATCCCATTCCCCTCATCGAGGCTGAGTTATTCAATCTTATATAATAACTCAATGGGAGCCACAATGGTGGACACTTTTGTCAGGAGAGTTGTACTCCCATCTTCAATCTCTGGGCTGGAGCACGGGCTGTGCGTCCCCTCAATATTCCAAGTTGTTCACACCCCTTCCAATCACAAACCATCTCAAAGACAACCAATCTCAATCTCAGTCCCTGCTGAGGAAGAGGAAAGGAACCATTTCCCTTGTGGAACGAGATCTGCACAGGGCTGACCCTTTGTTCATCTTCCAGGTTTCCGAGAGGGTCCAGGACCTGCAGGTTTCTAACCTAAATCTATAACAGCACCAGCAGTACCCCTGGTAGCTACCCACAGGCAGTGGCAGAAAGTCTGAAATGACAGCATCAGCCCCCACCCCCAATTGTGTAAGCTTCAGTCAACAGGGAGGAAGGCTAAGAGCTGGAGTATACCCACCAGGAGGCCTTCTGGGATGGCCCTAGCCATTTTGTTTCTTCATGGAACTATGTGAACAGCTATATTTAGTGCATGATTTAATTATATATATATAACTTGGCAGGGGGAAGGTCAAATTCCTTTTCTGATTGCTGTGGGGTCAACAAGAAAGGAAGCCATCACCCCTGAAGTGGAGCAGGGTGGGTAGGGGTCAGGGGAATGGAGTCGGTAGGTTGGAGGGGGCCATTGTTCACCTTGTCCTGGGTGAAGTGGGGAGAGGACCTGGCAGAGGCTGAGTCTCCAGGAGGCTTAAGCTCATCCACACAGGCCCTTTCCAAGGCACTTCACAAACTCCTTGCAACGTGTTCCCGTGCTTATATATAATTGTGTATTTGTAATGTTGTATTTTTCTTCTTAAAGGGCCACCCTCCAATTGTATAAGCTTAAGCGCCCCCCCCTCGCCCCCAAACCTAAATCTTCCCTTAGGATCTGGAGTTGGGTAGGAACAGTTAGGTAGGCCACATACTCAGTCCCATAATACTCTGTTTTTCCTTGGCCCTGTCTGACTCATCCTCCACCATTTCTTCACCCCAAAAAACATCTGCCACACCTTTCAGAACCCTTCTCCCTAATTAGCCAACTTCCTCATATTCTCAACATTTCTTTTAAAGTTTTCTCTCATCTCCAGCCTTAACTGAAACCTGGATGACACCTGTTATGGACTGACTGTTTATGTCCCTTTGAAATTCATATGTTGGAGCCCTAACTTGCAATGTGACTGTATTTGGAGACAGGGCCTGTGAGGAGGTGACAAATGTTAAATGAGGTCATAAGGATGGTACCCTGATTTGATAGGGCTGTGCCATTAGAAGAGGAAGAGATACCAGAGCTCTCTCCACCATGTGAGGACACAGCAAGAAGGCAGCCATCTGCAAGCCAGGAAGAGAGTCCTCATGTTACCACATCGGACGTGGGTTTGCTCTCGTGGTGTGCAGCAAAGCAAATCTACTGACATTGGATTGTGGTGATGGAAAGTACAACCTTTATTTGCAGGGTGCCAAGCAAGGAGAATGGGTAGTTAATGCTCAAAAGACCCAAACTCCTTGATGTTTTTTAGGGAAGTGTTTTTAAAGGCAACATTAGGGTTAAGGGTTGTGGGGTGCATGATCAGCTCATGGACAGTCTTCTGATTGGTTGGTGGTGAGGTAACATGGTGGTGTTTTGGGAATCTTAATCATTAATCTTCTGGCTCCAAACAGTCTAAGGTCTTTGTATTTGTGGTCAGCAGTTTCTACCCAGTGGGGTCCTGATTTCTGTAAAACAACTCAAGATATGTGTCAGATTGTATTTTTACCCCTTGAGGAGGAACTAGGGGTCCTGTGACTCTATTTTATGGCTGAACTATTGTTTAAGCTATTATTACTTTTCTTGCTTGACTGATTTTCCTTTATTCTCTATATTCCCTCACTTCTCTAATTAGTAACTGCTTAAGTCTGCTCTTTGGGATGCAGGGAAGGCCTAGGAGACTAAAGCCTTTTTTTTTTTTTTTTACAAACAAGAAATGCGGGACCTGGAGGGGTCTGCCACTGGGAAGGCTCTGCAGGCTTCTGCTCTGTTTCACTCACCAGAACCTGAATTGGCGAGCGCCTTGATCTTGGACTTCCCAGTCTCCAGCACTGTAAGAAAATAAATCTCTTTGTTTAAGCCACCCAGTCTTTGGTATTTTCTTATGGCAGCCTGAGCAGACTAAAGCAACACCCTAGGACACCCTTTCTCCTAAGGCTCTTTCCAGCAGTTTGTTTATTTTCTTTCACCCCATGGCATGTAAGTATTTGGAATTTGATTTTGCCCTACTTTCAAGCTAATAGGTTTACCTGTTACTGTTTCATGGATGCTGGCAGAAGACATGAGATTCCTGGATCAGAGACAGAGAACTTTATTACTCAAAGCAAAGCACATAGCAAAAGCATCATGCTTGCATCAGTTCCTCTTGCCCCCACTCCCAAGTCCCATAGGGGCAGTGTGAAGGAGCCCTGCGGGTGCTCTGCATACAAGTGGGTTTGTGTTGCATCTGAGCAACAGGAGAATGGGGGACCCACCTCTTTTATAGAAGGCAATAAACAAGCTCTTTGTCTTGGAGAGAGAAATCACTTTATTCCTTAAGGTTGCTGTCTGCACACACAGCCCTGAGAAATAGTGCAGGCGGAGTGGTCAGGACCTTATATTCTTGGCATGCCACGTAAAAATGTGCAGTGATGCACAGGGCCTATGGTGTCCAAATTCTTTCAACAATTGGCCCTACACATTCTTGGTTGATTGACAATTCACATGAATATGCCACTCCATTCGCCACTCTGTTTAATCGGATCAAATAGAGGCTGAGACCAAATCTGCTCACTCTGTCTCATACAGAATTTAATTAAGGCTACTATCAGTAGAACTTCAAGAAGCAAGATGAGGCTAACCTGAAGTGTTGGCTTCAACCATGCCACCCAGGGTTCCGGATTCAGTCATCTGTAAATCCCAAGGGGATCAGTAGGTCTTACTTCAGACAGCCAGGATATAGTCTAAACCCAGGTTATTATCCACTAAAATTCTCAAAGTGAATTTTAGACTAATCTGCTGATCTTTGGTGTCATTGCCAATAATTATAGGAGGCATTATATGGGCCAAAAAGTATTCCCCATCCCTGATGGAGAGACATTCCATGGCCCGCATACAAACACACACCCCAATAGGTTACGTGTCATTCCAGTTTAAGATTTGTTGTTAAATCTGATTTGCATCACCATGTGGTTAAGCCACATGGGCAGTGTCACCAAATAGTTGCAAGCTTAGTTGCCATGTAGGAAGCAAGGCCACTCAGGTGACAGGAAAATTATGTGCATTTGTACCAGTCGGATTGAAACAAGGTTGTGCTGGATGGCTGGATGGTGTGTTTGTACTACCAGCATAGGAAAGGGGGACGTTCCATGTTCAAGAGCTGCCACTGATGGCAAAGGGCACAGCCAAATTGTTTCAGACCAGCCATGCCCACATGGGTTTCCTGTCTCCATAGCATGTGGACAGGATGACAAACCTAGAGGGAAGGGATCAGGTTGCCAGCTGAAACTTGGCTCATGTGAACTAGGTGATGGTGTTGCTAGGCTGCACTGCTGGATCTAGGGGACAAAGGGAACACTAATCGTCCCCCCTCCCTGTACCTGCTGGCACCTAAGATGTCTTCTCGCCAGTCCTCCATAGCCATGGAAGCAGTGTATCCCACCCCAGTACCCATATCTTCACCTTTTCCCCAGTATTTCCCTACTCATACCCTGACCTTTTATCTGGAGGGGCCAGGTATGAGGGGAGCAAAATTTACAGAGACCCCTTATATTGATATATCCCACCTTGGCCTGTGTGGGCCAGTATAGGGGGACTTGGCAAGCAGTATATTCAACCAAGTGGTCATTACATTTATTTTTTTATTTTATTTTATTTTATTTTATTTTTTTGTGGTATGTGGGCCTCTCACTGTTGTGGCCTTTCCCGTTGCGGAGCACAGGCTCCGGACGCGCAGGCTCAGCGGCCATGGCTCATGGGCCCAGCCGCTCCGCGGCATGTGGGATCTTCCCGGACCGGGGCACGAATCCGTGTCCCCTGCATCTGCAGGCAGACTCTCAACCACTGTGCCACCGGGGAAGCCCGGTCATTACATTTATGATTCAGGATCACGTTAATTCACCAAGAGAATCTAGGTGGCTAAACCAGAATTAAGTTTGAACCCCCTAGGTCCCCTTTTGCTAATTTGACACCTGGAGGGTGTACCACCTTCGTTAGCCTTGGATTGTTGTTAGGGAGAAGAAAGAAGCACCATGCCCAGGAATAGTCAGAATCCCAAATCTTCCTCCACCCTTTTTGTCCTGATCATTAACAAGGAAATGGCTGAGAGGAGATGATCCTTGTCTGGGGATGGCTGCACTCAGTGACCACGCTGCCTCACTGAGGTGTGTGGACAAAAGGAAATGAGGGAAGTAGACGTTTTTGAGTTTATTTTTGAGGAGGCCATTCCAGTGCTCAATAATACACAGTGCCAGCAGGTGGTAGGAAGTATGGCACGGCCATTGTATACCTTGACTATTGGCCCCTGGTTGAGTGGCTTTTGCAACGAAGGGTACATCATTGTCAGGCTGTAGATGATCAGAAAAGCCAAGAACTTGACATGGCTTAGTTACAAGGGCCACAATGGTGGTGGCCAGAGTCTCCTGATCAGACTAGAACAACAAAACTGTAACTTGAAAATGTGCCCCAGAAAAGTGAGGCACCAACAATAGTCCAAAGAAGGGGTCAAAGGTCTGGGGTAGTCAATCATCCAGGAGTAGGTGGGAGCAACGCTCTGTGCAATGTGGCCTCTTTACTATAAGACAAACAGCTCAGCTTTTGGGAGGTGTCACAAGTCTGGCAGGTAGTGGTGGCTTCTGCATCAGAAACATACAGTTCTTTACTTTGTGCCCATCCATGATGGTGGATGTGTTGCCGCGTCTGGTGCAAGGATGGATCCAGGCAATGATAGTGGTTGTATGGGCAGTACATGCTGGATCAGCAGCTTGATTTAAGTTTGTCTTATTAGAGAAGGGCCCTTACCACAGGCATCTCCATGGGAGACCCAGGTTGTCTGATTGGCAGCTGAATTTGTTTCCACAGTTTGCAGCTCCAAAGAAGAATGCCTTTAATTTGCCAGTCTTGCAGACAAGACAGCTAGGCCGTTGGCAACAGCACAAAAGTCAGTAAAAATGTCCTAAGTTTCTTCAGGGGAGGTATTGGCCAGGACTATGAGCACTGCCTTGAGTTCTGCCCATTGGGAAGAATGACCATGCCTGCTTTTGATTCTGCATAGCTGATGCTGAGGTTGAACACGGACATTGCTGGTGTGCTTGAAAACCAGGCAGGCACTTAGGGGACCCTCTGTGAACTGAGGGCCCCATTGAGCTAGCAGTTATGCTTCAGGTGATGAAGTGAGGAATAAAGTTTTCCCCAAAGGGATTGCTGCCACCCTTTCATGTAAAACCCAGGTAACGTTAGAGCTAGGTCAGGTGTGCTCTTGAATACAGTAAGTCCACTACATACGAACCTTCAAGTTGCAAACTTCCAAAGATGCGAACATGTGTTCCCATGTCCAATCGTGTAAGTTAGTTCACGCATCTGGCGGACATTGTCACACACGTGCATCCTCTACACAAGTGGTTGTGCTTTATGTACTTTACAGTATTGTATAGAGTACAGTAGTATAGTATTTTTTATTTCAAGCCCAGGATGTCCAGAAGCAAGAGTAAAAGCAGCAGTGACATAGCTGGTACTGCTAAGAAGTGCCAAGTGATAAAGATGGAAACAAAAGTGAAAATAATTGAGAGAGTGGAGCGAGGCCAAAAGATGGTAGACGTCTCTTATTCTTATAACATGAATCACTCAACCATTGGCACGATTCTAAAGAACAAGGACAAGATCATGGGGCATGTGAAGTCTGCTGTGCCAATTATGTCAACAGTAATATCGAGGAAGCATGGGAAAGTGATGGAAGAGGTGGAGAAACTTCTCAGTGTGTGGATACAGGATCAGCATCAGTGTCAAGTCCCACTCAGCTTAATGCTGATTTAAGAGAAAGCTAAAAGCCTTTATGAAGACTTGAAGAAGAAACACAGCAAAGAATCAGAGGGTGCAACTTTTAATGCCAGCCATGGTTGGTTTCATTGGTTCAAGGCTAGAGCCAACCTTCAGAATGTAAAAGTAAGGGCAAGGCAGCGAGTGCAGATACGGTAGCTGCCCAGGAATTTCCTGAAACACTTCCAGAAATTATTGATGAAGGCACATATTTACCCGAGTAGGTTTTTAATGTGGATGAGACAGGACTGTACTGGAAGACGATGTCAGACCGAAGTTAGATCAGTAGGAGGAAAAGTTGATGCCAGGTTATAAAGCAGCAAAGGATAGGCTAACTCTGTTGTTTGGTGGCAATGCTTCTGGTGATGTGAACCTGAAGCCTCTCTTAGTTTATCATTCAGAGAACCCAAGAGCCCTTAAAAACATAGCCAATGGTTACTCTTCCTGTTGTATGGAAGAGTAACCCCAAAGCCTGTGTTACACAGGCCATTTTCCAGGACTGGTTTTTCCACCATTTTATTCCAGAGGTAGAAAAGTATTGCTTGGAGAAGGACATCCATTCAACATTCTTTTGCTGCTCGACAGTGCTCCAGGCCACCTCCCATTCATGGACGACTTTCATCCCAATGTCAATGTAGTGCATCTGCCACCGAATACCATGTCGCTTATCCAACCTATGGACCAGGGAGTTACAGCGACTTTCAAGAAATATTATTTATGTCACACTTTTTGTCAGGCAGTAAAGGTGAGTGACGAATTGCGAACAACTTTGTGACAATTTTGGAAGGACTATAACATCTACAAGGCCATAAAAAACATTGACTTTGCTTGGCATGAGGTTACGGCTGTCACCATGAATGGGGTTTGGAAGAAACTTTGCCCACAGTTTGTTCATGATTTTCATGGATTTGAGAATTTGGATGAAGAGTCCAAAGAAGTCTTCAGCATCTTATTGACCCTCAGCGAGAAGCTGCAGCTAGTTCTGCAAGAGGACGACTTCACTGAACTCCTTGCTGCGCAACACGAGGAGCTTACTAATGAAGACCTGATGGAATTGGAGGCCCAGAGGAAGCATGAGGAGAGACAAGAGAAAGAAGAAGTAACTGAAGAACCGAAGAGATTCACGATGTGGGAAATGGTAAGGGGATTTTCTTTATTTGAGGAGACACTGTTAGTTTTCAAGGCACAGGACCCGCATGTAGAATGGTACACGAAGTTTGCAGGAGCCATTCAGAATGCAATCCAGTGCTACTGTGTCATCTATGACAAGGGAAAAAAAAAGAGCTGCTACACAGACATCTGGATCGTTTTTTCAAGAGGGTAGATAGAATTGATTCCAGCGAGGAACCAGAACCTGTGCCATCAACGTCAGGCGTGAGTGAAATTGCAGCTTGCCCTCCGTCTCTTATTGCTGATGATCCTTCAGCTCTACCATCTCCCCCCTCCTCTCCCTCCTGCAGTCAGTAACTCTTCTTGCCTGTTCACTCGATGCCAGCCCCTGTGTGCCAGCTGTTGTACTCTACTACTGTACTTTTCAAGGTACTGTACTGTAAGATTAAAAGTGTTTCCTGGGCTTCCCTGGTGGCGCAGTGGTTGAGAATCCGCCTGCCGATGCAGGAGACACGGGTTCGTGCCCTGGTCCGGGAAGATCCCACATGCCGCGGAGCAACTAAGCCCGTGAGCCATGGCCGCTAGGCCTGCGCGTCCGGAGCCTGTGCTCCGCAACGGGAGAGGCCACAACAGTGAGAGGCCCGCATACCGCCAAAAAAAAAAAAAAAAAGTGTTTTCTTTTTGTGTTTGTTTTTTATGTATTATCTGTGTGAAAAGTATTATAAACCTATTGCAGTACAGTACTATATAGCCAACTGTGTTAGTTGGGTACCTAGGCTAACTTTGTTGGACTTATGAACACATTGGACTTATGAACGCCCTCTTGGAATGAAACTCATTCATATGTTGGGGACTTACTGTATAGCATTTCCATTTGACTAGCAAGGCCTTTTGTATTCTTCCCTGGATAGCCACCAAATCCAAGTTTACCCATCCCCAAACGGGAATGTCATGTTGAAGAGTCACAGGACTTCTATGGGTCAGTAAGTAAGAAATTAGCAGGTTCCAAAAGGAATGTACTTGGTGACTGTGTCCAAAAGGTGATGCTGTTGTGCGGGAAACTGGCCTCCTCTGAGTAATCGCAACCATTGAGTCTATTTCTTCCCATTACGCTTTCTCTTCTTGGAAGCCTATAGGGTTTCTCCTGGACTGTCTTGGAGGATTCAGGAATCACCTCTGTACATACAGCAGTACCTGAATGAGCGAATCCCCTCTGACACGGGCATTCACAGTACAAACCTGTACAAACATCAATACCGATTATACTTCCAGCAGTGGCAGCTCCAACAACAGTACACTGAATTGACCCAAAGGACCCACCATAGGGCCAATTTAATTTCCTGTCCCCACTTCAAACTTTGCTCATAGCCCATCAGTTGAAGTTGGGTACTCTTTTTTCCTTCCAGTTTTATTGAGATATAATTGACATTCAGCACTGTATAAGTTTAAGGTGTACAGCACAATGCTCACATACATCGTGAAATGATTATCACAGTAAGCTTAGTGAGTATCCATTATTTCATAGAGATGCAAAATTAAAGAAATAGAAAATATTTTTTTCCTTGTGATAATTCTTAGAATTTATTCTCTTTCATATATAACATACAGCAGTGTTCATTATATTTATTGTGTTGTACATTACATCCCTAGTACTTATTTGTCTTACGGCTGGAAGTTTGTACCTTTTGACTACCTTCATCCAATTCCCCTTCTATACCACCCTGTCCCATAACCACAAATCTGATCTCTATTTCTATGGATTTGTTTGTTTGTTTTTGAAGTATAAGTGACCTACAACACTATGTGAGTTCCTGTTACACAACATAGTGATTTGATATTTCTATAACATTTCAAAATGATCACCAATATAAAGTCTAGTTACAATATGTCACCTTACAGACATAAGGTTTACAAAAAAACTTTACAGAGGTGTTTTTTTTCTTTTGATTCCCTGGAAGTTTTAATTTGTTCTGTCAGTGAAACTCACAGGCATAAGGACTTAGGCCCTCAGGCTAGGCAAGACATCATGGCCCTTGGAAGAAGCACCAAGGCTGCCTGCAGGAGATGGTAAGATGGACTCTTGGTGGGAAAGGAGTGAGCTACACAGATGAACCAAGGGAAGGTTTTAGGGGTCAGGGCCCAAGTGAAAAGGGGGATGAGGATGGATTGCCCTAGCCTTAACCTAGTGCTTAAAAAGAAAAAATACCCTTCCCTTCAGTTATTAGGGAGACGTATGAGGGGAGGGGGTTCTTATTGCTTGCCCCTCCATGGACCTATAGGATCTGAGAGCAGGGGAGAAGAATGCAAGCAGGCTGGTAGGAGGACCAGAGGGAGAAGTCACACACAGTTCCCTGGGTGGATGAGTCGAACTCTGGGCTTGGACTTCAGCCCCAAGGGCCAGAACAGCATCTCTTTCTTCTGAAGAGGTCAAGTCGCCTGAGCTCACAGGACTAGGAATGTCAGATTTCCAGCCCCTCCAGATCCATGGTTGTTGGGATTCCCTTGTGTCTCAAAAGCCTTGGAGCAGTAAAGAAAAGTTTCTCTCCAGGAATTTCTTTCCCAGTCAGTAGGCAGCCAACTCTCCTGGCAGCAATGTCCTTTCTGTCCCATCTGCCCCCAGGAGGGTGGGAATGTGTCTAGCCCTCAGGAACTGTCCCAGAGGCTCATACGGCCCAGGATGGAGAATGTGCACCTTCTTCAGAGGCTCAGAACTCCCACTTGTCCACCTCCAGCTCTTCCAGGTTTGTTACCAGGCCAAAGATTCCACTGTGATCCTGAGACTGGCTGCCTTCAAAATTGGTGATGGGGGTGACAGGACAAAGCAACTCAGGCAAAGCCTCTGAGGCACGTCGCTTGATCTGCTTGAAGAAAGAATGGTTCAGGAGGGTGCTGGCACTTGGTCTTACATCTGGGTTGTGCCAAAGGCACTGCTCCACAAAGTGGTGGAAGTGGGGTGAGAAGATGCGGTGATAGGGGTGGGATGGTGAGTTGCCATTGGAGGTCCTGGGGGTGCTGGTGGTCAGGCTATCACTCAGGTCAGAGTTGGCCACTGAGCGCGAGATGCTCATGGTCAGCTCCTGGGCAGGGATGGTGCTGGTGTCCAGCAGGCAGGACACAATGCCGTTCAGCTTCTCCAGTAACATCTGAGTGGCAGGCATATCCTTAAAGGGAACATGGCTATTGGCCAGTTCCCAGGCTGTGATTCCCACACTGTAGATGTCAAACTTGGTATCATAACCCTGAAGATTCTGCTGGAGGACCTCCGGGCTGAGCCAGGGCAGAACCTTGATACTGTACTTGGTAAAGTCGTGGACCACATGCTGCTGCTGCCCATGGCTGATCATGCTGAGGTTGCTGCTTAAACCGGACAGGTAGACCTTCCCATCTGTGGAGATCAGAATGTAGGTGCCTGGCTTTGACACTCCTGTGCATATATCCCACGTGGTGGATGTAGTCCAGGGCCTTGAGCAGCCCCTGCAGGATGTAAGCAATTCCCAGCTCATTCATGCTGTCCATGAAGTGTGTACAGATAAGGTCCTTTGCAGAGCCATATGCCATGAATGATGTGATAACCCACAGCTCATTGTCTGTAATAAAGGTGGCTTGATAAGGCAGGATATTGGAATGGCTGAAGATCTTAGAGACGTGGAGCTCCCCTTGCAAGTATGTCACCAGCTCATTGAAACAAGCTTCTAGGTTAATCCTTCGTACAGTCACATACCCTCTCATTGGTTTGTACCCTGCTAGATTCACTGTCATCAGGTCTTCGAATCCTTTGCCTGTAATGGTGAGTAGCTCATAACACCCTCCCTCTGGCAGAAAGGTACTCATGATCTCCTGTTTAGAGAAGGATGCTATCGACTCTGAGCTTGCCCCGTTGGTCTCCAAATGGTTCCAAATCTCTTAAGCCCTCAACAATGAACTTTTCCAAGACCAAATGGCTAATTCACTCTATTTACTTACAAGAAAAGACATGAGTTCCTAACATGTAGACCTACTTTAATTCAAAAATTTAAACCCAGCTCCACCTCCTTGGTTTAAGCCTGTACTGACACCAGGCCGATTGCTGGGAGGCCAGAGTTATTGACAATATTCCCCATGCTGTACATTTCATACCACTGACTCATTTATTTTGCAACTGGAAGTTTGTACTTCTAAATCTCTCTCACCTATTTCTTTCCTGCCTCCACCCATCTCCCTTCTGGCAACCAAATGTTTGTTCTCTGTGTCTATAACTCTGTTTCTGGATTCCACATATAAGTGAATTCATGCAGTATTTGTCTTTCTCTGTCTGACAATTTCACTTAGCATAATACCCTCTAGGTCCATACATGTTGTTGCAAATGGCAAGATTTCATTCTTTTTTATGGCTGAGTAATATTCCATTTATTATATATACCACATCTTCTCCACTCATCTAAGTGGACACTTAGGTTGCTTCTATATCTTGGCTATTGTAAATAGTGCTGCAACGAACATAGGGGGACATATATCTTTTTGAACTAGTGTTTTTATTTCTTTGAGATAAATATCCAGGAATGGAATTGCTGGTTTATATGGTAGTTCTATTTTTAATTTTTTGAGGACTCTCCATACTGTTTCCATAGTGGCTGCACCACCAACAACAGCGTACAAGTGTTCCCTTTTCTCTGCATCCTCGCCAACACTTGTTATTTATTGTCTTTTTGATAATAGCCATTCTGATGAGTGTGAGGTGATATCTCATTGTGGGTTTTTTTTTCATAAATGTATTTATTTTATATTTTATTTTTGGCTGCATTGCATCTTCGTTGCTGCGCTCGGGTTTTCTCTAGTTCTGGCGAGCGGGGGCTACTCTTTGTTGAATGCACAGGCTTCCCACTGCAGTGGCTTCTCCTGTTGTGGAGCATGGGCTCTAGGTACGTGAGCTTCAGTAGTTGCAGCATGCAGGCTCAGTAGTTGTGGCTCACAGGCTCCAGAGCACAGGTTAAGTAGTTGTGGCGCACGGGCTTAGTTGCTCCGCGGCATGTTGGATCTTCCCGGTCCAGGGCTCAAGCCCGCGTCCCCTGCATTGGCAGGCAGATTCTTAACCACTGCTCCATCAGGGAAGTCCCTACCATACTGTTTTGATGACTGTAGCTTTTCTTTCTCAAGATTGTTTTGGCTATCTGGGGTCTTTTGTGTTTCCATACAAATTTTAGAATTATTTTTTCTAGTTCTGTGAGAAATGTCATTGGTATTTTGTCAGGAATTGCATTGAACCTGTAGATTGCATTGGGTAATATGGTCATTTTAACAATATTAATTCTTCCAATCCATGGACATGATGTATCTTTCCATCTGTTTGTGCAGTCTTCAATTTCTTTCATCAGTGATTTATAGTTTTCTGAGTACAGGGCTTTTACCTCCTTAGTGAGAAGTATTCCTAGGTATTTTATTCTTTTTGGTGTAATTGTAAATGGGCTTGTTTTATTAATTTCTCTCTTGCTGACAGTTCATTTTTAGTTTATAGAAATGCAACAGATTTCTGAAATTGGGTGATATTTTTACCTTATGGGAAAACAGACCAAGGGGTTTAATGTGTGTGGATCAGGAGCTACTGCAACAGCTTCAGGAGATCATGGTATTCCAGAAGGGAGATCAGGGAGTGCTGGGTGGCAGGGGAGGCTAGCTCATGGCAGGGGGGCAGGCAGCTGGAAGACTTTCATTTTCTCTTGGCCTCTGGCTTCAGGGTTGGAGTGGCACTGCCTCCTCCCTCATGAACCTCCGGCATCAGTCCAGAGAGAACCTGAGCCCAGGACCATTTTGCCCCCAGTCCACACTGCATCCCTGGGTGCCTTCAGCCACCCCTGCCTGCATCCATCCACAGGACTGGGTAAGATGCTGACATGGACAATGGGTCCTACAGAGCTGTAAGCGTTTGAGATCCTCAGCTCCATGAAGTTCCCAGCATACTCTGCTTTTTCATCAAAGCAGCTGAGGGTGGAGTGTGGATGGGAGAGACGGATAGGGAGCACAGACCGTCAAAGAGCGGGTCCGTGCCAGTAAGCAAGGCTTTGTGTTTGTTCACTTTGGGTTTGAATGCCATCTGTGGGGCTCAATCAAATAAACTTGTAATGTTTTTGGCTTATCTAAAGCTCTATTCCAAACATCCTGGCTGATGCCCCAAGCCCTGGCTTTGGGGACCCTTTGATTCAGCAGCCTCATCCACATTGACTTTTGGGTGGGGCTGTGCAGCTTGCTGCCCCATTGTCATAACATCCTTCCTCCTCCTGCATGGGGGAGTGAACAGGAACCAAAGCACCATTCAGGTGGCTTGTTTCAATCCTGCCTCTCGCTGCTTAGCCTCGTTAACAGGTAGGACAATGTGAGACCCTCACTCTAGCCATCCTTACCCTGCCACCCACCATTTGGGTGAGAGGATTCACTAACATGTGCCAGGGAATCTTTTCATATCCCCTGATCTGGTCCACAGGGTCCTTTGTCTTTCCTATTCCAGAAAGCCATATCTCTGTCAGCACCCTATCCTCATTGCCAAAACTGTCAGGGTTTGGCATTTGAATTTACCCTGCTGATAAGTGAATAATTAGCCTCTTACTGTTTCAAAGATGCTGGCCAAGATGAGACTCTAGTGACAGAAACAAAGGACTTTATTATGCATGGCACATTAAGCAGCATAAATATAATGTTTACATTGGCTCCCTTGGCCCCCAAGTCCCACAGGGGCAGCATGGAGGGCCCCAGTAGATGCCATGCATACAATGGGTTTGTGTTGCATCTGAGGAACACTGAGCTTGGGGAACCCACCTGTTTTATAGCAGGAAACAAGCAAGCCTGCTTTTTGTCCTAGAGGGAGGTATTACTTCATCCCTCAAGGTTGCTCACTACAAACACAAGCCTGAGAAATGGCAAAGAGCAGTTAGGACCCTGTATCCTTGGTATACCCAGGAAGACTGTGCAGGGACACCAGGGCTCATGACAGGTTGCCTCTCCTAGTAGTTCCTACTCCATGTCTGTTTCCAGGCCATGCTTGTCTCTTTTTTAAAAGCTCCGCTTCTCAGTCCTGATCAGCAGTTTCTGCTGCCCTTCTTTAGTCTGCCCAAACTGGATCATGGCAGCAGAAACAAAGAAAAGAGAAACTCAAGCTCTTTTTTTTTTCCCCCACACCGTGGCACGTGGGATCTTAGTTCCCCTACCAGGGATCATATCCACACCCCCTGCATTGGAAGCACGAGTCTTAACCACTGGACCTCCAGGGAAGTCCCCCTCAAGCTCATTTAAGATCACAGGTGCAAAAGATTTAAATAGATCTTAGCAGATCAAATACAGCAGTATACCTAAAGAATAATATATCATAACCAAGCTTTTCTAACATATAAGGATGGCTCAGAATTAAAGTTTATCAATATGTATTAACAGACTCAAGGATAAATTTCATTCATTCATTTAGCAGATACATATGGGCCCAGGGTTGACAAAAATGACAAAATTCCAGCCCTCAATGAACTTACATTCAAGTGAGAGACACAGACAAAAAACAAAGAAACAAATACATAATATGACATCTAGTAGTGACTGGTAAAACTGAGAAAATAAAGCTCCAGTGAAGTGATAGATATCAGCAGTTTCACATGGTTTCACCTAATATATATGTGGGAATTTAATATTTGACAAAAGTAGAAATTCTTATCTGGAGGAACAGATAAATGATACTGGGGCAATTAGCTAAACTTTCAGAAAAAATAAATGTAGGTATTTATATTTCACCTTTTATAAAACTACCTTTCAGATAAATTAATGACCTAAGCCAGAGAAACACACAAGACCATAATAGCATTAGAAAAAATATTGGAGAATATGCTTATTACCTTAAGGTACAGGAGGCCTTCTGAAATGAAAGCTAGAGCACAGAAGACAAAGACTGACACATTTCTTTCTGTATCACGTGGAAGGAGAGCAGAAGTGATGTGTACAACTGGCAGGAAGTGTCATTAAAGGGCTGGGGGCCTCTGCTCTCCTTCTTCCCTGTCCTCCTTCTTGCTGGGTGGAATACATAAATGGTGGCTGGAGCTGGAATAACTGTCTTGAATCAACTTAAGAATGAAGACCTTGCAAGGTGGACCAACAGGATAACGAAGTCTGAGCCTCTGACAGGATGGAGGCCAATCCAGCCCTGAACCAACTATCACTGAACTCTTATGTGAGCAAGAAATAAACCCCTTTCTTTTTTGGGTTGTGGTTTTGTTGTGCACTATCACTTTGCACCTGAATCTAATCCTAACTGATACACCTTCTCAGCCCTAGGTGAAAGATCATGATTGTTTGTGTAAGCCACTGGTTCTCAACTCTGGTTGACTTTTACAGTCATCCAGGGAGCTTTTAAAGAATACCAGTATCGGGCTTCCCTGGTGGCGCAGTGGTTGAGAGTCCGCCTGCCGATGCAGGGGACACGGGTTCGTGCCCCAGTCTGGGAGGATCCCATATGCCACAGAGCGTCTGGGCCCGTGAGCCGTGGCCACTGAGCCTGCGTGTCTGGAGCCTGTGCTCCGCAACGGGAGAGGCCACAACAGTGAGAGGCCCGCGTAATGGGGGGGAAAAAAAAGAAGAATACCAGTATCTTACCCCAGACCAATTACATCAACACCTCTGGTGGTAGGGTCCAGACACAGGTATTCTTAAAAAGCTCCCCTGTGAGTCTAATACGCAGTCAGACTATGAAGAATTGGCTTAAGCCAATAAGGACAAACCCTCCTTCCCAGTCTCCCTTGTAGTAGGAGAGGTCATGGACCTAGTTCTGGCCTGTGATACCTAAGTGGAAATCCGCTGAGATTGTTTCTGGGACAGTGTTTACATTTCTGATAAAAAGGAGCATATGTGGCTGTGACTGTTCTTTCTCCCCCTTTCTAGCTTTGAATCCAGAAGTGATGTCCAGAGCCACAGCAACCATATATGGTGAGTATGAGGCACCAAGGATGAGGATACTAGACAATACACTAAGGCTGGCAGAGTGAAAAGTTAGAGAGCCTGGATCTCAGGGTGCATCACCACAACTAAACCAATCCCAGTAACTCCTTACCTTCAGAAAAGAAGGGAAAATACCCAACAACCCTTATTTGTTTAATGAGTTTTCTGTGTATTGCGGCAGATCACATTCATAACAGAAACATATACAGGTGTTTTGGATGCACATTGTAACATCTATCACGTGTACAAAAAAATTGTACAGGAATGTACACAGCAACATCGCTGGTAATAGCCCAGACTAGAAATCACCTAAGAATCCATTGACGTGAGAAAAGCTCAATAAATTTAGTAAATGCACATTACAGAATACTATGTAGCAAAATAAAACAATAAGTCTGCTCATTTTCTAAAACATGGTATCTTAGATCTCTAAGACATGGTGCTGAGAGAAAAACGTAAATTATAAGACAGTAAGTATATAGAGTATGAAACCATTTATTCTGAAGCATACACCCATACACTAAAAACAACACTATATATTATTCTGTGCGTGTAAGGGGATGTGCTTGCATATGGAAAAGGTTTCGGGGGAGACAGCTAGCTGCCTATGGGGACAGGGCAAAAGGACTGGGGCTGTGGCTGGGGTGGTAAGAAACTTTGGCCTTATTTATAATTTATAAATTTTTTTAAAAGGAATGTAATCATTTACCTACTGTCCAATTAAAAATACCCAAGCAATTTTTTTTTTTTTTCAGTACGCGGGCCTCTCACTGTTGTGGCCTCTCCCGTTACAGAGCACAGCCTCCAGATGCGCAGGCTCAGCGGCCATGGCTCACGGGCCCAGCCACTCCACGGCATGCGGGATCCTCCTGGACCGGGGCACGAACCCGTGTCCCCTGCATCGGCACGCGGACTCTCAACCACTGCGCCACCAGGGAAGCCCCAAGCAAAATTTTATATTAAAATTAACAAGAAAAAAGGAGTTCTACTTTTGGGGCACTCTCCCACTGAAATCACCTTTCTCATTCTCTGCCATCTCTGACCTCTTGGTCTCTCCTGCTCATCAAGAGCAGACCCCAGCTCCTGGATCCTAGCCTCTCTCCTGCCTCTGCCATGACACTATCCTAGGTGACTCCCACGGGGACACAGATGACCCCATGTAGGTTTGAGTCCTCTCTGCAGAGGTGTCCTTGAGCTCTCTTTGGGATCCACTCCCATAGTCCCATCTGGAACTCCTCTATCACTGGCATCTGCTCCATTTCCAAAACGGCTGGTGGAGACCCCCTCCTTTCCTTCCATCTTACTTGCTCAGTGAGTCTCACAAGCACTACTCTGACTATTTTGGGATCTTTGATCCTTTTCTCATCTGTCTATCCATTAGATCTCTTCTGACTGTCTTCACTTCCCTCCCGATCACATTTTGCCAACACCCTCAACTCTCCTGTACCTCTCTCTGGCAAAATACATCTTTAGATGAACCCAAGTGTTGGTTTTCTCCATGAAATCACACATAATCTTATCATGGTAAATTCATGGTCACCATTCCAACAGACTCCTTAGTATTGCTCATTAATCCCTCTCCATTTCTCTCAGCTCTAGAACTTGAACCAATCTTACTCACTACTCCTTACTGTACCTCATCTCCTCAAACATGCCTGCTCTCCTCACTGGGTCCCAGTGCACCATGGCCATTCTCACCTCCACAGAATAGTAGCTGCCTTCTCCAGTTCTTTTTTGCCAGCTGGTGCATCCAGTCCAACTGCCTCTGGTGTTGGTCATTAACTGCTCACAGCTACCCCCTTCTCTGGGAGGGTTGTCCATGGTCAATGGAGCCTCCAAGAGCCAGAGATGCCTGGAAGATTAGCCCATGCAGGGCTGAAGCAGAGTTATTAAGCCCTGCCTCAAATTGGGACAACCCTGAGACATCATTCCTGCTCCAGGGCTCCCCAGAACAAGCTGAGGTAGACTCCAGCTGAGGCTACATCTTGCTGAGCTTCTTCCCCCGCCCTCTTCTTAGGAAAGGATTCCAAATGCATAAATCAAAACAAATAGGATTACAAATAAAACTCATTACACTGATAATAATAATGCAACCTTGTAATACAGTGCTATGTTTGCTGCTTTATTAGTGCATTAAATAACAAAATCTAGCATTAGGTCAAATAATGTCAAATTAGAGATCAGAGTAAATGATATTTCAGGATATCTGCCACACTGAAATGTGGTATGAATTATAATTTTTATTAGTGACAAAGTCAAGGGTACTAAAGGTAGCACTACAATTTCACTCTACATTCATAATGATAGGAAATACTAAATTTCAGTTAGAGCTTAGTGAGAATAAAGATGTGATTTTTTTCTGATTTTCCCCTTCAAGTTCATGGTACTGATTTCTATTCATGGACACCTGGAGCTCTGGTTAGGACCCCATTCTGGACAATTTATAGGCCTAGGAAACTGACATTCAATTCATCCAGCCTCATACTGAACACTCATATATGTTTCATAACAATTAGAAGGGACAAGATGGTTTAACCTCCCTCACCTGCCCAAGAGTCTGGTTAAGGAACTTTTCAAGGGTCCTGACTGAACTTCCCTATTCTCAGGTAGTATCAGCGAGAGATGCCTTAACAGGGACTCGACGTCCAGGAGAGCTCACCAAACTCACCAGAAGAACACAATGGCCTTAGACAGTGATGGTCACATTTCTTTGGCCTGAATCAACTGGCATACTTCATCAATTCCTTTCACCCTTTTGACAGCCACATGGCATTATACCAATTAGCAGATGTTATTTGTCAGGCTGGGGTCAGATCTGTGCAGAATTTAGGGATGGAAATAATGTTGTAGTTGCCCTCAAGAAAATTAATATTTTCTGGGATGAAAATTAGATTATCAGAAATTAGATCAAGATGACACTCTCTTCTTTCCCACCCTAAATTTCCTAAAGTAACAGAAAACATAGTTTTTAAAAAGTGTAAATCTCCCACATTTTCTCCATTAGAAAGAGTAACATTTGGAAGAGAAAAATGGTGGTGGATGGCAATAGCAGTGTGGAACCGGGAACTATGGAGTCTAAGGAGGCAAGACGGTGTGAATGTTTTCTGGTTTTGATTCTGGAGATGGAGTATGTCATATTAATATTATACATTGATAAATTATTCAATTAGCTACAATATTAACAGCTTTTTCAGGTGTTCAAGCACTTTTCATGTGTTCAGATTTCTTATGCATTTATTATCTAATTTAAATCTTTTCACCCAACAGCAGAGAATGCACTGCCTAAAGGAATTTAGAAAAGAGATACAAAGTTTGTGCTTGATCCCCAACATTAGAACCACTGCATTCTTTCCCTTGGGCTGGGAGAATGCTCTGCACCTTTTTGGATGGATTAGGTATACAAATCACCTAGTCAGTGGTTCGTAAATTTGTGTGTATCACCTGGGGGAGCCTGTTAGACATGCATTTTCTGGGGCCCCAATCCTGAGATTGGATTCAGCAAGTCTGGGGTGACACTCATAAGTCTGCACTTTTAACAAGTGCCCCTGGTCCACTTGTGTCATCTGTTTTAGGCATGTCGTTTGTAAACAGTATGTGACTGGAAATTTAAAAATAGGTCTGAAATTCCCTTTTAGTCACACTTACAAGCTTGAAGTGATTTCTGTCTCCAATTACGATCCTGCTCAGAGGAGTTCAGGCCTAGGATACACTATTAGGGAAACAACTGTCAGAGCAAAGAACAAGCCCCCCTAGGAAAAAACAACAAGGAAACTTGATTAATGTAGAGTAACAGGGCAGGCTAGGAGACTGAAGAAGCCAGACACACACACCTTCTCCCATGGATTGTGCGGCGTTCATTAATGCCTTTAGTGTCGGACATACGATTGTTCAGTGAGAATTGATTAAAAGAATAACAAATACGTGGACACACAAACATTAAGAAAAGACAGATTCTCCAGTATTGTTTTTCAACTTGTTATTAAACTCGTTTGATAAAATGAAACCTTATATTCGCCTTTAATGTTATTTTGAAGTTTCAACATAAATACGGTGTCTGAAAATAAAGCAACAGACAAAGCGGCGCTGTGCAGCATCACGGTCCAAAGGAAGTGGTTGAGTAGAAGTGGATGAACGCGGAGGAAGAGGAACGGGTCGGAGGTTTTAGTTGGAGAAAATGAGCGTACCTCCTGGCATCAGTGCCGGACCGGAAATAGGGGCGCCGGGCCGCACCGGCTTCCGGCGTCATTTCGCCGCGACTTCCTGTAGAGAGCATGGCGGCTCTCGGCGGTGTCCGCGGGGTGACCCGAGTGAGGCCCGGGGCATGCTGGGGTAGGCGGGAGGGCGGCGGGTTTGTACCGGGCTCATTGAAGTATTCGGGGCCTGAGGCTCCCAGATCCGACCTCAAAGGCTTATGTGACTGTCGTAGGCGCTGGTCGCCGCCCCGAATCCTGGGGCATGGAGGAGCCTGTGTACCTCGGCCGTAGCGCAAGCCGCCTCGCGGAGCCAGGTAAGTGCAAGTCCGGCTCCGGTCTCGCCCACGCCCCGACCCCTCCTCTCCTGGCCTACCCCAGGACTCCTGCCCCAGCCCCAGCTCTAGCTCTGCTGACCCCGCTCGCAGGGCGAGGACGTGAGGGTGGAGGGCGCCTTTCCCGTGACTATGCTACCGGGAGACGGCGTGGGGCCTGAGCTGATGCACGCTGTCAAGGAGGTGTTCAAGGTGAGTGGCCTGGGGGAGTCAGCCAGCAGGGTCGACGGCCTGGGTTGGAAAGGACTTACTTGATTCTGACCCTGCGATATTTGACACCTGCTCCTGAAGGCTGCCTCTGTCCCAGTGGAGTTCCAGGAGCATCACCTGAGCGAGGTGCAGAATATGGCATCTGAGGAGAAGCTGGAGCAGGTGCTGAGTTCCATGAAGGAGAACAAGGTGGCTATCATTGGTATGTGTGCCTCCTTGCTACCCCACCCATGTTAGTTAAAATCAAACGAATAAATGTTCAGTAACCTTCTCAGCACACACATAATACATTAACTCTCCCGAGCTCCCACCACTGATTGGTGGCCTTCAGTGGGAACCCAGTTGGAAACCCAGGAGTTGAGAGATCGTGTGCCTCTCATGCTATCTATGCAGGAAGGCTCCATGAGTTTGTAGTCTGTCATGGGGCTACATTATGGGTCACCAAGTCTTGTTAACTGTGTTTCTAGAATGCCATTTCTAGCTGTCTCTTTTCTTTTGTCTTCCCTTCTGCTTCCCTACTGTAATCGCCTCATTAGATTTTTTGGCTTTCAGTTCTGCCCCTACAGTCCATCCTCTGCAGCTCTTCTCTTGGAAAACCCAGCGTGACTTTCAGGCCCAGCCTTAGTGTAGGAAAGTAAGCTCTTTATGAGCTGGCCCTCAGCGTTTCTGCCTTTGTTTCTATAACACTTGTTGTGTGCTTTGGTCACACCAGACTGTATTAGTTTCCAAATACATGTACTGTCTTGACTTTTGCTGTTCCTTCTGCCACAGTGTTCTCCTTTTGGTGCCACCTGTCAGAATCTTCCTCACTCACTGTATTAGTTTCCTAGGGCTGCCGTACAAATTACCAGAAACCTGGTAGCTTAAAATAACAGAAATTTATTCTCTTCCAGTTCTGGAGGCCAGAATCCTGAAATTAAGGTGTTGGCAGAGCTCCTTCTGAAGACTTGGGTAGAATCCTTCCTTGTCTCTTCCAGCTGCTGGTGGCTGCTGGCAGCTGCTGGCATTCCTCGGTGTTTCTTGGCTTGTAGATGTATCAGTTCAGTCTCTGCCTCTGTCTTGATATGGTTTTCTCTACTCTGTGTCTGTGTATCTGTTTCTTCTTCTTTTCTTGTATAAGGACTTGTCACTGGGTTTAGGACCTACCTGGATCCAGTGTGATTCCATCTCAAGATCCTTAACTTATATCTTCAGACACTGTTTTCCCCAATAAGGTCACATTTACAGGTTCTGGGGATTAGGACATGGACATATCATTTAGGTGGTTCACTATTCAACCTAGTACACTCACTCAACCTAAAGTCTGGCTGAAGTGCCAGCTGTTCTATGATACTTCCTGATATTACCAGAGGGAATTTCTTCTCTGTGCTTCTGTGTGTGTTGGTAATACCCCTCCCATGGTATTTATCGTGTCTTTAATATTAACTGTCGTCCCCCAATGAACTGTTTGTCCTTGAGGACAGGAATTTGTGTTGTGTTTTTTGGTTGATATCCCTAGTGCCTGACACGTGATATTCAATAAGTGCTGGTTGAAAAGATGTCAAATACGTAGACACAGAAACATCAAGAAAGGTCACGGATCCCCTAGGTTGTTTCTCAACTTATTAAACCCAGGCTCCTTTTTAAAAATATATATATTAATTAATGTATTTATTTATTTTGGCCGCACTGGGTCTTAGTTGTGGCACATGGGATCTTTAGTTGCGGCATGCATGTGGGATCTAGTTCCCCAACCAGGGATCGAACCTGGGCCCCCTGCATTGGGAGTGCAGAGTCTTACCCACTGGACCACCAGGGAAGTCCCGAAACCCAGGCTCTTTGATAACATGAGAAAATTATTTTCTGTCCTTTTAGGTCATTTTGAAGTTTCAACATAAATTAAATTTGGTGACTAGAAATGAAACAGTGGGCAAAATGTTTCTGGTTTTAACTACATTATGTTCCTTTGCCCCTTGCCTCCAGAGGCATTTAATGTCACTTATTTGGGAGTGGGAGATGGGAGTCTGGGGGGGGATCACTGAGGGGATTGGACACCAATATGGGTTCCTTTGGGCTTGGCCTGTGCCTAACCACCCCCCGCCCCACCACAACTTTGTTTATGCAGGAAAGATCCACACCCCGATGGAGTATAAGGGGGAACTAGCTTCCTACGATATGCGGCTAAGGTAAGTGGTGGGAGGACATGGGTGAGTGGGGTACTGGGGCACCAGGCACAGTGCTCATGGCTCTGCCCCATCCCCAGGCGTAAGTTGGACTTGTTTGCCAACGTAGTCCATGTGAAGTCACTTCCTGGGTACAAGACTCGACACAACAATCTAGATTTGGTGATTATTCGAGAGCAGACAGAAGGGGAGTACAGCTCTCTGGAACACGAGGTGAGGCCCTAGAAATTGCAGAGGGCAGGGGTGAAGGGGGGGAGAGAGGCACAGCTCCTTCCCTTTTTTCTAGTGTCACCCAGCTGCTTCTCTCTTATGCAGAGTGCAAGGGGCGTGATTGAATGCCTGAAGATTGTCACTCGAACCAAGTCTCAGCGGATCGCGAAGTTCGCCTTTGACTATGCCACTAAGAAGGGGCGGGGCAAGGTCACAGCTGTCCACAAGGCCAATATCATGTGAGGGACATGGCTTTGCATGGGGTTCCTGGGAAGGTAGCTCCCTGTACTCTATCGGCTGAATGTTCCCTTTGGCCCATGGACAGGAAACTGGGGGATGGGTTGTTCCTGCAGTGCTGTGAGGAAGTTGCTGAACTGTACCCCAAGATCAAGTTTGAGACAATGATCATAGACAACTGCTGCATGCAGGTGAGGCCCTCCTGGTGTCTCCATTCTCAGTGCTGAGCAAGGCAGGGAATAGGATTTACATCTCTCCTCCATGCCCACATTTTGCCCCCAGCTGGTGCAGAATCCTTACCAGTTTGATGTGTTGGTGATGCCCAACCTCTATGGGAACATTATTGACAATCTGGCTGCTGGCCTGGTTGGGGGAGCTGGTGTGGTCCCTGGTGAGAGCTACAGTGCAGAGTATGCAGTCTTTGAGATGGTGAGTGAAGTCACCGCCTCCCTCAGCCCTCCCTGTGCCCTTCTTCTGACCTCAGGTCCCCTTGATAGCTCTCCCCCAGTGCATCCCCCTCCTAAGTGACCCTGGCCTGCTCCTGTCCCCCCAACCCTTACATCTTCTCAGTGTTCCTGGCCTGACCTTTCATCCTAATGCCCTTCCCTGACCTCAGCTTCTGCAGAATGTCTGCTCCCAGTGACTCTGGCCTGCTCCTCTTTCCACAGGGTGCCCGGCATCCATTTGCCCAGGCAGTGGGCAGGAATATAGCCAACCCCACAGCCATGCTGTTGTCAGCTTCCAACATGCTGCGGCATCTCAAGTAGGTCACTGCCAGCCCGGGGAGGTAGCTGGCTGTTGTTTGGGGAGCACAGGTGGGGAAATCAGGGGGATGATGTGGGGGGAATCTCAAGTTTCTTTCTGTCCACATTGACAGTCTCGAGCATCACTCCAACACGATTGCAGATGCAGTGAAGAAGGTGATCAAAGTCGGCAAGGTGAGTTTGGAAAGGCTGTGGGGTTTAGGGTCTTGGCAGGACTTTCTGGGGAACCTGAGTTGGGGCCTCCTTTCCCTCCAGGTCCCAAGAGCCTCTGCTCTCTGCTTTTCCCCCAGTCCTGTCAGGGCTGTTCATTTCCCTTCTCTTGGCTGTTTCATCCTCTTGATCTCCTTTGTCTCCTAGTTCCCATCTGCTATTCCCTCTTTCCTGCTCCATCCATTGGCTCTTTAATTGGCCATCTTAATGCAGAACTTGCAGCTTCCTAAGGGGAGAGGAGCAGAGGGAGATAGCTGGCAGGATGAGGCACCAGTGTCACTTTCTCCACACCTGGAAGCCCATCCTCATCTGCCATTCCCCTGCCGTCATGTGCTTCCACCTGGTCTTCTGTTTCCTCCAAAGCATCCTTCTCCTGTCCTCAATTTGCATTTCCCTTCTCACTCATGCTCAGCTTCCCACCCTCGCCCAGGCCACAGCAGAGCTCGAACAGTGGCTCTGGCCCTCAAGACAGGAATGGATGGGTCCATGCTCTTCCAAACCTGGCTGCCTCCTTCCATCTCTGCTGCATTGTCTTCTTTTTCTGGCCCTGTCACCCTCTTTGGATTCCATTTCCATCACACTGCCCTGCCTTCATGGGCTCTCTTTTCTTCCCCACTGGCTGTTGCCGGTGGTGGCTGTAGGTGCGGACTCGAGACATGGGCGGCTACAGCACCACAACCGACTTCATCAAGTCTGTCATCGGCCACCTGCACCCCTATGGGGGCTAAGAGCCCTTTATTCCCTCCAGCCTCACAAGGACCATACACCTCCCTTGAGTACAGTGGACCAGAGAAGAGCCCTAAACCTGTAGACCATTATCACCTTCTGGGCAGAGCCTAGGTTGTCTGGGGCTGGCTTCCTTAGGGAACTTAGGTGGTGGGGGGTTAGGGATGGGGCCCAGGCCACAGAGGTGATGACAGTTCTCCCCCACAGGTTCGAACTTCTCACATGGGTGGTTATGCCACCTGCCAAGACTTCACTGAGGCGGTCATTGGTGCCCTGTCCAACCCATAAGTCCCACCATGTAAGGTGTCCAATAAAACATGATATGACTCGTGAATTTGTTTTTATTTTTATTGGGCTATAAGGGATGGGTTGGGAAATATCTCTGTAAGTTATGCCCTACTAGGGAAATGTCCATTCTAATTTTCCTGGGATAGCTTTCGGAGCTTTTTCTTTTTCTTGGAGCTGCTGCTCTTGCTGGCAGCAGCCTCTTCAGGTCCACTGCTGAGAGGCTCCTCCTTGGAAGAGAATTTCCTCTTTTTCTTGGGGACCCTCTTGTTTCCTGACTCTTCAGGGTCACTATCTGGTTCCTCTTTGGGGAAAGATTTCTTCCTCTTGGTAAGACTTCCACTGCCAGCTGTCTCTTCAAGATCACTACTAACCAGCTCCTCCTTGGAAAAAGATTTCTTTTTTTTGGGTTTGGAGACAGATGGTTCTTCCATTCCATTCTCCTGAGGAGCCTCCTGGGGCTTTTGCTTTTTCTTCTTTTTGGGTCTTTGACCTGTCTCCTGATGGCAGAAAGGGAAAAATGGGCATGAAAGAGTGTCATCCATTGTATGAACACGAACACACACCCTGTTAGAATTCCAGCTGTTAAGTACCCAGGGCAGAAAGACTGGTGGATGCAAAATGGTGTTAAAACTGTCCAGTGTTTCTGGGATGATTTTTAAATTGTATGGCTCTAACTCTAGAAAAGCATGTCAAAGGTGTCCCCCCCAGCCCCCACCAATCACTTAGAAGGTAGGGAGAATACACAATTATCTAAGTTCCAGAGGGGACCCTGAAACACTGGCAGACTGGGCACTACAACAATCCCAGGGAGAATGATTCTAACATAGCACACTGGAGCCCTCCCTGCCCTCAACCTCCAGTATGAAATGCTACCATTTCTAGACATGCCTAGGAACAAGCAGAGCAGGAATTTACACTACCCCCGGTTAAGGACTCCTGGGAAGCAGCCAAGGACAGAACACACTCGCCCAGTGAACAGGTGTTGCTACAAACCAGTGCTCTGGGCTCTTGAGTGAGTTCTCTCAGCACCTATCTCCTTCCTATAGAATCAAGAGGTAGTTTTAGAGGTTTCAGATCCTTATTTCAGTCCAAAAGCCTATATTCCAGACCTTGACTTGAGGTGGCTTATCCTCTGTTCTGCTGTTTTCTGTCCTATGGCTTAAGATCTTCACCCAGGGCTAAGGGCTGTCTACTACTAACCTCACATTCCTCCGGGGTACTACTGCTGTTTTCTGAAGACGCCAGGGCAATCGCAGCCAGCCTTTTCTTTTCCTTCTTCAAGCGTTTCTTCTCCTGTTTCTCCAGCTTCCTAGTAATCTCAGCAGCCGCTTCCTCTGCCTGGCCAAAGAGAACTGCTGAAAAGGCTTGAAGACCTCTGGTTCCCCAGGTCTCTCTCTTGGCTTTATTGGATCAGGCTCATTAAATCAGTTTTATGCCTCCACTCTATGTGGTCAGGCTAATACAGTTCATCAACTCCAACAGCCAGCTCTGGTTCTCCCCACCCGACCTGACCCAAACTGACCTGAACCATTGCCTCCTTCATGACATCCAGATTCTTTCGTGGAATCTCTCCAGTCTCATAGAAGGACAGCCGCTCCTCAACTTGTTCTCGAAGCTTCTCCCCAAATACACTGGTAGGTACCTCTGGACATGCATGTATGTAAGTAAACATAGCACGTCAGTCTCTAAAGGGACAAACTACTCACCACCCCCAGTATTCCCTCTACCCTCAGCTTCACTCAGACCCAAAGTATCAACACTCACTAGGTGAACTGCTGTTGACGAAAAATACTGCCATCATTGTAGAAGCTGCTAGGGTAGTCAGCCTCCCTCCCTCCCACCTGCCAACTTCCCTACCCATACCAGAGAAGCAATCAATTCGTGAGGCAATACTGCATTTGTTTGCCAGGTATCGGGAGATGCGGCCTTTGTTCTTGGCAGCTGCTCGGCCAATGAAGGTAGAGTGGAAAATGAGTCCATATTTTGGGGTGTTACCCCTTGTCTTCAGGGCTCTGGGAGAAGAATATTCAGCGGAGTTTAAGATCAGAAATTTCAACTGCGTTAGCGAAGGCAGAGCCTCCCTTCCCCTCTTCCCCGTTTCCAGGTAAGCCTCAGGCCGGGATGGGTCTCTACCCCACCTCATGCCAAGCCACCACTCCCAGAGGCAGAGGGAAGGCATCCAATGTCGCTGACCTGGAAAGTTGGTCCCTGTGCTGGGCCCAGGGAATCACTCAGACACCAGGACTGGCCATCACCCCCATAGCAGAGGCCTGTACAGGTCAGGGAGCCCTGGTCAACCATCACCGTGATCCCCAAACAAGCAGTGGGCACCAGAAGTGGCACCTGAGTGTGGGCAGGTGCCCTCACTGGTACCTGAACAGGGCCTTTTCAGCCCCAAGGATCTGCACTGTGGATGCTGGATACTTGGCCAGATTGGTGAGACTGCCAGCGTGAGCAATGAGACGTGCACCTACCTGGAGAAGGATTCAAGGAATTAGACAAGCTGGGATTGCCAACCTACCAACTGAATAATCCTGCTTCACCTCCTCCCCATCAAGTACAACTGGGGAAGATATGATGGGTCAGGACATACAACAATACAAATATACATGGTAATTCCTTAATCCCCCATTTTTTGGTTTCCCATGACGCACCGCTTCCCCAATTAGGGCGGACAGGCTGGGGGCTACTTGGCTCATCTTGGATCGCAGGTAAGTGTGTAGGCTTTGGCGGTACTCTGACAAAGACACCACACGACTGGAGAAGCTCTCGATGTTTATCAAATCAATGGCTGATATGTCCATGCCTAAGGGACATCAAGTATGAATGAAGGAGCCCAGTATTCAGAGCCCTGTACCTTATTTTGGCTGCCAGGCTCTATACTGACCCATGGAGGACCGCGAGGCATCCAGAATAGCCTTAGCCTTGGCTGCATCCATTGTCAGCTCCTCCAGCTTCTCCAACTTTTCTTCATTCAGCTCCCTTCGGTTTCCAATGAACTGAGCAAGGCGGCAGTATGTAGCATTGTCATTGATGATCTTTACCAGTTCAGGAAAGTGATACCCATACCATTCCCTGCAAAGAGCCACAATCACTCCATGGCCCAGCTGCCATGTCTCAAAGCTATAGCCTCAGCTCTCTCCAGATCTACTCTGCCTGGAGGAAACTGGAACAAATCAGATCGAAAACCTCAACTCCCTGTCCCCCCATTCACAATACAGACCAGGCAAAGGGCCTGGGCTGAGGTGTATATGGGGTGCGTTTACTCTGCCTCCTCTTTCTATACAGTCAGTGTAAGAACACAGCCTGTGGTAAGCACCAGGAGGCCCAGCTCCACCCCACATGGTTCTACCCACAGGAGCCAGTCCTGATCTCAAGATTCAAAATTAGCTAAACCACAGACCCAAGACCTTGTTTCTAAGGGGTCACCCCTGCACTTTACCTGACACGCATGGAGAAGGTATTGATGTCCTTATCCAGCTGGTCCAGAAGGCTAATGGACTGGATAATCATATTGTCCACTCGGTTCACATTAAACTTAACTTTGGCACGAGAATAGCTGTGTCCCAGCCCCAGTTGGGCTTTACAAGCAGACAGATCAGTAAGACCCTTCACCAGGTTGTGGAAGTGCAGACGGACTCCTGGAGGAGGGCAAGACTGTCAGCAAGGAAGGGCTGAGCTAGCTCCTGCACCCACAGGCACCAGCCAAGGAGGAGGGCTTCCAAAAAGCAACCTTAAGCCTAATAAGTTTCTAGACACCCCCACCCAGAATTCAAAAATGTCAATAGATGGTCTCACCTCGAAGGATCTCGGCTATGACACCTCCAGTCTGGCAGTTGTACCCTAACTCCTCTTGTATAGCAGCACCTATCTTGGGGTCCCCAACCCCCAGAAGCACTTTCTTCTTTTTGGATGGTAGGTGAGTCTCCAAGAGCAGGCGGAGGTCCTCATGAACAACACCTCAGGGCAAAGAACAGAGCTCCCACTAACATGCTGAAGGATGCTTAAATCATTAAAAAGAATCCTGTCCCCTCAAGTGATCACTGACAGACTGATCTTACATTGGTCTTGCAGAGCATGCTAGGATGGTGTGCCTAGAGCCCTCCCCCCTTCAGGCTTTGCTCAGAGATATGGAGACATCAGTGATTATACTCAGGGGATTGACAGACTCAGGTCATCACTGCAAAGCCTGCATCAACCATGGGAGGAACACGACTTGGGCCAAATAACATAAGAATGAAATACATTACTGAAAGCTTAAAAAACACCCTGGAGCACAATAGGAGCATTTAGTACTGGATTTACCTTCTGGGACCAAACCTTTTTCTCTTGGCTTTTGGTATCAAAATCAACTGAACAAAGTAGCAGGAAACCACATGTGATTGGGTCTAGTATTATACCAGTCCCCCCAACCCAGTCAGATTTCATTTAGGAATCCTTTATCACTACAGTGTCCACAAGAAATAAAGCCTATATCCTAGATTGTACAATTTAAAAGGTTAACAGTAAGCAGGCTTATCTCCCTAAAATATTTAGTGGCAGACTCACCTTCAGACACAGCGTTGGCATTTTCCAAGGCAACCTGGGACGAGGAAAAGGGACAAAAAGCCACGAGACGAACGATGTTGTGGAACTTGCCCAGGTTCAGCACGCACTCCTCCACCTGGGGGAGAGAAAGACGATGAATGGTTTCCTTTCCTCGCTCTTGCCTCTAGGGCGCAGTAAAGCAGCTGCAGGTCTGGACCAACCTAAAGCTTTAAAAAATGAACGGATCACGGGCCCTAAATCCCGGTTCCGCTTCATCGGTACGGGGTGGAGTCCGGGAGACTGACTTACTTTTTTTTTTTTTGCATTTTTCATATAGAGTTTTATTTACTCTTTACGCAAAACTGAAAGCCTGCATTTTGTAGAGTGCAGACAAATTCGAATGCGGGAGACTTACTTTTAAATGCTTCTAACACGATTCTAATTACGAATGCAGGTAAGGACCCCCTGCTCTTGAGCTGTAGCGCACAGCGCACCCCCCAACGCGCGGCCGGCCACGTGGGAGCGCGCGGTGCATGCTGGGGCCCGCGCTGCCCGAGGGGCTGCTGCGCGGCCGGGCGAGCCCACCGCGTCCACTCACCTGCGGGAGCAGCAGGCTGATCTCCTCCACCTCCTTCAGCGCCAGCAGCGCGTAGCCGACCGCATGCTCGAAGAGCACGTGCAGCAGCACCTGGAAAAGGAGCCGGGGCGCAAGCGTCAGCGCGGCCCCCGCTTTCGCCTGGCTTCGCTCCGCGGGCAGGCCTGGGCCCCGGCCCGAACCCAGGCCCAAAGCATGGCCTCCGCCTCGCCGGCAACCCGCAACCACTCCTCACCATGGCGCTCGCTCCTGGCCCGGCTCGCACTGCGGCGAGCAGGTTCTGGCGCGCAGAACCAGGCTTCGGAGGCCACGCCCCCGCGTCGTCGGCCAATCAGAGGCCGGGGACTGTACCTTTCCGCGCCTTCGGAGGGGTCCGTCGGGGTGGTACGGCCCGCAGGGCGGGGGCGCGAAAGCGGACTACCCGGCTTTTTCCGGCCTCTGCTGAGGCTTGGTTGCCGTGGACGCGCGGGGCCGAGGGGGCCCTGCTTTCCGCAAAACGGTTTGGAAAGGCTCTTTTCCGGATAACTATCCAATCCTTCATGTTTTCATCCTGTAAATTAAGGGCAGCAGAGCTCTGTGGAATCCGGGCTGGAGGCCCCCGCGCGGGCCGCGGCGATCCTTCCGGGCAGAAACTGTTGCGGAGCCCACTGTCCTCAGCGCCGGGGATCTCTGGATCCAGGCGACCTCATGACCCCCTTCGTCCCCGCTGGGCACTGGGGACGACCCTGTCTGGAGCCCCGGGTCCGCGCGCCCTCTCCTTACCTGGACGGAAGCGGAGCCTGGGGTGCGCTGGCGCAGACCCTGAGGCATTGTGATTCCTAGTTGCTGGCTTCGGGCTTTAAAATAGTTTTTTATTTATTCTCAAAAATAAGGACGGCAGGCGCTGAAGTAGGAAAGAACGATGATCCCACCTCTTCCTAGGTCGGTTTCTCGTTCCCTACTTCTGCAGAACCCTGCTTCTTTTGCGGGGCCACGTGTCGCTCACCCTAGTGCACGGCCCTAAATTCTTAACATCCGGTTAGCTCCGAGTGAACTGGAGCTGCTTCCGTGTTCTCGGGGCAGCTTTTGGGCACTCGGGCGACTATTTTGAAATTACTTTTGCTTTAATAATTAATATTAGAGTTATAAATCCAAAACCTGGTTACCCCAAAGTGGTATATATGCTGGTAAATTTAAAAATAAGTCATCTTAAGGGGATTTTTTTATGACTTAAATTCCCACAGCTAACGTGCATTTATAATTTTAAGGTATTTTCTTCTTAAGCAATTCAGTTATTTGACAAGATCCAAGTACTGGGCTCACTTAAAAAAAAATTATTTATTTTATCTATTTATTTTTGGCTGCGTTGGGTTTTTGTTGCTGTGCACGGGCTTTCTCTAGTTGCAGCGAGCGGGGGCTACTCTGCGGTGCATAGGCTTCTCATTGCGGTGGCTTCTCTTGTTGTGGAGCATGGGCTCTAGGCGTGCAGGCTTCAGTAGTTGTGGCGCAAGGGCTCAGTAGTTGTGGCTCACGGGCTCTAGAGCACCGGCTCAGTAGTTGTGGCGCATGGGCTTAGTTGCTCCGCAGCATGTGGGATCTTCCTGGGCCAGGGATTGAACCTGTGTCCCCTGCATTGGCAGGTAGATTATTAACCACTGCGTCACCAGGGAAGTCCCTGAGCTCACTCTTAAAATCTGATGAACTTTAATTAATCTTTAATCTTAAAATCTCGGGCTTCTCTGGTGGCGCAGTGGTTAAGAATCTGCCTGCCGATGCAGGGGACACGGGTTCGTGCCCTGGTCCGGGAAGATCCCACATGCCGCGGAGCGGCTGGGCCCTTGAGCCATGGCCGCTGAGCCTGTGCGTCCGGAACCTGTGCTCCGCAACGGGAGAGGCCACAACAGTGAGAGGCCCGCGTACAGCAAAAAAAAAAAAAAATCTTAAAATCTCATAGTCTCAATATTGCTTGCAAATGTGCTTGAATTTTGTTACATGTATCCACTTACAGTCATGAGTCTGAATCAGTCACTCCATCTCACATTTTAAAATGGAATTGCAAAATTAATCTATTACATCAGAATACTAAATTATCTTAAACATTATAATTACCAAATTAAATAGAAGTTTCCAAAATGTAATGGAAGGGCTTCCCTGGTGGCTCAGTAGCATCCAGTATAGATTTGAATTGGAGAATTTTTTATGTTTTCTGCATCATCTGTAGTTGTGATCTTTTTTTATCCTTAATATTTATTTTTACTTTCTTTTCATCAGTCTTGTCAGAAAGTTTTTAATATTATATACCATTTCAAACAATGAACTTTGATTTTGTTGATTCTATTGTCTGTTTATTTTCTTTTAAATTAGTTTTTGCTCTTATATTTATTATTTCCTTTCTTCTACTTGTTTGGCTTTATTTTGCTGTTCTCTGTTTCATTTCTTAATATGAATGTTGGTTCATTGGTTTAAACTTTTCTCCTTCAATATGCATTTCCCTCTAAGTACTTCTTTAGCTGTATTCTGCAAATTTTGGTGTGCAATACTTTCATTATAATTCAATTCCAAATTTATTCTAGTTTCCATTATGATAGCTTCTGTGACCCACACATTGTTTAGATGGGTGTTAAAGGTTGGAGTCTGCCTTGCTTTCCATTTCTGCTTTCTAAGCATTATTTCCTCCTCTTTCTCTTAGAAAAACCCCAGCCACCCATCACTGCCTGGTAGCATCCAGTTTTGCACTGGAAAGGACACTACTTACTTACTTTTTGGATGAGGAGGCAAGATGCTATTGATCAAAACAGTTTTGAGGTGCCACAAGCTGTTGCATTTCCTCACCTCAGATTTACTATTCTGATTGCATTATTCCAGCTTCTGTCAATGTCAGCCTAGTTCTTTAAGTGCCAGTGTGGCCCTGACAGCTGGCATCATTTTATGTGTGTGAGGCCCAGGGGACTCATTTTAGTCTGCCAGCACCTCACAGACAGGAAGATTGAACTGGTGGGGGTGGTGGGAGGGTGAGCAGAGAAATGAGCCCAAAGCTGCATCTATTCACCTTCTCAGAACCCAAACTAAGCAATGTAATTCAGCTGTTTTTTTTTGGGCCCCTGAGAACATAGTTAAGTTTTGAGCTAGCGGGCACCTTGGAGACCATATTATCTAACATCTTCTTTTGTGGATGAGGAATTAGCTGTAACTGTTAATGTTCAAGAAGCTACAGAATCAATTTTTCCATTCACTAAAAAAAAAAAAAAAAAAGAGGGGGGGGCTTCCCTGGTGGTCCAGTGGCTAAGACTCCACACTCCCAATGCAGGGTGCCCTGGTTTGATCACTGGTCAGGGAACTAGATCCCACATAATGCGCCTAGGAGTTTGCATGCCGCAGCTGAGGATCCCACATACCACAGCTGAGGGTCCCGCATACTGCAACTAAAAGATCCCACATGCCACAAGTAAGATCCTGCACACAGCAACAGAGATCTGCGTGCCGCAACTAAAACCCGACGCAGACAAATAAATAAATAAATACTAAAAAAAAAGTGAGTGTGAAGGTACTGTAAGTGTACTTTAAAAAAAAAAGGTTTTGTGTGCCTATTGCATGCCAAGTATCTTTCTAGGTGCTGGGGGTACAGTAGTAAACAAAACCAAGTACCTAAAAAAAAATCTTAAAAACCCAAAAACCAAGTCCCTGCCACTGTGGAGTTTACACCCTAGGGGAGACACAAAATCAAGTAAATACATACTACATCAGATTTTGGTACGTGTTAAGGAATGTTGCATTGTTTTATAGAGGCCATTGGTGAAGAGGCAACATTTTGAGTAGAGATCTTAAGGGGATAAACCATGCAGAGATGTGGGAGGATAATAAAAGCGGTAGTAGTACTAACCCATGACCTCTTCCTTCAGAGACTTCACGGAAGACTTCATCTTCAAGTGCTAAGATGTAGCACCGTGGGAGGCAGACCAGGGTTCCTGAGGAAGATTTCAGGGTCAGGAGGGAATTTAGGTATTCACAGAAGAATGTGTAGGTCATTTAGAGATGGAGGGTGGAAAGAGAGTGGAGGCAAGAGGTGTAAGATCCATCCTGGTCAGTAGTTGGACAAAAGACTAAAGGATCTAGCATGTAAGATCCAGGATGTAAGAAGCCGTGAATGAAGGCCAGGATGAGTGGCTTGGGTCTGATGAGACTCTTACTCTCCATAAAGCAGTGTTTGATTGGAGATTAGTTTGGAGGTGATGTACAAGACAGATTTCTCACCAAGTTCCAGCTGAGAAAATGTCCTGCACTGGCAGCAGGTCTGAAGCGTGCTCCAGGCTCAGCTTTAAAAAGCCATGTGGGTCTTTCTTTTCTCTGTGTTCACCCATTGGGAAGGATAATACACTATAGCATCTCTTTCTCTTTTATTTTGCCCAGCCTTTGGCTCACTGTGTTATTTTGGTATAAATTAACCCAGAGTTTTTACTCTGGGCAACTCTAATGGGGACCTATGGAAATGAATTCGCTATTTAAATTCCAGGGACCAGGGAGAGTTTCAGGAAAGGACATTGCATGAAACAACCACAGGATGGCGGCCCTTCACCCTCATTTCGTGAATTTTTCACATCAAATTTCAAAGGCTTCTAGCAATTCCTAGGCCAAAGAAACCCTGCAACATTCTTTGGTAATGAGTTACACATGTATGCAACATTTCTTCACAAAGACTCAGAAGAATGGGAAGCCTTCGAGGACGATCATTTAGGAGTACAGGGTAAAAGTTTTGATCAGTCAATGCTGCTTGTGTTCATAACCTGAGCCTGAGGATGTTTGATCTTATCCAGGCCTGTGATAATATCTGTTATTTATGGAGCACTTAGCCTAATGCTTGGCACTTAGTCTTACATGTGTCTGCTTGTTGAATCTTCACAACAGAGTTTGGAAGTTGGGTTTATATGGTTCATTCTCCAGACACAGTCAGTGATAGAGAGATCTGTATGATCTACATACCTCATCTGCCTGACTATGATCCTGGGCCTTTCTTTACATTTTCCAAACTAATACTGCATTGAAGAATCACTTATGTGGCACAATACTACAGAGAGCTGTCTTTAATAGAAATCTTCAGCACTCAACCAATCCCAATTTACAGAATTGGATGGCACTCACACACCTGGTGATTTTGCCCTTGAAGATTGAATTTCAGTTTTTGTCCCCTAGGAACCAAAAAGGATAAAGTCCATATGCACCTGTCCTTAGGTTTTAAAGGTATCCCTTGGAATCAGCACATGAGATTTAAAAATATTCATCTGATGATCTTTGTCTGCTGTCTGGAGTGTTTAGTCCATTTGCATTTATTTTGATTCCTGATATATTCTGATTTATTTCTAGCATCTTATATGCTTTGTATTTTTTGTGCTGTTTTTGTTTCTTTGCTCCTCCCTCCCCCTCTTTTTCTTGGAGGCACTAGTAACCTAGCATCACTTTATTTTTTTAGTAGCTAATGTTCTTTATTCTTTTTCTTTTTTTTAATTAAAATTTTTATTGAAGTGTAGTTGATTTACAATGTTGTGTTAGTTTCAGGTGTACAGCGAAGTGATTCAGTTATGTATATATACATGTATCTATTCTTTTTCAAATTCTTTTCCCATTTAGGTTGCTACATAATATTGAGCAGAGTTTCTTGTGCAATACAGTAGGTCTTGTTGTTTATCCATTTTAAATATAGCACTGTGTACATGTCAATCCCAAACTTCTTAACTATCCCTCCCACCTACCCTTTTCCCCTGGCAACCATAAGTTTGTTCTCTAGGTCTGTGAGTCTGTTTCTGTTTTGTAAATAAATATCTAGGAAGATATTGAATACAGTTCCCTGTGCTATACAGTAGATCCTTGTTGTTTATCTATTTTATATATAGTAATGTGTATCTGTTCATTGCAAACTCCTAATTCATCCCCCCCTTCCCCTTTGGTAACCATAAGTTTGTTTTCTATGTCTGTGAATCTATTTTTGTTTTGTAAATAAGATGATTTGTATCATTTTTTAAAGATTTCTCACATAAGTGGTATCATATGATACTTGCCTTTCTCTGTCTGTCTTAGTGTAATAATCTCTAGGTCCATCCATGTTGCTGCAAATGCCATTATTTCATTCTTTTTTATGGTTGAGTAATATTCCATTGTGTGTATATTTATATATATATATATTCCACGTCTTCTTTATCCATTTATCTGTTGATGGACACTTAGGTTGCTTCCATGTCTTGGCGACTGAAAATAGTACTGCTATGAACATTAGGGTGCATGTACCTTTTAGAATTAGAGTTTTTGTCTTTTCCAAATATTTGCCCAGGAGTGGGATTACTGATTCATATGGTAACTCTATTTTCAGTTTTTTTAAGGAAACTCCATACTATTCTCCATAGTGGCTGCACCAATTTACATTCCCACAAATAGTTTAGGAGGGTTCCCTTTTCTCCATACCCTCTCCAGCATTTATTATTTTTAGACTTTTTGATGATGGCCATTCTGACAGGTGTGAGGTGATACCTCATAATTTTGATTTGCATTTCTCTAGTAATTAGTGAAGTTTAGCATCTTTTCATGTGCCTGTTGGTCATCTGTATGTCTTCTTTGCAGAAATATCTATTTAGGTCTTCTGCCCATTTTTTGATTGGTTGTTTTTTTGATATTGAGCTGTATGAACGTTTATGTAATTTGGAAATTAATCCCTTGTTGTCTGCATTGTTTGCAAATGTTTTCTCCCATTCCATAAGTTGTCTTTTCATTTTGTTTATGGCTTCCTCTGCTGTGCAAAAGCTTTTAAGTTTAATTTAGTCCCATTTGTTTATTTCTGCTTTTGTTTACATTACTCTAGGAGATGAATCCAAAAAACTATTGCTGTGACTTATGTCGAAGAGTGTTCTGCCTATGTTTTTCTCTAGGAGTTTTATAGTATCTGGTCTTATATATAGGTCTTTAATCCATTTTAAGTTTATATTTGTGTATGGTGTTAGGAAGTGTTCTACTTTCATCCTTTTACATGTAGCTGTCCAGTTTTCCCAGCACCACTTATTGAAGAGAATGTCTTCTCTCCATTGTATATTCTTGTCATCTTTATCATAGATTAATTGACCATAAGAGTGTGGGTTTATTTCTGGGCTTTCTATCCTGTTCCATTGATCTATGTGTCTGTTTTTGTGCCAGTACCGTACTATTTTGATTATTGTAGCTTTGAAGTATAGTCTGAATTCAGGGAGCATGATTTTTCCAGCCCTGTTCTTCTTTCTCAAGATTGTTTTGGCTATTCAGGGTCTTTTGTTTTTTCCATACAAATTAAAAAATGTTTTGTTCTAGTTCTGTGAAAAATGCCACTGGTAATTTGATAGGGACTGCGTTGAATGTGTAGATTGCCTTGGGTAGTATGGTCTTTTTTTTTTTTAACATCTTTATTGGAGTATAACTGTTTTACAATAGTGTGTTAGTTTCTCCTTTACAACAAAGTGAATCAGTTATACATATACATATGTTCCCATATCTCTTCCCTCTTGTGTCACCCTCCCTATCCCACCCCTCTAGGTAGTCACAAAGCACAGAGGTGATCTCCCTGTGCTATGCGGCAGCTTCCCACTAGCTATCTAATTTACATTTGGTAGTGTATATATGTCCATGCCACTCTCTCACTTCGTCACATCTTACCCTTCCCCCTCCCCATATCCTCAAGTCCATGCTCTAGTAGGTCTGTGGTTTATTCCCTTCCTATCACTAATCTCTTCATGACATTTTTTTCTTAGATTCCATATATATGTGTTAGCATACGGTATTTGTTTTTCTCCTTCTGACTTACTTCACTCTGTATGACAGACTCCAGGTCTATCCACCTCATTACAAGTAACTCAGTTTCATTTCTTTTTATGGCTGAGTAATATTCCATTGTATATATGTGCCACATCTTCTTTATCCATTCTTCTGTTCATGGACACTTAGGTTGCTTCCATGTCCTGGCTATCGTAAATAGAGCTGCAATGAACATTTTGGTACATGACTCTTTTTGAATTATGGTTTTCTCAAGGTATATGCCTAGTAGTGGGATTGCAGGGTCGTATGGTAGTTCTATTTGTAGTTTTTTAAGGAACCTCCATAGTGTTCTTCATAGTGGCTGTATCAATTTACATTCCCACCAGCAGTGCAAGAGGGTTCCCTTTTCTCCACACCCTCTCCAGCATTTATTGTTTCTAGAGTTTTTGATGATGGCCAATCTGACCAGTGTGAGATGATATCTCATTGTAGTTTTGATTTGCATTTCTCTAATGATTAATGATGTTGAGCATTCTCTCATGTGTTTGTTGGCAATCTGTATATCTTCTTTGGAGAAATGTCTATTTAGTTCTTCTGCCCATTTTTGGATTGGGTTGTTTGTTTTTTTGTTATTGAGCTGCCTGAGTCGCTTATAAATTTTGGAGATTAATCCTTTGTCAGTTGCTTCATTTGCAAATATTTTCTCCCATTCTGAGGGTTGTCTTTTGGTCTTCTTTATGGTATCCTTTGCTGTGCAAAAGGTTTTAAGTTTCATTAGGTCCCATTTCTTTATTTTTGTTTTTATTTCCATTTCTCTAGGAGATGGGTCAAAAAGGATTTTGCTGTGATTTATGTCATAGAGTGTTCTGCCTATGTTTTCCTCTAAGAGTTTGATAGTGTCTGGCCTTACATTTAGGTCTTGAACCCATTTTGAGTTTATTTTTGTGTGTGGTGTTAGGGAGTATTCTAATTTCATCCTTCTACAGGTAGCTGTCCAGTTTTCCGAGCACCACTTATTGAAGAGGCTGTCTTTTCTCCATTGTATATTCTTGCCTCCTTTATCAAAGATAAGGTGACCATATGTGTGTGGGTTTATCTCTGGGCTTTCTATCCTGTTCCATTGATCTATATTTCTGTTTGTGTGCCAGTACCATACTGTCTTGATTACTGTAGCCTTGTAGTATAGTCTGAAGTCAGGGAGCCTGATTCCTCCAGCTCCATTTTTCATTCTCAAGATTGCTTTGGCTATTCGGGGTCTTTTGTGTTTCCATACAAATTGTGAAATTTTTTGTTCTAGTTCTGTAAAAAATGCCAGTGGTAATTTGATAGGGATAGCATTGAATCTGTAGATTGCTTTGGGTAGTAGAGTCATTTTCACAATGTTGATTCTTCCAATCCAAGAACATGGTATATTTCTCCACCTATTTGTATCATCTTTAATTTCTTTCATCAGTGTCTTATAGTTTTCTGCATACAAGTCTTTTGTCTCCTTAGGTAGGTTTATTCCTAGATATTTTATTCTTTTTGTTGCAGTGGTAAATGGGAGTGTTTTCTTAATTTCACTCTCAGATTTTTCATCATTAGTGTATAAGAATGCCAGAGATTTCTGTGCATTAATTTTGTATCCTGCAACTTTACCAAATTCATTGATTAGCTCTAGTAGTTTTCTGGTGGCATCCTTAGGATTCTCTATGTATAGTATCATGTCATCTGCAAACATTGACAGCTTTACTTCTTCTTTTCCTATTTGGATTCCTTTTATTTCTTTTTTTTTTCTCTGATTGCTGTGGCTAGAACTTCCAAAACTATGTTGAATAAGAGTGGTGAGAGGGCTTCCCTGGTGGCGCAGTGGTTGGGGATCCGCCTGCTGATGCAGGGGACGTGGGTTCGTGCCCCGGTCCGGGAAGAGCCTACATGCCACTGAGCCTGCGCGTCTGGAGCCTGTGCTCCACGACGGGAGAGGCCACAGCAGTGAGAGGCCCGCATACCGGGAAAAAAAAAAAAAAAAAAAAAGAGTGGTGAGAGTGGGCAACCTTGTCTTGTTCCTGATCTTAGTGGAAATGGTTTCAGTTTTTCACCATTGAGAACAATGCTGGCTGTGGGTTTGTCATATATGGCCTTTATTATGTTGAGGAAATTTCCCTCTATGCCTACTTTCTGCAGGGTTTTTATCATAAATGGGTATTGAATTTTGTCAAAAGCTTTCTCTGCATCTATTGTGGTCTTTTTAACAATATTGATTCTTCCAATCCAAGAACACTGTATATCTTTACATTTGTTTGCATAGTCTTTAATTTCTTTCATCAGCGTCTTATAGTTTTCGGAGTACAGGTTTTTTGCTTCTTTAGGTAGGTTTATTCCTAAGTATTTTATTCTTTTTGTTGTGATGGTAAATAACCTAAGATCACTTTAAATTAAATTTTCCATTTGATTTTTTTTTTTTTTTTGAACACACAGCTGGTATGGGGATTTTGATTCTCTGTTTGAGGGCTGCCTTGTGGATATAAATTCTCAAAGGAGACTTTTTGTCCACCACTTTCTGCTGAGGTCAAGAGAGACAAATATCCCTTTTGCTTGGCAGGTTTATTCCTTATTGTCTCTTATACAGCATATGGAACTTTGGTGCCCCAGCTTTGGGTAGGGCTCTACAAACCATATCTGAATTGAGGATCACCAGTGTAGTGGATGCTGTTGGTACCCTGCCCAGGTCCCTTACTGGCTGGTGCAGCACTCCCAGTTTCTGTGAGTGTGTGAGTCATGGGGTGATCAGGTGTCCCCCTTGATCTTCAGCAAAAGTGTGTTCCTACTTACGTGGTTCTGTGTATAATGGAGCTCTTTATGGACATTGAGCATGTATATTATTAGAAACGAAAGGATCAGCCTGTAGAAATAGTGTCTGACAGAAAAATTCAGTGTCTCTTTCATTTCCCTCCAGTAAGACAAATTCACAGACAAACTAAGGTAATATCAGTAAGATACCAGTTATATTCCTATGGATGAATTATTAAATAGACTTTCTAGTTCAAATCATTCTTAGGTGAGCTGAGGATAGAAAGAAAAAGAGGAAAGAAGGAAGGAAGGTAAGGAAAGAGGGAAGGAGGGAAGAGTGTTCTTCATGCTTGATGACCCCTGGATAGGCTGAGTAGTGAAGCTTTAAGATGGAATTAGCTGGAGATCAAACCTGAGAATGCAGAGATGAAAGCACAATTTAGACGGTTTTCTAACGACATGTCCCAGCCGTAAAGCCACACCACATGAACATCCCTCCTCTCTTACCCTTGCCTTCTTTCTCTACCCAACTCCCTAGCTCACCTAGTTTCCTGTTGCACCTGACAGTCGCAGGAGCCACCATTAACGAATCCTCTGATGGATGTCTTTCAAAAAAGCTTTAGCGTTTTCTTGATAGAGATCTGGTAACTATTCGAATTAGGAGATCTCCTGTTAAAATATGTCCAAAAATTCTTCGAGAGATGAAGCCAAATTTCCTTCTCTTTGAGTGTAACCTAGACTTAGTGACTCCATTCTAATGAATAGAAACTGGTGGAATTGATAGTGTAACTTCTTAGAACAGGTTATAAGAGGCATTGTGGCTTCCTCTTTGCTTTCTCTCTGATCACTGGCTCTGGGGGGAAATCAGCTGCTGTGTTGTGAGGACACCCAAGCAGCCCTATGAAGAGGTCCATGTGGGGAGGAATCAAGTCTGTGGATAGCCAGCAAAGAACTGAAGGCTCCTGCCAGCAGCTCTGAGTGAGCCATTTGCAAACGTATCTTCTAGCCCTCTCACATCTTCTGATGACTATAGCCCTGCCTCAGATCTTGACTGCAATATGCAGAACCAGAACTGCCCAGTGAAGCCAATCCCAAGCTCTTGACCCACAGAAACTGTGTGAGATAATAAATGTTTATTGTTTTAAGCTCTTAAGTTTTGGGGATATTTTGTTATACAACAACAGATAACAAATACATTCCTTCACATAAAGTTGTGTGTCATCAGAACAGGATAATTTGTCTGTGTTTGTGGTGCGTATGTAGGGATATTGGTTAACCTTGGAAGCCTGAGGGTAACCACTGGAAGTCCTGGGTTGTTACTGGCACCCTTCTGATACTTGCCCTTGCTGGCAAGGCCTCTTCAGCAGTCTGGCCTCCAGGGCTGATGGCCCCACGAGACTTCTGCACAGAACCAGTATGTGACACACAGCATTGCCGGAGACAAGGCTCTGCACTGCACCCTTTGCAAAACCCCACAAAACCATCTTCCGTGTCCCTTTACAATAAACAATCAAATTCCTTTTAGAATTTCGTGCATGAAAAAGATTTTTATGCCCTGAAAAATATTTTGTTTCCTTCAATTAGATAAGGAGAACCACACTGCTCTCTCTCCTTGCCTTGCTGCCAGGGAGGCTCCAGTGCATTTTTGGTGCTTGATGGCATCAGCTCCCCTCTGGCTAGTTTCTGGGAAATCACCATCTTGCCATTCACCAAGGCTGGACTTCAGTTCATTTACTTTTATTTTCATCGGCTTCCTCAACCTTTTGCTTACACTGACTCACCTCCTTTGGATAGAGGTGGTGATCAGGAATGTGCGACCCTCTGCAACCTCCTCCCAGTTGATGGGTCTGGCAGAAACCTGTCCCAACATGGGCTCCTTGCAAAAAGTCTATGATGGTGGTCATGGTCCTGCCCCCTCTTCCCAAGTCTGGAGCCGAGGGAAACCTCTGTGAGTGCAAGGTCTAGAGCTGCCTGAGCCAAGATACAGGGAAGGGCAGTTAGTGAGGGGAAGGCTCAGCTCTTCTAAAACGTGGATAAAGCCATTGTCCTCCTGTTTTGGTAGCTAACAAGGGCTTGAGACTGAGTAATCAAGGTTCCCACGTTCACTGAGAAGAGGGAGAATGTGCATGTGTGTGAGAAGAGAGAGGAAGAGAGGACGATTTGGGGGGTGCGATGAGCCGGTGGGGGCCCAAAGATCAGTCCCAGGGCCATGCTCCATTAGTCCCAGCTGTCAGTGGGGAGGTCTCTGAGCACTCCTTCCAGAGGCTGACCTCCAAGGACGAGCCTGAGGCTGGGCTTGGCCAGAGTCTTGTCTGTTGCCAGGGAGTGCTGGCAGGCAGGCGACACAGTCCTGCCAGCAGAACTGGAGGCCCTAGAGTCCTGCGCCTTCTGGTCCAGGATCTGGCTTGGGCTAGCAGGGTGATGTGCGGTCCCTGCAAAATGAACAAGACAAGAATGAGGATGTGGGAGATTTCCCTACAGCGTCCTGGTGTGGAATTGGAGCTCTCTCTGGAGCTGCCTTGTGCTGTCATTAGCTTTCAGTCCTATTTAGTGATGTGAGAATGGTTGGATCACCCTCAGGCATCTAGGTGCACCTTGGCTTAGTCTTGGCATAAACAGCTGTGTAGGAGGAGCTGGCTGGAGAACTAGATTTTGAATGCTGGCCTTAGGCTAGACTCTGTGAGCCTGGTTTTCTTGAGAAAAAAATTGGAGCAATAATAACAGCCTCACAGGTGGCTACCAGGGTCAAATATGATGATAGGGTTGTGGAAACTGTTGCTAATCAGATCCATTTCCAGCTCTTTCGCTTACTTGTTTCCCTCCTTCAACTCTGAGTTGGGGGCAATTACTGGCTTGTTCTTCACCAAATCCAGTTACAGGGACATAGAGATAGACTAAGTTTACATGGTAGATGGTATGGCCTGTGGCTGAAGTCCAAGCTTTGATGGGCACCATGTCCATGTGTGAACTCCAGGCTCCTCCCCGTCCCAGCCTGATGCACGTAGAATCACAGGACAGACAGAGCCAGGGTTCCCCACATCACTGTAATGGAGCAGGACCCTATGGGGCCTTCCTGGGACAGGCTTTCCCCCATATCCTCTGCTTTAGCTCTTCTCTTAAATACCTAGATAACAGTATTTGATGCACATTTCCTGAGTTGTTTTATAGATGTGAAAACACCCCACCAAATGGAAGAGGTTAACTACTTCATGACCATGAGCACATAGCCCCAGGCGTCCTGGAGCCTAAGGACTGATAACGTTAACCCCTGTGACACCACCCTGTTCCTTCACCATCAGCCAATCAGAGAACTGTGCATGAGCTGATCACACACCCTATGACCCCCTTCCCTCACCTGGCTTTTTAAAAATGCTTTGTCGAAACCCTCTGGGGAGCTCGGGACTTTTAGGGTATGAGCCACCTGTCTCCTTGCATGACACTGCAATAAACCTTTCTCTGTTCCAAACTCCGACGTTTCAGTTTGTTTGGCCTCACTGTGCATTGGGCATGTTGCAGCAAAAATAGAAATGAGACTTAAATAGAAAAGAGACTTTTCTTTTCTGATAAATGAGGAAAATGAGGAAACAATGAACAGCCTGGGGAAACAGCATAAACAGGCCTGAAAGAGTTAAGCAATTTTGGTTATTCTTTAGCGGTTACTACTAACAAACACTTGTAGCTAGACTTGTCCTTCACAAAGCTAATTACTCTCTGACTCCATAGGAATTGTTCTCTGTACCTGGCATTCTTCTTCCCCTACACTCCCTTGTAGCATTCTGCATTTCAAAAAGAAGGTCACAATAACTTCAGGGACACCAGATCTGGTTGCTGAGCTGCCTGAGGCCCGCTTTGGCTGTAAATTTGCAGAAGAAAAGAAAAACATGCAAGACCTTCATTACTTTGAGCCTTATCACCTACCCCAGGCCAAAAGTCCTGGGATATAAACCTCTCTCTCTATTCCCCAGGGAGTGGGGCACAGTTCTTGAGGCTCTAGCCCCCGGTGTTCCCTCTTTGCCTGGCAAAGAACAAAGCTACTCTTTCTTGTTCCTCCAATACTCTTGTTTCCATATTTCTTTTTTGGCATCAGTGCACAGAGAGTCAATATTTTGGAATCAAATTTTAGGGGCTCGTCCAAGATCTTCTCATGGGCAGGTGGCCCTGCAGGGCCCCTTGGCTTGATCGGAGGCTTGGGGAATCTCTCTCCACACCAGCCTCCTTCAGGAGAGCAGAGGGTTGGGGGATTTTTCTGAGGCCAGATCACCAGGGACTCCCTGCCGCAGGGCCGTGCCCCCATCACACCTGACCGACCTGCCTTCTCGGCTGCAGAACTCTGAGGCTGCGGTGGAGAATGGGGGAGAGGTTGACCTAGAAGCTGCTGAACCTTTTTTTGCCTTGAGGACACCTTCTTTTTCCCTTCCCTGTGCCAGCCCGGACTTCTACTCTGAAAAGAGATTAACTCTTGGAAGAACAGAAAGAGGGTGTTTGGTACGTCGTGACACACCCACCAGCATTTTGGTAAGTCCTCTGGGGTGCACAACCGAGGTCTTTTGGCTTTGTCTGTTTGGGGAACTTCAGCTCCAATTTGGGGAATTCTCCCTGTGAAGGGAAATTCTGTTTGTAAGGTGCCGTTCTGGACAAACGTCACAGGCTTAGCGGGACTTGGAAGTCATGTTTGGGGCATTTCTGCCATTTGGCTTTTTGATATTTGTGCATCTCTTTGCCACTTGTTTTACTTTGAGTGTGACTTTCCACTGACGAGGTTTGGTTTGAGCGTGCAGACATCTGCCTAACTGCTTGAGCTAAAATGGGAAGTGCTTCCTCTAAGGTTACACCCCCACCTGGGAACCCCTTGGGGAAAATTTCAAATGACTGGTCGACCTATAGCTATGATCCAATGACAAAGAAAAATGGCCTGAAAATGGGTATCTTACAATTATATCTTTAATGCCACAGGATGGGAAAATGGACTGAGGTTCCCTTATGTTCAGGACTTTTTGTCCCTTTTATCAGAATCCTGCTCTATGTGACTCCATAATCAAAAGCCTGAGGAATCAAAAAATCTCTCCTAACATTCTAGATGATCCCCTTCTAATTTCTCCCAACTCTCAGAGGGGAACCAAGCTTCCCCCACTCCTGTAAGTTCCCTTACTGTTCCAGATTCTTCTGATCAAACTAAGACCCCACCTCCCCAGAGAAACAATCCCTGCTAGGACGACATTTTATCAGCCAGTCTGCCCCTGTTATTAGGGCCAATTCAAGCACGATTTGGTCTATATTTTAGCCACGAAACTATGACTACAGAAAGTAAAGGTGATCTTCTTTTGACAGTATGGCTATAATATTCTTTAGACTCTGGAGAAAGTTGGTTAAAATAAAACTTTTTTTGAAATTGCTAAACTAATTCTTTTTTACATGTGCAATTAGAAAAATCTAGCTTGCTGAAATACTTTTTTTCAGAATTCTGACTCTGAGAGAATAAAAATATGCCTAGGAGAAAGCTTGAAGTTAACTCTTATCATGTCCTTGAGATACAAACACAGGCCACTTTGCCTGAGACTTCCGGCCTTGGGTTAATTAGTAGAACTTCAAGTCAAGAAAAAAAGGTGGGGGGTGGGTGGGGGGGGTGGGGGGGTGCAAGAGACTAAAAATCTCAAGCAGAATCTATGAGATCTCTGTCTGTCTGGATACCTGTGTATGTCTCAGTATGTGTCTTTGCCTTTGGATAATATTGCTGAGGTTAATTTGTAAATGAGCTCCATTTAATTGGCTTAAAAGAAAAGTAAGTGCTTACAAATCAAACAATTCTAAATACAAGAGAAATTAAGCTAAATGAATTTCAGGTTCACATGAACTGGGAAATATTCAATATTAAATTAATACTGGTATTAATGTTTAAGTTTGTTGATCTAATTAATATAGACATGTCTTTAGAGTCATCAGCATTAAGTATAATACTTTTATTTTGCCTACGTTTAATATAAGCTAAATAAGATCTTATTATATCTGTTGCAAATTTGTCAACAAGGAAAGTAACTCGATGTGAAGAAACTTAAAAAAAGAAAATACAAATAAGACTGTATAGCAGAAACTAATACAACATTGTAAAGCAACTATACCCCAATTTTAAAAAGAAAGAAATAATACAGAGGGATTCTGTGAACCCTTTACCCAGTTTCTTTAAATAGTAACATCTTTCAAAGCAGTTTTTAAAACAAGCTATACTTACTGGAATAAAATGTTGAAGACATTAAAAAAAAAAGATAACTTCCCTCTGTGAATAAATTTCTGAGAGTCAGCCAATCAGTCTGACCCAAGAAACCATGCTTCTACAGCTGACTTCAACCTACTTCTACTCCTGAAAGTCTTCCAAACTCTGAAATCCATGCCTCCCCAAAGTCTGTCAATTTATCCCCATGCCTTGTCCAAATGTTTGCTTTGCTAAAGAAGACTGACTGCCTTGCTAGCATCACTCTTACTCAGAGACAGCATGACTGTCTAATAGAGGAATGGTTGAATAACTGGTAGTATAATCCATACCATGACATTTTCCCTAGTTCTTAAAAAGAACAAGTTAGATCTCTGTCTAATAAATCTCTATCTACTAAATTAAAAAGAAAAAGCAAATGAGATAAGAGCTTTGGTCAAACTTTTTAGGAATAATTATGTTTGGAAAAGTCTACTTAAGAATAATCTCTCCAGATATTTGACCACTTGAAAATTTAGAGTTGTGCTAAATTAAGTTAAATGATGGAAGTTTATTGAATAACTAGGCCACTGCCAAATAAAATAAGATACTAAAACATCCCAACGAGAGATATTAAACTAATTAGGTTGATTTGGTATGTTAAATTACATGGGAAATATTGTCAAATGAGCAACAAATCTTCTTTGGTTATATTGCATGGTAAATGTTACTAATATAGATACTCTAGAAATTATATGGGATTCCTAAATTTCTGATATGTCTAGGTAAAATGTTATTAGTCATAATTCTAGTTATCAGCTTAAAGTGTTGTACGTCACAGCAGTAACCAAGTTACTTTGTCAATTGCATTGTAATCAGATTTTAAATTTTAAACATGCCTTTTTTTTTTTTTTTTTTTTTTTGCGGTACGCAGGCCTCTCACTGCTGTGGCCTCTCCCGCTGCAGAGCACAGGCTCCGGACACTCAGGCCCAGCAGCCATGGCTCACGGGCCCAGCCGCTCCGCGGCATGTGGGATCTTCCCGGACCGGGGCACGAACCCACATCCCCTGCATCTGCAGGCGGACTCTCAACCACTGCGCCACCAGGGAAGCCCCTAAACATGCCTTCTTAAGTCTTTTGTCATTATAGACACTTATGGTTTCACTCTAATGCCTTTGCAAAAGTGCTGCCTCTTCAACATTTATAGAAAGGACTTTCTAAGATTAAACTAAAGATTAATTAGGCAAATAAATTTTGTGATTAGCAGTAAGCTGGTACCAGACTGGAATTTGGTTCTCTGTTAAGAGAACAAAGTTTTCTTGGAATGCTCCTTTTGATAACAGACTGTAAATTTCTTTGCCTTTAAGTGATTTATATTTGTTTTAAAAATATTTTGTTACTTTGATAAAGTAAATAAGTATTATTTTACAATGATCTATGAAGATTATGATCCACGTAGATAAAGTTCATTCTACTACTACAAAAATTAACCCCTCGTTGTCAGACTTTTGCTATCCTGATGTCCTTGTAGCATGGCCATGGTCTACTCCTAAGTCAGAGAATTCAAAATGGGTCAACAATAGCTGTAAATTAAACAGTCAGGGCTAGGGAAAATCCAAGATGGCTGCTTGGCTTTTCCCGGCTCCCTGACAAACCTCATTTTTATTTAATAGGTTACAGCCTTCCCCTGGCTACAGGGTTAATGCCCTCAAAATGAAAAAAAAAAAAAAAAAAAAAAAAAAAAGAGGTTAAAATGTGTTTTCCACTTGAGGTATACTTTCTACAATCTCCAGTGATCAAGGCACCCACTTCAGTGGACAAATCACACAAGCCTTAACAAAAACTTCACAAACTTCTTAAGAATTATCAGTCACTATCATCCTCAATCATCAGGTAAGGACAACAGAACTAATGGAAAAACCGGACTCAAACAGAACAAAATTAATTACATGGGATCATGAACTGCTAAATATGATGACAATTTTTATGACTTTTTGTCTGACATATTACTGGCTTTTAATGTTTGTTTTTCAGATATAAAGAAGCTCTTCTCCTCAAGCTACTTATGGTTTACAACAATTTGGTAATTTATACCTGTGGGTAAAAGTAAAACAATTTTCTTTTCTCTCTGCCTGGTCCCTCAGAAAAAAATTGGAGACCATTGGGTAATGGACAGCCTTATGAGGTAAATAAAGAAGACTGTCTCCTGACAGATACAAAAATCGCAAGGTATTTTAAAAACCTCTAGAAGAGGGCTTCCCTGGTGGCGCAGTGGTTGGGAGTCCGCCTGCCGATGCAGGGGACGCGGGTTCGTGCCCCGGTCCGGGAGGATCCCGCGTGCCGCGGAGCGGCTGGGCCCGTGGGCCATGGCCGCTGAGCCTGCGCGTCCGGAGCCTGCGCTCCGCAGCGGGAGGGGCCGCAGCGGTGAGAGGCCCGCGTACCACCAAAAAAAAAAAAAAAAAAAAAAAAACCTCTAGAAGAGAAAAATCCAGCTAGGAGGTGGAACTTTGGCATGGCTTTCTTGGCCTTGAGAGGACTTTGGGAATTTAGTCTGAGACTCCTTCTGAGGAATTATGCCAGAGTCAATGTAAAGAAACCTATGTGGTCAATGGACCACACTAATTTTAAAAACAAATTAGTCTTGGGTATGCTTAATAGAAATGGGGATAATTTTAGAAAAAATTATGTTTCACAAAATATTACATTCTAGTTTTGTTAATTAAGGTTTGTGTTTACTAAGACTCATTTCTCAGATAGTTCCTTGCTGTTATGTTATATTGTTACAAAAGTTAATTAAACTGTCAGAAGGACATTCTAAGGGTGTTTCTGAAGCCTAACTTCAAAATCAATCTTTAGATGAATCAGATGCTCCATGATCTACAACCAGGAGATTAACACCAGCCTGTGGTCATTTAAATTTAAAGAAACAGTCAGACTATATTGAGGATAATTAGTCTAGTAATGCTAGAAGATTGGGCTGGGTGCCTTATGGACAATGCCAATATACAATTTCACTGAAAGATAAGGATTGGTGCAGAACAGACTAAGTCAGATGACCTGGGATATACTGGGCCACACCTCATGGAAGTTCTTGGCTTAATTCGTACTTATGACTTTACTAATACTGCTAGCTATGTTATTTGTATTTTGTCTATTTTACAAGATTGTTGTTTCCTGCATTACCAAATGTGTGACTGAGCCTCTGATAAAATGATGATATATAGTTCCATATGAGATCAATGATTGTAATAGTGTAACTCTATATATGGAAAGAAACAACAAGAGGGAATATTTTCCTGGACCATAAGAAACTAGTAAGACAGGTGGTCCAGGACTTTTTGCTACTAGTAAAGCCTAATTCAGTAATAGCACATTGAGTAGCCTATCAGCAAAATCTTTACCAAACTTAGGAATGAGCATTCCTAGCACCATGGGATGAAATGGTCATTAAAATGCCCCCCCAAACTATGGTCGAACTTATGACCATGAAGGGGCCCTGCTGACTGGAAACTGACACTTGCTGTCTACCTCTACAAGGATTAAATCATGAGCTGCTACAGCTGCTGACCTTCAACACCCCCTGAACTCTGTTCAGGGGGGAGATCAGAAATGAGGCACTCTGTGCTCTGGGAGAAACTGACAGAACAGGCCTTCAGATAGTTAGATATTTTCAGGTAAGGATTTTCATAAACCCAAATTCTTGCGTTTTCTCATACCTAGAAAAACACTAAAATTACTAACAGTGGCAACTGCTTTGCTTTATACGTTTATTATATGTTAATACCACATCAAAGGTTAAAACCTACTTGGCTAAAATTAGACAACTGGCTACCTGGCTACAAGTCTCCTCAAAGTGCCAAGTCTAGATTAGGAGTCAGCCTTATTCTCCTAAAAAGAATTAAGATCTATTCTGTCTATTAATATTCAGGTGGTCACTCCTCCAACTACTTCTGAGTCTGTTACACCTACATCAGTCACACTGGGCTAATAGAAAAGACATCAAAACTATATATGACCATGCCAAATGGCTCCATTCCTTTGGACAGGATAACCCAAACACTGACTCTATCTGGATCACAATCAAAATTGTTATCAAATGTAACTTGGTTCTTATTCCTGCTTTGGCCCCTGGTTACAATAATTCTTTTCCTGATCTTTGGCCTCTGCCTTTTTAAAAACTGCTTGTTAAGTTTTGTCTCTTCCAGAATACAACAGGTTCACATCAAGATGATCATGATACAGAGATTCCAGCCACTCCTCAGAACAGATCCTGCCAAAATACCAACAGAAGTCACCCTGGGGCGCCTTAATGAGACAACGCGAGAGCTCCATGACCCCAACTAGGTAAGGTCTATGAGCCCCTTGCCAGTCTGAAGAAGCTAGAAGACAGACCGTCATCCCTCATCCTATCAATACAGATTTCTTGGGGTTCATGTCTCTCAGGGGGGATTTAAGTAGGAGATAGATGGGCCCCTGGGCTGGATAGCTGATGTTTGTCAAATGAAGCAAAACTGAAGTTTTGTCCTCAGCCAGATAAGATCGAAGCCCATTTCTCTTCCTCCATTGATATGGAGGGAATGAACTAGCAGTGGGGAATTTGTTGCAGCAAAAATAGAAATGAGACCTTTCTTAAACAGAAATGAGACTTTTCTTTTCTGATAAATGAGGAAAATGAGGAAACAATGAACAGGCTGGGGAAACAGCATAAACAGGCCTGAAAGAGTTAAGCAATCTTGGTTATTCTTTGGTGGTTACTACTAACAAACACTTGTAGCTAGACTTGCCCTTCACAGAGCTAAACAAAGCTAATTACTCTCTGACTCCATAGGAATTGTTCTCTACACCTGGCATTCTTCTCCCCCTATGCTCCCTTGTAGCATTCTGTTTCTTTCAAAAAGAAGGTCACAATAACTTCAGGGACACCAGATCTGGTTGCTGAGCCACCTGAGGCCTGCTTTGGCTATAAATTTGCAGAAGAAAAGAAAAACATGCAAGACCTTCATTACTTTGAGCCTTATCACCTACCCCAGACCACAAGCCCTGGGATATAAACCTATTTCTATTCCCCAGGGAGGGGAGCACAGTTCTTGAGTCCCTAGCCCACTGTGTTCCCTCTTTGCCTGGCAAAGAATAAAGGTGCTCTTTCTCGTTCCTCCAAAACTCTGTCTTATTTCCTTTTGGCATCAGTGCACAGAGAGCCAACATTTTGGCATCAGGCACACGAACTTGCGCTAACATTACCACTTGGGAAGAAAGTGGCCATCAAGTGGAAACACCCAATTTGGACATTATGGAGTGAGAAATAAAGTTTTATTGTGTTTGAGCCGTTAGCTGTTTTTGGCCTGTTTGTTACATCAGTGTCATTCTAGTGCTTACTTCAAGAAAGAGAAGCTAAATGAGGGCAGCAACAGAGGCTACTGGAGTTTTCCAGGGAAAGATTAACCATCTTCCTCAGCTCTCCCCCACACCCTAGTCAGATAACCCTTTCATATACTGTAATATTGACTTAATCAGCATAAAATGGAAAGAAAGAGCTTTAGATCTGTAATAAAAAATTCAAATTTGGAGAGGGGCAAACTAGATCAGCAGCCAGTAGAGGAAGGAGGGGAAGGGAGTGGGTAAGGTGGACAGGAACATTGGGACTGTAGGCGAGGTAGGAGATGCCGCCCCCCCACCCCGCCCCGCCCCCTCAAGGGTAAGCAGCTGGAGTTCTTTACCCATGGACAGAAATTCCAAAATATCAATAGCAGGACATCAAGAGAGGAGGCTGGGCCCTGCCCAGATAAGAGATAAAAGGCCACATATTTCTCATTCTTGAAGTCAAGGGGACCTTCCTGACTAGAAAGCTCCTTGGAGGTCAAAAGGGGAGTGATGTCAAGGCAACCCATAGGCCTCTTTGCTGGAATCCATCTTGGCTGAGACATGCTCACACACACAGGGGAGGACCCTGAGATATACCAAATACAGACTCAGAACCAGGCAAATCAAAATGATAGGCCAGGGCTTCCCTGGTGGCACAGTGGTTGAGAGCCCGCCTGCCGATGCAGGGGACGCGGGTTCGTGCCCTGATCCGGGAAGATCCCACATGCCGCGGAGCGGCTGGGCCCGTGAGCCATGGCCGCTGAGCCTGCGCGTCCGGAGCCTGTGCTCTGCAACGGGAGAGGCCACAACAGTGAGAGGCCTGTGTAACGCAAAAAAAAAAAAAAAAAAATGATAGGCCAAAGGAAACCCAGAAGAAATGCCCCATATAAGTGATTTAAATTACCACAAGTGCGTGACTCTCTCTCTGAGCCCACCTGTGTGTCTATCTACAAGTACTGTACTCTTTTTCCTCCTAATAAACACTTTACTTGTTTTACTACTTCCCTTTGTGGGAATTCTTTTCTGCAAAGCTGAAGGGCCAGGGCCTTATCGCTGACCATTAGTCTAGTGGCTAGGATTCTGCACTCTCACTGCTGCAACCCGACCTTAATCTCTGGCCAGGAACCAAAACCTTGCTTAAAGCTGCTGCAGGCCGAGGCCACCCAAGATCATGGGGACATGAATGGACCAGTGTCAAACCAATTTAAGTTTCTTGCTTTCTCATGTAAAATGTTTTATAAACCTATTTTTTCCTTCCATCAGTGTCCAAATACATCCATTCCATTTTTTGGTCTTGTTTTTGTTGGTGATATGACAACATAGTAGCACATTTACTCCATTTCCTGCCCTGTGTGGAAAAATTAGGTGAATTCAAACACCTTCAGGGACTTCCTTGGTGGTCCTGTGGGTAAGACTCCACGCTCCAAATGCAGGGGGCCAGTGTTCAACCCCTGGTCTGGGAACTAGATCCTGCATGCATGCTGCAATTAAGAGTTCACATGCTGTAGCTAAGAGTCTGCATGTCTCAACAGAGTCCGCATGTCATGACAAAGAGTCCGCATGCCGCAACTAAAGATCGTGCCTGCCGCAGTGAAGACCCAGTGCAGCCAAAATAAATAAATAAATAACCCCCCCCAAAAAAAACCCACTTTCTTCCGCTCCACAATAAGTGCCAGCCATTTGCTCTTCTGCATTCCATCTCTGAATGAGGCTTCCAAGCTATCAATGGACTGCAGCTGATCTTGCTGATAAGAATGTCTGTAGCTTTGAAATGCCTTCCATATATTTTGGAGACTCACCAGGAATAAGTTCTACATTGACACAGACCTCTTGTCCTCTTTTTGTAACATCCACTTGTTTATGGCTTATTTCAATACTTGTTGCTATTCCAATATCAACAAGTGTTTGCTACGGATACACACAGGTGCCCTTTTTTGCTCCTGATCTGCTTCTACAGTCACTCTCTGCACTATTGGAGCTCGAGAACTGAGGGTTTTCACCTTCAGGGAAATACTGCTATGTGCTTAAATTCTTGGTTCTGTTTCCTAGAGTCTTGCCTATATGTTACAAAGGCATCAAATAAATGATAAGTAATTTCTGCACTAAAAATTCTAACTCCGGGCTTCCCTGGTGGCGCAGTGGTTGAGAGTCTGCCTGCCGATGTAGGGAACACGGGTTCGTGCCCCGGTCCGGGAAGATCCCACATGCCGTGGAGCGGCTGGGCCCGTGAGCCATGGCCGCTGAGCCTGCGCGTCCGGAGCCTGTGCTCCGCAGCGGGAGAGGCCACAACACTAACTCTTACAGCCATTTCTTGTGCATCTCATTCAATTTCTACATAGAAGGTCAAAATTACCGCATACTGACACTTTAATTTTGGCACAGGGACAATCCTTGGAAAATGAGATCAGCTCAGAGATGGTCTCTTTCAATTCGACCTTTCCTCACTCCCAAGGTAGAGATGGTCTGTGATTATTCCCCTTTGAAGCTCTGTGACACCTTTTTTGGAATGTGTGTGGCTTTTTCTCACCCTGTTATTCTAGCTATTCCAGTGCTGCTCTTTTTTCTAAGAGAATACAGACTGGTTCTGGTGGGAGTAGCAGCTGCTAGATGCAAATCTCCCTATTTCTCCTCCTAAAGAAAATGCTTAAAACAACACACAAAACAAATACCTCCTCCATCCCTGGCAGCTGTGATCCATGTCAGCCACCCTCAGAGCATCTTAAAGGGATCTGGATGGGACACAAATCGTGCTCCTACATTGGGTTAAATAGCCACATATTAAGAGGATATGACACGGGAAATGACAGCCTCAGGAATGAGAGTGAAGAAAACAAAGTCATTTCAGAAATGAAGACGAAATGACGAAGAACCATCACCATAGAAAATGTGGTGAGAGACTTGGGATAGAAATGAGGGAAACAACCCTGTTATTTCCCCATTTTACAGACATTCCTCCTCCTACCAGCTCACATTCATTGGTTCTCTGTGCCAGGAAGTCTGTGTAGCACTTCACACGCATAATCCCACCTCATTTGTACCACCCCGCGAGGTTGCCTGTGATTCACTCTTGTTTTATTTTGCCCAACTTCATATAGCTAATAATTGCCAGAAATCTGATTTCAATCCCAGATGTATCTAATTTCACAGCATTTGCTCTTTACACTTTCCCGCGTGGCCTGGTAAAAGTAATCATCGTGAAATAGAATTTACCTTCTTTGTTGAGATGGGTGGCATTTTTGGAGTTGCCTTTAGCTGTGTCCTCTGAATCTCTGGCTGTGGCTCTGCCTTTGAAAGATTTGTGGCTCTTTTCAACCTCACGTAGCTGCAGGAAAAAAATGAAAGGTTGATCCTAGCCAGGGAAATGAGTGTTTGAGTTTCAGAGCCCAGGATGGTGAGATCTAGAGGGCAGCCACCTTAAATAGCCGGTTCTTGTCCCCACCGCTGGTTGGAGAGGGCACCTGGGACTCAGGTTTGCACGGCATTTGAAGGAACATCTGGCCAGGGGAGGACAGAACCTCTGCCAATCCTATATTTCAATGGTTTTCTATACCTGGGCAGGAGGACAGTGAGAGCAACAGAAGGAAGTGTGGGTGGGGAACTGGCAGTGAGGCTGATGAGATTAGTTCCAGAAGAGGGGGTGAGGAAGCAAGGAAGACAGGGCTTAGGGAGGGTTGGTGTAGAGGCTTTACCACGTGAAGAAGGTGGGGTTGGGGGCTGGGAGAGCAGAAGAGGCAGTCAGCATGTCAGCGGATGTTGAGAGAGGCTGCCCCAGTGTGGAGGGGACTTAAGAGACTCCTTAGGTCATGGGGCACAAGCACAAGTTCTGACAATGCTGTTTTCTTTAGTATTTCTAGTTTTAGTAGGTAGGAATTACTGTGGGTACTGGTTTTATTGTGTATGAACATTGGTTTAATCTATTGAGTTTCTCCTGTTCTTTAGCAAACGCTCAAAATTTAAGTCTTTACTGTTATGTATTCCCAAATACCCTCAGAATATAAATGCATGTCATTGAGTCTCTCAAGGCTGCTTCCTACCATGCAGATAATTTGGGGTTTGGTTTAGAAGAAAGCCATTTAAAGAATACAACTGGGCTCAAAGGGCAAATTAGCAAAAACCAAAAACATAACATCTTTTTGAATGAAAATGCCCGACAGACTCACCGCTTGGATTTTCTTTCTCAGCTGGGCATTAGCTCGGGAAAGGCTTTTGGAAACTGAGTTCAGGTAGTAAATGGCCAGGCTGCAAGAGAAAAGCATGCTCCGGGGGTACTGTGATCTTGGAAAATGGCAAGAGCTGGACACCTTTCCGGAGGAATCACAGCAGGCTTCCTGGAATAGGTGACCAGGCTTTGCCTCTGGGCAGGGTGGAGGGAGGTCTTACCATCCTAAGTTCTCCACTTAACATTGACAAGGTCTTGGACATCCCTGTTCTCTCTCTATTTTATTGAACACATTTCTAGTTCTCAGAGTGTTTAATAAAGGTTAGCTAAAGGAATCAGTCCTCTTCTGGGAAACCTGAAGAGGCAGGGGAGAGGCAGGGTTTCTTGTCTGCAGAAGCAGCTGCTTGTGTTTCCTGGATACCTGCCCTGTGCCAGGCTCTGTGCCATGTGCATCCCACTCCACGTCTCACTGGTTTTGATGAAACCCTGTGAAGAAGAAAGGATGACTCCCATCTTTACAGGTCAGCATCCTGGAATGCAGAGGTTAAGTCACTTGCCCAAGGCCACCCTATCTATTTGCACTTGCCGGAGACCACATCTGATGACAAAGCGTTCAAGTGCTGAGAGAGGAGAGAGAGGTGCTAAGTGTCCTGCTCCAAGCTTGCCTAGAAACACAACTGCATAGACCCCAAAGACCCTCTACCCAGGGTGCACTGATGGGAATGTCTGTCCTGGGCTTGTGGTTTTCAGAGTCCAGCCCCCACTGGCTGACTGGGTGGCTGGGTGTCCTTTGAGGCTATAGCCTGGGCTTCCCTTTCACAGGATCTAGGATTTGGGGTTTGTCCTGGATGTACCACCTGAGAAGGAGGAGCCACAGAAGCCCGGGATGCCTTCTGGACTGGGTGCTCTGACAGCCTGTCCTTATCTGTCACTTTTCTTCCTGCATTTCAAGCGGGGCTGCTCCAGCTTGAGTCTTCTGATCCTTGCCCTCAGGGTGGGGCCGCCCTGAGCCTCTTCAGCAGAATCCTGGAGCTCTCTTACAGGCAGAAGGGAAGAACCATGCTGCCTTTGGCAGAGTGTGGGTCAGAGGCTGTCCCGTGAGCTTCCTGAAGCAAAGACTCAGAGGACCGTGGGCGACAAGAGGCCAGAAGGAGGACAGACAAGGGACCACCATCTGCTGGGAAGGTGCCCACAAGGCCTCGCCCTCTCTCCTAATTCACAGCCCATTTGTTAGGGAGGAACCAGAGATCAGAGAAGATAAAATGCTCCTGGGTGGCTGTGTTCCTCCTGAGGCTGTTTCCAAGCTTAGCAGTCTGGGTTCCAGAATTTCCTCAGGTGGTTGTCACTATCATGTCAGCCCTCCTTCATGCCAGGACTAGAAGCAGAGGATGTCTGAAGTCAAAGATGTAAGGAAATACACCTATTTTGGAGAGCAATTCAGCACTATCTCCAAAGATTGAAGAAACACATACCTATGACCCAGCGATACCACTTCTAGAAGTCTATCGTAGAGAAAACTGTAATATGCTCACAAGGAGACATATAAGGAGCACATTTGCAATAGCAAAAAAGTGGAAACAGCCTAACTCTATGCAGAGAAATGGTTAAATTGTGGTTTAAGCACACAACTGATAAAAGAAATTTTCACATATTGAGGTATGGGGAAGTCGTTCCAGTTTATACATGAGCTAACTTGAGTTTTATGCTAACTAAAGCAGCCTGCTTGTGACCTATCAAGCATACATTGTACATCTGCTTTTATTTTTTATTTTATTTTATTTTATTTTTTGGTGACCTTGCGACTTGCGGGATCTCAGTTCCCAGACCAGGGATTGAACCCGAGCCACGGCAGTAAAAGCCCAGAATCCTAACCACTAGGCCACCAGGGACCTCCCATATCTGTTTTAATTATGAAAGAAAAGGGCACATTGACCAGAAGTAAAGAATGTCCATGTGAAAAATAAAGATTAAATGTCTCCTTTCCTAAGATTCCAATGCTGGTCCTCCTCTGATGATAAGATTCCCTTCCCAGATGCCAAGGCCATACTGACTCTCTGTGTACGTGCTGAGCTGTTTTTTTTTTTTTTTTGAAACCTTGAAGGAATGTATCCCTGATTTGTTTAATGTTCTTTCTTCTGTCAAGATATAAAAATTGTGCTGAAAACCGTGCTTCTCTGGAGCAACTTCTCAGTTATCTAAGAAGCTGTCTTCTGGGCTATAGTCTTCAGTTTGGCTCAAATAAAACTCTTTTCTATTCCCATTATAGATTGTTTATTGATTATTTTTGTGACACAATGGAATACAGCAGAGCCATGAAAATGTGTGCTCATGTATCCACATGAAAAAGTCCCCCAAACATAATGTGAGTGAGGAAAGCTGTGTAGTATGAACGAGTCGTGAAAAATTTTTGAACTCAGAAGACAATAGTACATACACGTGATTAAATGGTCCAGATTGGAAATGATGAAAACTAATCCAAATAGTGGCCACCTTTGGAGAGGGAAGGAGAGAGAAAGACTGGGAGGGGCTTGAAGTGTAACATTTATTTCTTTTAAAAAGAGAGACTGATCTGAAGCAAATATTGCTAAATGTTAACATCTGTTTCATCTTGTGATCTTGTACCTGCTTGTCTGTATGTTTCTGTACGTTAGAAATATTTCACAATTTCCTGCCCTGTTCCTTCCTTGAGAGTTCATTGTTTGCCTCCTATGCCCCAGCCGTGGGGCTGGTGTTGGGGATACCGAGATCGCCAAGCTCACCCACATCTTCACTCTGTGAGAGGGATGGTGACAAATGCACTGAACACTCTAGTGCACGGGGTGCTCTGTAGAGAAGTTCTGTGGGCCCAGCCAGGGACAGGCTGCATCAGGCCTCAGCGTTCTTGGGGAAGGGGTCTTTGATATTTCCAGTGGATGTTTTGGAGGGTGCTGCAGACAATGCCAGCACTCACCTTATGCTTTGGGCCTATCTTCAGTGTACTCACTGAAAGACTTACAGCTGCCAGTGCCTGAAGCCCCGCCCCACACTTGGAAACCATTCTGTCCTTGAAGGCAGCTGGCCCAAACTGCCGGGCAATTAACCAATGCCTCTTCCCTTCCACATCTCCCAGCAGCACTCAACCAGTGACGGATGGGAACTTGTCTACAGATGCCTCGGATCCCTCACCCTTGAGCAGGGTAACTCAGAGGCACACTTTCCCAGAACTCCCAGCAGGATTAAAGTCACCCCAGTAGTAAGAATGCACCTTCCTGTCCCTTCTCTGTCTTACTTCCCTACACACACTGCCCCCTCCAATTGCAATTTAGATTGCGTTTAAGTCTTTGTCTGAGGATCTGCTTCTGGGAAATCCAGATTGAGAGGGCAAGAAAGAAGGACCTGCCAAGGAAGTCTCGGGGAGGTTTCCACGAGGCAGAGCCATGGCCCCTGGCTAACTTACAACATCAGTAGGATGGCTGGAATGATCAGGCCTGGATTGGCGAGGAAAGCAAAAATCTTGCCCAGGAAGGTTGGGAAATCGTTTTCGACTGTCTCTTGGATGACGTCATACATTCTGTTTTTCCCACTGGAAAGAGGAGAGAATACATTATAGTGTGCTGTGAAGCTCATATGGCATAAACAACTATGCCCATACCCTGGAGGGTCCAGGCCGCCACTCACGACTACTCTCCTTGAAGAACAGAGCTCTTCCCCACAGGGACTGCAGTGGAAAAAGCCCCCACGCAGGGCTGCCCTGTAGGCGAGGGCTTAGAGCTGCCTCAGCACCCTGGCTCCCCAGCTTCAAGTCCTCGGTGCCTCACAACCTCTCAAACTACCTTGGTCTCCTGTGCCTGGCACCTTCCTCGGCAAGATGAAAATGGGTTTTATCCTATACTCTCATGGGAGAAAATGGCCTGTGATGTAGCTACGAGACCAACATGGAGCTTCCTCTGGGTCCCTGGGCCTGGAGGCAGCTCTCCAGATACTGATGTGATGGACAGCCTCATGGTGACTCAAAAATACCCACAATTAGTCTTCAGATGAGAATTCCAGTATTGCCTAGGGCAGGCTCTTGGACAGTTCACAACAGTAATTTTGATTTTCTTCAATTACCTAAGAACCTTTATGCAGACTGCCTTGTACAAATACCTGCCCAGAGATTGCTGTCTGCTCCTGGCTTTTGGTTGGTAGCTTTGGTGCCAAGAACTGGAATTTATGGTTCAAAATTCCCGATTTAAATCCTCTCTCCTCCATTTATTAGTTGTGGGACACCATGGACAATTTACCTACTCACTTTCTGCCTGTATTCATACCCTCACTCTCCCCACTAGAGCTGTGCTTTTCAATGTGGTTATTAAAATTAAATTAAATTTAATTTAAAATTCAGTTTCTTAGTCACACATTTCAAGGAGTCATGTGACTAATAGTTACTATATTTGAGGAGCAGATGTGGATTTTTTTCCCTCATAGAGAAAGTTCTATTGGTTAGTGCTGCAGAGGTTTGATATCTTTGGGCAAGATACTGAAATTTTCTCTGCCCTGGTTTCCTCATCCGTATAATATAGTACAATAATAAAATAGTATATACAATATGGTATTATAAATATAATAACAGCATTTGTCTCAGATTGTTTAGAGGACATAGACATGAATTCGTATAAAACATCGAGTATGCGGCTGTCAAATTATAAGTGTCCTCCAAAATGTTGCATCTAGAAGCTTCATTTTTCTCTTATGTGTCAATCAGGGGTTAGCAAACAATGGCTCATGGACCAAATTTGGCTTGCTACCTGTTTTTATAAGGCCTGTGTGCTAAGGATGGCTTTTACATTTTTAAATGATTGGAAAAATATCAAAAGAATAATATTTTGTGACACATAAAAATTGAAGTATGAAATTCAAACTTCAGTGTCTGTAAATGTTTTATTGGAACACAGCCACGCTCATTTATTTATGTATAGTCTCTGGTTGTTTTTGTGCTATAATAGCAGAGATGAGCAGTTGTGTTAGCAAACATCTGTGGCCATCTCAATGCTTAGTACTGCTGCACAGCACACTACAAATTGCAATGATGTAGTTATAACATGACAGCATTTCAAGTGCCATGCATATCACCATATTATAACATTTAATTTATTAGTAGTAGTATCATTTGGCTGTGCCTTGCAGCTTGTGGAATCTTAGTTCCTCGACCAGGAATTGAACCCACACCCTCGCCGGTGAAAGAGCAGAGTCCTAACCACTGGACCACCAGGAAATCCCTATTTTTAAAATTACTACTGCATACCCATTTTATAAAAACAAAAAAAGTGGACTTCAAATGTGCCGCTTAAGTCACAATAGAATGTGGATTATTTTGTCATTGAATTATGACATATTAGATGATGCATTAGTTTTCAATGACTACTGTGTAACCAATTATCACACTGGAGGCTTAAAACAATACAAATTATTTTCTTACCGTTCTGGAGGCCAAAAAGTCTGAAATGGTTTCACTGGACTGAAACCAAGGTGTCAGCAGGGCTGCTCTCCTTTCAGAGGGAGCCTCTAGGGAAGAATCTGTTTCTTTTTCTCAACTTTTAGAGCTTCATTCCCTGCATTCCTTGGCTCATGGCCCCTTCCTCTATCTTCAAAGCTAGCAGCACAGAATCTTCAAATCTCTTTCTGCTTTCAAGGTCACATCACTTACTGCTCTTCTATAGTCAAATATCTCTTTGCCTCCTTCTAATAAGGACACATGATTTAGGGCTCATCTGGGTAATTCAGACAATCTCCCCATCTCAACATCCTTAATCAGATAAGCAAAGACCATTTTGATATATAAGGTAACATCCACTGGTTCCAGGGATTAGGACATGGATATCTTTGGGAGCCATTATTCAGCCCACCAGTCTGCTCTCTGGCCTCCAAACATTCATACTCATTCCACCTGCAAAATATATTCACCACCATCCCTACATGCCCCAAAGTCTCAACCTATTACAGCATCAACTCAGAGTCCAAAAATCTCATCTAAATATCATGGACTCAAAAGTCCCAAATCTCATCTAAATCAGGTATAGGTGAGACTTTGGGTATAATCCATTTGGGGGCAAAATTTCTCTCTATCTGTGGAGCTGTGAAACTAGAAACCAAGTTATTTACTCCCCAAATACAGTGGTGGGTCAGCCATAGGATAACAGTTATAGATATTCCAATTCCAAAAGGAAGAAAATGGAAGGAAGAAAGGAATCACCAGTTCCCAGCAATTTTGAAGTCCAATCAGCCAAATTCCATTAGATTTCAAAGGCTTGAGAATAATTTTCTCTTGGCTCAACCCTCTGTGCCTGCCTGCAACTCTGCCCTCCAGGCCCAAGACTCTGGCCTCGGAGTCATCCTTCCTTTTTCTTGAAGAGTGGCACAGGTTTCAGCTGAGTAGATTTGACCAGCCTGTTTACTGACTATAGAATATTTGGAGTCCAACAGCTTTCCTTCATTTTGTCTCTTCTCTGCCCCTTTCAGTCCAAGCTGTGATGCTACTCATACAACAGTCTCAAATACCTGGTGGGTCTTCCATGTATGTTGTGGGAACTCAGTCCATTACACAAGAGGGCCCTACACAGATCTTTCCTGGATAATTCCATTTCTATTTCTGGCATCTGCTGAGATGGTTGAGAGGATCCGAGTTACATGCTTAAAAGAATCACCTGTGTGAATGAATATTCAGATCCTCCAGAAGCACTAGCAAAAGGTTGTCCAGCCTCCTCCTTGGCTCTCTCCTTAGAGCATGCTTTCCTAACAGTGGATCTGTTTTTAGAGTCTTCTGCAAACTGGACAGTCTGAGAATTTCCCAAATCATCAAGTCCTGGTTCCTTTTTGCTTATCAATGCTTTCCTCAAGTTATCTCTTTCTTCTCACATTTTTAGTATAAACAGCAAGAAGAAACTAGGCTGCACTTTCAACACTTTACTTAGAAATATCCTCAGCTATAATCTCCAAAATATACAAACAGATCATATAACTCAACAACAAAAAAACAAACCACCCAACTGAAAAATGGGCAGAAAACCTTAACAGACATTTCTCTAAAGAAGACATACAAATGGCCAGTAGGCACATGAAAAGATGCTCAATATCACCAATTATTAGAGAAATGCAAATCAAAACTACAATGAGGTACCACTTAACACTGGTCAGAATGGCCATCATTAAAAAGTCTACAAATAACAAATGCTGGAGAGAGTGTGGAGAAAAGGGAACCCTCTTACACTGTTGGTGGGAATGTAAGTTGGTGCAGCCACTATGAAAACAGTATGGAGGTCCTCAGAAAACTAAAAATAGAACTACCATATGATCCAGCAGTCCCACTCCTGGGCATATACCTGGACAAAACTATAATTCAAAAAGATACATGCACGCCTATGTTCATAGAAGCACTATTCACAATAGCCAAGACATGGAAACAACCTAAAGGTCCATCGACAGATGAATGGATAAAGAAGATGTGGTACATATATACAATGAAATATTTCTCATCCATTAAAAAGAACAAAACAATGACATTTGCAGGAACATGGATACAACCAGAGATTATCATATTAAGTGAAGTAAGTCAGAAAGAGAAAAACAAATATCATATGATATCATTTATATGTGGAATCTAAAATATGGCACAAATGAATTTATCTACAAAACAGAAACAGACTCCCAGATACAGAGAATAGACTTGTGGTTGCCAAGGGGGAGGGAGGGAAGGGGAGGGATGGACTGGGAGTTTGGGATTAGTAGATGCAAACTATTATATATGGGATGGATAAACAACAAGGTCCTACTGTTATAGCACAGGGAACTATTTCCAATCTCCTGGAAAAAAACCATAATGGAAAAGAATATTAAAAAATGTATATGTGCGTATAACTAAATCACTTTGCTGTACAGCAGAAATTAGCAAAACATTGTAAATCAACTATACTTCAATAAGAAAAAAACAGAAAAAAAGTTTTTACTAAGATTGATCTTCAAAAAAAAAAAAAAAAAAAAAGAAATATCCTCAGCTATGGACTTCCCTGGCTGTCTAGTGGTTAAGACTCTGTGCTTCCACTGTAGAGGGTGTGGGTTCGATCCCTGGTCAGGGAATTAAGATCCCACATGCCACGCAGTTCAACAACAACAAAAAAAAAAATGAAAAAGAAAAAAAAAAAAGAAATATCCTCAGCTAAATATACAAGTTTATCATTTACAAATTCAGCTTTCCATATAACTGAAGGACATAGTTTATCTAAGCTTTCTGTCTCTATTTAACAAGGATAGCCTTTCCTCTAGTTTCCAAAATCATGGTCCTCATTTACCAGTGATGAAGTAATTAAATTGTAGGAGCTGAAGGAATGTATTCAGAGAAAACATACTTAAGACTTTTAGATTTTCCAGCAAAAGCAGTTGCTTGAAGAGTTGAGGACATTCAAACACAAGGCAAGTGATCTCAGGTGGTTTTCTTTGGCTCTTAATGAGTCAGTAGATGTTACTGATACTGCTTAGTTGTTTATTTGAGGAGTTAATGCCAAGTTTGAAGTGACTGAAGAATTAACTCCTATGAATATTCTGTGCAGGACATATATGGGTAAAATTTTCTCAAAGAAATTGAGAAAACACTAACTTAGTACAACTGAATGGAATGGAATTCAGTACAACTGAAATGAAGTGGAATCTGCTATGATGTGCTACAACTGATAATGGTCAAACTATATGTAGAACAGAAGTCAGAGCTGAACAAATTTAAAAAGCTTGTGAAATTTTCAGTGTGTGCACACTATGGTTATTCATTTTCTTATCCATCAGTAAGTAATTTGTAGAAAATATTTGAATCTATCATGTACAATTGAGTCAATAGTGTCAATGGTAAACTTCATTTGCTCTCATGACTTAATCATTTTCATATCTGTGAATTTTTATCAGAAATAGAAACTGAATATCCTGACTTGCCCAACTGCACAGCAGTCCGATGGCTTGGCAGTAATAAAGCTTTATGGCAAATTTTTTTCCTATGGTGGTAGATGTGTTGCCATGTCTGGTACAAAAATGGATCTGGCAGCAAAGATGGCTATCTGGGCAGGACAACTGATTTTTGATGATAGAGAATAGTAATTCTGAACCTCTATTATGTGAAATATCACCTCTTCCCCCTCAAAAGAATTCCATTCTTCTCATTGGTAGTCCTGTATTACAAAAACTTATACTCTATTATTATCATATTTTGAATTTTGCCAGTAAAAACTTTGTGGGTACTTGTTTCTCTCCTGTTATATAAGTACCTACATAATAGTCTTGATTTTGTCTCTTGATCCCGAAAGCCTAAAATATGTACTATCAGGTTCTAAAAGAAAAAAGTTAGCTGATTCCTGGTGTAGATAATTCTTCCCACCTCATAGCATTGTTATGAGTACCAGCTACCCTGAATTCGGGCAGGGCTCAAGCTTAACATATTCATATATATGCCCTACTATGGATTAGCACACTCCTCCAAGTACTTTAGAGATAACAGCACACTAAATGCTCACAGCAACAACTGAAATACAGTGGAATCTGCTGTGATGTGCTACAACTGATAATGGTCAAACTATATACAGAGAAGAAGGCATAGCTGAACAAATTAACAAAGCTTGTGAAATTTTCCATCTCAGAGGCAATGAATCTGCTGTGTAACTTGCTCAAGATGACCCAGCTGGGGCTTCCCTGGTGGCACAGTGGTTGAGAATCCGCATGCCAATGCAGGGGATGCGGTTTCGAGCCCTGGTCCGGGAAGATCCCACATGCCGCGGAGCGACTAAGCCCTTGCGTCACAACTACTGAGCCTGTGCTCTAGAGCCTGCGAGCCACAACTACTGAGCCCACATGCCACAACTACTGAAGCCTACATGCCCAGAGCCTGTGCTCTGCAACAAGAGAAGCCACCGCAATGAGAAGCCTGTGCGCCGCAACGAAGAGTAGCCCCTGCTCGCCGGAACCAGAGAAAGCCTGCACACAGCAACCGAGACCCAACGCAGCCAAAAATTAATAAATAAAATAAATAAATTTGTTAAAAAAAATGATGACCCAGCTGGCAAACGACAGAGCCAGCTCTAGAGTCTATGCTTTAAATCAGGAGTGGTGGCAATTTTTCTCCAAAAAAGCGTTTAGGCTTTGTGAGCCAGATGGCCTCTGTTAGAACTACTCAAATTCTGCTGTTGTAGTTAGAAAGCAGCCATAGATTATATGTAAGCAAATGAGTGAGGTTGTGTCCTAATAAAACTCTATTTACAAAAACAGGTGGTCTGGATTTGGTCCACGGGATGTAGTTTACCAACCCTTACTTTTAACTATACGCTCTGCAGTGCTGCCCATCTCACTCATTTATCTTGCCTGCCTGGATCTGGTCCAAACCCTAAAAGTGAATTTCTGCCAGGTGAAGGATCTGGTTCAAGCACTGACCATAAATTTTCTCCTAGACACTGGGTGTAAAGCAGGGAGAAAGGAAGAAAAAATAAATCACACCTGCATGGAGCTTATGGTCTGGTGGGGGAGACACAGCAAACAAGATGAAAAATAAAAAAGAATGGCATGCTAGATGTTGGTAAAGAGATGTGATAAACAGAATGACAAGACGTGGGTGTGTGTGTGTGTGTGTGGTGTGGTGTGTGTGTGTGTGTGTGATTTCAGTTAGGGTCTCCAGGGAAGGCCTAAAAAGGTGACCATTGAGTAAAGCTCGGAAGCAAGTGAGAGGACAGCTGTGAAAATGACTGAGGGATGAATGTTCTAGCTGTTGGTGGGTTTTGATCAGAAGAGTGACAGGAAGGAGGTGGCAGCCATGTGTCCTCCTGGGCTCCAGTCGTGGGTCCCTTCCTCTGCTATCTGGGTGTCAGCTGTCAGGGCCTCAGGGAGCAGATGAAGCAAGAGCAGGGTAGGTGGCGAGGGCCAGACACGGCACGGGCCTACTCACTGGCCTCCTGCCTGGAACAGGTGGGTGGTCTGGGCAAAGGGGCACCAGCATTTGCACCCAGAGCCCAGCCCTCCAAACCTTGCTCAGGAAGAAGCCTAAAGAAGCTTCTGCCCCTTCTGCCATGTGGTTGTCCCTCAGCCTGGTGCCCAGGCCTCCTGCCACTCAGCATGGTCCTCCACTCTGGATCCAGCCCCCCTTTCCTTCTGTCTGGACCCCCGTTCAGCCCCATCACACTCTGCTGTCAGCTCTCCTGCTAACGACTCCTCTGAGCTCCCACAGCCCTTGCTGTGGGGCACCAAGCACAGGGCTTTATCAAGGTCAGCCCGTTATAAACCGAGAAGTGTCAGTTCAGCATTTCCCAAAGCGTGTTGATCCACATTAGTAGGCAGGGTTGGGACTGGCGTGAGGCGGGTGAGGCCCTGGGGTGTACAGTTTAAGGAGGTACTGCCCTCGGGGTTGTGCAAGTGCAGGGTGGGCACCTTACTAGCCTCACCCTCCTCCCTGCCCTAGATGGTGTTCCATGGGGCAAGGGTCTGTGGTCAGTAGGGATGGAAGCACTGGCTTGCACACGGTCTCTCACTGCACGTTCTTTCAGAGCCTTGAATAAAGGAGTGTGCATTGTGCATTTCTAAGTGAGCAGGTGGCAGATAAAAGGGGCAGCATGTCCCAAACTCTTGAACCACAGAATCCCTTTTTAAGCAGAAAAGAAAGGGCTTTGTTTTCAGAGGGTGTCGCATTTGGAAATTGAGCAGTAGATGCACATTCTCTCTCCATCTACCTCCTTACATAATTATTTATCTCTCTATATACAATGTCCAGTCTCTGAAACTAGTCTGGCTTATACCTTGAGCCTACTGTGCTCTGTAGAGCATGAGGACCCCGTCAAGAGTCCCAGTAGCGGCTTCCCATTTGAAAGGGACTTGTAAATGTACGGTCATTTCATTTTCAGAATGGCCCCTGTTACTCATCCCATGGCAAGGTAATCCAGGGCAATAGATTATCCATATGTTAAAAGGTCAAAGCTCTGCTGTCCAATGCAGTAGCCATTAGCCACTGGTGGTTATTTAAATTAAAATTAATTTAAATGAAATAAGATTAGAAATCCAACTTCTTGGTCCTCATTTCAAGTTCTCAACAGCCACATGTGGCTGGTGGCTACCATACTGGATAGCACATACATAGAACATCTGCATCCTGCAGAAAGCTCTGCTGAACAGCATTAATGATTTTCCTAAAGCTCCAAGGTCTTTCACAGGCTGACGGGACACCAGAACCAGAATTCTGAGCCTGAAATCTCTGAGCAGACCGCCCTGGGAGAGGAGGGGCTCCTCTGCAGCTGAGACTGTGCACCTGAATGGCCCGCAGTCAAAGGAGGGAGGAAGGGACATGACGGTGTAGGCCACCGGCAGGAGGCTGAGGAAGAGCACCAGCAGCAAGAGGCCCATGTAGAAGTTGTTGGATCGCGAGGCTTTGAACACGCGTTCGTGGGGGACGTTGCTGCTCATCACCGCCCAGCACTGGAAGTACATGGAGGTCAGCAGGCGCAGCACGTTGATGCCCACCAGTCCTGGGGCGTAGAAGGAGCCCATCCTGGAAGGGCAGAGACCGCACACCTGGTTGGCTCGGCAGCAGAAGAGGCCGGGGAAGCACGGCAGAAGGAAACGGGGCTGATGGGCTAGGGGCAGGAGGCCTTGTTGCTTTCTCTGTGGGTCCCAAGGGAAGGGGCCTCCCATTTAACCAGGACAGTTATCACCAAGCCATAGCCATCCATTCCTCAGCACAGGGACTCTCTGAGCATTCCTGGCTTGGGTTCTGGCCAGGATTTTACCACTGCCCCACCGCCAGGCATGGAGCAAATTACAGGGCCTCTTGTCTGTTTCTCCATGGTCTCCATTAAACAGCATTGCTGCTCAAAAAAATATTTGAAGTCCTTAAATTAAAAGAATTGGATATTGGCTTGCTATGAGCCTTTGAAAGCCTTTGGCTGAAGTCAGGCAGCCCCCTCTAACTCCTTCTCAGAGGGAAGCTCCTCAGTTCATTTATCTCCCTCCCTCCTTCTCTCTTGCCTTTCCTCCCCTTCCTTCTCCCTCCCTCCCTTTCCTTCTCTTCTTTCTTTCCCATCCTACTTTTTCCTTTTTCCCTTCTTCCCTCTCTCCTCCCTCTTTCCTCCCTCTTCCTTTTTTCCTTCTCTCTCCCTATGGTAGCAAGTGGGTAGGCCAGACACTGTCCTGGTTCTTCTCTAGTCCTGCTCAAGTGAAAGAAGGGAGCTCAGAGAGGCCAGATGATGTGTCCAGCCTCTCTCTAGCTGGCTGAGAGGCAAAGCCTGGGATTCCAGCTTTTTGACCCCCCAGAGGAGGTGATCACCAGAGGAAATGGATAACTCACCAGATCATTCCTTGGTTGAAGATCAAACCAAGCACATTTCCACTAATATCAAACTCAGCATATGAGGGCTGGAGGGAGAGAGAGAGAGAGAGAGGAGAGAGAGAGAAAGTCTGTTAGGCCGTGTCAGCCAGACCCCACTAGCAGTCAACTGATCAAGCCACTCCACCCCAAAGAGACCAGAGAGGAACCTTAGATTCAGATTTCTATTTCTTTAACACATTTTCAACTTTTAAAAAAGAGTTTTGAAGTTCTCAAACTTGAAACTTTCTTCAACGTTGTCTCCAATTAAAATAATGAGAATTTTTTGGGAATTCCATGGCAGTGCAGTGGTTAGGACTCCACACTTCCACTGCAGGGGTCTGGGTTCAATCTCTGGTCGGGAAATTGATATCCCTCAAGCTGTGCAGCATAGCCAAACTAAAAAAAAAAAAACAAAAAACAGAGAGAGAATTTTTACCTTTTATGGCCTGCAGGCTGACAGTGTGTTCTTGGGAGGCCCCAAGAGAATGTTTTATCGATGTTCTAATCAGAAATGTAACTTGAAATTATAAGCAAGGAGTAAATCAAATAAATAACAAAATGTAAATAATTAAATGAGGAGTCAAATGTAAAGAAAGCTTTAAAAACAAAATAAATAAATCTCTCCTCCAATTCTCTTTTCTCCTTCTCATCATTTTAAAAAATTAATTAATTAATTAATTTTTGGCTGTGTTGGGCCTTTGTTGCTGCACGTGGGCTTTCTCTCTAGTTGTGGCGAGCAGAGGCTCGTTGCGCACCTTCGTTGCGGTGCGCAGACTTCTCACTGTGGTGGCTTCTCTTGTTACAGAGCATGGGCTCTAGGCGCACAGGCTTCAGTAGCTGTGGCTCAAGGGCTCTAGAGCGCAGGCTCAGTAGTTGTGGTGCACGGGCTTGGTTGCTCCACAGCACGTGGGATCTTCCTGGACCAGGGACCAAAACCATGTCCCCTGCATTGGTAGGCGGATTCTTAACCACTGCGCCACCAGGGAAGCCTCGCTCTCATTTTCTTCTTCATGGAAAGGAACCACCTCAGCCAGATGCAGATTTTCAACCTGACTCTGATTTTCAGAGTTTTGGAAATTTGTCAACTGTTTGAAAGAACATAAAGTGTGTGAGCATTAGGGAGTCGGGGTCCTTGTGAGGCCAGCTGAAACCTGCTTCCCAATTTGTCTTCCAGAAATGGAGAAAAAAAGTGACAAGAATGAGAGAAGGAGGAAAACAAAGTGAGGAGAGAAAGAAGGAAAGGTAAGTGAGTGTGGATTAAAGGAAGAAACATGCAGAATCCAAATATAGGAGGGTTAAATCTTGAGAATTTAAAATTTAACATTTGAAAATATTAAAAAAAACTATTTATCTACTGGATTTTGTGTCCTGCTTAGAAAAAATTAAATACTACTTCACAGAGTAGAGACTGTCATTAAGCGTCTAAAGAAATGCACAGAACGCATCTGACTGTATCAGAGAGGATGATTGGAACGCCTTTCTGCACAACATCCATGAAGTGGTGACCTACAAATCCAGCCTCCAGGTCCCAGCACCAGCAGTAGTTCATGAACCGGACAAAACAAGCCCGCAGGAAGTCCCCCACCAGGATGGTGATACACGTTACCAGCATGTCCGACACTGTCAGCCTCATGAATTCCTGCAAGGAGGAACATAGAGAAAGGGGATGGTCAGGGTTTGACCATGCCTGCTTCTCCCAACTGACTGTAGCCACGCCAACGCCCTCCCACCCACTCGTGTTCTTCTCTGTGACCCTCTGATTAATGGAGGCAGAATGGTGGTGCAGATAAAAGACCCCATGCTTTGAAAAATGCTTACTATAGGTTCCAGCTCTACAAGTTACTAATTTATTGCTTTGGAATAGTCTCTGAACCTTTTGAAGTTGATAACACTAACTTTTCAGGGTTACTGGGAAAGTTAGAGATTACGTATGCAAATTGCCTGGCAGCTGGCAATACCCAGTATTTGGTAGTCATCAGCACTATTGCATAGATGTAGGAGCTGAAGGCTCACTCCTTGCTTCCCCCATCTTCCCTGAAGTGCCAGCTGCCCCAGCTAAGACTGAATCTGACCATTGTCCCTGGGGACAGCAGCTGGTTTTCTTCACCCCCTGCTAATTGGAATTTTTTTTTGGGGGGGGTATGTAGAGAAAAAAATGTAGGTTTTTCACAGAGGCATATAGAAGAAGAGCCAAAAGCAAAGGAACAAAGTTTTCTTTGATGTATAGAGTACATATAATTTATTAATTTTTTTTGAAAAGTTGGAAAGATCTACCCGACTTCATCACAATCTTTAAGACATCTGATAGACTTGGAGTTCCCAGGGGACACAGGGTCTGCTCTATTCATTTTTGTATCTTCCAAGATGATTAATAAATGCTTGCTGGATGAGTTTTCAGGGTTTTTCCTTAACAAGAATTCAGACTATTACTCTTAAGTAAAACACAAACTGACTTGTATCAGGTCTCCATGTCTATGTAAGGTGATGCTCTGGGGCCTGGGGTGAAGGTGGTGGTGGACATAGGTGAGCAGGACATAATGCCTCAAACCCATCATTACCAACAAACTCAGAAGGAAACAAGTTTTAATCAGTGATAGGCATTCAGGGAGGAAGGCAAGAGAGAGGCCTTCCAAGGATGTGAGGAAGGAAAAGAGAAATTCTATAGCAGAATATTCCAAAGGAATCATGTAGGTAATGAATTCTCTTTTGTCTTCTAAAGAGGGTAAGTTTTACTGACTTGAAGGCTTTCTCTGTTACACACTGTGATGGGTTTAGAAATGTGAGTTGCTCTACACATTAAAGATGAGGACAATTTGAAAAGAATGGGGGAATTTAGACTGGAGGAGATGAGAAGTCATGAGTCTGAGCCTTCTGTGAAGGAGGCAGGGAGAAAAAGCCCGCAGGACCCCGTAGAAAGGAAACCCTGCCTCAGGAAAATATCTGCTGGTGGACTTGTAGGCAGTGTTTGATGAAGTGTGTGATATAATCCTCTCCTCTATGGGACTTCATCAACCTCTGTTAAAAACACTGTTGTCCAATGCTCTATGGGCATGGATTCTTCATGGGTGGCAGGTGAATAGAAACTCCATGCAAAGAGATGGAGCTGAGGAAGAGAAGGCAGCTGATCCCTGTGTTACCTGTGAACACTTCAAGTTTCTGCCTAGGAAGGCAAAGAACACTAGCCTTTGAAGTCCACACTGCGTAAGTTACAGGAACAAAAGTGAAAATGGATAAGGGGAAATGGTAGTTGTTAATTTTTGACATTCTAATGAAAGACTTTAATTCTCTTTACGGAAAAATGCACAGATGCATATACACACAAAATCTTGTATACAACTTTTAGGAGTTGTATTCATGATTTCCAGGTGGAGAACCTCAGGCTTTCAGTGAAATCTGCAGTAAAACTCTAAATAAATCCAAGTGGTATTAGACTGCTAGATGAAGCACAGAGAGAAATGTTTGGGACACTGAAAAAAAGGTAGCGTGAAAAGGTGGAACTTTCCTAAGAAATGCTAGCTTGACATTTTGGTAGCTTAAAAATGGAAACATCAAGAAGGGATAACAGGGCTTCCCTGGTGGCGCAGTGGTTAAGAATCTGCCTGCCAGTGCAGGGGACACGGGTTTGAGCCCTGGTCTGGAAAGATCCCACATGCTGCGGAGTAACTAAGCCTGTGCGCCACAACTACTGAGCCTGCGCTCTAGAGTCCACGAGCCACAACTACTGAGCTCGCGTGCCACAACTACTGAAGCCCGCACGGCCTACAGCCCGTGCTCCGCAACAAGAGAAGCCACCGCTATGAGAAGCCCGAGCACCGCAACAACAGAGTAGCCCCCGCTCGCCTCAACTAGAGAAAAGCCCGCGCAGCAACGAAGACCCAACACAGCCAAAAATAAATAAATAAATAAATAAATATTTTAAAAAGGGATAACGAAGAACTGAGAACAGAGATCGCCTTTTCAGGAGAGCGTAACTACTCACAATGCCCACAGCTGTCTCCCAGCAAGAACCCCGGGGCACATCTGCAGGGTGCAGGGGTGGCCGGGGGACGCTCTCGTTCCAACCCGAGGAGTTGTAGTAGTGAAACAGAGTCCAGTGAGTGATGTTCTTTATTGTCTCTTCGTTAGAAAGCTAGAATGGAAAATGGAGATGTAGGGTTGCAAGGAGCCAGGGAAGGTACAATGTTTCCACAGGAACAACAAATAGAGCCAGCGTATGCCACAACCCTGCCATCTAGTCCCTGCCCTACCCCTCAACAGGTCTCTCCAGAAATGCCCTCCCCAGCCTTTCAATCTATACAGGAGAGGGGGGCAACTGGCTAAAGTCCTTGGGTCTTTTCCGGGAAGTTTTCTTCTCTGTTATTATTCATCTGTCCATTCATCCATTTGTCCATCCATCCATCCATTCAGTTATTCATTGTTCTTTTGAGATTAATTTATTCAGGGTCTATTCTGGGCATATAAGGCAATGGTGACACAAGAGTGAACGGGAGCGACACAGGAGTGAATGGAGCTTTCCTCAGAAAGTTCACTGTCTAGTAAGTGACAGAGATAAACAGACAATTACAGACCAGAGTGATAAGAGGTGTGGGAAATTTTCTTTGGGGACTGAGGAAATCCACATCAGACAACAGGGCCCTTCCTGGAGGCAGTGACATCTGAGCCAAACTGCAGGAGGATGTCAACTAGTCAAACATGGGGAGAAGGGTGGAGAGAGAGGCAAGAGAGAATTTTGCCCCGTGGAGGAAATGGGAGGCTCAGGAGGGTGAAGGAGTTTACTAGGGTAGGAGGGAAGCAAGAAATGAAGGTGGAGAGTAGGTAACGGTCAGATCCAATCACTTCCATGCTGAGAAACTTCCAGTAGCTTCCTGTTAACCTCAGGAAAAAGTTCATGAGGAGGGACGTGTGGGGAAGAGGAGCATCATAACCGGGCCCTTCCCCCAATTTCATTTTTCACTTCTTCTGCTCCAGTTCCCTGTGTGCATGAGCTGTTCCCTCTGCTTTTTCCAGGGTCTGCTAAGATCCCCCATGGTGGGGTTTGCAACCCCTCCTGTGCACTGCCACGCTGCCCTGGGCTTGCTCCCACTGAAGCACCTGCCCCAGCATGCTTCGATGAATGAGTCTGTCTCCCCTGGAACAGGACGGTGTCTTGCTCTCTGCTGTACCCCCAGGGCCTCGCTTGGTGGGTACGCCATAACCATCTGGTGAGCAGTGATGAAAGGTTAAGTCAACCATGACTTATCTCAGTGGACGCATACTGGGCTGGTGAACATTTATGGCAGCTAAGAAACAATACAGGAAAGCCTGCAGATAAAATATTAAGGGTACCAAATGACATGCAGATGATGTGAAAAAGCCTAAGAAAAAGACAGTAAAGAACTGAAGCAAAATGTTAACAAAACGTTGGGTCATAGGAATCTGGTGATATTTTTCTTCATTTTACTTTTCTGACCTTGCCAAAAATTTTTAAATTAATATAAATTATGCACAAGGAAATTATTATATTTAGAAAAGAAATTTGGTGGGGCACTAGGAATTGGGGGGATGTTTGTGGTCTTTACCTTCAGGTGGACGTCATCCATCAGGGCCAAAAGAAATGTGTAGAGGTTTCCCAGGAAGAGTGCAAAGATGCGCCCCAGCTGCCATTTCAGTCCAATGCGTGGGTGGTAATTCTCCAGGGCAGCGATGGTTTCAAACAGAGGGGGACAAAACATCCCAAGCAGGGACATCACAATTTCTACCTGAGAAATTGGGAGAGCTGGGTTAGTCAATATCACTTGCTTCTCCACCGTCTCTGCACCCCCAGGGCCATGCATCTCTATCTCCTTTTTGCCCCCTCCTCTGCCTCTGGAAATGCCCCCAGGGTCTCCACAATTTGCTGTATGACCCTGGCGAAGGCACCGACAAGCCCTGAGCAGTCAGTGTATTTTCCACAGGTCCTAATTGCTCTGTGACTGGTTGTCATCACGCTTGCTGTTATTAGCATAGATAAAAATAGCAAACTATCTTTGAGAAGTAAATGAATTAACGTATGGGACAGTGCTTTGTGTTCTGTAAAAGTTGTGAGCTAGGTAAGAATCACCTCATCTCAGGAGCATGGAAGGCCAGAAACTCAGATCACAGAACGGAACCAACAGTAGAGGGGTGTGGTGTAGGGTGTGGCCTTTGGGGTCAGCTTCATTCACACATCCGGTGGTGGATTTGCTCTCACCTAAGGTGATGAGATAATTGGGCCATGTGCGGCTCATCATTTAGGAGGCTAGCTGGGCATCATTCACATGGTGGAGGTCTCAGGTTCCCAAGAGAGCAAGTTCCAAAATACAAGCACTTTCCAAGTCTGCTTGTATCATCGTTGCTACTGTTTCACTGACTAAGGCAAGGGATGGGGAAACAGATTCCACCTCTTCATGGGAGGAGCTAGAAAATCACATTGCAAAAAAATGTGGATACAAGGATGGGAAGAATCTGTAGCTATTTTTGCCAACTACCACAGATGTCAAATTCCCAAGAGAGATTTATGGACTCAATGAAAGCACAATAAAACCTTAATGTGTGTTTTTGTGGATCTTGATGAGAGAGAGAACTCACTCTATCAGATTTCAAGACATACTATAAAGCCATAGTTTATCAGTGTGTTATTAGTGCAAGAATAGACAAATAGACCAATGGAACAGAAAAGGAAGCCCAGAATCACACCCATGCATTACTAGACAATTGATTTATAAGCGATGTAATTTCACTTTTAAAAATTAGTCCTATAGTCCAGAATTTAATAATTCAGCTGAATGGCATAGGAACCAGGGTAATTTCAGTGTTTTCCTGAAATATTCACTTCAGCAGAGATGCCCTCCTCACCTCATTTCTTTCATACCAGCTGACATTCTGCATTTTGGAGAATTCTTGGGATCGTTTCACCACAAAGTAAATGAGGTACCCACTTCCACACAAACAGCAGATGATGAGAAAGTTGGCCAGGACACGGAGAAATCTTGTCAGATGGACATTTTCTTCTCTGTTACTCTCTTGTTCATCCACTATTGATTCCTTGATGTGTGAAAATGAGATGTGAATAATAACAAGAAACCACTGTTGTTGGGTTCCTTGAGATTACTACTTTCTATATTTCCAGAAATGAAAGAATTCAGAGGTGGTGGTATATGGATAATTCTTTTCTTTAAGAAAATACATTTTGAATAGGTGAGGCTCCTTCCAACCCCACATCTCCATCTTCCATTCTAGCTTTCTAATGAAGAGACAACCTAAGAGTCCATTGACAGATGAATGGATAAAGAAGATGTGGCATACACACACACACACACACACACACACACACACACACACACAATGGAATATTACCCAGCCATATAGAAGAATGAAATAATGGATGGACCTAGAGATTGTCATACTAAGTGAGGTAAGTCAGAAAGAGAAAGACAAATACCATATGATATCACTTATATGTGGTATCTAAAATATGATACAAACGAACTTATCAACAAAACAGAAACAGACTCACAGACATAGAAAACAAACTTATGGTTACTAAAGGAGAAAAGGGGGATAAATTAGGAGTTTGGGATTAGCAGATACAAACTGCTATATACAAAATAGACAAACAACAAGGTCCTACTGTATAGCACAGGGAACTGTATTCAATACCTTGTAGTAACCTAGGAAAAGAATATGAAAATGAATATATATGTATGACTGAATCACTTTGCTATACAATAGAAACTAACACATTGTGAATCAAATATACTTCAATTAAAAAAAAAAAGAACTCTATTTGTAGTGAGGTGGATGGACCTAGAGTCTGTCATACAGAGCGAAGTAAGTCACAAAGAGAAAAACAAATACCGTATGCTAACACATATACATGGAATCTAAAAAAAAAAAACAAGGTTCTAATGAATCTAGGGGCAGGATAGGAATAAAGACGCAGACATAGAGAATGGACTTAAGGACATGGGGAGGGGGAAGAGTAAGCTGAGATGGAGTGAGAGAGTGGCATGGACATATATACACTACCAAACGTAAAATAGCTAGTGGGAAGCAGCCATATAGCACAGGGAGATCAGCTCGGTGTTTTGTGACCACCAAGATGGGTGGGATAGGGAGGGTGGGAGGGAGGGAGACACAAGAGGGAGGGGATATGGGGATATATGTATGCATATAGCTGATTCACTTTGTTATACAGCAGAAACTAACACAACACTGTAAAGCAATTATATTCCAAAAAAGATGTTATAAATAAATAAATAGATAGATAAATAAATAAGAACTCTGAATGGTTTTTACAGTCATGGAGGGAAAAGTGAGATGTGCAATGCTTCTGCATTCATTCATCTGCTCACCCTCAGGCTTGTTTTCATTCTATATTCTGTAGGCCACCTCATATCTCTCTTGTGAACAAATTAATAAGATAATTAAGTGTGGAGTTGTACACTTAATTGATTCCTTTATTCCCACACACCCCCAAACCAGGGTTATCAACTCTTTGTGGGTATTCTTGGGGGAGTTTTTTAAAAAACCAATGCCAGGACCCCACCCCAGACCAATTACACCAGAATCTCTGGGGGTGGAGCCCAGAAGATTTTTAATGCTCCTTAGATCATGCAAACATGTGTAAACGTTGAGAACGGCTGCCCCAAGTGTGTCCTTGCACTTCCTCCAGCAGAAAGCAGTTCCACGAGGAAAGAGGCAGAACCAGGGACCAGCTCCATGATCTCTGCCATGTTAAGAAACAGATGGTGGGTACCAGCCATGAACATTTTTTCTTGAAGGCTTGAGAGCTATGCTCCCACTTCTGGTAAAGCTCTTATCACAAATTAATCAGGGATCTTATTTCCCATGCCCCAGCTGGGAGAAGTCTCCCAACGACAGGAGGGACCCAAAGTTCCCCCGGGAAGTGGAAATGGCCCTGAAGCAACTACCTTGAAGCTGATGGTGATGGAGGCGTATTTGTTGTCGGCCGTCTCTGAATTCCCGATCAGGTAGTCCCAGCTGGTGAACATCTTGAAGCTGAATGTGAAGTTATCGCTCTCCCCGTCGTTCGTGCTGCCCTGGGTGTTACCGGCCATCCTGTAGGGTGTGCACTGCTGTTGTTATGTCTGCCCCTGTGTCTACTGTGTCATCCCAAGGGAAACTTGGCCTAAGCTAGTCTAGGGCACAGATGGCAGACATCCAGTGAAGGGAAAGAGCCAAGATGGATTTGAATCAGGCTATCGATAGCCAGAGCACCTTCCCCCCAAATTCAGAGTCCCCTGAGAGCACACATGGTGTCAACTGCGTAACAAGGAGTCTGCAGGGTACAGAAAACACTAACCATGTTTTCTACCCTGACATCTGATTTCTTGTGGCTTGACTCACCTGCAAATGTTTTAGAACTCTTCATTCTCACAGAGAATATCCCCTTCTAATTCATCTGTTTTCTTGGATAAAAATCATATTTTTCTGATGTAAAATTCAATAAGCCCTGAGGCGGTGAGTACTACAACCAGATAATACGCACATTTTTTCTTAAGCAAGCTCAGAGGAAAGTACCTTGGACCTGCCTTGATAGCCCCCTATTTCATCCTACCTGTCCTCATCCTCTTGAGACAGGCCTGGGACCTGGGACCCTTTGCTGCAGTGCTGGACATACCTCTCCTTGAGCTACAAAATACAAAGAAACTATACGGGACTAAAAATAACTGTGTGCATGCACATTTGGGGCAAATTCTGGACCCAAAAGATACAAAAAGACAAAAAAAAATATATATCCCAACTGCCATTTCTGAAGAGCCAGGAACAAAAACAGGGTATTGAGCATGCCTGCACACACCACCTAAGGGATGGGCGAAACACCTAAGCCACACCTCTGGCCTGACCCTTGGACATGCCCCTACCTTCACCGCATATAAGAAACAAGCTTTCCCCCACTCAGTGATCAAGCAAGGGAACCTGCTGTTTGTTCTTGCTCCCGCACTGCTGCAGCAGTGGCCCCAGTAAAGCCTTGCCTGAATTTCTCATCTGGCCTCTGGTCAATTTCTGTTAATTAAGGAAGCCAAGAACCCTGGTTGGTATCACTCTCTTTGTGCCTCCTGGAGATCAGCCCCGTGGGAACCATGGAATCCCAGGCAGGGGTTCCATCAGATACAATAGGGGCGGGGTTGCCCCTCTCTGACTCTATCTGATGTGTCCGCTTTTGGGATTTGCTGTTCCAGGGGCCTGGTTGCCTTAGTTAAGTTTTTGGTTCAACAGAGAAACATTCCATATCCTTAAATTTGGTAGGGAAAAACATAGCAATGTGAAGGCTAAGAATAAAACCAAGCCTATCTCGCCTGTCTCCTTTTTTTTTTTTTCTTTTTGTTTGATAGAGCTGGGCAGCCACATGTCACCTAGTGGTCACTGTCTCGTGCCAGGCAGGCTCTTGTAAACAGCAGCATTTTCCCCTGAGACGATGAGATAGAAAACAGAGCTGGGCCCGCACATCACTTTCCAGGGGTTCTAGCCGGGCTTCAAGGGCTCTCTGTTTCCTGTGCACACACAGCAGCCCTGTTCTTCTCTTGTGGCTCTGCTGAAGGGTGAGTGGGCCTGGTGGTCAGATCTGTGCACAGACTGTGTCCCCACCCTGCACAGCCTGTGCTAACTGGGGTCCTCTGACTTAGAAGAAGGCAGTTCATGGACTGGGCCAAAGTTTTTCTTCAGAGAACATGAATTAAGAGGCACAGACATATTAAAAAGCCATTTCTGACCACAGAGACAAGTAGAGTTGGGGCTGGAGAGGACACCGAGGTTACTCACTGCCATATACACTGGTGTAGCCTCATTGTATCTTTGTAGGCACCAGCTCAGTTCTCACATGCCAGCTAGACAGAGAAGCAGAGGGTTTTTCTGAGGAAGCTGGGCTCTGGGGAAAACAGCAACAGGCCTTGCAAATGTCTCCAGCATCTCCTTAATGGGTACCATGTTCCCTTTCAAGCCACACTGGGTTTTTTTTGACAGTTTTGGGGACTCAGTAGGATATTTGCTGCCTCAGGGCCTTTGCACATGCTCTTGCTTTGTCTAAAGTGCTGTGCCCAGCTTCCTCTAAAGGACTCTATCCCATTTCCCAGAACTTCCCACATTACCCTGTCTATGTCTTTTATATACCATATGACAATCTGTATTTGCTTTATTTGTTTCCTTGTTTTCCCTCTAAATCCCCAACAAGAAGGTAAGTAGGCACAGTGTGGCCACAGGAGTGGGTTGTTTGTGGGAAGAAAATAAAGCCTGTAAATGAGATGGTCATACTTACGATCTAATGACGATCATCAGGCTGTAGCCAAACACGCTGACCCCCACCATGAAGTAAGCCATGGGTAACCTGTACCTCAGCCACCCGATGGTCCTCTGGTTGTTGTAGTAGCCGTAGAAGAGAGCGGAATACTTGATGTAGCCCTGTGGGGCAGCAAAGCCAAATGCTCTGGGTTTGTAAGCTCAACGTGACAGTCATCGGATGCTTCCATCGACCTGGGGTTTCTTTCTCAGGGGTGTGACGGGAGCCGGAGGGGAGGAAGGAAGGGTTCTCGATGTTCCTGTTCTTCCCTTCACTCCCCCAGTTGCTCCAGAGTGTGTGCCCGTCTCCACGTCCCCCTTCTTCTTTCTCCTGTCTATTTCTCCATTATACAGAGTGCACGGAGACACAGCACGGGGAGGAGAGTGTTGTTAACATTCGGGACAAATTAGGGATAAGGTGTGTGTGTGTGTGTGTCTGTGTGTCTGTGTGTGTCTGTGTGTGTCTGTGTGTGTGTGTGTCTGTGTGCACATGCACACACGGCTCCAAATTCCCCCTCCACCCTCCACCCCGTGCCCAGGGTCTTAATTTAACACTCTGGAACTAGAAGAGAGTCCGTGAACTTTCTCAGTATTTCCAAACTTCTAAAGAAAACTATGTGATAAGGTTCACAATCTAACCTGAGCTTCGAGTTTCATTTTGGTTTTGGTTTTTGGTATAATTGGCTTTAGGTGTAATTAGCACACTTTTTAGGTATAATTATTTAGGTGTAAAATTAACTTATAATTTTAGCACTTCTTTTATGTCTTTGCTGAATATAAAACAGGGTATTATTCTGGTCTCACACAGATATGTAGTTGGACAGGGGAGCCAAATTTTAATAGTTTTTTTTCATATACTTGTGGCTATTTCTTCTTTGATATCATACCTCAACCCAATAACTAAATAGTTATTTCTTTCTTATTAATTTTTAAAAAATAGTTATTTCTTAAAGGTTAGTTGCAATGTGGAATATGAATCACATAATGAACTTTTTCATACCTTAAGATCCATTGCTCTCCCCCAAATACTAAGTAATTAAAAAGGGAAAAATACTAACTTTACAGCAGAGAATTCTGGCAGATATCACTTTAACCAAGTGGTCAACATAATGAAACCCTGATTTGACACTCTGAGAAAGGCATGTTACCTCCCCAACAATGTATAACCTTAATACAATCATGAGAGAACATCAGACAAACCCAAATTCAGGGGCAAACAACTGACCAGCACTATTCAAAAGTGTCAAGGTCACTGAAAGACAGAGAACAGTCACAGATTGGAGGAGAGTAAGGAGATGTGACAATTAAATTAATGTGAGACTGTGAGTTGGGTCCTGGTATAGAAAAAGAATATTAGTGGAAAAACTGGTGAAATACAAATAAATACTATATTTTAGTTAATAACATTATATCAAGATTAATTTCTTAGTTTTGATAATTGTTCTATGGGTATATGAGATGTTATAATAAGGTGAATGGGTGAAGGGTATATGTGAACTCTCTGTACTATTTATGCAACTGTTCTGTAAGTCTACATTATCTCAAAATATAGTATTTAAAAATCTATTGCTTTATCTTTTACTATCAAGATGTGGGATCTTTCACTCACACATGATTTTGTAACATCATGTATTGGTCATCTGGAAAGTAATGGTTCACTGAGTTATGAACATAGGCCAAATGTTGACACATTTCTTATACAATATAAAAATAATCACACCGCTAATATCTCCATTGATCTCATCAGAAAAGTATTTAACTACTAAGAAACTGCCACTGTCATGGTGATGGATATGTTTTCCAAAATTTTAATTTTTACTTGAAAAATAAAAATTTATCCTTGGCAACCACAACAAATACAACATGGGATTATCACTGAATAAATTGTTGGTTTTGAGTGGATAGGACATTTCAACAGGGGCCCTTGGGTGAAATAAATAATAAAGGAAATTCTTAGTAGCATATAGTGGTAGTAGTATGTAATTCTTAGTGGTATAGTAGTTATTTGGAACACCCCTGTTCCAAATGACTTAGAAAAATACTCCAACTCACTTTCACACATTTCTGAGGGGTCTTGAATCTGACTATGGGAGTGAAGGATGGCAGCAGCAAGTTGTGTGGCTTGAACCACCACAGCCAGGCCTCCTGCCGCTGGAACTCCTTAGAGCTGCAGACCAAGGCCCCCAGAGGCACGGGGGTATAAGGATTCCAAAAAGAGGGAGGAATGTTCCAGGCATAGGACCATGAGCAAAGGCAGGGAGGCACTGGACTTCTCCGAAAGTTGATAATATTGGGGCATAAAGTATGAGATCTTAGACAGACCTGGGACTGGGACTGGAGAGGTAGAGGGCAGCCAAGTCATGAACAATTCTTTTGTAAACCCAATTCAGAACCCTGGGCTTTATTCCATCTGGGAGTGGGAATAAATGAATGTCGGAGGTGGGGAGTGACAGGGTCAGGTTTACAGTTTAGAAAGGTCACCTGGCAGCAGAGGGAATGGAGATTTGAGGAGACAAGCCAAGGCAGGGAGGAGAGGTAGCAGATTCTGACAGTGGTCCTGGTACAGTGAGGTTTGAGGAGAGGTGCGAGGGATGGAGAAAAGGAGACAGGTTTAAGAAACGTTTAGTAGATAGGCTCAGCTTTAGTGATTGATTGGATGTGAGGGGTGGTGGTGAGGAGAGGAAATGTGGGGTGACTTTCAGGTTTCAGACTTGAATGACTGTATGAATGGTGGTTCCAATAAAGGAGATGGGAAAAAGTGATGTAGTGATGTTGGATAGTTGTTGGATTTGAGAAGCAGGTAGGATATTCAGTTGAAGATGTCATGTGAAGGTTGGGGAAAGGCTGGACTGACAATAGCCCTGGGGTCTTACTGTGGTTATGCCGAGATAAAACCATCCTGTAATATCATCTTACATAGATCTGGCAGAATGCGGGGAGCAGTGGCCTCACGGGGAAGTCACGTTTATCAGAGTGTGTGATAAAAGGACCCACGAAGGGAGCCTAGGAGGACAGGGTTGACTAGCTCATTTTGCACAGTGCTAGGATCACATTTGGTTAAAGCACTGGCTTTCCAATAATTAAACACTTCACACTTATCCACAATCACAAAATGGAAGTGCATTGGCATGTTGGCAATGGTACCTCAAAATCCCAAAGGACGGAAAAATCCATGGCTTTTTCTTCCTCAGCCCGAGGCACCGTCTTTCTGGGTATACTTCCATAGGGCATGCCCATCAGCACCTTGTGTTGGGACAGAACGACACAATTACATGTGGAGGAGATACAAGCACACGGAGATGTGCACATAGTGGGTTAAATCTCTTCTCAGAGCAGGAATATCCATTTTTTTTCCTTTAAATAACATTAATCACTTTCCTGATTTTAAAAGTATTACATACTCATTGTAGAAAATGTGAAAAAGTATAGAAGAGTGTTTAAAAAATTACCTGTCACTTCACATCCTAAAGATAATGACTGTGAAATATTCATGTATTTCCTTTCAAAGTTTCTGAGTTTTATATATGTTTTAGCTTGATTATCTAGCTTAATATTATTTTATGACCAATTCTCTATGGCATATGGTATTTTTCAAAATAAAATGACTTTAAAATATCTAATCACATGTATGTACCATAAACTTACTTACAACATCCCCTACTGTTGGACTAATTAGAGTATTTCTAGTTCTTCATGTGTACATAATTCTGTTATTAATACCCTTTATATATATGACTTGATTCACAGCCTTAATTATTAAAAAAATAAGGATTGTATTAAATTTACATATTGATTTAGGAAGGATTGATCTTTTTTATGATATTAAGTATTCCCTTCCACAAATGTGCCCTCCTGTTTATTCAGTCATATATATTTTTTAAAATATTTATTTATTTGGCTGCTCTGGGTGTTAGCTGTGGCATGCGGGATCTTCGTTGCCACGTGTGGGATCTTTAGTTGCAGCATGTGGGACCCCTAGCTGAGGCATGTGACATGTCAGAGAATCAACAAATGTAAATGAGAGAGGAAAAATTACTCTATCATGCAAAAGGGAATATAACTTCAGATACATGAGTGAGTTTAAAAAACAAGAAACTATGTTATTTAACTTTAAGCCAATACATTTTAAAATGTAAGTTGAAATGGAAAGTTCAGGAGAGTGATTACTTGTGAGTTATGTGGGTAACATAATTGGGGAGAAGTAGATGGAGGACTCTAGTGTGTGTGTAATTTTTTATTTTTAAACTTAATGGCAGGCAAATGGGCTCATTCTTTAGACCTTTCCATATATCTGAAAGTTTTAATAGTTATTTTTAGAGGAAGTACCAATATGAGGCTTACTGACTGAGTGCTGCCTATGTGAACCCTAGAGCAGAACTTACAAGATATTTTAAAGAATTATTTAATTAAGTTAATTAATGTACACCAGCAATGTACACCCTGGCTGCATATTAGGATCACTTGGGGAGCTGTATTTGTCATCTATTTTTGTATATCAAATTACCATAAAACTATCTCCTCGTTTCTGCAGGTCAGGAACCTGGGTTGAGCTTAGCTGGGTGCTTAGCTGGGTCCTTTGCTTCAGGGTCTTTCACAGGCTTCAGTCAAGGTGTCTGCCAGGGCTTTGGTCTCATCTGAAGGCCTGTTGGGGGAAGATCTGAGTCCAGATGCACTCCCGTGGTTGTTGGCAAGATTTAGTTCCTCATGGGCTGTTGGACTGAGGGCCTCAGTTCCTTGCTGGCTCTTGTCCAAAGGCCACACTCAGTTCTGTGCCAGCGGGCCTCTCCAGTCTGGCAGGTTGCTTCATCAAAGCATGAGAGCCAAGAAGGGAGCCAAGAGACAATGCCACATGGAAGTCACAGTCATTTATAACCTAATCATGTAAGTGACAGCCTGTCACTTTGGTTATATTCTATTTGTTGAAAGCAAGCCACAAGGTCTAGGCTTTACTCAGGTGGAGGGGATTGATTATACAGGGCATGCTATCAGGAGAGGAGGGTCACTGGGGGCAATCTCAGATGCCTGCCTACCATAGGAGCTTTTTTTTTTTTTTTTTTTGCGGTATGCGGGCCTCTCACTCTTGTGGCCTCTCCCGTCCGTTGCGGAGCACAGGCTCCGGACGCGCAGGCCTAGCGGCCATGGCTCACGGGCTTAGTTGCTCCGCGGCACGTGGGATCTTCCCAGACCGGGGCACGAACCCGTGTCTCCTGCATCGGCAGGCGGATTCTCAACCACTGCGCCACCAGGGAAGCCCCATAGGAGCTTTTAAAATAGGGATGCTACAGCCACATTCTCAGAGATTCAGATTCAATTGATTGGACTTCTTTTTTTTTTTTTTTTTGCGGTACGCGGGCCTCTCACTGTTGTGGCCTCTCCCGTTGCGGAGCACAGGCTCCACACGCGCAGGCTCAGCCGCCATGGCTCACGGGCCCAGCCGCTCTGCAGCATGTGGGATCTTCCTGGACCGGGGTATGAACCCGCGTCCCCTGCATCGGCAGGTGTACTCTCAACCACTGTGCCACCAGGGAAGCCCTGGACTTCATATTAAAAAAAACTCCCCAAGTGATTTTCATATGCAGCCCGTGTTAAGACAGGAAATACATGAGCTCATCATGTAGCAAGGCCTTGATAGCGAGCTCCTGCAGCATAACTGAGGGCTCTCCTGGGACCATGAAGGCATTCTGGGATCTGCAGGCAGTTGTCAGTAAAGCTGAACAAGATTCACTCAAGCATTCAGAGCAGTTTGATTCCATTAAAATGTATCAAGGATTTGTGGCAAAAGAAGATGAGTATGAGGAAAAATTCTGTTAAAGTTGTCTAACATTTGAGCACTTCTAATATTCTTATTCCTAGACCCTCTGAGTCACTGCGGTTAGCCTTAAAACAGCCATGAGCCATAGGAATATCTGATCATTAGGTTTAGGCTTAAAACCTTTGGGCCCTGAAGTTAGCTGTGTCCTTGAACAACAGGTCATCTCCTCTACTCTACCAGCAGTGAATTTGGTTGTGTCAGATTCCCACGAAGCCAATTTCTCACTATCCTAATTAAGAGGGCATCGTGGGATATCCCACATTCTCAACTGCTGTTATCCAACCTATCAAGTCTTGTCTGTTCTACTCTTTCCCTGTCTCTCTCTTTCTCTTCTTTCTCCCATCCTACTCCAAGACAGCTTCCCAAACACCTGCCAATCAAATCAAGGTGCTCTTTCCTGGACAGTTCAGGTCTTGGCTGCTTCATTGGAATGCACCAATCACTAAATTTTCATTGTTTCAAACAAATGTCCCCTTGATAGGAAATATTTATAAATTATATCAATTTATATAAATTATATAAAATGTAATGTTTTCTTTGAGAAAAAAAAAACTCAGCGTTTTAAAAATTATTCACCTTCCCAAAAACACTGCCTTTCTGGACCACTGTATAGCAAAATTCTAGTGATGTCTCATAGACCTACAGCATTTAAATGTAATCTCTTCTCATGGAAATAAGTCCATTTGGAATCAAAAACTCCCAGGAAGAAAGCAAAGAGTCTGTGAGAGTAAATTTCCCCAGTGACTACTGGGGAAAACTCTCTCCTCCTTGATTATGGAGGGGAGTAAAACTTCTATTTAACTTCTGACAATACTGGGGAGAACCAGATTTGTTTTCAAGAGCATTTGTACACATTTGCCAGAAGGTTTAAAATCCTTATCTCTGGGGACTTCCCTGGTGGTGCAGTGGTTAAGAATCTGCCTGCATGTGCAGGGGACACAGGTTCAATCCCTGATCTGGGAAGATCCCACATGCCGGGGTAGCAACTAAGCCCACGCGCCACAACTACTGAGCCTGCGCTCTAGAGCCTGCAAGCCACAACTACTGAAGCTCATGCACCCTAGACCCCGTGCACCACAACTACTGAGCCCACAGCCTGCCGCTACTGAAGCCCATGCACTATAGGGCCTGCGTGCTGCAACTACTGAAGCCCACATGCCTAGAGCTCGTGCTCCACAATAAGAGAAGCCACCGCAATGAGAAGCCCGTGCACTGCTATGAAGAGTAGCCCCCGCTCCCTGCAACTAGAGAAAGTCTGCACCCAGCAACAAAGACCCAACACAACCAAAAATAAATAAAAATTTAAAAAAATATTCATATGGAATCATTTAATAAAATAAAATAAAATCTTTATCTCTTTATTGGAGAGTGACAATGGCTTAAGAATATATATATAGGACAAAGTGGACTGACTCATAATCCTTGATTTCCAGGTGTGCATATAAAGGTGTATAAAGGTTAGTTAATGACATAATTGTAAGTACACTCTTTGGGTAATGTAGAAAATAATTCAATGTTTTTATCAATAATATAACACTCCTTTGCTACCAAGTACTATTATAATAAGCCCTTAACTTCTTCTAACTAATCTGATTTAATTCACATTCCATGGAAGTCTTTTAATTTTGTGAAAAATAGATGGTCAGGAACGTTTCCCAAAGATGTGACTACAGATAGAGTTGACTCTAATATTCTCATGGAATCATTTGTAATAAAGTAGGAATCAGTAACCTATCATAGAGCCAATTAATAAACCTGAAAGGAAAAAATACTAAATGCATAAATATCATTACCCTGTAAGCTGTAAAGGTAAATCCACTGGGGTACCCAGCACAAGCACTAAACGTTTCAGGCAGGACTGTAGCAATTACTGTGCTAAACGTTAATGGACCATAGGAACCCCCGGAAAGGCCCCAGGCCAACACTCTGGAAACCTGGAATCTCATTCACCACAAATTTACTGTGTAAATTTGTACAGGTCACTTGTTCCTTTCTTGTCTCTCAATTACTAAGCTACAGGTAAGGATCTACCTACGCCCATAGTAAGATTGTATCTGGGAGAACAGTGAGGAATGCTATTCAAATGCAGGGTTTCTTTGGGGCAATAAATTATGATATAATGCATTCTATCTCTCTTTTTTCTCAAGGTGAAAGAGAAAAAAACCTCACTGAGATATTAATTCTCCACTAATTTTAAAGTAAAATGAGAGGTAGAAAAATGTAGGGTCCACCTGTTAATTCAGAAACGGAAATATTTTGGTTCCATTCTTTGTACTCGGCTATCTGGGCAAATGATGTGAGCACAGAATTTAAAATGAATGACGGATTCTTTGTAAAACAGAGTATTTGATTTATATAAATGAAGATGGCTGTCGTGATAAGCCTCAACACTATTTGAAGTTGTAAGCAGTTCTTTTTTTTTTTTTTTTTTTGCGGTATGCGGGCCTCTCACTGTTGTGGCCTCTCCCGTTGCGGAGCACAGGCTCCGGACGCGCAGGCTCAGCGGCCATGGCTCACGGGTCCAGCCGCTCTGCGGCATGTGGGTTCTTCCCGGACCGGGGCACGAACCCGCGTCCCCTGCATCGGCAGGTGGACTCTCAACCACTGCGCCACCAGGGAAGCCCAGCAGTTCTTTTCTTACCTCTGGGATTATGACTAGACCAAATATTAAGCCAAAAAGGACGAGGTTAACTCCATACATCCATCGGAGAAAGATGAAATATGATGCCACTGAAGAACCAAAGTGACCTGAAGAGAGAAAGATGGTGGATGTAAGTGTTGCAGAAGGACATTAACATAAAGGAGGACTTTATGTGTGTGATGGATTCAATTTTCATGTCAGTCTGTGGAATATACATCTCTTTTCTTTCTCTAGATGAAAAAAAGGGCTTAACCGATCTGCCTAAGTTCCTACAATCAGGAAGTGAAGAAGCACATTTTAAATTTTGGTCTGACTAGTCCAAAGTTCATCTTTTTTTTCTTTTTTTTTTTAAACATCTTTATTGGAGTATAATTGCTTTACAATGGTGTGTTAGTTTCTGCTTTCATCTTTTTTCTAGTACAACAGAACCTATAACATAACCTAATCAGTTAGTCAAGAACACAGTCCAAACCCTTGGAAAACCCTTCAGCAAACGAACTAAAAACAGTGACACCAAAATACTCACTTTCAATGTCCTTGATCTTCATTTCCCAGGGAATACATTGAGTCTTGAAATTATCAAAGTCTCTTTTAAACTTGACCCATTTCTGAAATTAAACAGGCAACACCCTCAGTTCATTAACGTGCTGCCTTGGGGCCTGGAGGGAAAGATGGAGGTGCATGTGGATGTTGACATGTGGGTGAGGCTGCCATGTTGGAGCTGTTGAGCCTAGGCTGTCAGAGGTGGATGCACACATCTTCACTTTCCAAAGTCAGGTGTGAGTCAGAGAGAAGCAAGGGCAACACAATACTTTGCATTTGTCTATAGTGCTGATAAAATTTCAGGTTTGGACACTTTACATATGAACTTAGAGAGTCTGTGTATAATTTCTGATTTGGGGAATCAAATTGGCTTAGCAAACTCTGATACAACTTCCTTCATCTTAAACCAAAAATTCAAGGGAAAAAAGAAATCTCACAACTCTCATACCTACGTTTGGCAGACAGCCAAGTGCCTTAATCTGATAGGAACTGTTGCTAAACTACAAGACTGGTGGAAGTGGTAAAGAGATCTCAGCCCGTGGCTTCACATTCTTCTCCTAGTGAAACAGCCTGTTTTTTTTTTTTTTTTTTCCTAAAAGTAGTTAGGAAGGCATTATGCCACTTTCCACCATCTATTCCAGCTCCGACACTTTGTACCAATCAGAAACTTGAACAGCTGTCTGTCTGCTGGCTGCGTGAAAATTTGTCAACTCTTCAAGGGGCTTCTCTCCAATATCCCCACACCCTGGAAATAAATCCATTTGGAATGAAAAAAAAAAAAAAAAAAGCACCTCATAGAAAATAGCAGGCAAAGAGGAAGTAGGGAGAAAATCCTCAGATCAGTTTCTATTATTACAAAGGTCTCAAAAGAACTTATTCATGAAGGAAATGAGATTTTCCTTTGTAAATTCGCTAAAGGATAAAAGGGAAATTTTATCTGAAGGAATCAGATGAGCTTCCAAACCTGAAGGCTTTGATTATATCATGATTGGATAATTACTGTATAAGGAAGGAAACCACCTGTCAGAAGAGGGAAATGTTCACAGATGCCAAGGAGAAGAGGGGTTCATAAGCAAAAGACAGGTTGATAATAATGGCAAAGATCTCCCTAAGGCAGGAAGGGATGTGGGAAATGGCAGATGGTGGACATGGACACCCCAACCCCATTGCTTCCTCTCCCTTCCCTAGTTCTGATTCTGTGCTCAAAAACCATCTTTGGCTTATTTGACTTCTTATCTAGGTCTGTCTATAAGGAAAACATTTGCGCACCACCTGGGCTGTGAATATTTTGATTTCTATGGCAGTAATATTTTTCATTGCAAATTAATATATTGGAATTGGGATTATGGTTTAGTTTCCCATATAACTAACTGTACTATCAAAAATAAAAGGCACTGTTAATGTGGACTTTAAATTTTTCAGTTCTTGTACCAGTTATTCCTCCTTATAGATTAGTAATCTGGTATCTGGTTTTATATATCAGTCTCATAAGCTTTATTAATGTGAGTCCTCCCCCGAGAGACAGATCCCCTGTCAGGGTGCTGATAAAATCAGTATAAAATATAGCCTTGCAAGGCTGAGGACCAATGGAGTAATGAATGTTGTCAACTGAGGCCCCTGGAGACATAGTCTGCCAGTTGGTCACTTGGCAACCACCTGACAGCCCCTCAAGTCTGTGGGCATCTTGGCCCGAAAAGGTGATGCCTGGGGGCGGGGGTCAGAGGCAGAGACAGGCCTGGGAGAAGCTCTGCATTGAAGCTCTTTCCTTCATTGGTTTAGAGAATCAGAAAACTGAGCTTGGGTATGGGCGGGAGAAGACCCCAACTCCCTTCCTCAGAGCTGTGTGAGATGGTAGCTGCCGTCCTCAGACTGGGTTACTAGCTGTGCACGTCATCTTGCTAGTCAGCTGTATATAGGAAAAAAGATTTCAAACAGTGGTCGAACAAGACACAGGCACATCCTGTCCACGGATGAAATCTGGATCTGAATAACTAAGACAACCAGTGAAGCCTCAGAAGTAGTACGGCAAAACAAGGAAAAAGTGATGTCATTCTTTGAAATTTTTGGAAAGCATTTCCTCCAGGATACATAATTAAATTTTGAGAGATGGCTCAATATTCTTAGTAGGATACAAAAAATATGGCTTCTAGAGTACAGGTTAGCACTTAGAGAGTTAAAAAAAGAATACAGGAGGGGAAATCCCTGGCGGTCCAGTGGTTAGGACTCTGCATTTGGTCAGGGAACTAAGATTCTGCAAGCTGCATGACGTGGCCTGGGGAGAAAAAAAAAAGGTTACAAGTGAAGTATGGAAGGATTGATTACAAGGTTGCTAAAAGTTCAGTAATAGAATGAAAATAAACATTACACTTTGAGACAGAAGAAAATTGATCCAATGATATTGAGAATAAAACTGAGAAATTTTTGAGAATGCAAAGAGAGAGAAAGCAAAGAATTAAAAACCATGAAGGAAAGTAAATACAAAGAATGGAGAGTTGGCAGTCATCCTTCTGCTAAAAAGAAGCTAGAACTGTTTGAATAGAAACTCGATTGAATAGACCATTTATCAGGTATATTTGAAGAACACATTCCTTAATTGGGAAAAATGTTCTGAGTGTGCAGTTGTTAAGTGGTAAATGGTTTTTAGATAAAATTAATAAACGACCCATAGATAGTTGTCAGGCAACTATAACTGAAAAGGAAGAAAAAAACAAAATTAGGAATAAAAGATTAAAACTCAACATATGTAAAATGTAATTACAGAAATTATGGGACTACCTATATGCAGCTTTCTGTTAAAACATATGAAAATCTTAATGAAATGATCAAGTTTGGGGAAGAATATAAAATATCAAAATGGCCCCAAGAAAAAGTTAAAACTTGACTACACCAATTGGAAAAACATTAAAAAATTATCAAGATATTCCATAAAATGCTTCCTGATCTGTGCAGTTTTAAGGGTGTCATCTTTCAAATTTCTAAAAAAATGAAAATCATGCTCTACAAACTGATTTACAGCATAAAAAGGAGGTGATGCTATTCATTTAATATTATAAAGCAAGTGCAGCCCTAATATTAAAATATGCCAAGATAGTATGCGTGCATGTATGTACACACATAAATTCAAATCAATCTTATGAAAATTTATTTAAAAATTATAAATAAAATACTTGAAAAATCAGATGTGCCTGATAAAAGTAAGTTTATGAACGGAAGGGAAAGGTATTTAATAAAATCTAACATCTATTTCCAATAAAATGGAAGTCATTAAACTAGAAATAAAAGGATAATTTCTTATTGTGAGAAAGAAAATCTAGTTCAAGGCAACAACTCCCATCAACTTAGTGTGAAACAGTAGAGACATTTTCATTAAAGTAATGGAAAAGCAAAGAGACCTATTATCACCATCATCAATTGAAACTCTTCTAGGATTGCTAACCTGCACTTTAGGACAGGAATGATTTAGAAGAACCCAAGAAAAACACCTTTACATACACAATCAGATGAAAATGATTAGAACTAATAAGGGAGTACAATAGGGTAACCAGATTAAAAAATTAATATTCAAATATGTAGCTTTCCTACATACCAGGAATCTCTAGTTATTAAATAAATGGAAAAATGATTCCATTCACAAAAGCAATCAAAACATAAATTTTGTAGAAATAACATATGACATGGAAAAGATCTATATGAAGAAAATGACAAACTTTGCTGAAGGATGTAAAAATAAGGCTCGAGAAATGTATGGTATTCTTAGATGTAAAGACTAAATATTGTACAAATAAGTCTTCCCAAATTAAATCAAGGATTTTTAAAAGTTTCCAATCAAAATCTCAATGGGCTATAACTGGAACTTGGCAAAGTGATTATAAAAATGCATGTGGAGGGCTTCCCTGGTGGCGCAGTGGTTGAGAGTCCGCCTGCTGATGCAGGGGACGCGGGTTCGTGCCCCGGTCCGGGAAGATCCCACATGCCGCGGAGCGGCTGGGCCCGTGAGCCATGGCCGCTGAGCCTGCGCGTCCGGAGTCTGTGCTCTGCAACGGGAGGGGCCACAACGGTGGGAGGCCCGCGTACCGCAAAAAAAAAAAAAAAAAGAAAGAAAAAAAATGCATGTGGAAAAAAAGAATGCAAACAAAACAAAACAAAATGCATATGGAAGCATAGGAAAGACTGGCCAAAACATTTCTGAGAAAGAAAGGTAAAAGGAGGAAGCCCTATGAGCCATTAGAATTAATCAATAGCTGAAATGATGAATTCAAATAAAAGCTCCAAGAAAGGCCCTATACAAGAATTAAGTGAATGAAAATGATAGTTTTTCAGATCAGTAGGTAAAGGAAGGATACTTCCTCCATAAGTTCCACATTAAATATCCAATTAGAGATCATTACCCTAGCCTGAATCAGAAGCTCAGGTTATGGCATAACTCAATAAACCAGAGCTGCCCCCAATGCCCTGTAGACCTTCTGTATGACCCTGATTACACCATGGCCCTCTGGGTCTCCACCAAATCAAAGTCTTGATTTGGGAGTTTGGAAAATAAGATCCCAGTAGATTCAACATCATTAATTCTGTGAGTTTAGTTCTTCACTGGAGAGGAAACAAGTCTCAAGTATACTGAAGCCCTCAAAGATAAGTAGAGAGAAATGGACAGGATATGGTTGGTTTCCATTCCTGGATAAATTGGAATGGTTGACTGGACCTCACGCGCAGGATTCTGGGGGAGGTGGTCACAAATGGAGAAGCTGGGCAGGCACTGTGATGGTCACCCAGATTCAGGAGTTGAGCAAGTCCTCCCACAGGTTTGCGCCTCTGCACCACACACCTTAGCCATCAGCATCCTATAGGCGTAGAGTCGCTTGCCTTTCCCCTTTCCCAAGGCTCCTTCATACTTCTCCACAAATTCTTGGGCCTCCCTGGTTAGTGGGGGGAAAAAGGCAGAAATTCAATTAACACCCAAGCAAAAGAAATCTGAACTATGAGGGTGTATATGTGGCTGAAAGCCTTAAGTGTTTTATATCCCTAGTTAGAATGTAAGTTCCATGAAGGCAGGGCATTTTGTCTGTTTTTTCCACTGAAGTTTCCCAAATGCCAAGAATAGTGATTGGAACATGGTAGGCACCAGTAGGCAGAATTTTGGCTCCCATGACCTTTGCCCCTTGGTGAATGGCACAAAGGATTCTGCAGATGTAATTAAGGTTACTGACTTGAAACCAGGGAGATTACCTTGGATGTCTGGAAGGGCCCAATGTAATCATGTGAGCCCTTAGAAAAAGAAGAGGAAGGCAGAAGAGTCAGAGAGAGATGCAGCAAAAGGGGAAATCTGAGGAATTAGAAGCAAGAGAATTCTCCACCCTCTGTTGCTGGGGCCCCTCTGGAGGATGCCACACTGGAAAGCAAGAGAAGAAAATGAATTTCTATCAAAAGTCAGGGAACCTGGAAGAGGACCTTAAGTCCCAGGTGGGAGGGAACCACAGCCCTGCTGATATCTTGATTTTAACCTGGTGAAACCCTGAGCAGAGAATCCAGCCATGCCATGCTGGACTTCTGACCAACAGAATTGTGAGCTAATAAATGAGTATTGTCTTAAACTATTAATCTTGTAGTAATTTGTTACAGTAGCAATAAAAAAAAACCAGTACAGCATTCAGTAGGTATTTGTGGAGTGCATGAACGCTGGATGAGTGAGTGAACATCCAAGGAAGACGGCACGAGAAACACATGGATGGGTTTGTCTGTTAAATATTCTGGGTGGTGTGCTGGAGCTGGTGAGGGCTGGCTTCTGAGAACCAATTGTTATATTCTGGAACTTGGCCAACAAATTATTAAACTGTTGGTATCTTGAAATCGGCCATGGTAGGAGTATTTAGACTGTGGGATTCAGCAAGTGCTCCAAATCAGGGTTCCCCCATCCATCCCCCCGCAGAAACAGCTTATCAGGAACCACTGGATAAACCCACACAAGTAGATGAAAAATGAAGTCCATCTCACGGTGGGTGGAAGAAGACATTGGGTCCTGTGTGTCTGGCTGCTGTTGTTACAGCGCCCCCTGCTGGCAACACAACCTACACCACCTCCAAAGTGCAAACGTAGGTAGTTGACACCTGTCAAAGTTACATTCTAACCTGGGGTTAACCCCAAGGTTGGTTTTATTAGGATGTCTCAATGATGTCCTAATGTTAATGAGGCCAACTGTCTAGCTTCTGAGTCCAGGGTCAAAAGCTGGATTGTATGGGATTGACTCCTTTGTGGGGTCAGCCTCTATTTTCTCCCTAGGCAGCACTCATTCTGGCAGTGAGTTATCTGTGACTACCAACGACTCCAAGACACCAAAAAATGTTTTCATGTAATTCATACTTTTGTCCTCTTCCTATATATTATGAGTGGGTAGAGACTCCTAAGCATTTGAAGTTTGTGAATTTAAATGTGACAACTTTTAAGATTTGAAGACTTCTGATAAAAATTCTCAAAAGTAAAGGCCAGCTCTTATGCCTAAGCCATTGAGCCTGGCACCAAATGCTTCTCTTCTCAATGTCCAGACTGTGTCCAGATGCCCAGAGAGCCCTCAGGAGAACAGAGGGCCCTGCCCAGCGCTGGGTGCAAATTCTGAGGAACATTCACTGCAAAGAGAACAACTGGTCTAACAGTTTTGATGGACACAGCAAGCTTTTTTGGATCCACTGAAAGTATATAAATAATCACAACTAACATTTTTACAGCAAACCCCTTTAAACATGTCATACGTGATCAGTGTTCTTCTTACTAGAGATAGTAGTTGGCTTATGGAAATACTGGCTCTTGCACTGCACTTCCCAACTGTTGCAAATCTTACTTTTTCCCCTCCCCTCCGACAGTTTTGTGCATCTTACTTTTTTTTTTTTTGGCTGTGCCACATGGCTTGCAGTATCTTAGTTCCCCAACCAGGGATTGAACCTGCACCCTCGGCAATGAAAGTGTGAAGGCCTAACCACTGGACCGCCAGGGAATTAATTCCTTGCAAATCTTACTTCTTTTTTTTCCCCCTAACAGTTCTGCAAATCTTACTTCTGTAGGGTGCTTCTGTCCCCTCCTGTCCCCTCCTTTCAAATGGGGAACTTCCTGCAAGCTCATCTCTCCTCTTCCTCAAACCAGATGGTGTGTGGTAAATGAAGTTAAAAGGCAAAAGAAGAGAGATCCTTTGCTTTGTGGAAACTTCTAGGGGCCTGGATCTCAAGGTCACTCTTGGCAGGTGATTAGCAACCTCTCAGGTCCCTCCAACACTCAGGAGAGGAGGAAGCCATTGAGGCAAGGCTTTCCTGGGCAGCCATCCACAGCAGAAGACAATACTTTGGCAGCCCCACACATTGCCCTAGAAAGATCCTCCTTGTCAATAAAGGGGCCCAAATAACAGTTTGGAAGACACAGTCATGGTGGCCAGCAATTACTGCTGGGAGAGAAGTGGTGTATTGTGTGGTTTTAGTGTCAGAGAGAGCCAGGCAGGATTCTGTGCCTCTCAGGGTGGCAGTTCTCATCTAGAAATGGGGACAATGTTATGAGACTTAAACGTGTGGATGCATGCCATGTAAGCACAGCAATTTCATTTATCAGGCAGTCACTCTTCTCCTTCTGGGGAAACAGCAGCTCCTGGAGTGGGCAGCTGATAGGATTCTTTCCCAGCCCAGGGGGCTGCTGTGAGGAGACTTCTGTTCCCCAGGGGTCTGGACAAGGGGCTCAGCGATGCAGCCGTCCACAATGAGAATACTCTGAAGTTGATCCAAAGCATCTCTCAGAGAGACTAGCTCCAAAAACCACCCCCTGGTGAAGGAGATCAGATTCAAAATCACACTTAATTTTGAGATGCAGAGGTGTAAATAGACACAGGGCAGCCTGCATTTGACGGCATCCGTACAGAGCTTTGCCGTCCCATGCAGAACGTTGGGAGAATGTATCAGCCAGCCTGAAATCCAGAAGACAACCAGACAAAGGTAGGGAATACAGGTGGCCAAAGGGAGGTGGCTAGAGGTTGGAGGTGGTCAGAGGTTGAAGGTGATCTGGGCTATAAAAAGAATTGAATTCTCCTCCACTTGAATGCAGGGCAGACTTAGCGATGTGCTTCCAATGAATAGAAAGTGGTAGAAGTGACAGTTTATGACTTCTGAGACTAGGACACAAAAGGCATTGTGACTTCCCCCTTGAAATCCCCCTCTTCTGGGGGAAGCCAGCTGCCATGTTATGAGGACAGTGAAGCAGCCTGTGGAGAGAAACTGAGGCCCTAACTAACAAACAGAACCAACTTGTCATCCATTTGTGTGAGCAACCTTGGAAGTGGATTCACCAGCCCCAGTCATCTGAAGCCTGAAGCCCTGACCAGCACCTTGACTCAACCTTATGAGAGACTCCAAGTCAGAACTGACCAGCTAAGCTGCTCCCGAATTTCTGATCAACAGAGGATAATAAATGTTTATTATTGTTTTAAACTACTAAGTTTTGGGGTAATTTATTATGTAGCACTGGAAAATTAATACTCTGTAGAATCCAAACCACTGATCTCTTTGGTGCATATACATTTAGGATTGTCCTGTTTGCTTAGTGGATTGACTCTTTATCATTATGTAGTGTCCCTCTATGTCCTTGGTAATTTTCTTTACTCTGAAATTGACTTTGTCTGATATTTACTTAGCTTCTCCTGCTATCTTTTGGTTAACCTTTGCATGGTATATTTTCTTCCACACTTTACTCTCAACATATGATATATTTAGAGTGAGTTTCTTATAGACTGCATGTAGTTGGGTCATCGTTTATTTTTTTAAATTAATTAATTTATTTAAATAAATTTATTTTATTATTATTTTTGGCTGCGTTGGGTCTTCGTTGCTGTGCGCGGGCTTTCTCTAGTTGTGGCAAGTGGGGGCTACTCTTCGTTGCGGTGCATAGGCTTCTCATTGCAGTGGCTTCTCTTGTTGTGGGGCATGGGCTCTAGGTACACGGGCTTCGGTAGTTGTGGCACGCGGGCTCAGTAGCTATGGCTCGCAGGCTCCAGAGCACAGGCTCAGTAGTTGTGGCACATGTGCTTAGTTACTCTGCGGCATGTGGGATCTTCCCAGACCAGGGCACGAACCCATGTTCCCTTCATCGGCAGGCGGACTCTCAACCACTGCACCACCAGGGAAGCCCAGCAACAGGATTCTTAACACTGCGCCACCAGGGAAGCCCTGGGTCATCTTTTAAATCCAGTCTGCCAATCTCTGTCTTTTAATTGATGTATTTAGACCACTAACATTAATGTAATTATTTATATGTTACAGTTTAAACATGTCATTTTATTTCTTGTTTTCTGTTTGTTCTGTTTTTCATTTCCGCTTTCCTTTTTCCCTGTCTTCCTGAATATTTTTTAGGATTCCATTTTGTTTTACCTACAGTGTTTTTGAGTATATCGATTTGTATAGCCTTTTCAATAGTTGCTCTAGGTATTACTATATGTCTATCTCTATCTGCCATCCATCTATCTGTTATCTATCTATCTATCTATCTGTCTAGCTAGCTAGCTATCTCTATGTATTATCAAAATCCACTGGTGCATTTTACTATTTAGAATGAAGTGTAGAATCTTATTTCTCTTTATGTCCCTTTATCCTCCCCATTTATAATTGTCTTAACTATTTCATCTGCATTATTGAGAACCACATTAGGTGGTGTTTTAATTTTTGCTTCAACTGTCAAACATAATTTTAAAAATCAAGAGGAGAAGGAAAATTCATGGTATTTTGTAAGATTTTCACTCTCAGCATGTTCTTCCTTCCCGATGTTCCAAGATTCCTTCTTTTACCATTTCCTTTATGTTTAGAGAACTTCCTTTAGTTATACTTTACGGTAGGTCTGCTGGTGACATACTCTTTTAGTTTTCTTTCATCTCAGAATGTCTTAATTTCTCCTTTATTCTTGAAGGATGTTTCTGATGGATATAGAATTCTGGACTGACAATTCTTTTCATTTAGCACTTGAAGAATCTTTATGTCACCTTCTCTGTCCTCCATGGTTTCTGATGAGAAATTTGCTGTCATTCTAATTGTTTTTCCTTTATAGTAATGCATTGCTTCTCTCTGACACTTATAAGTATTCAGAAGTTTGACCATGATGTGTATTGGCATGGATTACTCTGGATTTATCCTGTTGGGGTTTTGTTTAGCTTCTTGAATCTATAAGTTTTGCCAAATTTGAGAAATTTTCAGTCATATCTTTGAAGACTTTTTCAGTCCCACCCTCTTTCTCTTCTTTTGAGACTCCATTTTCTTCTTTCATCGTCTAGGGATTTGGAGGAGACACTAATGTTAGATCATTTATAATAATCCTACATGTCCCTGAGGCTCTGTTCACTTTTTTCCCCAGACTATTTTCTCTCTATTGTTCAGATTGATTTGTCTTGTTCTACCTTCACTTTCACTGATTCTCTACTCAGTTCTCTCCATTCTGCTATTGAGCGCATTCATTGAGTTTTTAAAAATTTTAGTTACTATATTTTCTACTTCTAAAATTTCCACTTGTTCTTCTTTATATCCTCTATTCATTTTCTGAGACTTTCTATTTCTTCATTTTTTTCATGTGTTCATAGTTGTTCACTGAAACATTTTTATGATGGTTTCCTTAAAATCTTTGTCAGATAATTCTAACATATATGTCCTCTTGATGTTAGCATCTGTTGATTATCTTTTATCATTCAAGTTTGAGATCTTCCTCATTATTGGTATGATGAGTGAGTTTTCAACTGAAGCCTGGAATTTGAGATAGTATGTTATGAGGCTCTGGATCTTCTTTAAATCTTGTGTTTTAGCAGGGCTCCTCTGACACTGCTCCAGTAAGTGAAGGGGGATGCTGCCTGATTACTTCTAGGTGGAAGTCCAGATTATTCACTTGGCCTCCTTTGATACCTGGGGCTGGGCTGGAGCTCCTTTTTACTGCTGAGCAGGGATGGGAGTTCAGGCTCCCACAAGCCTCCCACTCATATCCTCCTGGCTTGAAGAGATACCTTGTTACTTCCAGGTGGTGGTGAAAGTTCAGACTCCCCAGGTAGTCTCCACTGACCCCACAGGGAGAGGGAGGGCTCATTACTGCCCAGTGGGGATGAGAGTCCCTGCTCCTCACTTGGCCTTCTCTGACATTTGATGGGGGTGTTAGGGGCACCATGTTACAGCCTGGCAAGGGAGGAAATGTAGGCTTCTCCACTTGGCTTTTGCTGCCAGGGCTGGGGCTACAGCGGCTCATTTGTTTATGGTGTTTGGCTGGAGTAGGGTTGTTATTGCTTACAAGTCTTCTGTCTTGCCAGGCTGTCCCTTTTCTGGTCCTTTGGCTAGAGACAGCAGACTTTTCTTGAGGTGCTTTTGTGTGTGTTGGTCAGTGTTTGGGGGCAGCCAGCTTCTCCAATATCCAGTCTGGATATACAGGCAAAAGGAAAATTGGAACTCAATGCTGTGTCATTCATTTGACCCCAAGGTCCTTAGCCAGTCTGCCTTTCTTCTCTCCACCTTTCTGAGTCTCTTATGTTTGCTTTACACATAATATCCAGGGTTTCAGTTGTACTTAGTGGGAAGACTGTGGAGAAGTATATCTACTCCATCTTCCTAGAAGTGGAATTCTTCAGATCTCACTTTGGGTAATTTTCTAACACATTAGGTCTCTGACAAAGCTGAGTGACATACCTAATTAATTCTATGATTAAAGCAAACATCCCTGACTCATGGGCACTAGAAACTCTTTTGCCAACATCACAGCCTGCCTCGTGTCATTATTAATGATGTGCATTAATAATGTCTTCTCTGATTCATCTTTGTTCCCCATCCTCATCTCTCAGGGTTCAGCACAGTGTCTGGAACAAGATGTTCAAGCTTTAATAGCAATAACTACTATCTATTAATTGCATATTATATGCTGGGTACTTAAATATTTTTTATTTGGCAGAACAACTCTGCAGGTAGATATTATTATTCCTACTTTACAAAAGACAGCTGTGAAGCTCAGAGAGGTTAAGGGAAGGAAACCAGCCTGAGGGGGATTGAATAGCCAGTCAAACCACACAGGTGTGGTAGAGGTGTGAAAGCAGGCTTGTCCCAATTCACTGCTGTTGCTCTTTATGCCTTGCCATCCTTCTTTGATTGTCTACAACAACTATGCCAGCTGCCTGAGTGGGCCAGAGACTGGGGTCCCCACACCATTGCTTCTAAAAAAAGATGTAGTCTGGGGATGCTATCTGCAGATCTGCAATTGAAGACTTTACTGCCAGAAGAGGAAATCATACAGGAGGCAAAGGGGTGTATTCTAGAATGTCTAGTAATCCTAGAGAAGCAGTTACAATTTAAGAGTGCAATTTCTGGAGCCAGAATTCCTGAGTTCAAATTCTGGCCAGACCACTAAACTCACTGTTTAGCCTTGGACAAATTACTAGATTGCTCTGTGTCTCAGTTTGCTCATCAGTAAAATGGGGGCAATAATAATGGTACTTACATCAAAGGGTGATTATGAGGATTAAATGAATTGTCACACACCCAGCACTCAGAACAGTGCCTGGCACATAAGGAGCACTCAGCAAATGTTGGCAATATATAAAAAAAGAAAGAATATTAAAAGATGAATAAGAAACAGCTCTGCAAACAAGAGCATCCAGTCAAGTGAGGGCCTTAGGGATCAGAGAGGCAGTAACTAACTCAGCCTGAATGCAGGGAGGGGCAATGGGGATTTCCCTGCAGAGGGGACACCTGGCCTGAGTCTCAGAGGGTAGGAACTAGCCAGGTGGGAGGGCAGAGGTACCAGTGGAGCTGAGACCCAGAGGCTGGAGAGCCTGAGTCTGGGATAAGGAGTCTTGCAAGAGGGAAAAGGAGGGGAGACCTGCTCCAGTGGGAGAGACAAGAGTCTTTTCAGCTTCTAGGGCCTTAGCCACTTCCCACCCCCACCAAGAGCAGGAACTCTGCCCCCAGGCCTGGAGGAGATGCAGACTTCTCCTCAGGGCAGCTGAATGGCCTTCGGGGATTTTCATGGTCCCTGAGACTTCCAGCCAGCTGGAGATCTCATTTCCATAAGCATCAACGTTGCTGTTTTTCCACTGTTAATAAAAGATGTGTTCCGGTGACACCTGAGTCGGGGTGAGGTTCTGTTAGACTGACAGATGGAAGGAGGAAGAACTCGGCTCTGGGGGAGCAGGGAGAAGAGACTCAGGAAAAGGGAGCTGGGAAGGCAGACAGCCTGCTGCCTGAAGCTGTACCTACTGCCCAAACTGTCGCCACCATTCACCTGTGATGACTTACATTTAAATAAATGAAAATAAAACAGAATTTCAGTTTCTCAATGGCACTGACTACTTTCCAAGCGCTCACTAGTTTCATGTGACTGGAGGCTACTCTTTTAGAGCAGATTTAGAACATTTCCATCATCCTAGAAAGTTCTGTTGGTCAGCACTGGCCTGGAGGCACCGCAGGGAGGCGTTTCTTCCTGCAGCTGAGTTGTAGACAATGTAATAATTTGCAAGACAGTGGAGTAAGCTCTGTTTACCAGGCTCCTTCCCGGTTAAGGTTTGCACAGCAAAGATGCTGGCTGTGCATCTGTGCAGAGACACAGTGAGGCTGAACGTCAATATATGTCTGCCAAACTGTTCTATGTGATAAAGGGCGAGGCATTTGACTTGAGCAATGAGGAAAATCAGGTGTGAGAGGAACCAGGGAAAATGGCTTCTTATACAGAGAGAAGGAGGAAGGGAGTCATTCCAGTCTTGTGGCAGAAAGACCGAGGTGGGACTTGGGGGAAGATGGTAACACTGAATGGGATTTTTTTTTTAGGAAAAATGTCCTGCCCTTCTCTCAAAACTGCAGCAGAGAGTCAAGAGCCATAAAATGCATGGTGGGCTGGCCCGTCATATGGAAACAAGGGAAATAGCTGAGTTGCAAATAGGAGTCAGGGGCCTGGGCACCAGGCCAGGCAATATTCATGGAACCTCACTGCAAGCTTGGCTCTGCGTTAGGCATTTGGGACACAAGTGTAGCTAAGACAGCCCCTCCGCCTGCTCTCCACACTGCAAGGGTGAGTGTGTGACACAGGGAGAGAGTCTAGTACTTAGGGAACACAAAAGAGGTCTGAACTTGTTGAGATGGGGGTCATGGAAAGTGCCCCCCGCCCCCAAGGAAGGCATGTCTTTTTGGTTGTGAGGGAGGCGCGGAAGCCACCAGATGGGGCACGGGACAGAGAGGTGACCTGGCAGTGGAGGGGGATGCGTAGCCGTAGGGCCACGATCCTCCTTGTCTTCCGCCAGGCCCCGCTCGGTGCTGGCCAACAGCAGGGCCCGATGGCCAGTTGCGTGCTGGGGATGAGGTGACCAAAGCAGGGTGGGAGGGTGAACCCCCCTTCTTGTTGAGCCCCCTTGGAGTGGGGAGGAGGAAGGGACTCCCACGCCCATCAGCGGAGCTGAGCCTTCTGGACGGGGTGGGCCCTGGCCGACCACCATTGCTCACCTGAGCCCTGCCAGCTTCCTCGCCATGGGCCAGGGCTTGGTCCGCATGGTGGCGATGAGCTTCTTCTTCTCTTCCACCTGCTCCAGAATCCGGGCCAGTTCCTCCTCAGACAGAGACTCCCCACCGGAGGTGCTGGAGGCCAAGGAGGATGACCTGGAGCAGAGGGGAGTGAGGAGGAGGCCGGGGTCCTCGGGGGCACTGTGGGATGTGAGGGGCCCACCCAAGACGCCCCCAGCTCCCACCCACACAGGCCTGCCCCGCTCAGAGCCCTCCGCGACTCCCCCCATCTGGCAGAGGAGGCCACTCCTTTTCCTGGAGCCCAGGGCTCCTCGCAGGCTGCCTCCTCAAGCTCCACGCCTCTGAGTCCTCCCCACGCTGCACACCCTCGCTCATGCAGGGCTGCCCAGTGGAAATATAATGTGAGCCATGTATCGTAATTTTAAGTTTTCTAGTAGCTCTATTAATATGATAAACGGACATGGGCATATTAATTTTAATAATACATTTCATTTAACCCAGTATATGAAAAATTTATAATTTATAATTACAGTAATGTAATTGGTGTAAAAATTATTAATGAGACATTTTACATTCTTTTTGTACTGTCTTCAAAACCCAGTGTTCATCTTGTACTCACTGTGGATGTCAATTCAGGCACAAAATTTTCATTGAACATATTTAATCTGTACTTGGATTTCATAAAATTTAGTTGAAAGAGTAGATTTACATATCCAAATTGTTTTAGACATACTTAAAAGTTTCCTTGTAAATGAATAAAGTAACAGAATATCATTTTCCTTTGATGTTCACATCTGCACTGACAAAACTAGTTTGTTTGTTTTTTTTTTTTTCCAGAAGAAATGCTTTGGCTTCAAAGATAAATCAACTTCAAAACTACATCTGTCTGTCCAAGTTAAGTAAATTTTTTAACTCAGTGGTATTAACATCAGATTAAAATTAAATTGAATTAAAAATTCAGTTCCTCAATCACACCAGCCACATTTCAAATGCCTAGCATGTGGCTAGTGGCTATTGTATGGAACAGCACAGCTGCAGAGACCTTCCAGCTGGAGGGTGTGATGACCCTCACCATCTCACAGACAAGACTGTGTGCTCACCTGCCATAAAATCCAAGTTCTTGTCTGTGCTATTCACAGCCTCCTTCACTCATAAAAACAGTGACTCTCAGCTGAGATGGCAGCAGCTGACTGGGGGTGAGGGAGGGGCTGGAGAAGGGTTCTGCCTGGACAGCCTTTTTATAGCACGTTTGATAAATGGAAATATCAGGATGTGGGCTTGGGTTACCACGGGTTTTAAAGACCAGTTTGCCTCTGTGAGTTTAGCTTCTGATCAACTCCTAAGGAGCAAGGAGAGGTCACAGGAGTGAGGTGGAGAAGGGGGGGACCCTAGCTCTTAAATGCTGGAAAGCCTAGAGCACAGGGACTTTTTGCCTTATCTCACCCCACCCCCACCCCAGGATATCTGCCTTTGAGTCTTTGCATAAGCTGTTCTCTCAGTTTGAGTGGTGGTAGCGGGGTGGGACATTTGGTCATTGCTTGTTCAGATTCCACCTGGGCTTCAAAGTCTTAAGGAAATATTTACCTTCTTCCTGGAGAAGCCCCAGCCTCCCAGCAACATGCTCTTCATAAAGTCCTTTCTTGCATACATATTGCCTTCTGCTTTGTGTTGTGAGAGCTGATGCCCATGTCCTACCTCCCCTGCTAGACTGTCAGTTTCTGAGGAACAGGACTAGATATTTTTCATCTCTCTATGCCCTGCCATGGCATTCAGCTGAAAATGGCACAAATGAGTCCTTGTCTGCATCCCTTACTTTGCATCTGCCATCCAGACAGGATGGGACTGCCTCCTTCTAAAGTTCCGGACACTCCGGGGCCCGTCAATGATGCATTCAAGTTCTCTCTAACTTGCTAAGGACACCATGCACCCGTTACCCTGTTAGCTCAGGTCTAGGGACAACCAGACAGTAGACAAAAGCCCTAACTGAGCCAGGGATGGCTGGCAGGGGTGACAGAAGAAATCTGTGGCCCCTTTTGTGGACCTTAATTTCTTCTCTGTAAAGTTGGAGATGTACAGTGGAACACCTGAGTGAGGGTGTGGGCAAGGAAGGTTTATTAGAAACCATTGGAAGGAGCATCAGCTCTTTGCCATAGTCCTGGTATCTCTGTTTCCGAAGCCTCCCAGCCCATTATCAATGGGGATTCTTAAAACATCCTGAGAAGTGATGCAAAGTAAAGTGGAAGAGGGAGGCAAAGAGAGGGAGATGTCCCATCAAAATTGGTAGCAAAAAATGAAACTAAAATCCCAACTTGCTGATTCCATAAACTGGCTCTATCCACTAACCCCCGTATGCAGATGCTAATGGAACAAAGGAAACACAGCAAGTAAATCAAACCCCCAAATCCTAGAATTTCAGAGCTGGTAGAACTTTTGAAATTCTTCTAGATCAAAGCCACATTTCACAGAAGAGGACACAGGTCAGCTTAGGAAATGGTGTGCTTAAGCCCTGGAATGACTCCTAAATCCAATTTTGTTAATTTCTCTCAGCTCCTCATCAAGAGCTGTGGTGAGTCACCAGCTGAAATTGAGGAGAATTGGGATCTTGTCTCACCCTGCTGCCATGTCACCTCCCCACTCAGAGCTCCACTTGCACCTGCACTTCAGGAGGGGTTTGAGTAGAGAGCGTGCAGTGGCTACTCAACCTGGGATGGCTGTGATCCCCATCCCGGTTCCGGTTCCGCGCCCAACCTCGAAGAGCTTGGCAGGGGCAAAGGCAGGGACAAGGGAAAGAGAGCAGGCGCCGCCCGTTTATGGGAGAGAATGAGTGGGGGAGACGACACGTGGCCCTTATCAAGGGAGGAAGCAGGGCTGGAAGGAGAGAGAGAGCGCGGATTGAAATGCGCCTGAAGCCTGGTCACAACACACCTGTGTTTCTTCAGCTGCTTCCACATCTCCTCCTTCCTCGGCACCTCCTTTTCCTTCTTTGGAGGTGCTCGGTGCTCCCTGAGGGAAGCTCTCCCGTCCCTCTTCCTCCTTCCTCCGCAGGTCTTCTCTGCCGAGCCTCGCTCCCGTTCCCCGAGCTGCTCTCTGCGTCCCCTGCGCTCTGCCTGCTTCCTCCGGGGAGACCCCGACCCCGGGCTGCCCCCGGCCCGCTCCTTCTGGCCAGGCGGGGCTCGGCGCCTGCCCGGCGCGTTCTCGGCTTTGTGAGTCCGCTTCCTCGAGGGTCTCCTCCCGGACCTGTCACCTGCAGGGACAGGGAATGAACAGTTCTGGCCTCATGGGCCTCGACCCCAGAAAGGGCCCCCAGCTGTGAGAAATCAGATGTTCAAGATGCTTCCTGGAGCTTATTGGTTCCAAAGGCCACCTCTTTCAGACAGAGCCTCTGGTCTCGGCTGAGAGCAAGTGTCTCCCTCCTCTGACCGGCTGGCACTCCCACACTCTCACCTAAACCTCAGCTAGAGACCCAGACACATGCCTTCCTCTGCTTGGGGGTGCAGTCCCTTGGGTCAGAGCTCAGTCCTCTCCTGACGTCCAGGGCCAGGGCCAGGGCCAAGCATGAGCCTCTGTTTGGTAAGGCTGGAAGACTGAGACGTGGAGGGCCTGCTGGCTCCATTCTCCAAGGGCTGTCCCCTCATGTGTCCCACCTGGCACGAGGGAAGGGACGGGGCGGGGTTGGGGGTGAGAGCAGCGGAGTCGATTCCGATCCTGTGTCTCAGCGCTGCTCCCACGTTGTTGCTCTTATTTTATTTATTTATTTTATTTTATTTTAATTAATTTATTTATTTTTAATTTTCATTTGTTAACATCTTTATTTGAGTAGAACTGTTTTACAATAGTGTGTTAGTTTCTCCTTTACCACAAAGTGAATCAGTTATACATATTCATATGTTCCCATATCTCTTCCCTCTTGCGTCACCCTCCCTCCCACCCGTTGCTCTTATTTTAAACCATGACTTTATAGCACTGGCAAATGGCCTGGCTGAGCAGAATCTACTCTAAAGTGTGAACTTTCTCCAACAGCTTGCCCAACACCGAGTGTAAGCACAACTATCCCAGCTGGGCAGTTACACAGTAAATGCAGGAAAAATTGTAATGAGGTTCTGGTATTAATAAGCAACCTCTCCACCATTTACTAGCAGGGTGTCTTTGAGCCAGTCACTTAACCTCTCTGAGTCTCAGGTCATCTCTAACATGGGGATGTTACTACTCCATCAGCTTGTTAATGAACATGACACCGTGACCAACTTCTGAGAACGGACGTCATTACTCTGATATTCTTATCTGGAAATAAGATCTTTTTACTTGTATAAAGAGCACAGGTTTGGAGCTAGGCCAGTCTGCCCGAAAATATCAGTTCTATCATTTACTTATCTCTGTGACCACAGATAAATTACTTAACTTTTCTGCACCTCAGTTTTCTCACCTGTAAAATAGCTCTAGTAGCCACTATTTCCCTACATAGTTAGGTTCATTTAAAACAGGAATAAAGGGTCTGACTCATGGGAGGTACTCAACGAAGGCCCTCCTCCTTTCCTCCTGCCTCCGGCCTCCCTTGCCATTTTTGTGCTCTAAGTGGGCATCACCTGGAACCTGATCTGGCTGCAGAGCACAGGTTCTCACTTTTCACAGTGGCTCCCCATCCAGGCTTTTCTGCCATGACTAGGCAGATTTTCCCAACAGAGCTGTGAGAGCCCCAACTTTGGGCAGGGCAGGGCAGAGTGAAGTTTTGTCACCCAGCAGCCCCAGCAGCAGTCCCATCAGCAATGGAATTCAGGACAAGGCGTCCCAGGTTCTCAATTTCTTGCTTCTGTCCACTCCTTTTCCAGCCTCTCAAGGTTGTGCATGCAATGTAGCAGCCACAGAGGGTTTTCCTCGCTGCTCCCTGACCCTTGAGCTTTACATTCTGAGAAGCAAGCCACCCCGTGAAACATCAACCCAAACTGGTCGCTGGTGGATTTGGGCAGAGTAAGCTGGGGATTCAGAGTCTGAATATTTGGGCCTGAAACCTTGTTCTTCTGGTTATTACCTCGGTAACGCCGGGCAGGTTTCTTGTTCTCTCTGAGTCAGTTTTCTCGTGGGTATGCTGTTGGTGGTCTACCCAGATCTCCATTATCTGGCCGTGGCATTGTCCCTTAGCTGCTATATGTGTTGGCTCTTACAGTTCACAGCTTCTCCCTTCCCAAGGGAGCCCATGGTTGATGGAAACCATCTTGGGAAATGTCTGGGAGTTTACATCCCTCCCCTCTCCTCAAGTCAGTTGACAGCCAATTGCTAACTGATATGAGGTACAAAAAGTCCAGTCCTCTGACCTCCAGGCAGAGCCAGTCTGTGGTTCATTCACTCTCCAGAGCTCTCTGTGGGATCAGGCAGAGGCTAGACCCCAATTGAACACACAGCTTTGCTCAGCTCCTTCCCTTGATCTGTCCTGCCTCCCTTACTCCTTGTCTCCTGAGAGCTGCCCTCAATAAATCACATGCACAAGAATCCCCATCTCAGGCTCTGCTTCCAGGGACCTGATTTATCTATAGGCATCTATCTCAAAGTGTGGTAGGTAAATCCAACTGAGATAATATCTATACAAGTGTGATGTAAGGGGAGCATGCTGGATTTAGCAAACAGAATTTGCTCTGTGGTTCAAAGATAAACTATCCAGAGTTCTCTTCTTGGATCTCAAACTAGGATACTGGTAGAATCCAAGAAGCACAGTGGTGGGCTTCACCCAGACCTGAGGAAGATATTCTGGAGGAAGAAACTTCTAAGCTAAGACCTAGAGTGAAAATAGAGTGTGTGTGGGTGTGTGTGTGTGCAGCGAGTGGGTATAGGGCAGGGTTAGGTAGTGAGTGGGTAGGAAGGACGCCTGAAAAGTTTTTTTGTTTGTTTATTTGTTTGTGGTACGCGGGCCTCTCAGTGTTGTGGCCTCTCCCCGGGCCTCTCACTGTTGTGGCCTCTCCCGTTGCGGAGCACAGGCTCCGGACGCACAGACTCAGTGGCCATGGCTCACGGGCCCAGCCGCTCTGCGGCATGTGGGATCTTCCCGGACCAGGGCACGAACTTGTGTCCCCTGCAATGGCAGGAGGATTCTCAACCACTGCGCCACCAGGGAAACCCCAGAAAAGTTTTAAGCAGAGGTGACATGGTCAGTTTTGTGCTTTTAGAAAGGTCCCATTCAGTATTCAAACCCCAATGGAGGGAGTTTCTTGATAAAGATACTTCAAGAAACTAGTCATAAAGGATACTGGAAAAAGAATTGTTCTGCCTTGGCTAAGAAGATAGAGAAAATAGGTAAAAAATGAAATGATTGGACTTCTGGGTTTCACTCCAATGTGTTAAGAGCTCCATCCTACCAACAAGAAAAAAGCTGAACAAACAGAAAAGCAATTCTTCTTAGATCCATCAGAGAATTGAGTTTGTAGGGCAAGCTACTGTCCGCAAACTGGAGAGGCAGAGTCATAGCTTACCTTGAGCAGAAGCCCTCCATGGGAGCCAGTGCTTGTAGTGCTTAAAGGGAGAGTATTCAGGACTTACTTTAATTAGGTATGGTAAGATACTCAGACATGGAAATGACTGTCATGGAGGAAGAGGTTTTTGTACTTACAGATCCCAAGCAACACCGTGTCACATAGGGCCACATGAGGAAGCACAAGTTTCAGTCAGTAGCAAGGCAGAGAGGAAAAATGTGGGCAAGAGCCTTTATTATGGTTTCTAAGGAAAGGAAGGGGTGAGGCAGAGTAAGCAGGGTTAGGATTGGCTCATTTGAATAATTTCAGTGGGCCCTGGCACATAGGGGCATTCCCTAGTTGTTCTGGTACCAGGCCCTGTGGTGAATAGGGCGGGTGGATAGAGGCCCAGAGTATGAGCTTGTTAAAGGTTGAGGTTATAAACTCTGGGTTGGTTGGTTTGCATACTAAAGGAAAGCTTTCAGATGAGTTGTTTGCTATCTCTAAGAATTAGCTAAAACTGGGAGGGCTGTCCCTCCAGGGTCGACAAAGCCTCAAGGTGCCGAAGGATCAGAATATAGAAGATAAAAAGCATGGCTATTACTGGTAGGAATACAAACTGTAGTTGATGAAATGCTGGAGGCTTATTGTGTACTAGCTTGAGAGTTAAAAACTATGGGGCCCAGTTTTTGGAGGAGGGGGCACACTTTCGTGAATTTTACCTCCTGGGAGCACTAGCAGGTTCTCATTGTGAAAACTGGAGGAATATCCATGGTGCTTCCAGCAGGGGGAGGGGAAAGTACTCATTTTAAAATATGAAAATTAATCCAGAGTGTCCTGTTCTCTTTAACAAAGGCCTGCTGTGAGATAATAGAAATATATATTGGTCTCTGTCCCCAGTTCCAGGTACAGAGGTCCTAAAATCTTTGTAAAATCCTAAGAGCACTAGGAACATCTATTCTTCTAATGAGGTGATTCTGATGAGCTCCTGAATGGCTGGATGGGGGCTGGTCACCAGAAAGACCAACCAATGATTAGAAGCTTGGAATTGTCAGCCTTGCCCCACCCCCATCCTCAAGATGGGGGAGTGGGGCTAGAAATGAAGTTAAGAATTGATGATGCCTATGTGAGGAAGTCTCTCTAAAATCCCAATAACAGTGGGTTGGGAGAGCTTCCTGGTGGGTAAACACAGCCACATTACTGGGAGGGTGACACACTCCAACTCCCAGACCTTGCCTCATGTATCTCTTCATCTGCTGTTACTCTGTATCCTTTATTATATCATTTAATAAACTGGAAATGTAAATAAATACTTCTCTGAGTTCTGTGAGCCACTCTAGCAAATTAATTCAACCCAAGGAGTGGGTCTTTGGAACCTTGGATCTATAGCTGGTTGCTCAGAAGGACCTGGGCTTGTGATTGATATCTGAAGTGGGGGTAGGTTGCAGTCTTGGGGAAATAAGCCTGTGAGGTCTGAGTAGGTAGTGTCAGAATTGACTTATACTGTGGGACACCCAACTAGTGTCACACAGTTGTAAGGGAAAACTTCCATACATTTGGTGACAGGAAATATCAGAAGTGAAGTGTTCTGTCTGAGTAGTAAAGGAGACACATAGGGAAGAAACTCACAGTAGGGAAGAATTGGGTTTTTCCCTATGTGGGAAAGAAAAAAAAAACAAACAGAGTTTTTCCTTTACATCTATGCTCCAGGGAAACTATTTTACCAGAGTGAGCTTAACTGACCAGAGTTTACCAGCTTTATTGACCTGGAGGAATGGAAATACCCCCACTCCAGCCACCTCTAGACTTCTTGGGTCACCAAAGGCTGGGGAGAGAAGGCTGAGAAGCTCTTGTGAAGGTCACAGCCTAGAGGCACAGGCTCACTAAAGACTGAAATCTGGGCTTCCCTGGTGGCGCAGTGGTTGAGAGTCTGCCTGCCGATGCAGGGGACACAGGTTCGTGCCCCGGTCCGGGAAGATCCCACATGCCGCGGAGCAGCTGGGCCCCTGAGCCATGGCCGCTGAGCCTGCGCGTCTGGAGCCTGTGCTCCGCAATGGGACAGGCCACAACAGTGAGAGGCCCACGTACCGCAAAAACAAAAACAAAAATAAAAACAAACAAACAAAAAAGACTGAAATCTAGTCATAGGATTATAGCACTTCCCCTGCCCCATACTTCACCACCACATAAACAGAACTCCAGTATAATGACAGGGGATGACAACAGAAAGAACTGCAAGGCTCAGACTCAAAGAAAAAAAAAAAAAAAGGAGTTCCTAGGGAAACTCAAAACAACAGGAGAGACAAGAACAAGGACACTAAAGGAAATTGAGTCCTCTGACACCTACAGCTACAGTGAACAATGAACATGGCCTAACACTTAGCCAGACAAGCATAAAACATCATACTAAAGGCTTATTTACCTCAGTTCCATTAACCCAGTACATCATGTTGGCTCTCAGCAAACAATTACAAAGCATACTAAGAGATAAAAAACACTCTGTCTCTGTTTGAAGAGACAGAGCAAACATCAGAACCAGACTTGGATATGGCAGAAGTTCTGGAATTATCAGACCAAGAATTTAAAATAACTATGATTAATATGCTAACAGATCTAATGGAAAACGTGGACAACATACAAAAACAGATGGGTAGTGTAAGCAGAGAGATTGAAACTCTAGAGAAGAATTGAAAGGAAATGATAGAAACCAAAAACACTGTAACAGAAATGAAGAATGCCTTTGATGGGCTCATTAGTAGACTGATCATAGTCAAGTAAAGAATCAGTAGAGGGCTTCCCTGGTGGTGCAGTGGTTGCGAGTCCGCCTGCCAATGTGGGGGACACGGGTTCATGCCCCGGTCCGGGAAGATCCCACATGCCACGGAGCGGCTGGGCCCGTGAGCCATGGCCTCTGGGCCTGCGCGTCCGGAGTCTGTGCTCCGCAATGGGAGAGGCCACAACAGTGAGAGGCCCGCGTACCACAAAAACAAAACAAAACAAAAAAAACCAAACTTATCAAAATTTGTGGATGCAGCAAAAGGAGTGCTTAGAGAGAAATTGTAGTACTGAATACATACATTAGAAGACACTTAAAAATCTATAATCTAAGCTTACACCTGTGAAACTAGAATAGAAGAGCAAATTAAATCCAAAGTAAGCAGAAGAAAAGAAATAATGAAAATTAGAACAGGACATCAATGAAATTTAAAACAGGAAAGTAATGGAGAAAATATGAAACCAAAAGCTTTTTTTTTTTTTAAAGAGCAGTAATATTGATAAACCTCTTGCTGGCAAACCAAGGAAAAAAGTGAGAAAACACAAATTTCTAATATCAGAAATGAAAGAGTAGTCATCACTATTATCACATGGACTTTAAAAGGGTAGTAAAGGAATATTATGAAAAACTTGATGCTTATAAATCTGACAGCTTGGATGAAATAGACAAATTCCTAGAAAGACACAATTTACCAAAACTCATACAAGAAAAAAATAGGTAATTTGAATAGGCCTATATCTATTTAAGAAATTGAATCAACAATTAATCTTAAGCAAACAAACAAACAAACAAAAATCCCAAGCCAAAAACCAACCAAAAAACCCAAAACCAGGCCCAGATGGTTTCACTAGTGAATTCCACCAAATGTTTAAAGAAGAAATATAATTTTACAATCTCTTCCATACAATTTCTATTAGGGAATACTTCCCAACTCATTTTATGAAACTCGCATTACCCTAATACCAAAACTAGACAAAAACATTACACAGAAGGAAAATTACAGATCAATATCCCTCATGAACATAGATGTGAACATCCTCAATAAAACATTAGCAAATTGGGAGTTCCCTGGTGGCCTAGTAGTTAGGATTCCAGGCTTTCACGGCCATGGCCAGGGTTCAATCCATGGTCAGGGAACTGAGATCCCACAAGCTGCATGGCATGGCAAAAGAAACAAAACAAAACAAAAATATATATATGAAGAATGACATACCACAACCAAGTGGGATTTATTCCAGGTATGCAAGACTGATTCAATATTAGAAAATCAATTAATATAATCCTTCATACCAACATGATAATGCCAAAATATAATATTATCATATCAATAGATTCAGAAAAAGCATTTGAAAAAATACAACACCCATTCATAATAAAACCTCTCTGCAAACTAAAAGTAGATGGGAACTTCCTCAACCTGATAAAGAATTTTTACAAAAAACCTACAGCTAATATCACAGTTAATGGTGAGAAACTATATGCTTTCCCCCTTAGATTGGGAACAAGATGTGGATGTTCCCTCTTACCTATTCAACATTTTACTGGAAGTCCCAGCTAATGCAATAAAACAAGAAAAAGAAATTAAAGGTATACTGATTGGAAAGGAAGAAATAAAACTGTCTTTGTTTACAGATTATGTTATTATCTATGTAGAAAATCTCAACGAATCCACAAAAAACCCTCCTAGAACTAAAAAGTGATTATAGCAAGGCTGCAGAATGCAAAGCTAATGTGCCGGGGCAGGTGGGGGGGGCGATTCAAGATGGCTGTGTGGGAAGACATGGAGTTTGCATCTCCCCACAACTAGGGCGCCTTCCGGACACTGGTGGGGGACCTTGATGACCAGGAAGATGGGAGGAACCCCCAAGCAACCAGCTCATTTGCTCTGAGGGAAGCTGGCCACCATGTTGTGAGAATGCTCAAGCAGCCATAGGGGGACGTCGATGTGCGGAGGAACTGAGGCCTCCTGCCATTGGCCAGCATCATCTTGCCAACAGCCATGTGACTGGAGCAGATCCTTCAGCCCTAGCCAAGCCTTCAGATGAGACTGCAGCCCCAGCCACCATCTCACCCACTCCCTCTTGAGAGATCAGGAGTCAGAACCACATCACTAACCATTCTCAGATTTCTGAGCCACAGAAACTGTATGCGATGATAAATAGTTATTGCTGCTTAAAAAAAAAAATTTAACGTGCCAAAGTCCTATATACCAGCAATGAGAAAATTGGAATTGAAATTAAAAACAAAACATAATTTACATTAGTACCAAAAAATGAAATACTTAGGTATAAATCTAACAAACTATGTAAGGTCTATATGAGAAAAACTACAAAACTCTGATGAAAGAAGTCAAATATCTGAATAAATGGAGAGCTATTTTATGTTCATGGATAAGAAGCCTCAATATTACTGAGATGTCAGCTCTTCCCAATTTCATCAATAGATTCAACACAGTACCAATCAAAATCTCAATGAGTCATTTTGTGAATTTTGATAAATTTATTCTAAAGTTTATATGGAATAGCAAAAGATCCAGAATAGCCAACATAAGAGAAGAACAAGGTTGAAGGACTGACACTACCCAACTTCAAGACTTACTATAAAGCTACAGTAACAAGGCAGTGTGATAACAGTGAAAGAACAGACAAATAGATCAATGGACCAGAATAGAGAGCCCAGGAATAGACTCACACAAATATAGCCAACTGATGTTTGACAAAGGAGGAAAGACAATTCACCAAATGGTACTGGAACAACTGGACATCACATCATATGTCAAGAAAAAAAAATCTAGACACAGACCTTATACCTTTCACAAAAATAAACTTTAAATGAATCATAGATCTAAATGTAAAATGCAAAACTATAAAACTCTGGGCTTCCCTGGTGGGGCAGTGGTTGAGAATCCGCCTGCGGATGCAGGGGACACGGGTTCGTGCCCCAGTCCGGGAAGATCCCACATCCTGCAGAGCAGCTGGGCCCGTGAGCCATGGCCGCTGAGCCTGCGCGTCCGGAGCCTGTGCTCCGCAAAGGGAGAGGCCACAACAGTGAGAGGCCCGCATACCACCAAAAAAAAACAACAAAACTATAAAACTCCTAGTAGATAACATAAGAGAAAAATCTAAGTGATCTTGGGTTTTGAAAAGACTTTTTAGATAAAACACCTAAAGCATGATCTGTGAAAGAAAAATTTGATAAGTTGGACTTTATTAAAATTTAAAAGTTCTGCTCTGCAAAAGACAGTTAAGAAGAAAATGGAAATACAAGCCACATGCTGGAAGAAAATATTTGTAAAACACATATTCAACAAAGAATTTGTACACAAATATACAAAGAACTATTAAAACTCAACAGTGAGAAAAACTCAATAAAAAAGTGGGCAAAAAAAAGAAAAGTGGGCAAAATACTTGAACAGATACTTAACCAAAGAAAATATACAGATGGGAGATAAGCATATGAAAAAATGTTATCACGTGTCATCAGGGAACTGCGAATTAAAACAAGAAGATACTACTACACACCTACCAGAATGACTAAAATTCAGTAGAATAACAGCACCAATTGCTGGTGAGGATGTAGAACAGCCACAACTATCATTTATTTCTAATAGGAATACAAAATGGTACAGCCACTTTGGAAGACAGTTTGGCAGTTTCTTAAAATGCTTAACGTAGGTTTACCCTATGATGCAGCAATTGTACTCCTAGATGTTTACCCTAATGAATTGAAAACTTAGGTCCACACAAAAACTTAGGTCCACACAAAAAACCTAAAAATGTTTATATCAGCTTTATTTATATTTGCCAAAAATTGGAAGCAATCAAGATGTCCTTCAATGGGTGACTGAATAAACAAACTGTGATACATACAGACAGTGGAATATTACTCAGTGTTAAAATGAAATGAACTATCAAGCCATAAAAAAACATGGCGGAACCGAGACCTCCCTGACAGTCCAATGGTTAAGACTCCACACTTCCACTCCATGGGGTGTGGGTTTGATCCCTGGTGGGGGATTTGTCCCGCATGCCAGGCAGCGCGGCCAGAAAAAAAAAAAAAAAAAAAAAAACAACCATGGAAGAAACTTCAATTCATATTCCTAACTGAAAGAAGACAGTTTGAAAAGGCTACATACTGTATGATTGCAACCATATGACATTCTGGAAAAGGCAAAACTATGGCGACGATAAAAGATCAGTGGTTGCCAGGAGGGCAGGGGAAAGGGGAGGGACATTTTTAAGGCGCATTATTCTATATGATACTGTAATGGTGGATTTGTTAAAACCCATAGAGTTTTTTATACCTCAATTTTAAAAAAGGGAAAAAAAACCCATAGAATGTATAACACAAGGAGTGAACCCTAATGTAAACTGTAGACTTTAGTTAATAATAATGCATCAATATTGGTTCATCAATTGTAACAAATATAACACACTAATGCAAGATGTTAATAATAGGGAAACCTGGGTGAGAGGAGGAAAGAAGATTATATATGGGAACTCTGTATATTGTGTGCAATTTTCCTGTAAATCTAAAATTATTCTAAAAGATAAAATCTATTAAAAAATGAAATAATTGATCAATGAGACGCTCCAAGGGACATCTCAAGGAGAAGTTTCTCTAAAGATTAAAGGAAAAAAAAAAAGATTAAAGGAGCTCATTTGATTGGTTTATAAGATATCAATGTGTTTATATAAATTAAATATTCCAAAAAATCATAGAAATTTGGTAAAAATTTGGCAAATGAACTAGTTTATTATGTCTAGTTTAATAAAAAGAAACATGCCTTCTTTGATTTTTCAGCATTAAATACAACACAAGATTATATTTTTATTCTACATAGGTATCCTAAACTTATATAGGCTCATTGATTAAATATGCTAGTGATACTTCTACTTAAAGTTTAAGATTATGAAATACATAAATTTGTGCTTAATTAAGTTGATTCATCATTCTGAACATTTGATTTCAATAGTATTTATGGTTTTGTTTGTTTGTTTGTTTGTTTTGCAGTACGTGGGCCTCTCACTGTTGTGGCCTCTCCCGTTGCAGAGCCCAGGCTCCGGACACGCAGGCTCAGCGGCCATGGCTCATGGGCCTAGCTGCTCCGCGGCATGTGGGATCTTCCTGGACCGGGGCACGAACCCGTGTCCCCTGCATCGGCAGGCGGACTCTCAACAACTGCGCCACCAGCGAAGCCCAGTATATATGTTTTATAGTATTCCAGTTGAAAGATTAATTTCCAAGATTTACAGGTATCTTGAAACTTTGGACTGATACTAAATTGAGTTAACGGTATTCACTGGATGCCTAGATCATTTCTAAGTAAGATGAAATTGTGAAACATTGATTACTAAGCAAGATTTTAAGTTTGTATCCTTTTGTTTCTTTTTAAAAAATATGCTACCTAGAAGTAATATCTTTGTGTCTGTAAATGAACATGTACATTTCTGTCCCTTTGAAAAATTATGTGTGGGTTGTGTTTGTTTGCAGAAAGTTGTGTTATGTGTACTCATGAGTTCTGCTAGTCTAAAATGCTGATGTGTGACAGCTGACAATTATCCATCTTCCCAGCTTATTCTGTGAGATAGAAGTTCTTTCAGTTAAGTGTTATAATTCAGTGAGACTCTACTATGAATAGTCTTGACAGAAAGGTACAACTTTGTATGCAAAGTAAAAAATGTGTTTTTGTTAAGGGAAAAGGAATAGGTTTGTCCTAAAATGAAATGACAGGCTGTTGCAGAGTGAATGGAGCATGGTGAAGGACAAAACCTGAATGGATATAGAAAATAGCAGAAGGTTCATGGAAAGGGAATTCAAAAAATTCAAAAAATAATGAATTCAAAAAATAATGAGTCTGAGAAGCTATGCAACCTGTTAAAATCCTAACAAAATCTGCTTACTTTTGATGGGCTTGTTTCTGTTTATTTTTATAGTTTACTGTTAGTTGCCTTCATTTATGATGTAAAGCACCCCCCTCCTTTATCTGCCTATATAGCAAAGATTCTGAGTCTTCCCACAATAATTTTTTGTGTTTTGTGTTGGCTTTATTATGGCTTTGATTATTTAGGAAAACAAAGCTTCCTCACTTATGAAGGACTAAGGTTCTTGGTAGGTGACCATGTTACTCTCTAAGTATATTTTTTAAAGTTTTTTTTGTCACTTTCAGATGAGTAGCCAAATATTGTTTCTAAGGCATCCATGATCCTATCTTGTGTTCAAATCTGAAAGCTTTTTTTTTTTTTTTTTTTTGGCCATGCTGCATGGCTTGCCGGATCTCAGTTCCCCAACCGGGGATTGAACCAGGGCCACTGCAGTGAAAACACCAAGTCCTAACCACTGGATTGCCAGGGAATTTCCATCAAATCTGAAAAATTTTGATTTCATTTTTGTTTCTAAGATTGACTCGTAAGTGTAAAATGAAGTATAATAACTTACGGAGCACAGGCTCCGGACGCGCAGGCTCAGCGGCCATGGCTCACGGGCCCAGCCGCTCCGCAGCATGTGGGATTTTCCCGGACCAGGGCACGAACCCGTGTCCCCCGCATCGTCAGGCGGACTCCCAAACACTGCGCCACCAGGGAAGGGAAGCCCTCCAAGGAAGCCCTCCAAGGAAGCCCTCAGAATATCTTTTGTATCTAAAACTTTCTTTGTGATTTCCTAGAGGGCCCTGGGAAGTCACAAAGATTTGTTTTTCCATCTCTTAAAAAAGAAAGGTGCCAGAAGCAATTAGGGTTATTTGATATGTTACTGTTGGAGTTTCATGGGAAGTGGAGTCAAATCAGAAGAGATGCTTAGCCTTTTCTAGGTTAAACTGGTATAGGTCAAATGTTAAATAGTTCAGCAATTGTATGCTCTATGGGCTGCTCCTAGAGATTTTTCAATGCCTTTGCTGCCAGGATTGGTTTCTATTTATCAGAGTCCTGATGATGATTTTCTCATGTTAGGCAGCACTATAATTATCAGTCATAATTTAGTTATCATTTAAAATGTTTATTTGATAACAATCTTTTAAAATTTGAATCTAGCATTTTTAAGGCCAGTGCTGTTCAACTGGGGATGAACATCAAACTTACCTATGGAGTTTTATTAACATACGCATACTTAGGACCTACTCCAGATCTACCGAATCTCTTTACTTGATATAGTCTTGATATATTTTTCTTACATGCTTGGTATATTTTGGTATATTACGTACATGTCTTTTAAAAATTGTTTTATACCTCAAGATATCTTTATCTGTTTAACTATCTTTATAAATCTGATATAATGTTCATTGTCTATAAAGACATGCTTAATTATTATAGGCATTCTGTTCAAAACTTTTAGATTGCCTTAATTGTGTTTGTTTTGTGTGCTACAGAAACAACTAAATTTCCTTGTCAATTTCATTACCCCTATGAAATATTTCACTTTTGACAGTTATCAGTAGTAAGTTAACCACAGCCATTTTAAGTTTCTGTTACCTACAGATACTATTTGTTTTACCCCAAAGCTTCCTTGAAACCTCAGCTGTAGGTCAGAGTTTTTGTCTTCATCAAAGGACTGTCTCAGAACCCTGACTGGAAGGACTCTGTCAGGTACTGTTAACAACTAGCAAAGCAGTGAAATGCTTAAGCAGCTTGATTCTTGAATTCATGTCCTTCAACTAAAGAGACATAAACCATCCTCAAATTACTGGAAGATTGGCCCTACTGGTGACCTCAGGCTGAAGGTTCTTAGGAGCCACCCTGAAGCAGACAGCCCTTGGATGTATACACCTGAGTCCAAGATCCACAGAACAAGACCACAGATTGTTACTTTACGATCTGTATTCCTCTATTTTCTATTCTTTTACCTATCTTCTATCCTCTCACTCACTTAAGGCTACTTTTAACTGTGTTACTTATAATCCCTGTTTCTAATATTTCTGTTTGCATCCTTAATCACTCCTTGGAATGACTCTAATTCCCAGCTACAATTCACCCATGAACTGGCAAAAAGGAGCCTTGGGAGCCAACCAGCTTCCCTTGGTCCCAGTTCCTTGTAAGAAATCAGTTGGCCAAAACCAGGTCACTGGGTGGCCCTCAATGACTGGTATTGAATCTGGCACAGAAGCCTGCTTGCTACTACCCACAAATTGGATAGGAACTTATTACGTTGGTATACTAATACCAACTCTCAAGATTGCCTTTGACATTACCCAGGCTCCATTTTGGCCCATTGGTTTGTCCTCTAGGAAAAAGAGATCAGCAGATAGTTTCACTGAAAAAGGAGAAAAACTGGCCCTGATTCCATAACTGAAACCCTAACTACTCTAGGGGAATTCTGGATTTCTTTCTTCTCTCCTCAGGACTCTTCATTTCATACTTTACAAGAGGCCCAGATAGTAGGGTGAACCTTATGATTGAGAGAAAAAAGCAGTAGGACTCAGGCAATGCCACTAAGGCCGTAGAATATATCTCCTTAGAGGTTCAGAACAGAGCTGCTCTAGATATAATATTGACCTCTCAAGGGTAATATGAGTTGTTTCAGGGAAAGAATGTTGTACTCACATTCCTGCAGACCTCTCAGAGATCTTTAACATTACTAAAAAGATCCAGGTAGTAAATGAAGATATCATAAAACTGGGTAATATGTCTAATGACCCCATATGTAGTTCTGTGGACATCTCAGATTGGGCATGAGATCTGTTTTCTTGTTCAGTCTGGGCACTCTTGGATCCTGGCTGAAAAGTGGGCTATATAAACTCTGGTCATAATCCTCTTAGTATTTGTCTGCATTCCGTGTGTGTTCAGATGTGTGATCTCCAGAGTTTTGAATTCTATTACACAGCTGCTGTGTGTCAAATGATCCAGCAAAGGGTCATCCATCAAAAAGAACTGGAAAACCTGATACACAGGTTGAAAGGACCACCAGCAGAAACAACTTTTCAGCAGACAATTGATATGCAGTTATGACACCTCAAACAACAGTTAAGATCTGAATTGATACTCTCAGATATTTGATGGTCAGTCCTTCAGCTCAGGATGAAGAATGACCACAAAGACAAACTGAGAACTGAAGCCATTTCCCCACATTCAGCCTGGACATGGAGAAGCCCAATTACGCCTTAGTGTCTTTATGAAGATGATGTTGTGCTATGCCTCTGTCTTCATTAGCATGACTTTATTTTTCCAGGAATCCCTGACCAGCAAATGGCTTGATTGCTCATTACAGAATTTTCCCAAAGCGCCATCAGCTCTACAATGGAAAGCATAACAGACTCTAATTTGCTCCCTAAGATCTTTTTCAATGCTTTGCTTCAAAATCCTGGCCTTGCTGTTTATTGTAGATTGTTATATTGTGATTCTTACCCAATCCTAATAAGGCCGTCACTTTGAAAGTCCTATCCTAAAGCAAACATTCATTTCTGGTTTTTTTGTTTTTTGTTTTTTTTTTTCGGTACGCGGGCCTCTCACAGTTGTGGCCTCTCCCGTTGCGGAGCACACGCTCCGGACGCGCAGGCTCAGCAGCCATGGCTCACGGGCCCAGCCGCTTCGTGGCATGTGAGATCTTCCCGGACCAGGGCACGAACTTGTGTCCCCTGAATCGGCAGGCGAACTCTCAACCACTGCACCACCAGGGAAGCCCAAACTTTCATTTCTTAATAAATTCTGACTTACCTTCCCCTCTCTGAGATATTGTCAAGACTTTGCTTGCTGTAAGCAATAAATCGGCTTTGTCTTATCAACAGGCTGTGTTGGTGATATTTAGGGAGCCAGATCTTGACAATAACTTAGATAAACATATTTTTTTTTCTAAAGAAGGAATGAAAGGTGGACTAAAGAAAAAAAGATCTTGGAACTACAGAGGGAGAGTGATAAATTATGGTTGGGATGGTTGGAAATGCTTCACCAAGAGCTGATTTTTCCTCTGAGTCTTAAAGGATGAACATGAGTTTGGCAAGAAAAGAAAGGGGTTGAGATAGAGAAGGGTAGTGGTGGTAGTGAGGTGGGGGGATTCTGGGCAAAGGAAACGGGGGCTTGAAGGACTCCAGTGAAAATGCCAAGAGGTCTGGGGCATGGGTGACCAGGGCAGAGTCGAGTCTCGGGTATGGTTGGTGCTGGGGCAGGAAGCATGGAGAGAGGAAGTTGCCCAGAGAGCAGTGCATACCCTTGGGGAGCAGGGGGAAATCTGAAGGGAGAGAGTGTAATACTGGAGCATCGACCAGATGTGGTCTGCATCAAAGGATGATGCTAGCAGCATCGAAGAGGCTGTTGAGGGTGGGGACAGTGGTTCCCAGTCACTGTGGGGCAGACCCTATGAGCATGTTTGCTGTGGTTGCTTCACTTGTTGTGAAGGCAAGAAGAGGCATCAAACAAGGGTCTTGACTCCACCATTAACAATCTCCATGTCTTTGGGACTTGGTTTCCAATCGCTGCGATGACTGCAGGCTCTGATGAGACACCTGGTATAAGTACACTGAAAAGTACTGAGTGCTAGTTACAGACTCAAAGACAGGTGATCACATGTGTGGCAGGGTAGGTTTTCTTCACCCACTCCTACCCTAACGTGTTCTCTGTCTCACCTCCTATGGGAAGAGGGTTTTGGTAAGACAATGTAAAAACAAATTATTTAAGTGTGATAATAACTCATCCAGGTTAGGAAGCTGTTCAGTATTAGCCATGAAAGATGGGTTTGTCCTACAGATGCTCTTTCCCATAGTCTGAAAGTCTTTGGCCAGAAACAAATCTACTTCCTTCAAAGACATGGGAGCAAGTGAGAAAGAGTATGTGCCACCACAGCTGTGATCCCAGGGAGGAGCTCTAGAACTGACCTAGGCTCTCAGAGAGGGCAGAGGAACAGAGAGGGTGGGCAAGGAATTAAGGAGAAGGGTCTCATGGTCATCAAAGAGCAGTTCCATATTGCTTGACAAGACTGAGTAAGAAAGTCAATATACGTTTGTATCCTCTTCTGAACCGTGTATCCTCAGTCAGCTAAGAAACAGTGTTCTCTTTGGTAATGAACTGTACCAGGCATTCTTCCAAGCACTGTAGATGTAACTTAGTGGTTCGCATATTTATTCCAAGCTGTAATTCCTGTTGTAATCTCATTTCCCAACTGAATGGAATTCATGTGGAATGTGGAAAGCAAGCCAGAGTTTGCCTTTCAATCTTCCCCAACCTCTTTTACACAGAAAGCAAGCTGCTTCTTTAGTTTTTCTTTCATAGTCAGTTTTCAATAGACTCCACGTAATGCATAATTTAGGAGCTAGGAAGGCAGCTGTCACATTAGGAAGACTTCCAAGCCACGAATGCACTCGTTTACACTTAACAGGCTTCCTCACGTTCATGTACCTGACTCAAGTCAGAAAATTCAGAGCGAAAAATAGGCTGAAAGGAAAATAGAGAAGCTGGAAGACACAGTGGGTCTGGCTCACCCTCCAACTCTTAATAGTTAAGTATGTTCACCAAATGATACAAGAGGAGGGAGAATTCTGATCCTCCTTTTCAACTAATGGAATAAAAACTTGTAATTATTTTGAGAAGCAAACTTTGTATTCTCAGACATTTTTTTCCTTCTTGTAGAACATAAGCTGAAGGTATAGGATTTAGGTCCCTCAGAGGTGACTCCATAGGAGATTTAAAATGGAAATCTTTATGTAATTGTGTTCCAGTTCATTTAACAGATTCCCATTATTGAACTTCACTGCCTCCCTTGACCATTTGGGTCCCTGAAGTTAAAATTTTGACTCACTTCCTCTTTTCTATGCAGAAGGGAAGATAGCAAGGGGTGGGGGAGGGGTGTGTATGTGGCATATTTCCGTAGAAAAAGGTTTGTGTTTTAGGCAAAATAACTTTCCATTTCAGTCCTGCTCAAGGACCATTCACCCACAGGTGACTCCCACAAGGCCCACCCCTTCAGGGATGGCGGAGGGGGAGTCAGGATGGGTGCAGATGGGACAGCAACTGGAAGACAGCAGGGAAATGGAAAGTGGAGGACCAGACCCGAGCATCCTACACACAGGGTCACCAAGGGAGCTGACCCTCCTTGAGAACAGGTCCTCGTCCAGCCCCACTGAGCACCGTGCACTTTCTCACACTCACTCCCAAGACTCTGGAGAGATGTGAGGACTGGATGTGGAGGCAGGTGGGGTGGGGAGGAGGGACAGTGGCCATGGGGCAGCTCTGGGGATAGGAAGGAGTGTTGCGATGCCAGTGGTGCCTCCATGGCTCCTCCCACCTGCCCAAGAGCCCTGGCTCCTCTGCACATCTCGCTTTTGGGAGCCCCCCCCACCCCCCGCATCACGGGGCTGCTTCACCAAGGGCTTAGGACCCTGGCAGTGGGGGAGCAGTAGGTGCAAGAGGAAGGGCCGGGCAGAGGAGGCAGATGGGGTGGATCCTGGGGCCAGCTCCTCCATGTACTGTGTGCCAGCATGGGATCAGGACAAGTCCTTCTCAGAATGAGGTAAGAGGATCTCTCCCAGCACCCCCACCCCCACCAAGAAGTCCGTCACCTCCTGAGATTCTGTTTCCTCACCTATAAGCAGGGCCCTGCCTGGGATGCAAGGAGGAGAGAAGGGCACCATAACCACATGTCTCCTGACCTGAAGTGCAGGATGCCCGACCCGTTCATGTGGATCCTGCCCTCCTGGCAGTGGACGGTCTTCCCCCGTTACTCCCCCTGGCTCTTCAGCTCCTTGTGGAGCAAGTCGCCCCCTCCAGGTAAAGCCTTCACTGGCTCACAGAGGAGCTGTGTCTGCTTTCCCGATGGGAAGGTGACCCACCACTGCTGGTATTTTGTGGAGGATAAGGGTGTGCCCTCTGGAGTCAGGTGGCCTGGGTGTGAGCTCTGGCTCCACCTCCTAACAGCTGCCTGGAACGGGAGGCCCGGCCTCCCAGGCTGGTGAATGTTCACTCCTCCCTGAGGCTCAGCTCAGTGTCACTAACTCTGGGCCTCTCCCTTGACTCCTGTGGCTGAGGGCAGGCCCTCTCTGAGCAGAACTCAGCCTCCTCCCCAGTTAAACTATCTGCATTGGGAGGTCTCCTTATGGTGAAAGGGAGGGAGGGAGGGAAGCAGGAGAATGGAAGAGAAGGCTGGGCCTTGGGGCTCCCCAGGAAACCTCACCCCATCTCACCTGTGCCGGGAGAGCTGCTCTTCGCCCGCCCCCTCGCGCCAACTCGTCCTGTAAAAGATGCAACAGGGATGACCCACTGACCTCTGGAATGTCCTCTTCCCTGCACTGCCCCGTCTCACTGTGGGGACCCTCAGAGGGTTTACAGCACCTCAGAGGGAACCAGGGTCCAGCTATTTAACTCAACAAGCTCCAGAGTTCCCAGTCCTGACATTTCTTTGACACCCTGGAAAGTCATGAGGTCAGAACATCTCCGCGAGCCCAGACACACAGATAGAGAAATCTGTGGAAAGGATTGCTAAGGAAAGGTGACTCTAACCAAGACAGGGGCGGCTGAAAGAGCCCCGCAGGTTCTGATGGCTTCTGCTGCTCAGTGTTAACTCAGGCACAGGACAGGTCATTTTTCATCCCTCCAACGGCCCTGCAACGGGGCCATGGCTGCCTTCATTTCATAGATGAGGCAGGGAGAGCTTGGATAACCAGACTGAGGTTGCTCAGCCAGCAAGTGGCAGGCCCTGCGCTCAAACCTGTGTCCCTGCACCTCAAAGGCGCTGACTGCTTCCCCATCCCCTGCTGCCCAGGAAACCTGGGAGTGGGCAGAGATGAGGATAAACTCACCTTCCTCCCCAAGGCCCTTTAGCTGGCAGCTCATGGTCTGCAGGGCTCGCTTGGCCCCCAGGCTGGCTCACAAGGCTCGCTCATCCACGCACACCTTCGGCCCAGGGTGTTTTGAGGCCCTCATGGTGGCCGGCCTCCTTTCCTGGCAGCCAATGCTCCTTGGCTTGTTTGAATTGCGTGTGGAGGTGGGTGAAGTTTGGGAGAGAGGCAGGGCAGGAGGTGGTGAGTTCCCAGCCCTTCAATCCAGCTGCACACTCCTCCACTCAGGTTTCCCGGCAAAGGGGCGGTGTGGCCTCACGTTTCAGGCATCACTTACACATGGAGGGGCCCTGGAGGGGCCAGAAGCTGCTGGCTCATGTCTCAGCAATGATGCCACTTGCACTCCAGCCAGGGGAGGTGTGAGGATCATCCCAGGGTTCTTTCCTTCTATCTTGAGTCACTGGTTGGGACAGGCACCAGGGAAATTCTAGGATGTTTGTGAAAGTTATCATCAGGGCTTCTATTTAAAATGCAGATCCCCAGGGCTACCACTGGGCATTCACATGAGTCCTGGTCTGAATCCTGATGCAGGAGTCCTGAGCCCACTTTGATGAACTGTTCCTGTTCCCACTATACCTGCTCACTCTCCAGCTCTTCCCACTGCTGCCTGGCTTCAAAAAAGGCAGATTTGGCTGTATTGAAAACCATGACCAGACTTTTAGAGGAACCCTCTGAAAGGTAATCACAGCCCTCAGTGTCCCCTGTTCTTAACCTGGGTTCCCTGGCACTCGGAGCATCATGGATGGAATTTTGTGGGTCTGTGAACAGGAATGGGGGAAAACATTACATCTTCATTTTTTCTAGCCTTTAACTGAAATTTAGCATTTCCCTCAAAAAATGTGTGATTTTGTCTCCAGTAGGAGTCACGGACATTTTCCATTTTCTTTTCTTTACTGCTGTGGCCTCTCCCGCTGCGGAGCACAGGCTCTGGACGCGCAGGCCCAGCGGCCATGGCTCACAGGCCCAGCCACTCCGTGGCATGTGGGATCTTCCCAGACCGGGGCATGAACCCGTGTCTCCTGCATCGGCAGGCGGACTCTCAACCACTGCGCCACCAGGGAAGCCCTTCTTTTCTTTTTTTAATTGAAATATAGTTGACGTACAATATTATATGTTACAGGTGCACAATACACTGATTCACAATTTTAAAGGTTATGCTCCACTTATAGTTATTGTAAAATATTGGCTATATTCCCTGTGTTGTACAATATTTCCTTGTAGCTCATTTTATATACAATAGTTTGTACTGCTTAACCCCCTACCCTTATATTGCCCCTCCTCACCTCCCTCTCCACACTGGTAACCACTAATTTGTTCTCTATAACTGTGAGTCTGTTTCTTTTTCTGTTATATTCACATTTGTTGTGTTTTTTAGATTCCACATATAAGTGATATCATATATCTGATTTATATATATTTCTGCTTGAATTATTTCACTTATCATCCCTCCAAGTCCATCCATGTTGCTGCAAATGGCAAAATTTCATTTGTTTTATGGCTGAGTAGTATTCTGTTGTATATATATATATATACCACATCTTCTTTATCCATTCATCTGTTGTTGGACACTTAGGTTATTTTCATATCTTGGCAGTTGTAAATAATGCTGTGATGGACATTGGGGTGCATGTATCTTTTTGAATTAGTGTTTTTGTTTCTTTAAGATAAATACCCAGGAGTGGAATTGCTGGGTCATATGGTAGTTTTATTTTTAGTTTTTTGAGAAACCTCCATACTGTTTTCTACAGTGGCTGCATTCTCACCAACAGTGTATGAGGGTTCCCTTTTTTCCACATCCTTGCCAACATTTGTTGTTTGTATTCTTTTGATGATACCCATTTTGACAGGTGTGAAGGGATATCTCATGGTGATTTGATTTGCATTTCCCTGAGGACTAGCGATGCTCAGCATCTTTTCATGTGCCTGTTGGCCATCTGCATATCCTCTTTGGAAACATGTCTGTTCAGGTCTTATGTCCATTTTTTAATCGAGTTATTTGTTTTGTTGTTGTTGTTGAGTTGTATGAGCAGTTTATATATTTTGGATATTAACCCCTTATCAGTCATATCATTTGGAAGTATTTTCTCCCATTCTGTAGTTTGTCTTTTCATTTTGTTGATGGTTACCTTTGCTGTGCAAAAGGTTTTAAGTTTAATTAGGTCCCATTTGTTTAGTTGGTTTTTTTTTTCTTATTTCCTCTGCTTTAAGAGACAGATCTAAAAAATATTGCTATGATTTATGTCAGAGTGTTCTGCCTATGTTTTCCACTAGGACTTTCATGGTTTCTGGTCTTATATTTAGATCTTTAATCCATTTTGAGTTTATTTTTGCATGTGGTGTTAGAGAAAGTTCTAATTTCATTCTTTTACATGTAGCTGTCCAGTTTTTCCAGCACCACTTTGAGAAATAAAATATTGCCTGCCATGTCAATAAACAAAGGATGTCACAGTCATCAGTGATTGTAGCCCTCCAACGCTGAGCTCATGAGTCCTGAGGGAACTCAGGAAAGAAACAAAGAATACCTGCCATCTAGCAGCTATCAGACTGCAGCCACTCGCAACAGTGAGCCTGAGGGAACTCAGCATGAGAAAACACAGGATACTGGCCCCAGATAGCTGAGGTGCATATCAAAGGAATGATTTCAGTGAGCCCAGACTCTTGCATCTTCCTCTACATAGAAAAGCACTAAATTCCTTAACTTGAGATATCTGGTTTTCTTTAATTAACAATAATCTTTTGATGTTTAGACTATCTGAATTTTGTTGCAAAACTCCTATATATTCTGCCCCGCCCCCCCTCAGAGCAGTTTTCTCAGGGTTACTTGAGATGCTGCCTCCGGGCTTGAAGTCCTCAGTATATCTGCTGCATAAAACATAACTTTTAGTCTACGGCCATACCACCCTGAATGCATCCGATCTCATCTGATCTTGGAAGCTAAGCAGGGTCGCAGGGTCGGGCCTGGTTAGTACTTGGATGGGAAACAGGGCAGAGAGCCAGGCTTTGTCTCCTGAGGACACTTTAAGATATCAGTCATGGCAGGAACAGAGAGGGGCTAAACCCTGTTTGAGTAAAGGATCAAGAGGTCACATATTTCCCATCCTTGGGGCAAGGGAGACACTGTACATGTGCAGGAAGGCTCCTCAGGGGTTAAAAAGGAGGGGACACCACCCAGAATAGGAGATATCAATGCCATCCCATAGGCCTCTAGGCTGTAATCCATCTTGGAAAAAAGTTGTGCACGCATGTTGGGGAGGGTACTAGGGCAGGGCAGGTGTGGAAACAGTAACCAGATAATTGGCCAAAGGTAAACAAAGATCCAGAAGAACTGCCCTGTACAAATGACTTAACCGCCTCTTTACTGCGCTCCTCCTCTTTAGGGAGGACGCCCACACCCTTTCCCTCCAGGTGTGCATCTCTGCCTTGCTTCTGTCTTAACTAAACAAACTGTTTCTCCGTGTGCTCTCCCACTTGTGCTGTGTCTCTAATAATAAACTTTATACCTGTTTTTACAGTTTTTGCCTCCTTGAGAAATGCATTTTTCAGTGGGAGCAAGGGCCAGGGGAATTTTGCTCCTAGCCTCTAGCCCCTGGTGGACTAGTGGCCAGGATTCCTGGTTTTCATCCAGGCTGCCCAGGTCCAATTCCTGGGCAGGGGACTAAGATCTCACTTCAAGCCACCGCTCATTGCTGTCTCTCCAAATCATTTACACATGTTATTTATCCTTCCTGAGCCTCTGTTTCCTCATCTGGAAAATGGGGATAAGAGGACCCCTTCTGGGACTTGTGAGGGATAAATGGATGAAGGCAGGTAAAGGAGCCTGAACAGGCCAGAGAACTCCAGTAGATGGAGAGCGCGCCCCACTGCCCACACATGGGAGGTGCCTGCTTCATGCTCTGGGAGCTACTGGGCCTGTTTACCTCCCCTCACTCCATGCTCTCTATCCATGCCCCTCTGGGCCCTCTGTGCAAGGAGGGCTTATCTCTTCCTTGTTACAGGAGGATCCCAAGGCCAGTGCCAGGTTAGCCACGAAACTCTGCTCACCTGTCAGCAGGGAAGCACCTGGACTCAACCCAAGCCAGAGTCCAAGAAGAGCTCTTCCAAAAATCTGCAGCCAAGCCCAGTCAGAGTGGCTTCTCCACTTTGAAGCGATGTTTCTTAGGCTGTGGATAGCATTCTTCCCAGCCAGGGGAGAACCTTGTTGGAGCAGGTGGAGCCACGCCAGGAAGGCTCAGGGTCCACCTCCTGCTGCTCCTGCTGCTCCTGCTGCATGGGCTTCATGTCCCACCATATTGATTTCTCCTTGTCTTCTTCCTGCTAGAGGACAGTGGAGTTCTTGTAGGCACAAGGGCAATACCTCCAGGGATGGGGAGCTCACTCCTTTTTTTTTTTTTTTTTTTTTTTGTGGTACGCGGGCCTCTCACTGTTGTGGCCTCTCCCGTTGTGGAGCACAGGCTCCGGACGCGCAGGCTCAACGGCCATGGCTCACGGGCCCAGCCGCTCTGCGGCACGTGGGATCCTCCCGGACCGGGGCACGAACCCGCGTCCCCTGCATCGGCAGGTGGACTCGCAACCACTGCGCCACCAGGGAAGCCCTCACTCCCTCTTTAAGCTGCTCTTTTCACTCACACACACACTGGCTTTGGGGAGAGTTCATTCTGGTGCCTATTTCTGAAAGCTTCACAGACACAGAAGGCTCACCATTGGAAGCACCCAGAGTGCTCCTTCCCAGGTGGTCAGCCACACACACAAGTTTTGGTCATTTGCATCTGTCCAAACCAGTCCCTGAAGCTGAATCCAGCCTCTGTACCCTGATGCTAAATTAAATCTCAGAGACAGAATTTTGGGTGAAGTAGAAAAGAATAGCTTTATTGCTTTGCCAGGCAAAGGATGCCCCAGCAAGTTAATGCCCTCAGAACTGTGTGTCCCCACTTGGAGACGGTAGTGAGAAATTTTATAGTAATGGTTCAAAGAGGGCGTGATCAGCTCATGGACATTATTCTGATTGGCTGGTGGTGAGGTAAGTGAGAATCAGCATCATCAACCTTCTGGTTCCAACCCTTCTGGGGTCTACGTGGATGTGGGCAGCACACCTTTGTCAACCGTTAATGTCTCTCACCTGGTGGGGGTGTCAGTATCTGGGAAACAGCTCACAGATATTGTGTGTCTCCCCAGATGGGGCACCAGGACCCTGTCCCAAGGCTGCACTGTTGTTTCTCTTGACCGTTTGTTCCTCCCTCGTCTCGCATCCCCTCCCTTCCCTAATTAACAACTGCTTGAATCTGCTCGTTGGAACTCAGGGAAGGTCATGGAGGCTGAATGAAGCCTCTTTCCTGTAATCAAAGAAGTGGGGGACACAGAAGGGCTTTGTGCCCAGGAGCCCCACAGGCCCTGCTCGGTGTCACCACCAACCCACTTGCCACAACTCTTTGATTGCACTGGCCACACTTGGCGACTTGAATCTCTCTCCCTCCCCTGTGTTACCGCAAGTGTGAGGCAGCCCTTGACCCTCCACGATGCTAGAAAATGCTCCCCGTCTTGTTTGTGGGGAGGGATCAGGGGACCTCCCAGGAAGCGGCATGCTGAATTGAGTTTTAAACGTGAGGAAGGTATCTTGGGCTGAGGTAACAGCAAGGACAGGGCAAGAGGTCTGCCACGTGTCCTTTGGTGGTGTTGCTGGGTAAGTGTGAGGTGAGGCCAGGAGGAGGGTGAGGCTGACGGGCAGGCTGGGCAGACTGTGGAGGAGACTGGCAATCATATTTCAAGGGTACAGCACCCTGAAGGGCTTTGATCAAGGGCACAAGACTCTCAGACCAAGGGTTAGAAGCAGGTGAGTCATATAACCTCTGACGCCGAGTCACTGAATTCTAAAAGTTTTGCCATCCTTGAGGAAATCCATCCTTTGGATATGCAGTGTCTGAAAACAATATCCGACTCCAGCCACCAGCAGGAGAGAATAGGCATCCTGCCTGGTGGCCTCTGGTAGTTGCAGGGCAGGTGGGGCAGCCATGGCTGTGGAAGATCTTTCTTAGATCTGGCTTAGGTATTATAGTTACAATGGTGTCCACATTCTTTATACTCCTTTCCCGTGGAGATTCCGAGTCCACTTGGGATGGTAAGCATTTTGCCAGATGTCTGATTCTGGCTTATATTCTCCTTGCATCTTTGCCACTTCTCCAGGACGGTGGGTACACGAGGACTCAGGTACACAACTCCACTGGCCTAGGTGGCAGGTTTCTTCAGAGGATGAGGAGGTGGTGTACCTGATACCATCCCAAGAAGCCCTGTAAGAAGACAAGCTCTGCTCCTTACCTGGGGAGATGCAGCAAGGCAGAGGTCAACACTCCATCCATGGGAAGGAACTGCACCCCAAATTGTCACGTGGAGGCTGGTGTCTGAGGAGATCCTTCGAGCCTCTGGGAGGATTCCTTCTCTCTTTTGCCCTTGAGTTTTGGCTCAAGAGTTGCCTTTTCTCTGTGGTGATTTCACCATGACTATAAGGTGAAATCTCTTGATTTCATATATTTGCAAGTTTTAAGAAAAGCAATCTACTTTGAGGACAGTGAGAACAAATCAGGGGGTGCAAAAACACATCTTTTAACTTTTCATAAAATATTTTTTCTTTTTTTTTCATTCTGCTCAACACAGGATCTAGCTAATTAATACTTGAGTTACATTTATTGGACATTCAACTCAACATAAATAAACATTGCTCTGAAGAGTAATAATATTGGAGTGGTATTTTATCACGATGGTGAATATTTCTGTTGCTAAGGTTAAGGGTAGTAAGCTCTGTAGTAATTCTCTTTCATGGGTGTGGCTCCATCTGAGAAAATAAAACCCTAGAATCCAACGCAACAACAACAAAATGACATGCGATTTCAACAAGTCACAGGCATCCAAATCTGATGGTCCTTTTGTCTCAAAACCCCTCATTAATGGTGAAAATTCTTGGATCACCTTGTTAATTTAGCTCACCAATTTAAAAAAATACCTCTATATAATTAGCTATGGGTATCTGCTTACAAACATCCAGTGTCCCTCACAGGATGTTGTAAACCAGCACAATGGAGAGGATCCAGTGACAGGAGGGAACGCCCTCCCTGGATAAGGTGGCCCGGTGCTTACCTTCCAGCTAATAAGCTGCACCAAAGAGCTCCCTGTGGGGAAGTTTGTGGTGCAGGGCAGCAGCAGGACCATAGAGATCTGGACGGCAGCCATGTTTCTCTGCAAGCTCAGGGGCATGTATTCAGAACAGGCTGATTCTAAGGCTCCTTTGGGCAGGCTCTTGGTTCCTCAACTTTCCTAGATCATCACTGAGGGTAGCGCAGAGCCCTGAAAGTGTTCACAAAGATCGCTGTGTTGTGTTGCCATTCTGGGTTCTTTGTCAGGAAGGGAGACCCACACCCAGGTATTTGGGACCTCAGGGAGCACTACTCCCAGGGAGAGGATGATTCTGGCCAGATAGAAGCCGAGCAGATCAAGAGACCTGGCTGGGCATGACCCATGGCTCACGAAGAATACTGCAGCCAGGCGGTGTACGGGGCCATGGGCTTCATGCGCCTGCTTCTTTCCCCTCCACCCCAGGAATCAGTCAGGCAGAGAGCTGGGAGCCAGGACTCTGAGGCCCTGTTACTTCTGCCCGTAGGGGATAAGGACAATTAATAACTGGAATGCTCCTCACAAGCAAGCCATTTACAGATGTCACCTGAATCAGACAGGTGACAAATCCCTCTTCAGTCCCCATTATATATATATAGGACATAAACAGGATACTCCATTTCTTCATCTGTTTGGTGGAGGTAATTCTGCTACGAGTCCTACAAGGGTGCTTTGGGGATAGAGGGAGTAATGTGGCTATAACAGGAACACCCTGAAGCCCTGAAGAGTTCAGAGGGGTCCCCTCACTCACAGCCCCACTTTTAGCAGAGCACAGACTGGGGCCCCTTTCCTCTGTTCCTCGATGCACCTGCTGCAGTGCTCTTTACCACGGCAGCAGAGAGGTCAAATTCGCTCCACTGCTGCCCACCTCTGGCCTGTGCTGTGCTCCCTCGGGGCCATGTGGCTCTGGGAGCAGGGTGGCTTCTCCTGCATCCCGCAGAGCAGCACTGAACCCAGGACATGGTGTGCAGTCGCCTGTCATCAGCAGCTGCGGATAACCAGGTGTGGTTGTAGCAGAGCCCTGGGCAGGAAATCCCAAACAGGGACAACTTAACAGCTTGAAGTTCCTTGGCTGCTTGTGCCCTGCCCTCCTCCCCCAAGTTTTTGAATGCCGCCTGCCATGTTGTTTCTAGAGTTCAATCCTCCTGGCACGATGCCTCTTATCGGATAAACTAGACTGTCAAGTTGATCATGCACAGAGTGGGGTGGAGAAAAAGACCTTTACTGAGCTGTATATTCCCCATGGTTTAAGATCCCTGGGAAACTACCAGCCATGTAGTTGGAATGCTGCTTGGTGAGCATGGACCATGGGAAGGAACCGGAAAGGGTGCAGGGGGCTTCACTTGTTGAGATGCATGTATCTGTCAGGGATAATACTTACCCGCCTCAGTGATTTGGGTAAACTCTCATGAGTCCTCACTCTTTTGATGTTTGTTTTTATCATCTGGGGGTTCTTGGCTATCTGTTTATATTTAACCTTGAGGTACTGAAAAGCCCGTGTGGAGGCTTTCTGCCCATGGGCAAGCCTTGCTGATGGGGGGCCTCACTTTAGGACAGGGTTTCTCAACCCGAGCATTATTGGCATTTAGGACCAGATAATTCTTTTTGTGGGAGCTGTACTGTGACTTGAAGATGTTAAGCAGGTCCCTGGCCCCTATCCATTAGATACCCATTAACCCCCAGCCCCCTCCTCAGGTGAGACAACGAACAGGGTCTCCAGATATTGCCAAGTGTCCCCTGGTGGCAAAAATGCCATGGGGTTGAGAGTCACTGTTTAGGCTGATGAGGCGGGGAAAAGAAACACCCACTCAGCGTTTGTGTGCCTTTTCTTTCCCAGAGAGAAATTTTCCCATCTCCTGCCTGAGGAAAACCACCTTGGCCGCCAGTGGAAAGCTGAGGAAGAGGAGGCTGAGAGTCCCACTCTTCAGTATGTGGGTTTTTACTCAATTCTCCTGTCTTCTGTGTACCTCATCTTGCCCTCAGTACAGAGCTTCTCATTTTGTCAGCCTCTCCAGAGTCAATGCTGAATCTTCTTCAGAAGTCGGGGAGAGGAACTGGGGTCTAATGTTCTAACTTTCTGTTTGTTTTTTTTTTTTTTGCGGTACGCGGGCCTCTCACTGTCGTGGCCTCTCCCGCTGCGGAGCGCAGACTCCGGACGCGCAGGCCCAGCGGCCATGGCTCACGGGCCCAGCCGCTCCGCGGCACGTGGGATCTTTCCAGACCGGGGCACGAACCCGCGTCCCCTGCATCGGCAGGCGGACTCCCAACCACTGCGCCACCAGGGAAGCCCTGTTTGTTTGTTTTTTAGTATCAGCTTTATCAAAAAATAAGATTTACCAAAAAATTCACCCGTTTAAAGTGTACAGTTCAGTGGATTTGAGTACATTCACTCAACATTTGTCTCTGGTTTTTGGAGGTGACTGCTTCATTAAGTTTTTCTAGTTTGGTGCTGACTGTGATTATAGTTTACACTTGCTCTGTGGTAACTCCTTCCTGGTGAAAGTTCTGTTAGTCACGTGTGCCCCAAGTCCAGAAGGAGGGAGGGAGCAGAGCCAGCTTGCAGAAAGGTTGAGCCTTGTTTGGGGTTTTGTCTCCCCTTTGTTCAGGAACACGGCCCACTCCCACTCCTTGGCACCTTGCAGAGGGCTCACCGCCAGCTGGTCCCCTCCTGGCTGTTTGGTCGGGCTTGTAAAAGTTGGGACAGGGAGGCCACCAAGGCAAAAAGTGGGGACTGGGTCGGTGGCCATTGGCACTTAGCCTCTGGGGGTGGGGTAGGGGGAGGGTGGCATAGATCTTAGTCTCTGGAGCCGAAGGTCAGGACTTAGACCTTGGGTCAAAAGTTCCGAATTCAGGTTCTGGGGTGAACAATTCAGGAGTCTTGAGGGAACAGAGGGACCCTAGCCGCTGGAGGGAGAGCAGGGACTAAGCATAGGGAGTGGTCACCGGGGATCCAGGTGGACTTTGGGAGGGAGACTCAGTGTCTAAATCGGGACTGGGGAACTTGGCCTCTGGGACCAGCTGTGCGCAGGACGTCCCCTAAAAGGCCCTGAGAGCTCCGCGGACTCCCCCGGAGGTTCCCAGGTCAGACCCGGCTCTCTCCATCCTTAGAACAGGGGCCAGGAAGGGACCAGGTGAGGGAGGCCGCTAGTCCGCGGCCCTGGGGGAAGCCGGGGGAGGGGCTGAAAGGCCTCGCATTCTCCGCAAAGGCCCCTAGGCTCCCCCTGCGGTTCCGGCCGCTCTCCCACCCCAGCGGACCGGAGAAATTGAGGACGGTCCTGGCTGACGCTCGGACGCCTCCTGCCGGCCAAGCCGGGACTTGGCCTTTGCGGCAACCCCGGGACAGACGGGCCAGAACCAGAAAGAGCCTCTGCAGGGGCAAGGCGAGCCTTAGTCGGCGTTGGCGCCGGGAGACTCTACCAGTGTTTGTTATATGTGAAAACAAATTCGAAATCACGCGTTCCTTGCCAAGGTAAGAATTAGAACAACTTTACATGAATCTAAGCAGTATAATTATGAGGCTCAGATCTTTGATCTTAAAAGTAACTTCTTGTGAATTAGAGCGTATACACATGTAACCAAGCAGTTTAGTTAAAATGAAAACTAAACTATATTGATTTCTTATAGTGAGCTAGAAGCATATTAGCTCAGAAATGCAAATTAACAAATTAGCTCAGAAACATTTCAAACTAAAAGATCTTATTGCAAGTTAGAGCAAATTAAGATACATCTAACAAGTATTCCTAAACCTAACCTGGCATGGGAAATTAGAACAAATTGTGTTTGTATGAAGTCAAACTTAAAAGCACTCATTTGAAATAAAATGTATGATCTTTAAAGTCCTATATAAATTTTTTTATGTGCAAATAAGCTCAGAAACACACCGTCACCTCAAAAGTACTATCTTTGTGCAAATTAAGTAGGTTAAGTGAAAACACTGTTAATCACACAATTATATGTAAGGTAAATCAAAAGTGCCTTATTATGTTGAGTTAGTGAAAATAAAGATGAAATTAAACTATGTGTACAAATAAGCAGTATGTCTGCAAACAAACAGTATGTTTGTAAACAAGCTAAGAATCAGACAGTCCCCTCTAAGGAAACTTCTAATGGTTAGAGAGATCAAATAAGAATGAGTTAGAACCAATTTAGATAAATCTAAGCAGTATTAGGGAATATGTCATTATTCTTTAATTTACCTTGTGAGGAATTAGAATAAATATAGTCAATAGTAAGCATTTTAGGTGAAATCAAACTCAAAATCACACATTCATTCTTCTTATTCCTCCTTAGAGATATTTTTATGTAACAGTTGATATTAAAACAAATACAGACTCAAGTAAGTGTTCCCAAAAGGACCTTCTTAGGGTAACTTAGAGCGTATTTAAGAGTTTATGTGAGGGCTTCCCTGGTGGCGCAGTGGTTGAGAGTCCACCTGCCGATGTAGGGGACACGGGTTCGTGCCCCTGTCTGGGAAGATCCCACATGCCGTGGAGCGGCTGGTCCTGTGAGCCATGGCCGCTGAGCCTGCGCATCCGGAGCCTTTCCCCAACGGGAGAGGCCGCAACAGCGAGAGGCCCGTGTACTACAAAAAAAAAAAAAAAAGAGTTTATGTGAAATCAAGCTCGAAATCATTCATTCATTTCAAACAGCTTCAGAAGTACTTTGTAAATTTTACATATGCAATGCAAACAAGCTCAGAAAACACATTCATCTCAAAATTTCCCGCTTTCCTCAATCACCAGGGGATCTCCTCAGGTCTGGCACAAAGACCCCTCTTTTCCTCATGACAGACTGAAGCTGATTTGACTGAGACCACCAGTAACTATGTCCCTACTTCCCCCTCCAGAGGATGAGTCCATATTTCGGCTCCAGAAACTAAGTCCTAATCTCCCATTTCAAAGGCTAAGACCCCACTCCTCACACTAGAAGCTAAAGATCCCACTTCTCCAACGAGAGGCTGTTTCCACCACACACCCCACTGGCTAGGTCCACATGACCCCTTACAGAGCCTGATGGGTCCCAGTTTTGGTTGCAGCAGTCACCTGGTGCCACAGAGACTACATCCTGCTTCCCTCACCGGAGTCTAAGTCTCTGCTTCTCGATCCAAAAGCTAAGTCTTCAGAGCTCTCCTCAAAGGTTAGGTCCACACTCCCCTCTCTAGAGGCTGAGTCTGGATTTTGGCTCCATAGGCAGTACCTACTTCTCACATGAGAGGCCATGTCCCTGCTTTCTTTCCAGAGGATGAGAACCCGCTGCTGGCTCCAGAGCCTAAGTCCCAATCCCTCTTCCAGAGGCTGATTCTCCATTTCAGATCCAGAGTCTAAGTGCCAACTTGTGCTGCCAGTGATTCCCCTATATTTTGCTTCAGAGGCTACATATGTCCCCCTAGCCAGAGCCAACCGGCAGTCTTCCCAGCTGGGTCTCCTGCTGGGTCCCCTTCTCCTTAAAGTGAGTTAGAGTGTATTTAGTCAAAATTAAGCAGCATATTAGTAAAAACAAGCTGAGACTCAGACATTGTTCTCAAGAGAAACTGTAACTTCTTAAGGAGTTAGAGTGTAGCTGGTCTAAATTAGCCAGTGTAGGGACTTCCCTGGTGGGTAAGGCTCTGTGCTCACAATGCAGGGGGCCCAGTTTCGATCCCAGGTTGGGGAACTAGATCCAGCATGCATGCTGCAACTAAGAAGTCCGCATGCCGCAACTAAGATCCCATGTGCCACAACTAAGATCTGGCACAGCCAAAATAAATGAATAAATAAATATTTTTTAAAAAATTAAAAAAATAAATTAGCTAGTGCATGTGGAATCAAGCTCAAAATTACTCATCCATTATAAATGAAACTTATAAGCTTCATAAGTGATATATAAATTATATATATATATATAAACTAGCTCAGAAATACATATATGACACAAACACACAATCTCAAATTACATTAGACTAATGTGCATCTAAGCAGTATTAGTGAAACCTAGTTCAGAGGCAGACTTAGTCCTCAAAAGTACTTAACTTATAATGTTAAGTTAGTGGAAATATAGATGAAACTGTGCAACTAAGCAGTATATTTGTATACAAGCAAAGAACCAGATATTCCTCTCTTCTGAAGTGTGAAGTGGTGAGATATTACAAATATAAATGATTTACAGCCAAATTACATGAATCTAAGCAAGTTTTAGAGAAAATAAGCTCACAGTTACATGTTGTTCTCTTAATTTCCTTGCTTTTGTGACTTAACAACAAATTAGGATGAATGTAAGCGGAATCATAATGTAATGTAATGTAATGTCAGAATCGTACATTCATATCTAAGATAACTTCCTATGGTGATTTAGATAAAAATCTGTCTGAAACTAAGTAGATTGTTGAAAACAAGCAGGAAAAACCACACCTTCAACTAAGGTTCAGGTTCGGGAACATTTGAAATGAAATATCTCATTATGAGTTACAGCATGTTTAGATGAAACTAAGCTCTTTATGTCAAACAAGCTCAGAATCCATCATTCTTCCTGTATTAGTCTGAGTTCTACAGAGAAATTGAACAAATAGTGTGTGTGTATGTGTATGTGTTTGTGTGTGTCTGTATTTGTATAGATGGAAGTTTATTGTAATAGGCTTACACAATTATGGAGGCTGCCAAGTCCAAAACCTGCAATGTGGGCCGGCTGGCTAGAGACCCAGAAGAGCCAATGGTGCAGTTCCAGTCTGAAGGCAGTCTGCTGGAGATTTTCCTCTTGCTTTGGGAGGCCAAGCCTTCCACTGATTGGATGGAGGCCCACCCACATTATGGAAGGCAATTCGCTTACTCAAAGTTCACTAAGTTAAATGTTAATCTCATCCAAAAACACCCTCCAAGTTGACACATAAAATTAACTACCACACTTCCCAAAGCTAACTTTTTATAAGGAGAGCAAATCAAGACATTTTATGGGAAGTTAAGTTCAATACTACTCGTACATTACAAATGAAGCTTCCTATTTATCGTTAGGACTATGAAAGTTCAGATGTACTCTTCTCAATGGTATCTGATTAGGGTGAGTTAGAGCACAGTTAGTTGAAAGTACAAATGAAATCAAGCTTCATTCAGCCTGGTAGCCTGGTTTATGCGGGATTTAATATCTGAACTTAGACTTGGACATTGGACTTCTGCATTGTGCCCTTACCTTTGATCTGGAACTAAGCCTTAGAAGGCTGATACTGTAAGCAGCTTTGGGCAGGAAAGATCTTTACAGGAAAGAGCTCTCTGCAGGAGGCCCTTTTTGTCTTGTCACTTTAGCAAAGTTATATTGTAAGTAACCTTAAACCAGGCACCGCATGCTCTACTCACCTCTGGCCCAAGCACACCTTTCAAATCTTTTGATCACAAAACGCCTTGCCTAAACTGTTGGCTCTTTCCATAGATAAAAGAAGTAGAAATGAAGAATAAGTAATTAACAGATGACCAGATCTCTTCCCTAGCTTCCCCTTCAGCAATCTTGCAAACAAACTGTTTGAACAAGATATCATCTAAGGAAAGATCACGAGGAGTTGACAAGTCTGCATGTAGTGGGAGATGGTGACAGTTTGATCCCCTATCTCAATGATTAACTGAGATTATTTCCCCTTTTCCCTTTGAAAACTTTCACGGCCAAGCAGAATCTTTGGAGGTGGTTTTGGGACGAGTCCACCTTCTCCCCACATTGCCAGCTTTCTGATTAAAAGCAACGTTTTCTGTTTCTACAAACACTTGCCTCTAGGGTATTGATTTTTGAGTGGTAAGCCCTGGCCCTGAGTTTAGTAATAATGTCTGGAAGGTGAAGAGAAATGAGAGGGTGGAAGAAGAGATGGTGTGGGAGAAAATTAAGAATAAAATTGCCTGCCAACCCAGATAGTTCTGTCCTCAAATGTAGAAAAGAAAACAGTTTTATTATTGAATAAGTGTTAAACCAGACTGTGAAATGCATCATAGGCAATCTAATGAGATTGCAAAGAGAGAAATCCCAATTTTTATATAGTTGAGTGGATACAACCCATTACAAACATGTTCTCAAGGTTAATGGTAATTTGTCCTCTTATAAGAGGATTTGACAACTTTGTTTACTGTACCTTTTTTTCACAGTTCATACTAAATTCACCTGGTAATTGGGGGTAGCCACCTGTGCCGATGAGGTAGGAGATAGATGGGTCCCTGGGCTGAGCAGCTGGAATTTGTCAAGTGGAGTAAATTGGAGCTTTGTTTTCCCTAGACACGCCAAGGACAAAGTTAGTGGCAGGAGCTGAGCTTTGCTAGAGTAAAGAGATAAGACAACCACTCTGAGGTCAAGGAAACCTCACCAACTGTACATGTGCAGGAAGACTCCTAGGGGGGTCAAAAATGGAGGGGGTGTCATCCCATAATAGGTGTTGTCAGACCTCCCACTAGCCTTTGTGCTGGAATCCATCTTGGCAAAAGGAGGCACACACATATTTGGGGGAAGGTCCTAGGGCAGGTCAGATGTGGGAAAAGAAGCAAGATCATTGGCCAGAGGAAAACAAAGACCCAGAACTGCCCTGTATAAATGATTTAACCAGCTCTTTACTGCACTCCTCCTCATTAGGGAGGATGCCCACACCCTTTCTCTTCAGGTGTGTATTTCTCCCTTGCTTCTGTCTTAAATAAATAAACTGTTTCCTGTGAGCTCTCCCATGTGTTGTGCTGTGTGTGTGTGTGTGTGTGTGTGTGTGTGTGTGTGTGTGGTACGTGGGCCTCTCACTGTTGTGGCCTCTCCCATTGCGGAGCGCAGGCTCCGGACGCACAGGCTCAGCGGCCATGGCTCACAGGCCCAGCCGCTCTGCGGCATGTGGGATCTTCCCGGACCAGGGCACGAACCCGTGTCTCCTGCATCGGCAGGCGAATTCTCAACCACTGCGCCACCAGGGAAGCCCTGTGCTTCTTTTTTTAAAAAATAAGTTTATTTATTTTTGGCTGTGTTGGGTCTTCGTTGCTTTGTGCAGACTTTCTCTAGTTGTGGTGAGTGGGGGCTACTCTTTGTTGCAGTGCATGGGCTCTAGGTGCATGAGCTTCAGTAGTTGTGGCATGTGGCCTCAGCAGTTGTGGCTCGAGGGCTCTAGGGCTCAGGCTCAGTAGTGTGGTGCACAGGCTTCTGCTCCCTGGCATGTGGGATCTTCCCAGACCAGGGCTCGAACCCATGTCCCCTGCATTGACAGGCGGATTCTTAACCACTGTGCCACCAGGGAAGTCCTGTGCTGTGCTTCTAATAATAAACTTTGTACCTGTTTTTACAGTTTTTGCCTCCTTGAAACATTCTTGTTACAATGGGTCAAGAGCCAGGGCAACTTTGCTTCTAGCCTCTAGCCCCTGGTGGACTAGCAGCTACGACTCCAGGTTTTCATCCAGGCTACTCAGGTTCAATTCCTGGGCAGGGAAACAAGATCCTGCTTCAAGACATTGCTCACTGCTGTCCCTCTGAGAACACTAATTACTTTTATTTTAAAGAAACAACAACAACAACTTCTAACTCTATGACGAGGTAGTTATAGTTTTGAGCTAGGCATTGAAACTAAATTCCCACATGATGGGAAGACAGGGCAATATCTTCCTTAATGGTTTATTTCAGAGATGGCTGCCAGGCCTTTAAGAAAAACAAGATACTACTTAGCCTTTAAAAAGATGTACGTACATATCAAAGGGGCACATGATTTACAAATAGGTTTCTCAAGGAAATGGTAACAGTGAAAGCTAATTTTCAGTTACCATCACAATTTAAACGCTCTTCCTATGAATTGAACTTGGTCTGCTTTGCCGAATCCCAATTGGCGTGTTGCCAATTGAAGGTACCAGCTTAGCCCTTAACTGGGATCTTTGGTAAAAAGCCAAAGAGCCAGACTCCAGCCTGAGTGAGGCTTCTGAGGCAGGTGATAGATGGGCCCCAGGCTGAGCAGCTGGAATCCTTCCCCTGTGGACAGACACTCCAAGATAAAGAAAAAGGCAGGAGGAAGAAGCTGAGTCCTGCTTGGATAAAAGATAAAGAGAACACACATTTCTCATTCTTGAGGTCAAGGAGACCTCCGAAACTACACATGCACAGAATGGTTCCTCAGCGGTCAGAATGGAGGGGTTGCCAGACCATAATATGTTCTTCTTTCCAGAAACCCTAGGGCTGTAATCTATTTTGGCTAAAAGACACACAACTGCCCAAACTGGGGGGCCCTGAGTCAGATCAAATGTGGACTCAGAGCCAGGCAAAGCAAGACGATGGGCCAGAGGAAACCCAGAAGAAATGCCCCACATAAGTGATTTAAACTACCCCAAAGGTGCTATTCTTTCTCTGAGTCCGCCCCTGTGTTGTCTATCCACATGTACTTTTTTTCCTCCTAATAAACACTTTACGTGTTTCACTACTTTCCATCTCTTTGCTGAAATCCATTTCTACAAAGCAGAAGATCCAGGGCCTTGTCACTAGCCACTGGCCCTCGTGGTCTAGCGGTTAGGATTCCGTGCTCTCAATGACAGGGCGCGGCTTCAATCTCTGGTCCGGGAACTGAGATGCTGCTTCAAACCACCACAGGCTGAAGCCACCCGAGATCACTTCCATCCTCTAGGAACTGGATGTGAGCTTGTTACTAACCCTGAGGACCTGGACGAGGGGAAAGCGACTACACGGCAAGGAGAGCGCCGGAGTTGAGGGTAAGGGATCAACAGAGACTTTGGGAGTCCGCTTTACCTCCTCAGTCCGTTTTCCAACCGCCAACCCCCCAGCCCCCCACAAGTAAAATGGCAATGAACACAGGACTGAGCGGACAGCACAGAGCCAAACTTAGATGGTGCTCGCGGAAGCTGGCATGCATATTTTAGAGACTAAGCCCAGGGAATTTAGCCTGGTCACGAGACGAAAAAAACACCTGAGCTGCCGGCAACCGGAAGCCGGACCCTCCACAGGCCAACCGGAAATGCCTTCGCCGGGTGACCCTGAGAGCCGAGGGTGGGGACCTGGAAGCCGTCACGGAAGCGGCCGCAGAGGCTTCTGGGGAGTGTTTCAAGCAAACAGGCCGAGGGAAGAGAGATTTCATTCGGGAACCACTACCTGTTTATGCATGGGTATTTTATAAACAGAGACGGGTAGCCTGTCACTACATAGCCACTGTCGTGGTAAATTAACCGCGCTGTCCACAAGCGGCTCCCGGGACGGCCAGCGAGAAGGGAGTCCGCGAGGATTCTGGGAACTGTAGTTCTGGTGTAGTTGAGCGGCCGAGGGCGGGGTGAGCGGTCCGGTCATCTCTGGAGAGCGAGGCCTGCGGGGCCCGTCGCCCCACGGTGTCCCTCCCCTGCTGCAGGAGGGTGGGGGTAGGCCGGGCAGGGCCTAGGGTTGGGAGCTGGGGAGGAGTGCGGCTGCTGGGGGAGTGCGGCGGCCGAGGCCGGCGGGTTCGGGCGGTTTCGTGCTTGGAGGAGGGGTCGCGGCTCGAGGTGCGCGTTTGTGGCGGGGAAATGGGGTGACTCCTCCAGCTGCGAATCCCTGAGTTGCGGGGCGTTACGCGGACCTTCACTCGGCTGGGGCGAGAGACCTGGAACTCAAATTTCTTTCTTGGAAAGGGGTTGGGATATTCTGGGCCAAACAATTTCCGAGTAGGGGGCAGCTTCAGTGCGCATCCCCGGCGTTTATTTGAGGTGTAGGGGTGTGTTCAGCCAGGGCCAAATAGACATCCCTTGTGATGGGGAATGGGGGCGCAGCTTGGCCCATGTGTCCCTGGGTGTTGTTTGACCTGGGAGCAATTACGTGGGTCCCGCATCTCTGAACGGTTGTGGGGACCCAGGACTGATAGTGAATGTCAAGTTTTGTTTTTGATGGGGCTGAATATGACCCAATGGTGATTGGGCGGAGGTGGGTGGAGGAGAGAGCATCTCAGGCCCTGCTGTGTGTTGGCTTGTTGGGGGTGGGTGGAGGTGAGTTGATGTGGGCAAAATATCCGTAAGGAGTGGTGGAGTGTCCTGGGTCTGGAGTTCCTGGGGTTTTTAGAAAATGGGGAGGTTTGGGGCCTGAGGCAGACATCCTGCAGTGATGGTGCACTGCATCGCTGGGGCCTGCGTCTAGGCAGTTTTTTGAGTGCAGGCAGATCTGCTTCTGTGGGATCTCTTGTCCCAGGGTTTGTCCTCATCCCGGGGCCCACTCTGCTTTATGACGAAGATCCCAGATTTGGTTGTAATGTAAGTGGCTTGTTTGGCTAATTCTTCCTCTCTTTGAATGCTTTTCCCTCATGTGTTGGGGTTCAGACCTCCAGTTTGGGACTTACCCAGATTAGGTATTGTGGGGACCTCTGAGGGCTGCTGGCCAACTGTCCAAATCACTTCTGGGATCTGGTGAAGCCCAGGTATCAGGAGTTTAGTTTGGGGGTAAGGTCAAGTTTTAAACCCACACAGTAGAATAGTACAGTAAACTCACATGGACATATCACCAGATTCAACATTCATTGATTCACAGACAATCCTGTTTCATATACATCCCCTCAACTTGTCTGTGGATATGCTTTGAGAACTGTCAAACCTGCTAGGGGTTGACCATCACTGACATCACAACTTACCCAGCAGGCTAAGGCCATGGCACTCCACAGCTAGAGATCAAATCTAGGCACTTTCTAGCTCTGTCACCTCAGTTTATCAGAAGACCTAACTCCAGGCCTTTGGGAGACAGAAGTTGTACAGTGTCTGGAATTGTCTGTGGTGTATAGTAAGAGTTTAGTAAGTGTTAATTATTATTAGTAACAAAGGATGATTTTCCTATTTAATAGCATGTCACAACAGGCTGTATTTTGATGCCCACACATGACTCTGTCCCCAGAAAGCTGTCTACATTCTTCTTTGACAGATCTGAGGCTGTTTTTTTTTTCATTTGTTTTGTTTTTTTTAAAGAAGAGGAGCACCCCTTATTTTAAGCTTGGGGATTTTTAGATTGGTAACTGGGGGCCAAGAGACAGTCCTGAAGCTCATACTGCCTGTTTCATCCTCAGGTTCACCTTCTCACATCCCTGCCTGCCCAGAGAGGACTGTATAGAGAACGAGAGGACTTCTTGCAGGTGGATACCACTCACCTTCCATGTTTCTGCAGTGTCTTCTGTTCTCCAGACCTTGGGCAAATTTCCTTTGTTCATCCTGACGTTTTGTGCCCTGCAGTGTCCCATTTGAGGCTCAGAGGACCTGCTTGTTTCTGTAGGATACCAGGGCTGATTTAAGGGCAAAGGACTTTAACAGGGAATATTACCCCAGACAAGTGCTCTCATTCAGGTTACCACCATCCTTGCCCTAGCAACATTTCATCCTGGCTGCTGGATTCCCAAGACTGTATCAGCTGTTGTAAAATAAAAAATGATGATAACTACCATTTATTGGGAGTTGTTCTGTGCCAGGCACTGGGCTTCACAATCTCTGTAATATTTTATTCCCTCAGCAGTGACTTATTTGAACAAGCCTATGCTCACATATGATTCCTGTCTTTGTTATATGTGACGGATACGAGTTGCACTGTTAGTTTCTACAACACATCTTTGGAGCGTGTAACTGCTGCCAGAGGCTTTCTTCTAAGTTAAAAACATAAGAACAAAATTACATAATTAATGCCTTTTTTTTTTGGTGGTTAACTTTTCACATAGAAACTATAAATCCATCGTTCAGCATCAACAATAATCAATTCATAGTTCAGGGTTGTTTGATATACCACCTCTGCCTCCCACCTTTTTTTGCAGAATTATTTTAAGGCTAATTCTAGACATCATATCATTTCACTTATAAATGTTTCATTATGTGTCCTTAACTGAGAAGGACTTAAATTTACCCTTTTTAAAAAACTGAGGTATAATTTACATACAGCCAACTAAACAGATCTGAAGTATATGTTTCAATGGATTTTGACAGATATGTACTCCCATGTGACCATCACCTCCAACAACTGGAATTTGTGTCCTGTTTCAGAATTCTTTGCCTACACCAAAGTCATGATGGTATTCTATGATTTTTTTTCCTAGAAGCTTAAAGTGTTAGCTTTTACATTTAGGTTTATGATCCATTTTGATGTATTTTTTTGTGTATGGTTTGAGGTTTTGGGTTTTGACGTAGTACTTGTTTATAGCACCATTTGTTGAATCGACTCTCCTTTTACCATTGTATTGCTTTGGTGCCTTTGTTGAAAATCATTGACTGTGTAAGTGTGGGTTTATTTCTGGACAGTCTCTTCTGTTCCGTCAGTTTAATTTAATCAACATCACACTGTTGATAACTTCAGCTTTATACTAAGTCTGGTTTTTTATATTTCTTTAAAAAATTTTTTAAATTTATTTTTAGCTGCGTTGGGCCTGTGTTGCTGCGGCACGGGCTTTCAGTAGTTTGCAGTGAGCAGGGACTACTCTTCATTGTGGTGTGCGGGCTTCTCATTGCAGTGGCTTCTCCTGTTGTGGAGCATGGGCTCTAGGCGCATGGCCTTCAGTAGTTGTGGCTCATGGGCTCTAGGGTGTGTGGACTTCAGTAGTTGTGGCACATGGGCTCAGCAGTTGTGGCTCGTGGGCTCTGGAGCGCAGGCTTAGAAGTTGTGGCGCATGGGCTTAGTTGCTCCGGGGCATGTGGGATCTTCCCGGACCAGGGATCGAACCCCTGTCCCCTGCATTGGCAGGTGGATTCTTAACTACTGCACCACCAGGGAAGTCCCTATACTAAGTCTTGAAACCATTTATCATAAGTCGTCTTTTACAGGGTTATTTTAGCTATTCAAGGTCCTTTTCATTTCCAAATATTTTTTTGAATCAGCTAGATTTTTTCAACAAAAATAAGTCTTGTGGGATTTTGATTGGAATTGCGTTGAATCCGTAGATTAGTTTGGTTAGAATCGACATCTCAAGAGTACTGAGTTTTCCAGCCCACAAATTTGGTATATCTCTCTATTTATTTAGGTCTTTAACTTCTCAAAGTAACATTTTGTAGTTCTCAGTGTAGAATGTTTGCACATCTCTTCAAATTCTTTCCTATACATTTTATGTTCTTGATATTTTTGGAAATGTTTTTAAAATGTAACTCTCCAGTTGTTTCTGACTAGTATTTAAAAATACAATTGATGTTTGTATGTTGACCCCTCATGTCCAGCCACCTTGCTAAATTTAAATTAACTTACTACTTCTAGTTTTTTTTATTGAGGTATAGTTGACTTACAATATTATATAGGTTTCAGCTGTACAACATAGTTATCCACAATTTTTAAAACTTATACTCCATTACAGTTATTATAAAATATTGGCTAGGGCTTCCCTGGTGGCGCAGTGGTTGAGAATCCGCCTGCCGATGCAGGAGACACGGGTTCGTGCCCTGGTCCGGGAAGATCCCACATGCCGCGGAGCAACTAAGCCCGTGAGCCATGGCCGCTAGGCCTGCGCGTCCGGAGCCTGTGCTCCGCAATGGGAGAGGCCACAACAGTGAGAGGCCCGCGTACCGCAAAAAAAAAAAAAAAAAAAAAAAAAAAAAAAAAAAAAATATATATATATATATATATATATATATATATATATATATATAGGCTATATTCCCTGGAGGGTATTATGCTTAGTAAAATAAGTCAGACAGAGAAAGACAAATACTGTGTGATCTTACTTATATGTGGAATTTTAAAAATCTGAACTTAGGGAAGCAGAGAGTACAGTGGTGATTGCCAGGGTCTGGAGATAGGGAAATGAGGAGATGTTGGGTACAAACTTTCTCTGACTTACTTCATTAAGCATAGTACCCTCCAGGTCCATCCATGTTGTTGCAAATGGCAAAATTTCATTCTTTTTATGGCTGAGTAATATTCCATTGTAGTACATGTAAACCACATCTTCTTTATCCGTTCATCTGTTGATGGACATTTAGGTTGTTTCCATATCTTGGCTGTTGTAAATAATGCTTCTGTAAACATTGGGGTGCATGTATCTTTTCAAATTAGTGTCTTTGTTTTCTTTAGATATATACCCAGCGTGGAATTGCTGGATCATATAGTACTTCTACTTTTAGTTTTTTGAGGAACCTCCATGCTGTTTTCCACAGTGGGCGTACCAGCTTACATTCCCACCGACAGTTCTCACCAACATTTGTTATTTGTGTTTTCTTGATGATGGCCATTCTGACAGGTGTGAGGTGATATCTCACTGTAGTTTTAACTTACATTTCTCTGATGGTTAGTGATGTTGAGCATCTTTTCATGTGCCTGTTGGCCATCTTCATGTCCTCTTTGGAAAAATGTCTATTCACATCTTCTGCTCATTTTTTACTTTTTTATTTTATCTTCCAAAAAATGGATATTTTTAATGTATTCGATTAGCAAAGATTAAAAAGTTAGATAATTCCTAGTGTTGGTAAAAAGTTGGAAAGCAGAATTGTATATTCATTGGAGGCAATGCTTCTTATCCAGTCCATGTTCTGTGTATACTGAAAAGTTGAGGTCTCTAGGTGCAGTCTTCACTAAACATCTTCCCTTTTTTTAAAAATTAATTTTTATCAGAGTATAGTTGCTTTACAATGTTGTGTTAGTTTCTGCTGTACAGCAAAGTGAATCAGTTACATGTATACATATATCCAGTCTTTTTCAGATTTCCTTCCCATCTAGGTCACCACAGAGCACTGAGTAGAGTTCCCTGTGCTATACAGCAGGTTCTCATTACTGATCTATTTTATACAGAGTAGTCTATACATGTCAATCTCAATCTCCCAATTCAACCTACCTTCCGTTACCCCGTTGGTAACCGTAAGTTTGTTCTCTACATCTTTGACTCTATTTCTGCTTTGCAAATAAGTTCATCTCTATCATTTTTCTACAGTCCACATATAAGTGATATTATACGATATTTGTTTTTGTCTTTCTGACTTCACTCTGTGTGACAGTCTCTTGGTCCATCCATGTCTCTTCAGATTTCTGCCCTTTTTCTTTTTTAAAATTAATTAATTTTTGGCTGAGTTGGGTCTTCGTTGCTGCGTGTGGGCTTTCCCTAGTTGTGGAGAGCGGGGGCTACTCTTCGTTGCGGTGTGCGGGCTTCTCATTGCGGTGGCTTCTCTTTGCAGAGCACGGACTCTAAGCGCATGGGCTTCAGTTGATGTGGCACGCAGCCTCAGTAGTTGTGGCTCGCGGGCTTAGTTGCTCCCTGGCATGTGGGATCTTCCTGGACCAGGGCTTGAACCCTCGTCCCCTGCATTGGCAGGCGGACTCTTAACAACTGCGTCACCAGGGAAGTCCCCCCATTGTGTGTGTGTGTGTGTGTGTGTGTGTGTGTGTGTGTGTGTCTGTGTGTGTGTGTGTGTGTGTGTGTGTGTGGTACGCGGGCTGGGATCTTCCCGGACCGGGGCACGAACCTGTGTCCCCTGCATCGGCAGGCGGACTCTCAACCACTGCGCCACTAGGGAAGCCCGCCATCCCCTTTTTAAATTGAGTTGTTTTTTCTTTTTGATATTGAGTTGTATGAGCTGCTAAAACTTCTAGTTTTTATTTGGACTTTTGGATTCCAGGATACAGTCATGACAGTGCAGACAAAGATAGGTTTATTTCCCATAGATAATCAATTTTATTATTTTTCTATGTATACCTTCAGTAGTTTTTTTTTTTTTTTTTTGCGGTAAGCGGGCCTCTCACTGTTGTGGCCTCTCCCGTTGCGGAGCACAGGCTCCGGACGCGCAGGCTCAGCGGCCATGGCTCACGGGCCCAGCCGCTCCGCGGCATGTGGGATCTTCCCGGACCGGGGCACGAACCCGTGTCCCCTTCATCGGCAGGTGGGCTCTCAACCACTGCACAACCAGGGAAGCCCTACCTCCAGTATTTAAAAAAAATTTTATTTTAGTCCAGTTGATTTACAATGTTGTGTTAATTTCTGCTGTACAGCGAAGTGATTCAGTTATATCCGTTCTTTTTCATATTCTTTTCCATTATGGTTTATCACAGGATTTTGAATATAGTTCCCATGCTATACAGTAGGACCTTGTTGTTTATCCGGCAGTATTTTTTATGAAAAGACAATCAAAGATTAAACACCCATATTAAACCCTGCTCCCCACCCCCCACCTTTCCTAAAGGGATTCTTGTTAAACTGAACCTTTTAATTGATGTGTAATAAAATATACCCACCACTTCCTTACTGGCTTTTGGATTTTATGTGTGTTTTTTTTGGCCATGCCGTGTGGCTTGCGGGATCTTAGTTGCCCCACCAGGGATTGAATGTGCGTCCCCTGCAGTGGAAGTGTGGAGTCAACCACTGGACTGCCAGGGAATTACCTCCCTGTTTTTTTTTTTTTCTTTTAGAGTAGGTTTATCTTTCCTCTGTTCTCAGAACATGAGAGATGGTGGAATAATGCAGTGCTTACAAGTGGCACTGTCACTTTCAGTCATATTTCCTTGTCCAGGGCAAGTCATGAGGCCAAGCCTGACATCAGGGGCAGAGAATTATAGAGAGAAACAAATAATTGGGAATGATGATGATATCTACCACAAAGGGCCTACAGGCTAGAAAGGAATGATGTAAAAAAATGCAAGGAACCTTGTGGACTGAGACTCTATGTGTATTGTGTGAGAGGACAGAATCCCTGCTGAAGAGGCACAGGCATAGGGCCCACAGTAAGGGTCCCAACCATGTCAAATTGCTTCTCTGTCCCACAGGTCCTGGCTGCATGGCAACAAGTTGGGCTTTTATAAGTAAGTTTTGGAGGAATCACACCAGGTAGCAGAAATTGATCTTGAGATGAAATAATTTCTGCCAGGCCTCCTAGCAGAATTTCACGGTGAACACTGGGCTGACTCTGGGACCATGATGTTGCCTGATCCTTCTTCCTGGAGAGAGCAGGACTGGGAGGAGATGTTGCCTTTGGAGAACGGGGAAGTTATGGAAACTGTGAAGACACTGACTCAGTATCATAAGGCGAAAGGTGAGAGCTGTTGAGGGTCCAGAGAGGTGAAGAGGGGGAGCAGGGCTCCAGGTTTACTGCGAATGCCTTGTGATCACAGCTGAGGAAAGGGGCGACTTCCTTTCACAAGGCACAGAGAAGCTGCTCTGGCAGCACCATGGGAGCCCCAGTTTCTCATAGCTTCTTTTTCCTTCTCTAGGTTGGCCTTCTCACAAGACTGACTGGGTTCGAGAAAAGGAGGGAAAAGTCCAAAATACTGGTGAGTTGGGGTTACATTTATTTACAGTCTCTCAAAATTGCTCTTAAGGACATGTGGCAAGTAGCAAAACATTTATTCAAGAAAATCTAAATCAGCAAGAGTCTGTGGCATTTGTCCCACTACCTGCTCCCTCCTGGTCACCTTCAGCTCAGTGTAATGGAAGCTGTACTCCAAATGGGTACAGCTAAGAAGATGGGACTTTCTTCCCTCAGTTCCCAAGCTTTTTCCCTGGGAGGGTCAAACCACCAACAATTCTTATTCCCCTCAGCTCAGTGTGGCAGGCAAGTATGGCCAAGAAGTCTGGCGTTTTCTATCTCCGCTAGACCCTATTTGTAGGATGGAAGCTCTGTCTCAGGCACAGGTGGTCAAGAATTAAGGGACCTTATTGCCTTTTCCCCGTCTTGCTCATAGGGCAGACAGAGATCCTGTGCTAGGAGAAGCATGCTGAGAAGAAAAGGAGCTGCCACCCCTGCTCAGTGCCCCGCTGTTAGAGCAGGAGTGTCACACTGAGCGAAGTGGTCTGCCAGTCCTGTGCCACCTCTGAGTAGTGGTGCAGAGGTCCTGCCCTGGTGGGAGGCAGGCCGTAGGAACAGAGAGCTCTACAGCGCTCCCTAAGGGGACTGGCTTTGTGTAGAACTGAGTAGGGAAGTCGAAGTCTTAGGGTGTTGTTGAAAACGGTGGAGATTTTGGTGGTGAGCAATTAAGAGGAAACTGAGAAGCCTGTGATAGCAACAAGTGAGATGGCAGATCAGCTGGAAGTTTAACAGAGAAAGCAGGGAAAGAGATTGTTGAGAGGAGCTCTCCTACCGGTCAGAGTAAGTCTCAAATACTGGCCTCAAAATTACCCCTGCAAAAGGATCTGACTTTAATTGGATCAGACTATGGAGCCATTTATACTCCAGGACATTGCTGAAAACAGTAGAGCAATCAGCAACCAATAGTGGAGGCTAACAGCCGGGTGTGATACCTGTAGAGGCAGACCTGCTGGAAGCTTAACGGGGAAGTCAAGGAGAGACACAAAGAGAGCCCTCTGTCAGGAGGGGGAAGGTCTGGGTGACTGTGTGTTTGCTCACGGCTGCACCCTCTGAGGAGCCACTGCTTCAGGGGAAATAACCTTCATCGAACTAATCCAGACAGGTCTCAAAACAAATGAACAAGCAGACAACCACAACAACAGCCTAGGAAGAGGGCAGGGTTGGTATCCAGAGTTGCTACAATATTTTACCTAAAATGTCCAATATTCAAAGAAAAATTATATAGATAAGGGGAGGGAGAAGGAGGGAAAGGGAAAGAAAGAATATATGAATTTAAGAATGAGAGAAAGCCTAAATAAATTTTCCTGGTCTGTAAAATGAAAACAACTTTTCAGTTCTATGAGTTAAATTATAATCTCAGTGGATTGTAAATTCATCTTCCCCTATTGGTTATGAGTTGTTCATTCATTGATACACTGTGGACACAAAGTTATACTCCTAGGGAATGTTCAGTGGGGTTGGGGCTAGGAAGCAAAGTGAGCTAAATGCCCTGCTTTCATTCCAGGGAGCTTATTGAAGTATAGGCAGAACTTGGAGATATTGTGGGTTTGGTTCCAGACCACCGTGGTATAGTGAATATCACAGTTAAATGAGACACATGAAATTTTTGGTTTCTCAGTGCATGTAAAAGTTATGTTTACACTATACTGTAATCTATTATATGTTCAATAGCATTATGTGTGAAAAAACAATATACATACCTTAATTTAAAAATACTTTATTGGACCCTGGAGGTCCAGTGGTTAAAACTTCGCCTTCCAGTGCAGGGGGTACAGGTTCGATCCCTGGTCAGGGAGCTAAGATCCCACATGCCTCACAGCCAAAAAACCAAAAACATAAAACAGAAGCATTATTGTAACAAATTCAATAAAGACTTTAAAAATGGTCCACATCAAAAAAATCTTAAAAAAAAACTTTATTGCTAAAAAATGCTAACCATCCTCTGAGCCTTCAGCAAGTTGCAGTAGTAACATCAAAGATCATTCATCACAGGGCTTCCCTGGTGGCGCAGTGGTTGAGAGTCCGTCTGCCGATGCGGGGGACGCGGGTTCGTGCCCCGGTCCGGGAGGATCCCACATGCCGCGGAATGGCTGGGCTCGTGAGCCGTGGCCGCTGGGCCTGTGCGTCCGGAGCCTGTGCTCCGCAACGGGAGAGGCCACAACAGTGAGAGGCCCGCGTACAGAAAAAAAAAAAAAACACAAACAAACAAACAAAAAAAAACCACACAAAAAGATCATTCATCACAGATCACTGGAACAAATATAATAATAATAAAAACATTTGGAATGTGAGAATTACCAAAATCTGACACAGAGACATGTGGTGAGCAAATGCTGTTGGAAAAATGGTGCCAATAGACTTGTTTAATGCAGGATTGCCACGAACCTTCAACTGTAAAAAACTTGATGTTTATGAAGGGCAATAAAGAAAAGTGCAGTAAAATGAGGTACACCTGTACTGCTGCTGTACGTGATGAGTGAAGCATTAAGGGCTTTATTTTAAAAAGATTGTTAAAATACCAGGCAAAGACAGATTTTGCAGATCCCATTTAGTATAACCTGAACTCTTCAAAAATGCTTATTCTGGGCTCCATCTGTTCACTCCTGCTTTTCTGTATGGTTGAAGTTTTCTTTCGTTTTCTCCTCTAAATCATCTCCATTCCCTAATGCCCAGCACAAGCCTTGTGTACATGATGCTTTTTTTCTTCTCCAGCCCATGCTCTACTCTTCATCTCAGAATTCCTCCATTCCTCAGGGTCATTGAGCACTGCTTTAGGTTTTCAATTTGATTCACAAATCGTTTCTCCAAAGAAATCAAAAGCGTCCCAGGGCCAGGAATGAGTTTTGTGCATCAGTTGTGTGCTCCTCAGATTTTAACACAATGCCATAGTAATAATGCCGAGAAGAACTTGATACAGAAAACCATGTACTCTGAAAAGAATTAGATCAACTTCTTGCATATCCAGACTCTCCAGGGCCACCAGCTATGTACCTCATAGTGGGAGGACTGATGGGGACTTGCTGTATGTCTCTTAATTTATTGCTTGTTTATAGGTGCCAGTTACATTCAGGGATGTGGCTGTGGTCTTCACAGAGGCAGAATGGAAGAGACTGAGCTCTGAGTAGAGGGACCTATACAGAGAAGTGTTGCTGGAGAATTATAGGAATCTGCTCTCGTTGGGTGAGGCAGTGTTCTTTCCTTCATTAATTCAGTGGAGATTTCCTGACCACCTCCCATATGGCAGAAAATGTTCTAGACACTTAGAACATGTTAGTGAATGAAATGGTAATCTCTGCCCATGGGAACTTACTTTCTGCTGTAGGGAGACAGCTAACAAAAAGCTTCATATTCAGGGACATTATTATTGTTTAAAAATTTTTGCATATGTTTATTTTAATTTTCTTTTTTATTGAGGTATAGTTGATTTACAATATTACATAAGTTTCAGGTGTACAACGTAGTGATTCACAGTTTTTAAAGGTTATACTCCATTTTTGGTTATTACATATATAGGGATATTATAATATGGTATGTTAGAAGGTGATAAGCACTACATAGTAAAAAATAATAATAAAATAGAACCGGATAAAGGAGTATTGAGTGTGAGGGGGTGGCTGGCTGAATTTTGAAATTGGGTATTTGAAATCACCAAGAAGGTAACATTTGACCAAAGGGAGTTAGAACTCTAGGTATCTAGGATAAGAGCATTTCAGGTGGAGGGCCTTGTCGGTCCTAAGGCCCCAAGGAATTGGGGTGCCTGCTGGATATAAGGAACTGTAGTGGAGGCACGGTATGCAAGGGGAGAGCAGTGAGAAATGCCTTCTAAGACAGAAGTTAACATTAAATATCAAAGTTTGTATGGCTTTTGAGTTTCATAAGCCATATTTTTTTCATTTATTTAAAAACTGACATTGATTCTTTAAATCTAGGTTGATAAATACTTTTTTTTTTTTTTTTTGATAAATACTTTTGATTGTGATATTTCTCTGGATCAGGAGTTGGCCAACTTTTTCCGTAAAGGGCCAGAAGGTAACTATTTTAGGTTTTGTGGGTGATATGGTTTCTGTAACCACTCTCAACTCTGCCCTGCTAAAGTAGCCATAGACAACAGGTAAATGAATGAGCATAGCTGTCTTCTAGTAAGACTTTTGTGGACACTGAATTTTGGATTTCATGTAATTTTTATATATCATGAAATATTATTGTTCTTTTGATTTTTCCAGCTATTTAAAAATTTAAAAGTCATTCTTAGCTTGTAGACTGTGTAGAAATAGAGGGCTAGATTTAGATTGTGGGCCATAGTTTTCCCACCCCTTGTTCTAAATCAGTGCTGTCCAGTAGAAATATAATGTGAGCCATGTGGGTAATTTTAAGTTTCCTAGTAACCACATTTAAAAAAGTAGAAGTAAATGGGTGAAATTAATTTTAATAATATCTTATTTAACCCAATATATCAAAATATTTTCATGTCAACATATAATCAATATAAAAATTAATTATATATTTTATTTTTGTACTAAGTGTTCAAAATCTGGTTGTTATTTTATATTTAGAACACATTTTCGTTCAGACCAGCCACATTTGAAGTGCTCAGGAAGCATACAGCTGGTGGCTGCCATACTGGATAGTGTGGTTCTAGATATTCCTGTAGTTCTAGATAAAGCAGGTAGAGAAAAATCACATTTTTGGAGACACAAACTAGTTTTAGGCAGGAGTTTCTTCAGACGTTTCCTTAAATGGCATAGCTATTTCCATGATATGGATTAATCAGGTTTACTTTTTTCATTTTCATCTTCTTTGACATGTTTTGATCTGATTTCATCTAGTTTGAGCTCCATCTAATTAAGTGTGGATTCATCTGTTTCAGTCTGGTTCTGTGTGTTTTGATTTGGCCTTAGCTAGTCAGTCTAACTAGATCTTGTTTTTATTTTTCTCTTGTCATATTATCTTCCTTCTCTGTGTTAATATGTTTAACGGGTTCCGAGGAAAATGTCAAAATGACCTTGTTCAGATTAGTCTTGATATTGAATGCCTGGATCCCACTTGCATTTCTTGAAGTTGTGTCCTTTGTCTTGCTCAGCACCACAATATCCTGCAGTTCTCCTGCTTCTTATGTCTCTTTTGGGCTTTTCTCTTACTTTTTTCTTTTCTTTGGACTGTAAGAGTCCATAGGACTAGTGTCGCATACTCTTCCTTTCTATGTCAGTATTCACACCCTTGAACGGTTTGTGAACTTCAATGATTTTACCCATCACCTATTATAATGAATCCATTTTCTTTGTCACTGTCTCACCTGTGCTTTATCTTCATATTTCTATTTGGTTACAAGACAGCACAAGTTTATTCTCAAACTTATCAAAAATTAAGATCATACTATTTTTCCTCCTAAACCAGTCTCTCTTTCTCTAGTTCTTCACATATTCATGTTATGATGTCTCTTCTTCAAAGGTACTCCCTGAAATAATCTTCAAAGTTTTCATAGGGGAGATATTTCAGTTAGTTTAGGCTAGGTAATGCTGTGATAACAAACAGCCCCAAACTTTGCAAATGTTCATTTCTTACTTAATATCTACTCTCTACAGTTCAGGTAGACAGCTCTATTGGTTCAGCTCTGCTGGCTCTGGGATCTCGGCAAAAGGAAAAGCCTCTATCTGGGTCATGGGATTCTTAAGGAAGAGGGAAAACAGCAATGATAGAACCATACTGTGCCTCTTAAAACTTGTTTGGAAGAAGCACTAACTTTTCACTAACCTTTGTTGGCCAAAATAATGGGATTTGTTTGGGCACAAGGTACCAGAATCCTGAAATCATGGAGCATGTCTTTCTGTCCACTGCTGAATCCACAATACTTTAGCAGAGAACCTAGTATTTAGAAATTTTTAGTATTTGTTTGTGGGTGGGCAACTGGAAATTCAGATTTATTTCATATACAGTCTCTTTAACCACTGTTTCATATACTGTTTCCTACATTTGAAAGCCTTGCAGACCTAGTGACTTTTTTTGTATATCAGTCTTCTATTTTGTAATAGAAAAGGCATGAAAGAGATTTCCACATAGGTCATAGAGACTGTTACCTCCAAGTAGAACAGAGTTGTGGACAGTCTATATCAATGTGATATAGACTTAGATGATTTAGTCAGAGGAAAAGGCTAAGGGCAGTTGAGGCTACTTGCAGAGCAAAAAGGTTCCTGGTCTGACTGACATACAGAAGATGCTTTTGTTATGGATTTTCTGGATTGCAATAGAAAATGGAATGTGTAGAAGTGGAATGTAAAGGAATTATTGGTGGGAAACAAATTGTGTTGTATGTATATTGTCAATTACAGTTGTGGCAGTAAGACACTCTCTGTCCTAAGACAAGGCAGAACAGCCCAGCAGTCCTACTTAGGGCTTCTCTAACTGAAAACCTTCTCTCTCCAGCAGAACCAAAGCCAGAGATCTACCCCTGTTCTTCCTGCCTTTTTGCCTTTTTCTGTCAGCAGTTCCTCAGCCAACACACGCTGCAGATCTTCCCGGGTTTGTGTGTGTAGAAAATCGCCTCCACCTGGGGGATTCTGGCCTGGAGCATTGGGGGCAGCAGTATTCTGCTCACAGCTGCTGGAGTGAAAACACAGAAGGCCAAGAGAGAGAAGGTGACTCCAGACCCTGGTGCTCGAGGACAGAGGAGAGACGGCCCTTACGTGCATTGCCCAGCCCACCCTGAGAACAGTCAGCAAGTCCTGGAGAAGGCAACGCAGTGGTAGAAATAGAGCCCAGTGCAGCCCAAAGGGTAAACCCTGTGCAAGGAGACAAAGAACTGAAGGAATTAGAAATCTCAAGGTCTGGAGCAGTCAACTGTCAAGAACGTGAACTAGACTGTAGCCCCAAATCAAACTGCATTACAAACCAGACCATCCTCTTAGGGGAGAAGCCCTATGTCTGCAGGGAGTGTGGGCAAGGCTTTAAAGATAAGTCGAACCTCATCAGACACCATTGGACACACTCTGTGGAGAAGCCTTATGTGTATAGTGAGTGTGGCCGAGGTTTCAGCCAGGTGTCAACCCTTATTAATCACCGGAGGACACAGTGAAGAAGCCTTACATGTACAAGGAGTGTAGGCAGGGCTTTAGCCAGAAATCACTCCTCCTTGTGCACTAGAGGACACACTCAGGGGAAAAGTATTATGTTTGCAGGGAGTGAGGGCGAGGCTTTAGCAACAAGTCAAGTCTCATAAGACACCAGAGGGACACACTGAGAGGAGAAGTCTTGTGTATGCAAGAGTCCTGGGCAGGACTTTAGCAATAAGTCGAACCTCTTACTCCAGAGAGACATGCGGGGAGTAGTCTGTATGTGTGTGGGGGGTGTGAGTGAAGCTTCAGAGATGTGTTGACCCTCGTCAGGCAGTGAGGCACATTCAGGGCAGGAGCCTTATGCGTGCAGAGTGTGGGTAGCTGTCAATCCTCAGTGCACGAAGAGGATGCACTTAGGTGGGAAGTGTTGTGTGTGCAGGGATTGTGGGGAAGCTTTAGCAATAAGTCAGCATTTATGGAACATCCAGTGGCCGACTCAGGAGAAGCATCGTGTGTTCAGGGAGAGCTGACAGGCATTGGGAAAAGAACCGACAGGAGGGCTCCAGATGGCTCACTCAGGGAGGAGCTGTGTGTTTGTAGGGAGTGTGGGCAAGGCTCTTGTGATCAGCCAGCTTTCTTCACACACTGTAGGGAGAATCCTTATGTGGGGATACTGTGGGGCTGCTCCAGCCGACTGCTGCTGATGGCTGCAGAGATGAATTCCCCACTAGACTTGCTCTCAGCCACAGGGAGCTGCACTTCCCAAGGGATGCCTCCTGGCCAACAACTGATTGATATGGGGAGACAAAACCCTAGCCGTTGACTCTGCTGGGACAACTCCACAGGGTCATCCCAGATCCCAAGGTCCCCATGAGACTGAATGATCTCAAACACATTGCAGGTCAGCTTCTTCCTCTGCCCAGTCCTGTCCTCATTCCCTGGTAAGCCACTCAATTCTCTGTCTCATTGTCTCTCCAGGGAATCCACCCTAAGATATCATAAGCACACAAGGAGTATGGACGAGGCTTTGGCTAAAAGTCACTCCTCAACAAACCCCAAAGTATACAAAATTAGAAGCTCTGTGTGTGCGGGGAGAATGGGTAAGGACACCTCAGGATGCATCAGAGAACAGCTTTTGGGGGAGAAGCTTTACAAGGCAGGAAGGGAGACTGGGAAGCTTTAGCAATAAGTTACACCTTCTGGTGCAGCCGAGGACACTCAGGGAGGCCTGTGTGGGTGGGGTTGTGGGCGGAGCCTTATTCTGACACCGCTCCTCACAGATCACTACCTCACTCACCTCCTGGGGGGGGGGGTTTCAGAAGTCTTGACCCCCACCCCTCCCCATACTCTTTTTGAGAGTGAAGATGGCAGTAACAAAATAAACATGTTTTTTCCACTTTTTGTAATCAGATGGAATAAAAAAGTAGAAGGCTTTATTTAAGTAAGAATAATCAATTTGTTTTATTTTCACAATTCTTCCCCATGTTTTCATATCCTTCTGTTCTTGTAAAATGTTCAGTAAGCTCAGGCTATGTACCTTAGTCACTCATCTGTCTGGAAAGGAATTACATTTCACAACCTGGATTTCTGCGTGAATTCAACCCTTCAGAAAAAATAAGTCCCAATCAACCTAGTAGATTTATTGGAGGATCTGATTGGTTGCATGGGGAGGATGATGTAGGTTCTGGAGACATGCCCACTGAAGGGAGGGAATTTCCTGGGTCTCTGGGGGCTGGGTTGCCTCTTCTGACTGATCACTCCCTTTGGCTTCTGTGAAAGCTCCCTTCCCTGACTTCTGTCTCTTCCTTCTAGTCTCTATTCAATTCTCTGCTGTATCCTTCTCTACCACTGAAGCATTGTTTTTCCTTCCAGATTCCAGAGTCAGGTCCTTTAAGCACGCCCAAACTGTTCTCCAGTCATGAATCATTGCTTTGGGTCTCTTAGCTACTTCTGTGTCAGATCATAAGTCTAAAGACCCCTAGAGAATTACCTGGTGGTCCAGTGGTTAGGACTCTGTGCTTTCACTGCTGAGGGCCAGGGTTCAATCCCTGGGCCCTAATCCTGCAAGCTGCGTGGGGTGGCCAAAAAAAAACAAAACAAAAAACCCCCTAAACACAGCTCCAATGCCATGTCCCCTCATCCCTCCAATTTTAGGGTCTAGTCCTGCTAATGACACCCACATCATCCCTCCACTAACTGGTCCAAGACAACCTGGTTATACCCCTGCCCTTGTTTTTCAGCCCAAGGACCTGGCCTTTAATCACACCCTTTCCTAGTCTTCCTCCCCCAGAGCCCAAATTGCCCAGATTTTTGACAACTCTGCATGCCCTGGCTCTGACTTCTATGTCCTAAGCCAGATCTCTTTACTGGAGAGGGTTGGCCTCGGATCTAGCAAATTTGTTTGCTCAGTTGGAGTTTGCCAGATCCACAAAATGGATATCAGGCTTTGAAAATCAGAAAAAACACAGACTGATTTTGATGCACTATCAGAGGAGGGGTCAGTAAAAGAGAGTCCAAAGGCCATGAAGTCAGCTTTCCAGTGGGTCCTGAGTCAGCTCTGGTGGAGAGGATGTGAGTGCCAGGAGCGTGGGTCCCCACCCTTTGCCACATTTCCTGTCATGTTTCTTTGCTGGAACTGCCCCTATAACATCAACACTTTGCTTTGGGTCAGAACTGGAAGCCACAGAGGTAAAAGTGTTTATGGGTATGCAGTCTCTAGGGTCTGAACAGGGATAGGCCCTCTATGTTCCAGATGACCCCAAGACCCCTCCCTGTGTCCTGCCATTGGGAGAGAAACATGTGAACAAACCAGCACCTTCCTTTGGGAAGGAAGGGTGGGAGGAAAGAAAATGATGCAGATTCTTTTTAACTGAAGTCCCTTATAACCTGTAGTGACCTCAGACGTGTTCCAGGGAAAGGACTGTCAGTCCTAGCCCAGCAAAGGGAGAGGGGTATGGGGTTATCTTTCCAAGCCCGGAAGGGGGCTTCCCCAGCCTGCTGCTACTCCATCCTTTATCTCTAGGAAGGGCCACTGGAACCGGCTCCTGTATTCCATCCCAGCAGGAAGCAGAACAGGGGTGTGTGAGGTGAGCTCTCCCTCGGAAGAAAGGAAGGTACACATCCCCTCTCCTTAGGATGTTGGTTTCTGCCCCCAGGGAGGAGGAGCTCAGACTTACAATAAGAATTTATGTCCGACAGGAGGTCAGTGGCCTCAAACTCAGAGGCCTGCAGTGTCCAGGCAGGTCCTATACTAATGAGGGGGTCAAGCCTCTATTGGGTGGGGGTGCTTTGGGGAACTGGGGAGCTCAAACTCAAGTTGCTTCCTGCATCCTTCCTGGCCTCCTCACTTGACCCCACTCTAGAAAGCCTTGAGCTGCACCTCGTTTGAGCCTTTTCATTTAATGATCCAAATGTCCGCCCCCCTCCCTTTTTTTTTTTTGCGGTATGCGGGCCTCTCACTGTTGTGGCCTCTCCCATTGCGGAGCACAGGCTCCAGACGCGCAGGCTCAGCGGCCATGGCTCACGGGCCCAATTGCTCCGCGGCATGTGGGATCTTCCCGGATGGGCTTCTCATGGGCTTCTCATTGCAGTGGCTTCTCTTGTGGAGCATGGGTTCTAGGCGCGTGGGCTTCAGTAGTTGTGGCTCGCAGGCTCAGTAGTTGTGGCTCGCGGGCTCTAGAACACAGGCTCAGTAGTTGTGGCGTACGGGCTTAGTTGCTCTGCAGCATGTGGGATCTTCCCGGACCAGGGCTCGAACTTGTGTCCCCTGCACTGGCAGGCGGATTCTTAACCACTGCGGCACCAGGGAAGCCCCTCAACTGCCCTTTAAAGAGAAGTTTAGGACAGGTTGAAATATGACATTCTAGAGTCCTAAAAAAAATGAAACCAGATTTCTAGAGTTCTAGCCATCAGTGCTCTAAAAAGGATAAAAGCATTCCTTCTCTGTCTGAGTGTTGAGGCAACAGCTGAGGATTGGAAAATCTCACAAAGCCACATTACACACAGGGACAGGCTTGTCTGCTTCTAATGTAGACCACAGTGTGGGGCCCAGCTTACCTTGCTTACTAGGCTCTAAGGCAGAGCTGGTTTTACAGAATCCTTGCTGCTACTAGTCATCAGTTCCCCTTTTCCCTACTTCCTACTTCTTCTGGGAACTAGAAAGCTATTTTTTGTCTGGGGGGGAAGAGAGCTTAAATTTATGAAGTTTAATGCTACTTATAATAGTTTTTGTCTGAGCTGCCTCTCTTTTGCGTGTTATAATAACCTTGGGTAAAAGCAGCAGGACCCCGACCTTCCCCTAGGTCTAATAAACACTGCCACTAAAAGAGGCTTCCTTGTCTTTTGATAGAGGGGTTCAACTTGTAAAAATCTTAGAGTAAGTAAATTTTGCAATATTGGAGGTGTGCCTGACTAATAAAATTGTGAAAACATTTGAGATCAGATTTTCTGCTTAATATATTGGTACAGGAATTATTTGGGTGTTGAAGACCTGGAAGAGATGATGTGGGGAATCTGAGAGAAAACTTAAGAGAAACGTATGATGAATAGCACTGAGACCAGGGTAAATCTGGGAGGTCAGAAGTGTTGCACTTGTCCAGGCAAAATTTACAGGACAACTATGGTGATAGTTTTGTGGACTGAAAGAGAAGATAGGCTTCGTAGGGTTTGTCTTCAAAGCACTTGGTGATCGCCTGGATGTAGAATTTAAAAGCACCCCTGCAAACACAGCTTTCCAACTGTAGAAACATTTGCAAAAGATAAAAAGTGCTCATCACTCCAAGAATCCAAGCAGAAAGCCAACGTCTTATTTATGTTTATCATGAGAGTAGTTCGTTCTTTAGAGGCTATCATCTTTTCCCTCCGAGGCCTGCCTTCTGCTGACCTGTATGATAGAATATGTTTGGGTGTATGTGGAGTGGTGTCACTTAATCAATATATTGTCTTAGCTCCAAATTCACCTTTTGTTGCCTGATCTGTGAAAATGGATCTGGACCCTTTATATATTTTTCCGTTGTCAGCTGGCATGAGGTACATCAGTAGTGGGCTGTTCTGGAGCAACATTGCCGGAGGAAGGGGTCCTCTCTCCTGGTGTAGGTGGCTCTTCCACCAGGCTCCTGGAGAGTACCCTTTTCCCCTGCTTCTCGGCCAGTGCAGTTTTCTCTCATGCTAAATGCCTGCAGGGACACAGCTTTCTCCACCGATTGGCCACCCTGTGTTTTCTCCAGCTCTCCACCCAGGTGGTGGTGGCTCAGGAGCCCCAACAGCACAGGCCTGTGCTCCAGCCCAGGTTGCTGCTCCTGTACCCTCTCTTCAGCGCCATGGGGACACACCCTGGGGCCACCTTGGACCTTCATCCTGTGCAGAGGCTCAGAGCCTCCCCAGCCTGGTTGTTGCTCCCCAGACCCTCTCCTTAGCTCCACATGCATGTGCACCAGGGCCCCAGCAGCCACCCATAGCTGCCCCAGCCCAAGCTGTGCACCTAAGTGTACTAGGTTTTTGCAGCTTTTCAGCCTCCATTTCTAGCAGCACCTATAGCAGTACCTTGACCTCTTCTGCTCACCCACCCATCAGTCTTGGCTGACTTGTGCCCCAGAGGTTTGTTTGCTGTGGCCCTTCAGACACAGATACTGTATGGTCCAGGCTTTGTGTCAACATCAACACCCTGACTGTCTGTGCATGTTGGGCTCCCTTTGTGTACCTGCCAACCAGCCTTGGCTTGCCTGTGCTCCAGAGGGATATTCCTGCTTGCCTGGCGACTGCAGACCAGCTCTGGCCTGTGCAAAGTTCTGGCCCTTCCTGCCAATTTCTCCACCATCCAGTGGGCTGAAATCATACCTTCTCTAGTGAGGGCTGAACCTAAACCTTGGGGAGGGAAACCTCCTTCTAGGTTTATCCTTCTTTAGGTACTCTCCCTTATCTGAGGGTTTTCTTTTAATATTTACAGTTACTTTCCTATCATTGCAAAGTAATTCTTCCTGCTAAATTTCCCATTTAAGTTACTGTGTGGTAAATTGCATTAGAGACCATATGGCCCAAACCCTAAAATACTATCTGACTCCTAACAGAAAATGTTTGCAAATCCCTGATCTAGACTGAACCTTGGGAAAACGTTACCAAGCAAAGGCCAAATGAATAGCTTGTTTAACCCCCAGCTCTGGAATTCATGGCCCCCTTTTCCTGATCTGTGGAAATTGACAAACTGATTCTAAAATTAATATGGAATTTTCAAGGGATGCAGAATGCAAAAGCAATCTTGAAAAAGAAAAACAAATTAGGAGGACTCACATTTTCTGATTTCAAAACTTACTACAAAGCAATGGTACTGACATAAGGAAAGACATATAGATCAAAGGAATAGAATTGAGAGATAAGAAATAAAATCGTGTATCTATGGTCCACTGATTTCTTCAAGGTGCCAAGACCATTCAGTGGGGGAAAGAATAGTCTTTTCAACAAATGGTGCTGGGAAAACTGTATATCTTCTTGCCAAAGAATAAAGTTTGACTCTTGCCTTATGTCATGTACAAAAAATAACTGAAAATGTATCAAAGATCTAAATGTAAGAACGAAAACTGTAGAACTATTAATAGAAAACATAGGGTTAAATCTTCATGATCTTGGATTTGGTAAAAGATTGTTAGATATGGCACCAAAAGCCTGAGCAACAAAAGAAAAAAGATAAATTGGAAAAAAAAGAAAAAAGATAAATTGGACTTCCTCAAAATTACAAACTATTGTGCAGGACACTGTAAAGTGAAAAGACAACTCACAGAATGAAGGAAAATGTTTATAAATCATATATCTGATAAGGGACTTATATCTAGAATACATAAAGAACTCTCACAACTCAATAATAAAAGACAATGCAAGGATGATACACAGATGGCCAATAAGTACATGAAAAGATGCTGGACATCATTAGTCATCAGGGTAATAATGCAAATCAAAACTTTGAGATAGATACCATTTCACACACACTAGGATATCTTGAATCTGAAAGTCACATAGTAACAAACATTGGTAAAGACGTGGAGAAATCAGAACTCGCATACACTGCTGGTGGGAATGTGAAATGGTGCAGCTCCTTTGGAAAACAGTCTGGCAGTTCCTCAAATGATTAAAGTTACCATGCGACCCAGCAATATGACCCATATGACCCATTCCTAGTTATACATGCAAGAGAAATGAAAGCATATAATCACATGAAAGCGTACATGCATGTTTATAGCAGCATTATTCATAATAGCCAAAGGTGGAAACAACCCAAATGTCTGTCAGCTGATGAATGGCTAAACAAAAGTGGTCTATCCATACAATGGAATATTATTCAGCCATAAAAAGAAGTGAAGTACTGATACATGTCACAGCGTGGATGAGCCTTGAGAACATTATGCTAAGTGAAAGAAGGCAGTTACAAAAGATCACATATTACATGATTCCCTTTATATGAAATGTTTGGATGTCCTTCACTTGATTGAGGTCTCTGCTCACATGCCACTCCTCAGAGAGGCTTTCTCTGACCATCTAGCCAAACTTGGAACCCGTCACTCTCAGTTCCCCTACCCTACTTTATTTATTTTTTCATGTCACTCTAATGTTACCTTGTATACTTTTTTGTTTGGTTGTCTGCCTTTCTTACTAGAACATAAAGTCCTTCAGGGAAGGGACTTTGTATCCCAGTAACAGTGCATGGCCTTAGTAGGTGCTAAATAAGTAATTTTTAAGTGTGTGCATAAGTGATAATGTTAGGAGGCAGGGTAACTTTGGAGCCGCTGAGGAGACAAATGGCACCATATTCCTATTCTGTCAACTCTGCCACCTTGGACAAGATAATTCATCTCTCTGAGCCTCCATCTCTTCATCTACGGGTTGACAGAAACAGGGTGACAGAACATGCATCTTAGGTCTGGTGTGAGGATTAAAAAGCCCTGGGATGGAAGATATCCTTGCTGGGTTTGAGGAACAGGAAGGAGACTAGTGTGGCTGGAAGATGATGAATGAGGGGAATGTTGAGGGAGATGAGGTTAGATGCAGAGAGAGAGATTCAGGGCTGGATTTTATTCCAACGTGTGCTGGGAAGTTATTGGGAGGTGGAGAGCAGGGTCATGACATCATCTGATATAATCTCAGTACATTATAGAAGGATCCCTCTGGCTGCTGTCAGAGCAAGAGAGGAAGCAAAGAGACCAGTTACGGCCTTGTTCAATGATCCAAGATGGAGATGATGGTGCCTAGGACTGGCATAGTAGACGTGGAGCAGGTGACTACAATCTGATTCAAGACATTTTGAATTAGGGATGAGGAATTCCTCAAGGAGAGGAACAAGCCAAGTTTGTTTTTTATTTTTTATTTATTTATTTATTTTTATTTTTTTTTGCGATACGCGGGCCTCTCACTGTTGTGGCCTCTCCCGTTGCGGAGCACAGGCTCCGGACGCGCAGGCTCAGCGGCCACGGCTCACGGGCCCAGCCGCTCCGCGGCATGTGGGATCTTCCCGGACCGGGGCACGAACCCGTGTCTCCTACATCGGCAGGCGGATTCTCAACCACTGCGCCACCAGGGAAGCCCTGTTTTGTTTTTTAAACCAAGAAACTTCTGAGATGGGGAACACTGGTAAGAAGTGGTTTTAGGAAGAAGAGTGAATAGAAGCAAGAATTCAGTTTTCAACATATTAAATTTAGTATACCTGTTAGACATCCATGTCTATGGATACTAAAGGCCAAGAGTTAAATGAAGAGCCCAGGGTTAGAGGAATAAATTTGAAAAACCCGATCATATAGGTAGCATTCAAGACATGGGACTGGATGGGATTGATAAATTAATTCATCACATATTTATTAAGCCATTGTTTTGTGCTAAGCAGTGTTCTTCTAGGCATTACAGCAATGAACAATGCACACAAAAAAATCTATATACCCTTCGAACTTACATTCTAATGGGGAGGGCTAATAAAATAACATATATAGTATGTTAGCAATCAACGTTAAGGAGAAAAATAAAACAGGGATGGGTGGGAAGGTTGCAGTTTTAAACAGGACGGCAAGGAAAGTCATCAGTGGGAAAATATTATTTGAGCTTAAGTCGTGAAGGTGAGGGCGTGAGCCGTGCACATACCTGGACGACTAGCATTCCAGGCAGAGGCAACAGCAAATGCAAAGGAGCTGAAGTAGATCGACTAAGTTCACGGAAAAGCAGGGACACTGGCTGTAGAGGACAGAGCTGGGGTAGAGTGGTGGGAGATGAGGACCGAGAGTTAATGGGCTGGGGCGCGGGGGTTGGGTGGTGAGAGTGAAGAGGAGCAGCTCTGGGCTTCCCTGGTGGCGCAGTGGTTGAGAATCCGCCTGCCGATGCAGGGGACACGGGTTCGTGCCCCGGTCCGGGAAGATCCCACATGCCGCGGAGCGGCTGGGCCCGTGAGCCATGGCCGCTGAGCCTGCGCGTCCGGAGCCTGTGCTCCGCAACGGGAGAGGCCACAACAGTGAGAGGCCCGCGTACCTCTAGTACCGACGGAAACTAGGAGAGGTGTCCAACGCAGAAGATCCTAAGCCTCTGCGATTCAATTTGACGCTAGCTCCGCCCCCAACCCCGCCGAAGCCCCGCCCCGCTCTAAGCTCACGGCTCAGCACCTCGGCCGGAACTCAAGGGACTGGCTCCGGGACCGGAAGCAGCCTTCTACCTTACCCCATTTTGCCCGCGGTCGTGTTTCCGGTAGCGGCGGCGGGAAGCGAGCTAGTGGCGGGCTTCTAGGCCTCTGCGGAGGCGAATCCGGCGGGAATCGGAGCCATCAGAACCGCCACCATGGTGAGGAGGCACAGGCCGGCGGCGCGGGAGCTCCCGAGTCTGCTGTGGAGTGGGGAGCGCGACTAACCGGGAAGGAGGCCGTGGGTTGGCCGGTCCGGGCGGTGAAGGCCCCGGCCGCCGCGGCCCCTCCGTCGGGACAGGGAAGACCCGGACCTTGGTCGCTCGGCGGGGTGGGGGAGGGGAAGGCTGGAAATGAGGGTCCGAGACCAGGTTCGCTCGGTGCAGGAGAGGTTAGAACTGCGTTGCGGTCCTCCACGCCGCTGTGACCACAGTGCTTGGGATCCCGTAGGCGCTAAGTAAACTTTGCATCATGAGTGTGTGTGTCTGGGGTGTCGGAGCAGGTGCTAGCGCCGCAGGGGTACGGGGAAGACCCGGTGAGAGACTCAGACTTGTGAAGGCGGGTGAGGGTCCGAGAAGGAGTTGCGGAAAGAGGTGGAAGGGCTTGTGTCCGAAACTGGAGTCTTGGTTCTAGTAGATGGGGAGGAGTGAACGGAGGATGAATGAGTGGAGGAAAAGTTCAACTCGTTTGAGTATGTCTGACTTTTCAGGCCCTGGTGCTGCACAATGAAATGTTTACCTCACCGAGTTCACTCTCTGGGGACACGGAGAGTATAATTCGGAATGGTCATTGAGCATTAAGTAAAAGTAACGGCGGGGGGCGGGGTAAGAAGGCTTTCTGGAGCAGAGTCCTGAAAGATTGTCAGGCGTTTTCCCAGCGAAAATGGGAGGGAATAGTATAGATCCGAAGGATTGCCAGAACAAAGCATGAAGGGCAGCACTATTGAAAGTTCCTGGAGGGGAAAAGGAAGAATGAGGTGGGAGGAATTGGCAGGAATCTGGTTATTAATGGCTTTACATGCTACTTAATTTTGTTGGTGATGATGGATGCCACTGAAGGATTTTAACCAGCAAAATGACATGAACTTAGTTGTGTTTAGAAAGATAACTCTGTTCGGTAGCTCTTATATATTGGGTGAATTGGAAGCAGGGAAACCTAGTAGGGTATTGTTTGGAGAATTGGTTAGAAGAGTAGGCACTGGATTCAGGCTGACTAACTTCCAACACAACTTTAACCTCTTACAACCTCAGTGGCCTCATCTGTAACGCTTAACCTCTTGCACCCTCAGTGGCCTCATCTGTAAAATCTGATGTTAAAGATTAAGTGAGAGAATAGTGTTTATGGCAGTGCTTGCCAGTGAGCACCCAGTAAGAATTAGCTGTACAAGACAGATGGATCAATAAATGTTACCATAAAGGATCAGACCATGTGGTTAGAAGCTGTGATTACAATTGGGTTAAAATGGTCATCTGAAAGCGAATGAACCACATAACTTGGGTCTCCCAGGGTGGCAGGAGTCGAGATTCCAATCCATGCATTTGTAGGTTCAGAGAACCTGTGCTCGTCCAAGCTCACAGAGATGAATAGTAAGCACAGTGCCTGGTACTTAGAAGGCCCTTGCATGAGTTAGGATTGGCCTATACCAGTCAGACTGATAGGAGGCTGATGTAACAAAGCAAATGCCAGGTCATTTATTTCTAGAGAGAAGTGTAACTGCCAAGGGCACTTGACATTCTCATTGTGAGGTCTATATAGTCTCTCTATTTTACCAAAACTACATTGGAAGCCAGGCTATAAAGCAGAATAGGTTGTTGGGTTAATTAAGGAGCATATCAGGTTATATATTCTCATTATGTGTTCAAACTCATTAGCACTCTGAGCACCAGAAAGTTTTTCTCTCCTAAAGGTGGTCTTGGAGACACACTAACAAATTATTGATTTGGGGGATTCCATTCTCACTTCCAAGCTGATCAACTTCTTTCTGATAGCTCTTCATTGATTGGATTCTTAGTGCCAGTCCCATTCTAGCTCTTTTACCCAGTCTTTTTAATGGGATGTTGGTGTTTGACAGCACCTATAATCTACACAATGGCAGATGGCTAATCTCTGATATACTTGGGTTTCTTTAGTTTGGAGCCACCTTACCCTCTCACCCCTGAAACATACACAGCATAGACAGAGGCAATTGTAATAGGAGAAAGATGATTTTAAGGGAAGGAAGAATAACAGGTCAGGGTTGAAAACAAGGTGATGTGAGAGAATTCCCAGGAAAGGGCTGTGGCTGGAAGACAGAGCTGAGAATACTGAGAAAGACAGACATGGAAAAGAAGGCTGCAGCAGAAGTTGTAGGGAAGGACCAGGGCTATGTGGATCTAAAAGAGCTGAGTCCCATTCTTGATGATTTCTCCTTGCAGACCGTGGGCAAGAGCAGCAAGATGCTGCAGCACATCGACTACAGGATGAGGTGCATCCTGCAAGATGGCCGTATCTTCATTGGCACGTTTAAAGCTTTTGACAAGCATATGAATTTGATCCTCTGTGACTGTGATGAGTTCAGGAAGATCAAGTGAGGAGTGGGCTGTGGGGGGAGGGATTGCGTGGATGGGGAGTGGATTGGGTGGGTGGGCCAAGTGACAGGCGGTGATGTAGCTAGCTAGTTCCTCTTGGTTTACTTTCCTGTTTTACAGGGCAGATTAAAATGGGGATGTTGGACACTAAGACATCTCTTTCCTTAGTCTTGCTCTCTACTTCTAGCAGAGTACAAATTGTAAGGAGGGCTGCTAGGCTTTTTGTTTCTCTGACTTTGTGTGCCCCTGGGTACTGGGGTAAAGGGCTCTCATGTTCTCCCCACAGGTGTGTAAGGGGGGAGAGCTTGATTTTCTGGCCTCATTGCCTATTTGTAAAGCTGTAGCCTAAAGGGCTCTCCCAGTGCAGCCTGGTCTGAAACTGCTTTAAGAAGCCTCTGACCCTCTTCAGGGTAAGTGCTCAGCTCCCCTTGTGGGTTTGGGGCCAGTGATTTTTTTGTTGGCATTTATAGAAACAATTGGAGAATACAATTCCATAAGTTATTAGGTAATTCCCTTGTCTTAGGACTCACAGATCTTAAGCTTCTAGGCTATTAAAAGATGTGGTCTTGCATTTCATCCTATTTTACATTCAAGGCATCTTGAGGCCCAGAGAAGTTACATGACTTCCATGATCATCCAGCTCTCTTTTGCCACGTGCAGCATCCATAGTATGTTGCCAGTGGCTGTGAATTCCCTTTGATTCTCTTTGGGACAGTTGTTTTCTTTGTGGCACGAGGTCAAGAAATACAGCACAGAAAATGCGGTAGAGATGGCTGAGTGCCAGGTACACATTAGACAGTGACCAACAGATCAGTGTAGAACTATTCCAAATTGTTCTCTTCTGTATTTTTAAATGAAACTAACTTTATTCTGATAATAAAAAAGTGCCTATTAGAAAATATTTATTAAAAGTACATAAAAATATGTGAGAAAAAACTTAAAATACTCAGAAAGGGTTTTTTTTAAAAAATTTTGCAAGGGCAATACATACTTTTATTAAATAAGAAAATATAGATAAGTCCAAAAAAAGAGGAAAAAATGACACCCACAGAAAACTACTGGTAATTTAATATAAAATATCACTAAAATGAAACCTTTAAGTTATTTTAAAAAATCAGGGTATTTTGTATTTATTTTTAGGATATTGGCTGTGACTTTCCTTTCCTTTCCCCATCTTGTTGTGGTTATTTTTCCTGGTTTACATTCATTTATATTTTGTTCATAACTTTTCTGGTTGTTGCTGTTTGGAGATTTCTGTTTTTTGTTCTTTGAGGACAGAGGTGTAATTTCTCTGTAGTTAACTCTTAACCTTTTTCTTTATGGCTTCTATTTCTAATGTGAGGTGAGGGGTGGAGTTACAGGCCTGTGGGGTTGAATTGGTACTAGAAGGATACTGCATGTAAGTGGAATGAGTGGGATTCAGTTGACTGAGGAATTATTTCGGCTGCCTCCTGGCACTGGTGAGGCCTTAAGCTAGAGGGATGAAAAGGGTAATAGCAAAGAAGAGTTGACTGAGGAAAGGCTTTCACAGTGGCTACGTGAGTGAGCCAGGGCTGGGCTTTCTTGACTCTTACCCTATCTCTTGGTCTGTGCATTCTATTGGCATGGGAGACAACCACCTAAGGGGTTACAAGTTCAGCCTGTGAAGACTGTCCAGAGGAGCTGTCTTAGGGAAAGTTTATGTACCATTTGTCAGTAGATATAGTGTAAAACAAATCTTGGAGGGTCCTTAGGTAGGTGAACATGAACTTTACCCTTTTTCTAATGCTTGCTTTTTTGTCCCTTCTCCTAAACCTATCTTTAGACCAAAGAACTCAAAACAAGCGGAGAGAGAAGAGAAGCGAGTCCTTGGTCTGGTGCTACTTCGAGGGGAGAACCTGGTCTCAATGACAGTAGAGGGACCACCTCCCAAAGATGTAAGTCAGCAGAGAGCCAGTGCAAGGCCAGGAACTTCGTACAAGGGAGACCCCACCTGAGCCAGGCTCTGTGTGGGGTTCTCTGTTTCATTGCAGTACTCACAGGCATCCTCTGGTTTCTGTCCCCACCCCCCCACCCCCCACCCCCCCCTTTTTTTTAGCGGTACGCGGGCCTCTCACTGTTGTGGCCTCTCCCATTGTGGAACACAGGCTCCAGACACGCAGGCTCAGCGGCCGTGGCTCACAGGCCTAGCCGCTCCGCGGCATGTGGGATCTTCCCGGACTGGGGCACGAACCCCTATCCCCTGCATCGGCAGGCGGGCTCTCAACCCCTGCGCCACCAGGGAAGCCCTCTGTCCCCCTTTTACAGATAATAAACCAGAATCTTAAAGAGGTTACCTTGCAAGTAAGAAGTAGGGAACTAGAATTTGAGGGTTTCTAACTTGAAAGCCCTCCCTTCTTCTTTAGTTGATGGACATAGCGAGTCAACAGAAGAGGCATCTAAGGCCATCCAAGTCAATTCTTAATGTGATGACAGTTTAGTGGACCATAAAAAGTCATAACTACAAACAGAATACATATGTATTTTTTGTACAGTTATAGCATAATAGTTAATATTTATTAAGCATCTGCTATGTGCCAAGCTCTGTGGGACCTTCAGTATTTGATTTAATCCTTATAACAGTCTTTTGCGATAAATTATTCCCACTTTATAGATAATACAGACTGAGGTTTAGTAACTTGCACAAGGTGTCACAGCTAGAAAGTGGTGGTACTGGCATTTGATTCCAGGCAATCTTGGTTCATTAACATCAGCCTACCTTTAGAAATAGAAGAGGCTTTAGAGAATCTAACCAAATTTTTTTTCCCTTTTTCATTTTAATATATTGTTTGTTAAAGAAATAATCCTCTTACCTTGTTTCTTATGGTACACGGGCCTCTCACTGTTGTGGCCTCTCCCGTTGCGGAGCACAGGCTCCGGACGCGCAGGCTCAGCAGCCATGGCTCACGGGCCCAGCCGCTCCGCGGCATGTGGGATCTTCCCGGACCGGGGCACGAACCCGTGTCCCCTGCATCGGCAGGCGGATTCTCAACCACTGCGCCACCAGGGAAGCCCCTCTTACCTTGTTTTAATTTTTGTCCACATGTATTTTTTTTTTTTTACTTAACATGTAATAGTTATGTAATATATCATTCTGCTTTTTCGCTTAACATTGTAAACATTTTTCCAGTTGCTGTACACTTTTAAAAAGTCATGTTAATGACTTAAAGATACTCTCAAGTGAGTATAGAGTAGTTTACCTTAGTCATTTCCTTCTTTTTAGACTCTTACATTGAAGCTTTAACTGATTGTAAATGTCTGCAAGGGACAGCATATGTACTTACTCATAGCTACTCTAATGTTGCCCATTGTAAACCTTCATGACCACAACCAGTTTTGTCATAACCCCATCATTTGCAGTTGAGGAAAAAGTCCTAGAATGGTGGGATTACGTGCCCACTATCACCCATCAGGTGAGAATCAGAGCTGGTACTGGACCTCATGTCTCTTTGATGCCAGGTCAAGTGCTCTTGTCTGCCATACACACCCTTCTGAATGGAGCCCTGGCCATTTGTTGGTTTAATTTTCATAGGAGTGCATACAGGTTGAGTTGTGCATGTTTCTCTTGACTTACTCTTAAGTTCTTCTAGCCTGCTAGGCATATAATCTTGGATGTAGGAGGAATGGTGTTAACACATAGGTGGATAGTGTTTTTAAGAAGCTATTTCAATGCCCTATAAATCTCAGAGGTTCTCTTGGCAATGATATTTCAAAGTGTACTTCTGATTCTCTATGCCACAAGTATTTAACATGTATCTTTATTTTTCAGACTGGCATTGCACGAGTGCCACTTGCTGGAGCTGCTGGGGGCCCAGGGATTGGTAGAGCTGCTGGCAGAGGAATCCCAGCTGGTGTTCCCATGCCCCAGGCTCCTGCAGGACTTGCTGGGCCGGTCCGTGGGGTTGGTGGGCCATCCCAACAGGTGAGGAGTTGGGGAAGGGGGTACCAATGTCTGGTGGTTAAAATAAAGGATAGAGTGAGGGTCCACAGTTTGGGAAGAGTCCAGAAGGATCAATCAACCTATGATTGTCAGGCTATCAGTATTTCACTGTGCTTCACATATGGTCCCAGAGTCAAGCAAAAAGGAAAACTTGCTATTATAAATAATGTTGATGCTATTAAAGTAAAGATGCAAGGGATTTCCCTGGTGGTCCAGTGGTTAGGACTCTGTGCTTCCACTGCAAGGGGGCATGGGTTCGATCCCAGGTCGTGGAACTAAGATCCCACATGCTGCGAGGTGTGGCCAAAAACTGGAAAAAAAAGTAAAGAGATTTATAAAAAGTATTTTGGCCAACTGAATTGGAACAAAGTGTTTCCATGACAGCATTTGAAATCTTGACCCTTGAACAATGCAGGGGTTAGGAATGCCAACTGTTTAGTTGAAAATCTGCATATAACTTTACAGTTGGCGCTCTGTATCCAAGGATTCGACCAAGATTGTGTGTAGTACTGTAGTATGTATTGAGAAAAATCTGCGTATAAGTGGACCCTGGCAGCTTAAACCTATGTTCAAGGTCAGCTATACTACAGCTTTTGCAACCTATTATCAGTCTTATTTGAAAATGCAAGTTCCTTATCTAATTTGGATTGGGCATACTTAGGTGTAGAAAATGGGAATTGAGCATTCAAGTTTGATCTTCTCTGGCAGATAGTTTTATTCTTTATTTACTTATATATTTATTATTATTTTTAAAAATTTATTTATTTTTGGCTGCGTTGGGTCTTCACTGCTGCGTGCAGGCTTTCTCTAGTTGCGGCGAGCGGGAACTACTCTTTGTTGTGGTGCATGGGCTTCTCACTGCGGTGGCTTCTCTTGTTGCGGAGCACGGGCTCTAGGTGCACGGGCTTCGGTAGTTGTGGTGCATGGGCTCTAGAGTGCAGGCTCAGTAGTTGTGCATGGGCTTAGTTGCTCCACAGCATGTGGGATCTTCCCAGACCAGAGATCGAACCCACGTCCCCACATGCATTGGCAGGTGGATTCTTAACGACTGTACCACCAGGGAAGTCCCTGGCAGATAGTTTTAAATAGGAAGTCTGATGCCATGAGTTGTAGCTTAGGGGATTTGGCATCTGCTGTTTCTTTACCAAGTTGGGGAGGAGAGTGGGACACCGCATTGCACTGTACTGTTCTGCCTGACTTCTTTCCTGTGTCCTCTTAGGTGATGACCCCACAAGGAAGAGGCACTGTTGCGGCAGCTGCAGCTGCTGCCACAGCCAGTATTGCAGGGGCCCCAACCCAGTACCCACCCGGCCGTGCGGGTCCTCCCCCACCTATGGGCCGAGGGGCACCGCCTCCAGGTGAGAAGCCCATGAGGAGAAGCTTGCTAATTGATAGAAGATGCCTTAGCTGGATTTATGATGAGACATAACCTTGACTGAAACTGATGACGAGTTTGTGTAATTAAGCAGGATTACTCTGAGATCCAGCTTGGTTGACTGCCTGTGGAACTATCTGGGCAAGAGCCTCACTTCTTTGGCTCAAGTCCTGGTTTGCTGGGAGGGGCTGGGAGGGTGGAATGGTCCTTCCATCTCAAAAGTTGGTGGACAGTTTTATATGTTTCCTGCTACCTTTTCAAGACAGACACTTGAGCTATATTCTTGGGGCTTTTCTCTTGCAGGCATGATGGGCCCACCTCCTGGTATGAGGCCTCCCATGGGTCCCCCAATGGGGATTCCCCCTGGACGAGGCACTCCAATGGGCATGCCCCCACCAGGCATGCGGCCCCCTCCCCCAGGCATGCGAGGTAAGTGCCTGCAGCAGTGGCGTTAACTTCCTTCTCTAGAGCCATGTTGGGATGGGAAATGGAGGGAAGATTGGATTTTGACCATACCTTTGGGCTTTTAGGCCTTAAGCCTAGGGAAGTGAACTCCTAGAGGACAGTTTTGTCCAGAAAGTAAAGAGAGAACAAGCATTTCTTAGATTGACCTTACCTCCCTCTTAGAACAGTGAGAGCAGCCCTGTACACAGGGCTCAGTGTCCAAGGCAGTATTCTCAGGTCACTGTGAAATAATGCATTCTGTTGCATGACCAACAAAGATCTTATGCCCTTTGGTTTGAGAGTGTCTAGTAATTAAGGAGGGGCTTTGTGCTTTGCTCCACTATTATGTATATCTGTTTAATTCCAGTTTGAGAAATGCTGAAGTAGATCAGCTCTCTCATTTTATAGATGAGGAAACAGGCCCAGAGAGAGCTCAGTGTCCAGACCAGTGTTCTTTCCACCGAGCCATAGTGGCCTCTAAGTTAACCCATGGCCAAACCTGCTGACCACTGTGTCTCTAATTTGGGTTTTCCATTTATGAGCTTTATAAGCATAGGAGCCCATTTAGTCCCAGAGAAGTACCCCTCTGATCATTTGATAACTGCAGGTTGTGGGAGGCTGGGGTAGGGTGGGGATTCAAGTTGCAGATCAGGCACTGACTAAACTTCTTACTCTTACTTCAGGCCTTCTTTGACCTTGGCCACAGAGTTATGGAAGTAGCTCCACAGAGGCGTGGGCCCGATTCCCCAGGGCCACGTTACCACACCTGTTTGTTTGTTAAGCCGTTGTTCACGGAGTCTCACCGGATTGTCTGGTTTCCCTTACAGGGCCCCCTCCCCCGGGAATGCGCCCACCAAGGCCCTAGACTCATCTTGGCCCTCCTCAGCTCCCTGCCTGTTTCCCGTAAGGCTGTACATAGTCCTTTTACTTCCTTGTGGCCTGTGACACTAGTTTATAATAAACTCTTAAGCGCATATTATAAATGCACCTGGTATGTTTGTTTATTTTCAGAAAAACCTTTGATATGCTGGGTGCTTAATACGAGTCAAGAAGCGTTGCCTTGAAAAAATTTAGCCCTAATCCGTAGCTGCTTCCCTTGTAAAATACTATATTCATTTGCAGAGATGCACAGCCTCATCCAAGAGAATTACAAAATTGAACTACAAGAAGACATTTTACTTGTCAAACTGGCAAAAATCATTTTGTTGAAATAAACATTCATACCCTATTGTGATTGGTATGTCCTCTTTGGAAGGCACTAATCTAGATAACTTCTTGAGCAGTACTTTATTTTTTAGAAACTAAATGTTACAGTTTATTCCATCTTCATGATTAAAGGCATTAAAGGGCAGGGTGGGTAAACAAGGCAGATAAAGCACACACACCACCACCCCCGCCACCAACATTTAACCAGATCCCTCATTTTGGTGTTTTTATCATATACAGGTTCACTTAATTCATTGACATAAGTTGAAAGGTGGTAACAACAAATCTTTGCCATTTAGGATCTTCCTCCTTAGCTGCTACAAGGATCTTAATTCCTGAACTATACCATGAGCTCTGAAATGGTGTTCACCACACTGTTCTTGAAGTTTTCACATCTTCATATGAGATCTGACACCTCTTGTTAAGGTAGGGAACTGTTAAAAGCTGTCTTTCTCTTGGCTCACCCAGTCCATCAGCAATCTTAACAATTAAGTTACTATATAAAAATAAAACTGTGCTCCCAAGCATTGATTTTCTAGAGAAAAGAGAGATCCTAACCAGTTGCTTCCATGAACAGTAACCCCAGTACAGTGTACAGAATGTCCTTCGAAGCATAGCTCAAGAGGTTAGGCAACCTTGGTCATCCTGACGAGTTTATCAGCATTTACATACAAGATATATTTAAAACTGATCCCAGACCAATATTGCAACCATAATCCCAAATAATCCCATTATTTAGTGCACTGAGTTCCTGCTGAGATACCAAAGCCAGAAATCTCAAAGAGTGATGGTTCATCATTTTCTACAAGTGAGAGGAAAATATCGAGGAGGAAAGGGAATTCCTCCCTCCTAAATTTATCAAATCCATGCTATCTTCACAGCTTTAATTGACATGATCCAGAGTCCTCAATTTCCTGATATGAGGAGTTCATTTTCAAGGTAACTGTCAAGGTCAAGAAGAACTTTCAGTCTTTTCTTTGCCATGGCCCATAAACTCCAGTCCTTCAATAGGAATCTCCTCCTTTATTGCTTTCTGAACTCACTGCTGAGTGCTTGAAGAGGTCAGTACATGGGTCCCCATTGAGGAACTTCTTGGTAAACCAGCAATTGAAGCACTGGTCACACTCGTGCTTTGTGTCAGTGCAAGCCTCCCTTACGCTGTTCATGGTGTCAGCATCCACAGCAGTTGAACAGTACTTTAGATTATCATATTTTTCTGTAACAAAGTATGAAGCAAATACTAAAAATGGAAATTAATCCTATTGGAAGAGGAACAGTTTTGGTATAACTTCCTGGGGTCATATGCATACATGTAATCTAATCCAATTTTTGAGTTGTGGGGTATCCATGACTTCTTTCACCCAAAGTCTATCTTTAGTTGATAGGTCACTAAACAGTACTCTAGTAGTACATCAGGCTTAAAGGACACAGAAATAAAGTGGATACTTTAAAAATTACTACCTTGCAGGGGGACCATTCTAAATGCAAAGGAGACCTTAATGAAAAAGAAGAGACTAGTGTTGTAGTATGGAGGTGTTTCTCCAGGGATATTAAGGTGGTTCAGCATAAAAACAATCAAATATGCCAAGCTAATACGACAAGAAAGCCATATAATCATCTCAGTAGATGCAGAAGACATTTGGTAAAATTCTAACACTCATTAGGAATAGAAGGGAAATTTATAAACATACAGGGATTTATGAAAAAAACACAGCTAACATAATAGTGAAAGGCTGAAAACTACCACTAAGATTAGGAATAAGACAAGGGTGTCCACTTTCACCACTGCTATTCACAAGTATACTGGAAGGTCTAGCAGAGCAATTAAGGAAGAAAAAAGCCAAATTGGGAAGGAAGAAGTAAAACTTCACAGATAAAATCCTATATATAGAAAATCCCAAAGAATCCATAAGAAAGCTCCTAGAACTGATAAATGAATTTAGCAAAATTGCAGGGTATGAGATTGCACACAAATCAACTGTATTTCTATACAACAGCAACAATCTGAAGAAAAAAATTTAATTCCATTTACAACAGCAGCCAAAAGAATAAAATACTTGGGAAGCAATTTAAACAAGGAAGTGAAAGATTTGTACACTGAAAATTACAGGGACTTCCCTGGTGGTACAGTGGTTAAGAGTCTGCCTGCCAATGCAGGGGACATGGATTTGAGCCCTGGTCTGGGAAGATCCCACATGCCGCACAGCAACTAAGCCTGTGCGCCCCAACTACTGAGCCTGCACTCTAGAGCCCACGAGCCACAACTACTGAAGCCCACGTGCCACAACTAAAGCCTGTGCTCCACAACAAGAGAAGCCACCTCAATGAGAAGTCAGTGCACCTCAATGAAGAGTAGCCTCTGCTCACTGCAACTAGAGAAAGCCCATGCGCAGCAACAAAGACCCAATACAGCCAAAAATAGATAAAATAAATAAATTTGTGAAAAAAATAAAATTACAAACATAAATGGGAAAACATAACATGTTCATGGATTGGAAGACAAATTTGTTAAAATGGCAGTATTTCCCAAAGTGCTCTATAGATTAAATGCAATCCCTATCAAAATTCCAATGGCTTTTCTTTTTTTGGCAGAAGTGGAGAAGCTCATCCTAATTCTTTGAAGCTTCAAGGGGTCCTGAATAGCAAGAACAATCTTGATGTCTCACACTTCCTGATTTCAAAACTTAGTACAAAGCTTGAGTAATCAAAACTGGTATGGCATAAGGATAGACATAGACCAATGGAATGGAATTGAGAGTCCAGAAATAAGCCCTTGTATGTGGCCACAAAAGTGCCAAGACCTCTCACTGGGAAAAGGATAGTCTGACAAGTAGTGCTAAGACAACTGGAAAACCACATACAAAAGAATGAAGTTGGACACCCAGCTCACTTCATATATCACTCATTAACTCAAAATGGATCAACAATCTATAAGAACTAAAACTATAAATTATCAGAAGAAAACAAGTAAGTCTTGATGGGCTTGGGTTTGGTGATAGGTTCTTAGATTTGACACCAAAAGCACAAGAAACAAAAAAAATGGACTTCACCAAAATTAGAAATGGCATCAAAGGACATTATCAAGAGTGTGAAAAGGTAACTTACAGAATGGGAGAAAATATTTACAAATCATATATCTGATTTAGGTTTAATATTCAGACTATATAAAGAACTTTTACAACTCAGCAATAGAAAGGTAAACAGCCCAATTAAAAAGTCAGCAAAGGAATTGAATACGCACTTCTTCAAAGCATATATACAAATGGATGACACATGAAAAACTGTTCAACATCATTGGTCATTAAATTCAAATCAAATCCACAATGAGATACCACTTCAACCCACTAAGATGGTGGCTTTAATGGGGAAAAAAGTTGGCAAGGATGCATAGGAATTGTGCATTGCTGGTGAGAATGTAAAATGTTGCAGCCACTATGTAAAATGGTTTGGCAGTTCCTCAAAAAGGTAAACAGAATTACCATGTGATCCAACAGTCCTATTCCTAAGTATATGTCCAAGAGAAATGAAAATATGTCTACACAGAAACTTGTACACGAATGTTTACAGCAGTGTTCATAACAGGCAAAAGGTGGAAACAACCCAACTGTCCATCAGTGCATGAATGGATAGATAAATTGTGGCCTATAAATTCAATGGAATATTATTCAGCCATAAAAGGAAGTATTGATACCAGCTACTATTTGGATGTACCTTGAAAATATTCTGCTAAATAAAAGAAAACAGACACAAAAGGACACATATGATTGCTTTTTGGTTTTTTTTTAAATTGAAGTATAGTTGATATACAATGTATAAGTTACAGGTGTACAATATAGTGATTCACAGTTTTTAAAGGTTATACTGCATTTATAGTTATTTTTTTTAGACAGCTCTTTATTGGAGTATAATTGCTTCATAATACTGTTAGTTTCTGTTGTACAACAAAGTGAATCAGTCATATGCATACATATATCCCCATATCCCCTCCCTCTTAAGCCTCCCTCCCACCCTCCCTATCCCATGTCTCTAGGTTGTCACAAAGCACCGAGCTGATCTCCCTGTGCTATGCTGCTGCTTCCCACTAGCTAACTATTTTACATTCAGTGGTGTATATATGTTGATGCTACTCTCACTTTGCCCCAGCTTCTCCCTCCCTCGCCATGTCCTCAAGTCCATTCTCCATGTCTATGTCTTTATTCCTGCCCTGCCGTTAGGTTCATCGGTACCTTTTTTTTTTTTTTACATTCCATATATATGTGTTAGCATACAGTATTTGTTTTTCTCTTTCTGACTTACTTCACTCTGTGTGACAGACTCTAGGTCCATCCACCTCCCTACAAATAACTCAATTTCCTTTCTTTTTATAGCTGAGTAATATTCCATTGTATATATGTGCCACATCTTCTTTATCCATTCATCTGTTGATGGACATTTAGGTTGCTACCATGTCCTGGCTATTGTAAATAGTGCTGCAATGAACATTGTGGTACATGTTTCTTTTTGAATTATGGTTTTCTCAGGGTGTATGCCCAGTAGTGGGATTGCTGGGTCATATGGTAGTCCTATTTTTAGTTTTTTAAAGGAATCTCCATACTGTTCTCCATAGTGGTTGTATCAGTTTACATACCCACCAACAGTGCAGGAGGGCTCCTTTTTCACCATACGCTTTGCAGCATTTATTGTTTCTAGATTTTTTGATAATGGCCATTCTGACCGGTGTGAAGTGATACCTCATTGTAGTTTTGACTTACATTTCTCTAATAATTAGTGATGTTGAGCATCTATTCATGTGCTTCTTGGGCATCTGTATGTCTTCTTTGGTGAAATGTCTATTGAGGTCTTGTGCCCATTTTTTAATTGAATTGTTTGTTTTTTTGATATTGAGCTCCATGAGCTATATGTATATTTTGGAGATTAATCCTTTGTCTGTTGTTTCTTTTGCAAATATTTTCTCCCATTCTGAGGGTTGTCTTTTCATCTTGTTTATGGTTTCCTTTGCTGTGCAAAAGCTTTTAAGTTTCATTAGGTCCCATTGATTTTTGTTTTTATTTCCATTAGGAGGTGGGTCAAAAAAGATCTTGCTGTGGTTTATGTAAAAGAGTGTTTTTCCTATGTTTTCCTCTAAGAGTTTTATAGTGTCTTGTGTTACATTAGGTCTTTAGAGTTTATTTTTGTGTATGGGGTTAGTGTTCTAGTTTCTTGTTTTTACATGTAGCGGTCCAGTTTTCCCAGCACCACTTATTGAAGAGGCTGTCTTTTCTCCATTGTATGTTCTTGCCTCCTTTGTTGTAAATTAGGTGACCATATGTGCGTGGGTTTATCTCTGGGCTTTCCATCCTGTACCATTGATCTATATTTCTGTTTGTGTGCCAGTACCATACTGTCTTGATTACTGTAGCTTTGTAGTATAGTTTGAAGTCAGGGAGTGATTCCTCAAGCTCCGTTTTTCTTTCTCAAGATTGCTTTGGCTATTCGGGGTCTTTTGTATTTCCATACGAATTGTAAAAATTTTTGTTCTAATTCTGTGAAGAATGCCATTGGTAGTTTGATAGGGATTGCATTGAATCTGTAGATTGCTTTGGGTAGTATTGTCATTTTCACAATACTGATTCTTCCAATCCAAGAACATGGTATATTTCTCCATCTGTTTATGTCATCTTTGATTTCTTTCATCAGTGTTTTATAGTTTTCCGAGTATAAGTCTTTCGCCTCCTTAGATAGGTTTATTCCTAGGTATTTTATTCTTTTTATTGCGATGGTAAATGGGATTGTTTCCTTAATTTCTCCTGATTTTTCATTGTTAGTGTATAGGAATGCCAGAGATTTCTGTGTATTAATTTTGTATCCTTCAACTTTACCAAATTCATTGATTAGTTTTAGTAGTTTTCTGGTAGCATCTTCAGGCTTTTCTATGTATAGTATCATGTCAGAGGCAAACAGTGACAGTTTTACTTCTTCTTTTCCAATTTGTATTCCTTTTATTTCTTTTTCTTCTCTGATTGCCATGGCTAGGGCTTCCAAAACTATGTTGAATAAGAGTGGCGAGAGTGGACATCCTTGTCTTGTTCCTGATCTTAGTGGAAATGCTTTCAGTTTTTCACCATTGAGTATGATGTTTGCTGTGGGTTTGTCATATATGGGCTTTATTATGTTGAGGTAGGTTCCCTCTATGCCAGTTTTCTGGAGAGTTTTTAACCATAAATTAGTGTTGAATTTTGTCAAAGGCTTTTTCTGCATCTATTAAGATGATCATTTGGTGTTTATTCCTTAATTTGTTGATATGGTGTATCACATTGATTGATTTGTGTATATTGAAGAATCCTTGCATTCCTGGGATAAATCCCACTTGATCATGGCGTATGATCCTTTTAATATGTTGTTAGATTCTGTTTGCTAGTATTTTGTTCAGGACTTTTGCATCTATGTTCATCAGTGATATTGGTCTATAATTTTCTTTTTTTGTGACCTCTTTTTCTGGTTTTGGTATCAGGGTGATGGTGCCTTCGTAGAATAAATTTGGGAGTGTCCCTCTGCAATTTTTTGGAAGAGTTTGAGAAAGGTTGGTGCTAGCTCTTCTCTAAATGTTTGATATAATTCACTTGTGAAGCCATCTGGTCCTGGACTTTTGCTTGCTGGAAGATTTTTTTTTTTTTTTTTTTTTTTTGTGGTATGCGGGCCTCTCACTGTTGTGGCCTCTCCCGTTGCGGAGCACAGGCTCCGGACGCGCAGGCTCAGTGGCCATGGCTCACGGGCCCAGCCGCTCCGCAGCATGTGGGATCTTCCCGGATTGGGGCACGAACCCGTGTCCCCTGCATTGGCAGGCGGATTCTCAACCACTGCACCACCAGGGAAGCCCCTTGCTGGAAGATTTTAAATTACAGTTTCAATTTCATTACTTGTGATAGGTCTGTTTATATTTTCTAATTCTTCCTGGTTCAGTCTTGGAAAACTGTACCTTTCCAAGAATTTGTCCATTTCTTTGTGGTTGTCCATTTTATTGGCATATCGTTCTTTGTAGTAGTTTCTTAATAATCCTTTGTATTTCTGTGGTATTAGTTGTGAGTTCTCCTTTTTCATTTCTAATTTTATTGATTTGCATCCTCTCCCTTTTTTTCTTGATGAGTCTGGCTAAGGGTTTATGCATTTTGTTTATCTTCTTAAAGAACCAGCTTTTAGTTTTATTGATCTTTGCTATTGTTTTCTTGGTTTCTGTTTTGTTTATTTCTGCTTTGATCTTTATGATTTCTTTCCTTCTACTGACTTTGCGTTTTCTTTATCTTCTTTCTCTAGTTGCTTTAGGTGTAAGATTAGATTGTTTATTTGAGATTTTTCTTGTTTCTTGAGGTGAGTTTGAATTGCTATAAACTTCCCTCTTAGAACTGCTTTTGCTGCATCCCATAGGTTTTTGATCATTGTGTTTTCGTTGTCATTTGTTTCTTTGCATTTTTAAATTTTTTCTTTGATTTCTTCAGTGATCTCTTGGTTATTTAATAGGGCACTGTTTAACCTCCATGTATTTGTGTTTCTTACATTTTTTTTCCTGTAATGATTTCCAATCTCATAGTGTTGTGGTCAGAAAAGATGCTTGATATGATTTCAATTTTCTTAAATTTTCCAAGGCTTGCTTTGTGACCCAAGATGTGATCTATCCTGGAGAATGTTCCTTGTGCACTTGAGAAGAAAGTGTATTCTGCCACTTTCGGGTGGAATGTTCTATAAATATCAATTAAATCTATCTGGTCAATTGTGTCATTTGAAGGTTGTGTTTCCTTATTTATTTTCTGTTTGGATGATCTGTCCATTAGTGTAAGTGGGAGGTTAATGTCCCCTATTATTATTGTGTTACTGTCGATTTCCCCTTTCATGGTTGTTAGCATTTTCCTTATGTATTGAGGTGCTCCTATGTTGGGTGCATAAACGCTTATAATTGTTATATCTTCTTCTTGGATTGATCCCTTGATCATTATGTAGTGTCCTTATCTCCTGTAACAGTCTTTATTTTAAAGTCTATTTTGTCTGATACAAGTATTGCTACTCCAGCTTTCTTTTGATTTCCATTTGCGTGGAATGTTTTTCCATCCCTTCACTTTCAGTCTGTATGTGTCCCTAGGTCTGAAGTGGGTCTCTTATATACAGCATACGTATGGGTCTTGCTTTTGTGTCCATTTAGCCAGTCTGTGTCTTTTGGTTGGGGTATTTAATCCATTTACATTCTAGGGTATTATCGATTTGTATGTTCCTATTACCATTTTCTTAATTGTTTGGGGTTTGTTTTTGTGGGTGTTTTTCTTCTCTTGTGTTTCCTGCCTAGAGAAGTTTCTTTAGCATTGGTTGTAAAGCTGGTTTGGTGGTGCTGAATTCTCTTAGTTTTTGCTTGTCTGAAAAGCTTTTGATTTCTCTGTTGAATCTGAATGAGATCCTTGCCAGGTAGAGTAATCTTGGTTGTAGGTTTTTCTCTTTCATTACTTTAAGTATATCCTGCCACTCCCTTCTGGCCTGCAGAGTTTCTGATGATAAATCAGCTGATAACCTTATGGGGATTCCTGTGTATGTTATTTTTTGCTTTTCCCTTGATGCTTTTAATATTTTTTCTTTGAATTTAATTTTTGGTAGTTTGATTAATATTTGTCTTGGTGTGTTTCTCCTGGGATTTATCCTGTATGGGATTCTCTGTGCTCCCTGGACTTGGGTGGCTATTTCCTTTCCCATGTTAGGGAAGTTTTCCACTATAATCTCTTCAAATATTTTCTCAGACCCTTTCTTTTTCTCTTCTTCTTCTGGGACCCCTATAATTCAAATGGTGGTGTGTTTAGTGTTGTCCCAGAGTTCCCTGAGATTGTCTTCAATCCTTCTCATTCTTTTTTCTTTATTCTTCTCCTTGGCAGATATTTCCAGCATTCTGTCTTCACTTATTCGTTCTTCTGCCTCAGTTTTTCTATTATTGGTTCCTTCTAGTGTATTTTTCATTTCAGTTATTGTGTTGTTCATCAGTTTGTTTTTCAGTTTTTCCAGATGTTTGTTAAACATTTCTTGTATGTTCTCAATCCATTCCTCCATTCTATTTCTGAGATTCTGGATCATCTTTATTATCATTACTCTGAATTCTTTTTCAGGTAGATTGCCTATTTCCTCTTCATTTATTTGGTCTTGTAGGTTTTTAACTTGCTGCTTCATTTGTGACATATGTTTTTGTCATTTTTTCTCTTTTTTTTATGAGTGGGATTGTGTTCCTGTCTTACTGGTTATTTGGCCTGAGGCTTCCAACACTGCTGTTTGTAGGCTGTTGGGTACAGCTGGGTCTTGGTGCTGAGATGAGAACCTCTGGGAGACCTCACACCGATGAATATTCCCTGGGGTCTGAGGTTCTCTGTTAGTCCAGTGGTTTGGAGTTGGTGCTCCCACCACAGGAACTTTGGCCTGACCCCCAGCTTGTGAACCAAGATCACGCAAACTGTGCCGGTGGCCAAAAGAAAAAAAAAAGGAGAAAAATAACAAAGTAAGAAATAAGGGCTTCCCTTGTGGTGCAGTGGTTGAGAGTCCACCTGCCAATGCAGGGGACACGGGTTCATGCCCCAGTCTGGGAAGATCCCACATGCCGCGGAGAGGCTGGCCCCGTGAGCCATGGCCGCTGAGCCTGTGCGTCTGGAGCCTGTGCTCTGCAATGGGAGAGGCCACAACAGTGAGAGGCCCGCATACTGCAAAAAAAAAAAAAAAAAAAAGATTAGACTAGGAAACTAACAGGTATGTTAGGAAAAAATATATAGATGAAACAACAATTGGGAGGTAAATCAATAGTAGAAAAGAGGAGGAGAAAAAAAAAGGTGGAAAAGGCCTTGGCTGTGAAGTGCAGGGCCTATGCTTAGTACCCACAGGGCTGAAAAAGGATGGGGGTGTGGGGGAGTGGGGCTTAGGCTCAACAGAACAGAAGAGGCCCAGGTGTGCCACCGACCTCTGGTCTCAGAAGGTCAGGGGGCCCCACCTCGGAACCCAGCAGACTTCCTGGGCTCAAGTCGGCAGGGCAAATGCCCTTGCTCCTCTCCTGCTCCTCCCATCCTGGAGGGCCCCTGTCACCTGCCTCTCCTAATCTCCCTGGCCTCCCTCCTATGCCCCAGGACCCACAAGGCCCATAGGGGGCTTTGGAGGGTGGGGGACTGGCCTGGGAGCTCAGCAGGCTACCCGTGCCCAGTGGGTGGGGCAAACTCCCTCTGCTCCTTTCCTGCTCCTCTGGTCATGGAGGGCCCCTCCCGTTTGCCTCTCCTGTTCTGTCCCAGCCTCCCTTCTACACTCCCAGGACCAACCCAGCCTGGAGGGGACCTCTGAGGACATAGGATCCAACCCAAGAGCAGGGCAGGCTTCCCTGGCCAATTGGGCAGGGGAAACGCTGGGCCCACTCCCCCCCCAATCCAAGCCCCCCAGGGTCCCTCCAGGCGTGGGAACCCCTCCGCCCTCTCAGCCACCCCTCAGGAGTGCCGGTTCCTGTCTGGCCTCTGCTTCTCCTCCTGCCTCAGTCGCCCCCCTGGTCCTACTGGTTCACTTGGGGGTTCTTCCCATCTCCTTGGGCATCGGGGTCCCCCACCAGCGTCTGGCAGGCACCCTAGCTGTGGGGAGACATGAACTCTGCGTCTTCCCACACTGCCATCTTGATTCCTCCCTATAGTTATTATAAAACAAAATATTTGCTATATTCTTTGTGTTGTACAATATATCCTTGTATCTTATTTTATACCTAATAATTTGTACCTCTTAATTCCTTACCACTTTATTGCCTCTCCCCACTTCCCTCTCCCTACTGGTAACCACTAGTTTGTTCTCTGTTAGTGAGTCTGCTTCTTTTTGTTATATTCAATAGTTTGTTGTATTTTTTAGATTCCACATACAAGTGATATAATACAGTATTTGTCTTTGTCTGTCTGACTTATTTCACTTAGCATAATGTCTTCCAAGTCCATCCATGTTGTTGCAAATGGCAAAATCTCCTTTTTCTATGGCTGAATAGTATTCCATTATTTATACATATATATGTTATATATAACATATATTGTATGTATGTTATATATAATGTATATACTATATATATTCCACATCTTTTTTTTTTTGGCTGCGTTGGGTCTTTGTTGCTGTGCATGGGCTTTCTCTAGTTGTGGCAAGCAGGGGCTACTCTTTGTTGTAGCACACAGGCTTCTCATTTCGGTGGCTTCTCTCTTGTTGCAGAGCATGGGCTCTAGGCATGCGGGCTTCAGTAGTTGCAGCACACGGGCTCAGTAGTTGTGGCAAGTGGGCTCAGTAGTTGCAGCACACAGGCTCTAGGGTGCATGGGCTTCAGTAGTTGTGGCATGTGGGCTCTAGAGCACAGGCTCAATAGTTGTGGCACAATGGCCTTAGTTGCTCAGTGGCATGTGGGGTCTTCCCAGGCCAGGGATTGAACCTGTGTCCTCTGCATTGGCAGGCGAATTCTTAACCATTGTGCCACCAGGGAAATCCCATACCACATCTTCTTTATCCATTCATCTGTTGATGGACATTTAGGTTGCTTCTGTATATGATTCTTTTATATGAATAGGTAAAACCATAGAGACAGAAAGCAGATTAGAGGTTACCAAGGGATGCAGATGGAATGGGGGAAATGGAGAGTGATTACTTAATGGGTATGGGGTGTTTTTATGTGGTGATGAAAAGGGTTTTGAAACTAGAGAGGCTTATCAACTCTATGCACAGTGCACAACATTGTGAATATACTAAATACTATTGAGTTGTAATGGTCAAACTAAAGTGGTTAATTTTATGTTAGGTGAATTTCACCTCATAAAAAGAGAAAAAAAAGTTTCTTCATAGAAAGAGTTTACTAAGGCTTTTTGTTGTGGGAAGGTTATTCCCACGGAGGAAGGCTGAGGAGTAGGGACACCAGGGAGGTGAATTTGGCAGCGGCTTTTGGAAGAAGAGTCAATGGTTGGCTCAGACAGTGTCGCAAGAACTTATACCCTGAGCAGCATGAACCACAAAGCAGGGCTGGTTAGCCTCCCATTTACCTGCCAGGCGTGACACAGAAGGGTTTTGTACTCCTAGCCTGAGCTGAAAGATGGGGAGTCTCACTTCTATCACACAAATAAGCATAGTCAACTAAGGAAAAACAGAGTCACACACTGCCTAGTGATCAGTAAGTAAAAACCCTGGATGCTCAAAACTGTTCTTGAAAGTCGACTAAAACCATCTTGAAGTATGTATGTCCATATGGTTCTGTGTATACAATCTTACATAGAATAATCTTTGGCACACCTGCTTTTGAGAACCATTGACTAAACTAAGAGAACAAAAGGAGAAGTCTGCAATTAGATACTGGGACATTCTGACCACTGTATCTTGAAGAGAACTCCTAAGTCCCTGGAGGTAAAGGGGTTGGGTGGAGAATTCTAATGTGCTTTGACCTGCTTACAGACTTTACTCCTTTCCAGTTTTCACATTAAGACTCTATAACAGGGGTCCCCAACCCCCAGTCCACGGACAGGTACTGGTACAGGTCCATGGCCTGTTAGGAAGTGGGCCACACAGCAGGAGGTGAGCGGCAGGTGAGCAAGCAAAACTTCATCTGTATTTACAGCCGCTCCCCCTTGCTTGCATTACCGCCTGAGCTCCACCTCCTGTCAGATCAGTGGTGGCATTAGATTCTCACAGGAGTGGGAACCCTACTGTGAACTGCGCATGCAAGGGATCTAGGTTGCGCGCTCCTTATGAGAATCTAATGCCTGATGATCTGAGGTGGAGCTGAGGTGGTGATGCTAGCACTGGGGAGCGGCTGTAAATACAGATTATCATTAGCAGAGAGGTTTGACTGCACAGAGGCCATAATAAATCAATTGCTTGCAGACTAATATCAAAACCCTATCAGTGAGTGGCAAGTGACAAGTAAGCTGCATCTTACGGAGTAGACTGGACATAAGCAGAATGCTTTGGGTGTCACTGTCTCCCATCACCCCCAGATGGGACCATCTGGTTTCAGGAAAACAAGCCCAAGGCTGCCACTGATTTTTCATTATGGTGAATTATATAATTATTTCATTATACATCACAATGTAATAATAATAGAAATAAAGTACACAATAAATGTAATGCAGTTGAATCATCCTGAAACCATTCCTACCCCTGCACCCCAGTCTGTGGAAAAATTGTCTTCCACAAAACTGGTCCCTCCCTGCTGCCAAAAAGTTGGGGACCGCTGCTCTATAACATTAGTTCAGTTAGTGAATTCGTCTGTGGCTGTGAGGACTAAATGAGATAATAAAGACATTAGATTTGCTGCTGGATTTATATCTAAATTGTGCTTGGTCAGAGCCACATGTGTACTATCTCATAAGTTTTGTATTCTGCTCATTTATTTAAAAACGTTTTATTATATGAATGCTCATAAAGAATGACTATAGAAAGAAATTACTCGAGTCCCAAAATTCCATATATTCATTGTTAGCCTTGTCTCCTTTGTTGGGTTTTGTGAGTTTACTATGTACTCAGCTTTCTATTTCTTTTAACATCAAAACACATTCTGAATCTGCAAACATTAGAATGACTTTAGTATCTCATTAAGTGGACAAACCACTATTTACTTAGCCAGTTCTCTGTAGTTGGACATTAAGATTAGTTTTCTCATTAACAAATAATGTGATGACGATATTTTTGCATAAGGATTATTCTATATTTAGAATAATTTAAAAAGGAATCTCTGAGTGAAAGGATGTCAGTGTTTATTTGTTTTTTGTGTGTGTTTGTTTTTTTGTGTGTGTGGTTCGTGGGCCTCTCACTGTTGTGCCTCTCCCGTTGCGGAGCACAGGCTCCAGATGGGCAGGCTCAGTGGTCATGGCTCACGGGCCCAGCTGCTGCGCGGCATGTGGGATCTTCCTGGACCGGGGCACGAACCCGTGTCTCCTGCATTGGCAGGCGGACGCTCAACCACTGCACCACCAGGGAAGCCTGGATGTCAGTATTTTAATTAACTTAACACTTGAGTCGATTTACTCTGTTATATAACAGACACAACTACACTTTTCACAACATGCTCCTTGGAACTGATAATTATCATTCAGAAGAAAAACACTTTTCTAGTTTGACTGCTGAAAAATGATATATTATTGTTTTTAAAATTTTAAAGTAAGGATGTATTTTTAAGTTATTTCCTCTTTTGTGTATTATCTTAAAAATAAACTTCTGTGGGCTTCCCTGGTGGTGCAGTGGTTGAGAATCCGCCTGCCGATGCAGGAGACACGGGTTCGTGCCCTGGTCCGGGAAGATCCCACATGCCGCGGAGCAACTAAGCCCGTGAGCCATGGCCGCTAGGCCTGCGTGTCCGGAGCCTGTGCTCTGCAACGGGAGAGGCCACAACAGTGAGAGGCCCGCATACCGCAAAAACAAACAAACAAACAAACAAACAAAAAAACTTCTGTGATAGACATTTTTCCATGTTATTACATAAATCTTCATAATGATGACCGAATGTACATTTAGTGAGTGTAACATAACTTGGTCATTTTTCTTATTTGGGAAATTCATAGTATCTCTGATTTTCTATGACTTCAAATCAGGCAGTAATGAATATTTTATGTAGAAATATTTTTTTCTTTGGATTTTCTAAGTTTTTAGGAGCAATATTCATGATTCAAAGGCAGGCAATAGAAAGAAAGACACTCTCACCAAATGAATCCAGGTGTATGCATCAAAGATCTATGGAAAGCTATGTATGAGGAATTGGCCAGTTCAGTTGCCTGTGGGGAAAGGACCCTAGTTCAAGGGGAAAAGGAATGGATGGGAGAGTTTCCACTCTATTCCATTTAGAACTTTAAAAATATTGAACCGTGTGAGTGCACTACCTAGTTAAAAAAAAATAAGTACATTTTAAAAATTAACAATGGTAAAATAATGAATGTACTTAAGAAATAAATCCACCAGGAGGCAGCATTGCTCTGTCAGGAGGAAGGAAACGCAGCAAATGTGTGGGCTCAGTCTTATTCATGGATGCTTGGATTGTGGGTTGGATTTTTTCTTCCTAACCTTCTGTATTTTCTAATTTTCTACAAACACCTATACAGAAATAAAATACACTTTAAGGAAAGAAGGAGGTGTCAAGCCCTGCCCCTCTTTAGCTGTAGGGCCATACCTTTGTCCATGTTTATAAATTCCTAAAAGTAAGGTTACTGAGGGAGGGGGGGCTACATTTAAAATGTTGATAGACCTACCAGGTAGCCTTCCAGTGGTATCACCCTACACCACTCATAATGGTGTATGCAGGTACCAACACAGTGTATTGTTACAGTGTTAGAGCTTGTTCAATTTAATTTTAATTTAAGTTAAAAATATCTCCTTGTTTTAATTAGTATATATTTAGCTATAAGGGACATTAGTTATGTTTTCATATATTTAGAAGCAATTTACATTTATTTTTCTGTGAACTGCTTCCTTCACCCTACTGAAGGCTGGGAATTTGTCCATGTTTTTTTCCCACTGGTCTGTGCACTGAACACATGTTGTTGAATAAATGAATGATGAGTAACTTTTCTGAGCTCACATTCCTCATCTATAAAATGCGGATGCGTCTTCTTGTTGCTTCATGGGGGACAGGATTGAGCCTTCCGCCAAGTTCAGTTTGGATATCTGAGACTGATGACCCTGTACATGCACCACAAGTGTTTGAAAGGATTTATTATAGCCATAATGAGGCTTTCTGGGGAGAGCAGGGCAGGGTCCCAAGCAGGCCTGAAAATGGCTTGAGAGAGTCAGGTGGGGCGACTGTCCCATTTCACTGTGCTTGCTGGGGTGGGGGGCTGTGGTAAGGTCCTACAGAAGGGCCAAGGCATGTATGGCTTAGACATCCCACAGGTGCCAAGAGAGAGCACCCAAGGCTTTCTTAAGAACTTGAAAGCTGTCAGCAGTCAAACAGCAAAAATAAGTAGGCTCTGGTATTACAGGATGAAGAACCTCATCTCACTGAAGATTAAATGAGGTAATATACATAATAAGGTTGCTGCAGAGGAAGTGGTTAATGAATGTTTGCCATTTTTATTGTTATTCTTGAGTCTTTCAATTCTAGTTTTGTAAGGAATTTTTTTCTTTTGAGTATAACCTTAGAATTTTTTTTTTTTTTCTGGAGTGAGATCTATAGTTACAGAGTTTGTTTACTCTTACGTATCACATGGCTTACTTGTCTTTGTTTCATCCCACTGAACCAGGTACAGGGCTTTGCATGAAATCAAAGAAAGGGCATGCTTGTTTCCAGAATCCTCATATTGAGGGTCACGCACAGTGCTGGGTGCTTCATACATGTCATGTCAGGGAATGCTAGTTGACACGAATGAAAGAAAATATCCCTGGGGTATGGGCTGGGGAGGCTGACTGGTAAAGCTGAATATGTGCATATCCACTCTTAGATATATACCCAACAGAAATGCTGACATATGCTCACAAGAAAACACGTACAGGAAAAGCATATAGTGATTCTCTTCATAATAGCCCAAAGTGTACAAATATCCATCAACAATACAACAAATAAATTGTAGTATATCCACACATTGGAATATTGCACATCAAGGAGTATGAAAGATACACACAGTAACACAAATATGGATGAATCTTCTATAAAAATGTCAAGTGACAGAAGCCAAGACCAATCACAAAATACATACTGTGTTATTCCACTCATATGAAAGGCAAAAACTAACCTCTGCTTCCACAATCTAGGATAATGGTTACCTTTAGAGGGGGCACAAAGGGAGATTCTAGGTTGCTTGGTAATGTTCTGTTTTTTGATTTGGGTGCTGGGTGGGTTTAGTTTGTGAAAATTCAGCAAGCTGCACATATGAATGCATTTCTGTGTGTATGTTAAGATCCTACAAAAAATTTTAAAAAATCCTTATTGGGGAAAATCTGAAAGGAAACTTGTCATGTTAACTGTGGTAGTGTCTCAGTGATGAGATTCTGGCAGGTATTTTTCTCTTCTTTTCCTGTATGTTCCTAATTTACAACAATTTATTCAAAATTTTTAATTGAATGCCTACTATGTACTAGGCACTGTTCAATTCAACTCTGCTGGATATACAAAAGTGAACAAAATAGAATTCTCTGTACTTGATGAGCTAACATCCTAACTAAAAGGGGAAGATGGACAATAAATAATAAACATGCAAATAAATAATTGCTTTGGAGAAAAGGAAATCAGGACGAGGGAGATGGCGAGTGCTATGAGTATGGTGCTATTTAATTAGGTTGGTCAGAAAAGCCCTACTGATAAAGAGCAATTTGAGCAGAAACCTGTTGGATGTAAGGGAGCAAGTCATGCAGAAAATGTTGGGGATTGAGAAGGATTCTAGGTGGAGGGCACAGCAACTGCAAAGGCACTGAGGTTGGAATGTATTTTTCAGAGACTATCAAGAAAGTCACAGGCCACTTATCAATTGACTGCATCTCAAGTCCTTTTTGACAGCTGGCATGATTTTAACATTTGTCACTGGAGGGTGCTGGAGACATTGCAGAAGAAGAGGGCTTTCTTTTCTGGTTCTGCTGTGCTCTCAGCCCACTTCTCCAGGGAAGATGGCTTCTTTAGCACTGCCTCCTGCAGTGCACATTGGCCATCAGCACCCAGCGACCAGCAGCTTCCCCTGGCACCTGTCTTGGGTGGTTCTGTACAGAATGCCTCTGGGGAGATACCTCACCATGAATGGCTTTCCCTGGCCATTGCTAGAGGGCAGATTCCCAGCAGCTTCCACTGGTGAGGACCACGGTGACTCCTCTGCCATCTGTAGAACCACAGCATGCCCTCTCCAGCTGAGCTTAATCTCAACCTCGTTTGGGGCTGGGGAGTGGGCTCTTTTTTGGGCTCTCTCAGGCCTAGGGTTAGAAGCTGCTCCTTAAATATGAAACCCCTGTATTTTTTGGTGTTCTCCAACCCCTGATTACTCCAACCCCATGTTATGGTCAATAACTCTTTGTATTAAACTTTCCCCATGCACATTACTGATGGTTTCTGTCTCATGAATAGACCCTGACTGACACAGTCAGCCTGGCTCTAAAGGAGTGGTTGAGTAAGAGGATGGAGGAGATGAAGTTAGAGAGCAGCTAGGGGCCCTGAAGGACACTTGTTTTCACTCGGAGTGGGAGGAGATTGGAGCAAAGGAATGACATGACATGACAGATTTTGGAAGCTTCCTTCTGGTTGCTTAGAGAAGGGAAAACTCATTGTTTTGACTTGCATTTCTCTAATATTTAGTGATGTTGAACATCTTTTCATTTATCTGTTAGCCATCTATATGTCTTTTATTCAGGTATTCAGCCCATTAAAAAATTTTTTTTAGTATTGAGTTGTATGAACTGTTCACATATCTTGGATATTAACTCCATGTCAGTCATATCATTTGAAAATATTTTCTGCAATTCCACTGGTTGTCTTTTTGTTTTGTTGATGGTTTTGTTGAAACCATCAACAAAACAAAAATCAAAAAGCTTTTAAAAGCAAAGGCGCAAGAGGGAAGAGATATGGGAACATATGTATATGTATAACTGATTCACTTTGTTGTAAAGCAGAAACTAACACACAATTGTAAAGCAATTATACTCCAATAAAGATGTTTTTTAAAAAAGCAAAGGCTTTTAAGTGTAATAATGTCCCATTAGTTTATTTTTGTTTTTATTATTTTTGCCTTAGGAGACAGTTCCAAAAAATGTTGCTATGATTTTGTGTCAAAGGGTGTCCTGCCTATGTTCTCTTCTAGGAGTTTTATGGTTTCAAGTCTTACATTTACTCTTTAAACCACTTTGAATTTATTTTTGTATATGATGTGAGGAAATGTTGTAATCACATTGTTTTACATGTAGCTGTCCAGTTTTCCCAGAACAATTTAATGAAGAGATAGTAAGTTAGAGAGCAGCTAGGGACCCTGAAGGACCCTAGCTTTTCTCCATTATATATTATTGCCTCCTTTGTTGTAGATTAATTGACCATAGGAACATGGGTTTATTTCTGGGCCTCTATTTTGTTCCATTGATCTATGTGTCTGGTTTAGTGCCAGTACTATGCTGTTTTGATTATGGTAGCTTTGTAGTATAGTATGAACTCTGGGAAAGTGATATTCCAGCTTTGTTCTTTTTCTCAATATTGCTTTGGCAATTCGGGTATTTTTGTGGTTCCATATGAATTTTAGGATTATTTGTTCTAGTTCTATGAAAAATTTCATGGTATTTTGATAAGAATTGCATTAAATCTGTAGATTGCTTTGTGTAGTATGGCCATTTTAACAATATTAATTCTTTGAATCTAAGGGCATGGGATATCTTTCCATTTCTTTGTATTGTCTTCAATGTCTTTCATTAGTGTTTTATAGTTTTCAGAGTATAGGTCTTTCACCTCCTTGGCTAAATTTATTACTAGGTATTTTATTCTTTTTGATGCAATTTTAAATGAAAATTTATAAAACTTTCTGATAGTTCATTATTAGTATATAGAAACAACAGATTTCTGTATATTAACCTTGTATCCTGCTACTTTGCTGAATTAATGTATTAGTTCTAATAGTTTTTGAGTGGAGACTTTAGGGCTTTCTATATAAAGTATCATGTAATCTGCAAATAGTGACAGTTTTACTTCCTCCATTCCAATTTGGATGCCTTTTATCTCTTCTTCTTGTCTGATTTCTTTGGCTAGGACTTCCAATATTATGTTAAACAGAAGTGGTGAGAGTGGGCATCCTTGTCTTTTCCTAAATTTAGAGGAAAGGCTTTCATATTCTACCATTGAGTATGATACTGGCTGTGGGCTTGTCATAAATGGCCTTTATTATGTTGAGATATGTTCCCTCTATACCCACTTTGATGAGAGTTTTTATCAGGAATGAGTGTTGAATTTTGTCAAATACTTTTTCTGCATCTATTGAGATGATTGTGTGATTTTTATCCTTCCTTTTGTTAATGTGGTGTATCACATTGATTTGTGAATTTTTAAAAATAAATAAATAAATAAATTTATTTATTTATTTATGGCTGCATTTGGTCTTCATTGCTGTGTGTGGGCTTTCTCTAGTTGTGGCGAGTGGGGGCTACTATTTGTTGCGGTAGGTGGGCTTCTCACTGCAGTGGCTTCTCTTGTTGCGGAGCATGGGCTCTAGGCACATGGGCTTCAGTAGTTGTGGCATGCAGGCTCAGTAGTTATGGCTCGCAGGCTCTAGAGCACAGGCTCAGTAGTTGTGGTGCCCAGGCTTAGTTGCTCCACAACATATGGGATCCTCCATGACCAGGGCTCAAACCCGTGTCCCCTGCATCGGCAGGCGGACTCTCAACCACTGTGCCACTGGGGAAGCCCAATTTGTGAATGTTGAACCATCCTTGTGTTCCTGGAATAAATCCAACTTGATCATTATGTATCATCCTTTTTATATTTTGTTGGATTTTATTTGCTAATATTTTGTTGAGGATTTATGCATCAATATTCATCCAAGATGTTGGCCTGTAATTTTTTTTTAAATAGTGTCTTTGGCTTTGGTATCAGGGTAATGGTGGTGTTGTAGAATGATTTTGGGATTGTTCTGTCCTCTTCAATTTTTTGGAATAGTTTAAGAAGGATAGGTATTAGTTCTTCTTTATATGTTTGGTAAAATTTCCCTGTGAAGGGCTTCCCTGATGGCTAGTGGTTAAGAATCCGCCGGCCAATGCAGGGGACATGGGTTCAAGCCCTGGTCTGGGAAGATCCCACATGCCGCAGAGCAACTAGGCCTGTGTGCCACAACTGCTGACCCTGTGCTCTAGAGCCCGCGAGCTACAATTACTGAAGCCCACGTGCCTAGAGCCCATGCTCCACAACAGGAGAAGCCACCGCTATGAGAAGCCCGTGAACCACAATGAAGAGTGGCCCCTGCTCGCCACAACTAGAGAAGGCCCATGCACAGCAACGAAGACCCAATGCAGCCAAAAAAAAAAAATATTTTTCTCTGTGAAGCCTTAAGCCCTGGACTTTTGTTTGCCGGGAGTTTTAAATTTTTTTATTTATTTGTATTTTTTATTACAAATTCAATTTTACTACTAGTGAGTGGTTTGTTCAAATTGTTTATTCTTGATTCCGTCTTGTCAGGTTGTATGTTTCTAGAAATTTGTCCATTTCTTCTAGGTTGTCCAATTTGTTGGCATACAACTATTTGTAGTATATTCTCTTATGGTTTTTGTATCTCTGTGATATTGGTTGTTATTTCTCCTCTTTCATTCTTATTTTATTTACTTGAGTCCTCTCTTTTCTTCTTGGTGAACCTGGCTAAAGGTTTATCAATTTTTTCTTTAAAAAAGAACAGATCTTGGTTTCACTAATCTTTTCTATTTTTTTGACCTCGATTTTATTGATTTCCTATCTGATCTTTATATTTCCTTCCTTCTGCTGATGTTGGGCTTTGTTCTTTTTCTAATTCTTTTAGGGTGTAGGTTATGTTGTTTGAGATTTTTCTTGTTTCATGAGGAAGGCTTGTATCACTGTAAACTCCCCTCTTAGAACTGATTTTGCTGCATCCCATAGATTCTGGAGTGTTGTGCTTCTATTTTCATTTGTCTTGGGGTATTTTTCTGATTTCCCCTTTGATCTCTTCATTGACCTATTGGTTTTTTAGTAGCATGTTGTTTAGTCTTCACATGTTCGTTCTTTTCCCATTTTTCTTTCTGTAGTTGATTTATAGTTTCATACCATTGTGATTGGGAAAAAAATGCTTGATATAATTTCTATCCTCTTAAATTTGTTGAGACTTGTTTTGTGGCCCAGCATGTGATCTATCCTGGAGAATGTTCCATGTGCACTTGAAAAGAATGCATATTTTGCTGCTTTTGGATGTAATGTCCTGTAGTTATCTATTAAATCCAGCTGGTCTATTGTATCATTTAAGACCACTGTTGCCTTTTTGATTTTCTGTCTGGATGATCTGTCCATTGATGTAAGTGGGATATTAAAGTCCCCTACTATTATTGTATTATTGTTAGTTTCTTCCTTAATGTCTGTATTTGCTTTACATATCTAGGTGCTCCTGTATTGGATGCATATATGTTAAGGAGTGTAATATCCATTTCTTGTATTGATTCCTTTATTATTACCTAATGATTTTCTTGGTCTTTTGTTATAGCCTTTGTTTTAAAGTCTGTTTTGTCTGATATAAGTATTGCCACCCTTCTTGTCATTTCCATTTGCATGAAATATTTTCTTTTCATCCCCTTACTTTCAGTTGTGTGTGTGTGTGTCTTTGTCTCTGAAGTGAATCTCTTGTAGGCATGATATTGAAGGGCCTTGTCTTTTTTTTAAAAAAATCCAATCAGCAACCCTATGTCTTTTGAGTGCAGCATTTAGTCTACTAACATTTAAAACAATTATTGATGGGTCTTTACTTTTTGCCATTTTATTACTTGTTTTCCAGTTGTTTTTGTAATTCTTTTATTTGTTTCTTCTTCTTTTAGTTCTTCCAAACAAAGACAATTTTCTTTGGTAGTATGCTTATGTTCCTTTGTTTTTGCTTTTTGTGTATCTATCATACGTGCTTTTTTCTTTTGTATTTTTGAATTTTATTTTATTTATGTTTTTATACAGCAGGTTCTTATTAGTCATCAATTTTATACACAGCACTGTATACATGTCAATCCCAATCGCCCAATTCATCACACCACCCCCCCCCACCCACCTGCCACTTTCCCCCCTTGCTGTCCATATGTTTGTTCTGTACATCTGTGTCTCAATTTTTGCCCTGCAAACCAGTTCATCTGTACCATTTTTCTAGGTTCCACATATATGCGTTAATATACGATATTTGTTTTTTCCTTTCTGACTTACTTCACTCTGTATGACAGTCTTTAGACCCATCCATGTCTCAACAAATGACCCAATTTCTTTCCTTTTTATGGCTGAGAAATATTCCATTGTATATATGTACCACATCTTTATCCATTCATCTGTCGATGGGCATTTAGGTTGATTCCATGACCTGGCTATTGTAAATAGTGCTGCAGTGAACATTGGGATGCATGTGCCTTTTTGAATTATGGTTTTCTCTGGGTATATGCCCAGTAGTGGGATTGCTGGATCACATGGTAATTCTATTTTTAGTTTTTTAAGGAACCTCCATACTGTTCTCTATAGTGGCTGTATCAATTTACATTCCCACCAACAGTGCAAGAGGGTTCCCTTTCCTCCACACCCGTTCCAGAATTTGTTGTTTGTAGATTTTCTGATGATTCCCATTCTAATTGGTATGAGGTGATACCACATTGTAGTTTTGATTTGCATTTCTCTAATAAGTAGTGATGTTGAGCAGCTTTTCATGTGCTTCTTGGCCATCTGTATGTCTTCTTTGGAGAAATGTCTATTTAGGTCTTCTGCCCATTTTTGGATTGGGTTTTTTTTTTTTTTTTTTTTTTTTTTTTTTTGGTGGTACGTGGGTCTCTCACTGCTGTGGCCTCTCCTGTTGCAGATCACAGGCTGCAGACACGCAGGCTCAGCAGCCATGGCTCATGGGCCCAGCTGCTCCGCGGCATGTGGGATCCTCCCGGACCAGGGCATGAACCCGTGTCCCCTGCATCGGTAGGCAGACTCTCAACCACTGCGCCACTAGGGAAGCCCTGTTTTTTTAAAATATTGAGCTGCATGAGCTGTTTATATATTTTGGAGATTAATCCTTTGTCTGTTGATTCATTTGCAAATATTTTCTCCCATTCTGAGGGTTGTCTTTTGGTCTTGTTTATGGTATCCTTTGCTGTGCAAAAGCTTTTAAGTTTCATTAGGCCCCATTTGTTTATTTTTGTTTTTATTTCCATTACTCTAGGAAGTGGATCAAAAAAGATCTTCCTGTAATTTATGTCAAAGCGTGTTCTTCCTATGTTTTCCTCTAAGAGTTTTATAGTGTCTGGTCTTACATTTAGGTCTCTAATCTATTTAGAGTTTATTTTTGTGTATGGTGTTAGGGAGTGTTCTAATTTCATTCTTTTACATGTAGCTGTCCAGTTTTCCCAGCACCACTTATTGAAGAGACTGTCTTTTCTCCATTGTACTTCCTTGCCTCCTTTGTCATAGATTAGTTGACCATAGGTGCGTGGGTTTATCTCTGGGCTTTCTATCTTGTTCCATTGGTCTATGTTTCTGTTTTTGTGCCAGTACCATATGGTCTTGATTACTGTATCTTTGTAACATAGTCTAAATTCAGGGAGTCTGATTCCTCCAGCTCCATTTTTTTCCCTCAGGACTGCTTCAGGGTCTTTTGTGTCTCCATACAAATTTTAAGATTTTTTGTTCTAGTTCTGTAAAAAATGTCATTGGTAATTTGATAGGGATTGCATTGAATCTGTAGATTGCTTTGGGTAGTATAGTCATTTTTCACAATATTGATTCTTCCAATCCAAGAACATGGTATATCTCTCCATCTGTTTGTATCATCTTTTTTTGTGTGTGTGGTTATAACATCTTTATTGGAATATAACTGTTTTACAATAGTGTGTTAGTTTCTCCTTTACAACAAAGTGAATCAGTTATACATATACATATGTTCCAATATCTCTTCCGTCTTGCGTCACCCTCTCTCCTACCCTCCCTATCCCACCCCTCTAGGTGGTCACAAAGCACAGAGGTGATCTCCCTGTGCTATGCGGCAGCTTCCCACTAGCTATCTAATTTACATTTGGTAGTGTATATATATCCCTGCCACTCTCTCACTTCCTCACAGCTTACTCTTCCCCCTCCCCATATCCACAAGTCCATGCACTAGTAAGTCTGTGTTTTATTCCCATCCTACCACTAATCTCTTCATAACACATTTTTTTTTCTTAGAGTGCATATATATGTGTTAGCATACGGTATTTGTTTTTCTCCCTCTGACTTACTTCATTCTGTATGACAGACTCCAGGTCTATCCACCTCATTACAAATAACTCAGTTTCATTTCCTTTTATGGCTGAGTAATATTCCATTGTATATATGTGCCACACCTTCTTTATCCATTCATCTGTTGATGGACACTTAGGTTGCTTCCATGTCCTGGCTATCATAAATAGAGCTGCAACGAACATTTTGGTACATGTCTGTTTATGAATTATGGTTTTCTCAGGGTATATGCCCAGTAGTGGGATTGTGGGGTCATATGGTAGTTCTATTTGTAGTTTTTTAAGGAACCTCCATACTGTTCTCCATAGTGGCTGTATCAATTTACATTCCCACCAGCACTGCAAGAGGGTTCCCTTTTCTCCACACCCTCTCCAGCATTTATTGTTTCTAGAGTTTTTGATGATGGCCAATCTGACCGGTGTGAGATGATATCTCATTGTAGTTTTGATTTGCATTTCTCTAATGATTAATGATGTTGAGCATTCTTTCATGTGTTTGTTAGCAATCTGTATATCTTCTTTGGAGAAATGTCTATTTAGTTCTTCTGCCCATTTTTGGATTGGGTTGTTTGTTTTTTTGTTATTGAGCTGCATGAGTTGCTTATAAATTTTGGAGATTAATCCTTTGTCAGTTGCTTCATTTGCAAATATTTTCTCCCATTCTGAGGGTTGTATTTTGGTCTTCTTTATGGTATCCTTTGCTGTGCAAAAGATTTTAAGTTTCATTAGGTCCCATTTCTTTATTTTTGTTTTTATTTCCATTTCTCTAGGAGATGGGTCAAAAAGGATCTTGCTGTGATTTATGTCATAGAGTGTTCTGCCTATGTTTTCCTCTAAGAGTTTGATAGTGTCTGGCCTTACATTTAGGTCTTGAACCCATTTTGAGTTTATTTTTGTGTGTGGTGTTAGAGAGTGTTCTAATTTCATACTTTTACATGTAGCTGTCCAGTTTTCCCAGCGCCACTTATTGAAGAGACTGTCTTTTCTCCACTGTATATCCTTCCCTCCTTTATCAAAGATAAGGTGACCATATGTGTGTGGGTTTATCTCTGGGCTTTCTATGCTGTTCCATTGATCTATATTTCTGTTTGTGTGCCAGTACCATACTGTCTTGATTACTGTAGCCTTGTAGTATAGTCTGAAGTCAGGGAGCCTGATTCCTCCTGCTCCATTTTTTGTTCTCAAGATTGCTTTGGCTATTCGGGGTCTTTTGCGTTTCCATACAAATTGTGAAATTTTTTGTTCTAGTTCTGTAAAAAATGCCAGTGGTAATTTGATAGGGATAGCATTGAATCTGTAGATTGCTTTGGGTAGTAGAGTCATTTTCACAATGTTGATTCTTGCAATCCAAGAACAGGGTATATTTCTCCACCTATTTGTATCATCTTTAATTTCTTTCATCAGTGTCTTATAGTTTTCTGCATACAAGTCTTTTGTCTCCTTAGGTAGGTTTATTCCTAGATATTTTATTCTTTTTGTTGCAATGGTAAATGGGAGTGTTTTCTTAATTTCACTCTCAGAGTTTTCATCATTAGTGTATAAGAATGCCAGAGATTTCTGTGCATTAGTTTTGTATCCTGCTACTTTACCAAATTCATTGATTAGCTCTAGTAGTTTTCTGGTAGCATCCTTAGGATTCTCTATGTATAGTATCATGTCATCTGCAAACAGTGACAGCTTTACTTCTTCTTTTCCTATTTGGATTCCTTTTATTTCTTTATTTACTCTGATTGCTGTGGCTGGAACTTCGAAAACTAGGTTGTGGTGAGAGTGGGCAACCTTGTCTTGTTCCTGATCTTAGTGGAAATGGTTTCAGATTTTCACCATTGAGAATGATGCTGGCTGTGGGTTTGTCATATATGGCCTTTATGATGTTGAGGAAAGTTCCCTGTACGCCTACTTTCTGCAGAGTTTTTATCATAAATGGGTGTTGAATTTTGTCAAAAGCTTTCTCTGCATCTATTGAGATGATCATATGGTTTTTCTCCTTCAGTTTGTTGATATGGTGTATCACGTTGATTGATTTGTGTATATTGAAGAATCCTTGTATTCCTGGAACAAACCCCACTTGATCATGGTGTATGATCCTTTTAATGTGCTGTTGGATTCTGTTTGCTAGTATTTTGTTGAGGATTTTTGCATCTATGTTCATCAGTGATATTGGTCTGTAATTTTCTTTTTTTGTAGTATCTTTGTCTGGTTTTGGTATCAGGGTGATGTTGGCTTCATAGAATGACTTTGGGAGTGTTCCTCCCTCTGCTATCTTTTGCAAGAGTTTGAGAAGGATAGGTGTTAGCTCTTCTCTAAATGTTTGATAGAATTCGCCTGTGAAGCCATCTGGACCTTGGCTTTTGTTTGTTGGATGATTTTTAATCACAGTTTCATTTTCAGTGCTTGTGATTGGTCTGTTCATATTTTCTATTTCTTCCTGGTTCAGTCTCGGCAGGTTGTGCATTTCTAAGAATTTTTCCATTTCTTCCAGGTTGTCCATTTTATTGGCATACAGTTGCTTGTAGTAATCTCTAATAAGCTTTTGTATTTCTGCAGTGTCAGTTGTTACATCTCCTTTTTCATTTCTAATTCTATTGATTTGAGTCTTCTCCCTTTTATTCTTGAGGAGTATGGCTAATGGTTTATCAATTTTATTTATCTTCTCAAAGAACCAGCTTTTACTTTTATTGATCTTTGCTATTGTTTCCTTCATTTCCTTTTCATTTATTTCTGATCTGATCTTTATGATTTCTTTCCTTCTGCTAAATTTGGGGGTTTTTTGTTCTTCTTTCTCTAACTGCTTTAGGTGCAAAGTTAGGTTGTTTATTTGAGATGTTTCCTGTTTCTTACGGTATGATTGTATTGCTATAAACTTCCCTCTTATAACTGCTTTTGCTGTATCCCATAGGTTTTGGGTCATCGTGTCTCCATTGTCATTTGTTTCTAAGGACTTTTTGATTTCCTCTTTGATTTCTTCAGTGATCACTTCGTTATTAAGTAGTGTATTGTTTAGCCTTCACGTGTTTGTATTTTTTACATATCTTTTCCTGTAATTGATATCTAGTCTCATAGCGTTGTGGTCGGAAAAGATACTTGATATGATTTCAATTTTCTTAAATTTGCCCAATATATGATCTATCCTGGAAAATGTTCCATGAGCACTTGAGAAAAATGTGTATTCTGTTGTTTTTGGATGGAATGTCCTATAAATATCAATTAAATCCATCTTGTGTAATGTATCATTTAAAGCTTGTGTTTCCTTATTTATTTTCATTTTGGATGATCTGTCCATTGGTGACAGTGGGGTGTTAAAGTCCCCTACTATGATTGTGTTACTGTCGATTTCTCCTTTTATGGCTGTTAGTATTTGCCTTATGTATTGAGGTGCTCCTATGCTGGGTGCATAAATATTTACAATTGTTATATCTTCTTCATGGATCGATCCCTTGATCATTATGTAGTGTCCTTTTTTGTCTCTTGTAATAGTTTTTATTTTAAAGTCTATTTTGTCTGATATGAGAATTGCTACTCCAGCTTTCTTCTGATTTCCATTTGCATGGAATATCTTTTTCCATCCCCTTACTTTCAGTCTGTATGTGTCCCTAGGTCTGAAGTGGGTCTCTAGTAGACAGCATATATATGGGTCTTGTTTTTGTATCCATTCAGCCAGTCTGTGTCTTTTGGTGGGAGCATTTAATCCATTTACATTTAAGGTAATTATCGATATGTATGTTCCTATTACCATTTACTTAATTGTTTCGGGTTGTTCTTGTAGGTCTTTTCCTTCTCTTGTGTTTCTTGCCTAGAGAAGTTCCTTTAGCATTTGTTGTAGAGCTGGTTTGGTGGTGCTGAACTCTCTCAGCTTTTGCTTGTCTGTAAAGGTTTTAATTTCTCCATCAAATCTGAATGAGATCCTTGCTGGGTAGAGTAATCTTGGTTGTAGGTTTTTTTCCTTCATCACTTTAAATATGTCCTGCCACTCCCTTCTGGCTTGTAGAGTTTCTGCTGAAAGATCAGATGTTAACCTTATGGGGATTCCCTTGTGTGTTATTTGTTGTTTTTCCCTTGATGCTTTTAATATGTTTTCTTTGTATTTAATTTTTGACAGTTTGATTATTATGTGTCTTTGCGTGTTTATCCTTGGGTTTATCCTGTATGGGACTCTCTGTGCTTCCTGAACTTGATTGGCTATTTCCTTTCCTATATTAGGGACGTTTTCAACTATAATCTCTTCAAATATTTTCTCAGTCCCTTTCTTTTTCTCTTCTTCTTCTGGGACCCCTATAATTCGAATGTTGGTGCGTTTAATGTTGTCCCAGAGATCTCTGAGACTGTCCTCAGTTCTTTTCATTCTTTTTTCTTTATTCTGCTCTGCAGTAGTTATTTCCACTATTTTATCTTCCAGGTCACTTATCCGTCCTTCTGCCTCAGTTATTCTGCTACTGATCCCATCTAGAATATTTTTCATTTCATTGATTGTGTTGCTCATCGTTACTTGCTTACTCTTTATTTCTTATAGGTCCTTGTTAACTGTTTGTTGCAATTTGTCTATTCTATTTCCAAGATTTTGAATCATCTTTACCATCATTATTCTGAATTCTTTTTCAGGTAGACTGGCTATTACCTCTTCATTTGTTAGGTCTGGTGTGTTTTTATCTTGCTCCTTCATCTGCTGTGTGTTTTTCTGTCTTCTCATTTTGCTTATCTTACTGTGTTTGGGGTCTCCTTTTTGTAGGCTGCAGGTTCGTAGTTCTATCTGTTTTTGGTGGCTGTCCCCAGTGGCTGAGGTTGGTTCAGTGGGTTGAGCAGGTTTCCTGGTTGGGGGGACTAATGCCTCTGTTCTGGTGGATGAGGCTGGATCTTGTCTTTCTGGTGGGCAGGTCCACGTCTGGTGGTGTGTATGGGGATGTTGGTAGCCTTATTATGATTTTAGGCAGCCTCTCTGCTAATGGATGGGGCTGTAGACCTGACTTGCTCTTTGTTGGATATAGGGTGTCCAGCACTGTTCGTTGCTGGTCCTTGAGTGAAGCTGGGTCTTGGTGTTGAGATGGGGAACTCTGGGAGATTTTCGCCGTTTGATATTACGTGGAGCTGGGAGGTCTCTTGTGGCCCAGTGTCCTGAGGTTGGTTCTCTCACCTCAGAGACACAGCCCTGGTGCCTGGCTGGAGTGACAAGAGCCCTTAATCCACACGGCTCAAAATAAAAGGGAGAAAAAATAGAAAGGAAAGAAAAGGAAGGAAGGAAGGAAAGAAGGAAGGAAGGAAGGATGAAATGAAGGAAGGAAGAAATGAAGGAAAGAAGGAAGGAAGGAAGGAGGAGAGGAAGAAAGGGAGGAAGGAAGAGAGGAAGGAAGGGAGGAAAGAAGGGAGGAAGGAAGGGAGAAAGGAGGGAAGAAAGGAAGGAAGAAAGGAAGAAAGAAAGGGAGAAGACAAAATAAAGTATAGTTATTAAAATAAAAAATAATTATTAAGAAGAAAAATTTCTATTAAAAAAAAAACAAGAAAAACGGGTCAGTCTAACCCTAAGACAAATGGTGAAAGCAAAGCTATACAGACAAAACCTCACACAGCAGCACACACATACACACTCACAAAAAGAAAAAAGGGGAAAATAATAGTATATCTTGCTCCCAAAGTCCACCTCCTCAACTTGGGTGATTCGTTGTCTATTCAGGTTTTCCACAGATTCAGGGCACTTCAAGTTGATTGCGGAGCTTTAATCTGCTGCTTCTGAGGCTGCTGGGAGAGACCTCCCCCTCTCCTCTTTGTTCGCACAGCTCCTGGGGTTCAGCTTTGGACTTGGCCCCGCCTCTGTGTGTAGGTCGTCCAAGGGCGTCTGCCCTTCGCTCAGACAGGACAGGGTTAAAGGAGCAGCTGATTCGGGAGCTCTGGCACAGGCTGGGGGGAGGGAGGGGCACGGATGCGGGGCGAGCCCGCGGCGGCAGAGGCTGGCGTGACGCTGCACCGGCGCGAGGCGCACCGCGCGTTCTCCTGGGGAAGCTGTCCCTGTATCCCGGGACCCCGGCAGTGGCGGGCTGCACAGGCTCCCGGGAGGGGCAGTGTGGAGAGTGACCTGTGCTCGCACACAGGCCTTTTGGTGGTGGCAGCAGCAACCCTAGTGTCCCACACCCGTCTCTACTGTCCGTGCCTACAGCCGTGGCTCGCACCCGTTTCTGGAGCTCCTTTACGCGGTGCTCTTAATCCCCTCTCCTCACGCCCGAGGAAGCAAAGAGGCAAGAAAAAGTCTCTTGTCTCTTTGGGAGCTCCGCGCCCGTTTCTGGAGCTCCTTTAAGTGGCGCGCTTAATCCCCTCTCCTAGCGCCCCTGGAAGCAAAGAGGGAAGAAAAGGTCTCTTGCCTCTTCAGCAGCTCCAGACTTCAACCGGACTCCCTCCCGGCCAGCCATGGCGCCCTAACCCCTTCAGGCTCTTTTCACTCTGCCAACTCCAGACCTTTCCCTGGGATCTGACCGAAGCCCGACCCTCAGCTCCCGGCCCCTGCCTGCCCCGGTGGGAGAGCAGACAGCCTCTCAGGCTGGTGAGTGCCAGTCGGCACCGATCCTCTGTGCAGGAATCTCTCCGCTTTGCCCTCCGCACCCTGTGGCTGCGCTCTCCTCCCCGGCTCCGAAGCTTCCCCCTCCGCCACCCGCAGTCTCCGCCCGCGAAGGGGCTTCTAGTGTGTGGGAACCTTTCCTCCTTCACGGCTCCCTCCCACTGGTGTAGGTCCCGTCCCTATTCTTTGTCTCTGTTTATTCTTTTTTCTTTTGCCCTACCCAGGTACGTGGGGAGTTTCTTGCCTTTTGGGAGGTCTGAGGTCTTCTGCCACCGTTCGGTGGGTGTTCTATAGGAGAAGTTCCACGTGTAGATGTATTTCTGATGTCTCTTTGAGGAGGAAGGAGATCTCCGCGTCTTACTCTTCCGCCATCTTGAAGCTCTCCCTCTGTATCATCTTTAATTTCTTTCATCAGTGTCTTATAGTTTTCTGCATACAGGTCTTTTGTCTCCCTAGGTAGGTTTATTCCTAGGTATTTTAGACTTCTTGTTGCAATGGTAAATGGGAGTGTTTACTTAATTTCTCTCTCAGATAGTACATCATTAGTGTATAGGAATGCAAGAGATTTCTGTGCATTAATTTTGTATCCTGCAACTTTACCAAATTCATTGATTAGCTCTAGTAGTTTTCTGGTGACATATTTAGGATTCTCTATGCATAGTATCATGTCATCTGCAAACAGTGACAGCTTTACTTCTTCTTTTCCAATTTGTATTTATTTTTCTTCTGATTGCCATGGCTAGGACTTCCAAAACTATGTTGAATAATAGTGTTGAGAGTGGACATCCTTGTCTTTTTCCCGATCTTAGAGGAAATGCTTTCAGTTTTTCACCATTGAGAATGTTGTTTGCTGTGGGTTTGTCATATATGGCCTTTATTATGTTGAGGTAGGTTCCCTCTATGCCCACTTTCTGGAGATTTTATCATAAATGTGTGTTGAATTTTGTCAAAAGCTTTTTCTGCCTCTATTGAGATGATCATTTGGTTTTCCTCTTCTATTTTTTAATATGGTGTATCACATTTATTGATTTGTATATATTGAAGAGTATTTGCATCCCTGAGATAAATCCCACTTCATCATGGTGTATGATCCTTTTAATGGGTTATTGGATACTCTTTGCTAGTATTTTGTTGAGGAGTTTTGCATGTATATTCATCAGTGATATTGGTCTGTAATTTTCTTTTTTTTGTAGTATCTTTGTCTGGTTTTGGTATCAGGGTGATGGTGGCCTCATAGAATGAGTTTGGGAGTGTTCCTTCCTCTGTAATTATTTGGAAGAGTTTGAGAAGGATGGGTGTTAGCTCTTTAAATGTTTGGTAGAATTAACCTGTGAAGCCATCTGGTTCTGGACTTTTGTTTGTCGGAAGATTTTAAATCACAGTTTCAATTTCATACATGTGATTTGTCTGTTCATATTTTCTATTCATTCCTGATTCAGTCTTGGAAGGTTATACCTTTCTAAGAATTTGTTCATTTCTTTGTGGTGGTCCATTTTATTGGCATAGAGTTGCTTGTAGTAGTCTCTTAGGTTGCTTTGTATTTCTGCTGTGTCTGTTGTAACTTCTCCTGTTTCATTTCTACTTTTATTGATTTGAGTCCTCTCCCTCTTTTTCTTGATGAGTCTGGCTAATGGTTTATCAATTTTGTTTATCTTCTCAAAGAACCAGCTTTTCGTTTTATTGATCTTTGCTATTGTTTTCTTTGTTTCTATTTCATTTATTTTTGCTCTGATCTTTATGATTTCTTTCCTTCCGTTAACTTTGGGTTTTGTTTGTTTTTCTTTCTCTAGTTCCTTTAGGTGTAAGGTTAGATTATTTATTTGAGATTTTTCTTGTTTCTTGAGGTAGGCTTGTATAGCTATAAACCTCCCTGTTAGAACTGCTTTTGCTGCATCCCATAGGTTTTGGATCATCGTGTTTTCATTGTCATTTGTCCCTAGGTAATTTTTTATTTCCTCTTTGATTTCTTCAGTGATCTCTTGGTTATTTAGTAATGTATTGTTTAGCCTCCATGTGTTAGTGTTTTTTTACTTTTTTTCCCCTGTAATTCATTTCTAATCTCATAGTGTTGTGGTCAGAAAAGATGTTTGATATGATTTCAATTTTCTTAAATTTACTGAGGCTTGATTTGTGACCTGAGAAGTGATCTATCCTGGAGAATGTTCCATGTGCACTTGAGAAGAAAGTGTAATCTGCTGTTTTTGGATGGAATGTCCTATAAATATCAATTAAATCTATCGGGTGTATTGTGTCATTTAAAGCTTCTGTTTCCTTATTTATTTTCATGTTGTTTGATCTGTCCATTGGTGTAAGTGAGGTGCTAATGTTCCCCACTATTATTGTGTTACTGTCAATTTCCTCTTTTATAGTGGTAAGCAGTTGCCTTATGTATTGATGTGCCCCTATGTTGGGTGCATATATATTTATAATTGTTATATCTTCTTCTTGGATTTATCCCTTGATTGTTATGTAGTATCCTCCTTTTTCTCTTGTGTCATTTTTTATTTTATTTTATTTTATTTTATTTTTTTCATTTTTTATTTTAAAGTCTATTTCATCTGATATGAGTATAGCTACTCCAGCTTTCTTTTGATTTCCATTTGCATGGAATATCTTTTTCCATCCCCTCACTTTCAGTCTGTATGTGTCCCTAGGTCTGAAGTGGGTCTCCTGTAGACAGCATATATATGGGTCTTGTGTTTGTATCCATTCAGCAAGACTGTGTTTTGGTAGGAGCATTTCATCTATTGATATGTATGTTCCTATGACCATTTTCTTAATTGTTTTGGGTTTGTCTTTGTAGGTCCTTTCCTTCTCTTGTGTTTCCCACTTAGAGAAGCATTTGTTGTAGAGCTGGTTTGGTGGTGCTAAATTCTCTTAGCTTCTGGTTGTCTGTAAAGATTTTGATTTCTCCATCAAATCTGAATGAGATCCTTGCCAGGTAGAGTCATCTCAGTTGTAGGTTCTTCCCTTTCAGCACTTTAAGTATATCATGCCACTCCCTTCTGGCTTGTAGAATTTCTGCTAAGATATCATCTGTTAACCTTATGGGTGTCCACTTGTATGTTATTTGTCATTTTTAGCTTGCTGCTTTCATTAATTCTTTGTCCTTAAATTTTGCCAATTTGATTACTCTGTGTCTTTGCGTGTTTCTCCTTGGGTTTATCCTGTATGGGACTCTCTGTGCTTCCTGGACTTGGGTGGCTGTTTCCTTTCCCATGTTAAGGAATTTTTCTACTATAATCTCTTCAAATATTTTCTCTGGTCCTTTCTCTCTCTCTTCTTCTGGAACCCCTATAATGCTAATGTTGTTGCATTTAATGTTGTCCCAGAGGTCTCTTAGGCTGTGTTCATTTCTTTGCTTCTCTTTTCTTTATTCTGTTCCACAGCAGTGAATTCCACCATTCTGTCTTCCAGGTCACTTATCCGTTCTTCTGCATCAGTTATTCTGCTTTTGATTCCTTCTAGTGTAGTTCTCATTTCAGTTATTGTATTGTTCATCTCTGTTTGTTTGTTTTTAATTCTTGTAGGTCTTTGTTAAACATTTCTTGCATCTTCTCAATCTTTGCCTCCATTCTTTTACCGAGGTCCTGGATCATCTTCACTATCATTATTCTGAATTCTTTTTCTGGAAGTTTGGCTATCTCCACTTCATTCAGTTGTTTTTCTGGGGTTTTATATTGTTCCTTCATCTGGTACATAGCCCTCTGTCTTTTCATCTTGTGTATCTTTCTGTGAATGTGGTTTTTGTTCCACAGGCTGTGGATTATACTTCTTCTTGCTTTTGCTGTCTGCTCTCTGGTGGATGAGGCTATCTAAGAGGCTTGTGCAAGTTTCCTGATGGGAGGGACTGGTGGTGGGTAGAGCCGGGTGCTGCTCTAGTGGGCCGAGCTCAGTAAAACTTTAATCTGCTTGTCTGCTGATGGGTGGGGCTGGGTTCCCTCCCTGTTGGTTGTTTGGACTGAGGCAACCCATAACTGGAGTCTACCTGGCTCTTTGGTGGGGCTAATGGTGGACTCTGGAAGGGCTCACACCAAGGAGTATTTCCCAGATGTTCTTCTGCCAGTGTCCTTGTCCTCACGGTGAGCCACAGCCACCCCCCACCTCTGCAGGAGACCCTCCAACACTAGCAGGTAGTTCTGGTTCAGTCTCCTATGGGGTCACTGCTCCTTCCCCTTCATCCCGATGAGACCATTACTTTGTGTGTGCCCTCCAAGAGTGGAGTCTCTGTTTCCCCTAGTCCTGTCAAAGTCCTGCAATCAAATCTCACTAGGCTTCAAAGCCTGATTCTCTAGGATTTCCTCCTCCTGTTGCCGGACCCCCAGGTTGGGAAGCCTGATGTGAGGCTCATAACCTTCACTTCAGTGGGTGGACTTCTGTGGTACATGTGTTCTCCAGCTTGTGAGTCGCCCACTCAGCAGTTACAGGATTTGATTTTATTGTGATTGCTCCCCTCTTACTGTCTCACTGTGGCTTCTCCTTTGTCTTTGGATGTGGGGTATGTTTTTTGGTGAGTTTCAGTGTCTTCCTGTCAATGATTGTTCAGCAGTTAGTTGTGATTCCGGTGCTCTCACAAGAAGGAGTGAGTGCACGTCCATCTATTCTGCCATCTTGCTCCTGCTTTCCCCTACATAGCTGTATTACTTTTAATATGAAAAAAGCCAGGAGAAAGTGCATGTTAATTAACATTTCCTTGTGAAGTGTTATTTTGTGATTTAGATTTTGTGAAAAATAAGTGACAGAAAAGCAAAAAATATGTGACACCTCCTTCACATATTTTCACATCCTGTCAAACCACACAAGGTTTCACTTAGCTGAAACTGGTTCAGAGGAACAATGTCTCTGTTTAATCAAATCCTTCAGAATGTATGTGGTGGTGGGGCAGGGGAGAGAGAGGGACAGAGGAAGAATATGGGAGGAAAGGGGAGGGGAGAGGATTGAGGGTGGTTGTGGGTTGTAGCTGATGCCTGCAGAATTCTTGGGACAGGGCCTGGCACATGTAGGCACTTAATAAACATCTCTTACTGGTCCATTCCTCTCACACCAAATACCTGGAGCCAGATGAGCTCTGAAATTTGTTGGATTTTAGAAAGGTAACACAGGGTATATTCCACATACTATGAACTGCTCCCAGCAGGTATTTATTCAGTGTGTAAATATTCATACGAAGTGGGATCACCTGACCATTATATGTTTGCCACTAGATGATTGTGTACTTTTATTACTATCTTCATTATTCAGCCCCTCTGAACCTCAGTTTTCTCATCTGCAAATAATCAGAAATATACCTTTCTTTCCTGGGAATGAATGTAGGGTGCTGGGAAGTCTGCCCCCAACCCCAACCCTCCTGGAAAAGGAGCTGGGCCAACCAGGTCCCACCCAGCTGTGGCTTTATTATCTTTTTCTGGCCCCAGCTTCACTGCATGGGATTCGTGCAGGATCTCTGACACCGGCCTGCGGGTGTAAAGGATGGTAGCGCTGCTCATGTTGACTTGGATCTGCTGGACCCGGGAGGTGAGGTTAGCCAAGCAAAGGACCAGCCTCAGGTCATGGCGCAGCCTGGGCAGCTGCAGAACCTTGAACTTTCCAGTGATGCTGGGCTTAGTGGCAGGCTCCAGGAGGTCATCACATCAGAGACCATGGCTGCCCACACTGTGGACCTGGGCCCTCCTTCCAGAGGCTTCCACTCTTAACAGCTTCTTCATGGTCTTGCTGTACACCTGTCTCTCCTTCTGGGATCATGCAGGGCATCGGACATCATGAGACAGGCACTCTCCTATGCTACCTGTCCCAGGGCCAGCTCTTCTCATTTTCCCTTTTTTTCTAGGCAAAACGACCACTCCATCCCCACTTTAATTTACCATGCCTGTCAGAGGTCTCAAATTGGAAACTCAAGAGCCATATGCAGACCTCATCCGTATGCATTGTGTTTGATTCTTGAATATTTAAATAAAATTTTAATCAGTTGCCAACAACTTCAGGTTAATAAATTTCACATAACATTAGAGATTTGTAGCCCCTCTGACAGCTGGATCTGAAGTCTCATATGATAATGATAGCTGACACTTTTGTAGACTTGCTATATGCCAGGCACTGTAGTTCTAGGTGATACACACACATATGTATGCACACACACACACACACACACACACACACACACACACACACACACACACACACACACATATATATATTTTTGCCTAGGAGGAAGGTACTATATTATCATCCCCATTTTACAGATAAGGAACCCAAGGCACAGAGGAGTAAAGCAACTTGTAAGGGAGTTGGAATTTGAACGCAGGCAGTCTGGCTCCAACTTCCATGTTCTTAATCATGCTCCCTTCCCACTCTTTACATGACAGTCATGGTCTAGAGCTGAGTAAGGGGTGCTCTCTCTGGAAGGGAGTGTACTTGCTGGTTATCCATGGTCTCCACCTGTAATTCTCCCACTGGCCTGCTGCACTCACGGCATGCCATCTGCAAGCTCCTGAAGACACGTGAGTTTAGGAACACTGATCACCCACTTACCCTGTTGCTAGCACAGACCACTCTCTCTCTCTTTTGATCTCCAGATCAATACACACCCTGACAGCCCCAACCTCACCCTCAGGATGTTCCATAGGTGCCTCCTCCCCAACCAAGCATGCCATCTTCTGCCTGGCAGCACTCCCCATTTCAGCAAACAGCTCCGCCATTCACCCACCGTTCACCCAATGTACAAACTGGAAACTGGATGTGTCCTTGACTCTTCCCTCATCTTTACCACTCACAGCTGATCAGACTGCAAGTTCTGCCAAGCATCCTCATTGATCTCTGGAATCTGCCCCCTTCTCCCATCATTCTTTTCCCCTCAGACCACTGTACAAAACGTCTCACCATCAGGTCAGTTTGCCACCAGGTGATTGTGGACTTTTTTTTTACTATTATCATTACCCAGTCCCTCCAAGTCTCAGATTCCCATCTATGAAGTGAGGACAAGAGGTGCAAAAGCTAGGCCCCAAGCACAGTGCTCAAGAATGCCCCCCCTTCCTGAGGACGTGGGCTGCGTGCCCCCTCTCATCCTTTTTCCACCCTGATCCTTCCAAGATCCAACTCTGATAGTTCTGATTCCCTCCTTGAACCCTGTGCTGTGCTCCTTCTCAAATGTTCTCCCAAGTATACCTCTCTACTGTGTGACCTGGGCTTGAAGGGACACATGTGGACCTAAAGGTTCTTTAACATGTCATGTTTTATTATTAAAATGTATGTGAATTGTTCACTCTATTCCATAATGTACTCATAATATATTTTTACTAAGAAAACGTTTCATTTCCCTCCCAAAACTTCTAAAGTCAGTTTCTCAGGGAGGGCTTCTCTGGCCACCTGATTTTTTAAAACAGCTTTATTCAGATATACGTTAATTCCATAACAAGCAATCCAGCAGTGTAAAGGTTACAAGCCAATGTTTTTTAGTACATTCACAGAGTCGTGCACCCATCACCACAATCTAATTTCAGAACAATTTCCGTCATCCCAAAGAAACTCTGTAACAGTCACTTCCCATGAAGTGACTTAGCAGTCACTTCCCGTTCCTCCCTGCCCCACCCCTAGTCCTAGGCAACTGTTAATTTATTTTCTAATTTGCCTATTCTGGGCATTTCATATAAAGAGAATCGTACAATGTGTGGTCCTTTGCGACTGGCTTTTTTTCACTTAACATAATATTTTTAGGGTTCATCCATGTTGTAGCATACATCGGTACTTGATTCCTTTTTATTGCTGAATAATACTCCATTGTATGGACAGACCACATTTTATTTATCCACTGATGGATGTTAACGGTTGCTTCCACTCTAGTTATTTTGAATAATGTTGCTATGAATGTTCATGTACAAGTTTTTGGGTGGATGTTTGTTTTCATTTCTTTTGGGTGTATACCTAGAAGTGCATCTGCTAGGTTGTTATGCTAACTCTGTGTTTAACATTGTGAGGAAGTGTCAAACTGTTTTCCAAGGTGCTTGCACCATTTTATATTCTCACCAGCAATGTACGAGTGTTCCAATTGCTCCACAATCTCACCAACTCTTATTGTCTGTCTTTTTGATTATAGCAGTTCTAGTGGATATGAAGTGGTATGTTGTCATTTTGATTTGTTTTTCCCTGATGATTAATGATGCTAAGCACTTTTTCATTTTTATTGGTCATTTGTATATTGTCCTTGGAGAAGGGTCTTTCAATTCCTTTGCCCATTTAAAAATTGGGCTATTTATCTATTTATTATTGAGCTATAAGAATTATTTATATATTATGGATACAAGTCCCTTATTAGATACATGATTTGCAAATATTTTCTGTTCTGTGGGTTTTTCTTCTTTCTTGATGGTATCATTTGTAGTACAAGTTTTTAATTTTGATGAAGTCCGATTTATCAAGTTTTTCTTCTGTCATTTATGCTCTTGATGTCATATCCAAAAAGGTTCTGTTTAACTCAAGCTCATGAAGATTAACTCCTGTTTTCTTCTAAAAGCTTATAATTTTAGCTCTTTGATATAGGCCAATGATCCATTTGAGTTAATTTTTGGGTACTGTGTGATGTAGGAGGCCCATTTTATTCTGTGCATGTGGATAATTAGTGGTCCCAGCACCATCTGTTGAAAAAACTATTCTCATTCTTTCCCCGCTGAATTGTCTTGGCACCCTTGTCAAAATCAATTAAACATAATTTAAAGAGTTTATTTCTGGACTCCTGATTCTATTTCATTGATCTGTATGTCCATTCTTATGCCAGTATCACACTATCTGGGTTATTGTATATTTATAGTAAGTTTTGAATTTGGGAAGTTTGAGCCCTCCAACTTTGTTCTTCTTTTCCAAGATTGCTTTGGCTATTCTGGGTCCCTTGAATTTCCAAGTGAATTTTAGGAAAACTTTGTCAATTTTGGAAAAAACTTAGCTGGAACTTTGATAGGGGTTTCATGGATTCTGTAGGTCAATTTTGGGGCATTGCCACCTTAAAAAAATAAAGTATTTCAATCCATGAAAATGGGATGTCTTTACATTTATTGAAGTCTTTAATTTCTTTCAACAATGTTTTGTAGTTTTCAGTGTACTAGTCTTGCTCCTCTTTTGTTAAATTTATTGTTAAGTATTTTATTATTTTTGTTGCTATTGTAAATGGATTTGTTTTCTTAACTTCATTTTCAGATTATACATTGCTAGTGTCCTGAAATACAACTAATTTAAAAAAATTGGTCTTGTGTTCTACAATTTTTCTGAGCTCATTTATTGGCTTTAATAACTTTTAGTGGATTCCTTAGGATTTTATATATACAGGATCATATCATGTGCAAATAGAGATAGTTTTACCTCTTCCTTGCAAAGCTGGAAATTTTTCTCCCCTCCTCTCTTCCTTCCTTTTCTTTCTTTTACTTTAGTTTTCTTCTTTCTTTTTAAAAAATTATGGTAAAATATACATAATATAAAATTTACCATCTTAACCATTTTTAAATGTGCACGTCAGTGGCGTTAGGTACATTCCTATTGTTGTGCTATCTTCACTATAATCCATTTCCAGAACTCTTTTCATCTTGCAAAACTGAAACTCTGTGTTCATTAAACAATAACTTCCCATCCCTCCTCTCCCAGCCACTGGCATCCACCATTCTATTTCTTGTCTAAGAATTTCACTACTCTAGATACCTCATACAAGTGGAATTGTATGGCATATGTCCATGTGGGACTGGCTTATTTCATTAGCATCATGCCTTCAAAGCTTCATCCATTTGTAGCATGTGTCAGAATTTCCTTCCTTTTTAAGGTTGAATAATATTCCATTGTATGTATATACCACATTTTGTTTATCCATTCATCTCTTGATGGACACTTGTGTTGCTTCCATTTTTTTTAGCTATTGTGAATAATGCTGCTGTGAACATGGGTGTAATATCTCTTCAAGTCTCTGTTTTCAGTGCTTTTGGGTATATATTCAGAAGTGGAATTGCTGGATTATCTGATAATTATATTTTTAATATTATGAAGAACTCCAGTACTGTTTTCCACAGTGGCTGCACCATTTAAAAATCCCAGCAACAGTGCACATGTTCTAATTTCTCCACATCCTATCAACAATTGTGCTTTTCTTACTTTCTTCTTCCCTCTCCTCCTCCATCCTTTTCTTCCTTTCCTCTTTCCTTCCTTCCTGACTTCTTTCCTTCTGTGATAGTAGCCACCCTAATGCGTATGAGGTGGTATCTCATTGTGGTTTTCATTTTCATTTCCATAATGATCAGTGATGTGAGCATCTTTTCATGTGCTTATTGGCCATTTGTATACCCTCTTTGGAGAAATGTCTATTCAATCTTTTGCCCATTTTTTTGGCTTTTTTTTTTTTTTGCTGTTGAGTGTTTAGAATTGTCTATATATTCTGGATATTAACCTGTTTTCAGATATGTGATTTGAAAATATTTCTTCTATTCTACAAGTTTCCCCTATTAATAATGTCACAAAAGTTTGATGAGGTCCAATTTGTCTTTCTTTTTTTACCTTTGCCTTTTGTGTCATATCCAAGAAATCCCTGCCAAATTCAATGTCATGAAGGTTTCTCCTGTTTCCTATTAAGAGTTTTATAGTTTTAGGTCTTACATTTATGTCTTTGATCCACTTTGAGTTAATTTTTGTGTATGGTGTAAGGTAGTTGTCCAACTTCATTCTTTTACATGTTGATATCCAGTTTTCCCAACACTGCTGAAAAGATCTCTATTTTTTTCTTGACTAATTTCCTTGGCTAATACTTCCATCACAATGTTGAACAAAATGGCAATGGTGTACAACATTGGCTTTTCCTCATCTTAGGGGGAAAGCATTCAATCTTTTACCATTAAATATGATGTTAACCTGTAGAAGACTTTTATCAGGCTAAGTTCACTTCTATCCTTAATTTGTTGAGCATTTTTATCATGAAGGTGTGTTGGATTTTGTTAAATATTTTTCTGCATCTATTGAGATGATCACGTGGTTTTTGTCTGGTTTTTCTATTGATTTGGTGTATTACATTAATTAGTTTTAAATGTTAAACCCATCTTGCATTCCTGTAATAAACCCTTGGTCATGACATATAATTCTTTTTATGTGTTGCTGGATTCACTTTGCTAGTATTTTTGTTGACAATTTTTGCTTCTATGTTCATAAGGGATATTGATCTCTAGTTTTCTTTTTTTGTGATGTCATTATTTAGTTTTGCTATCAGGATACTACTAACCTCATAGAACGAATTGGGAAATGTTCCCTCCTATTTTTCTGGGAGGAGTTTGTGAAGAATTGGTATTAATTCTTCTTTTAATGTTTGGTAGAATTCACCAGTGACATCATACAGGCCTGGTCTTTTCTTTGTGGGAAGTTTTAAATTACTACTTCAATCTCTTTACTTATTATAAATCTATTCAGATTTTCTAATTCTTCCTGAGGCAGTTTTGGTAATTCTGAGAGGAATTTGTCCATTTTATCTAAAGTTATCTAATATGTTGGTAAATAGTTGTTCATTCTGTATCCTAATGAACTGTTTTATTCACAACTCTTCTGACACCAAATGTGTGGGAGTTTTCCACATCAACCAACTCTCCAACTCTCTGGTCACCACCTGGCTGTCCTGCATTTGAATTCAATCCAGACACTAACTACCTGGAGTTAGTGTCAGATTCCACAGATTTAAAGTCTCAGTCCAAGACTGCCCACAGTTCAGACACCAGTCACAAGTATTGGGTGCCCAAGTTACCTACACTTCTGTTTGACTTGGTTACAAATTGGGGGTTACCATGACGGTCCCAGCCTCAGGTTCAGTAATTCGCTAGAGCAGTTCACAGAACAGAAAAACAGTTTAGTGACTATTACCAATTTATATTAAAGGATATAACTTAGGAATAGCCAAATAGAAGAGATAAACAGAAGAAACATAGGGCAAGGTAGAGGGAGGGGGGAGGTAGCATGGAGCTTCCATGTCCTTTTTGGGAGGGTAACCCTCTTAGCCCCTGGATGTGTTCACCAACCTGGTAGCTCTCTGCACCCTGTGTTTAGGGGATTTTATGGCAGTTTAATTATATAGGCATGACTGATTAAATTATTGGCCATTGGCATTTAACTCAATCTCCTGTCCCTTTCCCATCCCCAGAGGTTGAGGTGAAGTGTAAAATTCTAATCTTCTAAGCATGGTTTTGGCCTTTTTGGTAACCAGCCCCATCCTGAGCTACCTGGGGACCCCCAGCCACCTGTCATCTCATTTCCATACAAAAGACACTCTTATCACTCCAGAGATTCAAAGCGTTTTTAGGAGCCATGTCCAGGAACTGGGGACAAAGACCAATTAGTTATTTTTTTGCCACACCTCTTACAATTTTTTTGTAAGGTTGGTAGTGATGTCCTCTCTGACCTTAGTAATATGAGTCTTCTCTCTGTCTAGCTAAAGATTTGTCAGTTTTGTTGATCTTTAAAAAAACCCCAACTTTTGGTTTTATTGATTTTCTTCATTGTTTTTTATTTATTTCTGCTCTAATCTTTCTTATTTTCTCTTTCTGCTTTCTTTGGGTTTTATTTGCTCTACTTTTTCTAGTTTCTTAAGGTGGAAGGTTAGGTTATTTACTTGAGATCCCTCTTCTTTAATATAGGTATTTAGGGCTTCCCTGGTGGAGCAGTGGTTGGGAGTCCGCCTGCCAATGCAGGGGACACGGGCTCGTGCCCCAGTCTGGGAAGATCCCACATGCCGCGGAGCAGCTAGGCCCGTGACCCATGGCCACTGAGCCTGCGCGTCCGGAGCCGGTGCTCTGCAACGGGAGAGGCCACAACAGTGAGAGGCCCACGTATTGCAAAAAAAAAAAAAAAAAAAAAAAAAAAAAAAAACCAATAATATAGGTATTTACAGCTATAAAGTTCCCTCTAGGTACTGCTTTACCTCGCCTCATAAATTTTGGCATGTTGTGTTTTCATTTACTTTCATCTCAAAATATTTTCTAATTTCATTTGTGATTTCTTCTTTGACCCACTGATTATTTAGGTGTATGTATTGCTTAATTTCCACATATTTATGAATTCCCCAAATTCCTTTCTGATTTTGATTTCTAAGCTTATTCCATTGTGATCAGAGAATATATTTTGTATGATTTCAATCCTTTAAAATTTCTAAGGTTTGTTTTATGGATGAGAATATGGTCAATTCTGGATTATGTTCTATTTGGACTTGCCAAGAATTTGTATTCTGCTGCTATTGGATGGGTCTTCTATAGATATCTGTTAGTGATCACCTGATTTTAATGACAAATGTTCACTTCCTACCAATCTGTTCCAAAACTCCTTCTCTGTTTAAAAACAGCTTTGCCCATTTCTGGAATCACAGTTACCCACCCACTGATCTTAACACCCACTTGTTATAGAGAGAGCTAGTAGGCCCTCTGGCTACCTTCTGAGGAGGAAGCACTGGCATGTAATAGATTAAAGATGGCACCCCTCTCACAGTGAGGTGGTTCTGTGTACCCTCTCTCTGAATCTGGGTTGGCCTGTGACTGTTTTGATTAGTGACCATGGTGGAAGTGATGCTGTGCCTGTTTCCAGGCCCAGGCTTTATGAGACTGGCAGCTTCCATTTAATTTTAGAATAATAGCTTGGGGAGAAGCCAGCTGCCTTGTCTGATTACCCTGAGACTGCCATGCTGTGAGGAAGCCCAACCTAGCCATGTGGAAAGGTTGCATGGAGACACAGAATGATGACTGGCCAGACCCAGCTCTTCCAACTATCCCAGCCCAGGGGCCAGACATGAGTGTGAGCAAGCCACCTGGGCATTCCAGTTCCAGCAGACACAGCATGGATGAGAACCAAGGAAACATTGACTGCTGGAACCAATGCCCTAGATATATAGTCCCATCAAACCATCCCAGACATCTGCAGTCATTCAGACACACCCAGCTGAAGCAGCTTGGAACAGAGGTGTTCTGTCTTCACGGTGTGCTGAACAAGACCCTGATTTGCAAAGTTGTCAGCATAGTAAATGGCGATTTTATACCGCTGAGTTTTGGGGTGATTTGTTATGCAGCAATAGAGAATTAAAACAAGAGGTGCTGGCAAAAATCTTAGGGTGTGGTCCTGGAATTGGCCCAGGGACTCACAAGGGAGTGTGCATGCAGGGATAGTGGGGCTCCTTACCATGGCCCTGATGGCTCCAGTGATGTAGATGGGGTCGTGGCGGTGGGACACTTCGGTGGCTGGGTCATCTTGATGACTAGGGCGTCGGTCCAGGATGCAGAAGCAGATGTTCAGGATGTTCTCCTCAAACTGTCTCCAGAGAGGCTGCTCTTAGAGGCCAGAGCCACACCTACACTTCAGACCCTCTCACGACCCTCCCCTAGTCAGTCACTTGTATTGTGCAGGGAGTTTGCCTACCCCCCTGCCCACCCCTCCACCCCCCTCCAGGGACACAACAGAGCACACTCAAGTCTCAAAAACCCTCTTTCAAAGAGTCACTGGAAACCAGAAGCTCAGCCTTAATCACCTCCCTCCCCTGTTCAGTTGGCCCATGGCTCCTCACGAACCACAGTAAAGTTCATGATAAACTAGGACTCTGGAGCCATATCGACCCCACTGGTTTACATAATGTTTTCAAATGACTTAGTTGACAACATTTAAAAACTGGGGGATTTTCACATACAAATTAAGATTTCTGGTCTTTGAAAATTGGGAAGGTCTGGGAACCCTGGGCTCACTTTCCTATGTGGCAATAAGAAGTGGGTGCTGAGATGGGGTTACACTTAGATGGTCCTTAAACTCTTTGGTATATCATCCCTGCCCAACCGCTGAGCCCCAGATGCTTTCAACCCCCAGCTCCTCAGCCTGACAGTCAAGGCTCTCGCCTTGCCCGGAGCCCAGGCCGACAGAGCTCCTCTACAGAACCTCCGCTACTCTCTGGCTCCCCTCCTCCACTGCTCTGTCTGCCCTTCCCTCTGCCTGTCCAGATCCTGCCCGACTTTGGGGGCTCCACCCCAATATCCTGAAGCCTTCCGCAATCCCTGAGGTGGAGTTTCCCTTCATGCTCTTCGGAACTCCCTTTGCTCCCATCCATCTCTACCTTTCCGACTGCCTCCGCCCCCTCCCACAACATTGCACCTTGTATTGTAGCTACTTATCTAAGCCAGTGGCTCTCAAAATGTGGTTCCAGGCCAGCGACGGCAGCAGCACCTGGTAACTTGTTAGAAATACAGACTCTCAGGCCCCACCTCAGACCTAGTGAATCAGCAACTTGGGGGGTTGGGGTCCAGCCATCTGTGTGTTTTAACGAGCCCTTGGTGGCCTTCTGGTGCACACTCAAGATTGAGAGCCCCTGATCTAAGCTATTTATTTGTACCCAATGTACCACCCCTTCCCAAGGACCCAGCACAACTAGTAGTAGAGACTGGAGAAGTGGACTTGGTCTAAGAGTCAGCCCAGCTTGTCCCTCCTGGGAAGAAGAGGGCAGACAGAAGGGCTCCTATGCTGACTTTTCTCATGTACCCAGACCCCCCTCTGTCTCTTATGCTTCTCAGTCCCCCTTCTGGCCTGGGCCCGTGGAGACTTGCCCAAATTTCCAGCCTTGGGCTCGGATGTGCTTCTTCACTCCTCCGAAGATGATCCCGCTGTCGTTGAGCACGTATGTACTCCTGTCTCTCTTCCTCTGTGGCCAGAAACACATCATCCTCTGAAAGGCAGTGGTTGGGCCTGGCGTGGGCAGGGACTCTGGCCTCACTGGCCTGGGGAAAGGGATACACCAGGGCTCAGCTGCAGGATGGTGCCTAGAGGCTGCTGGGGCAGGAGAGGTCGAGAGGGGCTTGCCGGCTCCCAGGCTGCCTCCCGGCCAAGCCCTACTCCACCTGGCCAGTCATTCCCCAGGCAGGGACCACCCCCAACCCAACCCCAGATGGAGGGAATTTAGAAGTCCTGATGCTTTTGAGTGACCTGACTTAATGACAATGGAAGGCTCATATTTCTTAAATATTAATAAGAATACTGATCCAGGCTACTGCTTACTGACTTACCCCTTAATAAGAATACTGACCCCAATACTCCTTAAGATAGGCCTTGCATATTACAAACATTAGCTCTATGGTAGGCACTGTTATTCCCCCATTACACGTGAGGAAACAGACTCAGAGGGAAGCAACTTAGCAAAGCTGGGACTAAACTAAGGCTGTCTGGTGGCTGAAACCTGGCTCTTACCCAATCCTAGGCCTCTCCTGCCATTAGGCCCCCTCCTTGCCCACTGGCCTCCGTACACCAGAACCCACTAATACCTGCCCCTCTGTCATGGCAGGTTTGGAATATCTGCTACCAGCTTCCTCTGTCCCATGCCTGTCTCCTCCTGGGCCTGCTCTTGCCAAGCTCTTGGCATTCACCTCCCTGTCTCTAACTTGCCTCCCAGGCCTTCCTGAAGGACAGCTTCCAGGAAAACCTCACCCTTGGACTCAGGAGCACCTATCTGGGCACCATGGGTTAGAAAAGCAGAACAAACTCACCCAGGTCCTGGTTACTGTGTTTGCGGCGAGAGGAAACCTTGGTGCTCAGCTGGTAGCAGCCAATGACAGCATCGGGAGGGTTGGTGAGGTTGATGGTCATGGTGTTCTCCATCTGAGCCTCCTTCACTGCCATCCAGGCATTGCTCTCCTCCAGCTCCGATGTCTGTAACACAGCTTTGGTACAGAGGGCCTCAGAAACCTGGGGTCCTGGAAGAGAGGAAAGGGAATCAGGAGACCCAGCCACCCCCAGGAAGCTCAGCTCTGGAGAAAGGGAAAAGCTACAGACCTGGAAGACCAACCATCAGGCCCTGAGCTGCTGGGACACTGCTATGGGGAAGGACCCGACCAAGATGCAAGAGGGCCAGCAGTAGAAAGGGGTCCACCTCAGCTGTCCTGACTTCCATCCACTTCCTGGATCAAGGAGGAAGTGAAACACTCTTTGAAACCAAAATGTGCCTTCTGTCTGATCAGCAAAGAAAAGCATGGGCTCCAAAAGTGCCTGATGAACTTCCATACCCTTCCAGAGCCCTGGATTTCTCGATGTGCCTAGGATTCGAGAGTTTTCATCTCATATGTCCCACTGCCTGCTGGCAGCACCTTCCAACCATCCCCAGAAAGCTGTCATCAAAAGCCTCCAGGAGCCAGAATGAAGATGGTGGAGTAGAAGGACGTGCTCTCACTCCCTCTAGCAAGAACACCAGAATCACTACTAGCGGCTGGACTATCATTGACAGGAAGACACTGCAACTCACCAAAAAGGATACCCCACAGCCAAAGACAAACGAGAAGCCACAATGAGATGGTAGGAGGGGTGCAATCACAGTAAAATCAAGTCCCATAACTGCTGGGTGGGTGACTCACAGACTGGAGAACACTAATACCACAGAAGTCCACCCACTGGAGTGAAGGTTCTGAGCCTCACATCAGGCTTCCCAACATGGGGGCCAGGCAACGGGAGGAGGAATTCCTAGAGAATCAGACTTTGAAGCCTAGCAGGATTTGACTGCAGGACTTCGACATGACTGGGCGAAACAGAGACTCCACTCTTGGAGGACACATGCAAAATAGTGTGTGCATCAGGATCCAGGGGAAAGCCAGTGACCCCAGGGGAGACCGAACCAGACCTATCTGCTAGTGTTGGAGGGTCTCCTGCAGAGGCGGGGGGGGGGGGAGCTGTGGCACACTGTGGGGACAAGGACACTGGCAGCAGAAGTTCTGGGAAGTACTCCTTGGCGTGAGCCCTCCCAGAGGCTGCCATTAGCCCCATCTAAAAGCCCTGGTAGGCTCCAGGGTTGGGTTGCCTCAGGCCAAACAACCAACAGAGAGAGAACCCAGCCTACCCATCAGCAGTCAAGCAGATTAAAGTTTTACTGAGCTCTGCCCACCAGAGCAACAGTCATCTCTACCCACCACAAGTCCCTCCCATCAGGAAGCCTGCACAAGCCTCTTAGATAGCCTCATCCACCAGAGGACAGACAGCAGAAGCAAGAAGAACTACAATCCTGCAGCCTGTGGAACAAAAACCACATTCACAGAAAGATACACAAGATGAAAAGACAGAGGGCTATGTACCAGATGAAGTAACAAGATAAAACCCCAGAAAAAACAACTCAATGAGGTAGAGATAAGCAGCCTTCCAGAAAAAGAATTCAGAATAATGATAGTGAAGATGAACCAGGACCTCAGAAAAACAATGGAGGCAAAGATGGAGAAGATGCAAGAAATGTTTAACAAAGACCTAGAAGAATTAAAGAAAAACAGAGATGAACAATACAATAACTGAAATGAAAAATACACTAGAAGGAATCAATGGCAGAATAACTGAGGCAGAAGAACGGACAAGTGACCTGGAAGACAGAATGGAGGAATTCACTGCTGTGGAACAGAATAAAGAAAAAAGAATGAAAAGAAATGAAGACAGCCTAAGAGACCCCTGGGACAACATTAAATGCAACAACGTTCGCATTATAGGGGTCCTAGAAGGAGAAGAGAGAGAGAAAGGACCAGAGAAAATATTTGAAGAGATTATAGTAGAAAATTTTCCTAACATGGAAAAGGAAATAGCCACCCAAGTCCAGGAAGCACAGAGAGTCCCATACAGGATAAACCCAAGGAGAAACACACTGAGACGAGACACATAGTAATTAAATTGGCAACAATTAAAGACAAAGAAAAATTATTGAAAGCAGCAAGGGAAAAATGACAAATAACATACAAGGGAACTCCCATAAAGCTAACAGCTGATTTCTCAGCAGAAACTCTACAAGCCAGAAGTGAGTGGCATGATATAATTAAAGTGATGAAAAGGAAGAACCTACAAGCAAGATGACTCTACCTGGCAAGGATCTCATTCAGATTTGATGGAGAAATCAAAAGTCAAGCAAAAGCTAAGAGAATTCAGCACCACAAAACCAGCTCTACTATAAATGCTAAAGGAACTTCTCTAAGTGGGAAACACAAAAGAAGAAAATGACCTACAAAAGCAAACCCCAAACAATTAAGAAAATGGTCATAAGAACATACATATTGATAATTACCTTAATTGTGAATGGATTAAATGCTCCAACCAAATGACACAGGCTTGCTGAATGGATACAAAAGCAAGACCCATATATATGCTGTCTACAAGAGACCCACTTCAGACCTGGGGACACATACAGACTGAAAGTGGGGGTATGGAAAAAGGATATTCCATGCCAATGGAAATCAAAAGAAAGCTGGAGTAGCAATACTCATATCAGATAAAATAGACTAAAATAAAAAATGTTACAAGAGGCAAGGAAGGTCATTACATAATGATCAAGGGACCAATCCAGGAAGAAGCTATAACAATTATAAATATATATGCACCCAACATAGGAGCACATCAATACATAAGGCAACTGCTAACAGCTATAAAAGAGGAAATTGACAGTAACCCAGTAATAGTGGGGGACATTAACACCTCACTTACACCAATGGACAGATCAAACAACATGAAAATAAATAAGGAAACAGAAGCTTTAAATGACACAATAGACCATATAGATTTAATTGATATTTATAGGACATTCCATCCAAAAACAGCAGATTACACTTTCCTCTCAAGTGTGCACAGAACATTCTCCAGGATAGATCACATCTTGGGTCACAAATCAAGCCTCAGTAAATTTAAGAAAATTGAAATTATATCAAGCATCTTTTCTGACCACAACGCTATGAGATTAGAAATGAATTAAAATGTAAAAAACACTAACACTAACTAACTAGGGAAAAAAAACGTAAAAAACACTAACACATGGAGGCTAGAGAATATGTTACTAAATAACCAAAGTATCACTGAAGAAATCAAAAAATACCTAGAGACAAATGACAATGAAAACACGAAGATCCAAAACCTATGGGATGCAGCAAAAGCAGTTCTAACAGGGAAGTTTATAGCTATAAAATCCTACCTTAAGAAACAAGAAAAAACTCAAATAAACAATCTAACCTTACACCTAAAAGAACTAGAGAAAGAAGAACAAGCAAAACCCGAAGTTAGCGGAAGGAAAGAAATCATAAATATCAGAGCAGCAATAAATGAAATAGAAACAAAGAAAACAACAGCAAAGATCAACAAAACTAAAAGCTGGTTCTTTGAGAAGATAAACAAAATTGATAAACCATTAGCCTGACTCATCAAGAAAAAGAGGGAGAGGTCTCAAATCAACAGAATTAGAAATGAAAAAGAAGTAACAACTGACACTGCAGAAATACAAAAGCTTATTAGAGATTACTACAAGCAACTCTATGCCAATAAAAAGGACAACCTGGAAGAAATGGACAAATTTTTAGAAAAGCACAACCTTCCCATACTGAACCAGGAATAAATAGAAAATATGAACAGACCAATCACAAGCACTGATATTGAAACTGTGATTAAAAATCTTCCAGCAAACAGAAGCCCAGGACCAGATGGCTTCACAGGTGAATTCTATCAAACATTTAGAGAAGAGCTAAGGCCTATCCTTCTCAGACTCTTCCAAAATATAGCAGAGGGAGAAACACTCCAAAACTCATTCTATGAGGCCACCATCACCCCGATACCAAAAGCAGACAAAGATATCACACAAAAAAAATCACTGATGAACATAGATGTAAAAATCCTCAACCAAATACAAGCAAATGGAATCCAACAACACATTAAAAGAATCATACATCATGATCAAGTAGGGTTTATCCCAGGAATGCAAGGATTCTTTAATATATGCAAATCAATCAATGTGATAACCATATTAATAAATTGAAGTATAAAAACCATATGATAATCTCAATAGATGCAGAAAAAGCTTTTGACAAAATTCAACACCCATTTATTTTATTTTATTATTTTAAAAATTCTTTATTGGAATATAACTGCTTTATAATGGTCTGTAAATCTCTGCTTTATAACAAAGTGAATCAGCTCTACATATACATATATCCCCATATCTCCTCCCTCTTGCCTCTCTTTCCTACCCTCCCTATCCCACCCCTCTAGGTGGTCACAAAGCACCAAGCTGATCTCCCTGTGCTATATGGCTGCTTCCCACTTGCTATCTATTTTACATTTGGTAGTGTATATATGTCCATGCCACTCTCTCACTTAGTCCCAGGTTACCCTCCCCCCTGCCATGTCCTCAAGTCAACTCTCTATATCTGCCCCTTTATTCATGTGCTGCCCCTAGGTTCTTCAGAACCTTTTAAAAATTCTTTTTAGATTCCATATATATGTGTTAGTATATGGTATTTGTTTTTCTCTTTCTGACTTACTTCACTCTGTAGGACAGACTCTAGGTCCATCCACCTCACTACAAATAACTCAATTTCATTTCTTTTTATGGCTGAGTAATATTCCATTGTATATATGTGCCACATCTTCCTTATCCATTCATCTGTCGATGGACACATAGGTTGCTTCCATGTCGTGGCTATTGTAAATAGAGCTGCAATGAACATTGTCAACACCAATTTATGATACAAACTCTCCAGAAAGTGGGCATAGAATGAACCTAAATCAACATGATAAAGGCCATATATGACAAATCCACAGCCAACATAATTTTCAATGGTGAAAAACTTAAACCATTTCTTCTAAGATCAGGAACAAGACAAGGTTGCCCACTCTCACCATTACTATTCAACATGGTTTTGGTAGTTTTAGCCATGACAATCAGACAAGAAAAAGAAATAAAAGGAATCCAAATTGGAAAAGAAGTAAAATTGTCATGGTTTGCAGATGACATGATACTATACATAGAGAATGCTAAAGATGCTATCAGAAAACTACTAGAGCTAATCAATGAATTTGGTAAAGTAGCAGGATACAAAATTAATACACAAAACTCTCTTGCATTCCTGTACACTAAATGAAAAATTTGAAAGGGAAATTAAGGAAACACTCCCATTTACCTTTGCAACAGAAAGAATAAAATAACTAGGAATAAACCTACCTAAGGAGACAAAAGACCTGTATGCAGAAAACTGTAAGACTGATGAAAGAAATCAAAGATGATATAAACAGATGGAGAGATATACCATATTCTTGGATTGGAATAATTAATATTGTGAAAATGACTGTAGTACCCAAAACAATCTACAGATTCAATTCAATCCTTATCAAATTACCAATGACATTTTTCACAGAATCAGAACAAAAAATTTTAAAATTTGTATGGAAACACAAAAGACCCCAAATAGACAAAACAATCTTGAGAAAGAAAAAAGGAGCTGGAGGAATCAGGCTCCCTGACTTCAGTCTATACTACAAAGCTACAGTAATCAAGACAGTATGGTACTGGCACAAAAAGAGAAATATAGATCAATGGTACAGGATAGAAAGCCCAGAGATAAACACACCCACATATGGTCACCTAATTTACGGCAAAGGAGGTAAGAACATACAAGGGAGAAAAGACAGCCTCTTCAATAAGTGGTGCTGGGAAAACTAGACAGCTACATGTAAAAGAATGAAATTAATACACTCCCTAACACCACACACAAAAATAAACTCAAAATGGATTAAAGACCTAAATGTAAGGCCAGACACTATAAAACTCTTAGAGGAAAACATAGGCAGAACACTCTATGACATAAATCACAGCAAGATCCTTTTGGACCCACCTCCCAGAGAAATGGAAATAAAAACAAAAATAAACAAAAGGGACATAATGAAACTTAAAAGCTTTTGCACAGAAAAGGAAACCATAAACAAGATGAAAAGACAACCCTCAGAATGGGAGAAAATATTTGTAAATGATGCAAAGGACAAAGGATTAATCTCCAAAATATACAGGCAGCTCATGCAGCTCAATGTCAACAAAACAAACAACCCAATTAAAAAGTGGGCAGAAGACGTAAATTGACATTTCACCAAAGAAGACATACAGATAGCCAAGAGGCACACGAAAAGATGTTCAACATCACTAACTATTAGAGAAATGCAAATCAAAACTACAATGAGGTATCACCTCACACTGTTCAGAATGTCCATCATCAAAAAATCTACAAACAATAAATGCTGGAGAGGGTGTGGAGAAAAGGGAACATTCTTGCACTGTTGGTAGGTATGTAAATTGATACAGCCACTATGGAGAACAGTATGGAAATTCCTTAAAAATCTAAAAATAGAACTACCATATGACCCAGCAATCCCACTACTGGGCATACACCCTGAGAAAACCATAATTCAAAAAGAGTTATGTACCACAATGTTCATTGCAGCACTATTTACCATAGCCAGGACACGGAAGAAACCTAAATGCCCATTGACAGACAAATGGATAAAGAAGATGTGGCACATATATACAATGGAATATTACTCAGCCATTAAAAGAAACACAATTTAATTATTTGTAGTGAGCTGGATGGACCTAGACTCTGTCATACAGAGTGAAGTAAGTCAGAAAGTGAAAAACAAATACCACATGCTAACACATATATATGGAATCAAAAAAAAAAAAGTTCTGAAGAACCTAGGGGCAGGACAGGAATAAAGATGCAAATGTAGAGAATGGACTTAAGGACACGGGGAGGGGGAAGGGTAAGCTGGGATGAAGTGAGAGAGTGGCATGGACATATATACACTACCAAATGTAAAATAGATAGCTAGTGGGAAGAAGCCACACAACACAGGGAGATCAGCTCCGTGCTTTTTGACCACCTAGATGGGTGGGATAGGGAAGGTGGGAGGGAGGCACAAGAAGGAGGGGATATGAGGATATATTTATACATATAGCTGATATACTTTGTTATGTAGCAGAAACTAACACAGGATTGCAAAGCAATTATACTCCAATAAAGATGTAAAAAAACCAAAAATTGTGACACCAGGAACTGGACACAGCATTCTTAAAGTGAGACACTCTTATAAAGCCACTGATACCCTGTGAAGATGATGACACCTGCTCACTAAGAAGGCAGTTTTTTTCCCCCATTTGATCCGACCTTGTTGACCCAAGCAGAACTAAATGAGTTTAAATGTATGAACAGTACCTGAACACAGTAAGTATTCAGTACTCCCAAGAATAAAGGAAAGTCTTCAACAACAACAACAACAACAACAACAAAAAGTCATGCTCATGCTTATAGAAACAGAAAGTAGAAAAGTGGTTGCCAGGGGCTGGGGCTGGGGGTAATAAGAAGAGGTCGGTAAAAGGTACAAAGTTTCAGCTACAAGATGAATAAGGTCTGAGGATTTAATATAAAACATGGTGGCTATAGTTAATAACACTGAATTGTATCAATATAATTGAAATTTGCTAAGAAAGTAGAACTTAAATGTTCTCATCAGAAAAAACAAAAAGAGAGAGAAAGAGGATAAACATGTCAGGTGATGGATGTGTTAACCAGATTGCCGGGGGGATCCTTTTACAATGTACATGTTTATCAAATCACCATGATGTACATTTTAAAAATCTTACACTATTTGTAATAATAAAGCTAAATTATTTATAATGATAAAGTACAAATAAATACAAAATCCAAGAAATAAATACAAATAATACTTGCAATAATAAAGCTGAAAAAAGTGTAAAAAATTGAAGTTCCTTTATTTCACTACTGCTAAAAATCCACCTTTCAGAAACCATGGTTAAGTTTTAAAACAGCGATTTGAGGCTTCTTTTCTGTTCTGGACATTTACCTTGAGGGATCTCATCCATGCTCATGACTTTTAATATCATCTCTAGTTTGCTGTCTTTCAAATCTCTATCTCCTGAATTCCAGAAACTGGTAACAAAAGTCTCCTGGAAACTCCACCAGGTTATCTCTCAGGCACCAAAAGCACATGTCCAAGACCAGTCTTTTTATCTCCCCCCCAATCTGCTCCTATAGCATCCCTTCCTGTCCTCTAACTCCATCCAGAAGCTGAGGCTTTCTCTCCTCTATTTCTTCTATCGCTCAATTCCCACTTCTAGTCACCATGGCCTTTGAATCGTGTTCCTAACTTTATATAAAGAATTGTAAATGTTGTATGAAGTCAATAGCATTGATCTTTTCCTTTGGGCTACTTTTTTTCTGAGTCAAGATGGTTTCTTGGATGTGAAGGGAACTCCTGGCCATGGAAGCCTTTCTGTCCCCCATTTCTTGTTTGTAGGCAAGACTCCAGCCTCCATGATCTTCCCTGAGTTCCAAAGGGAAGATTCAAACAGTTGATAATCAAGGGAGGAGCAGCCAAGAAATCACCTGAGGCAAGATTAAAGGGACCAGAGAAAGTCATCAAGATTAGAAGACTACCTGAGATGAGATTAAAGGAATACAGACCCTGCACACACCCTAATCTTGTCAGCAACCCCACCCTTGAACTATTCCTATAAAACTCCTCATTAAATCCTCCCGGGTTGGGATACATAGTTTTTTGTGTCAGGAGTCTGCTGTGACCCACTTGGCCTGGCAAAGCAATAAAGCTATTCTTTTCTACTTCACCCAAAACTTTGTCTCCAAGATTCAATTCGGCACCAGTGTACAGAGGCTGAGCTTTCGGCATTAGCCACAGTAGTCGAGAAGCCCAGGATCTAGAAGTGCTTAGGGCAGTGGCTATCACCCACATGGAGGAGCCCTGACAAGTGTCTGGGGAGGCACGTTGGGGGCAGTGGTGAGGGATGTCTTAGTCTGAATTCCCGTGAAAGCAGAACCTAAGGGAAAGACTTGTGTGCCTACAGTTGATTTGGGAGTTGATCCAAGGAGCTAGACGTGAAGGAGCATTAAAAGTGACACAGAAACGAAGGAATGTCAGTAACGAGTGTGTTAATAAATGGATTACTGTTATGAATGTTGGTGTCCCACCCCAAATTCATATGTTGAAATCCCAGTGAAGATATTAGGAGGTGGGGCCTCTGGGCCTTTGGGCAGGCTCTGCTGTCACTAATGGGATTAGTGCCCTTTTTAATAAGACTCTAGAGAGTTCTCTCACTCTTTATGCCATGTGAGGATACAATGAGAAGACAGTACTAGTCTGCAGCCAGAGAGGGTCCTTACAGGAACCTCATCATGATCTCAGACTTCAGCCTACAGACCAATGAGAAATGAATTTCTGTTGTTTATGAGCCATCCCTTCTATGTTTTTTGGTTATAGCAGCCTGAACAGATAAGACAATTACGATGAACAACTAGGGCTTAATCCTGCTGGTCATTTTCTGAAGAACTGTTTGGAACATACCTTAGGCCTGTCCCTCCAAAAAGATGATAGAGCCGAGTCCAGTCTCCGCTGGTAGTTAGTCACCTCCAGAGGTGTCAACTCCTCACACTTCTGGGATGTGCCTGCACAGGGCTGAGCAGCCTTCTGAAGCTTATCTAAAAGCAGAGCAGAGACTTGCCCATGGAACACACTTGCTGTGAGACCCTGGCAATGGTGCACGGGACTCTACCCAAGCTGTGCCGAGAGGAAGGCTTGGCCCAACATGAGTGTCTACTACAAGAGGGGAGTGGAGTGAACCCAGCTCCTGGCCCCCACTCCCACCAAATCATGGAAGTTCTCTGATTACTTTATATACACTTATTTTCCATTAGTTGTTTCGTTTGAAGAAAGGGGTTTGCAGCTGGAATCACTTAAAAGACACTTCTCTTTATAGTCTGATTTCAATTTCAACACTAGTGGGAAGACTCACTAGGTGTGCCCTCCTCAATTCTCTGTCAAGTGTCTGAAATTCCTGGTTTAGAATCTCAGTCACTCATTTGGCTCACCCTGGATGTCTGTTAAGATGCAAGTGCCCCTGACCGTACCCTCCCTGATTTGTTGTCATCCACTTAACTCTCAGTGATACTGTGACTGCTGGAGTCTCCTAAAATGGTTTTGATGGGGGAGAAAGAACTGGCAGACCCAGGCAACAGGTGAAGGATGAGCCCACATCAGCTCACCCTGGAGGGTAAGAGTTCAAAGGCAGCATTTCTGCTTTTTTGTGGTAATGCTATGTGCTATGTTAGTGCTATGGAGGGGATAGTGACTAGCAGCAGCAGAACTGCTCCTGCATGAGCCTCCCTGGGTGACTCTTGGCCAGGCTCTTGCCTTGCTAGGTCTGTTTCCCCATCCATGAAAAGAGAGTGGATGGTAAGGCTGGAGGGGAATGTTGGCCTGGCCAAGCTCCAAGTTTCTTCTAGGTGGGAACTATGGGGAATTGGACAACAGACTTACTGAAAAAGGAAGCTGGTATCAGCTGGAGGTAACTTTTTTTAAAAGTTTTTTTTGATGTGGACCATATTTTAAAGTCTTTATTGAATTTGTTACAATATTGCTTCTATTGTTTATGTTTCTTTTTTCTTTTTTTTTTTCTTTTTTTGGCCAGGAGGCACGTGGGATCTTAGCTCCCTGCCTGACCAGGGATTGAAACCCCACCTGCTGCACTGGAAGGCAGAGTCTTAACTGCTGGACTGCCAGGGAAGTACCTGGAGCCAACATTTATTAAGTAGAAAATCAGACCCAGTGTGGCCAGGCTTTTAGAGAAGCAGCAAGTTTGAATGTTATGTCAGTCTCATGGTTTTTAAATGTCAGCAATAGATTCAAACACTTTAAAAAGAAAGTATAGGCCAATTAAAATCCTCCATGGGCCTACTGCATTCACCAATGGTTCTTAAACATTAGTGTTCAGGAGAACCTTCTGGAGTGAAGGTAAGTATATGTATCTCCTGGCTTGGTCTACAAAGATCTTGTACCAGGAACATGCATTATTTTGTCTCTAGTAAGAATTTTTAAAGCATATTCTTAAAGCATATTTTGTCTAAAATTAGTATAGCCACTCTTCTCTCTTTTGGTTACTGTTTTCATGGTATATATTTTTCCCTCCTTTTACTTTCAGCATGTTTTTGTCTTCGAGTAAACAGCATATAGTTTGGTAATTGAAAAAAAAATTCCATTCTGACAACTTCTGCCTTTTAATTGGAGAGTTTAACCCATTTACATTTGCTGTAATTACCATTAAGATAGGATTTATAGTTACAATTTTGCTATTTGTTTTCTGTCTTATGTCTTTGTTCCTCTATTACTGACTTCTTTTGTGTTAAATAGGTATTTTCTAGTATACCATTTAAATTTCCTTGTTGTTTCTTTCACTATAATTTTGAAGTTATTTTCTTAGTGATTGCCTTGGGGTTACAATTAGCATCTTAACTTAAAAAATCTAATTTGAATTAACTTTAACTTAATGTGAATTGCATATAGAAAATTTACTCCAATATAGCTCAATTTCCTCCTTAATCCTTGTGTAATTATTATATAAATTACATCTTTATACATTATAAACATATTGACATCATTTTATAATTATTGTTGTATGATGTTTTAAAAATTATTTATTTTTAATAATTGTGATAAAATATACATACAAGTTACCATTTTAACTATTTTTAAGGGTACAGTTCAGTGGATACTGAGCTGGGTTCTTAGCATCAGAAGGAAAGCCATGGGCAGGGGAAGAGAGTCTAAACTGGAGGTACAAGGGAAAGTATTGTCAGACACCAGAATTAGTTCCTACAGTAGTGACTGGGACAAGTGAGGCCAAGAGAATTTGGAGTGTCTGATATACAACTGTTCTACCCCACTCCCTGTCCCCCTCCCATGCTGGATTAATACATACAGTTATAGCAAGTTCCCCACTCCTTAGGGTGCTAGTTCTCAATCTTGACTGCACATTGAAGTCATCTAATTTCTTGAGTCTGGCATTTGCTAGTTGCTAAATGCTAGAAGCTGGTTCTGGTCTAGGTCTCCCTCTGTTGGTAATCTTTAAGATTGCAGTGGGTTTGCCTCAGCTGTCAGCATCCTTGGATCTTTCCTTAATATCCAGGCTGCTGCTCAGTGTCTATCCCTGTGATTCTCCAGAGAAGGACATCTCTGCTCCCCTCTGGGTAAACACTCAGAGCTCTGAGTTGAGTCTCAGTGTAGGTCTCTGGTGTCACAGACTCAGCCATGATTAGACCATTTCTGACCAAAGGAGAAATCAAATCTCACCTCCTTCAAAGGTCCTCCCAGGACCTCCAGGCAGAAAGACTGTGTCCTTCCTGGTACTCTCAAACCCTGGTGCTGTGGGGGTAGGAGTAGGGGTGGGGAACCTCTTTGACTAAGATGAATGCCTGACCCTGGCAATAATAATTAAAGCTGACCTTTACTGAAACTTAACTCTCTGCCAACTTCTATTCTAAGTGCTCAACATATTTAGCTCACTGATCATCACAACTATATGAGGTGGGTCCCATTATTATCTGCATTGTATAAATGAAGAAACTGAGGCACAGAAAGTTTAAACAATTTTGCCAAAGTCATACAGTAAGTTGAGCTAGGATCCCCAGGCAATCTGATACTATAAATAATATTATTTATATTGTTTCCTGTGTCCAGGTACTGTTAGCTACTTTACATTCACTATCACATTTAGTTTTGCAGATGAGAACCTGGGACTCAGAGAGGAGGAATAAGAAAATAGACTTAGATTTGCCTGTCCTGGTGCTTTTCTAAATCAGGGTGCCTCTGTTGGCAGAATTCATCATCTATGTTCAGTGGACTGCCTGCATCAGATGCATCTGGATGCCATAATAATGCGTATGCCTCATGATTCTGAGCCAGCAATTTTGGACGATGGGCTGTGAAAATCTGCATTTTAGCAATCACTCCAGTTGACCCTGATTTACACAGAAGTTTGAAAAACTTTACTCTCTGCCCCCTCCACCCATTAGAGCACACCAACCAGCCACCTTAGATAAAAATTACTTGAGTATGTATCTTTTTCCCTCTATAATGGTTAAACATTTTTTACTGCAAGCAATAAAATCTCTGACAATAGTGGCTGAAATTCTAAAGAACTTTATTATTTATTTAATAAAATATCCAGAATTAGACAGTCTTAAGACTGGTATAGCAGCTCAGCAGTGCCATCAAGGACCTAGTTCTTTCACTTTCTGTTATGCTATCTTTGGCTATCTTCTTCATGCTTGTTTCTTCATTGTTACAGATGGCTGCTGCAGATCCAGTCATCTTGTCCAAACTTCCCAGACTTCGTTTCAGCAAGAGCATAGTCACGTGACTTAGGCATAGCCAAGCACAAATTATCACCTGGAATTTTAAATTGGGAGCTGGTGGCAAGAAGAAGCAGGGACAACAAGGATTCCATTCTGGGGGACAATGGTGATGATTCTGTTGGCCAAAATGGATTCTAGTGCCATATTATTCTTAGGTCAAGCAATGATGTCCTCACTAGATGGGTTTGTGATACAATTTTTTTATTGAGGTAAAATTGGTGTATAACATTATATGTTTCAGGTGTACAACATTATGACCATCCATCACTTGGCCCCCTTCACCCATTTTGCCCATTCCCCAACCTGTTCTCTGTGTCTATGAGTTTTTTTCATTTTATTTGTTCATTTTTGTTCTGTTTTTTAGATTTTACATATGAGTGAAATCATTCGATTTTTGTCTTTCACATTCCGACTAACATAATTCCCTCAAGGTCCATCCAAGATGTTGCAAGTGGCAATATTTCATTTTTTTTTTAATGGCTGATTAGTATTCCACTGTGTATATATATATGAAATCTTTATCCATTCATCCTCCAGTGGACACTTAGGGTTGTTTCCATATCTTGGTTATTGTAAATAATGCTGCTATAAAATCAGGGCACATATATATTTTCAAATTAATGTTTTCATATTCTTTGGATAAATACCCAGAAGTGGAATGGCTGAATTGTATGGTAGTTCTATTCTTCACTTTTTGAAGAAACTTTCATACTATTTTCCATAGTGGCTGAATCAATTTACATTCTTACCAATCGTGTAAAAAGATTCCTTTTTCTCCACATCCTTTCCAACACTTGTTACTTCTTGTCTTTTTGGAGATAGCCATTCTAAGTATGAGGTGGTATCTTATTGTGGCTGTGATTTGCATTTCCCTAATAATTAGTGATTTTCATGTGTCAGTTGGCTACCTATATGTCTTCTTTGGAGAAATGTCTATTCAGATCCTCTTCCCATTTTTTAATCTGGTGGGGTTTTGTTGTTGTTTTTAAGTTGTATGAATTCTTTACAATTTTTGGATATTAACCCCTTGTCAGATGTGTAAATATCTTCTCTCATCCAGTAGTTTGCCTTTTCATTTGATGATGGTTTTCTTCACAGTGCAAAAGCTTTTTAGCTTGATGAAGTCCTATTTGTTTATTTTTGGCTTTATTTCTCTTGCCTTTGGAGTCAGATCCACAAAAACATAGTTAAGATTGTTGTCAAGGAAGTTACCACCTATTTTTTCTCCTAGGAATTTCATGGTTTCAGGTCTTACATTCAAGTCTTGAATCTATTTTGAGTTAATTTTTGTGTATGGTGTAAGATAGTGGTCTAGTTTTATTCTTTTGCATGTGGCTGTCCAGTTTTTCCAACACCATTTTTTGAAGAGACTCTCATTTCTCCACTGTTTTTTTTTTTCCTCTTTTGTTGTAAAGTAGTTGTCTGTATATTTGTGGTTTTATTTCTGGGCTCTCAATTCTGTTCCATTGATATGTTGCATCTGTTATTATGCCAATGCCATACTGTTTTGATTACTATAGCTTTGTAGTATGGTTTGAAATCAGGGAGCATGATACCTCCAGCTTTGTCCTTCCTTCTCAAGATTGCTTTGGCTATTCAGGGTCTTTCGTGGTTCCATACAAAGTTAATAATTATTTGTTCTAGTTGAGTGAAAAATGCCTTTGAAATTTTGATAAAGATCGCATTGAATTGAATTTGATAGTAGATTGCTTTGGGTAGTATGGATATTTTAACAATATTAGTTCTGCCCATTTGTGAGCATGGAATATATTCCTATTTACTTGTGTCTTCAATTTCCTTCATCAGTGTCTTATAGTTTTCAATGTACAGGTCTTTAAGCTCCTTGGTTAAATTTATTCCTAGGTATTTTACTTACTTATTTTTATTTATTTTTTGCAGTACGCGGGCCTCTCACTGTTGTGGCCTCTCCCGTTGTGGAGCACAGGCTCTGGACATGCAGGCTCAGTGGCCATGGCTCACAGGCCTAGCCACTCCACGGCATGTGGGATCTTCCTGGACCGGGGCACGAACCCATGTCCCCTGCATCAGCAGGCGGACTCCCAACCACTGTGCCACCAGGGAAGCCCTACTTACTTATTTTTGATGCAGTTGTAAATGGGATGTTTTCCTTAATTTCTTTTTCTGATAGTTCATTATTAGTGTATAGAAACACCACTGATTTCTGTAGATTGATTTTCTATACTATAACTTTACTGAATTCATTTATTACTTCTAATAGTTTTTTGATGGAATCTTTAGGGTTTTCTATATAAAGTACCATACCACCTGCAAATAGCAAAAATTTTACTCCTTCCTTTCCAATTTGGTTGCATTTTATTTATTTTTCTTGCCTAATCACTGTGGTTAGGACTTCCAATACAATGTTGAATAAAAGTGGTGAGAGTAGGCATTCCTGTCTTGTTACTGATCTTGGAGGAAAAGGTTTCAGTTTTTCACCATTAAGTAAATGTTAGCTGTGGGTTTGTCATATATAGCCTTTATTACATTGAAGTATGTTCCCTCTACACCCACTTTGTTGAAAGTTTTTATTATAAATAGATGTTGAATTTTGTTAAACGCTTTTCCTGCATCTGTTGCGATGATCATAAGATTTTCATCCTTTATTTTGTTAATGTGGTATATGATGTTGATTGATTTGTGGCTTTTGAACCAGGCTTGCATCCCTGCAATAAATCCCACTTGATCATGGTGTATGATGCTTTTAATGTATTGTTGAATTTGGTTTTTAACATTTTGTTGAGGACTCTTGCATCTATCTTCAATAAGGATATTGATCTGTAATTTGTGTGTGTGTGTGTGTGTGTGTGTGTGTGTGTGTGTGTGTGAGGTCCTTGTCTGGTTTTAGTATCAGGATAATGCTGGCTTCATAAAATAATTGTGGAAGTGTTCCCTGCACTTCAATCTTATGGACAAATTTGAGAAGGATAGGTATTAAATCTTGTTTTGAATATTTGGTAGAATTCACCAGTGAAACCATCTTGTCCTGGACTTTTGCTTTTTGGGAGATTTTTGATTACTGATTCAATCTCCATGATAGTAATTGATCTATTCAAATTTTCTATTTCCTCATGACTCAGTCTTGGAAGATTAAATGTTTCTATGAATTTGTCCATTTCTTTAGGGTGTTCAATTTGTTAGCATAAAATTGTGGTAGTCTTTTATAACCATTTGTATTTCTGTGGTGTACTGAAATATTTCTAAGGTCTCCTCTTTCATTTCTTATTTTGTTTATTTAAGCCCTCTATTTTTTCTTGGTTAGTCTAGGTAAATATTTGTTAATTTTGCTTATCTTTTGAAAGAACCAGCTCTTAGTTTCATTGATCTTGTTTATTATCTATTTCATTTACTTCTGCTCTTATATTTATTATTTCCTTCCTTCTCCTAAAGTTGAACTTCATTTTTTCTTCTTTTTTCTAGCTGTAAAGTTAGATTGTTTATTTGAGGTTCTTATTTTTTGAGGTAGGCCTGTATTGCTATGAACTTCTCTCTTAGAACTGCTTTTGCTCTACCCCATAATTTTGGTATGTTATATTTGTTTACCTTTGTCTCTATGTATTTCTTTATTTCTTCTTTGATTTCTTCGGTGCCCCATTGGTTGTTCAGTAGCATGTTATTTAATCTCTACATTTCTGGGATTTTTCCCATTAAAATTTTTTATGTATTTATTTGAGTATAGTTGCTTTACATTGTTGTGTTAATTTCTGCTGTACAACGAAGTGAATCAGCTATATGTATACATATATCTCCTCCCTCTTGGACCTCCATCTCACCCATCTAGGTCATCACAGAGCTCTGAGCTGAGCTCCCTGTGCTATACAGCAGGGTCCCACTAGCTATCAATTTTACACATGGTAGTGTGTATATGTCAATCCTAATCTCTCAGTTTGTCCCATGCCCCCCTTTGCCCCCTGTGTGCACACATCTATTTTCTACATCTGTGTCTCTATTCCTGACCTGAAAATAGGTTCATCTGTACAATTTTTAATGCATATAGATTCCACATATATACGTTAATATACAATATTTATTTTTTTCTGACTTACTTCACTGTGCATGACAGATTCTAGGTACATCCACATCTCTACAAATGACCCAATTTCATTCATTTTTATGGCTGAGTAATATTCCATTGTATATATGTACCACATCTTCTTTAATCATTCATCTGTTGAAAGACATTTAGGTTGCTTTCATGTCCTGGCTATTGTAAAAAGTGCTGCAATGAACATTGGGGTACAAGTGTCTTGTTGAATTATGGTTTTCTCAGGGTATATGCCCAGTAGTGGGACTGCTGAGTCATATGGTAGTTCTTTTTTGTTTTTAATACATCTTTATTGGGGTATAATTGCTTCACAGTGCTGTGTTAGTTTCTGTTGTATAAGAAAGTGAACCAGCCATATGCATACATATATCTCCATATCCCCTCCCTCCTGAGCCTCCCTCCCACCGTCCCTACTCCGCGCCTCTATGTCATCACAAAGCACTGAGCTGATCTCCCTGTGCTATGCTGCTGCTTCCCACTAGCTATATATTTTACATTTGGTAGTGTATATATGTCAATGATAGTCTCACTTTGCCCCAGCTTCCCTTCCCCATCTGTGTCTTCAAGTCCATTCTCTATGTCTACGTCTTTATTCTTGCCCTGCCATTAGGTTCATCAGTACCATTTGTTTTCTTCTTCTTTTTTTTTAGATTCCATATATATACGTTAGCATATAGTATTCATTTCTCTCTTGCTCACTTACTTCACTCTGTATGACAGATGCTAGGTCCATCCACATCTCTACAAATGACCCAACTTCATTCCTTTTTATGGCTGAGTAACATTCCATTGTGTATATGTGTCACATCTTCTTTATCCATTCATCTGTCGATGGACATTTAGGTGGCTTCAATATCCTGGCTATTGTAGATAGTGTTGCTATGAATATTGTGGTACATGTCTCTTTTTGAATTATGGTTTTCTCAAGGTATATGCTCAGTAGTGGGATTGCTGGGTCATATGACAGTTCTATTTTTAGTTTTTTAAGGAACCTCCATACTGTTCTCCATAGTGGTTGTATCAATTTATACTCCCACCAACAGTGCAGGAGGGTTCCTTTTTCTCCACACCCTCTCCAGCATTTATTGTTTTTAGATTTTTTGATAATGGCCATTCTGACCAGTGTGAGGTGATACTTCACTGTAGTTTTGATTTGCATTTCTCTAATAGTGATGTTGAACATCATTTCATGTGCCTCTTGGCCATCTGTATGTCTTCTTTGGTGAAATGTCTATTTAGGGTTTTCTGCCCATTTTTCAATTGCATTGTTTGGTTTTTTTGACATTGAACTGCATGAGCTGCTTCTATATTTTGGAGATTAATCCTTTTTCCTTTGCTGTGCAAAAGCTTTTATGTTTCATTAGGTCTCTTTTGTTTATTTTTGTTTTTATTCCCATTTCTCTAGGAGATGGGTCAAAAAGGATCTTGCTGTGATTTATGTCATGGAGTGTTCTTCCTATGCTTTCCTCTAAGAGTTTTATAGTGTCTGGACTTACATTTAGGCCTTTAATCCATTTTCAGTTTATTTTTGTGTATGGTATTAGGGAATGTTCTAATTTCACTCTTTTACATGTAGCTGTCCAGTTTTCCCAGCACCACTTTTTGAAAAGACTGTCTTTTCTCCATTGTATGTTCTTGCCTCCTTTGTCATAGATTAGGTGACCATATGTCTGTGTGTTTACCTCTGGGCTTTCTATCCTATTCCATTGATCTATATTTATTTTTTTGTGCCAGTATCATATTGTTATGATTACTGTAGCTTTGTAGTATAGTCTGAAGTCAGGGAGCCTGATTCATCAAGCTCTGTTTTTCTTTCTCAAGACAGCTTTGGCTAATCGGGGTCTTTTGTGTCTCCATACAAGTTTTAAGATTTTTTGTTCTAATTTTGTGAAGAATGCCATTGGTAATTTGATAGGGATTGCATTGAATCTGTAGATTGCTTTGGGTGGTATAGTCATTTTCACAATATTGATTCTTCCAATCCAAGAACATGGTATATCTCTCCATCTGTTTGTATAATCTTTACTTTCTTTCATCAGTGTCTTATAGTTTTCTGCATACAAGTCCTTTGCCTCCCTAGGTAGGTTTACTCCTAGGTATTTTATTATTTTTGTTGCAATGGTAAATGGGAGTGTTTCCTTAATTCCTCTTTCAGATAGTTCATCGTTAGTATATAAGAATGCAAGAGATTTCTGTGCATTAATTTTGTATCCTGCAACTTTACCAAATTCATTGATTAGCTCTAGTAGTTTTCTGGTGGCATCTTTAGGATTCTCTGTATACTATCATGTCATCTGCAAATCGTGACAGTTTTACTTCTTTTCCAATTTGTATTCCGTTTATTTCTTTTTCTTCTATGATTGCCATGCCTAGGACTTCTAAAACTGTTAAATAATAGTGGCAAGAGTGGACATCCTTTTCTTGTTCCTGACCTTAGAGGAAATGCTTTCAGTTTTTCACCATTGAGAATGGTGTTTGCTGTGGGTTTGTCATATATGGCCTTTATTATGTTGAGGTAGGTTCTCTTTGTACCCACTTTCTGGAGATTTTTTTTTAAACATCTTTATTTGCGTATAACTGTTTTACAATAGTGTGTTAGTTTCTCCTTTACAACAAAGTGAATCAGTTATACATATACATATGTTCCCATATCTCTTCCCTCTTGTGTCACCCTCCCTCCCACCCTCCCTATCCCACCCCTCTAGGTGGTCACAAAGCACAGAGGTGGGGCTTCCCTGGTGGCGCAGTGGTTGGGAGTCCGCCTGCCGATGCAGGAGACACGGGTTCGTGCCCTGGTCCGGGAGGATCCCGCATGCCGCGGAGCGGCTGGGCCCGTGAGCCGTGGTCGCTGGGCCTGCGCGTCCGGAGCCTGTGCTCCGCAACGGGAGAGGCCACACAGTGAGAGGCCCGCATACCGCAAAAAAAAAAAGCACAGAGGTGATCTCCCTGTGCTATGTGGCAGCTTCCCACTAGCTATCTAATTTACATTTGGTAGTGTGTATATGTCCCTGCCACTCTCTCACATCGTCACAGCTTACCCTTCCCCCACCCCATATCCTCAAGTCCATGCTCTAGTAAGTCTGTGTTTTATTCCCGTCCTACCACTAATCTCTTCATGACTTTTTTTTTTCAGATTCCATATATATGTGCTAGCATACGGTATTTGTTTTTATCCTTCTAACTTACTTCACTCTGTATGACAGACTCCAGGTCTATCCACCTCATTACAAATAACTCAGTTTCATTTCTTTTTATGGCTGAGTAATATTCCATTGTATATATGTGCCACATCTTCTTTATCCATTCATCTGTTGATGGACACTTAGGTTGCTTCCATGTCCTGGCTATCGTAAATAGAGCTGCAATGAACATTTTGGTACATGACTCTTTTTGAATTATGGTTTTCTCAGGGTATATGCCCAGTAGTGGGATTGCTGGGTCATATGGCAGTTCTGTTTGTAGTTTTTTAAGGAACCTCCATACTGTTCTCCATAGTGGCTGTATCATTTTACATTCCCATCAGCAGTGCAAGAGTGTTCCCTTTTCTCCACACCCTCTCCAGCATTTATTGCCTCTAGAGTTTTGGATGATGGCCAATCTGACTGGTGTGAGATGATATCTCATTGTAGTTTTGATTTGCATTTCTCTAATGATTAATGAGGTTGAGCATTCTTTCATGTGTTTGTTGGCAATCTGTATATCTTCTTTGGAGAAATGTCTATTTAGTTCTTCTGCCCATTTTTGGATTGGGTTGTTTGTTTTTTTGTTATTGAGCTGCATGAGTTGCTTATAAATTTTGGAGATTAATCCTTTGTCAGTTGCTTCATTTGCAAATATTTTCTCCCATTCTGAGGGTTGTCTTTTGGTCTTCTTTATGGTATCCTTTGCTGTGCAAAAGCTTTTAAGTTTCATTAGATCCCATTTGTTTATTTTTGTTTTTATTTCCATTTCTCTAGGAGATGGGTCAAAAAGGATCTTGCTGTGATTTATGTCATAGAGTGTTCTGCCTATGTTTTCCTCTAAGAGTTTGATAGTGTCTGGCCTTACATTTAGGTCTTTAACTCATTTTGAGTTTTTTTTTTTTTTTTTTTTGGCGTTACGCGGGCCTCTCACTGTTGTGGCCTCTCCTGTTGCGGAGCACAGGCTCCGGACGCGCAGGCCCAGCGGCCATGGCTCACGGGCCCAGCCGCCCCGCGGCACGCGGGATCTTCCCGGACCGGGGCACGAACCCGTGTCCCCTGCATCGGCAGGCGGACTCTCAACCACTGCGCCACCAGGGAAGCCCTTGAGTTTATTTTTGTGTGTGGTGTTAGGGAGTGTTCTAATTTCCTACTTCTACAGGTAGCTGTCCAGTTTTCCCAGCACCACTTATTGAAGAGGCTGTCTTTTCTCCACTGTATATCCTTCCCTCCTTTATCAAAGATAAGGTGACCATATGTGTGTGGGTTTATCTCTGGGCTTTCTATCCTGTTCCATTGATCTATATTTCTGTTTTTGTGCCAGTACCATACTGTCTTGATTACTGTGGCCTTGTAGTATAGTCTGAAGTCAGGGAGCCTGATTTCTCCAGCTCCATTTTTCGTTCTCAAGATTGCTTTGGCTATTCGGGGTCTTTTGTGTTTCCATACAAATTGTGAAACTCTTTGTTCTAGTTCTGTAAAAAATGCCAGTGGTAATTTGATAGGGATTGCATTGAATCTGTAGATTGCTTTGGGTAATAGAGTCATTATGACAATGTTGATTCTTCCAATCCAAGAACATGGTATATTTCTCCACCTATTTGTATCATCTTTAATTTCTTTCATCAGTGTCTTATAGTTTTCTGCATACAAGTCTTTTGTCTCCTTAGGTAGGTTTATTCCTAGATATTTTATTCTTTTTGTTGCAATGGTAAATGGGAGTGTTTTCTTAATTTCACTCTCAGATTTTTCATCATTAGTGTATAAGAATGCCAGAGATTTCTGTGCATTAATTTTGTATCCTGCTACTTTACCAAATTCATTGATTAGTTCTAGTAGTTTTCTGGTAGCATCCTTAGTATTCTCTATGTATAGTATCATGTCATCTGCAAACAGTGACAGCTTTACTTCTTCTTTTCCTATTTGGATTCCTTTTATTTCTTTATTTACTCTGATTGCTGTGGCTAGAACTTCCAAAACTAGGTTGAATAAGAGTGGTGAGAGTGGGCAACCTTGTCTTGTTCCTGATCTTAGTGGAAATGGTTTCAGTTTTTCACCATTGAGAACAATGCTGGCTGTGGGTTTGTCATATATGGCCTTTATTATGTTGAGGAAAGTTCCCTGTATGCCTACTTTCTGCAGAGTTTTTATCATAAATGGGTGTTGAATTTTGTCAAAAGCTTTCTCTGCATCTATTGAGATGATCATATGGTTTTTCTCCTTCAGTTTGTTGATATGGTGTATCACGTTGATTGATTTGTGTATATTGAAGAATCCTTGCATCCCTGGGATAAATCCCACTTGATCATGGTGTATGATCCTTTTAATGTGCTGTTGGACTCTGTTTGCTAATATTTTGTTGAGGATTTTTGCATCTATGTTCATCAGTGATATTGGCCTGTAGTTTTCTTTCTTTGTGACGTCTTTGTCTGGTTTTGGTATCAGTGTGATGGTGGCTTCATAGAATGAGTTTGGGAGTGTTCCTCCCTCTGCTATCTTTTGGAAGAGTTTGAGAAGCATAGGTGTTAGCTATTCTCTAAATGTTTGATAGAATTTGCCGGTGAATTCATCTGGTCCTGGGCTTTTGTTTGTTGGAAGATTTTGAATCACAGTTTCAATTTCAGTGCTTGTGATTGGTCTGTTCATATTTTTTATTTCTTCTTGGTTCAGTCTCGGCAGGTTGTGCATTTCTAAGAATTTGTCCATTTCTTCCAGGTTGTCCATTTTATTGGCATAGAGTTGCTTGTAGTAATCTCTAATAATCTTTTGTATTTCTGCAGTGTCAGTTGTTATATCTCCTTTTTCATTGCTAATTCTATTGATTTGAGTCTTCTCCCTTTTTTTCTTGATGAGTCTGGCTAATGGTTTATCAATTTTATTTATCTTCTCAAAGAACCACCTTTTAGTTTTATTGATCTTTGCTATTGTTTCCTTCATTTCTTTTTCATTTATTTCTGATCTGATCTTTATGAATTCTTTCCTTCTGCTAAATTTGGGGGGGGAGGGTTTGTTCTTCCTTCTCTAATTGCTTTAGGTGCAAAGTTAGGTTGTTTATTCAAGATGCTTCCTGTTTCTTAAGGTAGGATTGTATTGCTATAAACTTCCCTCTTAGAACTGCTTTTTCTGTATCCCATAGGTTTTTGGTCATCGTGTCTCCATTATCATTTGTTTCTAAGTACTTTTTGATTTCCTCTTTGATTTCTTCAGTGATCACTTCGTTATTAAGTAGTGTATTGTTTAGCCTCCATGTGTTTGTATTTTTTTACAGATCTTTTCCTGTAATTGATATCTAGTCTCATAGCGTTGTAGTCAGAAAAGATACTTGATACGATTTCAATTTTCTTAAATTTGCCAAGGCTAGATTTGTGACCCAAGATATGATCTATCCTGGAGAATGTTCCATGGGCACTTGAGAAAAATGTGTATTCTGTTGTTTTTGGATGGAATGTCCTAAAATATCAAGTAAATCCATCTTGTATAATGTATCATTTAAAGCTTGTGTTTCCTTATTTATTTTCATTTTGGATGATCTCTCCATTGGTGACAGTGGGGTGTTAAAGTCCCCTACTATGATTGGGTTACTGTCAATTTCCCCTTTTATGGCTGTTAGTATTTGCCTTATGTATTGAGGTGCTCCTATGTGGGGTGCATAAATATTTACAATTGTTATATCTTCTTCATGGATCGATCCCTTGATCATTATGTAGTGTCCTTCTTTGTCTCTTGTAATAGTTTTTATTTTAAAGTCTATTTTGTCTGATATGAGAATTGCTACTCCAGCTTTCTTCTGATTTCCATTTGCATGGAATATCTTTTTCCATCCCCTCACTTTCAGCCTGTAAGTGTCCCTAGGTCTGAAGTGGGTCTCTTGTGGACAGCATATATATGGGTCCTGTTTTTGTATCCATTCAGCCAGTCTGTGTCTTTTGGTGGGAGCATTTAATCCATTTACATTTAAGGTAATTATTGATATGTGCATTCCTATTACCATTTACTTAATAGTTTCGGGTTGTTCTTGTAGGTCTTTTCCTTCTCTTATGTTTCTTGCCTAGAGAAGTTCCTTTAGCATTTGCTGTAAAGCTGGTTTGGTGGTGCTGAACTCTCTCAGCTTTTGCTTGTCTGTAAAGGTTTTAATTTCTCCATCAAGTCTGAATGAGATCCTTGCTGGGTAGAGTAATCTTGGTTGTAGGTTTTTTTCCTTCATCACTTTAAATATGTCCTGCCACTCCTTTCTGGTTTGTAGAGTTTCTGCTGAAAGATCAGATGTTAACCTTATGGGGATTCCCTTGTGTGTTATTTGTTTAATTTTTCCCTTGATGCTTTTAATATGTTTTCTTTGTATTTAATTTTTGACAGTTTGATTATTATGTGTCTTGGCACGTTTATCCTGTATGGGACTCTCTGTGCTTCCTGAACTTGATTGGCTATTTCCTTTCCTATATTAGGGACGTTTTCAACTATAATCTCTTCAAATATTTTCTCAGTCCCTTTCTTTTTCTCTTCTTCTTCTGGGACCCCTATAATTCGAATGTTGGTGCGTTTAATGTTGTCCCAGAGATCTCTGAGACTGTCCTCAGTTCTTTTCATTCTTTTTTCTTTATTCTGCTCTGCAGTAGTTATTTCCACTATTTTATCTTCCAGGTCACTTATCCGTCCTTCTGCCTCAGTTATTCTGCTACTGATCCCATCTAGAATATTTTTCATTTCATTGATTGTGTTGCTCATCGTTACTTGCTTCCTCTTTATTTCTTCTAGGTCCTTGTTAACTGTTTGTTGCAATTTGTCTATTCTATTTCCAAGATTTTGAATCATCTTTATCATCATTATTCTGAATTCTTTTTCAGGTAGACTGGCTATTACCTCTTCATTTGTTAGGTCTGGTGTGTTTTTATCTTGCTCCTTCATCTGCTGTGTGTTTTTCTGTCTTCTCATTTTGCTTATCTTACTGTGTTTGGGGTCTCCTTTTTGTAGGCTGCAGGTTCGTAGTTCCCGTTCTTTTTGGTGGCTGTCCCCAGTGGCTGAGGTTGGTTCAGTGGGTTGAGCAGGTTTCCTGGTTGGGGGGACTAATGCCTCTGTTCTGGTGGATGAGGCTGGATCTTGTCTTTCTGGTGGGCAGGTCCACGTCTGGTGGTGTGTATGGGGATGTTGGTAGCCTTATTATGATTTTAGGCAGCCTCTCTGCTAATGGATGGGGCTGTAGACCTGACTTGCTCTTTGTTGGATATAGGGTGTCCAGCACTGTTCATTGCTGGTCCTTGAGTGAAGCTGGGTCTTGGTGTTGACATGGAGATCTCTGGGAGATTTTCGCCGTTTGATATTATGTGGAGCTGAGAGGTCTTTTGTGGACCAGTATCCTGAGGTTGGTTCTCCCACCTCAGAGACACAGCCTTGACACCTGGCTGGAGTGCCAAGAGCCTTTAATCCACACGGCTCAAAATAAAAGGGAGAAAAAAAATAGAAAGGCACGAAAGGAAGGAAGGAAGGAGGAAGGGAGGGAAGGAAGGAAGGAAGGAAGGAAGGAAGGGAGGGAGGAAGAAAAGAAGGGAGGAAGGAAGGAGGGAATAAAGAAAGGAAAGGAAGGAGGAAGGGAGGAAGGGAGGAAGGAAGGAGGGAATAAAAGAAGGAAGGGAGGAAGGAAGCAAGGAGGGAAATAGGAAAGAAAGGAGGGAAGAAAGGAAGAAAGAAAGGGGAGAAGACAAAATAAAGTAGGGTAAAATACAGTTATTAAAATAAAAAAATAATTATTAAGAAGAAAAATTTCTATTAAAGAAAAAACAAACAAACAAACAAACAAAAAACCGGGTCGATCTAACCCTAGGACAAATGGTGAAAATAAAGCTATACAGACAAAATCTCACACAGCAGCACACACATACACACTCACAAAAAGAAAAAAGGGGAAAATAATAGTATATCTTGCTCCCAAAGTCCACCTCCTCAACTTGGGATATTTCGCTGTCTATTCAGGTTTTCCACAGATGCAGGGCACTTCAAGTTGACTGTGGGGTGCTGCTTCTGAGGCTGCTGGGAGAGACCTCCCCCTCTCTTTGTTCGCACAGCTCCTGGGGTTCAGCTTTGGACTTGGCCCCGCCTCTGCGCGTAGGTCGTCCGAGGGCGTCTGCCCTTCACTCAGACAGGGCGGGGTTAACAGAGCAGCTGATTCGTGGTCTCTGGCTCACTCAGGCGGGGGTGGGGGGGGGCGGGGCGGGGCGGGGCATGGATGTGGGGCGAGTCCGCGGCGGCAGAGGCCGGCGTGACGCTGCACCGGCCCGAGGCGCGCTGCGCGTTCTCCCGGGGAAGCTGTCCCTGGATCCCGGGACCCTGGCGTTGGCGGGCTGCACAGGCTCCCGGGAGGGGCGGTGTGGAGAGTAACCTGTGCTCGCACACAGGCCTCTTGGTGGTGGTAGTAGCAACCCTAGTGTCCCACACCCGTCTCTACTGTCCGTGCCGACAGCCGCAGCTCGCGCCCGTTTCTGGAGCTCCTTTATGCGGTGCCCTTAATCTCCTTTCCTCGCGCCCCAGGAAGCGAAGAGGCAAGAAGAAGTCTCTTGTCTCTTCGGCAGCTCCGCGCCCGTTTCTGGAGCTCCTTTAAGCGGCGCGCTTAAACCCCTCTCCTCGCGCAGCAGGAGGCAAAGAGGGAAGAAAAGGTCTCTTGCCTCTTCGGCAGCTCCAGACTTCTCCTGGGCTCCCTCCCGGCCAGCCGTGGTGCACTAACCCCTTCAGGCTGTTTTCACTCTGCCAACTGCAGACCTTTCCCAGGGATCCGCCCGAGGCTCAGTTCCCAGCCCCGCCCGCCCCGGCCGGTGAGCAGACAAGGCTCTCGGGCTGGTGAGTGCTGATCGGCACCGATCCTCTGCGGGAATCTCTCCGCTTTGCCCTCCGCACCCTGTTGCTGCGCTCTCCTCCGCGGCTCTGAAGCTTCCCCCTCCGCCACCCACAGTCTCCACCCGCCAAGGGGCTTCTAGTGTGTGGGAACCTTTCCTCCTTCACGGCTCCCTCCCACTGCTGCAGGTCCCGTCCCTATTCTTTTGTCTCTGTTTATTCTTTTTTCTTTTGCCCTAACCAGGTACGTGGGGAGTTTCTTGCCTTTTGGGAGGTCTGAGGTCTTCCGCCAGCGTTCGGTGGGTGTTCTATATGAGAAGTTCCACGTGTAGATGTATTTCTGATGTATCTGTGAGGAGGAAGGTGATCCCCGCGTCTTACTCTTCCGCCATCTTCTCGCTCCCCCCGGACTAGTACCTTTCTGGAGATTTTTTAATCATAAATTGGTGTTGAATTTTGTCAAAAGCTTTTTCTGCCTCTATAGAGGTGATCATATGGTTTTTTATTCTTCAATTTGTAAATATTGTGTATCACACTGATTGATTTGCATATATTGAAAATCCCTGCATCCCTGGGATAAATCCCACTTGATCATGGTGTATGATCCTTTAATGTATTGTTGGATTCTGTTTGATAGTATGTTGTCGAGGATTTCTGCATCTATCTTCATCAGTGATATTGGTCTGTAATTTTCTTTTTTTCTAGTATCTTTGTCTGGTTTTGGTATCAGGGTGATGGTGGCCTCATAGAATGAGTTTGGGAGTGTTCCTTCCTCTGCAATATTTTGGAAGAGTTTGAGAAAGATGGGTGTTATGTCATCTCTAAATGTTTGGTAGAATTCACCTGTGAAGCCATCTGGTTCTGGACTTTTACTTGTTGGAAGATTTTTAATCACAGTTTCAATTTCATTACTTGTGATTGGGCTGTTCATATTTTCTATTTGTTCCTGATTCAGTCTTGGAAGGTTATAACTTTCTCAGATTTTGTCCATTTCTTCCAGGTTGTCCATTTTATTGGCATAGAGTTGCTTGTAGTAGTCTCTTAGGATGCTTTGTATTTCTATGGCGTATGTTGTAACTTCTCCTTTTTCATTTCTAACTTTATTGATTTGAGTCCTCTCCCTCTTTTTCTTGATGAGTCTGGCTAATGGTTTATCAATTTTGTTTATCTTCTCAAAGAACCAGCTTTTCGTTTTATTGATCTTTGCTATTGTTTTCTTTGTTTCTATGTCATTTGTTTCTGCTCTGATCTTTATGATTTCTACCCTTCTACTAACTTTGGGTTTTGTTTGTTTTTCTTTCTCTAGTTCCTTGAGGCATAAGGTTAGATTGATATTTGAGATTTTTCTTGTTTCTTGAGGTAGGCTTGTATTCCTATAAACTTCCCTCTTAGAACTGCTTTTGCTGCATCCCATAGCTTTTGGATCATCGTGTTTTCATTGTCATTTGTCTCTAAGTATTTTTTGATTTCCTCTTTCATTTCTTCAGTGATCTCTTTGTTATTTAGTAGCATATTGTTTAGCCTCCATGTGTTTGTGTTTTTTATGTTTTTTTTCCCTTGTAATTGATTTCTAATCTCATAGTGTTGTGGTCAGAAAAGATGCTTGATATGATTTCAATTTTCTTAAATTTACTGAGGCTTGATTTGTGACCCAAGATGTGATCTTTCCTGGAGAATTTTCCATGTGCACTTGAGAAGAAAGTGTAATCTGCTGTTTTTGGATGGAATGTTCCATAAATATCAATTAAATCTATTTGGTCTATTGTGTCATTTAAAGCTTCTGTCTCCTTATTTATTTTCATTTTGGATGATCTGTACATTGGTGTAAGTGAGGTGTTATAGTCCCTCTCTATTATTGTGTTACTGTCGGTTTCCTCTTTTATAGCAGTTAGCAGTTGCCTTATGTATTGAGGTGCTCCTATGTTGGGTGCATATATATTTATAATTGTTTTATCTTCTTCTTGGGTTGATCCCTTGATCATTATGTAGTGTCCTTCCTTTTCTCTTGTGTCATTTTTTATTTTAAAGTCTATTTTATCTGATATGTGTATAGCCACTCCAGCTTTCTTTTGATTTCCATTTACATGGAATATCTTTTTCTATCCCCTCACTTTCAGTCTATATGTGTCCCTAGGTCTGAAGTGAGTCTCTTGTAGACAGCATATATATGGGTCTTGTTTTTGTATCCATTCAGCGAGCCTGTTTCTTTTGGTTGGAGCATTTAATCCATTCACATTTAAGTAATTATTGATATGTATGTTCCTATGACCATTTTCTTAATTGTTTTGGGTTTGTTTTTTCAGGTCCTTTTTTTCTCTTGTGTTTCCCACTCAGAGAAGTTCCTTTAGCATTTGTTGTAGAGCTGGTTTTGTGGTGCTGAATTCTCTTAGCTTGGGCATGTCTGTAAAACTTTTGATTTGTCTGTCGAATCTGAATGAGATCCTTGCTGGGTAGAGTAATCTTGGTTGTAGGTTCTTCAGTTTCATCACTTTAAGTATATCATGCCACTCCCTTCTGCCTGCTAGAGTTTCTGCTTAGAAAACAGCTGTTAACCTTATGGGAGTTCCTTTGTATATTATTTGTCATTTTTCCCTTGTTGCTTTCAATAATTTTTCTTTGTCTTTAATTTTTGTCAATTTGATTACTATGTGTTTTGGCATGTTTCTCCTTTGGTTTATCCTGCCTGGGACTCTCTGTGCTTCCTGTGCTTGGGTGGATATTTCTTTTCCCATGTTAGGGACGTTTTCAGCTATAATCTCTTCAGATATTTTCTTGGGTCCTTTCTCTTTCTCTTCTTCTTCTGGGACCACTATAATGCGAATGTTGTTGTGTTTAATGTTGTCCCAGATGTCTCTTAGGCTGTCTTCATTTCTTTTCAATCTTTTTTCTTTATTCTTTTCCCTGGCAGTGTACTCCACCATTCTGTCTTACAGGTCACTTATCCATTCTTCTGTCTCAGTTATTCTGCTATTGATTCCTTCTAGTGTATTTTTCATTTCAGTTATTGTATTGTTTATCTCTGTTTGTTTGTTCTTTAATTCTTCTAGGACTTTTAAAAACATTTCTTGCATCTTCTAGATCTTTGCCTTCATTCTTTTTAAGAGGTCCTGGATCATCTTCACTATCATTATTGTGAATTGTTTTTCTGGAATGTTGGCTATCTCCATTTCATTTAGTTGTTTTTCTGGGGTTTTATCTTGTTGCGTCATGTGGTACATAGCCCTCTGCCTTTTCATCTTGTTTATCTTTCTGTGAATGTGTTTTTTGTTCCACAGGTTGCAGGATTGTAGTTCTTCTTGCTTCTGCTGTCTTCCCTCTGGTGGAAGAAGCTATGTAAAATGTTTCTGGAAGTTTCCTGATGGGCGGGCCTGGTGGTGGTAGAGCTGGGTGTTGCTCTGGTGGGCAGAGCTCAGTAAAACTTTAATCCACTTGTCTGCTGATGGGTGGAGCTGGGTTCCCTCCCTATTGGTTATTTGGCCTGAGGCAACCCAATACTGGTGCCTACCTGGCTCTTTGGTGGGGCTAATGGCAGACTCTGGGTGAGCTCATGCCAAGGCGTACTTCCCAGAACTTCTGCTGCCAGTGTCCTTGTCCCCATGGTGAGCCATAGCCACCCCTGCATCTGTAGGAGACCCTCCAACACTAGCAGGTAGGTGTGGTTCAGTCTCCTATGGGGTCACAGCTTCTTCCCCCTAGGTCCCGGTGCACACAATACTTTGTGTGTGCCCTCCAAGAGTGGAGTCTCTGTTTCCCCTAGTCCTGTCAAAGTCCTACAATCAAATCCCACTAACCTTCAAAGTCTGATTCTCTAGGAATTCCTCCTCCCGTTGTTGGACCCCCAGGTTGGGAAGCCTGCCATGGGGCTTAGAACGTTCACTCCAGTGGGTGGACTTCTGTGGTACAAGTGTTCTCCAGTTTGTGAGTCACCCATCCAGGAGTTATGGGATTTGATTTTATTGTGATTGCACCCCTCCTACCATCTCACTGTGGTTTCTCCTTTGTCTTTGGATGTGGGGTATCTTTTTGGTGAGTTCCAGTGTCTTCCTGTTGATGACTGTTCAGCAGTTAGTTGTGATTCTGGTGTTCTTGCAAGAGAGAGTGAGCGCATGTTCTTCTACTCCACCGTCTTGAACCAATCTCAGTGTTTCCTTATTTATTTTCTGCCTGATCTACCTGTTGATGTAAGTGAAGTGTTAAAGTCCCTTACTATAATTGTATTGTTGTCAATTTCTCCCTTTAGGTCTGGTAATATTTGCTTTTATATTTGTTGCTCCTATGTTGGGTGCATGTATATTTATAAATGTTATATCTTCCTGCTGGGTTGACCCTTTATCATTATGTGATGCCCATTTTGTATTTTATTACAGTCTTTGTTTTAAAGTCTATTTTGTCTGATATAAGTATAGCTACACCAGTTTTCCTTTCATTTCTGTTTGCATGGAATTACTTTCTCCATCCCTTCACTTATGGTCTGTGTGTGTCCTTCTGAAGTTAGTCTCTTGTGGGAAGCATATAATTGTGTCTTGTTTTTTAATCCACTCACCCACTCTATGTCTTTTGATTGGAGAGTTTAGTCCATTTACATTTGAAATAATTATCAATAGGTATGCACTTATTACCATTTTGTTAATTGTTTTCTGTGTTTTTTTCATAGTTCCTCTCTGTTCCTTTCTTCTTCTTGTTCTCTTCCTTTGTGGTTTGATGACTTTCTTTAGTGTTAAGTTTAGATTCCTTTCTCTTTTGCTTTTGTGTATTGACTATGAGTTTTTGCTTTGTAGTTATTGTGAGATTCATATATAAAACCCTATATGTATATAATAGTTAGTTTTAAGTTGATAGCAAATTCAATTTGAACACATTCCAAAACACATTTTTATTCCCTTTCCCATTTTTTGTATCTTTGATGTCTCATTTTACATCTTTTTATTTTGTGCATCCCTGAACTAATTATTGTAATTTTAGTTAATTTTTACTATTTTCATCTTTCAACCTTCACACTTGCTTTATAACTAATTGATTCACTACCTTTACTATATACTTACCTTTTCCAGTGAGATTTTTACTTTCATATGTTTTCTTGTTATTAATTAGTGCGATTTCTTTTAAGCTCAGAGAAGTCCCTTTAACATTTCTTGTAAGGTTGATTTACTGGTGATGAACTTCATCTTTTCTTACCTGGAAAATTCTTGATCTCTCCTTTAATTATGAATGGTAAACTTGTGGGTACAGAATTCTTGGTTGAAAGTTTTTCTTTTCAGCACTCTGAATATGTTTTGCCACCCTCTTCTGGCTTGCAAATTTTCTGTTGAAAAACCTGCTGATAGCCTTATGGGGTTTCTCTTATATGTAAGAAGTCGTTTTTCTTTTGCTGCTTTTAAAATCCTCTCTTTAACTTTTACCACTTTACTATAACATGTATTGGTGTGGATCTCGTTGGGTTCATTTTATTTGGAACTCTCTTTCCTTCCCCAGATTAGGTAAGTTTTCAGCCATTATTTTTTCAAATACATTTTCTGGTCCCTTCTCTCTCTCTTCTTTTCTGGGACCCTTTAATGTAAATGTTATTCTGCTTGGTGTTGTCCCAGAGGTCCCTTAAGAAGTCTTCATTTTTTTTTTTAATTCTTTTTTTTTTTTTTTTTTTTGCTGCTCTATCTGGGTGATTTCCATTGTCTTTCATCTCACTGATTCATTCTTCTGCTTCATCCAGTCTGCTGTTGTATTTTTTAGTTCATTTATCTAGTGTATTCTTCAGTTTGGTTATTGAATTCTTCAGCTCTGTAGCTTGTTTGGAACTTTCTTATATTTTCTAACTCCTTGTTGAAGATCTCACTGTTTTCAGCTATTCTTCTCCTGAGTCTGGTGAGCATCTTTATTATCATTACTTTGAACTCTGTATCAGGTAGATTGCTTATCTCTGTTTCATTACTGTCTTTTCTTCTGAGGTTTTGTCTTGCTCTTTTCTTTGGAATATATTCCTCTGCCTCCTCATTTTGCCTGACTCTTTGTGTTTATTTCTATGTATTAGGCAAAACATCTCTCTCTCCCAGTTCTTGAAGGATTGGTCACTGGAAGACTGGGGGTGTGTTTTGTTCTGTTGTCTGTGCAGTACTCTGGGGGTGCTAGCCTGCCAAGATCTGTCTCTCTGCTTGTTTCAGTCCCATGGGGCCCAGAATCACAAGCCCTCCTGGACACCAGCACCAGGTGTTCAAGTGTCATCCCCTGTGTGGGGTGCATGCACCTTCTATATCTAGTGGGGTGGGGCAGCTGTGGATGAGAGCTAGGATGGGGCAAACCCATCTGCTGGATCTGGCAGTTCAGGGGCTGTGCTGGATGAGTGCTGGACTGGGGTGAGGTCATACTCTGGGTCTGGTGAGGTGAGGGCTGTTGTGGGTGAGCAGCAGGCTGGGTGAGCTGTGCTAGTGAGTGAGATTGAGAGAGCCAAAAATGATGCCTGCTAACTCTAGGCTAATGAGGCAGAAGGAGAGTAAGAAAAATGGCACCGTCAGCATCTCTGTCCCTGGAGAGGTCTCCAAAAGACCCTCACTCTCTGTATACAACCTAAGACTAGTCAGCAAATCTCCCTCCTCAAGTGCTTCTCAAGCTATGGCTTCTGAGTTGGGACTTGGAGCCAGTGAGTCTGTGTGTAATCCCTGCAAGAGTGGAGTTTCAGTTTTCTACAGCCCTTCACCTCTCCCAGAATAAGCCCTGCTGGATTTCAAAGCTAGTCATTCCAGGGGTTCACCTTTCTGGTACACGTTTCACAGGCTGGAGTGTCAAATGTGGGGCTGAACCCCTTGCTCCTGAGGGAGGATCTCCGTGTTTGTGACATCCCTCCTGCTTGTTGGTCAGCTCTCTTACCCATCTCTATGTGCCTCCCCCACCCCTTTGTCTTTTGTTGTGGAAGAGCTGTTCTGCTAGTCTTCTGGTCTTTTTTTTTTTTTTTTTTTTTGTAGTACGCGGGCTTTTCACCATTGTGGCTTCTTCCATTGCAGAGCACAGGCTCCGGACGCGCAGGCTGGGCTCACGTGCCCAGCCGCTCCATGGCATGTGGGAGCCTCCCGGACCGGGGCATGAACCCGTGTCCCCTGAAATGGCAGGCAGACTCTCAACCACTGCGCCACCAGGGAAGCCCTTCTGGTCTTTTTTGAGAGAACTGTTCTATATGTAGTTGTAACTTTGGTGTGTCCATGGGAGGAGGTAACCGCAGGATCGTCTTATGTCACCATCTTGAACCCTTTTCCTGTGGTTCAGTTTTGACTGTGATGCCAATCGTGTGGCCATCCTTTGCTCCTGCTCATTTTCTAAACCTGGTCCTCCATCTTCTCTCCTTAGTGTGAGTTCCTTGTGTCCTTTCAATATTTTCTCTTCTCCTTGATCCAGCCAGAGTCAGTTTCCTTTGCTTGCAGACAGGTCTATCATGCTTGGTTTCTTCAGGTCTCAGCTGAAACAACTCCTCAGAGAGACCTCCTCCAGCCACAGGGGAAGTAGCCTGTTATTCCCCAGGACAACATCTGTGTTTTTCCTTCATTACACTTATAACAAACTGTCAGTATTTTATTTGCTGGTTTACCTGTTTCTGTCTGATTCTCCATTAGGATGTAAACTTCATGAGTTGAGGCCTTTCCTCATGGCACAGTGGTTAAGAATCTGCCTGCCAATGCAGGGGACACGGGTTTGAGCCCTGGTCCAGGAGGATCCCACATGCCATGGAGCAACTTAGCCCATGTGCCACAACTACTGAACCTGCACTCTAGAGCCTATGAGCCACAACTATTGAGCCCGTGTGCCACAACTACTGAAGCCCGTGCCTAGATCCCGTGCTCTGTAACAAGTGAAGCCACCACGATGAGAAGCCCGTACACTGCAATGAAGAGTAGCTCCTGCTCACTGCAACTAGAGAAAACCCGTGCACAGCAACAAGCACCAACACAGCCAAAAATAAATTAATAAAATAAATTAAAAGAATAAACTTCATGAGTTCATGGACCACTGTATTCTTATGTGTGCAGTGCCTGACACATAGTAAGGGTTTAAGATGCTTGTGATTGAGTAGATGTATAAATGACTGATGGATGCATGGATGGTTAAAGAGGCTTGTTTGGGGACAGGGCTGACCTGGGAGGCATCAGATGGGCAGATAAGCCCTTTACCTAAGGTCACATTCCTTACTCCAGAGTCACTTCGAGTCTCCCGGTTCTCTTCATCCATGATGAGCAGGCACATCATTTTTATAAGACAGCATCATGAAGAGAGAACCCTATTCTTTTTTTTTTTTTTTTTTTTTTTGCAGTATGCAGGCCTCTCACTGCTGTGGCCTCTCCCGTTGCGGAGCACAGGCTCCGGACGCGCAGGCTCAGCGGCCATGGCTCACGGGCCCAGCCTCTCCACGGCATGTGGGATCTTCCCGGACCAGGGCACGAATCCGTGTCCCCTGCATCGGCAGGCGGACTCTCAACCACTGCGCCACCAGGGAAGCCCCGAAAGCCCTATTCTTAGAACCACAAGGGTTGCTCCTGTCCTGGGTGGGGAGTGTTCCTGCCTCCCCAACAAACAGGCACCAGCCAAGCACAAAGGGGAACCATAATAAGATAATATTTAGATAAAATGCTTTAATGTCTGTGCATAATGCCTACTTAGACACTGATAACCCTGGAAATAATAGGGACACATTAACGACACTGGGAAATTATTCACCAGGCTGACATGCTCTGAAGCTTGTGTCAATTAACTGATGCATAACAAACTACCCCCAAACTTTGTGGTGTAAAACATTTATTTATTGTTCTCCTGAGTGAGGATTTCAGGCATGGCATGGTGGGGATGGCTTGCCTGTGCTCCGTGAAGTTCAGAGCTTTGGCTTGAAGTCTTGAGGACTGAGCATAACTCAATGTCTGGGGCTGAAGCTACTGAAGTTTCATTTACTCAGACGGTTGACAGTTGATTCTGGTTGGTGGTGGGAACCTTAGCTGGATTTTCAGCTGGCATATCTACATGAAACCTCTCCATGTGCTGTGGGCTTCCTCACAACATAGAGGCTGGGTTCCAAATGTGAGTGCTGAGAGAGAGGGAGAGCGAGCCAGGAAAAGCCACGTTGTCTTTTATGATTTATCAGAAGTCCCATAGCATCACTTCTGCTGCATTGTTCATCAAGGCAGTTTCAAAGGACAACCTTTGAGAAGGGGGGAGATTAGACTTTACCTTTTGATTGAGTCTGGAAGAGCATATGGAACTAGGATTGTGGTCATGTTTGGAAAATATAATCTGCCATACAGCCTCTCCTCCACTCTGCCCCACCAAATTGAAATGAACTCTGGCCAGTCAGGGTCAGGCTTTTCCTAGTCCTCATCCACTTGCCTATCCAGCCTCACATTCCTCATGTTTAGCAACAGATCTCCCCTTCTCATGCACCCCCCCCACCAGGGTCCAATGTCCCCTGTCTGAATATGAGGAAGTCCTAACATCTTTCAAGGCCAACTCATCTGAGAAGTCCTCCTCGATTGCCCCAGCCTCCCAGCTGGACCTCAAGTCTTCTTTCCCGTCTGAAATCTGCTCCTCCTTCCAAGACTGGTGTGGAGCTCTGAACACCTGGGACATTGACCAAAGAAGGTGCTTCCTGGGCCTAGGCCAGGGTCCCAGTACAGGGGTTAGAGGGTTAGACACAGAGAGGTGGCCAACGGGGGGCCAGAGTGAGTCTGGAGGGAGAGGTAAAGAACCTCCATTTTGCAGTCCCCCAGGGCTCACCTAGTGGAGGAAGAGCAAAAGAGCGGTGCTCCATGAGACCTGGAATCATGGTATTGTTCACGCTAGTAGATGTTGGTGTCAGTTACACGCCTCCTTTCTTCACATCCTACATCTAATCCCTTGGGATGTCTAGTTGGTTCTGCCTTCTCCACCACTTCTCAGTCCAGCCATTGCTACCCATACTGGTCTGAGCTACCATCATCTCTTACCTGGATGGTTACAGTAGCCTCCTCACTGGACTCTCTGCATCAGCCAGAGGGCTTCTTTTAAAACACAAATCAGATCATGTCACTTCTCTGCTCAAAACCCTCCTGTACTCCCCATCTCATTCAGGATAGAAGCCAAAGTCCTTACAGTGTTCTCAAGGCCCTATGGGATCTGTGCCCCCACCCCACCTCTCTGCTTTCATTTTGATTACTTTCACCCTCACTTCTCCTCTACAAGAGCATTGCTTCCTTATGTTCTGATTACATACCAGGGATACTCCCACCTCAGGGCTTTGCTCTGCTGTTCCTGGAACTCACTCCTTTAGATCTTCACATGGCTTTCCTTCATAGTTCATTTTCTGTTTCTAGTAAATATCACCTGTCAGAGGGCTGCCCTGCCCAGTCCCTCCTCAACACATATCCCCATCCTTACTTTTATTCATCAGTGTACAATAATTACTTGAAGATGTATTTTGTATTTATTTGATTACACATTTTATTATCTATTTTCCCACATCCACTTCTATACCTCTGTCTCCCTATGCCAGAAAACTTCTAGAAAACACAGATAATCTGTGCTGAATCCCTAGAACCTGGTCACAATAGGGGTTCATGAATCATTTGTGATTCAAGAAATCTTGGAATTTAATGGCTTGGTGATCCTAGGAGGTCGCCCACATCAGGTGAGTTGGATTGTCAATGTCATATACAAAAACACCAAAATCTTCCTGTAGAGTTATGCCTCCAGTCTCCACAGGGATATCAAGTTTAAACAGAAGGCTGGACCTTCAGTCTGAAACACTGACCATCAGATGATTTTACAAAATCCTGTAATTCTCACCATGGAAGACTAGGAGACACCCCCCTCCTCCCTCAAGGGCCCAGAAGTTGGAAAGGGCACACTCCAAATTGACAACCTGTGTGTTCTCTGGAAAAAAAAGTAGAAGAGGGGTGGGAAAGAGAACCGTCTGTTTTTCAGTCTCTCATTTGCTCATGTATTTAAGGGATTTTTATACTGTAACTATATTTGTATAAAATATTTTAATAAATGTATCTGTATATGTTAAACATTTTTATTTTACAAAAGAGAAAGCTAATTTACTACGGGTTGGCCATTAATAAGGTGATATCAATAACTCATTTTATGCACATTTGCCTATGTTTCTACCTTGTATATTGGCAATCATTGACAGATAAACAAATGATTGCAATAAAGATGATCATAACGGTATGTGAAGGTTAGTATGAGAGCAAAGAATGGAGAGAACTTGCTCTAAGCCTCTGTTTCCCCATTGGTACAAGGGGAGTAAATAATATCTGCCTTTGAAGGTTGCAGGGAGGGGAAATGACACATGGCAGGAGGACCCCCTACTATGTGGCAGGCTCCAGGAGATGCTGGTTGAATTCAGCTGTTTGAGGTTGGCTTCTAAGGCAGGTTTGATCAAGGTTGGGAGGAGGAGTGGCCTAGAGCCAAAGGTAGGGTGGGTAAGGAGGTTGTTTCTGCAAAGAGTGACTCATAGCTCCCCCATTGGTGGCACTTAGTGTCGGAAGGAGAGAGCCAATAACCAAGTAGTTGCAGGAAAGTACGCTGGGAGGAGGCATCCAAGAATGCCTCTCCAGGGCTGGGTGCCATGACAGAGACACACTTCCTTGAGTTTCTGCATCATTTACCTCCTTGTTTCTTTGTAAACCTGTGATGGCATTTATCACTGGATACCTTTTTCAGAATTTGTGTAGGTAGTACAGCATAACATAGAGGTTAGGCACTATAGCCAGTCTACCCAGGTACAACCACTGCCACTTACTAACTCTCCTGTGACTCAATTAAGTCTTGAAGTCTCAGTTCCCTTATCTGTAAGGTGAAGATAATGTTAGTCCTTTCCTCAAAGGTTTGTTGGAAAGCTTAAATAAACAAGTACCTACAAAATGCTTGGAACAGACTTCTGGCTTCCCAGTCTGACATGTAAGAAGCTTGGAAGTCGCCACTCTGTACTAACAAGTAAAAATCTGAACAAACTGAAAAATCAACAACTCTTCTTAGATCCATAAGAGAAGTGAGGTCCCAAGGAAAACTGCTGTCCCCCAAACTGGAGAGACTTGTGAATACAGAGAAACCCATGAGCAGCAACCTCTGTGGGAACCAGTGTTGGGGTAGGAAAACCTGAACTGAAGTGACTTTTTTGTTCTATTTTTCACTTTGTTAAGATTTTTTAAATAACTCATCTTAAACAAGGTCAGTTTTTACAGGATTACTCTAAAGAAAGTGGTGATTGATGGAGGCTCATTGTGGACAAGTCTGAGAGTTAAAAACTCCAAGGGGACCAAGTCATAGAGGGTCCCCAACACCTCTGTGGGTTTCCCTTCCAGAAGCTTTACCAGGTTTTCTTGGTGAAGATCAGAGAAAATCCCCCTCATGTTTTCCTTATTTTTCTTCTTGTTAATTGATCTAAAAGATAATAGTTTTTTCAAAATAATAATTGATCTAAAATATATTATTTTGTTCAAATAATAATAGTTTGTTCAAATAGTAATATATTTGTGTGTTTATATATTTCATATATATGGTGTATATATGTATGCTTATATATAAGTGAACTGAAGGACAGCAGTGATATAAGGGACAGGAGAAAAGAATTTGGATTATTATTATAAGGTACTTGCACTAAAAAAAAGAACAAAAATATGCTAAGCAAGGAGAAAAATGGAATAATATAAAATTATCAATTAAAAGCACAAAGGCAGAAAAATAGTGAGAGACAAAACTAGGAACAATGAACAAAGCAACAAATAGAAAACAGTAATAAATGTAGATATTAACCCTACTATATCTAGTTACTTTGAATGTCAATGATCTAAATACACCAATTAAAAGACAGATTGTCAGAATGGATCAAAAAACAAGACCTAACTATATTTTGCCTAGAAGAAATCCACTTTAAATATAAAGCCATATATAGATTAAAAGTAAATGAATGGAGAGAGTTACACCATGTTAACACTAATCAAAAAAAAAAAACGTGGGAGTAGCTATATTATTTTCTGACAGAACAGATTTCAGAACAAGGAAAGTTATCAGAGATAAGAAGGGTGTTACATAATGATAAAGGGGTAAGTTCTCCAAGGAAACATAACAATCCTCAACATGTATGTGCCTGACAACAGAGCATCAAAATATGTAAGATAAAAACTGATAGAACTGTAAGGAGAAATAGATAAATCCACTATTATGGTTGGAGACTTCAACATATCATCATCAGAAATGTGCAGATCCAGCAAGCAGAAAATCAGTAAGGACATAGTTGAATTTAACAATGCCATCAGTCAACTGGATATAATAGACATCTATAGACTAATACACCCCAAAACAGAATACACATTTTTCTCAAGCTCACATGGAATATTCACCAAGATTGACCACATTCTAGGCCACAAAACACACTCTAACAAATTATAGGAATAGAAATTGTGCAATGTGTGTGCTTAGACCACACTAGAATTAAACTAGAAATCAACAGCAGAAGGATAGCTGGAAAATCCCAAGATAAATGGAGATTAAACAACACAATGCTAAATAACACATGGGTCAAAGAAGAAATTTCAAGGGAAATTTTAAAATACTTTGAGCTAAATGAAAATATAACTTAAAATGTATAGGATGCACCAAACCAGTGCTTAGGTGGAAGTTTATAGCACTGAACGCATATATTAGAAAAGAAGATCTAAAATCAATAATCAGTTTCCACTTTAGGAAACTAGAAAAAGAAAAGCAAATTAAATCCAAAGTACGCAAAATAAGGAAAATAAAACTTAAAAATAAAGCAGAATCAATGAAAAATAAGAAATCAAAAGAGAAAATCAACAAAACCAAAAATTGATTCTTTGAAAAGATCAATAAAATCAATAAGCCTCTAGGCAGGCTAAATAAGAAAATATAGAGAAGACACAAATTATTAATATCAAAAATGAAAGAGGGGACATCACTGCAAATCCATGAGCATTAAAAGGATAATAGAGAAATGGTATGAATAATTCTATGCCCACAAATTTTATAACCTAGATGAAATGGACCAATTCCTTGAAGACACAATCTGCCAAAACTCACAGAAGGATCTGAAAAAGCCTATAGGTATTTAATTTCTATCAAAGAAATTGAATCAGTACAAAACAAGAAGAACCATCCCAGATGGGTTCAATGGTGAATTTTACCAAACGTTTAAGGAAGAAATTACACCACTTCTCTACAGTCTCTTTTGGAGAGTGGAAGCAGAGAGAATACTTCCTAACCCATTCAATAAGGCCAAATACCAAAACCAGACAAAGACATTATAGGAAAGGGATATGACAGACCACTATCTCTCATGAACATAGATGCAAAAATCCTCAACAAAATACTGTGTAAAACATTGTGTAAAAAGACTTAGGTACCAGAATCAAGTGGGATTTATCCCAGATTTGCAAGGCTGGTTCTGCATTCAAAAATCAATTACTAAGATGGCGGAAGAGTAAGACGCGGAGAGCTCCTTCCTCCTCACAGAGACATCAGAAATACATCTACACGTGGAACTTCTTCTATAGAACACCCACCGAACGCTGGCAGAAGACCTCAGACCTCCCAAAAGGCAAGAAACTCCCTCACGTACCTGGGTAGGGCAAAAGAAAAAAGAATAAACAGAGACAAAGAATAGGGACGGGACCTGCACCAGTGGGAGGGAGCCGTGAAGGAGGAAAGATTCCCACACACTAGGAGCCCCTTCGAGGGCGGAGACTGTGGGTGGCGGAGTGGGAAGCTCCGGAGCCGCGGAGGAGAACGCAGCCACAGGGTGCGGAGGGCAAAGAGGAGAGATTCCCGCAGAGGATCGGTGCCGACCGGCACTCACCAGCCCTAAAGGCTTGTCTGCTCCCCCGCCGGAGTGGGCAGGGGCCGGGAGCTGAGGCTCGGGCTTCGGTCGGATCCCAGGGAAAGGTCTGGAGTTGGCAGAGTGAAAACAGCCAGAAGGGGTTAGTGCGCCACGGCTGGCCGGGAGGGAGTCCGGGAGAAGTCTGGAGCTGCCGAAGAGGCAAGAGACCTTTTCTTCCCTCTTCGCTTCCTCGGGCGCGAGGAGAGGGGATTAAGAGCACCGTGTAAAGGAGCTCCAGAAACGGGTGCGAGCCGCAGCTGTAGGCATGGACAGTAGAGACGGGTGTGGGACGCTAGGGTTGCTGCTGCCGCCACCAAGAGGCCTGTGTGTGAGCACAGGTCACTCTCCACACCGTCCCTCCCGGGAGTCCGTGCAGCCCGCCACTGCCGGGGTCCCGGGATCCAGGGACAGCTTCCCCGGGAGAACGCACGGCGCGCCTCGGGCAGGTGCAGCGTCATGCCGGTCTCTGCCGCTGCAGGCTCGCCCTGCATCCGTGCCCCTCCCTCCCCCCGGCCTGTGCCAGAGCCCCTGAATCAGCTGCTCCTTTAACCCTGTCCTGTCTGAGCGAAGGGCAGACGCCCTTGGACGACCTACACACAGAGGCGGGGCCAAGTCCAAAGCTGAACCCCAGGAGCTGTGCGAACAAAGAGGAGAGAGGGAGGTCTCTCCCAGCAGCCTCAGAAGCAGTGGATTAAAACTCCACAATCAACTTGAAGTGCCCTGCATCTGTGGAAAACCTGAATAGACAGCGAAATATCCCAAGTTGAGGAGGTGGACTTTGGAAGCAAGATATACTATTATTTCCCCCTTTTTTCTTTTTGTGAGTGTGTATGTGTGTGCTGCTGTGTGAGATTTTGTCTGTATAGCTTTGCTTTCACCATTTGTCCTAGGGTTAGACCGACCCATTTTTCTTTTTTTAATAGAAATTTTTCTTCTTAATAATTATTTTTTATTTTAATAACTATACTTTATCCTACTTTATTTTGTCTTCTCCCTTTCTTTCTTCCTTTCTTCCTTCCTTTCTTCCCTCATTCCCTCCTTTTGTCCTTCCTTCCTCCCTTCTTTCCTCCCTTCCTTCCTCCCTTTCTTCCTCTCCTCCTTCCTTCCTTCCCTTCTTGCTTTCTTCCTTCCTTCATTTCTTCCTTCCTTCCTTCCCTCCTCCCTCCTTCCTTCTTTCCTTTCTTCCTTTTCTTTCCTTTCTATTTTTTCTCCCTTTTATTTTGAGCCGTGTAGATTAAAGGTTCTTGGCGCTCCAGCCAGGCACCAGGGCTGTGTCTCTGAGGTGGGAGAACCACCCTCAGGACACTGGTCCACAAGAGACCTCCCAGCTGCATGAAATATCAAATGGCAAAAATCTCCCAGAGATCTCCATCTCAACACCAAGACCCAGCTTCACTCAAGGACCAGCAACGAACAGTGCTGGACACCCTATCCCCAACAAAGAGCAAGACAGGTCTACAGCCCCATCCATTAGCAGAGAGGCTGCCTAAAATCATAATAAGGCTACCAACATCCCCAAACACACCACCAGACGAGGACCTGCCCACCAGAAAGACAAGATCCAGCCTCATCCACCAGAACAGAGGCACTAGTCCCCCCAACCAGGAAACCTGCTCAACCCACTGAACCAACCTCAGCCACTGGGGACAGCCACCAAAAACAGATAGAACTACGAACCTGCAGCCTACAAAAAGGAGACCCCAAACACAGTAAGATAAGCAAAATGAGAAGACAGAAAAACACACAGCAGATGAAGGAGCAAGATAAAAACACACCAGACCTAACAAATGAAGAGGTAATAGCCAGTCTACCTGAAAAAGAATTCAGAATAATGATGGTAAAGATGATTCAAAATCTTGGAAATAGAATAGACAAATTGCAACAAACAGTTAACAAGGACCTAGAAGAAATAAAGAGGAAGCAAGTAATGATGAGCAACACAATCAATGAAATGAAAAATATTCTAGATGGGATCAGTAGCAGAATAACTGAGGCAGAAGGACGGATAAGTGACCTGGAAGATAAAATAGTGGAAATAACTACTGCAGAGCAGAATAAAGAAAAAAGAATGAAAAGAACTGAGGACAGTCTCAGAGATCTCTGGGACAACATTAAACGCACCAACATTCGAATTATAGGGGTCCCAGAAGAAGAAGAGGAAAAGAAAGGGACTGAGAAAATATTTGAAGAGATTATAGTTGAAAACGTCCCTAATATAGGAAAGGAAATAGCCAATCAAGTTCAGGAAGCACAGAGAGTCCCATACAGGATAAACCCAAGGATAAACGTGCCAAGACACATAATAATCCAACTGTCAAAAATTAAATACAAAGAAAACATATTAAAAGCAGCAAGGGAAAAACAACAAATAACACACAAGGGGGGCTTCCCTGGTGGTGCAGTGGTTGAGAGTCTGCCTGCCGAGGGAGGGGACATGGGTTCATGCCCCAGTCTGGGAAGATCCCACATGCCGCGGAGTGGCTGGTCCCGAGAGCCATGGCCACTGAGCCTGCACGTCCGGAGCCTGTTGCAATGGGAGAGGCCACAACAATGAGAGGCCCACATACCGCAAAAAAAAAAAAAAACAAACCAAACCAAAACAAACAAACAAAAACACACAAGGGAATCCCCATAAGGTTAACATCTGATCTTTAGCAGAAACTCTACAAACCAGAAGGGAGTGGCAGGACATATTTAAAGTGATGAAGGAAAAAAACCTACAACCAAGATTACTCTACCCAGCAAGGATCTCATTCAGATTTGATGGAGAAATTAAAAACTTTACAGACAAGCAAAGGCTGAGAGAGTTCAGCACCACCAAACCAGATCTACAACAAATGCTAAAGGAACTTCGCTAGGCAAGAAACACAAGAGAACGAAAATACCTACAAGAACAACCTGAAACAATTAAGTAAATGGTAATAGGAACATACATATCGATAATTACCTTAAATGTAAATGGATTAAATGCTCCCACCAAAAGACACAGACTGGCTGAATGGATACAAAAACAAGACCCATATATATGCTGTCTATAAGAGACCCACTTCAAACCTAGGGACACATACAGACTGAAAGTAAGGGGATGGAAAAAGATATTCCATTCAAATGGAAATCAGAAGAAAGCTGGAGTAGCAATTCTCATATCAGACAAAATAGACTTTAAAATAAAAACTATTACAAGAGACAAAGAAGGACACTACATAATGATCAAGGGATCAATCCATGAAGAAGATATAACAATTGTAAATATTTATGCACCCCACATAGGAGCACCTCAATACATAAGGCAAATACTAACAGCCATAAAAGGGGAAATTGACAGTAACACAATCATAGTAGGGGACTTTAACACCCCACTGTCACCAAAATGAAAGATCATCCAAAATGAAAGTAAATAAGGAAACACAAGCTTTAAATGATACATTACACAAGATGGATTTACTTGATATTCATAGGACATTCCATCCAAAAACAACAGAATACACATTTTTCTCAAGTGCTCATGGAACATTCTCCAGGATAGATCATATCTTGAGTCACAAATCTAGCCTTGGCAAATTTAAGAAAATTGAAATCATATCAAGTATCTTTTCTGACCACAATGCTATGAGACTAGATATCAATTACAGGAAAAGACCTGTAAAAATACAAACATATGGAGGCTAAACAATACACTACTTAATAATGAAGTGATCACTGAAGAAATCAAAAAGGAAATCAAAACGTACTTAGAAACAAGTACTTAGAAATGACAATGGAGACACGACAACCCAAAACCTATGGGATACAGCAAACGCAGTTCTAAGAGGGAAGTTTATAGCAATATAATCATACCTTAAGAAACAGGAAACAGCTCGAATAAACAACCTAATTTTGCACCTAAAGCAATTAGAGAAAGAAGAACAACCCCCGCCCCAAATTTAGCAGAAGGAAAGAAATCATAAAGATCAGATCAGAAATAAATGAAAAGGAAGTGAAGGAAACAATAGCAAAGATCAATAAAAGTAAAAGCTGGTTCTTTGAGAAGATAAATAAAATTGATAAACCATTAGCCAGACTCATCAAGAAAAAAAGGGAGAAGACTCAAATCAATAGAATTAGAAATGAAAAAGGAGATGTAACAACTGACTCTGCAGAAATACAAAAGATTATTAGAGATTACTACAAGCAACTCTATGCCAATAAAATGGACAACCTGGAAGAAATGGAAAAATTCTTAGAAATGCACAACCTGCCGAGACTGAACCAGGAAGAAATAAAAAATATGAACAGACCAATCACAAGCACTGAAATTGAAACTGTGATTAAAAATCATCCAACAAACAAAAGCCCAGGACCAGATGGCTTCACCGGCGAATTCTATCAAACATTTAGAGAATAGCTAACACCTATCCTTCTCAAACTCTTCCAAATGATAGCAGAGGGAGAAACACTCCCAAACTCATTCTATGAAGCCAACATCACCCTGATACCAAAACCAGACAAAGATACTACAAAAAAAGAAAATTACAGACCAATATCACTGATGAACATAGATGCAAAAATCCTCAACAAAATACTAGCAAACAGAATCCAACAGCACATTAAAAGGATCATACACCATGATCAAGTGGGGTTTGTTCCAGGAATACAAGGATTCTTCAATATACACAAATCAATCAACGTGATACACCATATCAACAAACTGAAGGAGAAAAACCATATGATCATCTCAATAGATGCAGAGAAAGCTTTTGACAAAATTCAACACCCATTTATGATAAAAACTCTGCAGAAAGTAGGCATAGAGGGAACGTTCCTCAACATCATAAAGGCCATATATGACAAACCCACAGCCAGCATCGTTGTCAATGGTGAAAATCTGAAACCATTTCCACTAAGATCAGGAACAAGACAAGGTTGCCCACTCTCACCACTCTTATTCAACCTAGGTTTGGAAGTTCTAGTCACAGCAATCAGAGAAGAAAAAGAAATAAAAGGAATCAAAATAGGAAAAGAAGAAGTAAAGCTGTCACTGTTTGCAGATGACATGATACTCTACATAGAGAATCGTAAGGATGCCACCAGAAAGCTATTAGAGCTAATCAATGAATTTGGTAAAGTAGCAGGATACAAAATTAATGCACAGAAATCTCTGGCATTCCTATACACTAATGATGAAAAATCTGAGAGTGAAATTAAGAAAACACTTCCATTTACCATTGCAACAAAAAGAATAAAATATCTAGGAATAAACCTACCTAAGGAGACAAAAGACTTGTATGCAGAAAACTATAAGACACTGATGAAAGAAATCAAAGATGATACCAACAGATGGAGAGATAGACAATGTTCTTGGATTGGAAGAATCAACATTGTGATAATGACTCTATTACCCAAAGCAATCTACAGATTCAATGTACTCCCTATCAAGCTACCAATGGCTTTTTTCACAGAATAGAACAAAAAAATTCACAATTTGTATGGAAACACAAAAGACTCCGAAGAGCCAAAGCAATCTTGAGAACGAAAAATGGAGCTGGAGAAATCAGGCTCCCTGACTTCAGACTATACTACAAGGCTACAGTAATCAAGACAGTATGGTACTGGCACACAAACAGAAATATAGATCAATGGAACAGCATAGAAAGCCCAGAGATAAACCCACACACATATGGTCACCTTATCTTTGATAAAGGAGGGAAGGATATACAGTGGAGAAAAGACAGCCTCTTCAATAAGTGGTGCTGGGAAAACTGGACAGCTACCTGTAAAAGTATGAAATTAGAACACTCCCTAACACCACACACAAAAATAAACGCAAAATGGGTTAAAGACCCAAATGTAAGGCCAGACACTATCAAACTCTTAGAGGAAAACATAGGCAGAACACTCCATGACATAAATCACAGCAAGTTCCTTTTTGACCCATCTCCTAGAGAAATGGAAATAAAAACAAAAATAAAGAAATGGGACCTAATGAAACTTAAAAGCTTTTGCACAGCAAAGGATACCATAAAGAAGACCAAAAGACAACCCTCAGAATGGGAGAAAATATTTGCAAGTGAAGCAACTGACAAAGGATTAATCTCCAAAATTTATAAGCAACTCATGCAGCTCAATAACAAAAAAACAAACAACCCAATCCAAAAATGGGCAGAAGAACTAAATAGACGTTTCTCCAAAGAAGATATACAGATTGCCAACAAACACATGAGAGAATGCTCAACCTCATTAATCATTAGAGAAATGCAAATCAAAACTACAATGAGATATCATCTCACACCAGTCAGATTGGCCATCATCCAAAACTCTAGAAACAATAAATGCTTGAGAGGGTGTGGAGAAAAGGGAACTCTCTTGCACTGCTGGTGGGAATGTAAATTGATACAGCCACTATGGAGAACAGTATGGAGCTTCCTTAAAAAACTACAAATAGAACTACCATATGACCCCGCAATCCCACTACTAGGCATATACCCTGAGAAAACCATAATTCAGAAAGAGTCATGTACCAAAATGTTCATTGCAGCTCTATTTATGATAGCCAGGACATGGAAGCAACCTAAGTGTCCATCAACAGATGAATGGATAAAGAAGATGTGGCACATATATACAGTGGAATATTACTCAGCCATAAAAAGAAATGAAACTGAGTTATTTGTAATGAGGTGGATAGACATGGAGTCTGTCATACAGAGTGAAGTAAGTCAGAAGGAGAAAAACAAATACTGTATGCTAACACATATCTATGGACTCTAAGGGAAAAAAATGTCATGAAGAGATTAGTGGTAGGTCGGGAATAAAACACAGACCTACTAGAGCATGGACTTGAGGATATGGGGAGGGGTAGGGTAAGCTGTGACAAAGTGAGAGAGTGGCAGGGTCATATACACACTACCAAATGTAAATTATATAGCTAGTGGGAAGCTGCCACATAGCACAGGGAGATCAGCTCTGTGCTTTGTGACCACCTAGAGGGGTGGGATAGCGAGTGTGGGAGAGAGGGTGAAGCAAGAGGGAAGAGATATGGGAACATATGTATATGTATAACTGATTCACTTTGTTGTAAAGGAAAAACTAACACACTATTGTAAAACAGTTATACTCCAATAAAGATGTTTAAAAAAACAAAACAAAACAAAATCAACTACTGGAGGAGACCTTCAAGATGGTGGCGGAGTAAGACATGGAGATCACCTTCCTCCCCACTAATACATCAGAAATAAATCTACTTGTGGAACAACTCCTACAGAACACCTACTGAGTGCTGGCAGAAGACCTCACACTTCCCCAAAGGCAAGAAACTCCCCATGTACCTGGGTGGGGCAAAAGAAAAAAGAAAAAACAGAGACAAAAGAATAGGGATGGGACCTGCACCAGTGGGTGGGAGCTGTGAAGGAGGAAAAGTTTCCACACACTAGGAAGCCCCTTCACTGGCAGAGATGGGGGCTGGGCGGTAGGGAAGCTTCGGAGCCATAGAGAAGAGTGCAGGAAAAGGGGTGCAGAGGGCAAAGCAGAGAGATTCCCACACAGAGGATCAGTGCCAACCAGCACCTACCAGCCTGAGAGGCTTGTCTGCTCACCTGCCGGGGTGGGTGCAGGCTGGGAGCTGAGCCTCAGGCTTCAGAGGTCAGATCCCAGGGAGTGGACTGGGGTTGGCTGCATAAACACAGTCTGAAGGTGGGTAATACACCACAGCTAGCTGGGAGAGAGTCTGAGAAAAAGTCTGGAACTGCCTAAGAGGCAAGAAACCATTATTTCGGGGTGCGGGAGGAGAGGGGATTCAGAGCACTGCCTAAACGAGCTCCAGAGACCGGTGCGAGCCAAAGCTATCAGCGCAGACTACAGAGACAGGCATGAAACACTAAGGCTGCTGCTGCAGCCACCAAGAAGGCTGTGTGTAAGCACAGGTCACTACCCACACCTCCCCTCCTGGGAGCCTGTGCAGCCCGCCACTGCTAGGGTCCCATGATCCAGGGACAACTTCCCCGGGAGAACACACCACGTGCCTCAGGCTCTTGCAACTTCATACTGGCCTCTGCCACCATAGGCTTGCTCCGCATTCTGTACCCCTCCCTCCCCTAAGGCTGAGTGAGCCAGAGCCCCCGAATCAGCCACTCCTTTAACCCCATCCTGTCTGAGCGAAGAACAGATGCCCTCAGGTGACCTACATGCCGAGGCGGGACCAAATCCAAAGCTGAACCCCAGGAGCTGTGTGAACACAGAGAAAGAGAAATTTCTCCCAGCAACCTCAGGAGCAGCGGATTAAATCTCCACAATCAACTTGATGTACCCTGCATCTGTGGAATACCTGAATAGACAATGAATCATCCTAAAATTGAGGCGGTGGACTTTGGGAGCAACTACAGACTTGGGGTTTGCTTTCTGCATCTAATTTGTTCCTGGCTTTATGTTTATCTTAGTTTAGTATTTAAAGTTTATTATCATTGTTAGATTTGTTTATTGATTTGGTTGCTCTCTTCCTTTTTGTTTTTTAATATATATATATTTTTTCCTTTTTCTCCTTTTGTGAGTGTGTATGTGTATGCTTCTTTGTGTGATTTTGCCTATATAGCTTTGCTTTTACCATTTGTCCTCGGGTTTTGTCTGTCCATTTTTAAAAAATAGTTTTTAGCACTTGTTATCATTGGTGGATTTGTTTTTTGGTTTGGTTGCATTCTTCTTTTTGTTTTTTACTTTAAAAAAATTACTTTTTAATTTTTAATAATTATTTTTTACTTTAATAAATTCCTCTTTCTTTCTCTTTCTTTCTTTCTTTCTTTCTTTCTTTCTTTCTTTCTTTCTTTCTTTCTTTCTTTCTTTCTTTCTTTCTTTCTTTCTTTCTTTCTTTCTTTCTTTCTTTCTTTCCTCCCTTTTCTTCTGAGCTGTGTGGCTGACAGGGTTTTGGTGCTCCAGCCAGGTGTCAGGCCTGTGCCTCTGAGGTGGGAGATCTGAGTTCAGCACATTGGTCCACCAGAGACCTCCCGGTTCCATGTAATATCAAATGTGAAACTTCTCCCAGATATCTCCATCTCAACGCTAAGATGCAGCTCCACTCAACGACCAGCAAGCTACAGTGCTGTACTCCCTATGCCAAACAACTAGCAAGACAGGAACACCACCCCACCCATTAGTAGAGAGGCTTCCTAAAATCATAATAAGGTCACAGACACCCCAAAACACACCACTGGACACGGTCCTGCCCACCAGAAAGACAAGATCCAGCCTCATCCACCAGAACACAGGTACTAGTCCCCTCCACCAGGAAGCCTACATAACCACTGAACCAACCTCAGCCAGTGGGGGCAGACATCAAAAACAATGGGAACTATGAACCTGCATCCTGTGAAAAGGAGACCCCAAACACAGTAAGTGAAGCAAAATGAGAAGACAGAGAAATACACAGCAGATGAAGGAGCAAGGTAAAAACCCACCAGACCAAAGAAATGAAGAGGAAACAGGCAGTCTACTGGAAAATAATTCAGAATAATGATAGTAAAGATGATCCAGAATCTTGGAAACAGAATGGAGAAAATACAAGAAATGTTTAACAAGGACCTAGAAGAACTAAACAACAAACAAACAATGATGAGCAACACAATAAATGAAATTAAAAATTCTCTAGAAGGAATCAATAGCAGAAAAACTGAGGCAGAAGAATGGATAAATGACCTGGAAGATGAAATAGTGGAAATAATTACCGCAAAGAAGAATAAAGACAAAAGAATGAAAAGAAGGAAAGACAGTCTCAGAGACCTCTGGGACAACATTAAATGCACCAACATTCGAATTACAGGGGTCCTGGAAGAAGAAGAGAAAAAGAAAGGGACTGAGAAAATATTTGAGGAGATTATAGTTGAAAACTTCCCTAATATGGGAAAGGAAATAGTCAATCAAGTCCAGGAAGCACAGAGAGTCCCATACAGGATAAATCCAAGGAGAAGCATGCCAAGACACATATAAATCAAACTATCAAAAATTAAATACAAATAAAAAATATTAAAAGAAGCAAGGGAAAAACAACAAATAACATACAAAGGAATCCCCATAAGGTTAACAGCTTATCTTTCAGCAGAAACTCTGCAAGCCAGAAGAGAGTGACAGGACATATTTAAAGTGATGAAAGGGAAAAACTTACAACCAAGATTACTCTACCCAGCAAGGATCTCATTTAGATCCTTGATGGAGAAATTAAAACCTTTACAGACAAGCAAAAGCTAAGAGAATTCAGCACCACCAAACCAGCTTTACAACAAACGCTAAAGGAACTTCTCTAGGCAGGAAACACAAGAGAAGGAAAAGACCTAAAATAACAAACCCAAAACTATTAAGAAATTGGCAATAGGAACATACGTATTGATAATTACCTTAAATGCAAGTGGCTTAAATGCTCCAACCAAAAGACATAGACTGGCTGAATGGATACAAAACCAAAACACATATATATGCTGTCTACAAGAAACCCACTTCAGACCTAGGGACACATACAGACTGAAAGGAAGGGGATGGAAAAAGATATTCCATGCAAATGGAAATCAGAAAAAAGCTGGAGTAGCAATTCTCATATCAGACAAAATAGACTTTAAAATAAAAACTATTACAAGAGACAAAGAAGGACACTACATAATGATCAAGGGATCGATCCATGAAGAAGATATAACAATTGTAAATATTTATGCACCCCACATAGGAGCACCTCAATACATAAGGCAAACGCAACAACCATGAAAGGGGGAAATTGACACTAACACAATCATAGTAGGGGACTTTAACACCCCACATTCACCAATGGACAGATCATCCAAAATGAAATTAAATAAGGAAACACAAGCTTTAAATGATATATTAAACAAGATGGACTTAATTGATATTTATAGGACATTCCATCCAAAAACAACAAGATACACTTTCTTCTCAAGTGCTCATGGAACATTCTCTAGGATAGGTCATATCTTGGGTCATATATCAAGCCTTGGTAAATTTAAGAAAATTGAAATTGTATCAAGTATCTTTTCCAACCACAATGCTATGAGACTAGATATCAATTACAGGAAAAAATCTGTAAAAACCACAAACACATGGAGGCTAAACAATACACTACTTAATAACCAAGAGATCACTGAAGAAATCAAAGGAAATCAAAAAATACCTAGAAACAAATGACAATGAAAACACAACGACCCAAAACGTATGGGATGCAGCAAAAGCAGTTTTAAGAGGGAAGTTTATAGCAATACAATCCTACCTCAAGAAACAATAAACATCTCAAGTAAACAACCTAACCTTACACCTAAAGCAATTACAGAAAGAAGAAGAAGAACAACAAAAAACCCAAAGTAAGCAGAAGAAAAGAAATCATAAAGATCAGATCAGAAATAAATGAAAAAGAAATAAGGAAACAATAGCAAAGATAAATAAAACTAAAAGCTGGTTCTTTATAAACAAAATTGATAAACCATTAGCCGGACTCATCAAGAAAAAAAGGGAGAAGACTCCAATCAATAGAACTAGAATGACGAAGTGGGGGAGTGGCAGGGACATATATACACTATCAAATGTAAATTAGATAGCTGGTGGGAAGCTGCTGCATAGCACAGGGAGATCACCTCTGTGCTTTGTGACCGCCTGGGGGGGTGGGATAGGGAGGGTGGGAGAGAGGGTGATGCAAGAGGGAGGAGATGTGGGAGCATGTGTGTATGTATAACTGATTTAGTTTGTTGTAGAGGGAAAACTAACACACTATTGTAAAACAATTATACTCCAATAAAGATGTTAAAAAAAAAAAAATAGAACTAGAATGAAAAAGGAGAAGTAACAACTGACAATGCAGAAATATAAAGGAACATGAGAGATTCCTACAAGCAACTATATGCCAATAAAATGGACAACCTGAAAGAAATGGACAAATTCTTAGAAAAGCACACATTCTGAGACTGAACCAGGAAGAAATAAACAATATAATACAGACCAATCATAAGTAATGAAATTGAAACTGTGATTTAAAAATCTTCCAACAAACAAAAGACCATGACCAGATGGCTTCACAGGTGAATTCTATCAAACATTTTGAGAAGAGCTAACACCTATCCTTCTCAAACTCTTCCAAAATATAGCAGAGGGAGGAACACTCCAAAACTCATTCTACGAGACCACCATCACCTTGATACCGAAACCAGACAAAGATGTCACAAAGGAAGAATACTACCGGCCAATATCACTGATGAACATAGATGCAAAATTCCTCAACAAAATACTAGCAAACAGAATCCAACAGCACACTGAAAGGATCATACACCATGATCAAGTGGGGTTTGTTCCAGGAATGCAAGGATTCTTCAATATATGCAAATCAATCAATGTGATAAACCATAATAACAGATTGAAGACGAAAAACCATATGATCATCTCAGTAGAAGCAGAAAAAGCTTTCGACAAAATTCAACACCCATTTATGATAAAAACTCTGCAGAAAGTAGGCATAGAGGGAACTTACCTCAACATAATAAAGACCATATATGACAAACCCACAGCCAACATCATTCTCAAAGGTGAAAAACTGAAACCATTTCCACTAAGATCAGGAACAAGACAAGGTTGTCCACTCTCACGACTGTTATTCAACATACTTTTGGAAGTTTTATTCACAGCAATCAGAGATGAAAAAGAAATAAAAGGAATGCAAATGGGAAAAGAAGAAGTAAAACGGTCACTGTTTGCAGATGACATGATACTATACATAGAGAATCCTAAAGATGCCACCAGAAAGCTACTAGAGCTAATCAATGAATTTGGTAAAGTAGCAGGATACAAAATTAATACACAGAAATCTCTTGCATTCCTATGCACTAATGATGAAAAATCTGAAAGAGAAATTAAGGAAACACTCCCATTTACCATTGCAACAAAAAGAATAAAATATCTAGGAATAAACCTACCTAAGGAGACAAAAGACTTGTATGCAGAAAACTATAAGACACTGATGAAAGAAATCAAAGATGATACCAACAGATGGAGAGATAGACAATGTTCTTGGATTGGAAGAATCAACATTGTGAAAATGACTCTACTACCCAAAGCAATCTGCAGATTCAATGTACTCCCTATCAAGCTACCAATGGCTTTTTTCACAGAATAGAACAAAAAATTTCACAATTTGTATGGAAACACAAAAGACCCCGAAGAGCCAAAGCAATCCTGAGAAAGAAAAAAGGAGCTGGAGGAATCAGGCTCCAAGACCTCAGAGTCTACTACAAACCTATAGTAATCAAGACAGTATGGTACTGGCACACAAACAGAAACATAGATCAATGTAACAGGATAGAAAGGCCAGAGTTAAAGCCACGCACATATGGTCACCTATTTTTGATAAAGGAGGCCAGAATATACAATGGAGAAAAGACAGCCTCTTCAATAAGTGGTGCTGGGAAAACTGGACAGCTACATGTAAAAGAATGAAATTAGAACACTCCCTAACACCATACACAGAAATAAACTCAAAATGAATTAAAAACCTAAAGGTAAGGCCAGACACTATAAAACTCTTAGAGGAAAACAGGCAGGACACTCTATGACATAAATCACAGCAAGATCCTTTTTGAACCACCTCCTAGAGAAATGGAAATAAAAACAGAAATAAACAAAAGGCACCTAATGAAACTTAAAAGCTTTTGCACAGCAAAGGAAACCATAAACAAGACAAAAGACAACCCTCACAGTGGGAGAAAACATTTGCAAATGAAGTAACTGACAAAGGATTAACCTCCCAAATTTACAAGCAGTTCATGCAACTCAGTAACAGAAAAACAAACAACCCAATCCAGAAATGGACAGAAGACCTAAATAGACATTTCTCCAAAGAAGATATACAGATTGCCAACAAACACATGAAAGAATGCTCAACATCACTAATCATTAGAGAAATGCAAATGAAAACTACAATGAGGTATCACCTCTCACTAGTCAGAATGTCCATCATCAAAAAATCTATAAAACAATAAATGCTGGAGAGGGTGTGGAGAAAAGGGAACCCTCTTACACTGTTGGTGGGAATGTAAACTGACAGAGCATCTATGGAGAACAGTATGGAGGTTCTGTAAAAAACTAAAAATAGAACTACCCTATGACCCAGCAATCCCACTACTGGGCATATACCCTGAGAAAACCATAATTCAAAAAGACACATGCACCCCAATGTTCATTGCAGCTCTATTTACAATAGCCAGGACATGGAAGCAACCTAAGTGTCCATCAACAGATGAATGGATAAAGAAGATGTGGCACATATATACAATGGAATATTACTCAGCCATAAAAAGAAATGAAATTGAGTTATTTGTAGTGAGGTGGATGGATCTAGAGTCTGTCCTACAGTGTGAAGTAAGTCAGAAAGAGAAAAACAAATATATATATTCCATATATATGCTAACACATATATATGGAATCTAAAAAAAAAAAAAGTTCTGAAGAACCTAGGGGAAGGACAGGAATAAAGACACAGATGTAGAGAATGTCCTCAAGGACACAGGGAGAGGGAAGAGTAAGCTGGAACGAAGTGAGAGAGTGGCATGGACTTATAAATACTACCAAATGTAAAACAGATAGCTAGTGGGAAGCAGCCGCATAGCACAGGGAGATCAGCTCCATGCTTTGTGACCACCTAGAGGGATGGGATGCAGTGGGTGGGGAGAGATGCAGAGTGAGGAGATGTGGGTATGTATGTCTGTGTATGGCTGAATCACTTTGTTGTAGAGCGGAAACTGTCACACCATTGTGAGGCAATTGTACTCCAAAAAAGATGTTAAAAAAAAATAAAATCTGTGCAACTCAAAAAAAAAAATCAATTACTGTAGCCCATTACATCAATAGGCTAAAGAAGAAAAATCACGCTACATCAATACATGCAGACAAGACATTTGACAAAATGCAACACTCATTTCAAATTTTCAGTAAACCAGGAATGGGGGGAAATTTTCAATTTGATAAAGAACATCTACAAAATAGCTAGCATCATACTAGAAGTTTTCTCACTAAGAACAGGAACAAGGCAAGGATGTCTCCTCTCACCACTTCTTTTCAATATTGGATGTTCTAGCTAATGCAATAAGAAAAGGAAATGAAAGGTGTACAGATTGTGAAGGAAGAAATAAAGCTATCTTTGTTCATAAATGACATCATTATTTATGCAGAAAATCTGAAAGAATCAGCCACTGCAGCAGCAAACTCCTGGGACTAAGAAGCCATTATAGCAAGGTTGCAGAATTTAAGGCTAATATAAAAAAATTAATCATTTTCCTATATACCAACAATGAAAAGTGGAATTTGAAATTTAAAAAAACCATATTATTTAATTTAGCACCCTCCAAAATAAAATAGATAAAATGCTAAGAAAATACATACAAGATCTATACAAGGAAAACTACAAAACTCTAATGAAGAAATCAAAGTACTAAATATAGGACAGATATTCCATGTTTATGGATAAGAAGACTTAATATTGACAAGATGTCAGTTCTTCCTAACTTGATCTGTAGATTCAAAGCAATCCCAATTAAAATCTCATTGAGTTATTTTGTGGATATCAACAAAATGATTCTAAAGTTTATATGGAGAGGCAAAAGACCCAGAATAGCCAGCACAGCATTGAAGGAGAAGAACAACATCAAAGGACTGACACTACTCAACTTCAAGACTTGCTATAAAGCTACAGTTATCAACACAATGCGGTACTGGTGAAAAAATAGACAAATAAACCAGTGGAATGGAATAGAGACCCCAGAAATAGAACCACATAAGTATAGTCAACTGATCTTTGACAAAGGAGCAAAGATAATACAATGGAGAAAAGATCATCTTTTCAACAAAGGATTCTGAAACAACTTCACATCTACATGCAAAAAAAAAAAAAAAAAGACTCTAGACACAGACTTTATACCATTCACAAAAATTAACTCAAACTGAATCACAGACCTAAATGTAAGATGCAAAACTCTAAAATTCCTAGAAGATAACATAAGGGAAAATCTAGATGACCCTGGGTTTGGCAATGACTTTATTTATTTATTTTTACTTAAAAAAATTTTTTTTGGCTGCAATGAGCAAGATGCAGGATCTTAGTTCCCCCCCTAGAGATTGAACCCAGGCCCCCTGCAGTGCTGCAGTGGAAGCACTGAGTCCTAACCAGTGGAACGCCAGGGAAGTCCCTGGCAATGACTTTTTAAATGCAACACCAAAGGCATGATCCATGAAAGAATTAATAAGCTGGACTTCATCAAAATTAATAATTTCTCACCTACAAAAGACACTGTCAAGAGAATGAGAAGACAGCCACAGACTAGTAGAAAATATTTGCAAATGACATATCTAATAAAGGACTGTTATCCAAAATATACAAAGAACTCTTGAAGCTCAACAATAAGAAAACAAATAACCTGATTAAAATAAAGGCTAAAGACATTGAGCAGACACCTCACTAGAGAAGATATATAGATGACAAATATGCATATGAAAAGATACTTGACTTCATATGTCATCAGGGAAATGCAAATTAAAACAATGAGTTACCATTACATATCTATAAGAATGGCCAAAATCCAGAACACTACCAATACCAAATGCTGATGTGAATGTGGAGCAATAGGAACTCTCATTCATTGCTGGTGGAAATGCATAATGTTACTTTGGAAAAGAATTTGGCAGTCTCTTATGAAACTAAGTATACTGTTATTACATAATCCAGCAATTGGGCTCCTTGATATTTATTTGCTCAGAGGAGTTGAAAACTTATGTCCACACAAAACTCTGCCCATAGATGTTTATAGAAACTCTACTGATAATTGCCATAATTTGGAAGCATCCAAGATGTCCTTCAGTGGGTGAATGGATAAACAAACTGTGGCACATCTAGACAAAGGAATATTATTCAGAAATAAGCTATCAAGTCATGAAAAGACTTAGAGGAAACTTAAATGCATATTACTAAGTGAAAGAAGCCTGGTTGACAAAACTACTTACTGTATGAAAGGGCAAAACTATGGAGACGGGAAGAGGATCAGTGGTTGCCAGGTGTTAGAGGAGAAGGAGGGTACTATAATGGTGGGTACATGTTATTATAAAGTTATCCAAACCCATAGAATGTACAACACCAAGAGTGAACCCTAAAGTAAAACTATGAACTTTGGGTGATAATGATGTGTCAATATAGGCTCATCAATTGTAACAAGTATGCTATTCTAGTAGGGATATTGATAATGGGGGAGGCTATGCGTATGTGGGGGCAGGGGATATATGAGAAATATCTGTGCCTTCTGTTCCGTTTTGCCGTGAATCTAAAACTACTCTAAAAAATAAAGTCAATTTAAAAAGAAAGTTAAAAGGACAAAAATAAGAATAACAATGATTGCCACTCAAGAATGCTATATAGGGGCTTCCCTGGTGGCGCAGTGGTTGAGAATCCGCCTGCCGATGCAGGAGACACGGGTTCGTGCCCTGGTCCGGGAAGATCCCACATGCCGCGGAGCAACTAAGCCCGTGAGCCATGGCCGCTAGGCCTGCGCGTCCGGAGCCTGTGCTCCGCAACGGGAGAGGCCTCAACAGTGAGAGGCCCGCATACCGCAAAAAAAAAAAAAAAAAAAAAAAAAAAAAAAAAAAAAAATTGGAAAAGAATGCTATATAGGATTCAGTAAGATAATAGACATGAAACATTGAGCACAATATCTGGCACATTGTAGGCACTCAATAAATTTAAAAAAATCCTTAGAACAGTGACTTACAGATTTTACACCCTCAATGAATGTTAGATATTATAATTTTTTAGTACTTCCAATTAGTCACTTCATTCATTCATTTGTTTGTTCAACTACCATCTCATTCACCTCTTTGGTCTTTAATGAATATCTATGGGTACTTAATCTACACCAGACACTGCTAAATGTGGAGGGCTAAAGGAAACCTGGTTCTTGCCCATGACAAGTACATAGTCTAAGACAGGGAGAGGGATGTACAACGGCCCAGATGACTTTAAGCCAAAGTGGTCTAAAAAGACATGTGCACAGTGAAGGGAATTGTAGATAAAGGAGGGGCCAACTGTGTATGGGTGCCGCAAGAGGGGAGGGATAAGGAGAAGGTTTCTCAGAAGAGGGGACATTTCACTGGAAAGGGCAGGGATGTAGGAATGGAAATGGAGAAAAATGGTTCCTTTGCTGTATAACAAACCACAGGAAAACATAGTGACAAAACAACCACCCACTCTGTGGCTTGTTAGGCTCCTGGACAGTTTCTGCTGGTCTTCACTTCAAATTCAATTTCTTTAACAGATGTGGGGAATATCTACTTTTCTTGAATGAATTTTGATAGTCTGCGTCTTTCAAGGAATTCATTTTATCTAAGTTGTCTGATTTATTGGCATAACATTGTTCATAATATTCCTTTACTTCTTTTAAACAGCTGAAGGTGCTTTCATTCCTGATATTTGTAATTTGTGTATTTTTTATTTTTTCGCAATCAGTTTGGCTAGAGATATATCAGTGTTATTCATTTCAAACAACCCACTTTTAGATTTATTGGCCAATGGGATGTTTGCAGAAGTGAAATGCATAATTTCAACTTTTGACTTTCAGATTGGGAAGGAGGGTGCCCGTGTATTCCCCTTTTCTTCCTTCCTGCTGGATGGCCTGTGGGCTTTTGCCTTGAGCTGGAAGAACCACCTGGAATCAGTAGGTGGAAGCTATGTGTGGAAGACGACAGCATTATAAGACAAGGAAGCCTGCGTCCCTGAGCTGCTTCCCTTGGCTCTTATATGAGAGAAATTAATGTCCATTCTGTTTAGGACCCTGGCAATTTGGGTTTCCCTGCTATGGCTGCTGAGCATATATCCTAACCAATAGAGCAAGGTCACCTAAGTCTGGGGTTCAGCTAGCAGGCCGACTGCATCTCACACGTTGCTACAACCTCTAACTTTTGTTCTACCAGAAATAAATATGGTGCTGTGGCCTCTCCCTGCTATTCCTTTGTTTTATTGCTAAAATCCTTCAGAACCCAAGTAGGGGGGAGGGGTGTTTAGACATAGCTCTAAGACACATGTGCTTGGGGTTGGTTACAAACTCCCCATGGATTTTTAATGGCACACCTTAGGGGACTCCCTTGAGGATGGAAACCCAAAGGCAGGGATCATGCTCTTGTTGGTTTTTAATCTCTCTGGACAGAGCCTGGAAGAAAGCAGGCACTCAGGAGATGCTTGCTGACAGGGCTGATGTTTGAGGGATTTAAAGTCTGGGGCAGGCCTCATGTGGATGGGAGGAAATGGAAACCTCTGGATTTCCTGCTTTCTAATAGAAACCAGAGCAGAAGTCTGCTTATTTCACTCTGCCCCTCCTCACTGGGGACTGGTGCCTAGCTCCAGGCCAAATTAAGGGGCATTTGAGAGAGTGGCAAGGCTCCAAGAGGAGAGACAAGCTTCCCCCTCCTCAGCTGGGGGCCTGGTGTCTTGCAGAGACTGGGAGGCCCAGCTGCGTTCAGACACCAGTACTGGGCCCTGGTGAGAGCTCCTTGACACCAGGAGCAAGTATGCACATAGGTTCTGGTGCTGACTGCCCACCTGGGGCACTTGGAGGTGGGAAGCTGACGCTGGACTAGCTTGAGATGCAGCATGGGGAGAGGAGGTGGCTGCGGCAGGGCAGTGGAGCCCATGAAAGGGAACTGGGCTCAAACCATCACAATGGGACCACTACTTCCAGAGCAGTTAGTGGTAGGGGAGAACTTCTAGAGGCCGAGTCTGAGGGGCATGTTGACCACATTGGAGACACGCAATGCAGAAAGCCTGCACTTACACGTCAGCCACGCGGCGGGCTTCTGTGGCCAGGCTGCATCAACACCAGTGAAATAGAACTTTGTCATCTTTCTCCTAATTTCCTCTGTCCCTTCTCCAACTCTTATGGATCAGGCAACAAGAGGGGAAGGAGGAAGGAAGAGGGGGCATGCACAGTGCCTCTTTCTGCAAGCCCAGGTCAGGCCTGAGCTGAGCTTAGGGCAGAAGCTTTGAGCTGGATGTGAGGTTGAAGCTTCTGTGTAGATTGGACTGGTCCCTTATATCCAAACAGGGAGGCGTGAGTGCCAAAATGGCTTTAGTCAGCACCAGTGACGGAAAGCTCTGGGATCTGCTTGGGGTTATTTCAAGGGGCAAAGACTGAGGAAACCTGAGAGCATGTGTGAAGGCAGAGAAGGTTCTGGTGGAGTTAGCAGGGCTCTGGCTGCAAGAGGAGGAATGTGGCACAAGTTGGGGCGAGTCCAGTGCGAACAGAGGTTGGGCCACCACCCACACCTGCTCTGTGAAAGGTCCCAGTGAAGATTTTGAAGTCCCTTCTCACTCTGACACCTGTAGAGACCCTGGAAGAGTTTGCCTGGCTACACAGAGAGTGCCCGAAGCCTGCCTGGACAAGACGTTCCCTCCAAGGCACTTCCTGCCTGCTCCAAGGCAGCCAATCTGTTTTTGGACATCATCTTAGAGAGGTTTCCTAAACTGATTTGAAACGTCTCCCTACTTTTGCACTTGGAGCCACACAGAACAAGCCCACTCCTCTCGGACACTGGAACATAGAGAGCACGGCCTCCCCAAGGCCATCTGTCCTCCAGAAGGACATGGCCCCAGCCCCCCTCTCTCCTTCTCCACCAACTTAGCTGAAGCAGGAGTCCTGTAAAGTCAGTGCTGTGTGATCGCGCTCTTTTTAGCATTTATTTTGAGGGTGCGTTTGTGAGTGTTACAACAGATGGCTAACCATCATGCCCCCACCTCCATAGTGGCCTAAGAGAGGAGCAGGGATGTGCCAACTGCAGGCTGGGGATCAGCAAACAGTCCAGACCATCTTCTCCCCCCGTATCCATTTGGAGAGCTGCTGGGTCAGGTGCCACTCCATGCCCACAGCATTGAGGGTATAAGGGCTGAGCAGGGTCATGGAGCTCACAGAGTGGGCAGTGTTGAGGAGAAGCTTGGGGGACGTGCAAAAGTGATCAAGCCGCGGGCCAGGGTGAAACCAGCCCAGCCTGGGAGCAAGGGAGGGGTGTGTGCTGGAGCCTGGAGGTCCGAGTCCAGGCCGCCTTGGGGGACGGAGTGAGTTTCCCAGGCTGGACAGTGTGTGTGGGCAGGGGGCTCACTCCACAGGTGAGCCCTGCCTGCTCCATGTTCCCAAGTTTGTATGGGGCCACCTGGGCGCTTCACTCTTTCACGTTGATGGACAGCATGGCCTTGATTGCAGAGAACTTGTTGCAGGAGAAGACGGCGAGGAGATGCCTGGTGCCACTCCGGGTGGGCAGGATCTCAAAACGCACACGGGACTGCTCCCTGGGTTGCAGGGTTGGTATGCTGATGGGGAAAGGCAGGAGTCAGCATGAGGCCTCAAGTCCTGCTCTGGTCAAGGTCACTGCTCCTTCATCTCCCTCTAGCTGCCACCCTGGGTCATCAAACCCCTTCAGCTCTGGGACCCCTCAGCAGGGGAAGGGGCAGTGCCCATGATCTCCCAAATATGAGGACCAGCTCCAAGCTCTGGTGACCTGTACTTCCCTTGAGTTCAAGTTTGGTGAACCCCCAAACCAAATGCAAACGTGTATCCCTATGTGCAGATTCCCAAGTTCAGAGGCTAGAGGAGTTCTGTCTGCCCTGCCCCGGGCTCTGGAGGGGGCCCCTCCGCCCCCCTCCCACCATCCCTCACTGGAGCCTCAGCCTGGGACTCACTCGATCTTGAGGGTGTCCAGCAGCAGACTGCTCCCCTCCACCATCAGCGTGCAGTCCTTCAACGGCTCATCCAGAGGGTTGCGGAAGAGCATCTGCACGGTCACAGGCTTTTGCACCTGGGCCTGGTCCAGCACCTGTGGGGAGAGGGGTTGACAGAGTCAGGGCTGGGCTGTTCATTTTATCTGCCCTTGATGAGAGCCAATGGGGCTGCGCCGGAGGCTTGGTGATGGAGAGGATGTTGCTGAGGACAAAGGAAGGGAGGATAACTATCCTTAGGAGGTTTATTCCTCCTAAGTTCCAGCGACATCCATGCAGGGGGTTCCTAGGAAATTGCTGTCATCCCCAGGATACAGACAGGACACCCAGGTGTGGAGGAGAGGCAGCACATCGCAGCGGCTGAGAAGGCTTAAATTCCCAGCCAGATTCACGGGCCCTTTCTCAGTTCATCTTGGAAAGGGCAACTCCCACTTCCGAGGATGTGCCACATGTGGTCTGCACAGGGTCCTTGATCAGGGGCTGGAGAAACCTAGGTTTCTGGTCAGAGAAGCACCCTGGACTATTTGTTTGCTCCCAAAGATGAAAGCTTGTTCTCCTGCTGAAAAGCCGCCAAGCCTGAGCAGATACATCATCTCCCTGGGCCTTGACTCTCTCCCTGATAAAGAGGGCTGATCCCTCCCCGCCTCCCTCCCTGGGCTACAAGGGACCAAATGAGATCATGGATGCAGAAGAAAGCGCTTTGGAAACCAAAACTGGGTGACTGGTGGATTTCTTTTCTTCTGTTGAGGATCCTTAGAGGCCGCTGCTTTTTGTTCATTTGGTTTTTTTTTTTTTTTTTTTTTTTCTTGCCACCAATTCTCACTGCAACCATTTTACAATAATAAATCTGCAGTTCAGGTTGATTCAATAACCAAGGCCTTTCTGATTCCAGAACCAATTGCCCTTCTTGCTAGACCCTAAAATGCCTGCCAATAATTTGTGCATAACTGAAACATTTTAGAGACCATGTTCTATACCATAATTTCTCCCATGGAACTCATTTAAAGTGTATGACATGATTTGAAGAGTGAAGCATAATTTTATGCCATTGGGACACAAGGGTACGTAAACGGTGCCATAAAATCTCAAATTGAAAAATATTTCACATATTTTTCAATTTGAGATTTTCGTGTATTTGTTTTCCTTTCTTTATTGCTGCTTACCACTCTGTCCTATTGACCTAAATTTGTGCATGCACCCAAAGAAGAGGATAAGAGCCACCAGAAGACTGTCTGATTGTCAGTAGGTCATGGGCCAATGTGAAGGACATCACCCTTTGTTGGAACGAAGTTCAGATTGTATGGTCTGGTTCTAAAGTCCTCAATGCCTACTCCCAATCAGTGTCAAGTAAGATAATAGGATTTTACCCAAATTATTATCTTTTCATACAGATCACCCAAGTGCCCTGCTCTGAGTGAACTATGCATTGATTCATTCAATCAAGATGAGATTGTCTTGATTCTCTGAAGGCTGAAATAAGGAGAGGTTGCATTAAGAGCAAATTCACATACAGATGCCCCAAACAAGAAAGAGCAGATGCCCTTTAAAAAGATTAAATAAGAAAGTTTTGATGGAATATTTCCAGGCTGTGTGTATTCTGATTTCCTTTTAAAAGACGTTACACTCTCTTGAAAGACTAAGCTGATTTGATATGGAAGTCTAAAAGATGTAGACTAAAATTATTGAATAAAAGAGAAAGCTATAAGCAGGTTTGAGGATATTGGATGAGGGAATATAATGGGTGAAAAACTAACTTCATTTAAACACTGATAATTTTTATGCAGAATGTTTCATTTCACAGCCTCAGGAGTGGGAAACGACACTTGCTGCCTGTCATTCTACAGGGATGGGGTGTATTTCTTGGAAATGTCCTGGGAAGCAGGAGAAACTTCTACACTCAGGGGACAATCATGGATTGAGGATGAAAACTCGCTGGGCAGGAAAGAAGGCGAGCCTGGAGCCTAGAAACTCTGTTCTAGTCCTGCCCAATGCGGGGGGGGGATGTTTCTGTTTCACAACCACTGTGATGGGCCCACAACAGGGGTGGCACCCCCTCCCTAGCCGTGGAGGTGATGGACCACCCCCTCCCCCCATTCTGAAGCACAGTCGAGCCTAACCAGGACAATGAAAGAGCTCTATTGCAGGCTAGCTGCATGGAGCGGGTGCCCTGGGTCCCCCTGCTCTCTGTCTGACATCAGGAACCTCTGAAGCTGGGGTGTAGCTTAGGGAGGGTGGGACTAGGGCAGCCACAAGTACTCTAGAAATCTGGGGCTAGGGAGGCTAGTGGCACTGCGAAGGAAAAAAAAAAAAGGCAATCTCTGTCTAGACCGCTGGCGCAGATGGTACAGCAGACTCGGGAGGAGCATGACCCATGAAGCTCTCTATGGGATCCCATGGGAAGACCCCATCTTCCTGACCCATTCCTCTGCCTGTCCTTCCCTGCCAGGATTTCACCCCTCAGATTTGTGCTCTCTGGCTCTGGCAGCCTCCACACTGGGCTGGGGTTGGAGTGGGTAGGGACAGGCTTGGAGTCAGCCAAATACTTCCAGCCCCAGTGCTGAGGAAGGAACAGAATGGCCCCAAGTGCCTCACGCTGACCTGCAAACCCCAACATGCCTGGGCTCCTGAGAGGGAGCCTGGGAGCAGAGCCTGCAGCCAAAAAATGAGGCATCCTCATTCTCAACCACTGGGAAGATGCTGTTGCTGGCTGTGGACGTGCTGGATGCCCTGGAAAGTGCCTGAGGTCTAGCCCTGGCTCTGGCAGTAATTGGAAATTCCCTTCTCCTCTCTGGGCCTCAGTTTACTGATATGTGAAATGGCAGGACATGGGAGCTCGAGACTAGGTCTCCAAGAGTCCACAATTCTGTAACTCTGGGGTCTAGAGTCGGGAGATGCACGTGAGTTATGCCCATTTCTGATTTGCTCTACAAATGTGTCTGGGGGCTGGGTTGTGGGTTTCCTGCAGTCTTGACCCATCCCTTGTAGCCCCCTGTGACTCCCAAGCCTGGCACAGCCCAGGACACAGCAGATGTCCGGAGCAAGTGAGCTGAAGAGCCCCTCTGGTCACTCCTCAGCTGGCATCCCCAGTGGGACTAGAGCTGCAACCAAAGAAGCCACAGGGCAACGTGTCTGTGGATATTGCCAGACAGGGAGCAAGGATGCTGCTTTTTTTTTTTGCCTCATCACACAGCTTGCAGGATCTTAGTTCCCTGACCAGGGATTGAACCTGTACCCCCTGCAGTAAAAGCTCTGAGTCCTAACCACTGGACCGCTAGGGAAGTCCCAAGGACGTTACTCTGAGTGGAACTCTTGGCTGATCTATTTGGCAGAGGCTGGAGCCGAGTTGGGCCCGGTCCTCGGCCCTTCAGCAGGGGAGGCCCTTCTCTGTGGTCTGGGAGGGCTAGGCTGGCTGGAGAGACACCCTTTCAGCACCCCTTTACCTCCAGGATCAGGGTGGGGTTGTCCAGGAAGATGTCCCTCTCCACCACCACCTCGGTCTCGTCGGTGACCTCGCACACGGCTGTGACTCGGATCATGTTGTCTGCCTTCAGGTACCTCTCATACAGAGCATATGCGATCTTTACAGGATGCTGTATTTCTGGAAGGAGAAGCCAGGGAGCAGAGCGAGAGGGAGTGGGTTCGAAACCTTGAAAGCTGATGCCAAGCCAAGTCGATGTGAGCTGGCTGGGAACATCTGCAGCCCAGGCTTGCCTGAGCCCTCCCTGCCAGGCCCTGTGGGAAACATCTGTCTGCTCTGTGCAGGCTGCAGAGCAGGGGCCAGGGATAGCCCAGGACTCTGGCTGGATGGGCTCATAGGGGCTGAAGCCTCCTCCCTGTCCTGGAAAATATCGGAGAGCAAGTTTCCTTCTAAGGGACAGGGGAAGAATACGAGTACTAACTCATTGCCCAGTGATGAAAACAGTAATGATGACAGCACAATAATAACTAGCAAAGGAAACCAGGGCTAAATAAGCGCTTGGGTCCTCCCCGCTCATCCAGTAGTCTGGGATTCTATGGCAACAGCATCTGGACGACCTCCCCACTTCTGGTCTCCCCTGCTTCCAACACACTCACACACACCAGAAGATAGGCTTTAGAAGCACTTCCCGCCCCCCAAATCACGTCACTCTTCTTCCATGTCGCTTCAAAAATCTTCCATGGCCCCTCGCTGCCTCAGGAATAAAGTTCAGACCCCTCAGTATGGCCCTTCATGACTCTTTCCCTCAAAAGAACGTTTCCTCCCATGCTTCTCATTGTCCTTTTGACAAAATAGGTACCTTATCACCTCCAAGCTTTGACTCACAAGGTCCCCTCAGATGGAAAGGCCTTCCCCAGCTTTCCTCCCTTTATCTGGCTCCTCCCCAAGCTTCAAGGCTCCTCTCTGGCTCACAGGGCAGGCAGCGAGGGTCCTCCCATTCCAATGGGTGCAGGGCACTCCCCCCTCCCTTATACAGTCATGTTGGGTGGTCTGGGGGGGCCCCTGCATCCACAGGGTCATACACCCCTTGAGGAAAGTCTGTGAGGAAGGAGCTGTCTCTGTTTTAAGCACTGGAGGGATTTACATAGCCTGCCCCAAATGTGGAGACGCAGGCCCTTGCATCAGCTGGTCCAGCCCTCTTGGACAGTGAATGCTGAGGCTCAGAAAAAGAGGGGGACTTAACAGCATCGCCCAGAAAGTAGGTGATGATGTCAGGCCTCCAGGACCACTTCACTTGCCTCCTTCCTTTCCTTCCCATTTCTCTCTGCTGCCTCTGGCAGAAGTATGGCTTTTTAAAAACCATTTACCTCATGTAAATTATTTTTGGTCTACAGAAATAGCTCTTCCCTTGAGCTTTGAAGGTAAATAACAGCCAAGCAGCTGCTTTTGGTATGGGGAAGATTTCTGCTAAATTCTGCCAGAAGAGAGGTTGCTAGAGATGCTGCCTCCTGACACGTGTAATACAGAGGTATTGCAGTTTCTTTGCAGACAGAATTCTTTCAAGATGGGCTGTGTAATTAATCAGTTTTTATTAGTTCCTTATGTGAAGCAAATAGCCATCCCACCCTTGTTAATCTGCTTTGTATAAGTCCAAACTTTTCATAACAGCTTGAAGGATTTTGCCAATGTGGGCACACCTGCATTCTAATCCTTCCACAGCCCCAGACTCTCTCTCCTCTACTTTGGTCCCCTTCTGTCTATGCTACCCAGGAGTACAGAGTCACGGTTCCTCCCAGAGGCTCAGATCTCCGAGAAAACCTATCACTGTCATTGGGAATCAAGAAATTCCACCCACCCATTGGAAGCTGTGGAGGAACATTGGAGAGGGTTCCAGACCTTGTGGTATATTGCAACCCTTCTAGGGTCAAACCCAGAAAGTGATTCATTGTGGGGTGGGGAGGTGTGGGGTAGGGTGGCAGCTGGTATGGGGGAGGGGTGGCAGCAATAAAACCTAGAAAATGGGTGGTGGCACTGGATTTAGCATTAGGAAATCTAGGACCAAGACTTGGCATTGCCACCTGCTAGCTATGACACAATCTCTTAAACGAGTCACAATCTCTCCAAGCCTCAGTTTTCACCTCTGTAAAAGGGAATACTGAAATCTGTCTTTTTAGAAGGTCAAATGTGATAGTACATACGAATATATAAGGAAGTACTCTGCACACTGGGCAATGTGGTATGTACCTGTAAGGGGTATTTACAGTGTGTCTATTAACTGCCAAAGCCTACCTCCTTCTTCCCCCAGGGCATGAAAGGATTTTGGTTGGCACCACACTGACTTGCACTGTTCACCATAATAGCAGCCTCCAAAATTTCAAAACCCTGGCTTGACCACAGAGGCCATGTGCTGTTCCTTCCTTAATCAGTTGACTCGGTTCCAACAGGAACTCTCCAATCCCAAGAGAATACCAGCTTCTTTGGGTGCGTGGTACCCCAGCAACCTACAGGATGAGTTACCTTCTTCGGGACCCAGGGATAGGGTGACGGAGTCCTTCCACACCTCGTGTACAAGTGTGCCATTGTAGATGATGGTCCAGGCTGTCATGTTCACTACCACTGTCTTCGAATCACTCGTTAGGTTTTTGAGCATCAGGGTCAGGTTGACTTCTTTGCCCACTGTCAGTTTGTCAGTGATTTTGAACTTCCCGGAGATTCCGGGCTCCTGTTCCTCTATTCTCAAGCTTCTTGCAGATGTTGCAGTAAACGGCATGTATTGTTTAAGTTTCCCCAAAGCCTTTTCAAACACTCGCCTTTCCTGGTTGGAACCTGTGTGGTGGGAAAAGAGAGAAGCATCTCAGGGACGCAGTGGCAACCTGGATAAAGGACAGCGCCCAGCCTGGAAGGGTGGCCTGGAACTAACACTGGTTCTGCTGCCTGCACACGATTCTGATTCAAGCAAGTGCCTGACCTCTGCAGGTCTTCATTTCATCCTCCTTAACACGAGGCTCACATCCCAGCTGTTTCAATCAGCTCTAAATTTCCATGGAGATGTAGGGAAAGGTGCATAAAATTACTATATGGCTTGATATTTTGCTTAGGCTAATTAGGTTAGATCTCTCCCTTCCTTCCTTCTCTCTTTCTTTTGATAAATGGTCCTTTGTGAGACAAAGAAAAAACAGATAACTTAAAAATAACAAAAACTGAGGTAAAAAAAGATTACACTAAGTTCAGAAGTGAAAAAAAGGTTATGATTTAGAATTAACTTCATTGAAAAAATTTTCCAACCAGTTTACCATGTTATTCTGCTTTGTTTCTAAAGATGCTTTGAGAATTGAAGAGTGGAACTTTTGTCCATGTCAGCTGACAAGAACTTCTCACAGTTGTTGTGGTTCCAGGTTATGACTAGTTTAAATTGTCGAGAGAGTTCAGGTTTCATAAACACAAAGGCTGAACCACAGGTTGGGTTTCTGATTCTGACTTGGGTCACGGGTGCTGCTGAATGTGATGCTATAAACAGTCCCTGGAGAATGGCCAAGATCATGGCCTAAAAATCACGGCTCTTGGGGTGCTAAGAACTGATAACCAACTCCAAGCCTCTGATCCAGGGTAGACCACACAGTGCACATAAGTCTCCCTGCCTGACCTGAAGACTCACTATCAAAGAGAAAGTATTGACCTTCCAGGAACAAGGACAGAGATACACAAAGAATGACCATACTTATGCCCCCGCCCCCTAACTTCCCCAACCAACCTGTGAAATTTTAAGGCATCAGGTGACTTATTAGAAGCACTTTACAATTTAGTGAGGTCTTTCCCATAAGTTACATGTAACAACTGGCAGAGACCCCAGAGGCCCACTGTTAGAGTTAAGGTCCTAAGAGGAGGAGTGACTGGTCCAAGGGACTGGTAATCTGGGAATTAGGGGCAGAGAGAGGGCCAGTCCCCAGAAGTCTAGACTTGAGTCTAGTAGTTCCTCCCACACACCTTACTGAAAAGAAGACAGGCAGCCAAATTACCCAGGCTGACAGATCCTGGTGGGCTGGGTTCCTTTTGGTGCATTCCCATTCTCTAGCCGAGCTGTTAAGTCCACACTCAGGTCTGATGGCTGTGCAGGGAGCTGAGCCTCTGTGCCAAGAACCTCGAAGCAGGTGTGTTATGCACAATGAGGCTCAGAGCCTACATAGGTCACCTGCCAGGCTTCCTCAAGACCAAGCTTCCTGCTACTGTTTTCTCCCTTGGTGCTGCTGTTGTGCAAATGCGTAGCAACCCATTTTATGAGCTTTTCCTCCCTGGGGCCATCAGACACAATCTGGAATCATTAGGTAAGGAGGACTGGTCAACAACAGGCGGTGTGATCAGCCCTGCTGTCACACAGGGGCTGGGTCCTCGCCAGGGGTCCTGCAGGGATCCCCCAACCTGGCCGTGGCCGCTTCCCATTGCTCAGGAGGTTTCGCTGGGACAGCCAGAGCCCCCAAGAAGCAGAATCAAGGTGTGACAGTCAGATAAGGCACCCCACAGAATCACACAACCGTGTAAGTAGTGAACTTCAGAAGTCCCTCTGGCAGGTCATTCCAATGAGGTTGCAGATGTTCCAGTTGATAAAAACCATCACTATTTATTAAGTCCTCACTATGTGCCAGGCACTGCCCTTGACACTTTCTGTACACTAGCTCATTTAAATCCCACTGAAGACAGGCCTTGCTCTTCTCATTTTACAGGTGAGAAAACAAGGGATCAGAGAGGCTAAGAATCTTGCTTGAGGTTGCACAGTTATAAGGGTAGGATGGAGTTCACCTCCTGCCCGGGATTATCTTTTCCTTGGCCCCTACTCTTGTTTCTACATCATGACACCGTTGAGAATTCTTGTCACGCACCAGCCTGTCCCCCTGGCCTGTGAGCTCTGCAGGGGCAGAAGCCCATCTGCAGGATGCTTCCTGGCCTCCCAGAGCCAAGCATGGCTAGGCACTTGGAGGGGTCTCAGTACATGTTTATTGACTGAGAGAAAGGCCATGTGACCCCAGCTGGGGGGAATGGCCTGCATAGGTGTACTGGGGTCCAAGAGGGCACCAATCTCATCACCCTAGAGTCATGCCTCAAAATAGTCACAAATACCACATCCAGAGGTTCATCCACCAGGACTTGGAGCCCACCTCCCCTGCTCAGCTTTCCTCTTTTGTAAGTGGCAGCCAACAGCAACAGTCAGCAGGGTACGGAGCTGTGGGGTTCACTTTGGGGGCACGTGGGCACCTTCACGAGAGCACTTTTCTTGACACCTCAGAACCAACAGTGAGGATCAGCTGAAGGAACTATTTCCAAGTATTTTAGAAAGAGAGACATGTTGACCCCATTAAGGAGTGATTAGCCTGCTAGAGCAAGCGTTAATTCACTTTTGCCTGTTTCTATAACTGAACATCACCTTCAAGTGTGGAACTATGGTCACCACTGAGACTCCTCAAAGAGGTAAGTCTCTGACTCTGAAAGCAACTTCCTAAATAGAGCAACAAATGTAATTTGTGTTAAAGGTGGCCTCGTAGCAGCTGGGCTTCTCAGTGACTTTAGGGAGACCAGCACTCATGTGGATGCTGAAGATTTCAGGGACTCAGGCATTGTCCTCATGGTGTAAGCCCACCTCATCTGGCTTTTGGGGAGGCCTCTGAAGCAGACGAAGCAGTCCCCACGTCTTGGGGGACTGTCCATTTCTTTTTTTCAGAGAATGTTTCCTGCCTGTGTTTCTTAGAGGCTAGGGGAGTGGGCTGACTGAGAGGCCCTCGGGGGGCGTCTTTCGTGGGGGCTATGTTTCTCCCTGTGATGTTCAGTCGTGGCGCTGTCATCCCAGTTGTGTAATTGGCAAAGGGACACAGCTGGAGATGAGCTGGACTGGCCCTGAGTCCTATGGCAAATTCCCACTGGTACCGCGTCTTCTCATGATGGTTCTGTTCCCATGGGAAACAGTCTGGGGACCTGGGCAGTAGATGCCAGGGAGTAGTCCTACCATTCAGGCAGAATCGGCTGACAATGCGGAAGGAGTATGAACAATTTTTCCTTCTCCACCTCAGAGCTGTCTTCCCCCCCGTTAAGCCCTGGGGGGCACAGCCCGTCCAGACCCCCTCCTACCTTCTGGGTACTTGTACTTTTCGGTGACATCCACGCGAGAGTTGCTGCCCACCGCCTTGGTACTGATACATTTGCCAATGGTGTCAGAGTTTGTGGAATTCTTCTTCAGGCCGCCGGTCCAGGAATTGTAGATCCATGTGATGCGGTCGGCATTAACCTCAGCAAAGATGAAGGGCATGTCGAAGTCCCAGTTCACATCACCCTCTCGGAGAGCGATGACCGAAGCAGGGCCGCACTGGAACACCCCTGGGGGCCAAGGTTCAGAGGTTGGATACATGCCAAACCCAGGCCCATCTGCAACAGTACACGCCATGGCCTGCTCCTCTGGGGGGCCACCCATGACCACCCAACTCCCCTGCCTCTACCCCGCCAAACTCCTTCAACCCCAACAGTCTGCCCCCCTCTTTGGGCACTCAGCAAGACACTCCAGGGCTATTGTTAACTTCTGCAATAGTGCCCTGGTGAAATTCCACCTCCACAGAAGACGGCCCAATCCTGTATTCTGTGGGTGCATAATTGGTGCTGACCCACTGCCCTCAGTCTGTTTCCTAAAGGGGAAAGTCTTGTTGTCTTGTGCTCAGGGCTGCCTCTTTTCTACTCTGCAAATCATTCTTCCCAAATCACCCCCCTCTTCCTGGAAGACTTTTTTGCATACCCAGCCCACAGGGATGTCATGCTTCTTTGGGCTCCCAAACCCTGACCATTATCCCTTCTTGAGCACTCAGCATAGGTAGCTCAGACAGATAGGTAGGTAAGTAGATGGATACATAGAGAGATGGACAGATAGATAGATTCATAGATGAATGGATGGATGGATGGATATACAGATATAGTTTCATTCATGAAGTGCCTAGCTGAAAAAAAGCAAGGTGCAGCAGAATAGAAACAAGACTATTATTCCATTTGTGTTTACAAAACAAACAAAGACACACACACACGCACACACTCACACAAACACACACTTTTATAAGCCTGAAACAGTGACTTTCAACCTTTTTTTTTTTTCGCATGACCTTTAGAAATAAGTAGATTTTACATCATGGCACATATATGACCCTGAAACAAAAATTCCACAGGACAATTATTATTCTTAATGTCCAATGCACCCTGATATTTTCTTTTCCCCACTCCTTTCCATGATATTCTATTTCATTTCTTAAAATGATGGTCACAACCCGTTAACTTGATTTTACAGCTGCTAATGGGTTGCAGTGAAAAGGTTGAATAGTGGTGTCGAAAATATCTGGAAGGTTACCCTCCTCACACCCACGTTCCCCAAATCTATCGTTCATTGTTTCTGGTAGAGACACTGCAGTTGGGGAAGGGAGTAAGACTTCATTTTCATTTTAAGTCCTTTTAGAATTTTTTTAAAACCATGTGCCTATATGACCTTTATGATTTTTTTTGAAGTTTGAAAGAAACAACTGAAAATGAGGGTAACGGACCAGAATGCTCTGGAGGTCAGGGGAGGGAAGGGGAAAGATTCCTGGAGAGCCTGAGACCCAAGTTCTGATGGGAGAGTGGCCAGAGGTGGGAGCACAGGGATGGGGCTGGGCCAGCCTGCGTGAAGGAGAGCTCGGCCTGGCAGGGGACACGTGTGAAGGTGAGAGAGGTGATGGGGGCCGTGATCACGGAGGTCTGGAGCTGAGCCAGGGAATTTGGGTTAAGTCCCAAGGCGATGGGGAATTGGAAGCTTTCTGTGCTGGGAGGGATGGGCTACCAGAGGTGGTGCAGGAGAATCATGGTTGGCAGGGGACGGCTCCTTTCCCTTGCTGCAGGGCACGTGCCAGGGCCTCTGCAGCAGCCAAGTGAGTGCAGGTATGGCAATCATTTTAATAGCAGCCTGAAACAAGAAGATTGGGAGGGAAATCTATTTTCAAAATATTTTTGTTTTAATCCCTCCCTTCCCTCTGGAGGTAGAGAGGATTTGGGTGACCTTGCTGTGCCACTATCCACCACTATAAAGTATCGAGAGGTCATGACTTAGAGCCAAACGCAGAGAAGGGGGTTGTCAGAGGGTTGGTTACCTTCACTCCTTTCCTGGGGGGTGGCGTCCAGAACCTGCCATCCACCGTATGATGGGCCTAGGTCAGTCCGCTCAAACCAGGCTTCATTCCAGACGTGGAAATTCCTGCAGACAGAACCACAGACTACAGAGTTTGGCCAAGGCCACACAGCAGAGGAGTGGCAAAACACCACATCTCTGATCTTACAGTGCAGCACCTTGATACTCATCATGTGAGTTTACTGTGTGCCAGATATTGTGCTAGACCTTAGCAAGCATCGTCACACTTAAATTCTCACAGCACTGTTAAATGGGTACTATTTTTATGAATGTTATAAGTCATAATTCTAGTTATTACTTTTAAATGTATATCTCAGAAATAACTAAATTTCCGTGTCAATTTCATTATTATTAACTTTCATCAAATCTTTAACCGTGGTCATTTTTAAGTCTTTTGTCATTTATAGACAGTTCTGGGTGTACTCTCATGCTTTTGCAAAAATGTTCCTATAAAAGGGTTTCATCTTCAAGGAATTCATGGAAAAGACTCAGACAAGTACAGGTTTCGGGTAACTGACTATACTGCTGAACTGAATGAATAAGCATTTTCAGAACTCTAATGGAAAACTGATGAATTCGTTAAAGTGCTAACAAAAGATCAAGATGAAAAAAAAATTAATTACATGGGACTGAGTGAACTGATGAGGATGATTATAATTTTTGTGACTTTCTGTTTGAATAAAAAAAAAATCTCACAAGGACTCAGAGGCAAAAAATATACAAGTCAATTATCACTGCAAAGTAAAGGAGCTGTTACAGTGGAGGATTACTGGACTGAATGTCAATATTATGACATAGTATGCGTGTGTTTCGTGTTTGGTAATTGCAATCATTGTTGCTTTTGTTATGGTCATTCATTTACAATGCTTGGTGTCAGTTTATTTACCTCTTATAAAAATAAAATACAGTGTGTGTGTGTGAAAAAAAAAGAATGTTTAGTGCGTCTTTAGCAGGGGGTGGGGTGGGGGGGATGAACTGGGAGATTGGGACTGACATATATACACTAACATGTATAAAATAGATACATAATAAGAACCTGCTGTATAAAAAAAATAAAATTCAAAAAAATAAACATAGGTCATTACAAAATTTCTGGAAGGTTACAGCACTAGATGATTTTAAAATGTCCATTCCTTTTAACCCAGGATATACCACTAATAGGAATCTTTCTTATGGGACTAATCACAGATGAGCTCAAGATTTACATATAACAATGCTCGTTACTGTGTTATTTACAGTAGGAAATAAAGGGGACAGGCAACATAGGGAATAGGAAATAGTTTATAGCAGGAAAAGAGATAATGGCTTAACCATTCAATGGAACATGATACTTTTAAAATCTTATTTTTTGAAGATTATTTAAAGACATAGTGAAAATGTTCATAATATCATGTCTAGTCAAAAACACATGATTTAAAACTATGAAGTGGTTGGTTTCCAGGTGGGGGGAAAAGTAGGATGTGTCTATCATATGCTCCGTCTTTTACCCATGCCTTTGTAAAATGTATGATCCCAATTCTATAAAAACAACAACTAATAAAGAAAAGATTGGATAGAAAACTATCTTCTTTACATATTTCTGAGATTTCCTATAATTGTGAAAAAAAAGTCATCATAAAAATTATCTCCAGGCAGCCCCACAAAATGCCTTTTTGAATGGGTCCTTAAGATCAGTTAGAATTCACCCAGGAGAAAGCAGGAGGAGTGTGGGAAGATGATCCTAGAAGGGTGAAAGGAGAAAGAGAGGATGAGGAAACAGGGAGAACACCACTTTTCACATTCATCTCATTCCTGGCAGAGAGCCCTAGATAAGGGTGGGTTGGTTAAGATAGATTGGTAAGTAGCTCTGTTTGATTACTTATTTGCAAGGCAGGAATTTAAGAAAAGCAGATAACAAGTTCATCCTGGTCTCTCCATCATTTGAAAGTCAGCACTTTGCTCACAGCTACTTGGGAAGTATGTGCCTTTCAAATGCACCATCAGCTTTGTTTCTGGTTGTGTGCTGCATTCTTTCCCACCTCCCAACCTTGGGCTCTGCTCCTGTCTCGAGTGTTTCAGGAGTAGGAGTTTAGGAAAAGGACAGACTGAGGCATTTATTTAAAAAGATGCAGATTCCCGCCCTTCCCAGCTCCCTCCACTCAAATCAGTTCTAATGTGACCTTTGAAGTTTATAAACCACCGCCCCTAGAGACAGCAACTGAGTTATGCTTACCTTTGAATTCATGGGGTCAGGAGACCCTCTCTAGAAAGTGACCCAAATCCCTACCCATTCTGCCTATTTGTCCTTCCAAATGCAGTTCAGATACCACCTCCTTCAGAAAATCTTTTCCTAACATACTCAGAGGGTGCCAACCTTACCTCTGTGCTATCTCTGCATCTTGCATGATTCAGTTATTTGACTTCTGCTCTGTAATCACCCAGCTTCTCATGCAGCTAGGAACTCCTCTAGTGAGATTTCTGTGTCTCACTCCTCTTGGTGCCCTGTGCCCAGTGCAGGCTCTGGTGTGCAGTACTTACATCGTGCTCACTGAATTGAATTTTTCTGGAACCAGGACACTCTTGCAGTCTTGGTTTCCTTGCTGTGGGTCTTTAGCAAGCTGCCCCAGGTACGTTGGGGTCTAGCTAAGTATTAGTGGAGGCTGGTGGCCATGGAGAGATGCATTAGGAGCCAGGGCTCGAGTGGGGGGTATGGGTTCTGACAGCTCTTCTCCAGAACTGACCGACTCCACCTCCCTGACCACGGGGCCGGGAAATCTCCATCTGCTTTCCACCTCGGAGCTCTATAAAAGGCTACAAATAGAGTCAAGTCTGTGACTCGAGAAACCGGGGAATCAAGTTGAATGAAATAAGAAAACGAGCCAGAAATGTCAAGATAAAGATAACCGAACTGTTCCAAATCATTAGGTTGCAGGTCTCAGAAACCTCCTTTATAGTGGTGTAGAAGGGAACCATATTAACGAAGCTTCCCCCAGAGTCTCCTGACTCAGAAGAAGTGAAAACTCCAGAGCCTTGTGCCTTTTAAGTCCAACCACTGTCATGAGCAGAATGGCTTAGAAGAAAATGGACCCCACTGGATGCTGTAATGTGATTCAAAGAAAGATCTAGAAAAAATTTCTGAGGTCCCCGACCTAGCCCTTCATTTTACAGATGGGAAACTGAGGTACAGAAAAGTTAAGGAATTTATGTAAAGTTAGACACTTATTTAGAGCGTCCAAATGTCTCCAGCTGTTTACGGGTGCTTCTTCCTGGGCCTCTGTTTTCTGATTTATGAAATGAGTAGGTCTCTCCCTAAGATCACTTCCAGCTCTAATGTTCTTTGACTGGGGAGGGTCATGTTGACAGACACATAGGTCCACCTCCAACTTGGATGCTATTTCCGTTTGACTTTGGACAAATTGTTTCTCCCCACTGAGCTCCTGAGACAGCATCTAGTATCGTAGAAAAGTTGCATTTGCTGCCTAAGTGTGAACCTAAGAACCCAGCTTTTCCACCTGGTTGGTTTCCAGCCACTCCTTTTCTGGAAAATCTCAAAGTAAGCGTCTGAATTCTCAAACATCAGTCAGGAATAGTGATAACATTCTTTGGCATCTCTCTGGTGCTTCATAGTTTACAAAAAGCCACCTGGGTTCAAATCTCAGCTCCACCATTTTCTAGTTACCTGCCCGTGGGTGAATGACTCTGTGTCTCAGGTTCCTCAGCTGTAAAATGGGGTGTTCATAATAGTGCCTACTTCATTGTTTCTGAAGAGTACATGCAAGCACTCAGAACATTACCTGGAACACAACAATTGCTCAGCAAATTATTAGTTGCTGCTGTTATTATTATTAAGCACGTTCAGATGCTTAACCTCACTTGATCCTTACATTCTACTACTTTAAGCAAATCTGGACAAGGTTCTAAAAACTTTTAACATTTGCAACATACAAAGATTCCTTTGGAAGGATTTCTGTTCAAACCCAAACTGCCCTTTAATAATACGTTAGTCATTCCACTCCATGCAGAAAATGACTGGTGGGATAGCTCCCCCACTACCCCGTGGTGGGAACCATGTTGAAAGGATGTGATAGCTCCCTTGGGAGGGTTAGCTCTTACATAAAAAGTGGGGCAAGCTGAAGCTGCAGAGAATAAAAAAAATTAAAGAGACTTAAGTGAACATCTAGTTTCAGGCCAACCTTTATATTTCACTGCTGGGGAAACTGGAGACCAGAAACATGAAGTGGCTTTCACAAGTTCTAGAGCCAGATGGTAGTGGGGCTGGAACTAGGGCTCAGGACTCCCTGTCCGCACACCACCCAGTCCTGGTTCCCCACCCACAGCTGGTAGGGAGGAGGATGGGGAGGGACTCACAGCTCTCACCGCTTTCTGAGGAGGGTTCTGATGAGGGGGGATGAGACTCCCAGGAAAAATATCACAGCTTTAGGGCCCAATACCCTGCAATGAGGCCAACAGAAATGACAGTGGAGACACCCTGGAATGTCTCCACAGGCCCAGACTTGCCCCAAGGTGAGTATATTTGGAATGAATTATGAAGCTAATGTGGAGTGGTAGCATGAACCAGGAACCAAGAGATCTCAGGGCTAATTACAAATTCAGCTTAAAGGCCCCACCTTCCTGTTCCCAGGAAGTCTTCCTTGATGGCTCCCTCCCTGAGTTCCCACAGTGCTTACTGTCTGAATCACGCACCTGGCATACCCCACACCATCCCACGCTGCTAAATAGCTTCTATTAATGGCCTCCCCACTCCTTATCTCCTAGCTGCACCAGATATGCTCTCGGTGGAGGGACTGAGCCTTAAGCATTCTGGTCTCTCTGCAGTTGCTAGTGTGCAGGATGATCACAGAAGGGTTACGTCAGAGGGGACCTCCCGTTCCCCAAATCAGTCATTTGTTGAACCAAGCATCCCCTTTTGTGAAGGAAACCAAAGTCAGGAATGACATTGCCCCAAGGATCTGAACAGGTTACAATGGGATTTTGGACACAGTAACAAAAGAAAAAAATGGGGAGAAGAAAAGACCTTCATTTATGAGAAGCTGGAAAAAAAAACCTCTCTGTAAGTACCCGTGCCACTAGAGAGAAACGCTGTGTATGGGCAGATTAAGAAAGAACATCTGAAATAAGCTTTCTTTTCCCCATGAAACCCTAGAATCCATGTGACTTCGAGTGAATTCATACTCCTCCCTCCCTTCAGAGGGGAGGGGACGCTTACACTACTCAGTGCCATTATTGGTGTGGGGTGTTGTTTATTTGTTTTAAAAGCTTTTTCTGTTAATTTTAATATTCCTTTGACTTTATTCTATTAGTTACCCTGAGTACATTTCAGTAAAGTTGGATCTACTTATTCTGGGAATAATAAGTAATAAAGAATTTTTTTTATAGACCATTTCAAAGTTGAACATCTGGAAATAAGATGGCATCTGTTATCAGGTTATCTAGACAAGTATATGCCTGTGAGGGATTATGTGTGTATATAGCCTTTGAAATGGATTCAAACAATGGATAATTGACATAATAAGCATGTAGTACTTTATATGCATAGACACATAGATATCTATGTGTATATACAGATATAGACATAATTATTTTCAGTTGCCATCTGGTAATAACTTGGCATATGGTATAATCTTAAATAGCTGTAACAATATCTATTTTATGTATATATGCAGCTATACAAAGTTATGAATATGTGTCTATAAGTTTTAGGTAACTTACTTCCAGTTGGCATTTATTATGTATTACATACATATGTGTGTGGATAGATACGTGTGCACATAGCATATTTATGGTTAGAAATATATATGCCAGTTACATATAAAGCTTCTTTGTTTTTCAGTTGGAATCCAGAATAAGCTAACATTTTATTCTATCAACCAAGATACACAGAAAGTATATATGCATAAGAGAAAATGTGTCGCTTTTCTCTAAGAAAACCCTAAAGTCATATGGGTTGCCTGAAGTGACATAAATCTATATTTATTACTAGAAAATCAATAGTTTCAGTGTTTATCTTCTAAAGTAGCATAGGGTCTAGTGGGCGCTACAAATTCAGGGAAGAGCCCAGGAAAATCATATCTTTCACTGGTATAACAGCCTTCATCTGGCGGCGAGATAAAGTAGACCATCAGAATTTGCAGAACTCTGAGAAGAGCTGTTTCGGTCTTGCTAGATTCTTGCTAGATTCAGCATTTTCATTTTACACTTGATCTTAGCCAAAAGGCCAAGAAGTGATAGCATTTCCACTCTAAACCATATGTTGCCTCCCAACTCCTGTTTGGAGCTGGGTCTCAGGAGCTGGGGAGAGCTGGGGAGAAGCTGCTCAGATGTGGTGCTCAGAAAGGGTCAGACACTCACCATATGCTGTCACTGCCTCTGTTCATGCGCCATCCTCTGTGGTCATAGTACACATCCACGCTGAGGTTTTGGTCTGTGTCATGAGCTGAGTTGAAGTTGGTGATAACTCGGGAGGGAATCCCAAAAGACCGCAGCGCTGCAAGTCAAGGGCAGTCTGAGGACTCGGGGTGCAGTGGAGATGGTACCTTGAGGTACCCCACTGCTGCCCACCCAGGAAAGGCACATCACACCAAGAGTACCTGTGTTGAGGGTCCCAGCGAAGACCCAGCACTGGCCGTATAGGACTGGCCTGAAGCCAGAATTTTTCCACTTCTTGAGGATCTCCACGCTGCCATTCCAGTTACTTGGGTTCTGGCCACCTGTGTAGTTACCGCTCCAGTTCCCGCTAATCACACCATTGTCATTATTGGCATTGATCTGGGCAGGGAAAAAAACCCCAAAGAAATCAGCACAGAGAGTGACATGCAGAGTTCAGGGGACAAGATAAGGAGACAAGGAAGGAAGCTAGGGAGACTCTTTCAAGTGGATTTTCTGTCTTTCTGGGAGATTTGGATGATAACTGTGATAATGACCCCCCTAGGGGTACGAATCGGTATATGAATTTAAAAGTGCTTTCCTTAACAGGCCATGTTTGCCCCTAATTCACATATCATTCCCAGCTCACAGGGAAAACTGAGGCTCCGTGGCTTGTCAGTGGTGAGGGAGGGGCAGAAAATCAGCCTGCAGGCAATTTCTGGACAGATCTCATGGGTTGCTGCTGCTGCCTGACTTGGGGGTCCATGGTTTGAAGCTCTCTTTTGGTGTCCTGGTCTTCTAAAAAGATCACTTTAGAACTTTAGCAACTAACTTCTTCTTGGAAAGAATAAAGATGGACTGTTGCTTTTCATTCATTCATTCATTTATTCATCCCCTCAACTTAAGGCATGATTCTTGTGTAGGTAACACAACCACGATGCAGTATGAAAAGAGCACTGGACTAGCAATCAAAAGATTTGAGTTTCTTAGTCTGAGTCTTTTACAGACTCATATTGAAATATTTAGGGACGAAATGAAATAATGTCTGGGATTTATCAAACAATCTGTGGAGGAAGGGACAGAGATGAAACAAGACTGGCCTTGAGTGGGTAATGGCTGAAGCCAGTGATGGGTACGTAAGAGTTCATTTTACTTTTTCCTCTACTTTTGTGAAAGTCTGAACTTTTCCATGATAAAAAGTTAAAAGAGAATGAAAACAGGAGAAACCTGAGAGAAAAACAAATATCGTGTATTATCGCTTATATGTGCAATCTAGAAAAATGGTACAGATGAACTTATTTGCAAAGCAGAAATAGAGACACAGATATAGAGAACAAATGTATGGTTACCAAGGTGGGGAAGGGGGTGGTGTGATGAATTGGGAGATTGGGATTGACATATATACACTACTATGTATAAAACATAACAAATAAGAACCTGCTGTATAGCACAGGGAACTCCACTTTGCTGTACAGTAGAAACTAACACAACATTGTAAAACAACTACACCCCAATTAAAAATTTTTTTTAAATAAAGTAAAATAAAATAGATAACTAATGAGAACCTACTGTATAGCACAGAGAGCTCTACTCAATGCTCTGTGGTGACCTAAATGGGAAGGAAATCTAAAAAAGAGAGGATATATGTATACGTATAACTGATTCACTTTGCTGTACAGCAGAAACTAACATAACATTGTAAAGCAACCCTACATCCATAAAAAATTTTAAAAAAAAGAAGAAGAAACCCAATTTGCAAGCCCAGCCTGGATGCTTGTCAGCTGGGTGAATGCTTGCGGGCGAGTCGATTCACCTCTCTGGGCCTTCATTCTTCACCTTCCAACACAGGGAATGTTAGAAACAAGTACTTCCTCAGCTGTCTTGAAGCAGCCAAGTTTTCAGAGTTTATGATACTTTGACTAGCATTTATCCCAACCTTACAGTGAGAACGGCTCCCTCTCTCTGTGGGGGCCACAAGGGCAAGGTCTATGAGGACGAACAGTCTGGAAATGGAAGGATCCTTGCCCAGGACAGGCTGACCCAGCCCTCCACGGCCCCTCCGTGTGGTGGGTGAGCTCCACACCCCCTCCAGGACGGTCTGGGCTGGAATAGCAGGATGGGGCCAGATGGGGCTCCTTCAAGATGGAAGATTGCTCAGCCCATCCCCATCTCCTGAGTCACAGGTGCACCAGCCTCCAAAGTGGTAATCAGCAGGGTCACCTCTGACTGAAAGCCAAGGTTTCAAAGCCCCACACAGACCATAATTAGTTCATGGCCCAGCCCAACCAGGAGGGCTGGAGAGAGAGTGGGGAGGTACCGCTGAGGCACCCAGCTCTGAGATCAAGTGGTTTGTCTGGAGGGCAGGGGTGAGTCAGCAGCTACTGGAGCCAGATGCCTCCCCTCCCCTCTCCTGAGCTGAGGAGGCTCAGCTTCCTAAAGTGCCTGAATCCAGCTTCCCTCGACCTTGGCGTTGGCTTTAATCCAACCCCTCCCGGGCCACTTGGCTTTCGAGGTTTGGCCCAGGCCCCGGCCCCACTCCCTCTCTGCACTCTTCCCGGCTGTCTTGGCTCCCACCATTTCCTCAGTGCCTCCACATTGCCTGGGCCTCCCCACAGCTGTCCTGCGAAGTTTGGGTTAAGAAGTGCTGTCTGGGGCTTCCCTGGTGGCGCAGTGGTTGAGAGTCCGCCTGCCAATGCAGGGGACACGGGTTCGTGCCCCGGTCCGGGAAGATCCCACATGCCGCGGAGCAGCTGAGTCAGTGAGCCATGGCCGCTGAGCTTGCTCATCTGGAGCCTGTGCTCCGCAACGGGAGAGGCCACAACAGTGAGAGGCCCGCGTACCGCAAAAAAAAAAAAAAAAAAAAAAAAAAAAGTGCTGTCTGATGACCCCCCGATATCTATAATGCAGTCAGAAGGTCATTCAAATTTCTAACCATGTCACTAGCTTGTTAGCTTGGATATTCTCCCAACTCAAAAGAGACTTGAAATGCCTAGTCCATTAATCAAAAAAAAAAAAAAAAAAAGTTAAAGACAATTCTGAGTAATCATTTAGTTTCAGAGGGTTAAAGTTTAAGAACTCTCTGACTTTTAGCTTTTTACTTTGTAACTTTTGAGCAGGCTATCCCTTGTTTGGATACTTTCTGATGGAGGTGCTCTCTGCACACTGACTACAGAGCAGTGCATTCCTCCAGCATCCAGCTTATGTGTGCCTCTGAGTGCGCGTGCGCATGTGTCTAGGGAAGTGGGGACAGGCTTCTCGCGTGGAGGGACTGGGCAAGTGAAGGAGGACCTGGGCGGGCAGTTGGAGGTCTTGTTCTGGCCAGACTCACAGGCTGAGGCTGTGAGTGAGTCACTTCAGGCCCCTGGCATCAGTTTCCCCATCTAGACAATGACTGTGTTGACCTCTGCCCTCCCCTTTGGCGCTGGAGCCCTCTGTGCTGCGGATGGGATGAGTCAGAGCAAGGAGGTTAACGCTTCAGGCTCACTCAGGAGATACCGCCTTTCCCAGGAGCCCCAGGGATGGAGCAAATTCTCAGCTTTGCCTCCTTCTGGTCCTGGCAGACACCCAAAGATCAAATCCTTTGTCATTGGAGGAAGGCCTCACAATACAGTGGAAAGGGCTTTGGAGCCAGGCAGCCTGGGTCCAGTTCTGCCTTTGCCACTCACCCACTGTGTGTCTCAAGAATGTTCTTTAATGTAGAGGCTCCACGTGTGCGAAATGGGGATGGTAACAGCCCCAACTATATTTGGTGAGATGTCAATCAATGCTATAAGTGGTTGTGCCTAACCCATAGCTGGGTTTGATATACAGGAATAACTAGTTATTATGGTTTTCTCATCACTCACCATTGCACTCAGCACCCGGCCAATGTACCGGGGGTCGTCTCTGCGGGCCACGTCAGTAGCAGGGTCACGGCGAAAATTCAGACTATTATCCAGCAGAGCGAGGCAAATGTTCAGAATGCCTTCTTCGAACTGTTCAAAATGGGACCATATGTTATGATAAAAGAAATGACAAGTAGTATCAGCTTATTCAAGGCACGGGGGCTACACTGCTAAGAACCATGGACTCTGCCCAGATCCTTCTGCTCCGCAGCCTCCAGAGCTAAGAGAATCTGAGGAACAACCACCCAACTTGGGCTTTAACTCTGCAAGCTCATCCAGAGCTCTTGAGATACACAAGGCCTTGCACTGAAGCCCCTAAAGTTAATGGCACTCCCTCACTGTTATGAACTTGAGAGCAATCACTTGGCCTGTCTGGGCCTCAATTTGTCCATCTTTATAACAGGGTATCAGACTGAGATCATCTCAAAGTTTCCATCTAGATCTGACATTGATCTTGAGCATATTACTCAGACTGGGGGAACTGATTAGAAAGATAAAATGTCTCATTAAATTGGAACTTGAAGCCATTTTCACAGAATAAGACTTAATTTTGTCATTGCTTCTCAGATGGAGAAGGCCAAGCTCTTTCTTGCCTTAGGGTCTTTGCGTGTGCAGTTCCTTCTACCTCCGGTGCCCTTCCCCAAGAGATCTATCTGCTCCCTTGTCTCCTTCAGGTTTCTGATCAAAAGTTCTTTTCTAAGAGAGGCTCACCCAGATCTCGCCCTTCAAAACTATCTTCCCTTCCACCCCCGGGTGCACCTTATGCCCTTACCCACCCCACCCCACTTTCTTTTTGAATGAAATTTAACACAGAACCCAACATATAAAATGCAACATATAAAATATATGGCAGATGTGCTCTGGTTGACTACAGAATGGGGTCTGGACATGGCAGAGAATGCATCTGTCCACCCTCTGCTGGACAGGCAAGGTACCCCACGCAAGGCACTTCATTGTAATGTCTTCATTTGTCCACTGGAAAAAAGAAAAGGTGGAGGGAATCCCTGGATGTTTTTTAGGCTGAGCAAACCTGGGAACTCTGTGGACTCAGATGTCATACTAATGAAGGACCTTTGAAAGGTCGAATGCACACACCAAGGAAGCTCCATCACATTCTTACCTAGAATGAATAACAGAAACTACATTATTGTCCCAAGTGTCTCTACTGGGCCTTATCCTCATTTGTGCATCATGGTACCAATAACACTTCATTGCATCAATTTAGTTATGTGTCTGTTTTGCCCACTAGATTGTGACCTCCTCAAAGACAGGAAATCTGTCTTATCCATCTCCTGTATCCATAGTGTGCAGCTTGGGGCCTGGCACATAGTAGGTCATCAGTAAATGCCTTCTGAATGGATGAATGAACAGAAGGCAGGCGAATGGACAGATTTGGGAACTTCCGCCTATCTGTGGGGCCAGCGGCTGAGCTTCTTGGGTATAATAGGGACATTACCACCAGGCTTTATGATCTTTTTACCTGTCCATAGTTCCAGCCAATCATTCTAATGTAACTTGCTCTTCCCATGAAGATGACGCCAGAATCTTCCTGAACATACTCCTCTCTCTCATCTTGGTTTCTCATATAGACACTATCGGCTGTTTGACACAAAAAGCAGATATTAAGGGTTATAGAGAGGACTATAGAGACCAGTCATTCTCTCAGTCCTGAGTATCCTCCTGGGGGCTGGAGCAAGCCCCACCTGCAACCCTTGACCCAACCTCCTCTGAGGAGTGAAGCCTTGGGCTATAATGCTTCCACCTCCTATTATGGGAACTATGAGCTTGAAAAAGAAACTGGGATGACCTGAGAATCTGAAAATGAGACCCCTGGGAATGAAACGCTTGCTTTTTCAGGCACAAGCTATCTCCACACTGCAGAATTGTGCTGTGGTCATGACACCATACTATACAGTTTTCAAAAGCTCATGAGATCCCTGCAAAAGCTCCAGAAATAGCAGGATGTCCATTTAATGGTGAGGAATTTGATGCTTAGAAGGGTAGAGCGACTGCCAGACACACAAAGCTGGTTAAGTGGCAGAGCTGGACTCAAACCCCTGGCTTCTGTCTTCTAGCTTCTGTGCTGTTTCCATATTCCACAAACTTTCCCTAATCAAACCTGAGCCCATGAAAATCATTCCCCCCCATCTCCTTTCCATGGGCATCGCTTAGCTGATGGCTGGGAGTGTGGGTGGCTAGGTGCCTACCTCGCAACCAGGGGTTAAAGAGCAGTATGAATGTTCCAAGTTTCAGAGTGGAGTCATTGTCCTCAAAGGAGATTTGAACGCTCAGCGTGTACCTTCCTATGGGTGCATTGGCAGGACTGAGGATGGAGATGTTCAGAACATTGCCCCTGCTGTACAGAAGTTGTGCACCCCAGCCAGTGCCACTTATTCTGCTGGAGAGTGGAAACACAGCCTTTGTCTTGGTCGACTCTGAGGGGTAAGGCCCTGTAAAAGAAGGCATAGGACAATGGAAACCAAGTAATGTTGGCCAGACTGTGGGGAGAAACCAGATTCCCATATAACTGCTGGGGCCCTTTGGGAGACATCATACAATGAAGCATTGTGTTATGGTGCTGGAAGCAGCTGGAGAGGCCACGTGGGCCAAATCCCTCTTGATGTGAAGACTGTGACCCTCAGACTCAGAGACAGGCAGAAACTTGCTCAAGGTCACACCAAATCAATGGTAGAGCTGGGCTAAAGCCTGGGGCCACCACCACCACCATCCCTTGGATGCACAGCCCCAAGGTCTACTCAGATGTGTTGGCTGGGGGAGCAGGGAGCAGGTACCTGTGGAAGCTGTGAATGTCACATGTCCTTTATAGCCGAGACTTCGGTATAAGGTCAATGACATGGAGAAGAGTTGGCCTCTCCGCACGATAAGCTCCTGGCTGGAGAACTTGTCTGTGTGATGTTCCTGTCCATTGTAGGCTGTCTGCCAGTCGACACTCTGGAGTTCTAAAGCCATGAGACAGAAAAGAAGACTTGAGATCCTCAGAGGCAAGGGATGGTGGTGTGGGAGAAAGGGTGTAAGTTACCAACGAGACTGCTTTTGGACAGGGCTCGCTGGGGAAGAATCTTCTAGGAAGAATCACGTTGAAATGCAAGCATAGCAAAAAGCCCTTTACAACCTATTCCCATCTGCCTTTTCAGGCTGCTGAAGCTCTGCACACACTAGTCCCACTTCCTCCTCCACCTGGCCAACTGTCACTCAGCCCTCAAAGAAGTAGCTTCACCCAACCAGCCCACAGAACTAAGTAACCAATTCTGTCCACTTTATCCTCCTTCCTTTGTGGATGGGGGCTCAGGTAGAACTGGGAGGAAGCTACTTCTCTCGAATCCACCACGCTGGTTTGGCTTCCTTGCTTTTCCCTTTGTGTCTTCCCAGATACCAGGTGTCTTCTGTCACTCCAACACCCAGCAAATGTTTAGCTGTGTCATCTGTACTTTATATGTGCAACACCTCGGTGTTGGCCTGAGCATCCGATGCTGCGGAGGATTGTGTAACCCTGACAAGCATTTTGAGGCTGAAGATTGGGCAATCACTGGCCTGGAAGGTCTTTCAAATGCTCACTGGCAAGAGTGGTCTAAGGCCATGAGATCTCTGGATAAGACCCTGAGGACTAACACCTCAAAATCCAACCCCAAACTTCTCAGGTGATTGTGGAGGTGAGGGAGCTAAGCTGAGAAGGGTTTCAGAGAAGAAAGATTCCAGGAGATATGAGGAATTTAGCCAATTTAAACCTTTTGAGATATTTAATTCCTTTGAGTTACATTTGAGATGTTCACCACTCATTCTTCTGCAAATGAAAGTGGTCTCTGTCTTTATGATGTAGCCATGGCTATGATGGGAGTGGGGTAGCCCAACCCAGCACCAGGCACAACTCTTTTTTATAGGTGTCTGTCTGTGTTCATCAGAATATGCCTTCTTGAACTTTATATTCTGATGCCTAGCACATTGCTTGACTGTATTACTGAGGGAATACATGAACGAACAAACATAAAACTAATGTCATGCAATGACTATCATGACAAGAGCTCTAAATTTAGTCTATAAGGAAAGGTGTATATGGGGTATTCGTTCAGTAAACATATAGAGAACACATATTATTTATAGGACACTATGTAAGGCACAATGTTGGGGGTGTGAAAATGTATGAAAAGTAGTTTGAATCCTCATAGAGCTTCAGGAGTGCATAAGACAACATCAGAATGAATGGTGGAATGAGGTAAATCCAATCTGCCCCAAAAAAGGTGTCTAGGAGATGTAGGTAAGAATCACTTTCAGTTATAGGGATCAGAAAAAATTCATTGAAAATGCTGGGCCTTGAAAGAAGAGAGAATATTGTCATGTGCATTCCAACAGGCAGAGAGACCCAAGGCCCAGGAGAGCAGGTGTCTCATTTGGCTAGAGCAGAGGCTTTGCACAGAGGAGAAAGGGGAGGCAGGGAGGGTGTGGCTCCAGGGCGGGCCTAAGGCTGGGGGCTCCCATCCAAACAACTCTGGAGACAGGCAGAGGCTCATAAGAGACACTCTCTTGAGTGGGACGCAGACTCTGGAGGTGATGAGCCAAAGGCTGCTGCTGAAGCAGGGCTCAGGAGGTGATCTCACCTCCACTTGGAGTACTAAAGATTCATTCATTCAAATGTCCACTTGTCCATTCATTCACTGAACAAATGGTTATTGAAAGAATAAATTAAGTAGGTTTTTTAACTCAGGGAAACTAAAACATTCATGCAATCAAAAATATCTATTGAATGAAGGACAAGGCAAAGGGAGGGGAGGTGGGACAGAAGATGAATGCTCCTGTATGTAGACATTGAACGGCGACAGCTCAGTTCTCAGGCACCCTCTGGCAAACATCAAGCTCTACATGACTTGCAGAGAGCTGGTTTGCTAAAAGCTAAGACTCTTTAGGGCAACGTCCCCACCTTTTTTTTGTGTGTGTGTGGTACGCGGGCCTCTCACTGCTGTGGCCTCTCCCGTTGCGGAGCACAGGCTCCGGACGCGCTGGCCCAGCAGCCATGGCTCACGGGCCCAGCCGCTCCACGGCATGTGGGATCTTCCCGGACCGGGGCATGAACCCGTGTTCCCTGCATCGGCAGGCGGACTCTCAACCACTGCGCCACAAGCGAACCCCATCCCCAGCTTTTAAAGCCCTGCCTCTTACGAACTGTGCTCACTGCCTTCTGTGCATGGGATTCGGTAGAGCTTTACTCACTGTCTCGTTTTAGAAAAAAGAAGAGCTCTTAGAAATGTGTGGTCTGAGGTCACACAAGCCTCCCCGGAGATTCTTCCCTGCTCCCAAACCCTAAAGGATATGTGCCTTCTCCCCAGGAGAAGCTTATTATTCTTGACCATGGACTCTTTGAGAGCAGCAATTATGTCCCCAGACAGCCCTCAGTCAAGCACAGGGGTGAGGAAAGAGGGGTGGCAGGGATTCCCATCTATAGCCAGCTTCTGCCTTCCCTCTGACAGGCCTTTGCTGTGCCAAGGGTTATGCACTGTTTGCTATACTTGTGCCAATAACGGAGGGGTCTCCACAAATAACAAGAGTTGGCAAGGATGTGGAGGAAAGGGAACCCTCCTATACTGTTGGTTTGGAATGTAAATTGGTGCAGCCCCTATGGAGAACAGTATGGAGGTTCCTCAAAAACCAAAAATAGGGTTACCATATGATCCAGCAATTCCACTCTTGGGTGTATATTTAAAGAATACAAAGATACGAACTCAAAAAGAAATATGAACCCCAATATTCACAGCAGCATTATTTACAATAAAAAAATATGGAAGCAACCTAAATGTTCATCAACAGATGAATAAATAAAGAAGATGTGGTACGTATATACAATAGAATACTACTCAGCCATAAAAAAGAATGAAATTTTGCCATTTGCAACAACATGGATGGACCTGAAGGGTATTATGTTTAGTGAAATCAGGTAGAAGAAGACAAATACTGTATATTATCACTAATATGTGGAATCTAAAATAAAAAATGAAACGAATGAATATAACAAAAAAGAAACAGATTTACAGACAGAGGGAACAAACTATAGTTACCAGTTGGAGGTGGGGGGACAAGAAAGAGTTAGGGGATTAAGAGGTACAAAGTACTATGTGTAAAATAAATACATTACAAGGATAGACTGTATAGCACAGGAAATATAGCCAATATTTTACAGTAACTTTAAATGGAATATAATCTATAAAAATATTGAATCACTATGTTATATACATGAAGCTAATATAATATTGTAAATCAACGACACTTCAACTTAAAAAAGGATTTGTATGAAAAAAAGATGAATCAATATGCAAAAGTACACACAGCCAGTTTACATAAAGGTTTGCTTAAGTCCTGAAAAATAAAACAATTCTAACTATCAAAAAAATAGTAGTGATGTCTCCCTTTCATTCCAGAACGCAGTGGCTTGTCTGCAGGGAAAATGATGAAGAAGACTGAGCTCCAGGGTGCCTTGGCTGCAGAGACACTGAAAGGAGACAAAGGGCACTTTGCACGCACTAGGTGAAGTCCCGGGGTGACTGAGATGGTCATCTCTGCCTCTCCCAGCATGAGCCCCGGCATGAAGGAGTCTTGCTCCTTCGTGCGGTGCTCGTGGGACATGCAAGGCTTCTCTGAACTGGAGGGTGAGGAAGAGCATGACACATTTGTCATCAGTCTCCTATGTGTCAACTGCTCTTAATAGTACACAGAGCACCCCTTCAGGTGTGGGGAGGAGGGGCACCTGAGCCCTTACTGCCGGAAGGGCATCGTGTGTAACCTCTGTGGCAAGCGAGGACATGCCTTTGCCCAGTGTCCCAAAGCAGTTCACAATTCCGTGGCAGCTCAGCTAACCGGCGTGGCCGGGCACTGAACACCCGCCTGCCTGCCAGGGTGAACACAGAGCCAGCTTACCCCTCTTAAGTGCCAAAACTTTTTTTTAAAACCATTTTTTTAAACATCTTTATTGGAGTATAACTGTTTTACAATAGTGTGTTAGTTTCTCCTTTACAACAAAGTGAATCAGTTATACATATACATATGTTCCCATATCTCTTCCCTCTTGCAACACCCTCCCTCCCACCATCCCTATCCCACCCCTCTAGGTGGTCACAAAGCACAGAGGTGAACTCCCTGTGCTATGCGGCAGCTTCCCACTAGCTATCTAATTTACATTTGGTAGTGTATGTATGTCCCTGCCACTCTCTCACTTCGTCACGTCTTACCCTTCCCCCTCCCCATATCCTCAAGTCCATGCTCTAGTAGGTCTGTGTTTTATTCCCTTCCTATCACTAATATCTTCATGACATTTTTTTTTTTAGATTCCATATATATGTGTTAGCATACGGTATTTGTTTTTCTCCTTCTGACTTACTTCACTCTGTATGACAGACTCCAGGTCTATCCACCTCATTACAAATAACTCAGTTTCATTTCTTTTTATGGCTGAGTAATATTCCATTGTATATATGTGCCACATCTTCTTTATCCGTTCATCTGTTGATGGACACTTAGGTTGCTTCCATGTCCTGGCTATTGTAAATAGAGCTGCAATGAACATTTTGGTACATGACTCTTTTTGAATTATGGTTTTCTCAGGACATATGCCCAGTAGTGGGATTGCAGGGTCGTATGGTAGTTCTATTTGTAGTTAAACCATTTTTAAAATCGTTTTTGAAAGAGATGAATGTTTGTTGAATTGAGAACATTGTTGACCCTGGCGTCTGTCAGGGTGTCTATCTTTTGCAGCTCATCCTGTTCCCTTTTAATTTGCTGCTTCTAAACTCTGTGGTCTGAGAATTTGTGAAACCAGTGTTATCAGAAGTGTATGTAACCTGAGTCAATAAGCTCTGAATGGTGGCCAAGGGCCTCTCTTGTGGCATTAAAATGTATGGACTTTGTGACAGCGCTTTCAGTGGCTCAGAAGCCATTCTTCACAGAATCATGGAATCTCGAATTTTCCTGCTGGAAAAGACCTAAAAATGGGTCTAGACCAATCCACTGGTTTTCCAACAGATGAAACAGGACCAGAGAGGTTAAATGACTGGGTCAAAATCACATAGCTGTCTGATGCCCGAGCTAGCCTAGAGTAGAGTTCCCTGACCCCAAGCCCGGTGCTCATTCCACTACCTCTCACACCTCACAACATTTTCCTCAACACTTGAGGGCCCAGAAAGTCTGCTCTTTCCAGAATAATGAGCCCAGGGGAATGCTAAGAAATCATCTGGGGAAGGAAGCAGAAGATTTGGCAGGAGCTTCAGAATACTTGGGAGATACGGAAGGGACAAAGGAACATAATCAGGGTGTACTCCTTGCCCCCTGGGGTACCATATTTGGATTAAAGTGGCCCTGCTCCTTTGTGGCCTTCCCCTTCCCTGTTCATTGCCATCAGTGAGAAATAGACGTGCTCCTGAGTAAAGAAAGGTTTACATTTGCATCTTAGCCTCAATAGCTAGCGTCCCCAGAGAAGCAGCTGACTGGAGCTCATCTGCAACCTCTGGGCTCTCAGGAGAAAAATGGAATTCCAAGGGAGCTGTTAACTCTAAAATGTACTTGTGAAATAGGCCAAGCTAGAGGGCATTGGGTCTACTAAGTGTTATCAGGTTAAAGTAGAAAAGACAGTACACTGCTTTTCTTTTAGCTTTTGTCTTTCCTTTATGTTTTGCTATTTCCTGGTGGCTTCGAATGTAAAATCGATTGTTTAAAGTTTTGTTCTGAATAAATATTTACCTTTTGTATTGCTAACCCCCCCCCCCCACAAAACACCTTACACCTGTCATCGATGAAATCTTACAGAAACTGGAAACTGAGGGAGGGATTAGCAGATACACACTACTATATATAAAATAGATAAACAACAAGGTCCTACTGTATAGCACAGGAACTATATTCAATATCTTGTAGTAACCTATAATGGAAAAGAATATATATATATGTATAACCGAATCAATTTGCTGTATACCTGAAACTAACACAACATCGTAGATCAAGTATACTTCAACCAAAAAAAAAAAAAAAAAAAGGAAGAAACTGATACCTTATTTGAGGTCATATACCTAATTATTGGCAGAGCCAGGATTCTGAACCCAGGTCTTACTGAACCTCCCTGTTGCCATGGTCCCCTGTTCTCCACCAGGGAAGGGGACTCTGGCAGGACTTCCGGTTGAGAAGGCACCCAGGTAGTGAGGAGCCCTCACTGTGCATTGCCGTCCCTTCTGGCATTTGCATCCTGACACGGAGGAGACAGTGAGCACCTGGAAGTGGAAATGTGTTCCAAAAGGGCATTCTACACGGGAGGTGAGTAGAAGAGGAGCATCCCTGAATCCCGAGGGGGACGGCATGTTGAGTGCATGTTCACAAAGCCCCCAGGTGGCTCCTGCCTCCCTCAGTCACTGCCCCACTTGTGAGCCCTAGGATCCTTTCTGTCAGCCCTAAATCAAGGATCTGATGATCCTGTCTGTGGATTTTCCAGGGCCTTTGTTCTCCCACCCACCACCCCTTGGTGCAGCACTAATCACAGCCAGAGTGTTCTAGAAAGGATAGGGCAGGGGGTAGGGGAGGTGCACAGCCATCCAAGTTTCTTCTTGAGTTTACAACTTCATGGATGTTTATGAGCCTCAGAGCTGTTTTTTACACCTGCCTGGATGAAGGGCAGGGATGAAAGGAGAGTGGCTTCGCCCTTACAGTTGACTCATCAACACAGACTCTCAAAAATCAGAGGGAGAAGCCTTGGAGACGGAGCATCTCCCCACACCCTTATTCTGGCTGTGAGGACGTGGAGGCCCAGGAGGTGGTTTGCGCACAGTGGGATGTTTCTGAACTCTCATCCAGGGCCCGTCTCACAATCCCACACCGCCTCCTTGAGTCACTGCTTAACTCTACCATCAGGCCGGGGGCAATTTCCCCAATTTCTTTATCTTGAGAATATCAGTGCCGCCAGCACCACTAATGTGGTAGCAACTGACAAACGTCTATCCCAGTGTTCACTTGCTTCTTCTTTCTTGGTAATAAAAGCCCCCATGTTAATGGCCAGGCTCCCCTGCAGCTGGGGGTCATGTGAATGAGTTCTGGGCAATGACTTGTAGGTATAGTGATGTGTATTAACTTCTAGGAAACCTCTTTTTTAAAAAATTGAGGTGAAATTCACCGTTTTAACCGTTTAAAGCATACTATTCGGTGGCATTTAGTACATTCACGATGTTGTGCAACCATCACCACTATCTAGTTTCAGAACTTTTTCATCAACCCCAAATATATCCCCCACTCATCTGCAGTCACTCCCCATCCCCCCCTAACTACAGCCCCTGGCAACCATTAATCTACTTTCTGTTCCCCTGGATTTGCCTATTTTGGTCATTTCATATCAGTCGAGTCACACATGTATGTAGTCTTTGAGCCTGTTTTTTCACTTAGCATAATGTTTTCAAGGTTCATCCATGTGGTGGCATTTATCAGTAGCTCATTCCTTCTTTGTGGCTGAATAATATTCCACTATGTTTATATACTGTATTTTGTTCATCCATTCATCAGTTGAGGGACATTTGGGTTGTTTCTACCTTTGGGCTCTTGTAAATAGTGCTGCTATGAACATTCATTTGCAAGCATTTGTTTGAATACCTGTTTTCAATCCTTCTGAGGAAACCTCTTTTTCAAAACAGATGGCAAATGCCCTTAGCCTGCTTACTTCCATCTTCTTCCACATGTTGCCCCGGGTGTGGGTGTGATGTAGACTCAACTCTAGACCATGCATGCCCTCAGGACATCAGAGTGGGGACCTGCACAGAGCCCAGGCCCCTGGGGATTGTGCAGCTGTCCTCTCCGCCAGAAGGGCCTACATCCAGACCTATTGTGTAAGGAAGAAGTAGACTTCTGTCTTGTTCATTTCTCTAAGCCATTGTTATTTGGGGTTCACTGTCATTCACAGCTAAACCTAATTACATATACCTGATAATGTAACCTCCCCTTGTTCTGTGGTCCACCTTTGGCAGGGGTAACATGAGAAGCACAGAAGAGATTCCAGATTGTGAAAGCAGGCTCACCAGGCAACTGTCTCCATCCTTATCAGCTGGGCTCTGTAATCGAGTCACCTGCAGCAGGTGGGGAGGATGACTTGGTTGTAGGTGTGGGACTGGGATTTTCACCTGCTTTTCCCCGGAGGACCACAGAGAGCTGCTGGCAGGTACCCATCACATAATGATACTCCAGGGGCTGCATCTTCCCTGCCTGCCCAGACCCTATTATTCCCTAGGTCTCTTCTCTAGACTAAGATTTTTTTTTTAATCTTACAGATTTCTAGAGTTAATTAGGGCTGAGAGACATATTAAAAATCATCTAGCCAAGTGTCTTCAAGCTTTTTGTTAGAGACTTCATTAATACAGAAATACATTTTGTACATTGTTTACACACATGGGTCTATAATTGACGTAAAGTTTCACAAAACAATACTAACCCTTGCTATGTACAATGCACTGATATTTTCTGCTTTTTTTTTAAAATTTGCTGATCACAATCCGCTAAACTGATTTCACAACTTGCTAATGGGTGACAACTGGCAGCTTGAAACACATTGATGTGATCCAATATTCCCATATGACAGGAAAGAAAGCTGAGGCATTGGAAGGGGAAGCCATCTGCTGAGGTCACCGGGTAGTTTAGAGGCAGAGCTTGGCTCAGAAACCAGGTCTTAGATCTTGGTCACTGGTGGGCTGTGAGTCATTCCCAACGCCCCCCTCAGCTCCAGGCACCGGGGTGTTTCCAGCTCCTGGCAGGGCCCCCACTCGCTCCAGCCGTCACCACTCTCTTCTTTTTCTCTCTCTAGCCTGTGCTGCTTCCCTTCATCTTTCCCCCACATTCTGACATTTTCAATCACTGTGCAGCATGGGTGGTACAATTTCTTGGCACCCAGGTCGTGGGGAAATGGAGGTTCCCTGGGTGGCTGAGTGAGGGGCCGGTGAGGATCCTGGGATGAATGAGCCCTGAAGCGATGGTCCGAGAAGCCTTGAGCAAGGTCTCAGCATCTCTTTAGAAGGGGACAGTGAAATCAAACATCCTTCCTTGTAGGGTTTTTGTTGGGATCCCACGTGTGCCCGTCACTAGGACCTGGGTCTCTGGCAGGGGGATCCAAATGCCTTAGGATCCCACACATAATGGCACCAGCAACACAGGATAGAGGAGGGTTTGAGCTTTCTCATGGGCTGCCATCGAGGGCCTCAGATGTGCAGACACTGCTAAGCATGTGTGAGCATGTGTCCTTTCATAGTTACAAACCCTTCTATGTTGTCATTCTCATTTCACAGATGAGGGATTTGAAAGTCCATTCAGGTGATGTCACTTGCCAAATATCACTTGCTCAGGCAGAGCCTGGCCCGAGCCCAGAGTGGGAGCCGGTGCGGCCTGACCACACGCAATTTCCACGCTGCCACCCTGCAGCCAGCTGAGGTCGTGGTGGTGGCATGACCTGGGCACGGTTCCAGGAAGCTGCCAGAGAGAAAGGGCCACCCACAGCCTCCTCCCTGCCTCGACATTACATGGTCAGCATGAGAGGAGAGGAAGGAAGGATTCTGGGCTCCCTTCACTTCCAGAGAAAGTTTAGGATCTCTTAGACCCTCACGGAGTAGGAGCATCCCTTGGAGAATTCATACTAGCCTAAGCCCCACCACTGACCCATGAAATCAGGATCTCTGCGTTAGCGACAGCGTTGGTTTTTTTTCCCTTAAACTCTCCTGGTGACTCTAATTCGGAGCCAGAGCCGGGACTGAGAATCACTGCCTTAGACCTACATAAAGTTTACACTAATCAAAGCTCCTTTCCGTGAATTCTCTCCCCTGAGCCACACAGCTGCTCTGGGAGTGAGGTGGGGGTGGGGGTGGGGTTGGGGGCAGTCACCACCTCCTGTTTACAAAGGAGGAAAACAGGCTGAGAGAGAGGAGTGCAGACTCCTTCGGAATCCCCCTCAGCCCCTACCAGAGACCTGAGGCCCCGTTCCTTACTTCAGCAATAGGGGAAAGTATTTCCTCACTTCAGCTCACACCCCAGGCCAACATGTGGGCCCTGGGGAAGGAACCCCATTTCTCCATCTGTGGAGCGCAGTCCAGCAGGGTGGAGGCTGAGCCAAGAAGTTATCTGAGGTGAACAGAGCAGCGTGGATACGAGCGCTGAGGCTTGGAAATGGGGAAAGAGCCGCTGGCATCCCAGCTCCCAGGAAAGGGTTTCTGTGCAGACCCACAGCACGGGTCGTCTGCAGACTGGGGCTTGAGGCCAGAGAGGGTAAGTCCTGAAGCCAGAGCTCTGCCCAGCAAAGCGGCTGGCGGGAAAGCTCACCATCCCAGCGGGACAGGGCATCAGTCCCCAACACAGAGGTTCTGGCCTCCTGCAGGCAGAGGTCTGCATTCAAGTTTGAACCCTGGGGACTCTGCCTCTGACCCAGGGCCTCCGAGTGGCTTCGAGGATGGGGAGCAATGATTCCCCTCCACACTGGGCCCAGCGTCTGTGTCCACAGCCTGCATTCCTGTCTGGCGTGGGGCTCTGGCCTCGGTGCGCGGTAGGCAGATGGTGCCCGACCACTCTGTGCAGAAGGCTGCTAGGCCTTCCTCCACCACATCACCCCCCACCCCGGGAGGCGGAATAACCGCACACCTTGGATTCCAACACGAACCTTAACTTGGGAGCGAGATGCAGCCCTCTCAGACCAGCACACTGCGACCCTGATAGTCCCCTGGGTCACGCACACCCAACCACCCACATTTCTTTTCCTGTTACCTCCACCCAGAACACTCCTCACCCCAGAAAACTCCTTTTTTAAAAAAATTAATTAATTTATTTTTTTGGCTGCGTTGGGTCTTCGTTGCTGTGCGCGGGCTTTCTCTAGTTGCGGCAAGCAGGGCCTACTCTTTGTTGAGGTGCATGGACTTCTCATTGTGGTGGCTTCTCTTGTTGTGGAGCACGGGCTCTAAGTGCACAGGCTTCAGTAGTTGTGGCATGTGGGCCCAGTAGTTGTAGCTCGTGGGCTCTAGAGCACAGGCTCAGTAGTTGTGGCACACAGGCTTAGTTGCTCCACGGCATGTGGGAATCTTCCCAGACCAGGGCTTGAACCTGTGTCCCTTGCATTGGCAGACAGATTCTTAAGCACTGTGCCACCAGGGAAGCCCCCACAAAACTACTTCTGACTGAGTCCAACTTATCGGCCATACCAAGTGTCACCTGGGCTCCTAGGGTCCTTCCTACCCCAAACCATGGCCAAGATTAATCCCCTCCTCCTCTTGGCCCCCTGGCTCTTGCTTGGATTTGTAACACAGCCTAATGACAATCCACTTCGAGCCCCACGAGGGCAGAGACCGCACCTCATGATCTCTGTGCTCCACCGCACCTCGTGGCTTTTTCCCTGGGTGTCCAGTAAGTGAACCCGTTCGTTCAGGAACCATTTTCTGAAACCTGGTTGGCTGAGTGACTGGGACGGGCCAGGAACTCAGGTGTGAGAGCTGCAAAGGAGTGAAGGTGTTTCCCTGTCTCTCTTTTTAAAAATTTGATTTTCTCTGAACTGACCATCGTCCACATTCCACTGTGACCTTAGAACATCTGGTGGATCCAGAAGTTGAGCCTTAAGAGCTCAACTCCATGAGTCACAGGCACGGGCACACTGGGCCCCTCAGGATGTCATGCAGGTCTCCCGGTGGGCAGGCTACTGTGGCTGCACATGCCTCCGGAGGGTGAGCCTCTCCCGGGGCCCATCACTCTCTGTCCCCGGGTGCCCTTTCATGGCGAGAGAGCTGTGAGTACTGGAAGGAGCCTGGAAGTCTATCCATTTCAAGCCCTTTGTCTTGAATCGGGAGCCTGAGGCTCTGCTGCTGCTGAGTCTCAGGCTCAAATGAGGAACCAGGTTCAGTACTGCTTTCCTGTGTCGCAAATGTCACCCGCACTCACAAAATGTCACCCACACTCACAGATAAGCTCGGATCTGATAGTAGGACACAGTGGAAAGGGTACTGCTAGAACCGAGTCTGGGCCCTGCTATCAACTTTCTGTGGGACCCCGGTAAGTGTCTGTACCTTCCTGGGCCACCATCTCCTCCAGAGGGAGGGAGATGGCCTGGCTGACAGCTGGCATCCCCTCTTGCTAAAGTCCACAGGATCCAAACCTCCCCTTCTTAACCACCCAGCACTGCTGCGTGTTCACGGGAGGAAGCTGGGGATAAGGGAATGGTCCTTTTTGCTGCCACCCTGTCCTGGTCTTTGGGACTTCTGAAGTAACCAGCATTGCCCTTCTGCATCGTGCTCAGCGATTTCTTGGGCAAACCTTCCTGCATCCCTAACCACCATTCACAGTATTTTACCCGTTTGACTCTTGCCTTGTTTGGATTTGGTGTAGCTGCCAAACCGCTAGGCAGAGCACTCATGACAGCCAATGATTAGCCTGCTGCCTAGCAGGGGCGCCGTCAAAGCAGAGCCCAGTCCTCAAAGTGACTGCAGAGCCAGAGGACCTGAGCTCCCCAGCAGTGATTTTTCACCCCCTTCCCAGGTGCCGCTGGTAGGAACTGTCCTCGGCACACCTGCTCCTATGCTCCTGCTGGTTTCACCTCACCAAGTCACTTTCAAAGAGCTTGCTGGTGCTTCTGGATGTGTAGTTTACTTAGGAGCATTCCGGCGCTGCCGATGGTTTCTTTTAAATCAACTTACATGCTGTCACTCCCTCCCTCCCTTGTAGCCCTGAGATGCACTTTTCTTTACCAGAGTGACTGACAGCTGGTAAAACTGCACTGAGAAACACAGAAAGCAGGTACCAGCTGGCTTGAAAAGGCAAAGCTTGTCTGTCCGTCTAAGGGGCTGTGACCTCCAGCTGCGTTGAAGACCCTGCCCATTATTCAGGACTCCATCCCAAACATGCTCTATCCCCGGGACCATGCTAGAGGGACTAGGCAGCCACTGAGAAAGAGAACCCTAAAATACCAAGGTCTAGCCTTCAGAGTTCCCAAGCCAGCTGTCCCGAGCTGGACACTCTTGCCCCTCCGTCGGCCCAGAAGCATGGCGTCCAGCGGGGACTGGCAGAGAAGATTCCATGTACTCACCAGACATGTTTCACCTTCTTCTGCCTCCTCTCTGGGCTCGTCTGAGAATGGCACAGATGGTGTGGGGATACTGGCTGCTAGGATCACCTTACCATTTATAGAAGCCTCTCCTACACACCCCAGTGAGAATTCTAATGAGGTGGGTGAGGCACCAGGCCCTTCCTGTAGTACCTGTAAACGTTTCACTAACCACATACTTGTCACCCAATGGAAGGTCATGCTGCTTATGCAAGACCAGCTTGGGGAGAAGAGGGGAGATAAGAAAAAAAAATGCAGAGTTTGATCGTATGATGTTTTTTTTTTCAAGATGAACAACTTCCTGGATTATAGGCTTTAGGAAATGATGTCATGCTTTCCTTGAAGTAGCTTGTTCAGAGCTGATGCTGAGAAGTCCCCTGGGAAGGTCAAAGAAATGTCTCCCCAGAACCCAGAGCAGAAAACTGCCTAGTCCTTTCTCACCAGCTGCACACGCTGATGGTCTCCACTTGCATGAGTGGCGTGAGATGCTCATCACGGTTCACCGTTCAGGTTGCAGTGTGCCAGAAAGTGCATTTGATTTGGGGTTAGAAGCACTCAGTTCAGATGCTGGCTGTGTCCTGGGCTATCACTAAACCTTGAAAGCCTCATCTGACTAGGGTGGTGGCATGCCCACCCTTCTCAACTCGATAAGTGGGGGAATAATCAAATAGGTGATGTGAGTGGAAAGTGCATGAATGTAAACCGTAATGGATTAAATCCAGTTGTCACCTGGAATCAAATGTCAGTTTGATTCCAGATGTGGGGAGGGGAGGGGGGGGATTGTTCCTTTTAATGAGGCAGTGGGGACAGCACCTGAACCTGTAGCTGTGACATGCTTTCATTCTGGCTCTGCCATGTGCTCTCTGTAACACTGGAGGGTAAGTCACGGACTATCTCTGAGCCTAGCTTCTACACTGGTTAAATAAAGGAGAGGGAGACTCTCATTCTACATATTTTATTTGCTTGTTTGTTGTTTTAAGGGGATATATTTTTCAAAAGATCCTATTGTGGCTATTTACAAGTTCCAAGGTGTCCTGTGACAGACAAGGGACTTTTAAAAAATGATAATGCTCCAAGCGTTCATGACAGAGTGGCGACTTCTCAAGGCTTCCCCCAGACTTGGAGTGGGAGGGAAGCATTATAACATGGTTAGGTCATTAGGGAGAAGGTGGGAATGCTGGATCTTGAGAAAAGTGAGACTGAATAGACAGGTGGATGGGAAAAGAGGCATCCGCATTGTCTCTCTGTCCTCTGGGCTCCCACGGCACTTGGTACATTTTAGGGCCTCTCTTACCAAATGCACCTCCCTGCACTGGGGCAATCTGGTTAGGTCTGTCCCCATCACTCACTCTCTGAAGGTCCAGGCTGTGTGTTATCCACATCTTCTCAACAGAGCATAGGCTTGTCACACAGCAGGAGCACAAATATTTTTGAATAAGTGGATCAATCAATCAGTGTAAAGATGGAAATAATTACCATCAATGTAGAGCCTACCCTGGGCAGGCACTGTCTGAACACTTCACATGTATTACCTTTTCTTGTCTTCAAATCAGTCTTATGGAATAGGTACCATTACTTTTGCTTTCTTACGGGAGCGAGAAATGGGTTAACACAAGTCTGTGTGACCAGGAGATTCACACCCATATGTGAGCGACTCCAGAGCCCGTCTGCTTAACCTGGAGGTTGGCTGCCTAAGTGACGTGGGACCTCAGCCTTTCCCAGGCCTCTGGCGGCTCTGCACCCACGGTCCCGTGGACTGTGGCCACTGTTGGCTCCGGCAGATGACTCGGAAGAGAGCGGAGTGTAGAGAGGTAATGGCAGGGAGAGCTAGCCCCATCAGCAGCTGGGTATGTGGCATGTGTCCTGGCCCCTGCCGTGGCACTGGCTGTGACTCTGGGCAAGGCCCTCACTATGCTGAGTCAGTCCTGCCAGAAACCCCGAGAGCTGTGTGATTCCAACGGGATGAGCGGATGTGAAGGGCTGCGCATGCCCTCAAGCGAGGGATAAAGAAATGGGGGGAGGGGCTGCTTATTATTATTACTGTGGTTGTTGGCCTGGCAGCCAAGAATTGGACCCTAAGCATCCCTTTCATTGACCTGGCAGGGAAACCTGACAAGGGGACAGGGAGGCGGTGCTGCCCTTGAAGAATCCTGAAGTCACACAGACCTGGGTCCAAACTCTGGCTTGCCATCATCTCAACTCTTGGAGCCTCCATTCCCTCATCAGTAAAGCTGAGATACAAGCCCCATGAGGATCGAAGGAGAGCATGAATATAAGCGCTCGGCATCACGTGTGGCACCGCTCAGCATAACACGTTAGCATTGATGCTATTGGTATTCTCATTGCCCGTAAAGCACCTCGCAGTACCGAGTGTCATAGATTTTGCATTGGGACCCACAGTGTGGACAGTGGTGCCTGTCCACCGACCCCTTGGTTTCCCCTTGGAAAGATCTGTAGCTGATCAGTCTTGACCCCGGGGTGGTGTGGTAGAAAGATGCCCAAGTTGGATTCAGAGGAACCCAACTAAACACCGGGCTCTGGGGCTTGCCCACTGTGTGACTTTGGCAGAATCCTTTTCCTTTTCCTTTTCGGAGCCTCAGTTTCCTCATCAGCACACACCTCCTAGCGCTATTGTGAGGCTAAGAACCCTGAAATCGTAGATATGACACTCCCCTATAGAAGGGTGGTGCCGGCGTCCCTCCGCCCTGCCTGCTGCTCTGGCCCGGCTCCCTGCAGCCTGCTAACTGCCCAGCAGTGGGGCCTTGCCTCCTTGTCCTGAGCTGACTTCACGTTAGCTGCTGGAGGATTGTACCATGGCCACAGATGCAGCCACAGCCCTAGCCTGCAGGCGGGGGTAATGCTGTAATCTGCATGCTGTGTCACAATTCCAACTAATGATTTTCAATTCACAGGTGGAGTCACCCAGCTACGCGTAGGATGAAATTCCTGCTTGGCCACCCTTTCTGCACCTCAGATTCCAGTTAGGATGCAACATGCAAATATGGGCTTTGAAAAAAAAGGAGACGCTAATTGATCATTTGAATTTTTTTTCTCCCTCTAATTAAGGGATTTAGAGTTGCTGAAGATTTCACTACAGGTGTAAAGGTATAAAACCTTATGAGAAGTCATCTACTCAGCCTTTTTCCCAGTGTAAAAATCCCCTTTCCTGACACAGTTCCTCTTAAAAACTCTGGTGACGGGGAACTCACAGTCTCAAAGCAGCCCATACACGAGCCAGACAGCTCTGGCTGTAACATCCGTTTCTGGGATGATTCTGTTTAAGGTATATCTTCCCCCATTTCATAGGAGTTTTGTGAAGGTAGGAGCTTTTTTTCCAGATGCATCACTGCGCCATCCCCAGTGCATCGCTGCACCCAGGGCGTACGGTGGGCTCTCAGTAACTGGGGTTTAAAGTACATTGAAAGGACCAGAAAGTTCTTCCTCCTTTGAACTGAGAATCTGTCCCCTTAGAGCTTCTGCCCATTGATCCTCGCTGCTTCTCCCCCACCCCTCACTGATCCCACATGAGTCCCCCATCCCCCTCTTCACCCAACAACCATCGTGTTCTCCCCCAAGTCTGGCAAACAGGTTAAACATCCGTTTCTCCAACCATTCCTGGTGAGTCATGATTTGGAGGCCTCTCATCTTGATGAGTTCATGTACTCCCCTCTTCTGAAAGCTTCGATGGCTCCCGATGGCTCCCCATGGCCCATCACAGCTCAAGTTCCTTAATCTGGTGTTCACGCCAGCAAATGTCCAAATTAATTCTGTTTTATTCTACCACTCTTACATGAACTCTCCTGTTCAGCAAAGCATGTCTAATCATTTTTCCTGGAACCCCACATGATTGTCCCTGCCTCTATCTATACCTGTTTATAAAATGCCTCTGCCTGGAACACCTTCCCTATTCCTTCTGTATCAAGATCTCATCACTTCCAAGGCCCAAAGCAAGTGTCTCCTCTCCTCCTGGTCATTCCAGTATGTTGTGGAAAGAGGGTTTGTGATGAAACAAGCAAACCTAGGTTTAAGCCTCAGACACATTTCATGAGCACATATCTTTATAATCACACGGACCTTGGCCAGATCACTTAACCTCTCTGAGCCTAAGGTTTCTCCTCTGAAAAATGCGTGATGATGCCAGCACCGCTAACCCTCCAGAGCGTTCTGAGGAATCGTGTGATGATACACATAAAAGCTCTTTGTAAAGGACAAGGTGCATTGACTTCTCTCCGTGTGAGCCTCTGGAACTTGTCCAGTGTCACGCATCAGGCACCGAACGATACACGATCTGACTCTGTTAGTGACGTTTCTTCAGGAGGGGAGTGTGTGCGTCTGCATATGGCTGGCCTCCGTTTCCTGACACCAGGCCTTGTGCCAAGAGTTTCACATCAGTTGACTTTTAAAACTCGCAACAATCCTCCCAGGGAGATATTACAATTCCATTTTATAAATAAGAAACCAGAGGCTTAGAGAAGCTAAGGAACTTGACAAGGGTACACAGCTAACAAGTAGCAAAGCAGGATCTGATTCCAGGTCTGCTGGACAGCAGAGGCCTATCTATGTTGCCCTGTCTCTGATGAATCCTCCAGTTCAGTGACACCAGGGTGTCTCTGGGTCTTGCCTTCAGGAGCTTGTTGTTACTGATACTGGTGACAATGATATTAACTCAGGCTGAACAGAAGGAAGGAAAAGCCTTGACTTTAATGTGTTTATGTCCAAATTTTCCACTCCCACCCAAACAAATAAATAAAGCAAAACCTTGGAGGGAGAGTAGATTTGTAAAAGTCCCTCAGAGTTCATGTTAGTGCTCATTTCATGCAATGTCTGTCTGAGGGGTGGGAACTGGTCAGTACTGGAGACTCCCAGCCCTCAGGAAGACAGGGGGCAGCTTAGGGTGAAGCTGAACTTTTTTTAAAAGCAGAAACTCGTAAGAGCTGGAAAGACCTGCAGAACAAGTGATGGCCACCGACCGCAGAGATAAAAAAGAGTTACTTATTGAGGCGGAGGCAGAAAAAGACCAGAGAGAGCCCTTCCAGGCAGAGGAGAGCAGGCAGCCTTCTCGGGAAAAGACTGCACGTGAGTTTATGGGAAGCACCAGCGCGAGGACAGTGGGAGAGGGTGGGGGAGGCCAGCTCTGCCCTGAAACAGGATGAGGACCTGATCCTGGGGCGTGAGGAAGGGACATCAGAAGGCAGCCCCTCTCAGCACATCCGTGACACCTCTTGACGGAAGGGTTGGTTCACTCTGTCAAGCTGTCACACAGCCATCTGTGAGTGCGTGGCTGGAAAATTAAACAAGGAAGAGAGGAAGCCACCACCAGAAGGCTGGCGATGTGCACAAGAGCACAGGCACCAAGAGCATGCCAGGAAACAAGAGCACAGAGGGCAGGTCCCCGGGCTTGCCCACCAAGAAACAAGAAGGACAGAGGGTAGGTCCCCGGGGTTGCTCAGCAGGAAACAAGGACAGAGAGCAGGTCCCCGGGGGGGTTGCGTAAATCCTCAGAAAGGAAGTGGCCCAGAGAGGTCATTCAGACCAACCCTGCCTTTTACATATGGGAGAACTGAGGCCTTTGGAGAAATGATTTGCCTAAGGTCACAGAATAAACTGGCCTGGGCTCAGAACTGGAAGAGCATTGAAGGTCATTTGTCCAACTTCTTCCTTCCACCAAAGAGAGCAATGAGGCCGCAACACCTGGAACTAGAATGTGGGCTTCCCTGCTTGCCACACTCTGCTCTTTCTGCTGCCATTTTGGTCACTTCCTTTTTTTTCAGTTAAGAAACCCATCTTAGAAAGGCCTCAAGAGTCGGGTATGCAAGATTAGGGAGGGCTTCCCTGGTGGCGCAGTGGTTGAGAGTCTGCCTGCCGATGCAGGGGACACGGGTTCGTGCCCTGGTCCGGGAAGATCCCACATGCCGCGGAGCGGCTAGGCCCGTGAGCCATGGCCACTGAGCCTACGCGTCCGGAGCCTGAGCTCCGCAACGGGAGAGGCCACAACAGTGAGAGGCCCATGTGCTGGAAAAAAAAAAAAAAAAAAAAAGATTAGGGAAATGTTTTTCAATCTTTTCAATAGCAGCAAATAGCCGGTCTCCCGCTGTCCCCGCTGGCGGGCCGCCGCACGCGTCCCCTGGGGCGCGCGTCGGGACAGGGGTCCGGTGCGGAGAGCCCTTCGTCCTGGGACACGGAGTGCGGCCGGAAAGGCGGCCGCCCCCTCGCCCGTCACGCACCACACGTTCGTGGGGAACCTGGTGCTAAACCATTCATAGATGACCTGCTTCTGGGTCGGGGTTTCGTACGTAGCAGAGCAGCTCCATCGCTGCGATCTATTGAAAGTCAGCCCTCGACACAAGGGTTTGTAGGAAAAAAAAGAAGAATAAAAAAAGAAAAAAAAATAGCAGCAAATATTATTAACATTGTTACATATTTGTACAATTATCACAACATTTGCTTTTATGTTCACCATCTCCCCTGATCCTTACCTGGCTCCTAGGAGCAGATTTTAGTACAACTGCCATGTTATAGGGAAGAGAATGGGAGGCCCAGATAGATTGTGTGTCTTAGCAGAAGCCAGACTCATATCTAAACCTTTGACTCCTAATTTCATCCTCCTTCTTCTCCACCTCATGTCAAGTGCTAGTATGGACAAATTCTTAGAAAGGCACAACCTTCTGGGACTGAACCAGGAAGAAATAGAAAATATAAACAGACAAATCATAAGCACTGAAATTGAAACTGTGATTAAAAATCTTCCAACAAACAAAAGCCCAGGACCAGATGGATTCACAGACGAATTCTATCAAACATTTACAGAAGAGCTAACACCTAGCCTTCTAAAACTCTTCCAAAATACAGCAGAGGGAGGAACACTCCCAAACTCATTCTACGAGACCACCATCACCCTGATACCAAAACCAGACAGAGATGTCATAAAAAAAGAAAACAACAAGCCATTATCACTGATGAATATAAATGCAAAAATCCTCAACAAAATACTAGCAAACAGATTCCAGCAGCATACTAAAAGGATCATACACCATGATCAAGTGCGGTTTATCCCAAGAATGCAAGGATTCTTCAATATATGCAAATCAATCAATATGATACACCACATTAACAAATTGAAGGATAAAAACCATACGATAATCTCAATAGATGCAGACAAAGCTTTTGACAAAAATCCAACAACCAGGTATGATAAAAACTCTCCAGAAAGTAGGCATAGAGGGAACTTACCTCAACATAATAAAGGCCATATATGACAAACCCACAGCCAACATTGTTCTCAATGGTGAAAAACTGGAACCATTTGCACTAAGATCAGGAACAGGACAAGGTTGCCCACTCTCACCACTAGTATTAAACATAGTTTTGGAAGTTTTAGCCACACCAATCAGAGATGAAAATGAAATAAAAGGAGTCCAAATCAAAAAAGAAAAGTAAAGCTGTCACTGTTTGCAGATGACATGATACTATACATAAAGAATCCTAAAGATGCTACCAGAAATCTATTAGAGCTAATCAATGAATTTGGTAAAGTAGCAGGATACAAAATTAATGCACAGAAATCTCTTGCATTCCTATACACTAATGATGAAAAATATGAAAGAGAAATTGAGGAAAGACTCCCATTTACCACTGCAACAAAAAGAATAACATACCTAGGAATAAACTTACCTAAGGAGACAAAAGACCTGTATGCAGAAAACTATAAGACACTGATGAAAGAAATTAAAGATGATACCAACAGATGGAGAAATATACCATGTTCTTGGATTGGAAGAATCAATATTGTGAAAATGACTATACTACCCAAAGCAATCTACAGATTCAGTGCAATCCCTATCAAACTACCAATGGCATTTTTCACAGAACTAGAACAAAAATTTCACAATTTGTATGGAGACACAAAAGACCCTGAATAGCCAAAGCAATCTTGGGAAAGAAAAACAGAGCTGCAGGAATTAGACTCCCTGGCTTCAGACTATACTACAAAGCTACAGTAATCAAGACAATATGGTACTGGCACAGAAAAAGAAATATAGATCAATGGAACAGCATAGAAAGCCCAGATATAAACCCATGCACATATGGTCACCTTATCTTTGATAAAGGAGGCAAGAATATACAATGGAGAAAAGACAGCCTCTTCAATAAGTGGTGCTGGGAAAACTAGACAGCTACATGTAAAAGAATGAAATTAGAACACTCTCTAACATCATACACAAAAATAAACTCAAAATGGATTAAAGACCTAAATGTAAGGCCAGACACTATAAAACTCTTAGAGGAAAACATAGGCAGAACACTCTATGACATAAATCACAGCAAGATCCTTTTGGACCCACCTCCTAGAGAAATGGAAATAAAAACAAAAATAAACAAATGGGACATAGTGAAACTTAAAATCTTTTGCACAGCAAAGGAAACCATAAACAAGACAAAAAGACAACCCTCAGAATGGGAGAAAATACTTGCAAATGAAGCAACTGACAAAGGACTAATTTCCAAAATTTACAAGCAGCTCATGCAACTTAATATCAAAAAAACAAGCAACCCAATCCAAAAATGGGCAGAAGACCTAAATAGACATTTCTCCAAAGGAGATATACAGACTGCCAACAAACACATGAAAGGATGCTTAACATCACTAATCATTATAGAAATGCAAATCGAAACTACAATGAGGTATCACCTCACACCAGTCAGAATAGTCATCATCAAAAAATCTACAGACAATAAATGCTGGAGAGGGTGTGGAGAAAAGGGAACACTCTTGCACTTCTGGTGGGAATGTAAATTGATACAGCCACTATGGAGAACAGTATGGAGGTTCCTTAAAAAACTACAAATAGAACTACCATACGACCCAGCAATCCCACTACTGGGCATATAACCTGAGAAAATCAGAATTCAAAAAGAGTCATGTACCAAAATGTTTATTGCAGCTCTATTTACAATAGCCAGGACATGGAAGCAACCTAAGTGTCCATCAACAGATGAATGGATAAAGAAGATGTGGCACATACAGACAATGGAATATCACTCAGCCATAAAAAGAAATGAAACTGAGTCATTTGTAGTGAGGTGGATGGACCTGGAGTCTATCATACAGAGTGAAGTAAGTCAGAATGAGAAAAACAAATACTGTATGGTAACACATATATACGGAATCTAAGAAAAAAAAAAAAGTTATGAAGAGACTAGGGGTAGGATGGGAATAAAACACAGACCTACCAGAGCATGGACTTGAGGATATGGGGAGGGGGAAGGGTAAGCTGTGACGAAGTGAGAGAGTGGCATGGACATATATACACTACCAAACGTAGGGTGGATAGCTAGTGGGAAGCAGCCACATGGCACAGGGAGGTCAGCTAGGTGGTTTGTGACCACCTAGAGGGGTGGGATAGGGAGGGTGGGAGGGAGAGAGACACAAGAGGGAAGAGATATGGGAACATATGTATATGTATAACTGATTCACTTCGTTGTAAAGCGGAAACTAACACACCATTGTAAAGCAATTATACTACAATAAAGATGTTAAAAAAATCTACAAAGAATAAATGCTGGAGAGGGTGTGGAGAAAGGGAAACCCTCTTGCACTGTTGGTGGGAATGTATATTGATACAGCCACTATGGAGAATAGTATGGAGGTTCCTTAAAAAATTAAAAGTAGAACTACCATATGACCCAGCAATCCCACTACTGGGCATATACCCTGAGAAAACCATAATTCAAGAAGGGTCATGTACCGCAGTGTTCACTGCAGCACTATTTACAATAGCCAGGACATGGAAGCAACCTAAGTGTCCATTGACAGATGAATGGACAAAGAAGATGTGGCACATATATACAATGGAATATTACTCGCCATAAAAAGAAACGAAATTGAGTTATTTGTAGTGAAGTGGATGGACCTAGAGTCTGTCCTACAGAGTGAAGTAAGTCGGAAAGAGAAAAACAAATACTGTATGCTAACACATATATATGGAACCTAAAAAAAAAGGTTCTGAAGAACCTAGTGGCAGGACAGGAATAAAGACGGAGACGTAGAGAATGGACTTGAGGACATGGGGAGGGGGAAGGGTAAGCTGGGATAAAGTGAGAGAGTGGCATTGACATATATACACTACCAAAAGTAAAATAGATAGCTAGTGGGAAGCAGCCGCATAGCACAGGGAGATCAGCTCGGTGCTTTCCCTAGAGGGCCGGGATAGGGAGGGTGAGAGGGAGGCTCAAGAGGGAGGGGATATGGGGACATATGTATACGTATAGCTGATTCACTTTGTTATACAGCAGCAACTAACACAACAATGTAAAGCAATTATACTCCAATAAAGATGTTAAAAAAAGATAATCTTGATACTGTATGCAATTCTGTATTCTTTCAATTTTTATAAATCGTATCACATATTTTTATAATCAGAAAAACAACATATTTCCATTTTTTAAAAATCAGAAAAATGACATATTTCCATTAAAAAAATACCATCATATTCACTGATGTTAATGATACAGAGTAACATAAAAGAAGATTTTAAAACTTTATTTATAGGATAATCCAATTTTGATACACCTATAAAGGTAAGAATTTTAAATGTATGAATTTTTTAAATTCAGGTGTAGCTGATTTACATTATATAAGTTACAGGTGTACAATATAGTGATTCACAATTTTTGCAGTTATACTCCATTTATAGTTATTATAAAATATTGGCTATATTCCCTGTTTTGTACAGTATATTCTTATAGTTTATTTCATACCTAATAGTTTGTACCTCTTAATCTCCTGTCTCTATATTGCCCCTCCCCTTTCTCTCTCCCCACTGGTATCCACTAGTTTACTCTCTATATCTCTGAGTCTGCTTTTTTGTTATTAAATGTAGGAATTTTAAGAGCTTAGAATGTTGTACAACAAAATGCAAATGTTTGTATTCCCTGATTTTGCTTTGCTGTATTGTCTGCTGTCTAGAATGAATATGCATAAATTATTAACAAGAAAGTAAAATTATGTAACAAGAAAATTTTTATTTTTCTAAAAAAACTATTAATAAAATAGAATCCCTGCCTCTAGAGAGTTGAGTCTAACAGCCTAACAGAGGAGATGAGAAGAGAAAACCTGACAACACCGTGCAGCAGCATTCTGCAGGCTTACCTGCTGTGAGAAGGGAACAATCACAGTGAAAAGGGCTCGAGGAGAGATTCATAGAAGAGACATTTGAGCCACTCCTTAAAAGGTAGATATGAACAAACAAAAATTGGAAGAAAGGGCATTCTTTGCAGCGAAAAGAAAGGGAAGAGGCTTGATCACGCATGATCAACTCTTCTCTGTAAGATGCCCGCCTTTCCCAGCCAACCGTCATGCTTAGTTATCAAGTTTGTCCACACCTTTTCAAACAGCCTGCTCTGAATGAGTGCAAAGGGTGCACTTTCCATCCTGTTTTGATCTTGTTGTATATTGGATGAGGGAAATAAGTATGGATTTGGCACTAGGTGACTTATGAGTGAATTATTTTACAGTTTGAATTATTGGTTCTTGGCTGGGTTTGATTGGCAATTTTCATCTTCAGGAATGTATCCGATACTAAAGGTTCTTCAATTCTCAAGGACAAGTGGGGATATCCCACGCATAAGATTTAGATCTTAGTTTCATGCATCTATAAAGAAAGCTATAAACTACAGAGGCCTCAAGCTTGTGCTGGCATAACATGGCCCTTCACAGCAAGGAAGTTACTGACTTTAAACTGGAAGAGTGACTGGCAAACAATGCTAGAACCCTGTCTGCTGGAAGAGAGTCAGGGCACTAGAAGTTCTGTTCACTGCTCTGGAGCACGAAGTCCTGGAAAGTCCAAGTAGGCTGACTCTCAGAGAGGTGGCAATATTCACAGGCCTTGTGCACAGGGAACATGAGAGGAAATGGAATTTCAAGTCAATCGCGATACAGGACCAATGAAAGAACTTACTAGCCACTATCTGCTTCCAACAGGACCCAAACACTTGGCCTCTCTTCAGCTTTGCCCCGCAGCAAAACAGCCAGGAGGACTTCCTCCGGCTCAGAGTCTCTGTCCTTAATGATTATATTTGGGTGACATTTGAGCAGTTAGTTAGATAACTGGAAACAGTGCTAGTCCTGGCTCTTCACTAACTCACATGGAGACCTTGGAAATGTGGGGTTTGGTGTCAGTCAGTAGGTCAGACCTTCTCTTCAGGCCCTACACCAATCACATGTTCTACACACTCTCATCCAGAACACCTCTTTGGACACAGTGATGGTCAACAAGTGTGGCCCATTCTCTGACCTTCTCTGAGAATCTCAACAAAATGACCTTTGTATGTTTCACACCCGCAAGTCTTAAGGTTTAGGATTCTAGACTTAAATTATTATCAAAAGAGCATTGAAAAAAATAGACACACACAATGATGCTTGCATATACTTGTGTGTGCTTAGACAATAACTGAAAAGATTTAAAAGAAGGTGCTAACGGTGCTTTTTCTCTAGGGAAGAGACCTAGAGTCTGGTGGTTAAGGAAACAAAGGGACTGACTTTTCACTGTATCCTCATTGAATTCATTTACCAAATACATATTAAGTTAGGAATGCCAACTGACTGCATGTAAAAGAGACCTGAGAAATGGTGACTTAAGCAAACAAGGGATTTTATTATTCTTACTAAATAAGAAGTCTGGGGCAGGCTGTCTAGAGCTGGTACCATGTTATTAAGGACCCAGGCTCCTTCCAGCTCTCTGTTCCCCTTCCTGAGATTCTGGCCTGCATCAGGCAGCAAGCTCACAGACAGCTGCTATACCTTTAGGCAGAGCCCCTGTGTTTCAGGAAAGAAGGTGAAAAGGCAAAGAGCATTGCCTGCTGATTATGACCACAAAAGAGCTGTCTGGTAACCATCCTAAGCTTACTTCTGCTTACATTTCATTGCTCAGAACTTGTGTGGCTGTCACTTCTGACTGCAAGGGAGGCTGGGACATATTGCCACCTCATGTAAAACTGGGGTTCTGTTAGTAAGAATGGAGAGAATGGATACGAGCTTTGGAATTAGTAATGTCTGTCATATATGTGTTGCCTTTTTAAAATTAAGACTTTGTCTTTTTAGAGCAGTTTTGGGTTCACAGCAAAATTGAGGGAAAGGTACAGAGATTTTTCATATACCCTCTGCCACCACACATGTATAGCCTCCCCCACTATTAATATCCCCCAGCAGAGGGTCCATTTGTTACAACTGATGAACTTACATTGACACATCACAATTAGTGAAAGTCCATAGTTTACATGAGGGTTCACTCCTGGTGTTATATACTCTGTGGGTTTGGACAAATGTATAATGACATGTAGCCATCATTATAGTATCACACAGAATAGCTTCACTGCCCTAAAAATCCTCTGTGCTCTGCCTATTCATCCCATCTCTCCCCAGTCCCTGGTAACCACTGATCTTTTTATTGTCTCCATAGTTTTGTCATTTTCAGAGTGTCGTGTAGTTGGAATTATACAGTGTTTAGGCTTTTCAGGTTGCATTAGTAATTAGATTAGTAATTAGATTAAATTAGTGATATTCATTTAAATTTCCTCCATGTCTTTTCATGACTTAATAGCTCGTTTCTTTCTTTCTTTTTTTTTTTTTTTTTGTGGTGCGCAGGCTCAGCAGCCATGGCTCACGGGCCCAGCTGCTCTGCGGCATGTGGGATCCTCCTGGACCGGGGCACGAACCCGTGTCCCCTGCATCGGCAGGCGGATTCTCAACCACTGCGCCACCAGGGAAGCCCTTCGTTTCTTTTTAATGTGAATGATATTCCATTTTCTTCATGTACGGTTTATTTATCCATTTACCTACTGAAGGACATCTTGGTTGGTTCCAAGATGTAATTATGAAGTAATTATGAAGAAAGCTGATATAAACAACTGTGTGCAGGTTTCTGTGTGGACATAAATTTTCAGTTCCTTAGTGTAAGAGCATGTTTAGTTTTGTAAGAAATTGCAAAACTGTCTTCCAAAGTGGCTGTGACATCTTGCATTCCCATCAGCAAAGAATAAGAGTTGCCATTGCTCCACAGTCTCTCCAGCCTTTGGTGTTGTTGGTGTTCTAGATCTGGGTCATTCTGAAAGATGTGTATTGTCTTAAAATATATATATTTAAATATAAATTTATTATATTTTTATGTAATGTATATATACATGTATATATGTATATGTATATATACATATGTGTATATATGTATGTATACATATATATTTTATGTATATATACATATACATACCAAAAATCCTTGAAATAAGGGGAGAAAACAGTCACCATGAGAAAAGTGACTGTGTGACTGGTGGTGTGGGGAACTTAATGGACTCCCCCCAAGCAAAACAAACATCTAAATGGTGAAAATTATTTTAAAAATCATATAAAGTCTCTGGAAATTATTCTAAAGCCATACAGCAAATGCATTTACTTAAGAAAACCTACTAAATCTCAGTAGGAACAGCGAGAGCCTGTGACATTTGGGTCATGTGCCCCTCCCCCCAGCTCCATGTGATGGAAGCTTCATCCAGGCAGGGATTCTTTCTCCAGCGCCCATTCAACTGTGCTTTGTAAAAGCCGGGCCTTGACCTGAGAGAGTATGGGTTTTAGAGATATTTAGTCCCAGTGTTTTGGCTTTTGTTTTGTTTTGAACAGCGGAGCTTGCGGACCTCTCACTGTTGTGGCCTCTGCCGTTGCGGAGCACAGGCTCCGGACGCGTAGGCTCAGCGGCCATGGCTCACGGGCCCAGACGCTCCGCGGCATGTGGGACCCTCCCGGACTGGGGCATGAACCTGTGTCCCCTGCATCGGCAGGCGGACTCTCAACCGCTGCGCCACCAGGGAAGCCCAGCAGAGCTTATTTTTAAGAACTGCTTTGGTTCTCCTAGGATTGTAAAGCCCAGAGTCCCCATTATGAAAGAAAGCAAGAAATAGGACCAAGAACTGAGATATGCAGGTTTAAGTTGCTGCTTTCTTGAGCAAATCACTTCCCCTCTCTGAATTTTCACTTCCTCAAGAGAAAAAAAAAAAAAAAAAAAAATATTTAGGAAACAGGAAGACAACTCAGGAGAGTCCCAAAGACTCAAGAGTCATGATCTGACTCTGTAGCCCCACAGCCTCCCCCTCCTGAATTCTGGTCCCTCTCCTCCCATAAGTAACTCTCATGCTCTCTCTGTCTCTGTCTCTGTCTCTCTCACATCCATTAAAACGTTTATCTCCTGCAAAGTGCCAGAGGACGTACTGCACTGTGAGGATTTAGTATAGGTGGTTAGAGCTTCCAATACCTGATTATATCAGAAGACTTAAGGCAAAAATCATGTTCTAGTGGAACAGCTAAGAGCTGCATCTGGGAGGAAACAGAGGTAAGGAGGCAATTCCTACATAAAGGGAAACTTTGGAACAAGAAGGGTGGGGCTGAAATAGACTTACAAGTCAAGTAGGTACATAAGTAAGTAGGTTTACTTCCTCCCTCTTTCCTCCTCCCTTCCCTACTCTCCTTCATCTCTTGGGAGTAGAAGAGAAAGAAGGAGAAGAGACCTCCAAAGCCTGCCATGTGCCAGCCACTGTGTTGGGTTCTGTACAGTTTCCCACTCCTCAGTCACTCATATAGCACATTCATGGGTTTTGCCATGTCTATACCAGCTATACCATTATCTACTCTACTTAGTAGTTTTCTTTAAATCAACTCTCTTGTTTTCTTTAACTTATATACCTACTTTAGCTGTCTACCAATCAATATCTATAGAATGGTTTGGCATGTTAGTTATTTTTCTAATGTGTATTTAAATAAACATATAACTATTAGAATTAAAAAATATTTGTCCCCATGTCATAGTTACTCATGCCGCACTTCAGGGTACATCTAGATTAGCTCGTTTAGTCTTTGCCACTACTCTCAGAGGTAAGGATAATGGTCCTCGTCCTACACATGAGGAAATTAAGGTTCAGAGGGGTTAAGCAACTTGCTCAAGGTCACAAAACTAGCAAAGGCAGAATAAGACTTGAAGCCACTTCCGTTTCTAAGGCCTACACTTTCTCCTAACACTGCCCTGCAGTGGGAAGGGAGGAAGAAAGGAGCTCTACAAAAACAAGATCCGTCTGCAAGAGTCAATGCATTTGGTCCAGCCAGCCTGTTCAGTTCCTGTGAAGAGCCAAGCCCCATGGCCATTCTTGCCTCCCCTGCAAACTCCTGGCTTCCTCCACCATGAACAAGCCCTGTGTCTGGCACAAACCTGATGCTTGACTTGTTTGTCAAGTGGTGGCTCTGCTCCAAGGGCAGGTTCTGCTGTGGCTGTCCTGGTGTCAAGGCTCCTAGGAGCCATCCTGAACCCTGCCCCTTTTGCTGCCATCACTCAGAGCACTGCTTTTGTTTCAGCTTCTTGCCCAGGCAGACAGGCCAAGGCTTTGCCCTCGAGTTGGGACTTGAGTAGGGCTTGGTATTTTAGGTAGTGGATTTATGACAGTAGGCATTTCTTCTGGAACAGTTTGACAGCATTCTTCAATCTTCTCTTTTCACCAACAGTATATGGTTGCCTAAGGCAGAGAGGACACACTTGCTTGGCAAAGAAGGTCAGGCTTCTCTGCTACCTCCCCCTGGGCCCCTTCTCCTTAGTCCTGCTGGGGTGTGGTCCTTCTATGAAACTGAGAGAACATTGCCAGAGTCATGTGAGCCCATTAGACTCGGCGTACCTCCTGCTACATTCTCTGCCCTGCTAGTGGCTGGCTCTGGGTTTGAAGGATGTGGGGGTGAGAGATTGAAGAAGAGTGTCAGGAGTAATGGGGCAAAGGAACTGATATTTATTATGGGCCTCCTATGTGTGAAACACTGTACTAGATACTCCATATCTGTTATCTCACTGAATTCTCTCAGTAACCTACAACCTTAACAAGTAGGTGCTATCATGCTTATCTTACAGATGAGGAAATCCAAGTCTGGAAAGTTAAGTAACTTGGTTAAGGCCACACAGCTATGAAAAGACAGGGCCGAGATTCAAACCCAGGTCTGTCTGACTCCAAAATCCCCAGTCTTTTCCCTACATCAGGCTACCTCATCTCTGGATGGGATATATTACAAGAGGTCTTGGAGATCGTCTAGTTCAGGATCTCCCAGGCTGTGTGCCTCACAACAGCAGTTCCTCAGGGAGGAGAAGGAAGTCAGAAGATTTTGGAGAAAGTTGGTTTAAATAAAATCAAATTGACGTCTTTACTCTGGGACTTCTCAGAGCCTTTAATATTCTAATGTGTACACGAGCCTCTGAGAGGGAGCTGTATTGTGCCTCATCATCCAAATTACTGTTTATTTTCATGCAAAATACAAAGAAACCTGTGTTTTTGGAGCATTTTGGAAAAATATTCATCTAATCAGACTCCTTTAAGTATAAAAAGAGAAGCAGGAGACTTGCCCAAGTAATATGACAGGCTGAAGCAGGGTAATTCCCAGTACTCCCACAACCTCACTCCTGTCCTGCCTTCCTGTCTCCGTGGAGAGGCTCTGCCCTTTTCATCAGTCATTAGGAATGAGGCAAATACCCAGCAGGTGCCAGGTGCTGGGGTCAACACGACACTGTGGAGAGGCAGCCACATGGCAGTGTGGTGATGGTGTTGGCTACTCTGTAGCAGCACACGGACTGCCCTTGAACCAGTCTCAGGGGCCTGGAGAAGGCTTCCTGGGAGGCTGAACAGCTCAGGGGACTGGGCTCCTGGGAGGTGCCAGTACTGCCCATGGGAAGCTGGAGCCTCTGCTCCTGGCCCGCACCCACCGGGAACAGCAGGGCTGCCTTAGGACCTCCAGTCACATCCACAAAACCCTTCCTTCTCTCGTGACAGTAAAAGAAGCAGAGATAGAGATTCCTTATTAATTCTGCTAACAGTGGGTGAAATCCCTCTGCAATGTAAGCTAAACATTCCTGGCCTGACCACAGAACCATCACGGAAAGTTAGAGGTGGAAAAGAGAGCTTGGTGACTAACTAAACCAGGCCAGGCTACATGTGGAAAGTGAGGCCAGGGGGCTGAGGTCTCGCGTCGCTGGGATCCAGCACGGGGCCCCCGCCCATAGTTCATGTGCAGTGTGAGACTTAAGCTATCGAGGTGGGAAATGAAAACGCAGTGCTTGTGAGCCTGCACACCATCTGTGGGGACTGGGTGGAGAAAGGGGGGCATTGTATCAAGTGCCTCCTGCTATAGAGCCTTCGAGGTAGGTCCTAGAAGAACAGGGCTAGCTGCTCCAGACTCCAGGGGGCAGGTATTGGGCCTTTCTCAGACTCTGCTTCTGCGTCTCTGTGTGCCCTTGTTGTTGGGTGGTGGTGGTGGGTCACCTCCCCTCTCTCTGGGCCCGTTTCCTCATATCCAAGAAGGAGGAGGTTGAGTTTGTGATGTTTATCTGTGGATGTTCCATGGAAGGGAGCTTCAAGTCAAAGGGCAAAGCATAGCTGACACCCTACTGCCCCTCACTTCCCCTGCTCTACGGCCTCATCCGTTTAATCCCTGGCCATTTACTGGGCATGTTTTCTCTCTTGAGGTTACAGAACCCATGTTCGAGAGACTCAAGGCCCAGGATGGGCAGGCCGTGCTGCTGGCAGAGTATAAATTAAATTACAACTACTTAGCCTGGGCAAGAGTGGGCCTCACGGGGCTGCGGCCTGAGCTGCAGTAGGGAGAACCAGCTTGCTCTGAGGGGCTCTCTCGAGAGCTCAGCCCCTTGCCCTCTGCTGGGCCCACAGCCACAGGCACAGGCCAGGGCCAGGCCCTGATGGCTAGTGCTGAGGTATTGACACAGTGATGCCTGTTGCCATGATAACCCAGAACAGTCACAGGACGTGGACCCTACCAGTTCTAAAGCTCTAAAGCTCCCTGAGCTCAGAGACCACCCTTCCATCCTGCACTCCCTCCCCTCGCAATGGGCATTTTTCTGAGGTCAGAGGTAGACGTTGGGTAACCGTCTGAGAGGAAGTGCCCTCTGCAGTTCAGACTATCTCTGGGGTCCAGCTCAATTCTGAAATTTGGCCAGGAGGATGGCCATGATGATAATGGGTCTGTAAACCCAGTTCTTCTTGGAATGCTTTCAGGGACTACCCTCTGACTGGAGTTACTTGGTGTAGAGATGTTTGGCTGCATGAGACAGAAGCATCACGATTAAGGTATTCAGTGGCTGATGGGCTGTCACGTTGACGAGGGATTAGCTTTGTTTGGAATGAGCTCTAACGTAGAAGTACCTGGGTGGCAGGTTTGGCTCAACATAAGGGCAACACTTTCCAGAACTCAGATCAAGAGAAACAGTACTTCAAAGGAGGCTGGATTTGTCCACCACTGCAGGACAAGTGGAGGCTCAATGACTGTGACAGAAATGTTTTGGAGACAGTTGGCAGACCAGCTGGGGTCAAGGGGGTTACACGAGATGGTCAATTTAAGGGCCCCTTCAGTGTGGAGACTTGAATTCTAGAAAGTTCCTGAGAAGAAGATGCTTGCCCTTTTGGGCAGAGGTTGTCCAGTAGTGCCTGAATCCTTCCGGAAAGAAATAATTTCTCCAAAAACCTCTGGATTTATAGAAATCACATCCTTTCCCTCACCACCGACCATCATTCCTCCTTTGAGGCCTACTAATAAACACATGGAGCTCTCAACTTCTTTTAAGATTTCTCTCTTCACTTTTGAAATTCCTGGAGAATAAATAAACACAGTCTTTCTTGTTGAGGCATCTGTCCCATAAACTGGGATTTCAGATTTCAGTGCCAGGTGCTGCTTGGGGTGTGGGGGTGGGGTTACGTGTGTGTGTGTGTGTGTGTGTGTGTGTGTGTGTGTGTGTATTTTCCCCACTTTCTTTGACAAGCTGGCATTATTTTACACTTGTGATTGATGGTCCATGGATTAATTCCTCTGTTTTGGTTTTTGATGAGATGATTAGAAATTTGGCTTCTGTTCACTGCCATCTTCACTCTGCCTTGGGCTGTTTGGGAAGCAGAATGCCAATTTGACCTTTTTACTGCTCTTCCAGAGAGAGTGAATAATGACCAGGAATGACTGGAGAGGCCTGAGATACCCCCACATCCTTACATCACGGAAAGTCTGACTGTTTCCCCCAGTGATTTGCCATAGCGCAGGTTCTGAAACCAGATCTCAAGGGAGAACTCATAGAGGACCATGGACCTCAGTTTTCTCATCTGTAAGTTGGAGATTCATTTATTCATTAATTCAACAGAGCACTGTATGCAAGAAGTAATAACTTTCTCTATTTGTGGAATTGCTACATGTATGAGTTGAGATATGTCTGAAAAAGTTTCATAAATTATAAAGTACATTGGAAAGAGAAGGGGTTGTTTTATATAAGATGGGATCTAGAATATTTCCCTTCTAATAAAGTCCATTATGTTCAGTTCTAGGGAAGTGTTTCTTAGCAATGATCCTACATCTTTTGTGGCTGACACCACTGGAAATAGAGTAGATGAGAACAGCTATTGTCTTTCCTTCCATCCCATCCAAAGTGAAAAGTCAACACATTTATGAGAGAACAGAGGATGACCACCTTCTATGTTTCAGTTCTCTTCAGTTAGCTGAAAGTCTGCTTAACTGCTGGGATCTCTCTAGACACACAGTCTTCTAAGAAGCTCCTCACATGCCCCAAGTTGTATAAGAATTCAAGGCCACTTTTCTGTTCTGGGGAAGCTTAGGAAGATGTAGTGATCATAAACAAAAACACAACAAAAACCCATCACTCTTAGAGACATCTTTGCCATTCACCATGGGCCTCTGTCTCCTCAACTTACCAGGAAGAGCTGTTGTGATCCTCCAATGAGACAATGTTGCGAAAGCACTTTGTAAAGTTAAAAGACCAGGTACCAATGTCAGGTATTATTCTTCCATGCTTACCACCTGAACTTGTGGTAGCCCTTGTGATGCCTGCCTGTCTCCATGCTTCCTGATTACCAATTCTGGCTTCGGCTGCAACCGCAAGTGATAATACCTAATTTTCTGATCATTATCTCCTTAATAAGTTTCCAACACTTCCATTTTCTGAGTCATTCTCTCTCTTTCTAAATACGTGTAAGAATCATTCTCCCAACACGGAAGTTGAAAACTGATTTCACCTGATAGCCCAGCTGTTTGGCTGATGCCGCCCTGTTACCACAAAGTGTAGCTCTATTTCCTTTTTCTATTTAAGCTACAGTCATTCTAAGTCACAGCCACCTACAAGCTAATCAATGTGACTTTATTTCCAAGCCTTGATGACTGTTTGAACCGACAGACATTCTACTTGCAACACCCCCCAGACACGTTCTACTTAGCATTTCTAAAGCGCTTGGTGTCACAAAGAAATTTATGATTTGTTTTATTAGTTCTTCTTTAGAACCTCCTTAAAAGTGTGGTCCATAAGACACTGGTGAAGAATTCAGGGTCCTGGGTGACACCATCAACATGACAAATCACCATTTCCATGGATAAGAGTTATATGATTAAGTCCTCCCGTAAATTCCTATGGGGTCGATTAATAATAAAGGGATTGTGAGAGGTTCATCAAACAATCGATGAAAGTGACTGGTACTGATGGCCTTTCAAAACTCCACCAAGTAAGCTAATGAGTTCCAGATGCATTTTCCTCCTGCTGGTACAAACATTTTTCTCCTTCTTATATGGGTATCTTAATTTTCTCAAAGGTGGAACAGGGAGTCTGAGGAGAAGAGAAATGACTTGCCCACAGTCATTGAGTGTATTGGCTGCAGAGCCAAGACCACAGTGCTTGGTACAAGGTAAGTGCTAGATAAATAAATACTTGATAAACAAATGACTGAATGAACCCAAATCTGGTATACGTTTTTCTCCTCTGACTGTGCTCTACAAGAAACTTTTTAGATTCCTACCATATTTTCTACCCTTCAGAAGTGAGGCTATTTTCCTCAAGCCTAACTAAGCTCTAGTCCTCACTGTCCAATATGACAGCCACAAGTCACTTGTGATTACTGAGTGCTTGAAATGTGGCAGGTCCAAATAGATGGGCTATAAATGAATCTCAAATTTTGAAGGATTAGTGTGAAAGAAGACTGTAAAATATCTCACTACTATTTTTTTTTATATTGTTCAACCAATAATGTTCAACCAATAATAGTTTGGATACACTGGGTTAAATAAAATATTATTAAAATCAATCACATTTGTTTCTTTTTTAATATGGCTACTGGAAAACTTTAAATTCCATGTATGGTTTTCCTTTGTGGCTTGCATTACAATTCTATTGAACAGCACTGCAATCTAGTCTATAGAAGCTTTAGAAAAAGAATTATATATTGGAGGGTTGGGGGAGATGAATAAAATAGGTGAGAGAGCTTAAGAGATACAACCTTCCAGTTATAAAATAAATAAGCCACAGGGATGTAACATACAGCACAGGTAATATAGTCAATAATATCGTAGTAACTTTGCATGGTAAGAGATGGTAACTACTAGATTTATCATGGCGATTATTTTGTAACGTATAAAAAATTTCAAATCACTATGTTGTGTGAAAAAAGAAAAAAAGCTTTAAAAATTAACAAAAAAGAATTATATATGAGTTGTTAACCTTTCAGTAAAAGCTCCTTTGTTCAGGCTATCTGAGAGCCTAGGAAATAAAGGTGAGAGTAATTAACTTTCTTCACGACAACAGCAACAAAATTCCTCCTTCTTTTCTCTACCTTAACCCTTTCCCTAAAGTTTCCATTGCAGTCTCTTTAACCACATACCTGAAAAGCTGGGAAATCCACTGAAGTATTGCTGGGTGGCTGGCCAGCCAACCCAGGAAGCCAGACATCTAATCTGGCTTCTGAAGAACTACCATTCCAATCCAACTGTCACAGGCACAGAAGTCACATTTGAATGGAGGAAGTATTTTGGGGGTATACTCTTGGTGAACAAATTTAATAACAATAATTGCCATAATAACTGACATTTTTATAGCACTTTGCAATTTATAGAATACTTTCACATGTATCACCTCATTTGATTCTCATAACAGTCCTATAGTATGGGCATTATTATGATCCCGTTTGATAGATACAGCCACAAAACTCAAAGCGATAGCTAGAAGGTGGTAGATGTCGTTGGAAACCCTGACCTCCGAATACAGGGCTTTAGCTTGTATCTCAGGGGGTCCAGAATCCAGGGTGTGAGCTCCCACTGGCCTGACCAAGGGCTCAGAGGCCCCAGTGTGCCTCTTCTGAGTGCCTCACTAGCATAGGTCAATAGCAGAGGAGGAAAGGAAAGATTTAAGAGGTAGGAGAGAAGAAAGAAATTCAGGTAAGGGAACACAGACGTAATATCTTGATGAGAAACTTCCCTAATGGCACACGATAATCATCACTGTAATGGTCTTTTATGTCGATGCACATGGAAAAGGAAGTGCTATCACGGCCAAATAAATCCTTACTGGCGGAAGTCCTACCAACTGCTGGGCAGAGGCTGGTATTACTATCTCCATCAGAGAAGTGAGGAAACTGAGGCTCAAAGGTGTTAAGTCCAATGTTCATTCCACCACCCTCAGTTGGTTTGTGCACCAATATACAAATCATATGTATTTTTATTATTGCCATTTATTTTTTGTCTTTACTCATTAATTATTCAATAATTATTTATATTCTAGTTTCTTTGGGTTTACCTTTTTTTATCCCTCTGGCTCTTAAAATAGGTTTAGGTTCTTTAAAAAAATGTTGGGGGGACTTCCCTAGTGGTCCAGTGGTTAAAAATCTGCCTTCCAATGCAGGGGATGCAGATTTGATCCCTGGTGGGGGAACTAAGATCCCACATGGCGCAGAGCAACTAAAACCGCGTGCTCTAGAGCTCTGGAGCCCAAGCACCACAGCTAGAGAGAAGCCCGCGCGCCGCAACGAAAAGATCCTGCGTGCCACAGTGAAGGTCCCATGTGCCCCACCTAGATGCGATGCAGCCAAAATAAATAAATAAATAAAATAAATATTAAAAAAAAATTTTTTTTTGTTTTCTAATGAGTGCACTTAAGGTTATGAATTTTCCTCCAGGTATCACTTTTGTTGCATCCATGTGTTTTGATTACTTCCATTGTGTGTGATAATATAAAAACCCATTTAATTAATGCTTTCATTAATACTTTCATATTATTCAGCCCTAAGTATTTTATAATTTTCATTGGCTTTCCTCTTTAACATGGATTATTTAGAAATATGATTCTTAACCTTCCAAAAATAGTATCTATTTTTTGAATAGGTAATATACACACATGGTACAAAATTAACGAGATATGAAAAGGTATGCAATGAAAAGTCTCTCAAAGGCTACATCTGTGTAATCCCATTATGATGAATAACAAAAAAGGCAAAACTATAGGAAGCTGCTGCATAGCACAAGGAGATCAGCTCCGTGCTTTGTGATGACCTAGAGGGGTGGGAAGGTGAGGGGGTAGGAGGGAGGCTCAAGAGGGAGGGGATAAATGTATACATAGAGCTGATTCACTTTGTTGTACAGAAGAAACTAACACAGCATTGTAAAGCAATTATAATCCAATAAAGATGTTAAAAAAAAACACACACACACACACAAAAAAAAAACTATAGGGAGAGAAAACAGATCAGTGGTTGTCAGGGGCTAAGAGTGGTGGGAGGGCTTGGCTATAAAGAGCCAGGAGAGGGACTTCCCTGGTGGCGCAGTGGTTAAGAATCTGCCTGCCAATGTAGGGAACACGGGTTCGAGCCCTGGTCCGGGAAGATCCCACATGCCGCGGAGCAACTAAGCCCGCGTGCCACAACTACTGAGCCTGAGCTCTAGAGCCCTCAAGCCACAACTACTGAAGCCCAAGCGCCTAGAGCCCATGCTCTGCAACAAGAGAAGCCACCGCAATGAGAAGCCTGCACACCGCAGCAAAGAGCAGCCCCTGTTCGCCGCAACTATAGAAAGCCAGAGTGCAGCAACGAAGACCCAACACAGCTAAAAATAAATAATAAATAAATAAATTTATTTAAAAAAAAAAAAAAGAGCCAGGAGAAAATCTGAGGGGTGAAGGAACTGTTCTATACCTGCATTGTGGTGGTGGTTATGTGGGTGTAGGCATTTGTCAAAACTTGGGGAAATGTTTACTAAGAAGGGTGTATGCACTGTATGTAAATTACACATTAATTTCTAAAAAATAAATAAATAAATAGTCTCCCTTCCCTCTCCAGAATTAAATGGTAGTTTTCCTATTCATCTAAAATTTGCGGCTACGGTTTTTCTCCTCATAGTAGAGCAACCTCTATTTTAGTTACAAGGGAACTTTTGAAACTATCTATTTTTTTAAAAAGCTGATTATCAAAACAATATTCTGAACTACAACATGTCCTTCACAATCTCCACATTCTACTGTGATTCACCGATAATGAATTATCTTGAACACATAGACCCCTATACCTGGGAGCTACTGTATGTGTTGGAATCTACCAGCACTTCCTGGAAATCTTAGGGCGCTCAGGCAAAGTTCTGTACCCACCTCTCTGCATCACTGTTTGAAATACAACTAGAGGGCTTCCCTGGTGGCGCAGTGGTTGAGAATCCGCCTGCCGATGCAGGAGACACGGGTTCGTGCCCTGGTCCAGGAAGATCCCACATGCCACGGAGCAACTAAGCCCGTGAGCCATGGCCGCTAGGCCTGCGCATCCGGAGCCTGTGCTCCGCAACGGGAGAGGCCACAACCGTGAGAGGCCCGCATACCGCAAAAAAAAAAAAAAAAAAAAAAAAAAAAAAAAGAAAAGAAATACAACTAGAAGGATCAAGGTGACATTGTGCTTAAGCCCTGGACATCATCAGCTCTGCTGTGACATGAGTTAAGTAATCATGGGAGAAGCTGACAAAAATGGCATGATTTTAATTATCCATAGCCAAATTAAAACAATCTCATTGCCATTAATGTTGCTGGGTTATGATAGCTGACAACGAGGATTAAACAGGGAGTGAGTGAGGTACATCATCAGCATCATCATAACTCCTCCTGTGTATAGCAGGCAGCTGCGGTAAAAGACAACACTGCTTCCGGAGGACTATTTGTTAATGTAGTCTTCACCTTAATCCAGAAAGTGTTTAAAGATGCTGAGCTCTTGCTTAGTCATTAAGTACACAAGTGTCGATGGAAAAATTCAGGCTCTCTAAGCCTTGGTTTCTTCCTTGATAAAGGAGAGAAAATTCCACCCATTTCACATGTTACTAGAGAGACTGAGGGGGATCATGGATAGAGTCCCAGCACCAGAGAAGATTCCTTCCATAATCAGTGTATTTGTCAAGTGAGGGCCTCTGATTCTCCTACTGTAATGATGAGGGTAGCCTCCCATCCTAGTCCCTTGAGGGTCAGGAGGTCCAAAAAGACTCTCAACAAGTATCATATAAACACTGAATAAAATAATGGATGGATAAGGGCTTTGGACCATACAAAACACTGTAATGGCATCAATACCTCCCTTACACATACACACACACCCCTTTCTACCTGGATAATTCAAACCTGTACTTCAAAAGTCAGCTCAACCGCCAGCTCCTCCAGGAAGCCTTCCTGGAATGGCTGGTTTGAGCTTTAATAGCCCTCCTCTGGGCTTCCAGAGCCTCTCACACTACACTGTTATTGCATGTTTCTTGTCTGTCACTTCCTCTGATCCAAAGGGTAATGGTCCAAGTCTGCATCCTTCCTGTTTGCATCTCAGGGGAGGTATGGAGCCTGGCAGAGTGGGTATGCGTACATGTTTGTTGACAGATTCTTACTGATGAAATTTAAGGTGCTGCTTTCACAAAGTCTCCCCCCATCTCTTGACCAGACATAATCTTGCTTTACTCTGAACAACTCGGTATTTTCTGTCTTCTTCTCTTGTGGGATTGTAGCAAGTCCCTTCACCCTCTGAGACTGATGAAGGCAACAATACTCACGCTGATGCTGCGGGAGCAGAGAGCTGGGAAGGTGCTCTGAAGGGATTGAGGGAGAGGAGCAACCGGGGGAAAGGCTTGAATTATTTTTAAAAAAATTTTTACTTTATTGAAGTATAGTGGATTTACAATGCTGTGTTAATTTCTGCTGTATAGCAAAGTGATTCAGTTATATACATATATACATTCTTTTTATATTCTTTTCTATTATTGTTTATCACAGGATATTGAATATAGTTCCCTGTGCTATACAGCAGGACCTTATTGTTTATCCATCCCATATATAAGAGTTTGCATCTGCTAACCCCAAACTCGCAATGCAACCCTCCCTCTCCCTCCCTCTTAGCAACCACAAGTCTGTTCTCTATGTTTGTGAGTCTGTTTCTGTTTTCTGTTTGTTTGTTTTTGGTTTTTTGGGGTACGCGGGCCTCTCACTGTTGTGACCTCTCCTCTTGTGGAGCACAGGCTCCGGACGCACAGGCTCAGCGGCCATGGCTCACAGGCCCAGCCGCTCTGCGTCATGTGGGATCTTCCCGGACCAGGGCACGAACCCATGTCCCCTGCATCAGCAGGCGGACTCTCAACCACTGCACCACTAGGGAAGCCCCTGTTTCTGATTTGTAGATAGGTTCATTTGTGTCATATTTTAGATTCCACATATAAGTGGTATTATATGGTATTTGTCTTTCTGGCTTCACTTAGTATGATAATCTCTAGTTGCATCCATGTTGCTGCAAAAGGCATTATTTCATTCTTTTTATGGCTGAGTAGTATTCCATCGTATATATGTACCACATTTTCTTTATCCATTCATCTATTGATGGACATTTAGGTTGTTTCCATGTCTTGGCTATTGTGAACAGTGCTGCTATGAACATAGGGGTGCACGTCTCTTTTTTGTTTTTTTTTCGTTTTTTTAAAAAACATCTTTATTAGAGTATAATTGCTTTACAATGGTGTGTTAGTTTCTGCTTTATAACAAAGTGAATCAGTTATACATATACATATGTTGCCATATCTCCTCCCTCTTGCACCTCCCTCCCTCCCACCCTCCCTATCCCACCCCTCTAGGTGGTCAAAAAGCACTGATCTGATCTCCCTGTGCCATGCGGCTGCTTCCCACTAGCTATCTATTTTTACGTTTGGTAGTGTATATATGTCCGTGCCACTCTCTCACTTTGTCCCAGCTTACCCTTCTCCCTCCCCGTATCCTCAAGTCCATTCTCTAGTAGGTCTACATCTTTATTCCTGTCTTGCCCCCAGGCTCCTCTATCTTTTTTTTTCTTTCTTTCTTTTTTTAGATTCCATATACATGTGTTAGCATACGGTATTTGTTTTTCTATTTCTGACTTACTTCACTCTGTATGACAGTCTCTAGGTCCATCCACCTCACTACAAATAACTGTTTCATTCCTTTTTATGGCTGAGTAATATTCCATTGTATATATGTGCCACATCTTCTTTATCCATTCATCTGTCGATGGACACTTAGGTTGCTTCCATGTCCTGGCTATTGTAAATACAGCTGCAATGAACATTTTGGTGCATGACTCTTTTTGAATTATGGCTTTGTCCAGATATATGCCCAGGAGTGGGATTGCTGGATCATATGGCAACTCTATTTTTAGTTTTTTGAGGAACCTCCATACTGTTCTCCATTGTGGCTGCACCAATTTACATTCCCACCAATAGTGTAGGAGGGTTCCCTTTTCTCCACACCCTTTCCAGCATTTATTTGTAGACTTTTAAATAATGGCCATTCTGACCACTATAAGGTGGTCTCATTGTAGTTTCGATTTGCATTTCTCTAATAATTAGAGATGTTGAGCATCTTTTCATGAGCGTGTTGGCCATCTGAATGCCTTCTTCTTTGGAGAAATGTCTATTTAGGTCTTCTCATTTTTCGATTAGGTTGTTTGTTTTTTGTTTTGGAGTTGTATGAGCAGTTTGTATATTTTGGAAATTAAGCCCTTGTTGGTTGTATCATTTGCAAATATTTTCTCCCAGTCTGTATGTTGTCGTTTCCTTTTGTTTATGTTTTCATTTGCTGTACAAAAGCTTGTAAGCTTTATTAGGTTTCATTTGTTTAGTTTTGCTTTTATTTCTATTGCCTTGGGAGAATGATCTAAGAAGACATTGGTAAAAATTATGTCAGAGAATGTTTTGCCTATATTCTCTTCTAGGAGTTTTACAGTGTCATGCCATATATTTAAGTCTTCAAGGGCTTGAACTCTTGCTTCATTTTCCCTATGTACTCTTTTTCTGTGGCACCAGGAACACATTTTAGAGCTGAGTCAGGATTAACTCTCAGCCATACATTCATTTCCCTCCCTGATCTTGAATGCCTGACTCTTCACAGGGCTAATTTCTCTTCTGTGGAGGCCCCTGACCTTCCCGCTGGCTTCCTGTGGGTGACACATACCTTGGTGATTTCCCAGCATCCTCTAGAACAGCAGCTCTCAATCCTCATTACACACTGATTCCTAGAGAGTGTTCAAAGATTCCTCTCTGCAACTCCACCCACAAATTCTGGCTTGATCAATGTGCCATGGGTCTGTGCATGCCCCAACTTACATGGGTCACAACTGGGATCCCATTAGAGGAGGATAACGTATCATTTAGAAAGTCAAAATAAATGGTCTCCAGAATGCCTCTAGCCTATAACCCTACATGTTTAAGCACATTCCTTGCTCCCCAGACATGTCAAATCTTAGAAGGCGATACTGAGATGGCTGTTAGAGGTCAACTGGCCCAGCCCATTAATTCCTAGATGGGGAAACTGTGGCCCAGAGAAGGTAAGGGATGTGGCAGGACCAGAACTTGAATTCAGGTCTCCCAACCCTGGTTAGTGATATTTTCATGACACAGGCTGACTTTTGGGATAGCAACTAGCTCTCTGCACCAGAGGATTGGGTGGGAGAGGTTCTTAATATTTCTTTCAAAGGAACTGTGTGCTTTGGCCAAAGCTGTTCATGGCTGTTGTCCAGACAACCTTTTTTATTCTTAATTTATTTTTTTATACAGCAGGTCCTTATTAGTCATCAATTTTATACACATCACTGTATACATGTCAATCCCAATCGCCCAATTCATCACCCCCCCACTCCCACCACCCCCGCCGCTTTCCCCTCTTGCTGTCCATGTTTGTTCTCTACACCTGTGTCTCAATTTCTGCCCTGCAAACCAGTTCATCTGTACCATTTTTCTAGGTTCCACATATATGCATTAACATATGATATTTGTTTTTCTCTGACTTACTTCACTCTGTATGACACTCTCTAGATCCATCCACGTCTCTACAAATGAATCAGTTTTGTTCCTTTTCATGGCTGAGTAATATTCCATTGTATATATTTACTACATCTTCTTTATCCATTCGTCTGTCGATGGGCATTTAGGTTGCTTCCATGACCTGGCTATTGTAAATAGTGCTACAATGAACATTAGGGTGCATGTGTCTTTTGAAATTATGGTTTTCTCTGGGTATATGCTCAGTAGTGGGAATGCTGGATCACATGGTAATTCTATTTTTAGTTTTTTAAGGAACCTCCATACTGTTCTCCATAGTGGCTGTATCAATTTACATTCCCACCAACAGTGCAAGAGGGTTCCCTTTTCGCCACACCCTCTCCAGCATTTGTTGTTTGTAGATTTTCTGATGATGACCATTCCAACTGGTGTGAGATGATACCTCATTGTAGTTTTGATTTGCATATCTCTAATAATTAGTGATGTTGAGCAGTTTTTCACTTGCCTCTTGGCCATCTGTATGTCTTCTTTGGAGAAATGTCTATTTAGATTTTCTGCCCATTTTTGGATTGAGCTGTTTCTTTTTTTTTTTAATATTGAGCTGCATGAGCTGTTTATATATTTTGGAGATTAATCCTTTGTCCGCTGATTCGTTTGCAAATATTTTCTCCAATTCTGAGGGTTGTCTTTTTGTCTTGTTTAGGGTTTCCTTTGCTATGCAAAAGCATTGAAGTTTCATTAGGTTGCATTTGTTTATTTTTGTTTTTATTTCCATTACTCTAGGAGGTGGATCAAAAAAGATCTTGCTGTGATTTATGTCAAAGAGTGTTCTGCCTATGTTTTCCTCTAAGGGTTTTATAGTGTCCATCTTACATTTAGGTCTTGAATAGATTTTGAGTTTATTTTTGTGTGTGGTGTTAGGGAGTGTTCTAATTTCATTCTTTTACATGTAGCTGTCCAGTTTTCCCAGCACCACTTATTGAAGAGACTGTCTTTTCTCCATTGTATATCCTTGCCTCCTTTGTCATAGATTAGTTTACCATAGGTGCGTGAGTTTACCTCTGGGCTTTCTATCTTGTTCTATTGATCTATGTTTCTGTTTTTGTGCCAGTACCATATTGTCTTGATTACTGTAGCTTTGTAGTATAGTCTGAAGTAAGGGAGTCTGATTCCTCCAGCTCTGTTTTTTTTTTTTTCCCTCAAGACTGCTTTGGCTATTCGGGGTCTTTTGTGTTTCCATACAAATTTTAAGATTTTTTTGTTCCAGTTCTGTAAAAAACGCCACTGGTAATTTGATAGGGGTTGCATTGAATCTGTAGATTGCTTTGGGTAGTATAGTCATTTTCACAATATTGATTCTTCCAATCCAAGAACATGGTATATCTCTCCATCTGTTTTTATCATATTTAATTTCTTTCATCAGTGTCTTATAGCTTCCTGTATACAGGTCCTTTGCCTCCCTAGGTAGGTTTACTCCTAGGTATTTTATTCTTTTTGTTGCAATCGTAAATGGGAGTGTTTCATTAATTTCTCTTTCAGATTTTTCATCATTAGTATACAGGAATGCAAGAGATTTCTGTGCATTAATTTTGTATCCTGCAACTTTACCAAATTCATTGATTAGCTCCAGTAGTTTTCTGGTGGCATCTTTAGGATTCTCCATGTATAGTGTCATGTCATCCGCAAACAGTGACAGTTTTACTTCTTCTTTTCCAATTTGTATTCCTTTTATTTCTTTTTCTTCTCTGATTGCTGTGGCTAGGACTTCCAAAACTATGTTGAATAATAGCAGTGAGAGTGGACATCCTTGTCTTGTTCCTGATCTTACAGGAAATGCTTTCAGTTTTTCACCATTGAGAATGTTGTTTGCTGTGGGTTTGTCGTATATGCCCTTTATTACGTTGAGGTAGTTTCCCTCAATGGCCACTTTCTGGAGAATTTTTATCATAAATGGGTGTTGAATTTTGTCAAAAACTTTTTCTGCATCTATTGAGATGATCATATGGTTTTTATTCTTCAATTTGTTAATATGGTTTATCACATTAATTGATTTACATATATTAAAGAATCCTTGCATCCCTGGGATAAATCTCACTTGATTATGGTGTATGATCCTTTTAATGTGCTGTTGGATTCTGTTTGCTAGTATTTTGTTTAGGATTTTTGCATCTATGTTCATCAGTGATATTGGTCTGTAATTTTCTTTTTTTGTAGTATCTTTGTCTGCTTTTGGTATCAGGGTGATGGTGGCCTCATAGAATGACTTTGGGAGTGTTCCTTCCTCCACAATTTTTTGGAAGAGTTTGAGAAGGATGGGTGCTAGCTCTTCTCGAAATATTTTATAGAATTCACCTGTGAAGCCATCTGGTCCTGGACTTTTGTTTGTTGGAAGGTTTTTAATCACTGTTTCAATTTCATTACTTGTGATTGGTCTGTTCATATTTTGTTTCTTCCTGGTTCAGTCATGGAAGGTTATACCTTTCTAAGAATTTGTCCATTTCTTCCAGGTTCTCTATTTTATTGGCATAGAGTTGCTTGTAGTAGTCTCTTAGGATGCATTGTATTTCTGCGGTGTCTGTTCTAATTTCTCCTTTTTCTTTAACTTTTTTAAAAAACATCTTTATTGGAGTATAATTGCTTTACAATGGTGTGTTAGTTTCTGCTTTATAACAAAGTGAATCAGTTATACATATACTATGTTCCAATATTTCTTCCCTCTTGCATCTCCCTCCCTCCCACCCTGTCTATCCACCCCTCTAGGTGGTCACAAAGCCCCGAGCTGATCTCCCTTTGCTATGCAACTGCTTCCGACTAGCTATTTTATGTTTGGTAGTGTATATATGTCCATGCCACTCTCTCACTTTCCTTTTTCATTTCTAATTTTATTGACTTGAGTCTTCTCCCTCTTTTTCTTGATGAGTCAGGCTAACTGTTTATCAATTTTGTTTATCTTCTCAAAGAACCAGCTTTTCATTTTATTGATCTTTTCTATTGTTTTCTTTGTTTCTATTTCATTTATTTCTGCTCTGATCTTTATGATTGCTTTCCTTCTGTGAACTTTGGGTTTTGTTTGTTCTCTCTCTAGTTCCTTGAGGTGTAAGGTTAGATTGTTTATTTGAGGTTATTCTTGTTTCTTGAGGTAGGCTTGTACAGCTATAAATTTCCCTCTTAGAACTGCTTTTGCTGCAACCCATAGGTTTTGGATCCTTGTGTTTTCATTGTCATTTGTCTCTAGGTATTTTTTGATTTCTTCAGTGATCTCTTGGTTATTTAGTAACGTATTGTTTAGCCTCCATGTGTTTGTGTTTTTTACATTTTTTTTCCCTGTAATTCATTTCTAATCTCATAGCGTTGTGGTCAGAAAAGATGCTTGATATTACTGTGGCTTGATTTTGACCGAAGATGTGATCTATCCTGGAGAACGTTCTGTGCGCACTTGAGAAGAAAGTGTAATCTGCTGTTTTTGGATGGAATGTCCTATGATTAGCAATTAAATCTATCTGGTCTATTGTGTCACGTAAAGCTTCTGTTTTCTTATTTATTTTCATTTCAGATGATCTGTCCATTGGTGTAAGTGAGTGGTTAAAGTCCCCCACTATTTTTGTGAAACTGTCAATTTCCTTTTTTATAGCTGTTAACAGTTGCCTTATGCATTGAGGTGCTCCTATGTTGGGTGCATATATATTTATAAGTGTTATATCTTCTTCTTGGATTGATCCCTTGATCATTATGTAGTGTCCTTCCCTGTCTCTTGTAACATTCTTTATTTTAAAGTCTATTTTATCTGATATGAGTATTGCTACTCCAGCTTTCTTTTGATTTCCATTTGCATGGAATATCTTCTTCAAACCCCTCACTTTCAGTCTGTATGTATCCCTAGGTCTGAAGTGGATCTCTTGTAGACAGCATATATATGGGTCTTGTTTTTGTATCCATTCAGCAAGCCTGTGTCTTTTGGTTGGAGCATTTAATCCATTCACGTTTAAGGTAATTATCGATATGTATGTTCCTATGACCATTTTCTTAACTGGTTTGGGTTTGCTTTTGTAGGTCCTTTTCTTCTCTTGTGTTTCCCACTTAGAGAAGTTCCTTTAGCATTTGTTGTAGAGCTGGTTTGGTGGTGCTGAAATCTCTTAGCTTTTGCTTGTCTGTAAAGCTTTTGATTTCTCCATCGAATCTGAATGAGATCCTTGGCAGGTGGAGTAATCTTGGTTGTAGGTTCTTCCCTTTCATCACTTTAAGTATATCATGCCACTCCCTCCTGGCTTGTAGAGTTTCTGCTGAGAAATCAACCGTTAACCTTATAGGAGTTCTCTTGTATGTTATTTGTCATTTTTCCCTTGCTGCTTTCAATAATTTTTCTTTAATTTTTGCCAATTTGATTACTATGTGTCTTAGCGTGTTTCTCCTTGGGTTTATCTTGTATGGGACTCTCTGTGCTTCCTGGCCTTGGGTGGCTATATCCTTTCCCATGTTAGGGAATTTTTGACTATAATCTCTTCAGATATTTTCTTGGGTCCTTTCTCTCTCTCTTCTCCTTCTGGGACCCCTATAATGCGAAAGTTGTTGTGTTTAATGTTGTCCCAGAGGTCTCTTAGGCTGTCCTCATTTCTTTTCTTTATTTTTTCTTTATTCTTTTCCCTGGCAGTGAATTCCACCATTCTGTTTTCTGGATCACTTATCCGTTCTTCTGCCTCAGTTATTCTATTGATTCCTTGTAGTGCAGTTTTCAATTCAGTTATTGTATTGTTCATCTCTGTTGTTCTTTAATTCTTCTAGATCTTAAACATTTCTTTCATCTTCTTGATCTTTGCCTCCATCCTTTTTCCGAGGTCCTGGATCATCTTCACTATCATTATCCTGAATTCTCTTTGTGGAAGATTGCCTATGTCCGTTTCATTTAGTTGTTTTTCTGGGGTTTTATATTGTTCATTCATCTGGTACATAGCCCTCTGCCTTTTCATCTTGTCTATCTTTCTGTGATGTGGTTTTTGTTCCACAGGCTGCAGGATTTAGTTCTTCTTGCTTCTGCTGTCTGTCCTTTGGTGGATGAAGCTATGTAAGGGGCTTGTGCAAGTTTCCTAATGGGAGGGACTGGTGGTGGGCAGAGCTCAGTAAAACTTTAATCTGCTTAACTGTTGATGGGTGGGGCTGGGTTCCCTCCCTGTTGGTTGTTTGGTCTGAGACAACCCAACACTGGAGCCCACCTGGGCTCTTTGGTGGGGCTAATGGCGGACTCTGGGAGGTCTCACGCCAAGGAATACTTCCGAGAACTTTTGCCAGTGTCCTTGTCTCCACAGTGAGCCACAGCCACCCCCCCACCCCGCCTCTGCAGAGACCCTCCAACACTAGCAGGTAGGTCTGGTTCAGTCTCCCCAGGGGTCACTGCCTCTTTTCCTGGGTCCTGATGCGCACACTATTTTGTGTGTGCCCTCCAAGAGTGGAGTCTCTGTTTCCCCCAGTCCTGTCAAAGTCCTGCAATCAAATCCCAGTAGCCTTCAAAGTCTGATTCTCTAGGAATTCCTCTTCCCATTGCCGGACCCCCAGGTTGGGAACCTGATGTTGGGCTCAGAACCTTCACTCCAGTGAGTGGAATTCTGTGGTATAAGTGTTCTCCCGTTTGTGAGTCACCCACCCAGCAGTTATGGGATTTGATTTTATTGTTATTGTGCCCCTCCTACCATCTCATTGTGGCTTCTCCTTTGTCTTTTGATGTGGGGTGTCTTTTTTGGTGAGTTCCAGTGTCTTCCTGTTGATCATTGTCCAGCAGCTAGTTGTGATTCTGGTGTTCTTGCAAGAGGGAGTGAGAGCACATCCTTCTACTCCACCATCTTGGTTCTTTCTCACAGTCCTAGATCACAGAGAGCGGTTTGCTTCGTTATGAGGCCTCTCTCCTTGGCTTTCAGACAGCCCGCCTTCTTGCTGAATCCTCACATGGCCTTTCCTCTGTGCATGTGCACTCCTGCTCCAGACAATCTTGAATAGGAAAATTCTGAAATGAATAGAATTAGGAAGTTGTCAAACAGCGATGGGTTTGAGTCCCAGCTGTACTATTTATGAGCTGATTGACTTTGGACAAGTTGCTTCTGTGAACTTCAGTTCTCTCCTGTGGGCAACTGAGTTGACAGTGGCAGTGTAACATCAGTGCTGCCCAAGACAAATCCTGAGAGTCACGCTGGATTTCTCTAACAGCACATCAATCACTGAGTCCTGCTGATTCCTACACTGATTTCTTTAACTCTTCCATTTCTTTCTTTCCCCCAATACTTTCCCGTTCAGGCTGCTGTTCCTGCTGCTCTGGATCATGGTCATAGGTGACCTCACTTCTAGTCAAGTCGTCTTCAGAACTGGGACATCTCATGCTGTCATCCCACCAATGAAAACTTCTTACCAATCTCAGGATAAGTCCAAACTTCTTACCAGGCTCCCCAGGGTCTGCTGTCTACCTACCTCTCCAGCCTTGTTTCTCATCTTCCCGACCCACCACCTCCATCCCCATATCCTGTGCCTGGTCACCCAGGTCATTTTAGTTCCTTCAGGAAGTCCTGCCTTCCCCAGGTCTGAGTTAGGACCCATCTAAGTGCTCCTACAGAACTCTGAGCTTCTTCTATTATAACCACGATGCACTGTAACTGCCTTTTACCTTACTATCCCCCACAGCAAGTGCCATAGGAGGGACCATCTTGATCTTGATCTTCATTGTATCTCCAGAGCCAAGGATTGTGCTGGGCAATATGGTAGGCACTTCATTTCTTTTGAAATGTGAATGGATCTGTAAAATGATATGATATTGATATAGCAGGATTGTCACACAGAGTAAATGACATAAGTCTACACAGTGTCTGATATGCAGCAGTGACCTTTAATCAGTTTTTCCCCATCCCTGTTTCCCTTGTCTGCCTTTTTGATCTGCTTTTAAAATGGTAAAAACTGGAAGGGAAACAACCCAACAGAGAAGGGGGAAAAAGACTTGAAGCAATCCTTCATAAAAGACGATATCTAAGTGGCAAATAAGCATTAAAAAAATGCTCAATTTTGGGCTTCCCTGGTGGCGCAGTGGTTGAGGGTCCGCCTGCCGATGCAGGGGACACGGGTTCGTGCCCCGGTCCGGGAAGATCCCACATGCCGCGGAGCGGCTGGGCCCGTGAGCCATGGCTGCTGAGCCTGCGCGTCCGGAGCCTGCGCTCCGCAACGGGAGAGGCCCGCGTACCACAAAAAAAAAAAAAAAAAAAAAAAAAAAAAAAAGTGCTCAATTTCATTAGCCATCAGGAAATACAAATTAAAACCACAATGTAATAATACCAACCTCACCTACCAGAATGGCTAAAATGAAAAGGACAGATAATAGCAAATGTTAACAAGGATGTGTAACAATTAAAACTCTCATGGGTGTGCTCGTGGGTGTGCAAAACGGAACTGCTTTGGAATAATGGTTGGGGGCATTGAGTAAAATGAACATATTCATACCCCATGACTCAGCAATTCCACTCCCAGATGTGTACCCAACAGAATTGTATTTGTATGTTCACCAAAGATATGCACTAGAATGTTCATAGCAAAGACTGGAAACAACCCAGATTTCCATCAACATCAGAATGATAAACAAATTGTTGTTTATTTACACAAAAAGAATACTACACAACAATTAAAATGAGCAACCTATGCACAACACCATGGGAGAATTTCACATGTCATGATAAGAAAAAAAGCAAGACACAAAAGCATACATGCTACGATTCCATTCATATGAAGTTCAAGGACCGACAGAACAAATTATGGTGTTAGAAGTCACAATAGTGGTTACCCTTGGGGAGATGGATTAATGACCAGAAGAGGACACAAATGGGGTTTTGGGGGATTCTGTTAATTTTTTTTCTTGATTTACGTGGTGGTTACAGAAATTGTTCACTCTGTGAAAATTATTTTATTCACATATTATATGACAATAAGTCTGGGAACCTAGATTTTGGGAAGGCTTCTATCATTCCTTAAATGAAAAGAGTGGCTTGCTGTGCTAAACTGTTGGTAGGAACCATGTGGTTTTGCTTTCCTTCTGGGAGTATGGAATTCTGGTGCATGCTAGGCAGAGGGTGCCTATGTGACCTATCTCTACTAAAAGCCCTGGGCGCCTGAGGTCAGGCAGGCTTCCCTGGTAGGCAAGATTACATACCTGCTATCACAATTCATTGTTGGAAGAATTAAATGTGTTCACTGGGAGAGGACTCTTGGGAGCTTGGGCCTGGTTTCCTCTGGGCTTCACCCCATGCACCTTTTCCCTTTGCTGATTTTGCTTTGTGTCCTTCCACTGTAATAAACCTTAGCTGTGAGTACAACTATATGCTGAGTCCTGTGAGTCCTGCTAAAGAATCAATGAACCTGTGGGTGTTCTGGGGGGACCCCAATGCAGAGTCAGAAGTGGGCTTCCCTAGAAGGACCCTGACTGTGAAATACAGTGAAAGGACTGTTTGGGAAAATGAAGGACGAAGGGGCAGGAGATGCTGAACACTTGGTGTCAGGATGGCTCTGGAGATAGGGCTGGCATAAAACAGCAGTTGGGCTGCTGCCTCTTGTGAGAGGGAAAAGTTACCCACAGAATTTGAAAATGAGGGCTCAACTCCAGAAGAACAGGCTTGCAGCTTCCCTGGCTACTTGCTGGCTAGTGAGAGGGGAAATCCAGCCTGAGAGATGCCTTTGCTTTTGTCCTCTCCTCCAGAGCCCAACTCTTCCAAAAGAGGAGCTTGCGTAGGCTACAGAGGTTGACATTTGTAACGTTCTTTCCTCTAAGGGGGAGGGCAAATTTGTTCCCAGGAGTAAAGTTTTAGACCAACTAGAGAAAAAATAAAGGAGGCAATGCAGCCAATTCTTCAGGCCCATATCCCCCTGGCATTCCAGCCAAGATTTCCTGGCAGCTGTAATGTTAACCATGTAAATGCTGAATTTACTGCGTGGGATTTGAGTTAATTTGAAAAATGAAAAAAAAGAGAGGGAAATTTTTTTTTTTTTTTTTTTTTGCGGTATGCGGGCCTCTCACTGCTGTGGCCTCTCCCATCGCGGAGCACAGGCTCCGGACGCGCAGGCCCAGCGGCCATGGCTCACGGGCTCAGTTGCTCCGCGGCATGTGGGATCCTCCCGGACCAGGGCACGAACCCGTGTCTCCTGCATCGGCAGGCGGATTCTCAACCACTGCGCCACCAGGGAAGCCCGGGAAATTTTTTAAATGACTTTTATTTTGTGGCTAGGGCATTTGGATGTATGGCAAAAATTGAAGAAGAGTGTTATCTTTGTAATTTCACAAATGCTAGAGGGATCATCCCAATCAGGGAAATTGCAAAAATATAAAAAGCACTAAACACAACTTCCTTGCTTTTTTGCCACTGATGAGTAAATTAGAATTTAAACTCTTTGGATATTAAGCAGAATAAGTCTCCATATTGATAATTTTCACTATGAGTTTTGCCTATTGGAGCCTCTGGTGTGCCAAAACTGGGTCCGTTTTTCCAATGCCCAGCACAAGCCAAACGCTGAGACACCGAGGTTTGCAGTGGAGAAAGGGTTTATTCACTAGGTGGCCAAGCAACGACAGGGGAGAACAAGTCTCAAATCCGAGGGGCTGGGATATTCATGGGATAAAGAAGCAGGGTGGTCTGAGGTGTGGGGACAGACGACTGGAGGCAAGAAAAGGTGAAGTAAGCTGTGTACTGTGCAGGCTATCTGGCTTGTGTGCTCCTTCATTGGACGTGTGTTCAGAAAATGGTGGCTAGCATGATATGAGGGTGGAGTTTTTGGCCTCTGATGTCAAAAGATCATCCACTGGACACTCGCACAGGCCCAGTTGAATGGTCAGTGGTCTCTACTGGTTTGAACTGCACAAGACTAGCTCCATGTTCCTGGAAAACAACTTAAGCAACCAATTCTATAGCGACCCACACATCAGAGGTGTTATCTATTGGGGTTGGTTAAAGGAGTTGTGATATATTGTCTAAGTTTCATGAAGCTTGGAGGAGATGCATTTGAGAGAACAACTAAGGGGAGCTTAATCAATGAAGGCAGGTTACAGGATATTATTTACTACGCAAGTTATAGTTTAAGGGATCTAACTGATGGTTGCCCTTGGTTTCACTGGGAAAAGGCAATTGATATGAAAAGAGAAGCACTCACCAGTAGAAAACACATTTTGGAGATTTAAAAAGCAGTCTTTAGTAGCTAATGCCCACCTGTAATCAAACAGATCTTGTAAACGCTGACCCCAACAGGCTGATGATTTTCTTGTCTGCTGTGCAAATCCTGAGTGTATCAACTTGGACTCTAAGAATAAGACAGAAAGTGCTTAGGAAAGACTTGCTTATTACTGGGCTTGGAATCCAGCCCTTTGGTCCACCAGTGTCAGACTTTTCTGCTGCCAAAGAAATGCTATTGGCCTTTTTGGAATCCTAAATTCACTGATTCTAAGGGCCTGAGCCTAACTCTGAGTTGAAATCTGATACTCTCTGCTCTGGGTCTTTGTAGCCTCAGCTGGAGCTGGGCTGAATGAAAACCTGGACCCGAGCTCTGGGAACCCTGGGACCCATGTAGATAAAGGGCCCTAAGCAATGAGAATGTCATGGATTCTGGCTGGACTGTCTGGGTTGCATACAAGGGTCCACAGGAAAGGGCTTAGGTTCAAGATGGGACCCTCTGAAAAGGAGCTCCTGATAGGCTCTGTGCTTCTGATACAGAGACTGATGGTATTCTGATGGCAGCTGCCAGATGAGGAGGGCACACCTCAGGGCCTGTAACCCCTCAGTCCCCTCCTGACAGATGGGGCTCTCAAGCCCCTCTCAGGGATGCTTCCCTGCTGTTCCCAGGTCAGCTCAGCTCAGCAGACACACCGATGGCCCAGCTCCCTTCCCCTCCCCTCTCTCCTGGGCCCACACCTTAGGAGGCAGTTTTGATAATCAAATGGACGGGTGCAGGCCTGCTCCAGAAATCAATGCTCACAGGATAAAAGATCAGGATGAAAAGGATGGGAAGTTATGTAAGCCCATTCTGAAAGGTGTTGAAGATTCTGAATTTCATCCCAACCAATTCTTGAACAGGTTTATCTTTCTGGTTCAGTTGTATAAAAATGTTTTTCTATAAGAATGCTTTTGATCCTCTTGCATACAACACTTCTGGTGAAGGGTTTGGATGACAGTAAGGGATGATTTTAACATGTAAGGTTATGATTGCTAAATGGGACACACTGAGTTTGAAACAACAGAGGAAAAACCAAACCCCAGCACCAGGGCAGCACTAATGCCCTGTTTTTCAAAACTGTCCCTGGAAGCTGCCCCTCTTCCTGAAAGAAAACTCCCTGGCACCTTTCCAAGCGGCTGGAAGTTTTTAACTCACACTGAGCCTTTATCACACCTGACAGCTCTGAGTATGGGACAGCAGGGGCAGCCCAGCTCCCCGCACTTCACATGGAGAACGCCTGCAGATGCTGTCCACTTGCGGGTGGATGAAATTGTCACAGACAAGCCCACCGTTCGTAACTGCCAGCCTTGGGCAGTCCCTCCGAATCCGAGGACTGAATTGAACTGGATGGAACTGGAGGCCTTTGGAGGGAGCCCCATGATGGGGACCCACACTGAGGGTCCTGTGAACCCGTACTGCCTGCCCAGTGGCTGTCCTGCATGGGGTGCCCCAATGATCATCAGCTCTTGGTTTCCAGGGTTCCATGTGCACCCTCTGGGGTACTCTTCTTGTGTGTTGCACTTTCTAGCACCACCTCAGTCCTTGGAAGCCTTCAGGTCAGCTTTCACTTTCTGTCCAGAGCTGTGCTGAACCTCACCTGATGTCCCGGACCAGTAAAAACTTGACAAGAAAGCCACCTGGATGGCTAAAACAGCCCTTTATGGTTACTGGACTTTAACTGGCAGAGTCCCAAACTTCTAAAGGGCATGACTGAGGTCAGTGTTGCAGGCTAGTCTCATCCTGCTGCGTGCGCTCCTAATAAGAATAATTTTGCTGCAAAGATGCCTTGGCCAAGAATGGAGGGGGTGGACAGTGCAGAAAAGAGCGAGTATAGCAGGCCTGAGACTGCGCTTCAGAAAGACCGGCCCTTGGCTAGCACTGGGCAACGTGGGTTTCAGGAGGGCTCTCTCCAGTCTTGAGATGATGAATGGCTCGCTGTGCTAAGTTGTTTGTACAAACCATGTGATTCATGCTAAATATCTGCTTTCCTTCTGGAAGCCTGGAGTTTGGGTGCCTGCCAGGCAGAGGCTACCTATGTGACTGACCCCCAATAACACCCCGGGCCCCTAGGCTCAAGTGAGCGCCCCTGATAGATGACATATCACATGTGTTGTCACAATTTGTTGCTGGAGGAATTAAGTACATCTACTGGGAGTCTATTAACACTCCAGAAAGCCTGAGCCTCGTGCCCTCTGGACTCTGCCTCATGTACCTCTTCCCTTCACTGATCTCACCTTGTGTCCTTTCACTGTAATAAATCACAGCTGTGAGTCACAGCCTAACACATCATGGAACCTGGGAGTGGTCTTAGGGATACCTACACACTATGGGAAAAGGACAAGAAGGATTAAGCGATTTGTAGGAAGGATGAAGAGAGCTCAATACGAGAAGATGGGAAAAGGGACAAAGACAGGAAACGAGGCAAGAATCAATACAGCAGCAGGACTGAACTTGTGGCCCCTGGGGCTGCCACCCACAATGTGAGCTCAAGGGCTCACAGGATTGTCCAGAGGACAGTCCTCAGATGACCCCAGCACAGCACAATTGCCAGAGGGAACAGAATGACCAACACCCTCAACTCAACTGGAAACATGAGCAGACGGGGTAATAATCCTTTTAGGATGTACAGATGTACAGGATTTGAGACTTTGTGTCCATTTTGTTGAGCTTCTGCAACCACTCTGTGAGGCAGACTAGAGAGGGATGATTACTGTGCCTAATTCACAGAGCATGTAAAGGCCGCCTGCTTCTAGAGTCACAATTAATTGTCCCAGCTGTTTGTAACTCTGATAAAACTCACCATGATCTACCACATGTGCTGGTTCACTGTGCACTTCTGTCTCTTCTACTAGACTTTGATTTCCTTCATGGGGTCTGCTCTGACTTTTTTTTCTTGTCTTTTTTTGGGATGGGGGGAGAGGATAATCTTTTCTCATGATAAATTCATTGTGAGAAAATAATGAAAATAAAACAAAATAAAAATCTCACATAATCCTTATTTTAGTCATTTCTGTGTCCCACCCAGATCCAAGAATAACCTGGCACAATTCACTGATCTGTTGTCGGCTGAAGGGCTGTCCGGAAGATGAAATGAGATTAGGCCTGGCACCTAACAGGCTCTCTATCAATGCTAGTTGAGTATCATTGTTATTTTTGTTTGCTGTTAATAAGTTGAAACAGGAGGAAGACGATCACATTTTTGGCTTGCAGAACCTAGTGAAACTGGTCTAGCAGGTCACTTGTGAAACCAACCACAAAAGGTCTGCCCCTAAGAGACCACACAAATAGAATGTTAAAGTCAGCAGCTTCCACCCCTGAGATGAGGCACCAAGTAGAATCAAGCATCTCATCCAGGTGTGAGGCTTCTTTTCAGCATCAGCTTCACTGACTACCTGTGACTCACTCAATGTGGAATGGCTGACTTTGTCTTTGCATCTCATGAATGAGTGTCTGGGCAAGGACAAAGGAAACTATTAGGGTGGGGAAGGGCAATTAAAAACTCCAATGAAGAAATTGAGGAATGACTGGAAACAAGCAATGTACAGAGTTAAGACATGCCGACTTGAAATCACGTCATGATGGTACCTTAGTTCTCTCTCTAAAAATGCAAAAACTGCAGTAGACAGAAAATAAGGGGGTAAAAAAAAGCTGTAACCATAATCAGAAAAGGCCAAGGTCAGCGATCAGGGAGGGAGCTCCAAGATCACCTACTGGTATTCCCTGAAGCACAGGAGTCTTCAGAGATGCTCCAGATACTACAAATCATTAAGTATCTCTTGCCAAGAATATGTCTTGCTGCTTGATGAATCTTTTCAAGCTTTTAATCTGTTTTTGTTCCAGTGATAAAGATCTAAAAATTAGTGTTATATGCCAGGCCTATCTTTTATAGATAGGAATCTAAAGCCCAGAGAGGGCAATTAGCTTGTTCAGAAAAACTCAAGGGCAGACCTGGGTCTTCAACCCATAAGTCTTGCTTCCCTAACCCACGTGAGGATAAATTGATAAAATTGATAGACGCACTAGTTCCAAATGATGTATGATACCAGACATGGGTCTCTACCTGCCCCAAACCTAAAGGAAGTCTTCGTGAGAGCCCTCCTCCTGTCATCAGAAGGTGAGCTTCAGAAGGGCTTCAAGATTTGGGGATCAGAGGGTTCTCACTTCCTGAAACATGACCTCCCCAGATTTCTCTTGCCTGCTGCCAACAGAACTAGCATCTTATCCCCTGCTTTTAATCCATGCCATGCTGGCTCAGTCTCTCTTTACCTTCTGCTCTCACCTTTCTGTACCTCTGGGCTCAGCCTGGCCCTTGCACTGTGCAGTGAGTGAGAGGTCCTGGATGTCTCCGCTCCCTCTTTCATTGACTCTCTCTGGGCCTGGATGGGGTTTACCTCCTTGCGGTGTCCCAGGGCAGCTAATCAATCCCAGTCAGAAGAGTCCTTGAGTTCTTACAGCTGGAAGAAAACTTTGAGACCATCTAATTCAATCCCCTAATTTTGCACATGAGGAAACGTAGACCAAGTCACACAGTAAAACTAGGATCCCAATTCAGGCTTCCTAATCCAACCCACATCCACCACCCTTCCAATAACCATACCACCCTTCTCCCTTTTAACTCCACTCAGTTGAAATCAACACATACTTATGGAATGTCTAATACATGCATATTAGGAAAGGGAGAGAGGAGGAAGGACGTATGAGAAAGGAGCAGAAATCACAAATTGATCCAAAAGAAGCTGTGAGGGGGACAAGGATGCATTTGTCATCCTTAAGAGGCTTATGATCAAGAGGAAAAGGCAATAGCACAGGGAGACGGTCTACAGGGGTGGGATAGGGAGGATGGGAGGGAGGCTCAAGAGGGAGGGGATATGGTGACATGTGTATGCATATGGCTGATTTGCTTTGTTGTGCAACAGAAACTAACACAGTATCGTGAAGTAATTATACTCCAGTAAAGATCTATTTTTTAAAAAAAAAGAAGAAGAAAAAGCAAGACAAGTACATAACCCACAGTAATATATAAGAGCTCTAAAAAGGTTTACCCTTGTTAGATAAGAATGAAGGAAGTTTAAGATGCTTTGATAAAAGCTTCGGTGAAGAGGCAATAATTCAAACAGGTTAAATCATTCACCACCCATTCAGCTCTCTTCTAGCTGGCCCTTAGAGGCTAGAAAGCCAGAGACCATCCCTGACTCCCTTGCAGTTGGGGTGACGAGGAGACTCCTTTCTGGCCAATGAGACAAAAGCAGGTTCCTTCTAGGACAGATTCTACCACTTCTGCCTCGTTCTTCCAGGAACTTGGGTTATGCTTAGAGTACAGCAGCTGTCACTAAGGCAGGGACAGTAGGGAAGATGGAAAGAGCCTGATTCTGGAAGGAATTCAGGATGAAGCTGCCACACCAGCCCTAGACTGCCTGCCCCTGGGCTTCCTGTTACATGAGATACATTGATCCCTATTGGTTCATCCCCTGCAGCAGAACTTCTCTTATATGCAGCTGAATCCAACCTGGCTGCTTCACAGGCCTTGGAAAAGTGATGGGATTTCAAACAAGCAGAGGTGGAGGGCAAGGAAGGTGTAAAAGCAAGCACTCCCGGATGGGGAACGTATGGGGTACATTCTCAGGAAGCAGGAACGAGTACAGAGGGAGATCAGAGGAGAAGTTGAGAGATGCAGTCTGGTGCCGGGGACAGAACCTGGGAGCCTGTGGACTTTGTTCAGACAGCAGAGAGGGATTGCTGAGAAGGGAGCAGCACTTTTCTTGGGGAGCTGATGTTAGTTCCTTGGCATCAAACACCAGGTGCCTCGGTGAGCAGGCTGAAGCAAGAGTGGGTGGCCTGTTTCCTTCTAATCTGCAGCACATGTATTACATTCCTGTTTGCTTAGTGTGTACATGGAACTTCAGGAACCGCAGTACCACAAACTCCTTCCCATCTGAAGGCGTTATTCTCATCACCTTCTTCCCACCAGCGCTTGCCTGGCTGGCAAAGCACAGCCAGAGCCCTCTGGCTCCTAAAGTGTGCCCTTCTCTGACTGCAGTCCGTGTCAGGCCGCAAGCATCCTCACCAAGGATGCTCAAAGAGGGAAGCAATGAGAAGACAGACATATGCAAAAATAAACCTGATCTGGGGTCACTGATGGGAAAATGGAAGTGGGAAAGATATCCAACCTATGATGGTCCTCAACAGGCTCAAGACCACCAGGCAGCAACACAGAATAAGTTCTTCCCAGGTTGGACTTGTCTATGTGTATGTGTTTCTCTGATTCAGACACTTGGGCACAGAGGCAGTGTGATACAGTGGAAAAGTACTTCTTCCAGTCTGCCTCCAAATAGATGTTTGGACTAAACATTTTTTTTTAATTTTTGAAAATTTTTAAATTTAAAAAATTATCATTTCCTTGACTTCAATCTCCCCATATACCTCCTTATACACTGAGAAGTCTGGATGGAAAATCAAAAACTTCACCCTTCAAGCTCCCAGGGCAGCTAGCAGAGGGCCCTGCTCTCTCCACATCCAATTAAACAGGCCCTGTTCTGAGTCCTCAGTTTCTTGATTGGCAAGAATCCTGTTTTCTCCACAGTCAGTGCACATAGCAGAAACTCAATAAATCTTTACTGAGTGGATAAATGAGCTGCACAGTAATTCTCTGATAAAGGTTTTAGGAGAGGTACAGACACTCTACAGGCCTGGGACAACAGATGGCAATTAAATGACACCAATCTGCACACCCAAGCCCCAGGCCAGTCGGCTCTAGGAGAGAATGAGGCTTAGTGCAGTTTTTCACCAACTACACTCCATAGAACCAGTCCCACTAGACGTTGATAACGTTCTGAGAAAAAGGTCCTCTGGTCAAAAGAAGTTAAGAAATGTGCTAACTTTACCTGGCATTCTACCCAACTCCCTGGGCATTAATTACCCTAGTAAAGGCCTGAGAAGTCCTATGGGAAAGATATTTGGTTAATCTTATGTAACCTAGGGACTTCCCTGGTGGTCCAGCAGCTAGGAATCTGCACTCCCACTGCAGGGGGCCCGGGGTTTGATCCCTGGTAGGGGAACTAAGATCCTGCAATCCACGTGGCACTGTCAAAAAAAACATAAAAATAAATAAATAAATAAACCGTGTGTAACCTAGAATTTCTCAGACTTATTTATTCATGCAACCTGTTTTTGGAGAATACCTATGAGCATGACCATGGCTGGAGAAATGCTGGTTTAGTGTGAATGGTTTCTACAGTGCAGTTTTCACTTACAAATCCTACTGAGCATGTGAAAAGCCCCCCAGGACAAAAAAATCATTGGTTGCTGCATAAACAAATGGACAGGACAAGGAAAGGAGGACAGATATAAGAACTCAGAATTATTACTACAATTATTGTCTCATCCTTCAGTGAACATCTACTCAACATCAGCAAATTATCTATTTGGTGTTAAATACAGGGGATATAAAGAGAAATAAGGTAGAGTCCCCTTTCTCCATAAGAGCACTGCCTAAAGGGAAGAGATAGTAAGTACAGAATAACGTGCAAGTACCTAGGAAGAAAGACCTGGGAGAATCACGGAAACTGGACCTTGAATAATAAAAATAATAATAACATTAATAACAATACCTTTATATAGTGTTCGCCACATTGCCAAGTACTATTTTAAGCACTTTACATATATTAACCCACTTAAACATCACAACAATCTTATCAGGTACCTTTAGTACCTGTATTCTACAAATGAGGTCAGTGAAGCCCAGAGAGGTTAAGCAACTTGCCCAAGATCACAAAGCTAGATGCCTAGACTGTTTGTGGAAACAATATGGTTTATGCTGAATACCATTTTCCCCCTGGAAGTCTGGAATTTTGGTAAATGTTAGGCAGAGGGTGTCTATGTGACCAGCTCCTGGTAACAACCTTGGGGACTAGTTCTCTAATGAGTTCCCCCTGTTGACAGCATTTGACATGTGTTGTTACTGTGTGTTGCTGAGGAGTTAAGCACATCCTGCGTGACTCCAGTGGGAGAGGACTCTTGAGAGCTTAGGCCTTGCTTCCTCTGGGGTTCACCCCATGCAGCTTTTCTCTTTGCTGATTCTGCTTGGTATCCTTTCCCTGAAATAAACCTCAGCCACAAGTACAACTATATTCTGAGTCGCGTGAGTCCTCCTAGCAAATTACCAAACCTAGGGGTGGTCGCAGGGACCCTTGACATGTCTCCCCTCAGATGGATGTGGGCTGGGAAGTATACTCAGCATCTAAACCTGCATGGCCTCCCTGTGCTCCTGGCCATCCTCCCATCTCTCTGCCTCAGTTCCAAAGGAAGATAGAACATCAGATGTTTATTTAAAATAAGCCTAGAGCTTCTCAGAAAAATGTGGGATGCAGGTCAGGTGTGTTCCTCCAGCCCCACCTGTCCCATGACTGCATCCGGAGCACCAGCCAGGTAACGCCCACACCCAGCTGCTTGTCTCCAGGAGTCTTAGCAACATACGTGGGCCAACCACATGCTTTCTGGGTGCCTATTCACTCCAGCAGCCTGTGACTCTGTGATTGCTCCATACTGGAATGGTCTGGGATTCTCCTGAGACAATTCCCCAAAGAGGAAACAAAGGCTGATGGTTACAAAGCTTGTAAAAGGAGATGCAGGGCGAATCTTCCATACCCTGCCAGAATCCAAAGTAGCCCCAATTAACATGTGGTGAGTGAAGGGTGATGCACCCCGGACCTCTGATCTTTATTGTCCCCAAGTTCAGGAATCTGCACCAGCCAGGCCCTGGCTCCAGGGGTCTAAGTCATAAAGGTGTGTCTGAGGGAGGAGCTGTCAGACCAAACACTGGTTCCTCACATTGGCTCTGCTCTGCAAACTGCCAAGGTCCCCAAGTACTAAGCCAGGGTTCTCTGAGAAATGGGGGTGGTGAGCTGGGGGTGGAGAGCTGGGTGGGGGAGCGTTGATGGCCTTTTTGTGCTACAAGTCATAGTTTTTGTTGCTGCCACACCTTATAAGATATGAGCTGGGGGAAAAAATATGAGGCCTGGCAAGCCCTTCACTGTCAATTCCCCATCATCCAGGGGACTGCCTTTCTCCCTAAAGCTCTAACATTGGCATTATAGACTTTTTCTTTTCATTCTTTCCAGACATACTCCTCCCAGGAAAACAGAACATCAACAATATTGAAAGTAACAACCTATTCAACTACAGATGGGAGAGTTTATGGGGTTGCAAAGGGTACAGAGTGCTGCTCACACAATTCCATACCTGTATGTGGAGGTAGGTACCTGATTTTCCTATACAACCGTGAAGACCATCTGAGTCTTTGTAAGATGTAGTCTTTTTATTTATTTATTTATTTATTTTTTAGAGAATCCTTAAGTCTTCATTCTTTGAAGACTATGCTAGCCTTGCCTAATCTGGGTTTTCCTTTTGGCAGTTTACTAAGGAATCTCTATTTTCTTCTTAGTTTTACCCAAATTCTATTTCCCCCCAAACTAGACTATTCCTTTTGTGGTCCATTACCTTGCAGAAACAACCAGAGTTCTGAGTTAAGATCCAAAAGGGCTTGGCTTCAAATGCCACCAGTGGACTTTGGACAGGTTCCATAATCTCGCTGGGCCTCATTTTTCTCACCTGTAAAATAGAAGCAAATATAATAATCCATGTGACAGGTTTAGCTATGCGCCCTCTGCATAGCAAACCTGGAATAAAAGGTGGCTGTTGCCACAGCGAAGACTTTCTCCAAGTCTCCTTAAACTCAGGTTTTAGAGGGCCCCCCATGCAGATAAAAGTATTGACCTTTTTTCCATTTTTCCCTCATCTTTTATTAACTCCCTATTTGTTTTCTCTCTTCTTTTCCCTTACGGATTATTCTCTGACATCTGAGTTCCGTGGGCCCTCTGACACCCGGTTCAGCAATCTTTTTCTCAAATCCACTCTTGGTGCTTCCTCCTCACGAGTCTCTTAGTCAATTAGCAGGTGTTTATAGAGCACTTTCCAGACTACAGGCAGCATTTTCACAGCAGATAGGACACATTAAATTTTTCTTCAGTTGAGACACTAAGAATTAATAATTAATTAGAGCTACTAGAAAAAAGTTTTTTTTCCTGATTTAGCTCTGAGTTTTGTATTACCTGTAACAAAGATTTTATGGTTGATTGAGATAGCTAAATAACTACTTTTCTTCTTTCATGAGCCACATGCATTCTAGATGCTTCTTTCCTCCTGAGGGTCTAATAAAGTCCCACCCTTTCTGCTGGAATAACAATGGCCGTACAGCACATTGTCCAGTTGTGTAGGTTTCTGGGATCTGTGGTGGGGGGTGGGAGTGGGGGTGGGGTGTGGGGTGGGGGGTCGGGGGAGTAAGTATGAAATCCCATCATTTATCCAGCCAGAGTAGCTCCAAGGAGAGGCAGAAGAGGGCATTTAAATATCAGATTCAAGACACAGTATAGGTTTAGACATCAGGGAAATGCCAATCAAAACCATGAGATACCATCACACCTACCATTGTAGGATGGCTATAATCTAAAAGACAGATAATAACAAGTGTTGGCAAGGGTGGAGAATTTGGAACCCTCAAACACTGCTGGTGGGAACATAAAATGGTGGAGTTGCTGTGGAAAACAGTTTCTTAAAAGGTTAAACATAGATTTATCATATATATGATCCAGCAATTTCACTCCTAGGTATATATCCAAGAGAAATGAAAACATATGTCCACACAAAAATTGTATGAATAGTCATAGCACCATTATTCAGAATAGCCAAAAACCAGAAATAACCAAGATGTCCATGAACTCATGAATGGATAAATAAGATGTGGTATGTCCATTAGTGGGATGTTATTTGGCAATAAAGAGGAATGAAATACTGGTGGATGCTAAAACATGGATAAACCTTGAAGACGATACGCTACGTGAAAGAAGCCAGTCATCAAAGATCACATATTGTATAACTCCTTTTATATGAAATGTGCAGAACAGGCAAATCTATAGCGCCAGAAGGTAGATTAGTAGTTGCCTAGGGATGAGGAAGGTTGGAGGGAAATGGGAGTGACTGCTCATAGTACAGGATTTCCTTATAGCGTGATGAAAATGTTCTAAAATTGATTGTGGTGATGGTTGCTCAACTTGGTGAAATGCTGAACAAACACTGAACTGTACACTTTAACTGGGTATACTGTATGGTATGTCAATTACATCCCAATAAAATGGTTATACTATAGATAGATAAATAAATAAGCAGGACCGAATCTTATCTTGATAAAAAAGACTAAAGACTGAAGGTCAAAACGTAGTCTGAGTAACTATAATTCCTTAGGCGAACCTAATCATCAGTGCAAAACGGGTGCTACGTGCTACGTGCTGTAAGGAAGGCACTCTGAGAAAACCAAACCTTCAAAACCAGATAAAAGTGGATCATCTAAAAAGATACTTTAATGTCACCTTCCCTTGGCTACTTTAAATTATATCCAGATTGCTCAGGATAGTAATTATGAGGTAAAAGCTAAACCTATATGCAATTCTACATGGCAAACAAACCAAGTAAAGATGTTATTGGCCATTGCGTATTCCACGCCATCGAACAACTCCCAGGTTACTCTAGGCCCTGCCTGGGAGTTGTTTGTCATGTCTGATTTAGCGCTCTGCCTGTTACATGGCAGCCAAATCAGCTTTGCCATCTGCTTCAGAGTCTCAGCTCACCTCTTACCATGAGTAGCAAAAGTAAAAGATGTTGTTCCTATATCCAGTAATAACCCAAAGTATAGTAATTATATAAGATATAAAAATATTTTTTATTTATTAATTATTATTTTTAGCATCTTTATTTGAGTATAATTGTTTTACAATAGTGTGTTAGTTTCTCCTTTACAACAAAGTGAATCAGTTATACATATACATATGTTCCCATATCTCTTCCTTCTTGCATCACCCTCCCTCCCACCCTCCCTAAAATATAATAAATAAGGCCCTACTGACAATGGCAACGAGGAACACAAAATGTGTGATATCAATATACAGGAACTATAAAATTCTACTGAAGAACAAAAAAGATATGAATAAAAGGAACAATATTCCATGTACCAGGATGGGAAGGCTTGGTATTGAAAAGAAATCAATCCCCTTCAAATTATTCCATAGGTTCAATAAAATTCCAGTGAAATTTGTAGTGGAAGCAAGCGTGTGTGAGAATGTGTATGTGTATGCATTAGTGGGCATGTGTATAGTGCGTTTAAACAAGTACTTTTGCAGGGGGTGGGGCACAATTTGGACAACTTGATTCTCAGGTTTCTTGGATGAGACTATAGCCAAGAGTTTTTTAAAAATAGGAACAATGAGGGTGGAATAAAGCAACATCTATAGAATTAGAGGAACAGAAGAGAGTTCAGAAATAGACCCTTATATTTATAAGAAATTTGTAAATGATGTTGGGACAGCTGGCCAGTTTGAGAGGCCACGGCTGGCCTGCTGCTTGTGCGGCTCTAGGCTGGAAAGCTTCTCCACTGCAGGGAAAGCCCTCATGTCAAACTGAAAAGTCCTAGGTCTGTGACACAGCTTATGTGAGAACAAGAATCCAGACATCAGGACATCTAGACTTGGAGTCTAAATTGGCAGGTACAGAGTAGTTACACTGCTGTGTAGGGTAGGGTTGGGAGCTACTGTATTAATAACATGACTTCCCACTATATTGGGAATAAAAACTCGAGCAGAGGAGATACAAAAGGTTCCCCTAATCCTAACCTCTTCCACCCTATGTGAGCCTCAGAGAGAGAAGGTGGGTCGTGAGGAACTGTGAAAACTTTCCATCAAGGTACCCTTCACCCAAGTTAAGTAATCGCTTGCCCTCACTGACTCCATGTCTGAATGTCTAATTTCCGCTGACCCAGAAACTAATGGGGGCCTTGGCCTCTTACAAGTCTCCATTTGGAAAAGTGCAAAATCGATCTCTCCCTTAATCTGTTCACCAAAATTAATTCCAAATAAATTAACCTTCTGATGCGACAATTCAACTTCTAGGAATCTCAACTATTGCAGTGCTCATAAAAAGTATATCAAGACATATGTAAAAGAATATTCATTACAGCAATGCTTGTACTGGCCAAAAGAGTAGAAAATAGTAGTCATGATAATAGGTAATAGATATTGAGGACTCACTGTGAGTCTGGCTTTTCTTGAAGTCTTTACACTGAGGCCCTCATCTGACACGCACTGCACACCACCAGAGAAGTGGTATTATCAGTTCCATTTTACAGACAGGGAACTGGTGGCACCAAAATGTGGTCACATAGCTGGTTTGACTTAGATATCTGGCTCCAAAGCTCACTCTCTTAAGCAGTACTCTTCACTGCCTTAACGCAAACGTTCATGACTCATTCACTCATTCGTTCATTGGAAAATCTTTATTGAGCACTGCCGTGCTAAGCACTGGAGACAGGGAACAAGAGTAAATATGGTCCCTACCCTCATTGAGCTTTCAGTCTAGTGGGGGGACAAAGACATACAAAAGCATGCCTAACTATAAACTATGAGTGCAAGAAAGACGGATATACAGTGTTTTGCTAGGAGGCCATGTAATAGGTCACATGATGAACCCAGGGTGCAGGGAAGGCTTCCCTGAGGAAATCACATCAGAGCTGAGATCTGATGGGGGAGTAGGTTGGGGCAGGTAGGGATGTGTGTGTGTGTGTGTGTGTGTGTGTGTGTGTGTGTGTGTGTGTGTGTGCAGAGAACAACCTGTGTAATGATCCTGTGGCAGAGGGAGTGCGGTGTAAACACTTATACCAGTAACTATAAGCGCTATTTTAGGGCCCTGGCTTCTGAGAAACTTACACATGTCATCCTGTTTGCAACCTCCCAGCCATGGAATGCTGGCGCTTGGTAGGGTGGAGGGTGATGGCAGTTCTGTCTGGGTCTGGAGTGTATGCCTCTAGGGCTTGGGAGGGAAGGAGGTGCAGATAATTCCAGTTGCTGGACTGGAGCTTAGTATGCTTCACATGCAAGCAGCACCTTTGGTGATACACATCTACAGGAGAGAATGAGTCTAATCTGGTCTAGAGGGAGGCCACTCCTTCTCCAGAAAGGAGAGACAAATTCAGATGGATACAAAGGACCAGAGACAAACTCATTTTCAAAGGCACTATGCGGAGGGCACAGCTGGGAGGTCCTGGCTGCTTCCTGGAGTCAGATACAGTGTGCATCTGCTCTCCACTGAAAAGCAAGTTTCCACAAGCACATAGCAGGGGTAAAGCACAGGCTTGCATGCTGAGGGCAATAGAACAAAATACTGTACTTACATACCTCATAGGGCCTCAAATCATTTTTGAAATAAGCAGCAGTATAAATAAATATAACAGAAAAAGCAAGGCATATACACATAAAAAGATCAAATTCTACATAAAATATATTATGAATATAACCATATAAAACAAGCCAACCAAAATACTATAAACAGTAAAAGGACTGGGAAGAAATATTCTTTAAAAAGAGTGTAAATTATGTTTTTCCTCTCAAATGTGAAATCATGTAAGGGTTTTCCCACTATTTTGTATTTCCTAAAGTTCTAAAATAAATACACTACATTTCTGATGGCAAAATAGTAAACTTTATTTAAATCCATTAATTAATGCACTCAATAGATCCTCACTGAGCACCTCTTGCACCAGGCATGGTTCTAGAAGCTGCGATTCAACAGTGTGTGTGTTTGAAATCGTGAGGATCAGGAAGGACAGCATGGCTGAGGCAGAAGGAAGGAAGGAGGAGGGAGGAGTGGGGGTGGGGGGTTAGGGGGGAGGGGATTACAGGCCCTTTAGAACATGAAAAGATTTTGGATTTTATTCTAAATGGGTTTAAACAAAACACTAAGCGAGAGTAAAATGCCCTTGCAGGAGAGAGGGCAAAACAGTAATATAACTGCCCGGTTCAGATGTCATGGTGAGGAAGGCAAGGACACTGGGCAGGAGAGTGAGGAAGGCTTCACAGGTGGAGTAATCAGCAAGCTGGGCAAGAAGGAAGGTAGGATTCACACCAACAGATAAGGCCACGCTGGGTGGAGGACACCTATTTTGTCACAGCCCTTTAACAAAATCAAAAACAAAATAAGAATTAAATAAATATTGCGAATAAATATTTTCAAGGAAGGAAGCTCTGTGTTAATAATGGACAACTAGACCTTTTATTGGAGATAAAAAATATGCCAAAAATGATGGCAGGAAATTTGCAAGATGTTTGATATAATTGTGTCCATAAGAACTCAAAGTATGTTAAACCTCCTGGCTCTTATGAAATAGTCACATTAGGGAGGAAAAAGAAATTCTACTTAGAGGGCAGCCCAGAACCTTTGTGAACCTATGGAACAATGAGGAAGAACTTTCCATTCCTTTCCCCCCCACCCCCTTCTTGGCACCTGCTAAAAGGGACCTGTCCAGCCATCAAACACAGGCTTGTAATTGAACATGACACAACCATTAGCCATGTGTTCTGAAAAGGCTAGTGGGGCTTTCCTCTCAAAGTCATCATGCAAGGGTACAATTTCAGAGCACTTCAGAGCCAGGTAAAGTGCCAGGCACAATACCAGGTCACCTGTGAGGGTCACTCAACAAGCAATTACTGCACAAGGAGCAAGGGAAGAAGGAAAGTGGGGAGGAGGCCAGGGTGCTCGTACAAGAAGTAACTGAAGAGTTCTTGTTTTATGTCCCCCCACCAAATGGAAGGCGCCCTAGGCCCAGCATTTCTAACTCCCAACTGAGCCACAGACGGCAGCCCAGGTAAGCTCACTCCTTCCTCAGATCTAGCAAGAATCCCTCTATCAGCACTTGGGGAGCCCAGCAGTACTAGCAAGTGGAACAGATTGGGAGCCCTGCTGAACAAAAAGTGCAGCTGGGGGAAGTGCTCCACTTCTCCACTGGGCCTCAGACTTCTTCTAAGCCCATCAAGGGGATACTGTGGTGGTGGGTGGTACTGGCAGGAGGGACTCTAACACCACAGGCAGCCTGGCCCAGTAAGCATCTTTGTCCCCATGGGCTTGAAACTCCATTCCCCCACCCAAATATGGGGGTAGCCAGGTGATATTGACATGAGGGATTCTGCCATAGCAAGTGCCTGGCCTAAGAAGCCTCTTTGTCCCCATGGGCCTTGTCCCCTCCCCAGCTGAGAGACACCCTGCGGCCCCAATCTGGGGAAACCCCTTCCTCCCCCATAGGCAGCACCAGCAGAGGCCTATGGGAACAGCATCAGATAAACCAAGCAGACCCAAATAACACTGCAAAGGCTCTGAAAATTAAACTGCCAATGAAACCACAGCCCACCAAAGTAGACCAGGACCTGTGTGCTAAACCTAAGCACAGTAAATGCCTGCTAAAATAAAAAAATTTAAATAGGACCTCAAGTATGCTACTCAAGTATCCTAACATAATAGACAATATGTCCAGAAAACAATTTTTTTTTAAATCCATTACACCAAGGACCAAGAAAATCACAACTTGCATGAGAAGTCAACTGATACCAATCAAGATAAATTAATGTTGGAATTACCTGATGAGAATTTTAAAGCAGCTGTCATAAAAATGCTTCAACAACTAATTACAAATCTTCTTGAAACAAATGAAACAGAAATTCTCAGCAAAAAAAGAAATCGTAAAAAAGAACCAATGAAAATGCAAAAACCAACTGAAAAATACAATTAGAAAAATAAAAATCTTGCTGGCTGGTCTCAATATTAGAGAGGAGAAGACAGGATAGAATCAGTGAATTGAGGACAGACCAAAAGAATTTAAGCAGTTGAACAGAGAAAAAACAGACAGAAAAAAAAAAAAAAAATGAACAGAGCCTCAGGCTCTGGCTGGATAATAACAAAAAAGCCAACATTAATCACTGGAGTCCCAGAAAGAGAGGAGTTAAAAGAGTATCCAAAAAAATAATAGCTGAAAACAAAAATTTTTCCATATTTTATAGACACAACCTACAGATTCAAGAAGCTAAGTGAATCCAGAGGATAAATTTAAAGAAATCTACGCTAAGACACATGATAATTAAACTTTTAAGAACTAAAGACAAACAAACACAAAATTTTGAATGCAGCCAGGGAGAACAACACAGTACCTATAGGGGAACACCAATTTGAATGACAAATTTCTCATCGGAATCCACGGATGCCAGCTGAAAATTGCACCACATTTTTTCAAGTGCTAAAGGAGAAGCTGTCAACAGTGAATTCTATGTCCAGCAAAATTATCCTTCATGAAGAAAGGGGAAATAAAGTCATCCTCAGTCAAAGAAAAGATAAAAGAATTTGACACTGGCAGACCTACCTTAAAGACTGCTATAGGACGTTCTTCAAGTAGAAATGAAATGATAAAAGAAAGAATCTTGGAGTATCAGGAAAGAAGAAGGAAGAATGGATAAAACAGATATATGGTTACATACAATAGCATATTCTCTTCATGACATTTATAAGGATATTTGATGATTGAAACAAATATAAGACACTATCTGATACCCATGTACACGGTATTTAAAAACAGGGAAAGTAAAGGGACCTAAATGAAAGTAAGGTTTCCACACTTTACTTGAAGTGATAAAGTCACATATGCATAATGTAACACCGACAGTAAGCACTAAGAAAACTATATCAAGAGATACACTCAAAAACACAATAAATAAATCAAGATGAAATTCTAAAAAATGTTCAAGAAACTCACAGGAAGTCAAGAAAAGAGAAACAGAGAAATGATAATCAGAGGAATCAAATAGAAAATGAATAATAAAATGGAAGACCAAAGCTCTAACATATCGATAATTATCTTACACATAAATGGTCTAAACACATCAATCAAAAGACAGAAATCAGCAGAACGGATTTTTTTTAATGATAAAAATATATGCTGCTTACAAAAATCTCACTTCATATTCAAAACATAGGTAGTTTAACCATAGGTAGAATGTAAAAAGATACACCATGCAAACATTAAAAATAAAAAAAAAGCGGGAGTAGCTATATTAATATCTGATAAGATAGACTTTTGAGCAAAGAACATCACTAAAAAGAGAGACATTACATACTGATAAAAGAATCAATCCACCAAGACATAACAACCCTAAATGTCTATGCACCAAACAACAGGGCATCAAGATACAAGAAGCAAAAACTGAGAGAGCTGAAAGAAACAGAAAAATCCACAGTTACAGTTGAGGACTTTAACACCCTTTCTCAGCAACTAACACAACTACTAGACAGAAGATTAGCAAAGATATTTAAGAGCTGACTAACACAATGCTGATTTTAGGATACAATTTCTATCCTCTGGAAGAACTGCTTCTACCTCAAAAGGATTCATACTTTGAGAAAAGCCCTTGAGGAAATCACCATATCCCTGCCTCCTGAGAGCACAGACAAGCAGTATGGACCACATTTCAGAATCAGCACAGAAACTTCATATGGACAACTGGTCAGAAGGAGATAAGCATCATACATAGATCATTAAGGTTGCAAGAAGTTGTACAGGTCATTTATACCAGCTCTGGCCCCAGGCAGTACTTCTTTCCACAGTATTTCCTCCACCAAATAATCTAGCTCAGTGATGTCCAACTATGGGGCAAGAGAAAGGGACTCACTCTTTTTAGAAGCTCTTATAATTCATGCTCAGTATTAGGAAAAAAGAGTTGAGACCACAGAAGTTCTTACTCATGAAATGAGTACTCTCTTTCAATCATCAGCAGTCCCAATTAGTACAAAGTCTTGAGAAGATAATATAAATGTAAGTGTACATGCATATATAAGCATTAAAATTAATAAAATAAAATATACCATTAATAGGGATTATCTCTAGCACTATAGTACCTTTTATTTTTGGCACTTTTGTTTTCCTCATAATCTTGTCGGCCTAAATAAAGAGCCAAGCTCAAAGTTGTCAAAAAGATGAGCTCTTGCAGGTATAGCAGAGGAAATGCAATTCAGGACACAGACAACCTGTGTTGTCTGTAGCAAGCTACAGGTGCTGAGGGTTGGGGGCAGGAAAGCAAAGAAAGGAGAGTTCACTTAGAGTCAGTTACAAAACAGAGACCAGCTTGAAGATTCCCTGAGCAGACAGAACCAGTACAACCATACAAAGCTCAGTTCAGCTTGTTTTTTGAGACCAACCCGACCTGGGTCGTGATTCACGCCTCTGGAAACCATAAGCAAAACTTCCCATGGCTGATATGAGGCAACCCCTGACCAAGTGCCTGTCATTTAAGAAAATGCCAATATTATCAATTTTCTGTAATCAGGCATTTACAGGAAATCAGTCTCTCGGTCCTTAGGTTTTGTTTTCCTGAGGGCACATGTGTGAGATTTTACATTTTATATCCTCTGGCTCCATTTTAGATTGAAATTCTTTAACAGTTTACAAAATGTTTCCTTCGTAATCACAAAATGCTCAAGTTAAGTTTTGATTTTGACAAGAACTTTACCTTTATCATCACGGCTGTCAGCCCACCTCTTGCTGTCCCTTTCCTCACACCATCAACGACCCTGTCCCTATGGTTCTCAAAGTCTGACTTGCACCTCCCTCCTTTTGTATTACTTTCGTTCTAACACAAACCAAAATCCTCTTTTCTTTTTTCTCTTCAGCAGGCCAAGAAAAGGTGGCCTTTTCCAACTTCAACTGAGAGAATTAAAAGGAAAACAATCACAGAAAAGACTAGTAGGAACAAAACAGTTATGGCAAGCACTGTTGGTCTGCTCACTCAGCATGCTATCCACACCTGTGCTACCTGGTCAACGTGCGCTAATGAGCCCTGAAGGGTGGCTGGTCCAAAATGAGATGTGCTAAATACACCAGGTTTGGAAGACTTCATACAAAAAAAAAAAAAAAAAAAAAAAAAAAAAGTCCAAATTCTCTCATTAATAATTTGTATATTGATTACATGCTAAAATGATTTGGGGACATAGTGAATTGAATAAAACATATTTTAAACATTCATTTCAGCTGGGGTTTTTTTAACACCTTTTAAAAAGTGTGCTACTGGATCATTTAAAATTACATACCTGGCTCGAGTTCGAGTTCCACTGGGCAGCACTGCCCTACCCCTGTCTCCCTCATCTGCCCTTACAGGAAAGGCTGCAAAGCGAAACACTCATCTTCCAGCTTCTCTCTCGTGTCGGAGGAGTCGTGGGACATGGTTTTGGCCAAGGGGGGCTGCTGGGGTTGGGGGAGGATGGGGTTCTGAGAAAGCTTTTGCTTTCCTGGTAAAAAGAGACAGACCCAGCTGGCTCTGCCCTTTTACTTCCTATTCCATTTCTTGCTGCTTCGAATGAAGGTTGGACGCCAGGAACAAGGGCGGATGATTTGTGGCCACGAGAAAACGCCAACCCACTGAATAAGAGGGAGAGAGGCCCCGTGGGCCCGAGTCCTGAGATCAGGACCCATGTCTTTCGTCCCCAAGCCCTGCTTTTTATTGTTAAAGACACCTGAGGTGGTGTTACTTGTCCATGTTCCCAGCCGATAGCGAAGCTTCCACAGGACGGCCCTCTGCCTGCGGCCGGCCTGAGGGTAGGCTCCGTGGCCGTGTCAGCCTCCGGCCGCAACCCACTCTCTTCTCCCTCGACTCCCCTCCGGCGAGGCCCCCACCTTATCTCAGGCCCATATGGGAACAAGCTCATCTCCTTCTAGGTCGAGACCTCAAAAAAACCCAGTTGAAAATTTTAGAGCCCCAAGGCTGTGCCAACTCTCGGACTGGGGACACACATCAGTTAGATGCTGGCACAGCTGTGGTGACAGGTATGCAGACCTCACTTCAGGCTCACACGCCTTGCATCCAGGGGGAAGCGGTCAAACCAACGAGGGCATTAGGATTATGCTGTAATTCATGAATAATACTTTAAAAAAAATGAAAACCATAAACTACATATAATTGGAACCAGCAAGCGCAGTAGCAGGAAGCATACTCTCAGAGGAAACACTCAAGCCCCACTGACTCGTCTCCAGGCCAACATCCCAGTTCTCTGGGCTGTCCCTGGTCAGGGTGCGGTGTTCAGTGCCCTGGCCTCCTGAATGTACTGTGTTTTCCCTGATTCTCCTTCAAGTATGCCACTGGGAGAAAAGAAAAGCCCACTTGCTAATCTGCACACCAGAGCTCTTCACAGCACCAGCCATCCAAGCATCAGAATGCACCGCAGGCGGCCTGCTGCCTCTGGTCACAGCCGCTGGACCTGAAGTGAGGCCAACAGAAGTGACAGTGTGTCGCCACTAACAGCCACCAGGAGGCCTCAGCACTGGGGATCAGTTGACCCAGCTTCTAGATCCAGCTTGTGTGCCCTCAGGAAAATCACAATTATGGGAAAAAAACCTGTTAACACCCACTTCTGGTCTCAGACCTTCTAACATCACTCCTCTTCCACCATGAGAGCAGCTGAATAGGCAAACTGTGACCAACGTCTGTTGTCGCCCCTCCTCTTCAGTAAATGGCACCTTTCACCCAGGTGCTCAGGCCCAAGCCTTGGAGTCATTCGTGATTCCTCGTTCTCTCCCACCAGACACGGAATGATTAGCAGAACTTTTTAGCTCTACCTTCCCAAATGCATCCCAAATCCAGTGGCTCTCACCTTTTCTCTCTACCACCCCAGTCCAAGCTATCGTCACCGCACACCTGGGCTCTTGGAAAAGCCTCCTAACTGGTCTCCTCCCGAAAATCTATTCACTCCCCAGTCACCGGAATGGTCCTATCCATCAGGCGATGTCACCCCACTACTCTCACTCCTCCAATGTCTTCCTGTCTCCCTTAGAATGAAAATCTAAAGTCCTTTCCATACTCTCTAGGGTCCTAGAGCAGACCCCACCCCTCCCTGCTCCCTCCACTGGCTCCATCATTCCCTCCTCACCAGCCACTCTGGTCTCCCACCTCAGCGACTTCGCACAGCCACCCCTCTGCTCAGAACATTCTTCCGCCATTTATCAGTCTTCACTTCCTTCAGGTCTCTGCTCACAATTCCTCTCCTCTCCATGGCACATATTTTATTGTCTGTCTCCTCCCACTAGAATATAAGCCACTTGATGGCAGGAGCTTCTTCTGTTCACTGCTGGGTCCCCAACAGCCTCATAGAGAGTCTGGGAATGAGGTGAATGAAGAGCTAAATGCATAAATATTTTGCCCAAAGCCTCTGTCTGATGACTGGGCTGACTTGCTACTAAAGGTTCTACCGCATGATGAAAGGAGACGTGTTCCTCAATGTTCCAAAGATGTCACAGAGCTTACTCTCGTTGAATCAGAGGTAGGATTCCCCAAACTCTGCCTGTTTGGGTAGTTCTTCTCCCCAAAATAGCAGCTCCTGGTGGGGGGAAGGGGCCCTTTGAATCCCCAAACCCCCACAGAACAGTATTAAAAGCACTAGGTTAGGGGATTCCTAAAGTGAGAGGATCAGGAACAGAAAGACCTTCACTGGGGCTGCTGCACTGCTCTGAAAGCGGCCACAGAGGTAGAAAGCAGGAACCTGATGCCATGTGATGTTGTCCTGGTAAACGGGGGCGCGTGCAGCTGAAGGGCTGCAGCGATAAACTCTCATTGAGCCCTGCTGTCTCAGGAGTGCAATGTCAAGCAATCCACTAAGGGATGAGGAAATTACATCAAGGAAGCCAGCTCACCCTTGGGGAGATGAGAACACAGGGCCTGACGTCAGCATGACACCAGACTCTTAGCAGAGCCTACGTCACAGAAATAATGCTCTTGTCAACCTCATTATGAACATATGTTCAACAAATGTTAACTGCTAGTAGTCAGAGCAATGTGAAATCGACTGTTACTAAAGTTTTCTGTGTGGATTCGCTCATTCATTCCACAAACATTTGCTAGGCCCCTACTACATGCTAGGCAATAAGGAGAGGAAAAAGGCTATAAAAGATTGTCCTGCCTTTTGTAAGATAACAATATAATAACAATGATGATGGTGATGAAAAGAGCAGCTAACATTTTTTGAGGATTTGCTCTGTACCAGGTACTGTTGGACCCTTTAAGTGCAGTATCTCATATGGGTATCACTATCCTTGTTTCAAATAGACATTTCTCCAAAGAAGATATACAGATTGCCAACAAACACATGAAAGAATGCTCAACATCATTAATCATTAGAGAAATGCAAATCAAAACTACAATGAGATATCATCTCACACCGGTCAGAATGGCCATCATCAAAAAATCTAAAAACAATAAATGCTGGAGAAGGTGTGGAGAAAAGGGAACACTCCTGCACTGTTGGTGGGAATGTAAATTAATACAGCCACTATGGAGAACAGTATGAAGGTTCCTTAAAAAACTACAAATAGAACTACCATACGACCCAGCAATCCCACTACTGGGCATATACCCTGAGAAAACCATAATTCAAAAAGACACAAGCACCCCGATGTTCATTGCAGCTCTATTTACAATAGCCAGGACATGGAAGCAACCTAAGTGTCCATCAACAGATGAATGGATGGATAAAGAAGATGTGGCACATATATACAATGGAATATTACTCAGCCATAAAAAGAAACGAAATTGAGTTATTTGTAGTGAGGTGGATGGACCTGGAGTCTGTCATACAGAGTGAAGTAAGCCAGAAGGAGAAAAACAAATACTGTATGCTAACACATATATATGGAATCCAAGAAAAAAAAAATGTCATAAAGAGCCTAGGGGTAGGACGGGAATAAAACACAGACCTACTAGAGCATGGACTTGAGGATATGGGGAGGGGGAAGGGTAAGCTGTGATGAAGTGAGAGAGTGGCATGGACATATATACACTACCAAACGTAGGGTGGATAGCTAGTGGGAAGCAGCCACATGGCACAGGGAGATCAGCTAGGTGGTTTGTGACCACCTAGAGGGGTGGGAGGGAGGGAGACGCAAGAGGGAAGAGATATGGGGATATATGTATATGTATAACTGGTTCACTTTGTTTTAAAGCAGAAACTAACACACCATTGTAAAGCAATTATACTCCAATGAAGATGTTAAAAAAAAAAAAAAAAGATGAGGAAATTGAGGCTCAGAGACTTATCCAAGGTCACACAGGGCTCAAATCCCCTCTGACTTTCAAAGCCAATTCTCTGTGACCTCCATGAAACATGGCTTATTTACCATTTGACCTAGTGGGTTAACATTTAAGGTGAGTTAAGGGAGGATTTCTGAAAACAAAAGAAGAAAAATACTATTACCAGATGCTCCTGCTCCAGCTGGCAAAGAAGGTCAGCCCAGGAGTCCAAGTCTGGGAATCTGTAGCAGTGGCCAGATTAGAGTCGTGGGCAGGAATGCATTTAGCAGCACAGCTCCCAACAGAGATGGGGGATGGGGGTCTCATGTCCTAGACTTTTTATTGGGTGGAGGGATGGAACCATCCTCATTTTACCCCAAACTTCTTGGCATTTCTATTAGAATTACAAAGTATAAATTGAGAAATTTACTCCCCTTCCTCACAATGCCCACAGTATCTCATCTGTAACTTCCTCACAGCACTTGCTACTTTCTATTCTACTGTTCTAGAGACTCGCTGACACACAGTGCTAATTTTTACTGAATATATTACTAGGAAAGGCTAAACGTGTAAATAATACCAGGTGCCCGTGTTGAAAGAGCCCCAAAGATAAATGAGGAAACTGTCAATGATCTGCCCAAGGCCGCACAAAGAACCAGTAGCATAACAAACACCAAAATCCAACTGGTCACAGCCCAGTGATCTTTTAAGGACATCACACTGCCTCTTCTCATCATGTTAAAGGCTGAAAAACTTTGAGAGGGAAAAAGGAGAAATGTGGGCAAATGTATCTGTAATCTAGCCAGAAGCTAAAAATCATTGTGGTAGCAGGACAAACAGATTCCTATTTATAAGCAACCACGGGTGAACAGATGATTATAGTGATAACAATACTATAATCATGGTAATAATGGAGAGTATTTATATAGCACGTACTATGTGCCTGGCACTATTCTAGGGACTTGACAAATATTCACTCTTACAATCCTCACAACTGTGTTAGGTGGGTACTATTACTGTCTGCATTTTTTCAATGAGGTAAGGTTAAGTACAGAGAGTAACTTACCCAAGGTCACCGAATAAGTAGCATTTGCCGAGCACTTGCCGTGTGCCAGAAACTGAGTCCAGAAACTGTACAAGTCCCATTATCTCGTTTAACACTCAAAGCAACCCTAAGATAATTACTATCATTACCACCACTTGCAGATGAAGATCGTGGGGCTGGGGAGGGTAACCAGTCCTATCAGTCTCAGCTCAGAGCGCGTGCTTTTAACCACGTAGGTAAGCCGCAGCGTGCAGGGCGGGAGAGCTGATAAAGCCTGGGCGCGAGGGGGACCCAGAGCTGGGCGGAGACCTGTTCGCTCCAGAAACGGAGCGTCACCATGGAATCTTCAACCTGGTCCGCGCCGGGGTCAGATCTGAGTGTGAGGAGGACCATCGGCCTCTCCAGATCTCCGCGCCTCAACCCGGAGATTTCTGCGCCGGGATGTTCGGCGCACGGAAAGCCGCTATTGCCCACTAACGCCGGCCCGACCCGGAGCCCATGCCCCGCCCATATAGGTCCTCCCGGGGTACGCGGCCTGAAGCAGAGAGCGCACCGTTGCCTGGCCCCGGTCCCGTCCCGCTCGCAGCCCGGACCACCACACCCGGACTTCCAACCCCGCCCCCCGCCGCTGCCCGTACCCAGAGAAAAAGGACCTCGACTTCCCTGAAGTTTCTGCACTCTTCTCTTCGCCCTCACTTCCCTTCCCACACCTCCTGTCTGTCACTCTCCGTCCCTTTCCCTGGGACGCCAGGCCACTGCCCAGCTGCCTACCCGGGACTCCGCGGAGGCCCGCAGCCTTCTACCCCGAGTTGCCACAGTGATGCGGCGCAGCCAGGAAGAGCCGGAAGAGGCGGGGTCCCGGGGCCGTAGGCGCGCGCCCAGGACCGGAAAGTTGGCCGAGCGCCCTCGGGTTGCCATGGTGATGCGGGGCAAGGGAGAGGAGTCGGTAGGGGCTGGGTCCGGTGGGGGCCTGCGAGCACCCCGGATCTGGAGGCGGAAGTCCGGATTCCTCCACCCCGGTACAGGCACTCTCGTCTCCCGGTAGTCGGGGGAGCTCCTTGCGGCTCCCGCCGCCGGGCTGCAGTCACTGCTCTGCAAGAAGAGCGGGAGTTGAGGGACGCAGAGACTTCCTGGCTCTCCGGATTGCAGGAGTGGTTGGGACGAAGCCTCTCAGCTCCGGTGCTCCTTTTCCCTCCATCAGTGCGGGGTAGCCCCCGTTTGCCATGGTGATGCGGGCAGCGGAGGTGCTTCGGGTCACAAGTGACTCGAGGTCAGTTCCCCGCTTCCCCCACTTCCCTGCTATGGGTAGTAGACGGCGACCACAGCCGCAGCAAGACCCAGGACTGTGAGGTGGAGAGCTGCTTTGGGGAATGGACACGCTTCTCGGGGCCTCTTGGCTTCTCATCGCGGGGTGAGGGTGCAAGAGGGTGAACTGATGATGCCTGTCGCTGCGGGACTGCCTGACCTTTTAGAGGCCGCCCAGTTTTCAGTGGCATGACTGTGCCATGAAAGTATTAACCAGTCCCCTATTGGAAGACATTTTTATTCCAGTCTTTTATTACTGCAAACAATGCTGTAGTAATAGCTTTGAATATACCTCTGTGTACATGTGCAGTTTTCTCTGTAGAATAAATTTCCAAAAGTAAAATTGCTGTGTCAAAAGCCAAATGCAGGGCTTCCCTGGTGGCGCTGTAGTTGAGAGTCCGCCTGCCGATGCAGGGGAAACGGGTTTGGTGCCCCGGTCCGGGAAGATCCCACATGCCGCGGAGCGGCTAGGCCCGTGAGCCGTGGCCGCTGAGCCTGCGTGCCGGAGCCTGTGCTCCACAACGGGAGAGGCCACCACAGTGAGAGGCCCGCGTACCGCAAAAAAAAGAAAGAAAAGCCAAATGCAATTTTCATGGATACGCCCAAATTGCTCTCCAAAGACACTAGCAAATTAACACCCCCAACAAAACTGGAATACAATAATTTTTAATTGGGATTATATCAATAGTGATAAGCTGCTGCGAAAGAATTTTTCCAGAGCCAATGCCATTAGGCCAACTTAATTCTTTGGTCAGTTTTTTTTTAACGCAATGTAGTCAAACAGTATCCAATCCCATTTTATTTTACGGAAATTATCTTCTCTGAGTGATTCTTCTACATGTAGACTTCACAATAAACATTTTACTTATTTAGTAATTTGTCTATAGAGTTTTACTTTAGTTTCTCTCGTGAAGTTTCTTACGTCAGCATCATTTTACTGAAAACAAAAACGAAAAACCAGCCTTTGACATTCAGAAGCTGGCTTGACATAGCTTGGCCATGTTATTCTCCTACCGAACATACACAATATCACAGAATACCAATCTCAGACAAACTTAACTCTGGCAGCATCCTTAAATGAGACAGAGCTAAGCTACCACGTAATTTTGTCTAAGCACAGACATAAACATTGTCACTATCTCACCCACAAAATACCAAACATCCCTCTCTCTTGGCTAAAATGAGTGACTGTGACTTCTTTATCAATTATAGTTTTTACTGAGCGAAGTAAGTCAGACAGAGAAAGACAAATATCATATGATATCGCTTATGTGTGGAAGCTAAAAAAGTACAAATGAACTTATTTATAAAACAGAAATAGAGTTACAGATGTAGAAAATAAACTTATGGTTACTGGCGGTAAGCGGGGGAGGGATAAATTGGAAGATTGGGATTGACATATACACACAACTATATATAAAATAGATAACTAACAAGGACCTACTGTATAGCACAGGGAACTCTACTCAATACTCTGTAATGGCCTATATGGGTTAAGAATCTAAAAAGAGTGGATATATGTATAACAGATTGACTTTGCTGTACACCTGAAACTAACACAACATTGTAAATCAACTATACCCCAATAAAAATTTTTTAAAAATACAATTAAAGTTTTATCCTCCTTGTAGTTCACCTTCCCTAGAGATTAGATTTATTGAGTTACCCAGTCACAGAATTGCACCTGCTTTCTTAAAGCATCCAATCTAAAGCAGACCCCCCTTTCATAGACCCTCCCCAAATCAAACAACCAGAGCTCAAATCCTATAATAGTTTCTTTCTAACCCTTTTTCTGAGATACTCCATAGTTCCCCTGTGGTGTGTGTTCTCACTGGCTGCAACAAGTAATAAACCCAACTTGGTCAATTACAGCTGCATTCCTGGGGGTCTTTGGGTAGAAGGCATTGCCACTAGCAATTTCAATTTTCTATGGTAGAATTTTTCAGGCCTAAAATTTGTCAGTGGCAGTCCTCCATAAATGTTTAATAAGGAACAAATTTCACATGGACCGACTATTTTAGTTAGATTGATTATTTCAACCAGATCTGATTTTTCCCAGTTTTTGCAGTTTTCAATGTTACCCTCAGGATATGAGTCTTCTGAGTTTTTTTTTAAATTGGAGTATAATTGCTTTACAATGTTGTGTTAGTTTCTGCTGTACAATGAAGTGAATCAGCTATATGTATACATGTATCCCCTCTGTCTTGGACCTCCCTCCCCAGCCCCATCCCACCCATCTAGGTCATTACAGAGCACCGAGCCGAGCTCCCTGTGCTATACAGCTGGTTCCCACTAGCTACCTATTTTACACATGGTAGTGTATTTATGTCAAACCTAATCCCCCAATTCATCCCACCCTCCCCTTCACCCCCCCATGTCCACATGTCCATTCTCTACGTCTCCGTCTCTATTCCTGCCCTGCAAATAGGTTCATCTGTATCATTTTTCTAGATTCCACATATATGCGTTAACATACAATATTTGTTTCTGACTTACTTCACTCTGTATGACAGACTCTAGGTCCATCCACATCTCTACAGATGACCCAATTTCATTCCTTTTTATGGCTGAGTAATATTCCGTTGTCTATATGTACCACATCTGCTTTATCCATCCATCTCTGAGTATTTTAAAAATAATGATTGCAGCAGGTGCATCTTAATCATTGTCAGTTTTATTCTGTATTATTTGTTTCTTCCAGTAATTGTTATTGTGAATTGGACAGAAGATTGATAACTGGTATCTACTTCCTGACTCAAGAACTATCAGTAGGGCTATGATGTAGGACTTGGACACAGCGAAGTAACATGTTTTGCTTCAATTGGCAGGTTTACCATGTGCCACCATATGCCCTTTACTGTGCACTGGGAACATGGACCTTGCTGTGAAGGAATTCACAGTCTAATCAGAGAGATAGAGGATCTGGCGGGCCTCAATTTGCCAGTTGGATGAGAATTTTAAAAGACCTTCCAGATGGAGGGAACAGCCAGATACAAGGTGTTTATTCATTCAGAAAATATTTACTGAGTGCCTACTCTATGCCAGGACTTGGGATGGGCATTAGGGATGCAGAGATGAACAGTTCCATGGGGTCCCTGCCCTCCCAGAGCTCTCAGTCCAGTGACAGAGATGCATTTTAAACAATCACACTATTGACTATAATGACTGATAACTGCTGCAAAGAAAACCCAGGGTTCTGTGGGAGGTGGGGGCAATGGCATCCTCACCAGTGGGGTTCGAGGAAGGCTTCTTTGAGAGAGTGATTGTTCATCTGAGACACGAAGGATGAATTGGAAGGGTGCTCCCGTCCAAGGAAACAACTCATGCCCTGAAGTGAAAAAAGGCTTGGTTCTTTTGAGGGTATGGAAGTCAGAGAGTGTGGCCAGAATAAAGTGGACTGGGGGAGGGTTGGGGGATGAAGTTGCTGGGCAGGTGTCTGGTCCCACAAGACCTTGTCCACTATGCTAAGGAGTTTGCACTTCAACTTAAATAAGCAACAAGCCAGGGAAGCGTACCAAGAGGAGTGATATGATTAGATTAGAAATACGTTCTTACAATGTCTGTGTGGAGAAGGGGTTGGAGAGGGAGGATAAGAAATGCCATGAAACCAATTAGAAGGAGACTTGCAGTTGTCCGAGGGAGTGATGATGGTAACTGGACCGGGTGGTACTCAGAGTAGGGAAGGGTTCTGTGGAGCCTGGATGATGGAATGAGATTGGCGTGGATTGAGGAGCGTGTGAGGTGAGGGGATGTCTAGCAAAAAATATGCAGACCACTCTGTTATGAACTGACTTGTGTCCCCTCAAATTAATACGTTGAGATCCTAATCTCTAGTCCCTTAGAAAGTTACTGTATTTGGAGGCAGCATCTTTGAGGGGATGATTAAGTTTACTTGGTGGGGGACCCTAATCCAATATGACCAGTGTCCTTATTGGAAGAGGAAGAGAGAACAGGGATAGAGAAAAGGCCAGGTGAGAAGGCAGCCGTCTGCAAGCCAAAGAGAGAGGCCTCAAGAGAAGCCAAAGCCACCCACACACCTGTCTTGGACCTTCACCATCTAGACTTATGAGAAAATAAATTTCTGCTGTGTCAGCCACCCAGTCTGTTATAATTTTGTTATGGCAGCCCTCAAGGACTAATACAAACCCAAGTGCCCAAATAATAAGGCGGCTGGGAAATAAATTATGGTGCATCTTATCATGGAAAATAGTCTTACCCCAAGATATGCCCATGCAAGTTCAAGATTTTGACTCATGAGGAGTTTCATTTAACATCCTTTCTTTGACTTGGAGGAATTTCAGCACATTTACAAGGATCAATACAGAGCTTCAGCAGCAGCCACCAGGCTGGAGCTCCACAGCATCCTGGTCGGTGTAGGCTGCAGTTAAGTTTGCTACTTTATTGCAGTGACAATCCCAGGCATCACTAGCACTGTTTCCCTTGCTCTCTTTTGTCTGTATTATTCTGGATTTTTTTCTTAAGTTTCATAGCTTTGAGAATCAAACATATGTGTTGTTTATGAACTCTTGCAGTAATTGTTATATACCATCAGTCTAAACAGTAATTATCTTTTCCACTTATGAAAATTCACCCTATGAATTTTTTAGGAACAATTAGTCTTGTAATGAGAGGGAGGACTATTCTATGCAAATATTAAAAAGAATAAGGTAAGGGGACTTCCCTGGTGGAGCAGTAATTAAGAATCCGCCTGCCAATGCAGGGGACGTGGGTTCAAGCTCTGGTCCGGGAAGATCCCACATGCCGCAGAGCAGCTAAGCCCGTGCGCCACAACTACTGAAGCCCACACGCCTAGAGCCCGTGCTCCACAACAAAGGAAGGCACGGCAATGAGAAGCCCACTCACTGCAACAGAGTAGCCCACGCTCACTGCAACTAGAGAAAGCCTGCGCACAGCAACAAAGACCCAATGCAGTCAAAAATAAATAAATTTATGTTAAAAAAAAGAATAGGGTAGGAAAAAATCAGCTAAAGCTATACTGACATGAAAAGATGTGGAAAATGTATGCAGATTCTGAACCTATTTTTGTTTTTTAATAGAACCATTTGTTAGCGAATGCTTAGGGAAAAAATCTGGAAGCATATGCAGCCAACTTTTAAAGTATTGTAAAAATTCTACCATTTAAAGATCTGAGTTCTGTCAGATGAAAGCTGGTGGTGATTTCCTGCAGCAGGGAAACTGCGGTCCACGGTAATATGCTGAAGGCCAGTAACTGACTGAGAGCCCCCACGCTGGAAATCCCATGCTTACTGTCCATGACACATGACTGAGGGTGGCCTCTGGAGTCAAACCACATAGTAAATACTAACGAAGCTTAATGTCCACCTCATTTTAAAATAAACACAAATACAAATCCTAGTATTCTCTTTTCCCACCCCAGTGGATCACCCTGTGCAGCCCATGTACCCTGCTTAAGAGAAGACCAGTGTTTTTCTAACTATACAAATAGGGCACTCTACAGATGGAGTGGATGGTGATTCATTAGAACAGCGTGACGATGCAGTTAGAACACAATTTTGTGTATAAAACATCCACTGTGTATGATTCAGTGAACATAACTGATCTTAGAAAGCAGGCAGCAACACTACCGGGTATTTATTTTCTTAGTTGAGAAAGAAGATGGACTTTGACGATCTCTCAGGCTTTCTGACACCGCTGACTTTCTCTAAGCCATTGATTAAGGAGTTGAAGTGGCTGTACCAGGAGGAAGTACAATTCCTTGAAAGAAATTGTGTCCAGGGTGACCATTCAACTGAGTGATGTGGCAGTCTTTTAAGTAAAGGTATTTAGGGCTTCCCTGGTGGCGCAGTGCTTGAGAGTCCGCCTGCCGATGTAGGGGACACAGGTTCGTGCCCCGGTCCGGGAAGATCCCACATACCGCCGAGCGGCTAGGCCCATGAACCATGGCCGCTGAGCCTGCGCGTCCGGAGCCTGCGCGTCCGGAGCCTGTGCTCCGCAATGGGAGAGGCCACAGCAGTGAGAGGCCCGCGTACCGAAAAAAAAAGAAAAGAAATAAAGGTATTTAAAGTTATTTAGTGTGATTATGTGTAGTTCTTCCTCCTTGAAGATGATCTGTTTTATAAAACTTGAATTTAATAAAAGAATTTAGTAACTATTCTCTCATAATACAACAAAATATTGACTTTTAACTACTTCTGCTGGAGGTGGAGGTTCCAGAAAGAAGCTTAAGCTAAATGCTAAGCGCTGTTACCAAGTGGAGAAATGAAGGTTGCACATTGCCAAAGTGATTGTGTGGATTTTTGAGAAATTATTTAGTTTATCAAAGTGAAGTTCACAGAACTTATAAGCCAAAAGTGTACAAATGATCAAAATGGCAGTGAACTAGGGAAAGTTAATGAATCAATAGAACAATCTTTATTGAAATCTTCTGTGCTAGGGTCTGTGAAGGAAGCACAGTAATGCTGGCTGTCATTTATCATGACATTTATTGTGCTATGTGGCAGGCTGAGCCAGATCAAAGGGTGAGTTATCTGCACAGCTGCCCAAAGCACTAATCCATAAGCAGCACTAAAACATCAAGGGGAGGACTTCCTTGGTGGCGCAGTGGTTAAGAATCCGCCTGCCAATGCAGGGGACATGGGTTCGAGCCCTGGTCCGGGAAGATCACACATGCTATGGAGCAACTAAGCTCGTGCACCACAACTACTGAGCCTGCACTCTAGAGCCTGCGAGCCACAACTACTGAGCCCGTGTGCCACAACTACTGAAGCCCGTGTGCCACAACTACTGAAGCCCATGTGCCTAGAGCCCGTGCTCCACAAGAGAAGCCACCACAATGAGAAACCCGCACACTGCAACGAAGAGTAGCCCCTGCTCATCGCAACTAGAGAAAACCCGCCTGTAGCAATGAAGACCCAATGCAGTCAAACATAAATAAAATTTAAAAAAATAATAATAATAAATATGTGAATTTCATCAAAAAAACATCAAGAGGACAGATAGGAAACGCGGTGTCAGTTACTTACGAATTTCACCCAGGATTCTTTCAGAGTTGGTAAGCTGTTAAGTGGTCCCACTCCCACTGATGCGGCCTGCATGAGGTGGGGGTTAGGGGGCTTTAGATCAAATTGGGAAGGGAACTTTCAAGCTAGGACTACTGAAGGTGAAGGAGCCAGCCAGAGGGGGAACCAAGAGAAGAGTCTTCCAGGCAGAGGGACAGTGAGCGCAAACACCCTGGTCCCAGGTTAAAGAAGGAGAAGGGAGAGAGGTGTCAGTGGAGTTGGGAGGTGGTCGGGAGCCATGGGAAAGAATTTTAACATTATTTCAGCTGTGGTGGAAACCCACTGAAATTTTCAGCAGGGGTCTGGCATGAGCTGACTTACCCGGTGTGTGGAGAATGGCTCCAGGAAGATGAAGATGGAGAGAGAGAGAGTTGGTAAGTGGCTATGGGGTAGCATTATCCAGTGAGAGATGATGGAGGTGAGAGGTGGGGATGGTGGGTTGAAGGGAAGTGATGATGCTTCTAGTTAGCACCGATGAGGTTTGCCGAAGAGAAGATAGGAGACCGAATAGGATTCCTAGAATTGTAATGAGTGCATCTGGGTGGCTGGTAGATGGGGCGGCCATTTACTGATCTGTGGCAGACCTGGGAAGATGGGCTTGTAAGTGGAGTGTTCTGTAGAGAACATGTTAAGCATGAGGCGTCTGTTAAACATCCAGGTGACGGTGTCAAGTGAGCAGTTGGGTATCTAAGAGCTGAAGATAGGAACCTGTGACTCAGCATAGAGATGCATTAAAAACCACAGGTCAGAATGAGATCCTCCAGGGAGATGGGGAAATGTAGGCGGGGAAGGAGAGGGGCTCAGGGCTGCTCCCTGAGGAGCGCCAGTGGATGTTCAGGCAGCGGTAGAGGGAAACCTGCAAAGGAGACTGAGAAAGAGCAGCTAGTGAGACCAGAGGAAACTCTTTGGGATGGATTCCATTCAGACATGGAAGGGGGAAAGTTCCAAATAAGGGTTACGTAACATTTAGTGTACATAATATGTGCTTTTTGTTGTTTGTTTTTGGCCACATAAAGAAAAGGCTAAGTGTTATGCAGAGTATCCATCCTTTACTGCCAGTTCTCCCGCCTTTATCTTCTGCCGCATATGCAGAAGTCAAACATGAAATACTGTTGAGAGAATAAGGGAGTCACCACCCCCCCCAATTCCTAGAGCTCAAAGTTCTCTCTCTTTGTTTTTTTTTTTTTGCGGTACGCGGGCCTCTCACTGTTGTGGCCTCTCCCATTGCGGAGCACAGGCTCTGGATGCGCATACTCAGCAGCTATGGCTCACGGGCCCAGCCGCTCCGTGGCATGTGAGATCTTCTCGGACCGGGGCACGAACCCGTGTCGCCTGCATCGGCAGGCAGACTCTCAACCACTGCGCCACCAGAGAAGCCCTCAAAGTTGTCTTTGATTCCATTTTATTTACCCCTCATATTTAAGCCACCAACTAGCACTGATGGCTCTGTTTTCTAAACATCTCGTATCCACCCATTTCTCATGCCCTAACTGCCACCAACCTATTCTCTTTCCTGAACAACGGCAGCCCTCCGTAACAGGGCAGTTAGACTGCAGCTTCCGCCATCTCTCTCCCATGAGCCATCCTCCATGCAGCAGGGCTCAGTCTAAAATATAAATTTGGGAGCTTCCCTGGTGGTGCAGTGGTTAAGAATCTGCCTGCCATTGCAGGGGACACAGGTTTGAACCCTGGTCCGGGAAGATCCCACATGCTGTGGAGCAACTAAGTCCGTGTGCCACAACTACTGAGCCCACATGCCACAACTACTGAGGCCCACACGCCTAGAGCCCGTGCTCCACAACAAGAGAAGCCACCGCAATGAGAAGCCCGCGCTCCGCAACGAAGAGTAGCCCCGGCTCGCCGCAACTAGAGAAAGCCCGCGTGCAGCAACAAAGACCCAACGCAGCCAAAAATAAAAAAATTAAATAAATTTTTTTTAAAAAGTAACTTTAAAATATAAATCTGAATGTTCCTTCCCCTTAAAGCACTCAAGTGAAAGATCCTAATGACTATCACTAGGAAAACTGTTAAATAAATGCTGGTACACCTATGGAAGGGAATACTTTCAGACCTACCCCAAAATGATGACGAGAACACTCTATCAGTACTATCAGATACAAATGATCTCCAGGACGTGAAGAGAAAAGAGCAAAGTGTGACTATTAAGCCACCATTTGGGCCGGGGGGTGCAGTGTGTGTGTGCTCGCCCACCTGTTTGGTTGTACGTGCCTGTGATACCTTACAGAGATATTAAACAAACACAGGAAACCAGCTCCTAAATGGCTTCCAGGGAGATGATCTGGGCAGGTGCGGGGGAGACAGTTTATCTTTTGGTACTTCTGCATTTTGAATAGAATGACCATATTACCTGTTCAACAATAGATCAATTAAAAAGTTTACATGAATTAAATAATTAACTCAGCTCACTTAGGAAATCTAATCTCCGTTGACGTAGAGAAAAAACGTATGGAAACCAAGGGGGGAAGGGAGGGTGGGATGAATTGGGAGATTGGGCTTGACATATACACACTACTGTGTATAAAATAGACAACTAGGGCTTCCCTGGTGGCGCAGTGGTTGAGAATCCGCCTGCCGATGCAGGAGACACGGGTTCGTGCCCTGGTCCGGGAAGATCCCACATGCCACGGAGCAACTAAGCCCGTGAGCCATGGCCGCTGAGCCTGCGCGTCCGGAGCCTGTGCTCCGCAACGGGAGAGGCCACAACAGTGAGAGGCCCGCATACTGCAAAAATAAATAAATAAATAAATAATTTTTAAAAATTAAAAAAATAAAATAGACAACTAATGAGAACCTGCTGTATAGCACAGGGAACTCTACTCGATGCTCTGGGGTGACCTAGATGGGAAGGAAATCCAAAACAGAGGGGATATATGTATACTTATGGCTGATTCACTCTGCTGTACAGCAGAATCTGACCCAGCAGTGTAAAGCAACTATACCTTAATAAAATAAAATTTAAAAAAAAAAAGAAAATAAAATCTAGTCTCCTCACCCCTCTCTGCCAAGCCTCATAACAGGACCTGCCCCATCTCTGCTCTCGTCTTCCAGCACTTTCTTACCGAGTTCCAACCACTCTGCCTCCTCTTGAACCCCAACAGGCTAAGACAGTCCCTCCCTGGGCTTTTGCTCTTGTAGATTCCTATGCCTGGACTTCCCATTAGCTCTCCACGGCCCATTCCCTATAGTCTCTACTCAGAAGTCACTTCCTCAGAGATGCCTTCCCCGACCTCAGCTTAAATTTGCTACCCCTCACCTCCCATCACTGAAAAGCCATGTTCTACTGTCTTCATAGCAATTAGCACCATCCAAAATTAATTTATTTACTTGCTTATTGTCCATCTCCCTGGTTGTGCTCACAAGCCACCATAATGTTGATGCCTGGAACAGTGTCTGGCTCATAATATACAATAAATAGTGAATGAATATTTATTGATTATTCATTATAGTAAACGAATATTTATCTGTGAACGAATGAATGAATGAATGAGTGTCTTTCTATATTGGCTGCAACCTCCTGACAGCCATGATATTTACAACAGCGCCTGTTGTGTTTTCTTACAGTTCATAGTGACAGCAAGTAGACTAACATTCTAATCCTGGCCTCTCTTCTTAGCTCTGAGAACTTGGGCAGGTCACAAGCCTCACTGGGCTTGTGAAGATTAAATGACATCTGAGGAATAAAGTGCCAGTTCTGGCAGGCAGCCCTCAGTGGAGCCTCAGGCCACCCAAGAGTAGGGGCAACAGGAGGGACTGTAGACCTCGCAGGCAGGAGAGTGAACTGCCCCTGGCCTTGGAACCTGGGCAGCAGTGGGTCTCCAGTCCCAGGTCTCTGGTTCCAGGCTCAGCCCCTGTGCATGACCGGCCTTTCTTTGTATTGTTTTCTAATCCTGCAAGAGCCCCGGCCCTTCCCCTGGGAACGGAGACTGTGCTTACAATCAACCACCACCATAATTTCCCTCTTTACTGGGAATTGGTCGTTTGTCTTTTGGTTTTCTTCTCATGAATGGTTCATATTTTTTGGACTGGAAAACAGTACATAGAGTTTCTAAACAGCATCATCAAATTAAATGCAGTGGCACACTGATTTAGGGAAGTTGTTCACCTCGTCGTTTCTTAAAAGTAATGAAACAGTACATCAGTCTTGCCTCCACATATTTATTTGTTATAACTGATAGAAACACCAACGTTTTTTTTTTTTTTTTTTTTTTTTTTTTGCGGTATGCGGGCCTCTCACTGCCGTGGCCTCTCCCGCTGCGGGGCACAGGCTCCGGACGCACAGGCCTAGCGGCCATGGCTCACGGGCCTAGTCGCTCCGCGGCATGTGGGATCCTCCCGGACCAGGGCACGAACCCGTGTCCCCTGCATCGGCAGGCGGACTCTCAACCACTGCGCCACCAGGGAAGCCCTAGAAACACCAACATTTAAAGCCAGAGAATTGAACCTGACTTCTAATCTAAGTGCCGAAATTCAAAGTCATTTTCCAGACATCGTGTTCATATTTTATTTTCTCAATTTAGACCACAGACCACAGGAACAATTGCTGGATTTGTAAACCCTGGAGAGTATCTACCATGCAGTTATCCTTCTGGGCCAATTAGAGCTGCTCAGATTAGAAAAGTCAGACTGAGGCCAATCAATAGGGGCAGAGTGGGCTGAAATGCAGAATGTAAACAAGCAAAACAAAGGCCCAGAAGCTCGGGAAGCAGAATTCTAGCTCGCAGCTCCCCCTGCTAAGTCACTGACATGGAAAGCCTTAAAATGTGCATCCTGTTTTCCTTTCCTGCCTCCTCTCTGTGAAGTAGCAATCAGCTTTGTCATTCATTCTTCAGGAAGCCAGTCAGGGTGTGCCCGGGAGAGGGTAATTGAGAACTTAAGATGTTTCTTTCTTGCAAAATTTTGGGAACAAAAAAGCTGTTCTGGGCCTTTTGACTCATGTCAGTCTTCAATACAGGAGAATACTCATCTTGCTGCCAAAGCCCAAGTGAGGCTGTGGAGGGCAGAGATGGAGGAGGGTGAGGAAGGAGGCCATCCTTGGTTTCGGGGTTAGGGGACAAGGGGACACTAACATTTCCTAGTCCCTGCTGCGGACTGAGTGCTTTATACACGGGGTCCTATCTAATCCCAGCGACCTTGCTAAGCAGTTATAACCCCCCTCCTCCCATTTTACCGATGGAACCTGTGGCTTGGAGGTCACAAGTCTTAGCCACGAGCCAGAGCCTGGACTCAGAGCAAGTCCCTTGAAGTGAAAACCTCTTATTCTCTGCAAATTCCCACTCTTGGTGTTCCCAGTGCCAGGTCCCTCCCCCGGGTCCTTCACCATGGTGGATCATCAGAGATGTGACTTCTACACCTAAATTCTGGTCTAGGCTGTGCCAATGTCTGGCTGAGCAGGATGGACAGACCACTTCATTCCTCTGAGCCTCGGTTTCCAATGATAAAACTAGGATGACTCATCATTACAGGCTCAAATTGGACCATTCAGTACCACGGCTGGAGCTCAGGCTGCAAGTCAGTACTGGTGCCGGACCCTGGGGGAGCACAGCATCTTACACCTGGGCAAGGGGGTGGGGGTGGGGGTGGGTAGGGTTAGTAGAGGCAGGTTTTGATCTCAGGTGGCCTCAGCCTGCAGTGGCTTGAAGCAGGATCTCAGTTCCCCTGACAGAGATTGAAGTCAGGCCCCCGCAGTGAGAGTGCTGAATCCTAGCCACTAGACCATGAAGGCCAGTGGCCAGTGACAAGGCCCAGACCTGTCGGCTTTGTAGAAATGAATTTCCACAAAGAGATGGAAAGTAGTGAAACAAGTTTTTATTAGGAGGAAAACGATTATGCATGAATAGACTCACAAAGGTGGGCTCAGAGAGAGAGTCGTGCCCTTGTGGTAGTTTGAATCACTTATATGAGGTATTTCTTCTGGGTTTCCTCTGGCCAATCATCTTGCTTTGCCTGGCTCTGATCCGTATTTGGTTTATCGCAGGGTCCGCCCCAGTGTGCGTGTATCTCTCAGCCAAGATGGGTTTCAGTGAAGAGGTCTACGGGGAGGTGGACATCACCTACTATGCGGTGGCGCCCCCTCTCTTTCTGGCCCCTGAGGAGCCTTTCTGCGCATGTGTAGTCAGGGAGGTCTCCTTGACCTTGAGAATGAGAAAGTTGTGGTCTCTTTATCTCTTCTCTGGGCAGAGCTCAGCTCCTCCTCCCTCCTGCTATTGCCTTAATCTTGGAGTGTCTGTCCACAGGGGAAGGATTCCAGCTGGTCAGCCGGGGGCCTGTCTATATCCTGCCTCGGTTTTGCAATCTCTAAAGCACCATGGGAGAATACATCAATATTAAGTGAGTATTACTGCTTTACTGAAATGTGGGGAAGTTTCGTTTTCTTAGAGCAGCCTGAGACCAAGTTGAAAATTTTCAAATAGAACATCAGCTAGGAAACTAAAGAAACATACACCCTCCAAAAGCATAGAAAAAAGAGAGTTTACCAAAGGCAGATTTCGGGTCTCACCTTTTAAAGTCCTGTGAGCTGGTGGACAGTTATGTAGATGAAGGGTCCCTGAAGGCGGGAGGAAGAGCGCTTCTCCACCCCAATTCCAAGTGTGGCTTCCGTGCAGAGCAGTGCTGCCACCCACTCTCTGCGAGACTGCCTTCTCTCTCCGGTGGAGGACTTCCATCCGTCCTTCCATCAGGTCGTCACCCATGGCTTCATTCATTCGTTCGTTCATTCGTGTCATTTCCCTTACACCCAGCACTCGGCATTAATGGTTTACAATCTCAAACAACTTAAAAAGAATAAGTAGTGCTCAAACATGAAGAAAGCATGCTTTTTATTAAGAAGGCACTTATACAGGGAGATTACATGGTGTAAAATTTCTGTGTAGCCCTGTTTCCTCTATGAAATCAGCTCTGTCCCCACCCATCCCATCTCCCCACCTGGGCCCTCACACATAGGATGCTGAAGGAAGGAAGAGAAAGAGCAGGGCCACACTGACAGATGGGAACCCACGGAGGAGCAAGCCCAGTTCGAGGCTAGTTCTGACTGTGCTGACAAGGGGCCTGGCCTGGTGCCGGCTGGGTCAGAGGTCAGTCTTCTGGAGGAGTTAGAGCAGCCAGGAGCCCCCCCCCCCCCGCCACCAAGCAAGTCGTGGAACACTCCTGTCACGCCGGGCCCAGGCTGAGGGCTCCGTGTGCTGTGGTCACGACAGCCTGGGGGCTACACCTTTTGTACCACTTTAATACACGAGGCTCCCATGGTCCCAGGGAAGTGCCTTGCTCAAGGCCACTCCATAACAGTTGCCTCAAGTGGATTCAAACCCAGGCTTAGCCAACTCAAGCTCTTGTTCTCAAGCCATACTCTGCATCAGAATTACCCAGGGGAAAGAAAAGTCACCCAGAGATGTTGGTAAAAAATGCAGAATCCAGAGCCTCGCTCATCCCCTCAGATTATGATCCAAGAGTTATGGGGTAGAGAAGAAATCCTCCTTTAACAAGTATTCAGGTGATTCTGTTAAGAGCTGTCCAGTGCACCTTGGGTACAAATAAGGAGGGTTTAACAGTTGGAACATTCACCAGAATGGCCCCAGAATAACTAGAGCTAAGATTAACTCAGTATTTACTCGGTACCAGGCACTGCTCTGAAGGCAGATTAACTCACTGAATGCCCCTAGCAAATCCATGAAGAGGGAGCTATCTGTATCTCTACCTCATATTACATTATATCATAATAGTATAACAAATAAATATAAATAAATAATATTTATTCTATTGTAAATGAGGAAAGGGAGCAATAGAAATTGAGGTTGGTGGGCTTCCCTGGTGGCGCAGTGGTTGAGAGTCCGCCTGCCGATGCAGGGGACACGGGTTCGTGCCCCGGTCTGGGAAGATCCCACATGCCGCGGAGCGGCTGGGCCCGTGAGCCATGGCCGCAGAGCCTGTGCTCCGCAACGGGAGAGGCCACTACAGTGAGAGGCCCGTATACCGCAAAGAAATTGAGGTTGGGGAGGACCTCTCTGACATATTATAGATGAGGAAATTGAGGTCAGTGCCACAGAACTTTAGATGGACAGGGTTAGGGACCAGGCCTCTGAATTTCCATGAGAAACATCCTCTTGAAACATGTGCTAAAGGAGCCCAGGAGAGAGTGACCAGTGCTTCCTGGGATGCTGGCTGGGGAGAGGGCAGTCAGAGAGAGCTCTGGGAGGACACATGAGCTAGAACTCCAAAGAGAAGAAGTCAGCCCACGGAGAAGTCAGGAGAGGGCACTGCAGACAGAGATAATAAAACTGGCAGAGGCCTGGGCAGGCAGAGGGTGTCATCCATGGGGCGTGAAGACGTGTGTGAGATTGTGGAGAAGGGAGTGACCACAGGTGGGGCTGGAGGGGAGCTTACTGATCCCAGAGTCTGGGGGTTGGGCCTGGCCACCTGCGCTTCAACATGTGCTCCGGGTGATGCAGATGCTTGCTGGAGTGTGAGGTCCTCTGAGCTAGAGCATCTCGAGACAGGTCTTCCTCGTGGCCTCACAGTTTCTGGGGATTTTTCTTAGTCTCCTGGTTGACTTCTCCAGCTCACTCCACACACATAATTACTAGGTTGGCACAGGGGAGTGGAGGGGGAGGAAGGCTGGATTCAAAAAGTGCTTCCGTTTTGAAAACAATGATTCCGAGGACAGAAGCACTTCTGCAGCGAGACGTCCTAAGTGAGCATGGCAGCAGGGGCCTGCTTGACCCACCCAAGGGTGCTGGAGAGTGGGCACAAGTGGCCTCTTAAGCAGACTCATTTCCAGCTCCACTGTTTCCAAGTGGGGGCTTCCGGCAGTACCTCAAACAGGTTAAGTACAGCAACAAATGTTTGTAGCTGTCAACCTCCTCACCCTTAGGAGCTGGAGTGTAACCCCCAGCACTCTGCCCCATTCTTTGCCTGGTCCCCCAACTTACTACTCCAGCCATGTGGGCCTCCTGCCTGTTTGCAGATGAGGGGAGCCTGCTCCTTACTCAGAATCGTGGTCCCTGACCTTCCCTCTACCTAGAATGTTTTTCTCCAGGCTTTATCACTTTCTACAAGTCTCTGTTCCAATGCCACCTCATCAGAGGAGACTCTTTGGCCACTTAAGCAAAAGTGGTCACTCATCCTCACCCCATTCTACTTACCCTATTTGGTTTTCTTCCACTGGACAGTATTCGACATATTTGTTTATTATATACACCCACCTCATCCAGGATGTTAGTTCCATGAAAGCAAAGACTTTTTGTTTACCACTAAAAACCCCAGCTGCTAGAACAATACCAAGTACGTAAGGACTAAATAAATCTTTGCTGAATGAAAAATGTATGATGTCTTTGTGACATCCTTGGCCAAGGTGAGCAGCTGCATTGGGCAGCATAGGCACAACTTTGGGATTCTTGCCTTTGAGCCAAGGATGAGGCCTGGGGCTACAGTCTAGGTCAGAAACACCTATTGATCATTCATGCATTTGTTAATATTCCAAAATGTATATTAAGTAAGCCCCTACTAAGTACAAGGCTCTAAACTAGGTGCAAGCGATACCGATTACCAAATGCAAGCAGTGCCCTTGACACCCTAGAGCTTACAGTCCAAATACTACAAAATAATTACACAAATGAAATATAAATGTGCACCGAGGAGAGGTAGCTGGTGCCCCAAATCCCTCTAATGGAAAGATCTGATCTAATCTGGGTTGACGGGGAGAACTTCCCTGAGGAAGTGTAAGATGAGCAGGAGTTAGGAGGTAGAGAGGAGGAAAGATGATGGGGGAGAACATTCTAGACAGTGGGAGCAGCTTGGTCAAAGGTCCTGTGGCAGGAGAGGGAGCCTGGTGAGTGTGAGGGAACAGGAGGAGGCCAGGGTGACTGGAGCAGAGATAATGATGAAGAGGGTGACCGGAGAGTGCCTGGGGGGTGGGTGGGGGCTTAGAGGTCATGATTAGGGATTTTGCCTTGATCCTAAGAGTGATGTAGAACCACCGATGCATTTTAAACTAGGTCAGAGTGGGTAGATGGGTGGTATAATCAGATTTTTATTTAAAAAAATATCTCTTTGGCAATCCATTTGAATACATATATTGAACTCAAAATGTTATATATGTAAAATAAGTGGTGGGTAAAACCGTGGAGCTGGACGCTTAGGTTCAAATCCCAGAATTACCAGTCATTACCTGTGTATGCTTGGGAAAATTACTCAGTCACTCTGCCTCAGTTTTGGTATATGTAAGATGGGGATAATATTAAGTACTTACTTCACAGGGTTGTTGTGAGGATTATATTAGCTAAAACATATAAACAGCTTAGAACAGTGTCTACCTCACAGTATGTATTTATAATATTAGTTATTATTACTGTCCCCATTGAACAGATGAAAAACTGCAGCACATAGAAGTTAAACCATACATTCAAGGTCATTAGGCACAATGACAGAAACATAATTCAAACCCTGTCTAACCCCTACAATATCAGACATCCCAGCAGCCAAGATAAATAAGACTGGCTGGATTTTATTGAAATATTCCAGCAAAGTCATTAAACAAGAAAACAACTCTGGGAGAGGGGAGGGAAATATATCTAGAGTTGCTGCAATATATTATATAAAATGTCCAGTTTTCAAAAAAATTATGACAAATGCAAAGAAGAAAAAAGTATGGCCAATCAAGAAGAGAAACAGGAAACAGAAATTGCCTTTGAGAGGGTCCTGACAAAGACTTCAAAGCAGCTATAATAAATATGCTCAAAGAACTAAAGGAGACCATACTTAAGTAAAGGACTAGGTAAAGGCACACAGGCAGAAGTTAGAGTGAAGGCTGGGAGCCTAACAAAGGAAGATAAATTCTTAAAACTGGACAAAAGAGCATGAAAAGATTGGGCAGCTGAGAGAATAGGCCAGTAGCTCTCAACAGCTATATGCCTTCTCCACATTACATAGCACCTTTCATAAATGGGTATTCTTTGCAACAGTTATGATTTTTTTAAAAGTCCAAATATGCTTAGTGTTGTCTCAGAAGACAAGAAAACATAATATATTTTACATGGATTTCATCAGTGATGTGTAAGACTTAGCTATCTGGGAAGTTCACATAGATGAGAGATATCAGTTCGGAGTACTTCTAGCTGAATGAGGTATGCTGGTTGCATTCTCCATGCCAGTACTAGTTAAAGGTGGGACACATACAGACTGAAAGTGAGGGGATGGAAAAAGATATTCCATGCAAATGGAAATCAGAAAAAAGCTGTGGTAGCAATACTCATATCAGATAAAATAGACTTTAAAATAAAGAATGTTACAAGAGACAAGGAAGGACACTACATAATGATCAAGGGATCAATCCAAGAAGAAGATATAACAATTATAATTATATACGCACCCAACATAGGAGCACCTCAATACATAAGGCAACTGCTAACAGCTCTAAAAGAGGAAATCGACAATAACACAATAATAGTGGAGGACTTTAACACCTCACTTACACCAATGGGCTATCATCCAAAGAGGAAATTAATAAGGAAACACAAGCTTTAAATGACACAATAGACCAGTTAGATTTAATTGATATTTATAGGACATTCCATCCAAAAACAGCAGATTACACCTTCTTTTCAAGTGCACATGAAACATTCACAAGGACAGATCACATCTTGGGTCACAATTCAAGCCTCAGTTAATTTAAGAAAATTGAAATCATATGAAGCATCTTTTCTGACCACAACACTATGAGATTAGAAACCAGTTACAGGGAAAAAAATGTAAAAAACACAAACACATGGAGGCTAAACAATACATTACTAAATAACCAAGAGATCACTGAAGAAATCAAAAAATACCTAGAGACAAATGACAATGAAAACACAACAATCCAAAACCTATGGGTTGCAGCAAAAGCAGTTCTAAGAAGGAAGTTTATAGCTATACAAGCCTACCTCAAGAAACAAGAAAAATCTCAAATAAACAGTCTAACCTTACACCAAAGGAACTAGAGAAAGAAAAACAAACAAAACCCAAAGTTAGCAGAAGGAAAGAAATCATAAAGATCAGAGTAGAAATAAATGAAATAGAAACAAAGAAAACAATAGCAAAGATCAATAAAACAAAAAGCTGGTTCTTTGAGAAGATAAACAGAATTGATAAACCATTAGCCAGACTCATAAAGAAAAAGAGGGAGAGGACACAAATCAATAAAATTAGAAATGAAAAAGGAGAAGTTACAACAGACACCGCAGAAATGCAAAGCATCCTAAGAGACTACTACAAGAAATTCTATGCCAATAAAATGGACAACCTGGAAGACATGAACAAATTCTTAGAAAGGTATAACCTTCCAAGACTGAACCAGGAAGAAATAGAAAATATGAACAGACCAATCACAAGTAATGAAATTGAAACTGTGATTTAAAATCTTTCAACAAACAAAAGTCCAGGACCAGATGGCTTCACAGGGAAATTTTATCAAACATTTCGAGAAGAGATAACACCCATCCTTCTCAAACTCTTCCAAAAATTGCAGAGGAAGGAACACTCCCAAACTCATTCTATGAGGCCACCATCACCCTGATACCAAAACCAGACAAAGATACTACAAAAAAAGAAAATTAAAGACCAGTATCACTGATGAATATAGATGCAAAAATCCTCAACCAAATACTAGCAAACAGAATCCAGCAACACATTAAAAGGATCATATACCATGATCAAGTGGGATTTATCCTAGGGATGCAAGGATTCTTCAATATATGCAATCAATCTATGTGATACACCATATTAACAAATTGAAGAATAAAAACCATATGATCGTCTCAATAGATGCAGAAAAAGCTTTTGACAAAATTCAACACCCATTTATGATAAAAACTCTCCAGAAAGTGGCCATTGAGGGAAACTACCTCAACATAATAAAGGCCATATATGACAAAACCACAACAAACATCATTCTCAATGGTGAAGAACCGAAAGCATTTCCTCTAAGATCAGGAACAAGGCAAGGATGTCCATTCTCAATACTATTATTCAACGTAGTTTTGGAAGTCCTAGCCATGGCAATCAGGGAAGAAAAATAAATAAAAGGAAAACAAATTGGAAAAGAAGAAGTAAAACTGCCATGGTTTGCAGATGACATGATACTATACATGGAGAAGCCTAAAGATGCCACCAGAAAACTACTATAGCTAATCATTGAATTTGGTAAAATTGCAGGATACAAAATTAAAGCACAGATATCTCTTGCATTCCTGTACACTAATGATGAAAAATAGGAAAGAGAAATTCAGGAAACACTCCCATTACCATTGCAACAAAAAGAATAAAATACCTAGGAATAAACCTACCTAGGGAGACAAAAGACCTGTATGCAGAAAACTATAAGACACTGATGAAAGAAATTAAAGATGATAAAAACAGATGGAGAGATAGACCATGTTCTTGGATTAGAAGAATCAGTATTGTGAAAATGACTATACTACCAAAAGCAATCTACAGATTCAACATAATCCCTATCAAATTACCAATGGTATTTTTTACAGAACTAGAACAAAAATTCTTACAATTTGTATGGAGACACAAAAGACCCCGAATAGCCAAAGCAGTCTTGAGGGAAAAAAACGGAGCTGGAGGAAGCAGACTCCCTGACTTCAGACTATACTACAAAGCTACAGTAATCAAGACAGTATGGTACTGGCACAAAAACAGAAATATAGATCAATGGAACAGGATAGAAAGCCCAGAGATAAACCCACACACTATGCTCAGCTATAGAACTATAATTAGTTGTGTATTCTTGCCAAAGGAGGCAAGGATATACAATGGAGAAAAGACAGTCTCTTCAATAAGTTGTGCTGGGAAAAGTGGACAGCTACATGTAAAAGAATGAAATTAGAACACTCCCTAACACCATACACAAAAATAAACTCAAAATGGATTTGAGACTTAAATGTAAGACTGAACACTATAAAACTCTTAGAGGAAAACATAGGAAGAACACTCTTTGACATAAATCGCAGCAAGATCTTTTTGATCCATCTCCTAGAATTATGGACATAAAAACAAAAATAAACAAATGACACCTAATGGAACTTAAAAGCTTTTGCAAAGCAAAGGAAACTACAAACAAGACGAAAAGACAACCCTCAGAATGGGAGAAAATAATTGCAAACGAACCCACGGACAAAGGATTATTCCCCCAAATACACAAACAGCTCATTCAGCTCAATATTATAAAAGCAAACAACCTAATCCAAAAATGGGCAGAAGACCTAAATAGACATTTCTCCAATGAAGACATACAGATGGCCAAGAGGCAAGTGAAAAGCTGCTCAACATCACTAATTATTAGAGAAATGCAAATCAAAACTACAATGAGGTATCACCTCACACCAGTTAGAATGGGCATCATCAGAAAATCTACAAACAACAAATTCTGGAGAGGGTGTGGAGAAAAGGGAACCCTCTTGCACTATTGGTGGGAATGTAAATTGATACAGCCACTATGGAGAACAGTATGGAGGTTCCTTAAAAAACTAAAAATAGAATTACCATATGACCCAGTAATCTCACTACTGGGCATATACCTAGAGAGAACCATAATTCCAAAAGACACATGCACCCCAATGTTCATTGTAACACTATTTACAATAGTCAGGTCATGGAAGCAACCTAGATGCCCATTGACAGATGAATGGATAAAGAAGATGCGGTACATATATACAATGGAATATTGCTCAGTCATAAAAAGGAAAACAATTGGGTCATTTGTAGAGACGTAGATGGATCTAGAGACTGTCATACAGAGCGAAGGAAGTCAGAAAGAGAAAAACAAATATTGTATATTAACACATATATGTGGAACCTAGAAAAATGGTACAGATGAACTGGTTTGCAGGGCAGAAATAGAGACACAGAAGTAGAGAACAAACGTATGGACACCAAGGGGGGAAAGTGGTGGTGGTGGGGTGGTGTGATGAATTGGGAGATTGGGATTGACATATATACAGTAATATGTATAAAATAGATAACTAATAAGAACCTGCTGTATAAGAAAATAAATAAAATTGAATTAAAAATACAAAACAAGACTACTTTCTTTCACTGTTGCCTGTTTTTTGTATGCAACAGTCGTAAGAGCAGGGTCTCCTTATAAACAATAAAACAAGATTATAGCTATATTTGATATTAAAAATAAATTATTAAAAACTTTAAATTAATAATTTAATAACAGCTCTAAATAAACATGTTTTGGTTTTACTTAAAAAAAGAGAAATAATAGAAGCTATAATGATAATGTCTCATTGAATAGAGCATATCTTTAAAGAGATAGGAATTACCAGAAAAAGAATCAGATGGAAATTCTGGATCTGAAAATCTAATAACTGAATTGAAAGACCTCACCAGCAGGACTCAGCAGTAGATTTGTGCTGGCAGAAAAAAATAATTAGTGAATTTTGAAGATAGATTGATATAGATTGTACAATGAAGAACAAACAGGAAAAGAAAAGAAGAAATAAAAATGAAGAGTTGCTTAGAGACATGTGAGATACCACCAAGTCTACCAATGTATACATAATGGGAGTCCAGACAAATAGGAGAGAGAAAAAGGGACACAAAAGCAAAGAGAATATCTGAAGAAACAGTGGCCAAAAACTTTCCAAATTTGTTAAAAAACATTAAATGTGTAAGAAGCTCAGTGAAATCCAAACAGGATAAACTCAAAAAGATCTACATTAGACACACTATATTCAAACTGTTGGAAGGTGAAGACAAGAAGAGAATGTTGAAAGCAGCAAGAAAGCAGCAATTCATCACTTATACACAATCTTCAATAATATTAACAGCTGATTTCTCATCAGAAACTATGAAGTTCAGAGGTCAGTGGGATGTCATATTTAAAGTGCTGTGAGGAGAGGGAAAGAATTCTATAGCAAGTAAACCTATATTTGTACACAACATAATTTTGTATAAAGGAAATTCTAAGAAAACCATTAAAATCTATTACAACGAATGAGTTTGGCAAGTCTGCAGGATAGAAGGTATACAAATCAGTTGTATTTCTCTATACTAGCAATGAACAATATGAAATAAAATTAATAAAACAATTCCATTTACAATGGTATCAAAAGGGAAAAATACTTAGAAGTAAATTTTACAAAATAAATGCAAGACTTTTGCTCTAAATTCCTAAATAAATGGAACAACATTCAATGGTGATAAATTAGAAGACTTAATATTAAGAAGGCAACAATCCTCAATTGGTCTATAGAGTCAATACAATCCCTAACAAATCCAAGTTATCTATCTTCCAGAAATTGACAAGGTGATCCTAAAATACATATGGAATCTCATGGGACCCCAAATAGCCAAAATAATCTTGAAAAAGAAGAACAAGGTTGAGGACTTGCACTTCCTGAATTCAAAATTTACCCCAAAGTTACAGTGATCAAGACAGTGTAGTACTGGCATAGGATAGACAGACAGATCAATGGAATAAAGTTGAGAGGTAAGAAATAAACTCCTACATTGATCATCTATTGATTTTCAACATTGGTTCCAAGAAAACTCAATGGGGGAAGAAGAGTCTTTTCAACAAATGGTCCTGAGACAACTGGATTCCTTTGGCTCACACAAAGGAATGAAGTTGGATCTCCACCTCACATCATCCACCAAAATTAACTCAGAATTGATAATAGAAGTAAATGTAAGAGTTAAGTGTATAAAACTCAGAAAAAAAAAAGGAGTAAATTTTCATGACCTAAAGTTAGGCGAGGCCTTCTTATACATAATATCAGAAATGTTTGGTGGATGAAAAAAAAAAGATAAACTGTACTTCATTAAAAGTAACAACTTGGGCTTCCCTGGTGGTGCAGTGGTTGAGAGTCCGCCTGCCGACGCAGGGGATGCAGGTTCGTGCCCCAGTCCGGGAAGATCCCACATGCCGTGGAGCGGCTGGGCCCGTGAGCCATGGTTGCTGAGCCTGCGCGTCCGGAGCCTGTGCTCTGCAATGGGAGAGGCCACAACAGTGAAAGGCCCGCGTACCGCAAAAAAAAAAGAAAAAAAAAAAAAAAAGTAACAACTTTTGTGCTTACAAAGGGCATCATCAAGAAAGTGGAAAAGACAATACAAGGAATGAGAGAAAGTATTTGCAAATCACATATATAAAAAAGGACTAGTATCTGGAATATATAAAGAACTCTTCCACTCAAAAATAAAAGACAAATAACCCAATTTAAAAATGGGCTAAGAACATGAATTAATAGACATTTCTCTGAAGAAGATAAATAAAAGACCACTAGCACATGAAAAGATGTAACACCATCCACAATTAGGAAACTACAAATCAAAAGTGATATGAGATATCACTTCCCACCATTAGGATGGCTGTAGTAAAAATGACAGACAATAACAAGAACTAGCAAGGATGTGGTGAAATTGTTACTCTCGTACATTGGCAGTGGGGATGTAAAATGTTCAGTTACTTTGCAAAATAGTCAGGCAAGTCCTCAAAAGATTTTGTGTTTACACAAAATTGCCATATGACACAGCAATTCCACTTACAGGTACATACCCAAGAGAAACTAAAACATATGTCCATACAAAAAATTGTGCACAAGTTTTCATAGCAGCATTATTCATAGTTAGGCAAAAAGTGGAAACAACCCAAATGTCCATCAACTAATGAATGGAGTTTTTAAAATGTGGTATAGCTATATGATGGAATATAATTCAGCAATAAAAAGGAGTGAAATATTGACGCAGGGTCCAACATGTATGAACCTTGAAAACATGCTAAGTAAAAGAAGCCAGTCACAAAAGACCACATACTATATGATTCCATTTATACAAAATGTCCAGAAAAGGCAAATCTATAGAGACAGAAAGTAATTTAATGGTTGGTTAGAATTGAGGAGGTTGAGAGGAAATGAAAAGTGGTATGAAGAAATTAAGAGTGCTAATGGGTAAAGGGTTTATATTTGTGGTGGTAAAAAAGTCCCAAATTATTTGAGGGGATGATTGCACAACTCTGTGAATACATTTAAAACCACTGAATTTAAAAGAGCCAATTGTGTAGTATGTGAATTATATCTCAATAAAGCTGTTAAATAAAAGAAGTTTCACCTTTGCCATGTTTAGAGTCAGATTATTTTCAGGTATCTTCTTAATCATCACAAGATAATTGCCATGGTTCCAGGCATCACATTTTCATGGGACAATGTCTAAAAGAAAATAAAAATGTGTGTGTATGTGTGTGTTGGGGCGTTCTTTCTCATGCTTTCTTTTAAGATCACGGAAACCTTTCCCAGAAGCCCTAAGGCAGATTTCCTCTCACAACTCATTGGCAACAACTGGGTCTCAGGTTCACCATTAAAATAAGGGGACTACCACTTCTCTGCTTAGAACTATTTAAGGGTTTCCCCTTAGAGAGCCAAAGTCCTTATGATGGCCCAAAATATCCTACATGACTGAAGCCCTCCTCCTCTCCCCCATCATTACTACTCTACCACAACCTCTCTAGAAATTATGGAATCTCTATTATGGCAACTCTAAGTAGGTTTCAGCACATTCCATCAGCAGCTCAGGCTTGATGGGTGGCCTGATGGGTGTTTAGACCTCAGCTCAGTCTTTGCAAGTCCATTTATACCCTTTGCTCTGAGACAGGGATCTGCCTTGCTTAGAAGGCCATGTTTTCTAAGCAGGGAAGAGTCTTTTAATCCCAAGAAGTTTTAGCATTGTTAATAGAAATAATGAAGTAAACCATACTCACATTGAATATTTTTTGTGTGTTTCATTCAGGAATATTTATGTATATTTGGTATTTTTAAAGTACTAGCAATGTTTAAAATTATTTGGCATATTGGAATGTACAAGAGATCAATTTATGATTCCAATTAAAATGTAATTGAGTAATTGATTTAGATTTATTATTTTACATTAAAAAGTGTGATATTTTTAAAATTAATTAATTTATTTATTTTTGGCTGTGGTGGGTCTTTGTTAATGTGCATGGGCTTTCTCTAGTTGCAGCAAGCAGGGGCTACTCTTCTTTGCGGTGCACGGGCTTCTCATTGCGGTGACTTCTCTTGTTGCAGAGAATGGGCTCTAGGCGCGTGGACTGCAGTAGTTGTGGCATGTGGGCTCAGTAATGGTGGCTCGCAGGCTTAGTTGCTCCGCGGCATGTGGGACCTTCCGGGACCAGGGCTCAAACCTGTGTCCCCTGCATTGGCAGGTGGATTCTTAACCACTGCGCCACCAGTGTAAGTGATTTTATTAAGTTTGTAAACTGATTTGAAACATGTAAGAAGCCTTAAAAGTCACCATATTGCAAGTATTACTTATATATTTAAGTTTTATTTATTAGATAATGAAAATACTCAAAAATAAAATCAACTATGTTAAATTTAATAGTGCAGTTTAGTTTAATATGTTTAAGTCAATTGCAAAGGCCCCCTAAAATTGATGATTAAAGTCTGCTAGATCTAGAGGTAGAATAAAGATTTATAAGTTGAACTTAACAGTTTAAAGAACTAGGTTTTTAATTTCTAATCTTAATATGTTTAATATTAAATACAAATTTTAAAGTAACCAAAAATAGTCTTTTCTGTTTATAAAAGGCATCCTCAGGGAACACACACTGATATTTTTGGAAGTAGGCACATGACCCACCAGAGCCAATGACATGCGAGAAAATGTTTGCCAGAATTTCCAGAAAGGTGAAGTTGGTTTTCTCTCCTTTCTACAAGGGCTATATCTTCTCTCTTCCTTTAGTCAATAGTGTAGATGATATGAAGTATAGAACAATGGGACCATGGTGCACAGAGGAGAACCTGGACCTATTTTTGTGATGGGGCAATTGTGGAGCCAGAGGAAAAAGCTAAACAACACAGCACTGTGAGATCAAAAGAAATTAGGTGTTTGGTGAGTTCATTTGAACTGCTGGAGCAACTCTTACCTGAACCCACAGTAAACTCTTTGGTTACATGGTCCTGTAAATCCCCTTTTCTATTTAAGACAGATTCAGTTGGATTCTCTGAAGGTGTCCTGATGAGTAAAAGGAGTCAGTGTAATGTTGTGTATTGAGCCTGGATTTGGATTCAGGTATATCTGGATTCAAACCTTGACCCATGGACAATACTTCTCTTTTCTGGATGTCAGTCCCCTTTTGAAAAATGGCAGTAACCTCTTTACCCAGATACCAAGTGCCCAGCATAGTGCCTCCAAAACTCTGTAGGTGACTAAGAAATATACTCATTTAACATGTTCTATTTGCTGGGGACCAATCAGGAACAGAGCCCCTGCATCATGGATAAGTTTGTTCCTTTTCCTCATTTTCCTTTTATTTTTATATGCTCATGTCATATGTACCCCCAATAGCAATTGCACAGCTGAACTGAATCTCTTCCTCCTGTCCACTGGATACAAAGTTACCTCATTTCCCAGAACTCCAACACATTTTGCTCCTCTACCAAGATGCCCAAGATCCCTCTGTTTTATGTTGTAGTTATTTGTATCCTTGATTTATTGACTCCGCTACACTCAAGAGTATCTTGCTGACAAGCAACATGGAAACTGGTATACCGGAGGTACTTAATAAATACTGGATGAATAAATCAATTAGTTTATATCCAAAGCCCTTGAAACTCTCATCCTGTCTTCTTTCTCATAAATAGTGACTATAGCTGCCTACTCTTGATTGATTTTTCTTGCCCACGAATGCCTGCTCTTATTCCTGCAAGCTAGAAGTGGCATACCCTTTCCCAGCTCTCCTGTTTGATCATCCATTTCTCTAGTGGGTTACTGAAGTTGTTGATGATGAAGGGACTAAAACCATAGCAAATGAACAGCTGATATGGCAGCATCCATCACTGGTTTCATTTTGCTGCCTTGGCTTTGCTTGTGGGTGAGTTTGAGATATACTATTCACTTTGACGCTTCACTGGAGGGCTGTTCTGTGCCTTTGATAATGAGATTTGGCAGTTCTTCTCTGTTCTCACCAGGGCTGGAGCTGAGCCTGTTGGTTCCAGGCATATGATTAAATTGTCCTCTGAATTTGTCTTTAATTCTCAAACATGAGTAAAATCAAGTCATTTGGGGAGCAGTTTCCTTCAGCCACCTCTGTACCCATTTGGAAATGTGTTTAGTGCAAAAAACAGAAAATTTGACTCTGGAGGCTATAATCCAATAGAGCTTTATTTTTCTAATATAATGAGACCAGAGATAGGTGGCTGTTGGTTTTGGTTCAGCAGCTCAGCTGTGTCAGGACACATGTCTTTGTGATTTTCTTGACCTTTCCCTCATGGTAACAAAATGGTGGCCACTACACCAACCATCATGTCTGTGTTCAAGGAAGAAGAAGAAAGCAAAAGCTTTAAGAACCCCCAAATCCACCCAAGTCAGCAGAATTTTGCATAGGTCTCATTCATCAGAACTGTGGCATGAGGCGACCCTTAGCTGGGAAAGTGGGGAACAGGACTGTGAGATTGGCTAAGACCAGTTGTGATCCAAACCGTGGGTCTAGGTACACAGTCTTCCTGGGTATGGCTACCTCAACCTTCAGGTGCTACTGCTATTGTGTTTGGGGGATGGTGCTTGTAGTTGCAATTTTTAATGTTTTATCTAAAACCTGTATTAGCTGGGCCTCCCTACCTCTTGAGATCTTAATAAGATTTGCTAGAACCCTTGGCTCCTAGTCTTGTTAAAGATTTCCTTAAGGTATCTGTGAATTTCCAGGGTGGGGTAGGAGTATGATTGATGCCCTCAATGTCAATTCCGGCTTCGAACTCCTGCTTCCCCAAGTGTTATCTCTGCTTCAACATGGGTGCCTTCAAATGTTCCCATACTGCTCCATCCTCTATACCATCACCACCATCCCCTGCCAAAGAAAAGAAAAGCAATCCACACAAAGCACCTGTTAAAACAGCAGACTTTAATAAACTGTGGGAGTGATGGGAGGAGTTGCACTGTACACCATTCTGTAAGCAAGGTTGCATTTTGGTACCCAACCATGTTCTTGAACTCCAATTGGTCTCCCAGCGACAGGGGTTTCCTCCAGGTCTTTTGCCCTCCACAGCTCGGGCCCAAATGTCTCTGCAGCAAATCCCTTTCCCTCCTCCACTTTCTTCTCTCTCTTTTCCAACGCCCTTCCTGGGAAAAAGCACACATCTCAGGCAGGGCAGTTTGACTTTTCCTCATTGGTGCCCTGACCCTGCCAACACTTAAGCCCTCACTTTCTACCCTTAGTTATTTCCCAATGTATTTTCCCCACTCCTACTCCCCACAAAAGAAATTCTGATGCCAAACTTGAATACAATTTTATTTTGCTACATGCCCAACTTTAGTTATGGGTGGTAGAGGGCTCAATTAATTCCTGAATTTCAGCAGTTGATGGGGATCAGGTGAGACTAGACCAGAATACACTGGTTTGAAACTATTTTGTTCTGACCACCTTGAGAAAGGAACGGCTTACCCTAGTCCACATCACTCACTAGGTTCTCTTTGCTGATATTTACGGCAAACCTCAGCTAATCATAAAGGTTTACCATGCCCCTCTTTGTCGTGGTGTTCTTTATGCATATACCTACTCAAGGTGAGATTGCAAAGGGTTTTCATCTTCTTTTTGCTTATATGCAATGAGCATGAAAAATAAGCACATTAATTTGTATATATATTATACACACACACACTATATACTTCAACAAATATTTCTCCTCTCTCTGCCATGATCCTCATACCACTTTGTTCTAATTAGCTGAATTAAGGAAGATGATGAGGGTGGTTTGGGGGCCAATATGTCTTTGAGTTCCAACCCTCAGTCTTCTCTAACACAGTTACAATAGTTAGGATTGTTGGTTGTAAATAACAGCAACCCTGCTCCCCCTACAAGTTTGCTTAAAGGAAAAGAATTACAGGGATAGAAACCATTCTCCTGGAGCTCCAAGGACAAAGGCATGGCACAGATTTGGGACCCAGGCTTCCAAGAAACTTTCTCCCCATGTTACTCACTGCATCTCTGCTCTACTTGTCCTTCTCTGCCATGGCCACCAAGAACCATAATGTTTTTAGAGCTCCTCCATTCAAGAGATCAGCCCAAACTAAACTCTTGGTCCCAAATCTATATTTCCAGGAAAGAGACTGGTTCAGCCAGGATCAAGAGTCTACCCTTGGTCCAATCAGCTATGGGGGCTGGGGTGGGCTGGGGTCACATTGCTTGAACATGACAGCTTGTGTCCTACCCTATGGTTTGGGTGAACAGTTTCCACAGAAAGTTAGGCAAGGGATTCCCAAAGCTGTCCTCTGCACTCAAGAAACACTAAGCCCCTCTCGGCCCCTGTCCCCAACACATCAGACATTTTTACTTCTGTAGTTTTGGATGGACAGACATGGGACATTTCATCCCCACCTAAGGAGCTGGCCTGGCCACAGAGAGGCTTCTAGTGTGTCCCCTTACCCCTCCATACCTCGTCAACATCTAAGCAGCTGACTTAGTTCCAGTACAAACATGTGAAAGCCATTCCAGCATCTCCCAATTCTGAGGAGAGCAATGTTTATTCATGTGTAGTGGACACAGTGGATTGGTTTGATTATAATCTAGACTAGTTAACAAATATAACAATTTAGATGGAATGAGAAAATTCCAAAATGAACAAAAATAGCAAAACTGACACAAGATGGAACAGAAGATATGAGCAACTCTATAGCTGTTAAAGATATTGAGTTTGTTACCATAAAACTTCCCACAAAGAATACTCTACCTCAAGTAGTTTTGCTGGTGAATTCTAACAATACTTAGCTGAACCTACTTCCAGTGTGACTTTCTCTACTGCAGCGAATGGAAAGCTAGGAACACATGTCTCAGACTCTTGTGCAGCTAGAGATTTGGATGTAATTTCATCTGACCAATCAGATGCACTTGTGCAAGACTTAAATGTAGAACTGAGTGAGGTGGGGATGGAGGCAGGACACAGGCATTTCCTTTGCTCATGTGGGTCACAGCGAAGGCAATATGGTTCTGGAGCCAGCAAGCAGAGCAGCTGTTTCTCACTTTAAAAAAAAAAAAAAAGTTTATTTTATTTTTGGCTGCATTGGGTCTTCATTGCTGCATGTGGGCTTTTCTCTGGTTGCGGCAAGTGGGGGCTACTCTTCGTTATGGGGCACAGGCTTCTCAATGTGGTGGCTTCTCTTGTTGGGAGCACTGGCTCTAAGTGCACGGGCTTCAGTAGTTGTGGCACACGGGCTCAGTAGTTGTGGCTCGTGGTCTCTAGAGCGCAGGCTCAGTAGTTGTGGCGCACGGGCTTAGTTGCTCTGCAGCATGTGGGATCTTCCTGGATCAGGGCTTGAACTCGTGTCTCCTGCATTGGCAAGTGGATTCTTAACCACTCCACCACCAGGGAAGCCCTGTTTCTCACTTCTGCTGGCAGCTTCCTCATTGTGGTAGGGACAGTAACTTGCTTGGTGGCCCAGTTCTGTAGCGTGGCTTTGGGAATCACTTCCGGAAGGTGAGCCTAGAGGTTGTTTCTCAATCCTTCCACCAATTCTGTAAGCCACTTACTACTCTGGTGTAGACTCCTTTCTGCACAAATTAGCAAGAGTAAGTCTGTTCTCTGAAACTGACCAACACATAATCTTTCAGGTCCATACCCTGGAGCTGCCTCTTCCAGGAAGCTTTCCTGGATTACTCATGGAGCTTCTGCTCTTCTGAGCTCCTGCAGCCTTGCCCATCTGGGCTTTACATCTGCATTTGCTAGCTGCCTTGTATTATAAGTTCACATTACTGAGACTGTGAGCTCCCTGAGGGCAGGACCTGCCACCACATGGGTGGTAATATTTATCATGGTGTTGTGTCCCTTAACAAATGACTGGTGAGGAATGAATGAAAGACCAGGTTCTAATGAGGTTCCTGGGAAGCATGAAGGCTCTTAGTAAGATTTTTGTCCCAGAAAAAAGAAAAGAACATTTTGAGAATATGGTCCCTTTTTGATCCATCCCCTTCCTCCTGTCTTGACTTTGGTTTTATAAAGCTACAGCAGCTATTTTATAACCATGAGAGTGATGACAAACCTAAGGACAAAAAGCCAACAAACACAGCTGTATCAGTTTTTGTCAATTAAAAAAAAAATCCCCACATGTAGTGGCTTAACACAGTAATCATTTATTTGCTCAGGGTTCTGTGGGTCAGAAATTTGGGCTGGGCTCAGCGGGGATGGCTTACATCAAGGTCTCCTGGGGCCTAGCCTTAGAATTTTCACATCCTTACTTCCATTGCATTCTATTGACCAAAGACAGTAACGAGGCTGGCCCAGATTCAGAAGCTGGGAAAATAAACCCCATCTCTTCATGGGGCCATTTGTAATTGACTGGAACAGACAAGGATGATTGGACAGAAAGACAGAAAAAGTCTGTTCATAGGAAACACCTGTGAGATGCTCAACAACGTAGAACTGCCTTCCTGTCTTGACTATACATTATAGGGAGATTTCCTTTTCTAAAGGGGCATTCTTTTTCTTGCAGCCAAAGGACCCCTAGCTTATGTATTAGAGGGAAGAAGAATATCTACTCACTGGACTGTTGGGAGATGAGATAAGATCTGCAAGCGTGTAATGCGCTTGGTGGAGCTGCTAGGGTACAGCAAGCATGCGGTAAAAGTTAGCAGGTATTGGCGATTAAACGGCATTCTCAGCTTACATCCTAAACACAAGCCACTCCCATTATGGGTTTTTATTAGCAACCACCAAAGGGGACACACATAGGCTGAGCCTGGGCCCCACAGGCCAGTTACTAGGCGTCAGTATGACTATCTGCTGCCAGCTGCTGCAGAGAGCTTGTGTCCTATAGAGAACCTAACATCAAGGATGCCGACAACTTCTGGCTCACAGAGAGGGGTTTCAGCTCCAGTTCCTGAGGAAATCACTAAGTTTTTCAGATGCGGAAACTGAGGTCCAGGCAAGAGAAGTGGCACAGCCCAAGTCCTAGAACCCAAATCTCCAGCCCCGAGCCCAATGTTCTTATATCATTAAACTATGTCTTTCTGAAAACGGTGGGGTTTTCCCCTCAAGAATGGACATTCTAGGGCTGGGCTTCCCTGGTGGCGCAGTGGTTGAGAGTCCGCCTGCCATTGCAGAGAACGAAGGTTCATGGCCCGGTCCGGGAAGATCCCACATGCCGCGGAGCGGCTGGGCCGGTGAGCCATGGCCGCTGAGCCTGCGTGTCCGGAGCCTGTGCTCCGTAATGGGAGAGGCCACAACAGTGAGAGGCCCGCGTACCGCAAAATAAAAATAAATAAATAAATAAAATAAAAAGAATGGAAATTCTTGCCCTGAGGGTAAAGTGGCCACTAAAAGTCAAGCTGAAGATAAAAGTTTTTCCCAGGGATTGTGACTTGGTGGTGACACCAAAGTTTGGAGTTTCTGGGGAAATGTTCTGTTTCTTGAACTGGATATTGAATCTACAGTGAAATTTTGTGAAATTCACTGAGCTGTGCACTGATTTGTGTTTGTTTTTTAATCTATGTTATATTTCAATTCAAAAAAACGTTTAAAAAATGCTTCCCCAAGATCTCATCCTCACCAGAGGCTCACGGAAGGTGGACACAGCCTGCTGTGACAGACAAGACTCTGGGTCAAGGCTCAGGAATTAGGTTCTAGAGCAGCTTCATTGCCTTGTCTTAACCTGCGTCAGTGTCCACTGCCCTCTTTCTGAAAGAGGAAATCGTACTTCTGCCAAATCCATGAGGTTGTGCGGGGGCAAATGAGATCATAGATGTGAACAAACTTTGAAGACAATTGGGAATGTGAGTTATGTGCTCTGCACGCCTGGGCTCATAGCTCTCCTTCCATGAATTATTGTGGTGGGTGGTGGGAGGGGGCAAGGTGCTGGCTCACAGGGAATTGGTGATCCAGCCCCTCCCAGAAGCAAATTAAACCCTGTCTGGCCCTGGACTTCAAAGTCCTGTTTCTGCTGAGGGAGGCAAGTCAAGGCAAAATCAAACAAATGTGATTTCGCAGCGTTGCCAGTCGGGGGTGTGCTCTGCGGAGGCTGACTGCTGCCCTGCCCATGCCCTGGCCTCAGTCCCCTTCCCTTGCAGCCCCTGGAAGTCACACCACTGCCAGGAGGTGGGCCAGTGCCTCCTTCCCCTCCTTTTATTAACAGCTCCTCCCAGAAGGTGGGAGGCAGTTAACCTCTGCTCCAGGCTGTCAGGCCCAGCGGGAGGGGAGACAGGCTCTCCAGGCCAGCAGACCAGTGTGGGGATTGTCAGAGGCCAAATTAAAGTGGCGCAGTGGTTAAGAACCTGCCTGCCAATGCAGGGGACACGGGTTCGAGCCCTGGTCCAGAAAGATCCCACCTGCCACGGAGCAACTAAGCCCGTGTGCCACAACTACTGAGCCTGAGCTCTAGAGCCTGCGAGCCACATCTACTGAGCCCACGTGCTGCAACTGCTGAAGCCCGCACGCCTAGAACCCGTGCTCAGCAACAAGAGAAGTCACTGCAATGAGAAGCCCGCGCACTGCACTGCAACAAAGAGTAGCCCCCGCTCACCACAACTAGAGAAAGCCCACGGGCAGCAACAAAGACCCAATGCAACCAAATATAACTAATAAATTAATGAATTAATTTAAAAAAAAAGTCTCTAGCAATTTACATCCTCGTCTCTCATGCCATTGATACCTATGAAATTGCAATATATGGTCCACATTAAAGGCTAAAAGAAAAACACTATGGCGTTGGGGAAGGGGAGGGAGGAGGAGGGAGGGTGGGGATACCAGCGGCTGCTGAGGCTGAGGGTGGGCTGATGGCGTGGGGGGTTCAATTCCAGATCCACTGGGTTCTGCAGCCCCTCCCCACATGCACACTCTCCCCCTTACTCTGTTCCACTCATCCCTATGTCTCACCTCCAACACATTTACTTATCTGTTACAGTCATTGTTTATTGCACGTCCAGCCTTCCCGTCTCCCTCACTGCTCTCCCAGCCCACTCCCTGCCAGTGGCTGCAACATCCCGGACTCTGCCTGAAGACCCCCTTCAGCAGGCGCAGCTCAGCCTGCACTTGGGCCAGGTCAGGGCAACCAGGTGATGCTGGAGAATGGGAGGTGGTGGACCAGTCTCCCCATCTTTCTCGCCCCTCGGGTGGGAAACTACTTCCCGAAGTCCCCTTGGAAGCGAACCCCTGTGGCCACAGTCACCTGCTGTTTCACTTCCTTGTGTGGCTTCTCTCCCTTTCCTGTTTCACTTCCCCGTCCCCTCTGGGTGCTTCCTGTTCCTCTCAAACAGCCCGTTAGCACTCAGATCCTAGCCTCGGGGTCTGCTCCTGCCTGGACTAACCTAAGACAGTTAAGGTGTGTCTCAATTGCTAGAACATAACCTCTACAAGAGCAAGCGTCTCCGTTTGACTCGGGGATTCAGCCTCCGCACCTAGAAGCATGCCTGGCACATCAGAGGCTCTGCAAAAATATTTGAACAGATTGTTTATGCGTTGGCTGACAATTCAACAGAACTTTAAGGAGTGCCTACTGCCAAGCTCTGCACCAGGCAGCTGGGACATTTGGGAAACAAGATAGATGCAAGTCTTGCACCCTGGTACTCACAGTCTAATGGGAGGAGAAAAATAGACAATCACTGCTGGTGGTCATTACCAAGACCAGGACACACAGAGGGCTGCGGGGCACAGAGGAGACCCTGGGTGCAGATACTGGGGTGACAGCCTAGAGCAGGGTGGGCTTCAGGGGTCTGCAACATGTACAGTCACACGGGGCCCTAGCTTAGCAGGGCCGCAAACTTGGTTTAACGCTTCTCTGTTGCATGTTGAAATTCTTAATACATTTTGAACGGGGCCCCCATGCTTTTATTTTGCACCAGGCCCAGCAAATCACACATCTGGTACTTGCTGGTGTGGGATCCACCCTGAGTCTTGAGAGGCTGCACCGTGGGCTGGGGGGATGCAAAGCACATGTTCCAGGCTCAGAGGTGAGAGAGAGCCTGGAACGTTCTGGAAACTGTAGTACTTTGGTCCAGTTGTAGTGTAGAGGGCATAGGGATGCCAGAGAAGGTGGGGGGGCCAGATGTGAAGGGCCGCGTGGGTGTTCCATGCTCAGGGCTGTAGACTTTATCCACAGGTGTTCATTGTGGGGCAGGAGGGCTTGGGGCAAGACCAGAGGCAGAGAGCCCAGTTAGAGCTGCTTCCGAGGACCCAGGCTAGAGAGACAGGGAGATCCTGGCCGATTTGAATGACGTTTAGGAGGTAGAAGCCAGTTCTCAGTGATTGGCTATGGAGGGAGAAATTGCGCCAAAGTCTGTGTTTACCCAACAACTTCAATGTGAGAGTGGCTCCCACAGGCCCGGGCATCGCGCCCCTCAGATGCTGGCTGGTGACGCACCCCAGCTCAAGCGGGGGAGATGGAACCCCTGTGGGGAGAGACTTGGCTCCGGCCTCTCCTCCCAGCTCAAACACAGGCTCCAAATGAGCTTTCTGCCTGGAACTGTAATGTTAAAAATGACCGTGGCGCTGCCTCTGCCTCCCAGCACCTGATGCTGTGGGAGCCGCAGACACCCTGGCGAGAGGGGGAGAGGAGCTGATAGCACAACGGAGGGGCCTGGCTTGATACCACCTGAGTCCTCAGGATCAGACTGCTCGTTCCAGTGAATCCTGGAACAGAGAGTGTCAAAGCCAGACTGAAGGTTAGCCATAATCTCATCCAACCTCCTTCCCATTATATAGATGGGGAAAAAGGCCCTGCGGAGAAGGGTCTTCACAAGGGAGGGATGGAGCATCCCAGGCTCCTGACTTCTGTCTGGTGCTCCTTCTATCACCCATGTTGCCTCCCTGACCCGTGAGCCTTGCCCTGACCCAGAGGATTTGGGAGGCACACAGCTCCATGTCACAGGATGCCTCAAGATGCTTTTGGCTTCATGAAACAGAAACCTTAACTCAAAATGCTTTAAACAGTGGTTCTCAAAGTGTGGTCCTCAGACCAGCCAGCGTCTGTATCACTGGGAACGTGTATAGAAATGTGAATTTTTGGCTTTGCCTACTGAATCAGAAACACCAGGGGTGCAGTCCAGCCATCTGTGATTTAACTGCGATGTTAATGCTGCTCAAGTTTGACAACATGAAGCAGTAAAGATGCCTGCTATATCACAAAGCAGGAGGCCCAGGGCTGGCTATTTCAGTGGCTTGATGGCTTTGTAAGGATCCAGCCCTCCATCAGTGCATGGGCCTGTCTTCAGGCTTGGCCCCTCCCAGTCGCTAGGTGGCTGCTTCCATTGACAACTTCACAATGCAAACATCAGGAAGAGTGGAGACTATGTTCTCTGGACAGTGCTTTTTTTTTTGGTTGCACTGTGCGGCTTTTGGAATCTCAGTTCCCCCACCAGGGATTGAACCCGGGCCACGGCAGTGAAAGCCCAGAATCCTAACCACTAGGCCAGCAGGGAACTCCCTGGACATATCTTTTAATTAATAAGAAAACCTTTCCTAGAAGTGTTCCCCCCAACATCCCCCCACCACCCCTGCCAGACATCCTCTCACATCTCATTGGCCAGAAGTGCGGCATGTGCCCTTCTCATACCAATCACTGCTTAGGAAAACAGGGTTCTTATGATTGGTTAGGAGTAATCTCCAGCTACAGAGAAGAAATATAACATAGTGATAAAAAGCACAGATTTTTTGGCTCCTCCACCCTTCAAACCCTGGCTGCACCATTTACTCATTTCATGACCTTGGTCAAGTTACTTAACCTCTAGGTTTCTCAGTTTCCTCATCTGCAAAATGGGTATTATAATAACTCCCATTTCACAGACTTCTTAGGAAGACTAGGTGAATTCATATGAAAAAAACACATACAACAATACTTGGCTATACAAGAGTTTGTTAAATAAATATACAGAGAGTTCTTTATCCTCATTTTTATTTATCTTTTTAAAAAACATATAGCTAACTATAGGGCTTGGGGATCATCCAGTAAAAGTATAGAGAGGACTTATTCATTCTCTTGTTTGTTTTCTGGCAGGATATTCCATTATATGGGTATGCACAATAAGGTTATTTAAATTTCTTTGCTAGTACAAATAGAGCTGCAATAGATGAACTTGTGGATATGTTGTTTCATGTGTGTGTGAGGATATACACTGGAAAACATCCTAGAAATAAAATTGCTGGGTTGAAGGATTCGTGCATTTGTAATTTTGATGGATCCTGCGACATAGCCCTCCACAGCAGTTACGCCAATTTATACTCCCACCAGCCGCGTATGAGGTGTGGCTGCTTCCACACAGTTTCACCACCACAGTTAGCATTTCTCAACTCCTCCTACCTTCATGACAATTCACATGGATTGTTGCTCTCACTTGCCCAGAAGCGAGAAGTGAGGGTGATCAGTGGCTCAGATGAGAGCCTGGATGAGGACCTGGTACAGCACTTCACAGTTTCCAGAGCACTTCCCTCCCATAGCAGACGACCCCTTGGGTGCCAGCTCCCAGTGTGATTTCACTCCCAGCAGCCAGCACCCATGTCTTTCAGAGGACTGCTCTTGGCCTGCATGTATGGAGAAGGAAGTGCCTTCCTTCTGTATGTACGCCTGAGAGGAATTTACTTCCTCTGATCACTGATGAGTACAGGGGTATAAATACCCCAGCTCCTTTCCTCCCCAAATGTGACAACTCTGAGATGCCATCTACAGTATCTCCAGAACACTGTTGCCAGATCAGTCCAAAGTGGGACTTTGAGATGACACATCCTTGCTTGACTTCTGTTCATCCTCTCTCTTGATTTCCCATCCTCTACCAGCTTTCCTGGGAATGCTTCACAGTAATTATAGTATATCATATCATGTCATCATCTATTATATGGAATCTTTACTCTCACTGGAATCCTTGTCTCAGGGTCAACCTCTGGGGACCTAACCTGAGACACCTGCCATAGTCTCCTTCATGCTTCCTTGCCATTGTACCCATTATACAGATGAGAAAACAGATTGGGGAAGGGACTAGTTGGAAGTTACAGAGCTACCAAGCGGCCCAGTTAGGGATGAGTGCCCAGGATGTCTAACTCCTCTTCCATGTTCCTTCAAAGGAAGGACGGAAGCTTTAACCCCGGGTGAGAAATGAAATTTGTCCCTTCCTCTTTTCTTACCTCCTGACCACAGTGAATTTTCTGCCAACACCTGCCTGTGTGTGCCTTTCCCCACATGGAGTGTCTGGGTCTCTGGGCCTCTGCCTCATCTTGTCTCCCATGTGATTACACTGCCTGATACTAAAGTCAGCTCATCATTTCATGTTGGTCACATCCTGAATGCTGAATTTAATTATAATTGCAGCAGGCAGACCATAATACATTTATTTAACATACCTTGAATTAGGACCTCTTGCATATATTTGCATGTCATTTGCATCTATTTGATTGGACTGGAAAAAAATCAACAGATGTAGATCTTGAATCAGGCAGGCTGGAAAGGGGCTGAGCAGCACCCAGCTTGGCCCTGTGCCCGGGGCTGCACTAATCAGTGGCTGAGCAGACCCTCATCTCTGCTCTGCCCACAGGGGTACCTGGGCAGGAGCTGGGGCTCTAATCTGAGTCTCTTCTCACCCCAGGACTCACCATGCCTAGGACTGGGCTGATGCCCCTCTGAGTCCAAATCCCCCTCCTACACACGTTAGCCCAGACCATGCTCCGTGAAGGCCAGCATCACCTCTGTCTTGTCGCTGCTGGATTCCCGTAGACTGCTGGATGAATGGATGAATGAACAAATGGATGCACATGGTCTGGTCTATTTTCTAGATCCTGCCCCTTCCTTGCTCAAAAACTTGTGGTGGATCCCTGTGAACACAGGAAAAAACCCAGGGCTTCGTTCAAAGCCTTTCACATCTGATTGCGAATGTATGAAGTGCAAAGGCTGATTGCACCCTACCATACCAGGCCTCTGACAATGATCCTGAAATTTGGCTTGGAGAGGTGAAGCGGTGAGCTGACTTGCCTGAGTCACACCGTTTGCCGCTTCTCCTTCCCACCTTCCTTCTGCACACCTGGTGAGAACATTTTGAGGTTCAGGCCTGGGGACAAAGGCCCGGGTAGGGAGGGAAAGCCCAGAAGTGATAGAGAGACCCCACCTGGGAGGGAGCTGGCAGGAATCCCCGGTACCTGCAAGGAAGGAGTTAGGGTGAGCCTCAGGTCGGCGTCCTGAACCTGGCTGCACTTCCTAGATTGGGCCAGGAGGGGGCGGCAGCGTCCCTGGCTGCAGGTACCCGAGCCTCTCCGAGTTTCTGGGCAGGATGCGTCTGGGAGCTTCTGAACATGTAAGCCAGGCGTGGATGAGGGCATATGTTTGCAAGTGTGGGAGAGGGTCTGAGCATGTGACTGAGTGCCCTAACTGAGAATATGTGTGTCATGAGTGCTTTTATTCATTCAACCCTGTCTCTCGTTTACAAGTGTTTATTAAGTGTCCACTCTTCCCCAAGCCCTGCTCAGATGCCTAGGACACAGCAGTGAGCATGACGAATGTGGTCCCTGCCCTCATGAAGCCAGGGCTGGGTAGAGGGAAGACAAAGAAAAAAGCAAGCCAACAAACCAGTGATGTCACAGGGTGGGAAAGATGACCTCAGGTTGGGGTCAGGACTCATTTAGGCCAGGTGGGCAGAGAGCAGCTCTCCAAGGAGGGGACACTGAAGCTGAGTCCAGAAGGACTAGAAGGAATCAGCCAAGCAAAGATGTGGGAGATCATTCCAGGCAGAAGGAGTGATGAGGGCAAAAGGTTGATGGTGACGCCTGTATGAGTCTGGGTTTGAAGAGCTTAAATCTTATTCTAAGAAGTCCTCAGACTTTTTAAACAGGGAGTGATGTGATATTGGTTTACAGTTTAAAAAATTTTCTGGCTGCTGAGTGGAAAATGATTGGGAACTGGGCAGGGTAGAAAGTGAGGAGCCTCCTGCAAGGGTCTAGTCAAGAGCTGATGGTGGCTGCACCCCGGTGTGACCATGGAGCTGGGGGACTGATGTGGACCCCCGCACTGTGGAGGTGGCTTGACGGTGGGCAAGAGGAGGAATCAAGGGCACTCCTGGGCTCTTGGCCTGGACGGCTCAGCTTCTAAGTGGGAGCAGCTGTGTTAGGGGGTGCTTTGCATTTTAAAGGCCTGTCCTCTCTGTCTGGCTCCCTGGCCTGACCAGCTCAGACCTCCTGGGGCCAAGTCCCCCCTGCCTCCCGTGCCCCGGCCCTGCCCTCCAGGCTTACCTAGGCTTCAGGGACACAGCATTCGCTTGGATCCTGTGTGGACACCCACCTGTCAGCTCCAGGCAGCTCCCTCTCCTCCCCCCTGTGCTTTGTTACCCGCACATTCAATCCTTCCAGGGGTGGCGGGGTAGAAATGGGCTTTGGAGACAGAGAGACAGACTCTCCCGGGGCTCTTGCTCTTGGAAGCGAGGCCCCATGGAGAGCCACTCAGGCCACAGCCAGCAGCTACCACCCAGCCTGGCGTGAAGAAGCCTTTGGGAGACATGAGCCCCAGCCCCAGAGCTACCAGGCTAAAGCCAACAGGAGCAGACATGAGTGGTCTCTGTCAGGCCCTGCCAAATTGCACTTTCAGGCACACAAGAAGTGCTGCTGTTTCAAGTTGTGGGGTAGTTCGTCACACAGCAATAGAGGCTGGCTTCATCTGTGGAAGGTCACACAGACAGCGAGCAGAGATGTGGAAGCCTGGCCTGAGGCCTGTGCCACGTGTACTGCCTGGTCTGGGTCCCCCCACGCTGAAGCAGTCCCTAGGGACCCAAGCTGGGCTGGCCACGGAAGGGGAGAGGTGGGGTCTGAAGAAAGGTCGGCACCCAGAGGCTCAGTGCTTCTAGGTCCATGACCTGAGGCTGCCCACAGAGGGGACTGCCTGCTGGAGCCTCCGCCCAGGTGCTACGTGGGCTCCTCCCAGCCCAGGGAGTTCAGGGCCTTGACCACTTCACCTCTGGGGACCTTCCCCTCCACTGCAGTTGCACCCTAGACCTTCTATCTCCGGGGCTTGGGAGGTATGAGGCCCATAAGCACCATCTCTCTCCACCTCCTCATCTTCCTCCTCTCCCACCAAACTCACTCTGAAACCTACCCGTGACCTCTGACCTCTCCACTCTGTGTCTTCAGGCCACAGTCGAGAGGGGCTGCCTGCCGACCCACCACCTGATCGTGGGCCGCACACGGCCAGGCTGAGTCTCAGTTTCCTCACCTGTGCAGAGGGGAGGACGATCCCGACTTGCTGGTTCTCCTCAGGATTAAGGATGATAATAACTACACAGTAGCACCTGTGTACTTCTAGGAGGGCCACAGGCAAAGGTCCTGCAGGGGGAAGCTCTTTAAGTGGGAGCAGCTCTGTCAGAGGCCACTTTGCATTTGAAAGGCGTGTTTCTGCCTGGGGCCTCTTCTGTCTGGCTCCCTGGCCTGCCTGACCAGGTCAGACCTCCTGTGACCAGTCCCTCCGTCCTCCTCTGCTCCAGCCCTGTTCTCCAGACTTACCCAGGCTTCAGGGATGGTGATGTGGTCTGGGCCGGAGACGTGGGCCACCACCGGAACCCATGGCCACCCATGGTGTGTGATGGTGCCTGTTGCCAGGCAACAGGCCTCAGCTCAGACACTGTGCCCCGGGGTCAGCTGCCCACCAGCTGGCCTGTTATTTCTGCGCTGTGAGGCTGCCAGTGTCCTCCTAGATTTCCCTCCTCCATCGAGCCTGGGAGGGAGGAGGGGGCAGGCTGTGCTCTGGGGACTCCTTAAGTTGCCATGCTCCTTGACAGGCAAATCCAGGTGGGGGGCTGGGGAGTGAGGAATCCCATCATGTTTGGGGCTCAGCGAAGGGAAGGAGCTCGCCAAGACACAGAGCAAGTCAGTGGTGGAGTATGGTCTCTAGAACACAGATCTATTTCCTAATTTCCATCCCCACTGGAGAGATGATGCAGATGGTTCAGAGATGTCAAGTGACCAACCCGAGGTCACACAGCAAGTAAGGAGCAAAGCGAGGATTCCCGCTGCCCCTGTCTGCTCCAAGACATCATTTATGTACCTTGTGGTTTGCGGGTGGGACTGCTAGGCACCTCGGGTGTCTGCAGAAGTGTCTCGGGGCCTCAGAGGGGAGGTGACAGAGAAGCTGACTCACAAGTTGGACTCCTCCCCCACTTTCATCCATTTTATTTGGGTCTCACAAGGAACACAGGAAGGCTAAAATTTTTGAAAACTTGCTGACTGATTCAGCACCTTCATCACATCCATGTGAAAAGCAAGGCTCACAGAGGGAAAGGGGCTTGCCTGAGGAGCATAGCAAAGACCAGGAGCCAGGGTTCCTGAGTCCCCAGCCAGGAGCTTCCCAGGGACAGGGGATGGGAAATGACACTGATGGGATACAGAGGGGCTTTGTATACACCAGGCAGCAGCTAAGACGCTAAGTACTCTACACCAGTACATGAACATTGTCTTTTACCCCATCACATTACCTAAGCAGCACCCTGGTCATTTCTTTCCCATTCATCTTGGTATTTGGTGTCCTCAGGAATCATCATGTTATTTATCAAATCACTTGTTCAGTGCCAGCCACCCCACAACCAGAAGGTGCGCCCTGTGGGGCAGGGACGAGGTCCATCTCCCTGTACAATGTTCGGTTCAGTCCCAGAAATGATGAAGCCAAGTCTTCACAACACCCCAAGCTGGGACATTTGTCATTTTGGGTCACCCAGTATCCATCCTCTCCTTCCTAGCAGAACCCCGATTTCCTTTGGGGGAATTACCTTTCCCACATTGTGTGGAATCCTCGTGATTTGACAAATCATGAAAGATAATTTCTGTAGTTCTCCCCTCCCTCTGCAGACTATAATAATAATAATACCAACCAGCATCTATTGAGTGCTTTCTGAATGTCAGGTTCTGTTCTAAGTGGTTTGCACATATCACTTTATTTCATGTTTGCAGTAAACCCAGAACACTGAGGCAGCTCCCAATGCATTTACACAGGGCCAAAACGAGCGCAAAGATTAATTTGCTTGGATGCAGCAGCCTGGGATTTGAGCTCAGATAGGCTGTCTCCGAAGGTTTCACACTTTCTCATTGCCCTGTGGGTGTCTTTTCCTCATGCCCTGCTTCTTCCCTGCTTCATGGTACAGCTGAGGTGGGACATGTGACCGTGTATAGGGCCTTTGACTTCTGAGCAGATGATGCAAGGACGAAGCCTTTGGTGGAATGGCTCCTTCCACAGGCAGGGCCCTGACAGTCTGGTAGCTACTATTCTGGTTCCTGCTTGATTCCAAGCCTGGTTTTCCAGGTTTCACTGCAATTCTGTGATCTCCAATAATCTCCCAATAAATTCCCTTTTTACCCAGGTACCAAAGAACCTAACAGATACAAGACCAAGAGGTGCTATATCAGTTAGCTGCTGTTGTGGAGCAAGACAGCCTCCCCAAATTTAGTGGATTAAAACAAGTATTTCTCACAATCCCGTGGGTCTACTGGAGAGTTCTGATCTGAATCAGCTCCTCAGAGCTAGATGGTCTAGGATGGCCTTCATCACCTGTCTGGCCGTTGACGGGTTGGTTGGTCTGGGACCTCAGCTGGGATGGCTGGGTTCTGTCTCCTCCAGCAGGCTAGCTCAGGCTCTTCACTGGGTGGTCTCAGAGTCTCAAAGAGCAGCACGTGCTTTGAAACCTCTGCTTGTGTCGCATTTGCAACTGTCCCGTTGGCCATAGCAAGTCACATGGCCATGCCCAGAGTCAGGGTGAAGGGGAACCACCAAAGAGCACAGACAGAGGGAGGGGCACCGTGTGGCCATTCTTACCATCTACTGCCGGCAGCGATTGTTAGTGGTGATGATCACCATTGTCCAGACAAGGATACCGAGGCACAGAGAGGGAGAGTAACGCCTAGCAGCCTGGGTAGAGGCAGAGCAAGGATTTCCCAACCCCCTGGAATCTCTTGCCTAGATCCACTGGTTAAAGTAGAGCCTGATTTTTCTCTCTGATGTGAAACAAGCTGATACGATAATCCTTCTTGCAATAAGGAAAAGCCATAGTGAAACATTTGTTGTGTAAAATTAGCGAGTCCCATTTCCTGTGTGGAGAGCTGACCTGGGATAATTGTCTTTATGCACAGGAAAATACAAAAAGGACCTGAGAGCGCTTTCCAGGCCCCAGAAAATTTTCCTTCTTTAAAAAAATCAATTACCTATTACCACTTCAAAGAAAATACTTCACACACACATTTTACATTCTAAGTAGAACCCAGCTCTCCCAGCTGAAACATACCTGAAAATTCTCTTCAGGGACCGAGTGGTCAGACAGAGGCCCTCAATTATTTCAGCTATTGATGTTTCAGGTGGCGGAACTCAGTGGTCCCCTCAACGATGAACTGCTTTTACCGTCCAGAAGAAAACCCCAATGTATAAAATAAGCCTTGGATTTGGTTTCCCCTCCTCCTGCCTGGTCTGCTGCCCTCTGGGGTTTCCTGGCCCACCCTCCCTCTCTGCACACTTACTGGTCTTCTGGCTCTGCGTGAGCTCTGGCATCAGACAGACCCAAGTCCAATCCCTGTTCTACCTCTTTCCAATCGTTTGAAATTGGCTAATGACTTAACAGCTCTTGACCTTGGTTTCCTCATCTGTAAAACGGGCACAATAAGTAAATCACAGAGTCAGGGACAACAGTGTCCTAACAAGCCATTCCAGGTGGCAGTCCCTGTACAGAGGCAAGGGTGAGGGAGCGATGTCTGTCAAGCACTTTCTATGGCCTCAGCCTCCCTCAGTCCTGACTGCAGCCAAGTACCCTAGGCTTAGGCTCTGGAGCAGGACTGCCTGGGTTCAAACCCCAGCTCTGCCACTTACCAGCTGGCTGACTTTAGGCAAGTTACTTCATTCTTTGTGCCTTGGTTTTCTCATCTGTACAGTGGGGGTGTCTGCTTCGTAGAGCAGATGCACGAGGGAGCAAGTAAGCTATTACCTGGCAAGTGCTGAGGGCGACACTGTCTCCTCGCCCTTGGGGGTGGGAAGAAGAGGGTGGGTGAAGGAGGGCATTTGTTGCACCCTCGGCCTGTGGCTGCTGCAGCACCGGCCTCCCACTTATCCAGATCCCCACTCAAGGCCTTGGCATTTGCTGTTCCTCTCCCCAGCCACCGCCTGTCTCGCCCCTCACTCCAGCCAGGCCTCTGCTCAAACAGCACCTCTTCAGGGAACCTGCCCTGCCACCCTGACCCCTCCGTCCCATTTGCCCTGATTTCTCTCCTTCCTAGCACTCAACTGCCTGCTGCATACTTGTGTTTGTTTATGTATATCTGTCTCCCTGCACTGGGTTCTAAGTGCCAAGAAGGCAGAAGCGGGCGGGATGCGCTGATGATTCTGGGTCTCCAGTGGTCTGCCTGGGCCTGGCTCAGAGTGACCCCTCCGTGACCGTGGCCCTCGCTCCATGGCTCTGAGAGGGAGCCCGGCCCTTGACGTGCGTGCATGGTGCTGTAAGGTCAGTCACCAGTACCACTCCCTGGGGGCAGAAGAGGACGCTGAGGCTGGCAGAGCCCCTTCCCTGCCTGGGTCACTCTGTGGGCAGTGGAGGCCTGGGGCCTGGGCTGTGCCTCTCCTGGCAGCTCAGGCCATGAGTCCCAGCACAGGAAAGGTCAGTGAGCAGACAGGCAGAGTCTCAAGTGAGCACCTGCAGCCCAGGTGTGTGCGGGCAGGGGGACAGGCAGCCTCTCAGGATGCCCACTGCCTGTTTGGGGTAAGGCCCCCGGGCAACAGCGTCCGGGACATACCAGCTACCCAGCTCCTCCCAGGCCCTGGGCGTCCGTGCAGCCTCCCTTCAGGGCCAGTGGGCACGGTGAATGGGCTGTGGGGCCTGTCGGGGCGATTAGGGAGCACAAAGCTGAAGTATTGACAGCTCAGGATGTGGCTGGGGAAGCTTCTCTGGGCAAACACATAATAAAGGCCCTGCCTGCCCCTCTCACCCTGCCGGGTGCCAGATTATATAATTTGTTGATGCTGCAGGTGGCACCCACCCAACCCTCTGAGAACTCTGCCTACACCCAGGAGATGGCTCTCACCACCCCAGCCTGCCCAACACACATGTACATGTTCGCACACGCATGCACGTGCACACACACACACCACTGTCCAGAGGGAAGCAGGGACTGGCTTTGGCGTCAGTCACTCCAGAAGTCTCTCTCTCTCTTTTTTTTTTAAAAAATGCAATCTGTCTTTTCCTTTCTTTCTTTCTTTTTCTTTCTTTCATAAAGCTGTTATTTATTTATTTATTTTTGGCTGCGTTGGGTCTTCGTTGCTGCTCACGGACTTTCTCTAGTTGTGGCGAGTGGGGGCTACTCTTCATTGCAGGCTAGTCTTCATTGCAGTGCACAGGCTTCTCATTGCGGTGGCTTCTCCTGCTGCAGAGCACGGGACCTCGAGCGCGCAGGCTTCAGCAGCTGTGGCTCACGGGCTCTAGAGCGCAGGCTCAGTAGTTGTGGCTCACGGGCTTAGTTGCTCCGCGGCATGTGGGATCTTCCCGGACCAGGGTTCGAACCCGTGTCCCCTACATTGTCAGGAGGATTCTTAACCGCTGTGCCACCAGGGAAGTCCACTCCAGAAGTCTTTATTGAGCACCTACTATGTCTCAGGCACCCTTCTAGGTGCTGGGAATACAGCACTGAAGGAACAGACAAGCTGAATGCCCTGGGGAAGTGGCATTCTGGTAGGAGAGGAAGGCAAAATACACGACAGATGGATGGCAGGTGACATGGTGAGGTGCGCTCAGGACAAAGACAAGACAAAGCCAGCGAGGAGGAGGATGACAGGAGGGGAGGGAGGGCGCTGGAAGCTGGCGCGGGGGTGGGGAGGACATTTCCAGAGAGCAACAAGTACAAAGCCCTGAGGCGGGCACGGCCCTGAGGTGTGTCCTCAAAACAGCACAGAGGCTGGTGGGGCTGGAGCAGCATTGGGTGAGGCCAGGAGGAGAGAAGACGGGCAGGGAAGGGACAGCGGCAGACCCCGGGCCTGTGTGCCTCGGTAGGACTTGAGTTGGCACACAGGGTTTCTGAGGGTGAGCCGGGCTGAAAGCACGCAGTTTCCTATCTACGAGCAGAGCTGGTGGCCTCTCACCTCTTGAGGCCGTGGCAGGGGCTGGAGGGGACGTCCGAAGTCACTGGGCTGCTTCTCCACACCTGCCCCCTCCCCCGAGATTTGCCCACGCTTTATTCTGAGCTCCCCCAGGGGCTCCAGGAGCAAGAGGAGCTGGGCAGGAGGGGACAAGTACCCTGCCACCAGTGGCCCAGGCTGGACAGGCCAGGCAGGGCTGTGGCTGCTGAGAAGAGAAAGAAGCACCAGGTACTGCCTGGTGTTCAAGGGTCTGAGCCCTAAGCCAACTTGTCAAGCAACCCCTACCCATTCTCCTCCAACTTTTAACTCCAACTCCAACTTTACACCAACAGAAAAGTTAAGAAACATGCAATGAACACCCATATACCCTTCAGCTAGACTCATCAATCGTTAGTATTTGTCACTATGCACTCCCTCTCTCTCTCTCTCTCTCCCCCTCCCGTCCTTCCCTCTCTTCCTCCTTCCCTTCCTTCTCTCTCTCCCTGGAAGGGCAGAGTGAGAGAGAGAGGGAAGGGGAGAGAGAGAGAGGGAGAGAAAGTATGGAGATATATAGGTAGAACTATCATACTTCAGCATGTACCTATGTATTGCCCACAAACAAGGGCATTCTTCTCTACAACAAAAACTCCAAACACCAAAATAACCAAAATGTTTCACGTTGTTACAATACGTTGTTGCAATAAAATCAGCATATAGTCTATCATCTTATAGCCCGTATTCTGAATTCTCCAATGTCTTGATAATGTCCTTTATAGCTGTTTTATTTGGACTTTATTTCAATCTCAGAGTCCATCAAGATTAGGAACATCACTTGCTTTAGTGCCTGACCTAGAATGAACCGTGTACACTGCACCACCCACGCCACCTATTTTTCCTTTTATGACATCGACAGATTTAAAGAGACAGCCCCGTTGTCATGTTGAATGTCCCTCCATTTGGGCGAATCTGATTGTTTCCTCGTGATTAGATTAGATTTGGGTGGAACATTTTGGGCAGTAACACTACAGAGGTGAGGTCTTGTCCTCCCCAGCGCATTATATAAGGAGGGAGTCATGCCAGTTTGTCCTGTCATCAGTGATGCTAAATGTGATCATTTGATTAAAGTGGTTCCAGCAGATCTCTCCATGGTAAAGTTAATCTTTCCCTTTGTAAACAATTCATCTGTTTAATGAATGATGATATTTGAGACTGTGTGAGTCTCCTGTGCAAATTTGCCCCAAATTTTCACACAGTGATTTGAGCAGCTATTGATACCTTGCCTGAATCAATTATTGCATTGGTGGCTGCAATATGGGAACTTTCCTAATTCTATTACCCTTTCTACATTCTTCTGTAAAGAACATTTTCCTCTCCCTTCCCTCCCTTTTTTTGTAAGATTACCGCACACTTATGGATTCTTTTATTATTATTACTATTCAATGTATTAAAAAGCCATTATCATCATTGTTCATTTTGATGTTCAAATTGTTCCAAGTTTGACCTGTGGAAGTCCCTTCAAGCTGACTCTTATGTCCCCCAACTTTTTTAAATAACAATTTTATTGAGACATAGTTGACATATTTAAAGTGCAATTTAATAATTCTTTATGTGAATACATCCGGGAAACCATGTCCGTATTCAAGATAGTGAACTCATCCATCACTCCCCAAACCTCCTGGTGCATTCCCATTCTCATTTCATAGTCCTCCCCGCCAGCCCTTCACCATCCCCAGGTGACCACTGATCTGCTTTCAGTTACTATTGATTAGTTTGCATTTTCTAGAGCTTTATATATGAGAACTAAAACATTGCCTGCGGGCTTCCCTGGTGGCGCAGTGGTTGAGAGTCCGCCTGCCATTGCAGGGGACATGGGTTCGTGTCCCGGTCTGGGAAGATCCCACATGCCGCGGAGCAGCTAAGCCCGTGAGCCATGGACGCTGAGCCTGCGCGTCCGGAGCCGGTGCTCCGCAACCGGAGAGGCCACAACAGTGAGAAGCCCGCGTACCGCAAAAAAAAACCAAAACAAAACACAAAACAAAACATTGCCTGCCATTTCAGTAAACAAAGGATGTTGCAGCCATCACGCCATCACATTACAGCTGCCCAGACGGTGAGCCCTGAGGGAACTCAGGATGGAGACAAACGGGGGCTGCCGACTGCCAAGCCCATCTAGCAGTCAGCCACTGCAGCCACCCTCACGTGCACCCTGAGGAAACTCAGGGTGAGAAGACACAGGAGGAATGATTTCAGTGAGCCCAGCCTCTTGCATCTTCCCATACATAGAAAATCACTAAATTCCTTAACTTGAGATGTCTGGTTTTCTTTTATTAACAGTAATCCTTTGATGTTCTGACTACCTGGTCTTTTGCTGCAAAAACTTCTGTATATCCTGGCTTATCCCCCTTGCCTCTTTGGAACAGTTTTCTCAGCATTATCTGAGATGCTGTGTCCTGGGTTTAAGTTCTCAGAAAGTCCAGCAAATAAAACATAACTCTCAACTTTTAGGTTGTGCATTTTTTTTCAGTTGACAGTATATACAGAATCACTTTTTTGTATTTTTTTTTTAATGTCTGGTTGCTTTTAAGTCTAGTTCCTTTCACTCAGCATGGTACTTTGAGATTCATCCATGTTATTGTGTGTATTGAGTTCATTCCTTTCTGTTGCTGAGTAGCACTCCATTGTATGGATATATCACAATTTGCTCATCTGTATGTTGATAAGTTGATGAACATTTGGGTTGTTTCCAGCTTGTGGTTATTACAAATAAAGCTTCTATGAGCATTCATGTAAGTCTTTGTATGGACATATGTTTTTTCTCTTTTTTATTTTTATAAATACATATCAGTACCACTACTCTTTTAAAAATTTAATTAATTAATTAATCTATCTATCTATTTATTTATTTATGGCTGCGTTGTGTCCTTTTTGCTGCACATGGGCTTTCTCTAGTTGCAGCAAGCGGTGGCTACTCTTTGTTGCTGTTCATGGGCTTCTCATTGTGGTGGCTTCTCTTGTTGCAGAGCACGGGCTCTAGGCATGCGGGCTTCAGTAGTTGTGGTTCGCGTGGTCTAGAGCGCAGGCTCAGTAGTTGTGGTGCATGGGCTTACTTGTTCCGTGGCATGTGGGATCTTTCCAGACCAGTGTTCGAAACCTGTCCCTTACATTGGCAGGCGGATTCTTAACCACTGAGCCACCAAGGAGGTCCCTATTTCTTTTTCTTTTGGGCAAGTGTCTAGGAGTGGAATAACTTGATCATATGGGAGGTATACATTTAAGTTTTAAGAAACTATCAAAGTGTTTTCAGTGAGGTGATACCATTTTCCATTCCTTCCAGCAGTGTATAGGAGTTCCAGTTCCTCCACATACCCACCAAGATTGCCATGGTCAGTCTTTTTAATTTTAGCCATTACATTAGGTGTGTAGTGATTACCTCATTGGGGTTTTAATTTAATTTTTAAATTAATGACAAGTGATTTTGAGCATCTTTTCATGTACTATTTGCCATTTGTTTATTTTCTCTTGTTACATGTCTTTTCAAATCTCTTGCCAATTTTTTATTGGATTGTTTGTTTTCTTATTGTTCAGTTTTGAGAGTTCTTTAAATATTCCAGATACAAGTCTTTTTTATTAAATATATGCTTTGTAAAGTTTTTTTCCCAGTGTCTTGTCTTCTCATTCTCTTAAGTGGCTCTTGAAGTGCAGAAGTTTTATATTTTGATGTAGTTCAATCCATCCATTTGCTCTTTTATGGATGGAGCTATTGGTGGCATATTTAAGAGCTACTTGCCTAGCTAACAAAAAGATTTTCCTATGTTTTCTTCCAGAAGTTTTATTGTTTCACATTTTACACTTAAGTCTATGATCCATTTCTTTCTTTCTTTTTTTGGCCGCACTGCACAGCATATGGGATCACAGTTCCTCAACCAGGGGTTGAACCCGTGCCCCCTGCAGTGGAAGCGTGGATTCTTAACCACTGGACCACCAGGGAAGTCCCTCTGTGGTCCACTTTGAGTTAAAATTTGTACACTGTTTGAGGCATAAATTGAATTTTTAAAAAATGTTTATCCAGTTGTTCCAGTACCATTTGTTAAAAATGCTATTCTTTTTCCATGGAATTGCCTTCATAACTTTGTCAAAACTCTGTTGACCAAATACATGTGGGTCTATTTTTGGACTCTATTCTGTTATATTGATATACACATCTATCTTTATGCCAATACCATACTGTTCTGATTACTGTAGCTTCATAATAATTCTTGAAATCAGATAATGTTAGCCTTCTTAGTTCTTTTTAAAATCTGTTTTGACCATTTTAGGTCCTTTATATTTCCATATGAATTTTAAAATCAGCTTGTCCATTTCTACAGAAAATCCTGCTGAGATTTTGATTGGAATTGCATTGAATCTATAAATCAACTGGGGGAAAATTGCCATCTTAATATTGAGTTATCTGACCCATTAAAAAATACAGTTGAGTCTCTTTATTCCCAGTAGTTATTGTCTATACAATCACCATGAACATCGAATTGATGAATACTGAGCCATCGTTCCTAGGGAAAATACAGGGTTAGGTTCCTGTGGACCTCTAATCACAGTTTTGTCAACTGATCAATAAGTAAACTTGTTTTATGTGTGTTTCTGTTTAAAGGTATCTTTTGTCATATCTACTGTTGAGTTATTAACATTGAATTCACAGCCAACAGCATTATAACTCAGGCCTGAACAAAGTTTATCTAACACAGGAGTTCTTGTTAAGGCACCTCCCAGACTACTTGCACAAAAGAGCACCAGAGAGCACTTCAGCACTATGCTTGGGGGTCATTTTAAAATCACCAACAAAAAGGACAAATGTGAAAAACATAGTGCCAGATAGGCTGGGAAAAGGACACTTACTAAGAGTCTGAAACAAGAAGACAGAGAGTTGGGGACTTCCCTGGTGTCACAGTGGTTAAGAATCTGCCTGCCAATGCAGGGGACACGGGTTCGAGTCCTGGTCCGGGAAGATCCCACATGCCGCGGAGCAACAGCCTGTGCCACAACTACTGAGCCTGTGCTCTAGAGCCCATGTGCCGCAACTACTGAAGCCCGTGCGCCTAGAGCCTGTACTCTGCAACAAGAGAAGCCACCACAATGAGAAGCCACCACAATGAGAAGCCCTTGCACCACAACAGAGTAGCCCCCACTTGCCGCAACTAGAGAAAACCCGTGCAGCAACAAAGACACAACACAGCCGATAAATAAATAAATAATTTTTTAAAAAAAGAAGACAGTGTCATCTTATTGAGCTCAGCTGGGAACATGCGCGCTGTGCTGCCCTGAGCAGCCTGTGAATCTGTGGCAGCACTGCCATCATTGACTTGGGGTCGCAAATGAACTTTAGAGAGTAAGTGAATTTGTGAATGTGGAATCTACAAATGAGAATCAACTTTTTATAATCTCTCCATTTGTAGGTTTTTTAAAATTTCTCTCAGCAGTGTTGTATAGTTTTCACTGTACAAGTCTTTCATATGTTTTATCCCTAAGTAGTTCATATTTTTTGATGATATTGTAAATGGCATTATTTTTCTAATTCAATTCCCGATTTTTCATTGCTGGCATAGAGAAATACAGTTGATTGTTGTATATTGATCTTGTATCCTGGAACCTTGCTAAACTCAACTAATTCTAGTAGCTTTTTTTAAGATTCTATTGGCTTTTCTATGTAAATGTCATGTGCTAATCGAGAGTTTTACTTCTTTCTAATCTCATGCTTTTTCTTTCTTTAGTTTTCTTTCTTGCCTCTTTGCACTGGCTATAAACTCCAGTATAGTGTTGAATGGTAAGAGTGGACATCCTTTCTTGTTCTGATCTTAGGGGGAAAGCATTCAGTCTTTTACCATTAAGTATGAATTTAGCGGTAGTTTTTCCATAAACGCCCAAGGAAGGACAAACTTGGAAGGGGTTTAGACCTTGTTGGAAAAGGTGTAGTTCAGCCACCAGATAGCAGAGAAATTTGATGATTTAGCCAGGCTGGAGCTGGTCTGGAATTCCTGAGCAAGCAATAGGCAACCCTCCAGTGTATATGTGTGGGGACAGCAGGCCTTTAGCCAACAGTGTCTCGGGCACTGGGAGAATGGGCATGTGCGGGGCAGGTGGACTTCAGGCTAACCGGACTGCACACAGGTTTGCGGAGGGGACACTACTGGGTCTGTGAGACTCTCAAGGCCACAGGCAACTCCGTGCAGGCCATGAAGGGGCTCCGGTTTCAAGAGGGCTCTGGAAAGGTTATCACTGGGCCAAGGCTGCAAAGTTGCAGACGGATCGCATTCTGTTGCCCATGGCTGGGGTTGGAATCCACCGCTGACCTCCCTCCCTGAGCTGGAAATTGCAGGAAGCCTTTTCCTCCTGCCATGTCCTTCCAGAGTCTTCTACTGAGAGCTTAAATTCATGTTCACTTTAAAGGAGAAATGCGTAAAGGAATTCTGTTGCTAATCATACAGCACACATTGAAGGAGCATTTAGAACTGAGAGGCAATAATTAATACCTGACATAGGTGGGCAGAGCTCACTGTTTTAATCACCCTCCAAAGCTGGCTGGGGAGGGGGTGTGAGGGTCTGAAGAAAGGGTGGGGCAGAGAGAAAGTGTCAGAGAAACTGCCCTGGGAAGTGAGTCTGGGGCCCTGAGAGCAGAGAACTGGCTGGCCTCTAAGGTGAAGGCAACTGGCTCAGCTCCGCAGGCATCCACGGCTAACCATCTTTTGTTCCCAGATTACTGTCCATCTGATGACTTGGGAAAACAAAGGACGGCTTTTCTGTGCTGGAATTGGGTGACCTCGTCCCCCAGAGTCCTGTCCACAGGCTTGGCTACCTGTCCAGAACTATGGGACACGGACATGGACAGGCTGCATCCCACCAGAGACTGGGACCAGCCCCAAGTCTCTTAGCCCCTTAGATCCATCTTGCCTGGGCCAAAGTTCTCCGGATATGTCCTCTGTGTGCCCCTCGCCTGACCCCACACCTCTGCCTAGCCGCCTTCAGGACTGTCAGCTTGGTGCACAGTTAGGGGCATAGGAACATCCCTGTAATGAGGGAATCAAGTCTAGATGTATTTCATCTATGAATCTGCAGCGCCCAGCAGAGTGGGTGCTCAGTGAATGCCCAAGGCGACAGGAAGAAAGCTAAATAGGTGTCGAGGAGCTCCGTGAGTCCATTGAAGAGATCACAGTGCTTTTATTCAGTGTTCAAAACACTTTATTTGTATTAGTTCATTGAACTCTCAGAATAATCTTGTGATGGTGTTTATCATCTTCTCCAACTTAGAGGTGAAGACAACGGAGCCCAGAGAGGTTAAGTAAGTTGCCAAGGATCACACAGGAAGTGGCAGACCTGGGACTCTAACCAGACACTGTATTTCAGACCCCACTCTCTTAATTGCCACAAAATACTGCCTCTTCACCCATCTCTTCTCTATCCTCAGCCCTAGAAGAGTGCTGACACATAGAGGCACTCGATACGTATGTATTAACTAAGTACCCAGCATCGGGTGGTTCCCCCGCTTGCACCACACAGGTGGCCACTGTCCCAGCTCTGAATAAGGCGCCCTGGATCTCTTCTGGCTAATGTGGTTATTGCCTTTCTTTTCAAGCCCAGGTCTGTAGTGCTGTTATTAATAAAGGTAGTACCTAACCTTTATTAGAAGGAGCCATAGGCACACTCGCTACTTGCCTACCCAACACCCAGTCTCCCCTCAACCTTAGTGACAGGTCCACTGACCACTTGTGTCCCAGCCTCCTTGGCAGCAGATGTGACCCAGTGCTAAGGTCTAGCCAGTGAGAGGTAAGTGGAAGGGTGGTGTGGGACTTCAGCGAAGTCTCCATAAAAGGAGAGGCAAGCTCTCTTCCTCCGTCCCTCTTTGCTATCACCTGGGATAAGGAGAAAATGCCTGAAACTCCAGCCGGCTTCCTGGACCGGGAGGCAACCTTAAAGGTGGAAGCCACTTGCTGAAGATGTCGGAACAGGAAGCCAGGAGGAGACCCCTGATGACTTCATGTAATCAGCACCAGAGCCGTGGATTGCCACCTCACATTTCTTGTATGTGAGAGAGAAACTAACTTCCCTCTTGTTTCAGCTGCTGTTATTTGGGGTCTCCTGTTTAGGCAGCCATACCGAATCCTCACAGACACAGGTGCAGTTATTATCTCCATTTTACATATGAGGAAATTGAGTCCTTAAAGAGGTAGAGCCAGTTGGTGTGAACCAGGCAGTCTCAAGGCAGGGCGTGTGTGTGGGCCCGCTAACTACAGGAGCCTCCCAGCAGAGAGCTAATTGCTCATCCCGCTGGGTAAACACTCGCTGGAGGGCGGCTGGGCTCTGCCAGCGTGGGAACAAGGAATGCGAGGGTTTTGGCAGTGGCCTTGGTCTGCCGGCTGGGGGAACTTCTCTCTGTGTTCTCACCACATTCGAGTTGTCTGAGCTGGGGCCCTACAGCACTTTGGCAGGGGACCCAGACCATGGTTATTAAATTCCTCATATTTTGATCTGCCCTCAAGGAACCAGTTGACCAAACAGAAGCAATTATTGGAGGCTTTTGCAAGAGGGAAGTGATTCCAGCCCCATGTGAAACATGATGGACGGCTAAAGTCCCCTGACAGGGAATTAGGATCTGAGAGCTGCAAAGATGATCTTGTTTAGCATCTCTCCAAGTGGGCCTCAAAGCATTTTCCCAGAACACTAGTGTCAGGAGATGTTAATAGGCGTTCAATGTGGAAGCACTGATGATCCAAGAAGCTTGAGAAATCGAACTCACTACAGCACTTCTCATAACCTTTACTGTACATTGGGACATGGAGGGGAGCTTTCCTTAACAGTATTTGAACTTTGAGCCACCCTCCCTTTTTTTTTTTTTTTTTTTTTTTTTGCGGGCCTCTCACTGTCGTGGCCCCTCCCACTGCGGAGCACAGGCTCCGGACGCCCAGGCCCAGCGGCCATGGCTCACGGGCCCAGCCGCTCCGCGGCATGTGGGATCTTCCCGGACCGGGGCACGAACCCGTGTCCCCTGCATCGGCAGGCGGACTCTCAACCACTGCGCCACCAGGGAAGCCCCACCCTCCCTTTTTTTGAGGAGCACCTTAAAGGATGTCTTCCCTCTGTAAAAAGGATTCTCAATATCATTTATGGCTAGTTTACTGCCTGTGAGGCATTATGTTATGGAATATACATGCACTATCATTAATACTCAGAAGAATCTACGAAGTGGGGTAATGGTATTATTGCCATCTCACAGGTGAGGAAACAGAGGCTCAGAGAGTCACAGGTCATGGTCACAGGGCTGTCAGCATAAAGCGGTAAACCCAACCTCTGTCTGGCCCTGAGCCCACCATCTGACCCAGAGAGGAGAGACCTTGTCACAACCCGCGGCTGGTTGGAGGCAGTGCTGGATCTGGATTTAGGCTTCTTGACTCCTGTTCCAATTGTTTTTTCATACTTTTCTGCTTCCAAATTTATGAACATATGTCAGGTGGTGGGTGATGTCCATCTCCCGGCATTGTCCTTCCCTCCCCCACACCCACAGCTGCGGCCAAAAGACCAGCTAGAGGGCTTCCCTGGTGGCGCAGTGGTTGAGAGTCCGCCTGCCAATGCAGGGGACATGGGTTCGTGCCCCGGTCCGGGAAGATCCCACATGCCACGGAGCGGTTGGGCCCGTGGGCCGTGGCCGCTGAGCCGGTGCGTCCAGAGCCTGTGCTCCGTAACGGGAGAGGCCACAACAGTGAGAGGCCCGCATACCACAAAAAAAAAAAAAAAAAAGACCAGCTAGAGATGAAGCAGAGCCTCTGGGCCTGGTTCTCCCCCATCACTCTACACGACCTCTTATTCACCCCTGTGGACGTGACACATGACCCAGGGCCACATCCCTGAGCTGGACCCATCAGTTCCGGGCCATGCTGTCTACCACAGGAGGCCCAGCTGTAGACTGCTCTGGATGTGTGGTTTTTACATTTTGAAATGGTTGAAGAAAAATAATATTTTGTGATACTGTAGTGCCAGTCATATGAAATCCAAACTTCAGGGTCCACAACTAAAGTCAGATTGGCTCACAGCCACACTCACCTGCTTGCATACCGTGTGTGGCTGCTCGTGTGGGAAAACGGCAGAGCTGAGCGGCGGCCACAGGGGCCCGGGGCCCGCAAAGCCCCGGGAATTAGGATCTGAGAGCTAAAGTGCTTACTTTTTGGCCCTTGACAGAAAAAGGTGGCTGATCCCTGTTCCAGGTGAAATAAATTAAAGCCCAATAGTATCATCATCCACATCTGGTGATTCTTTCTCAAGTAGGTGGTTTCATTCCACTTCTCAGGGGTTGGTGGGAATGAAATGGGCTGTGACTAAACCTCAGGAATGGAGAAGAGTTGCAGGCCAGGCCAAGAGGGTGGAACAGGCCCAGGAGCCCGGGGTTCATGTGATGGGGCTGCCCCTACCCTGCAGGCCCCTGGGCAAGCTCCTTCCCTGGGGCCATGTTCCTGCAGATATGATGTGCTCTCATCCATGTACTTTGTAAACACGTAGTGAACGCCTACTATGGGCCATATCGGGCACTGTTTAAGGATGTAGAGATTATTTCTATACATTCACAGACATGCTTGTGTATGTATTATATACATGTATGTAACATAAACCTTTCTGCTAGTGGTAACTGCCCTAAGGAAAAAGAAAGCATGTTAAAGAGATAGAGATGGTGATGAGGCGTTTCTTTAAATAAGGGGGCCAGGAGAGCTCTCTCAAGTACATGAGCAGAGACCTAAATGAAGCAATGAAGTAATAATGCCTTCCAGGCAGCAGGAACAGCAAGTGCAAAGGCCCTGAGATGGAAATGTCCTGTGTGTGCTTAAAGGACAGGAGTAAAGCTAAGATGGCTAGAGGGTAGAGCCTGAGGGGCGCTGGTAGCAAGAGGGTCTGGGGAGTAAGAGGAGGAAGATGGAGAAGGGCCTATAGGCCAAGGAGAGGGTCTGGGTGATCCCCTAAGTGCAGTGGAACCTCAGCGGGTTTGGGCCATGACCTGTTCTGATGATTTAAAAGGAAATCTGTGTGGAGGCTGGATTGAGGGGTGGGTCTCAATGCCACAGGCCCTCCTTTGGGTCCTCAGGGGGGATACGATGAGGCAAAGACCTCCTGGGAGGCGGGTAGATGCTGCAACTCTCCAAGTCGAAAGACTAACAAAGTCTGGGGTGCTGTGCCCACAGCAATCTGTCAGGGCATCAGCACAGCCTGGAGAGGGCTGGGGGCCCGGGTCAGACAGCAGGTTGGACCAAGCGCAGCTTGGATCAAGCCCCTGGCTTCACCCCGTCCAGTACGTCCCTACCACGCTTGCCCCACAGCCTGGGAACTTCCCTCTGTCTCAGGCGGGGCACACCATGGTGCACCTGTCTTCTCCGAGTCCTTTCTCCTCTGGATCTGGAGCTCTTGGCCCGCAGGGCCTACCTGGTTCACAAGCACCGAGTAGGTGGCTGGGAGCAGCTATCTACCCAATGACTGAGCCAGAGGCTGGAGTCAGAGGGACTTGTGGGAGCAGGCTGGGAGGGGACAGGCAGTGAGGGCCCGGATGTGTGACCTCTCCTTCCATGGGAGAAGAGCAGCCCAGATCTCTCCCTCTAGGGCCTGGGTGACGCACTCTCTCCTCGGCAGAGCCTGGCCTCAAGAGACACCGTGTCACAGTGATGCGTCCCACGTTCCTCATTACCCGCGCCAAAACCCGACACACGGTGAGCCCCTCAAAGCCTCTCCATTTCTGATCCCGGCCCTAATTAACCCCACAGTGCCCAAGGCATGGGGAGAGAAGGAAATGCTCTGGAGTACCCACCACGTATGTGGCATGAAAACCTTCAGTCCTGCCGATCATCATATGAAGGGGATATTTACTATTTTGCAGATGAGAAAATCAAGTCAGAAAGGCGATCTGCCTCAAGGTCAAGGAGCCAACAAAACAGCAGAGTTAGTGTGCGTTCTCTTAACTCTGCGCCCCATGCCTGCTGGAGCACTGACTGGATCTGAATCTAAAGTAGCTATTTACTATTCTCCCTCACCTGCCATTAGCAGTATAGTGGTGAAGGCATCTGTAACACCCACTAGGACAACCACAAAAGACTAACAGTGTGGGCAAGGATGTGGAGAAAGTGAAACCCTCGCACATGGCTGGTAGGAATGTAAAAGGGTGCACCCTCTTTGGAAAACAATTTGGCAGGTTCTCAGAAATTATGCTTCTTTACCATATGATGCCGTCAGTCTACTGCCAGGTATGTATGTGCTGAAGAGCATTAAAAACACAGGTCCACGTAAAAACCTGTACGTGAATCTTCATATTAGCGTTATTCGTAATAGCCAAAAAAAAAAATGGAAAAAATACAAATGTCTATCAACTGGTGAGTGGATACATAAAATGTGGTATTTCCATGCAATGGAATACTATTCAGCAATAAAAAAGGAATGAAGCACTGGTATGTGCTAATAACGTGGATGAGCCTTGAAAACATTATGAAGTGAAAGAGGCCAGACACAAAAGGCCACACAGTGTGAATTCCATTTCTATGGAATGTCCAGAACAGGCAAATCCATAGACACAAAAGGCAGATTAGTGGTTGCCTACAGCTGGGGGGTGGGAGGAGCATGCTTGGGAGGGGATGACTGCAAATAGGCATGAGTTTCTTTTGGAGCGATAAAAATGTTCTGGCATTAGACAGTGGTGATGGTTGCACAACTCTGAATATGCTAAAAACCACTGACGTGTACACTTCAAAAGGGTGAATTACCTCAGCTGTTATTAAAAAAAAAAAAAAAAAAAAAAAGTACTTGTGGGTTGTTCTCCTAGCTCCAGGCTACTGCCCAGGCTAAGCACAGAGGTATCCTTTGCCAGAAGCTTCTTCCCCAGCAGCCACTGGACACCAAAGCCCGGGCCTGGAATGCAGCCCGTTCACTTTCAGATTAGGCAGGGAGCCCCGTCTTATCTTTTCCTCTAAACCTACATTCCAAAGTCCTGACTCTGTCCTCCTGCAGCTCTATTATTCCTGGGCTCACCAAGTCTCCTCCGGAAGAGCCCAGGTGGTGGGTCCCACGTCAAACACCGACCCTTTCCAGACTTTTAAGCTTTACTGAGGCAGTGAAGTGCCAGGAGTCAGGGTCTGGAGTTCAGCAGGCTCCGGGAGAATCCCAAACCTGTCGCTTTGGGAAAGGCAACTATAGAACCATTTGCTGAGAGCCTGCTAAGTGCTGGGTCCAATACTAGGTTTTGATCGAGCCCTCAGCTGCTCTGGAGGTAGTTATCACCACCACCACTGTACACGGGTACACGAGGAAAGGGACGTGCAGCCAGGCTGAACCGCCTGTCCCGGCCGGCATGTGGCATGTGGCTTTTCCTAGCTTTAGTTTTCTCCTCAGCAAAGGGGCACACACCACACCTACCACGCAGGCCAGCGAAGGTAACAGAAGCGCCTGACTTTTAATAAAAGCCAGTCCTCACTCCGTATGGAATGTGGTTTCTGCTGGCCAGGCGGAGGGAGACGGGCTGTGTGCTCTGCCCTGCGCCCCTCCCCCAGCCCCCCCGCCGGCCAATCACCGGTCCCTTGACACGGGTGTTACCCCTCACCCACAGAGCTGTTTCGCCCAGCTCCTTTGAGAGCAGATGAGCTTTCCAAAAATGTCCCCTTCCCCTTGCTGCCATGGTTGGGAGTCTCCTCTCATCTCTACACTAAAAATCCCTGAGGGCAGAACTTGCAGAAGCACAGAGCTGGGGCTGGAAGGGCCTTTGGATGTCTGGGGGGCTGGCAATGCTGGCTGGGCCCTGGGCCCCTGGGGAGAGCAGACGAGGCCTGGTGTGGCTTCCTGTCCCAGGTGTGGAGGGGGAGGACCACCCAAGGCCACCAGGCATCTTCTCATCAAGCAGCCGAGTGTCCTCTTCTCCTGCCGCTAAACCAACCAGGACCCAAACGAGCTCCTCCAAACAGGAGGCGACAAAACCACAAAGCACTTCTTTTCAAATCACGTATGGCTTCTTTGACCCCATCAAATAACTTTATTCACACAAACGTCCCTTAATTTACAAAGCCTCAGTCATTCATACACATTAGGGGGATCCACAGTGTTCAAGGAACTTAAATATAATGTATCATAGCAACCCAAGTAAACCAAGTACAAAAAATATTCATATATAAAGTTGTTCACACGTAGGTCCTAGATTACCAGCTTCTGTGCAAAAAAAGAAAATAAAGAAAATAGATTTATTACCTAGTCTTTGAAACTAACCTTGTGCCTGGGTTAAACCCTCCCTCACACCCAAGTCGGCCCCACACGAATATGAATCATTGCAGCAACATTCCCCCCTGCTCTGATGGAAAGAGGCGCCTGGTACACAAAAAGATTTCTTTAAAATGTCCCTAAATGAACTCCCTTCCTCCTGTGGCCTCTCAGGGTAAAAGACACGGGGGCCTCCACCCCGTTACCCCCAGTCTAAGGACTCCTGGAGCTGCTGGCAGTGGACTCATCCCTCGGCTATGGATGCTGACATCGGCCAACCTCACGGCACATCCTGGTCCCCCCCCTCCCCCCGCAGGGCATCTCTCCAGACAAGAGCCCCGGCCATCTAAGCCTGGCAGGGCAGGATCAGAGGCGGCCCGCACTGTCCCAAAGGCTGTGCCTCAGCCCCAAGCCAGGGGCCTGGAGAGCGGAGCGGTGTAAGCTCAGCTCTTCTCAGGTCGCCAGGTCCTAGGAGACTCCAGCAGCTGGGCCCCCAGACAGGCCCAGGATAGGGAAGGAGCAAGAACCCGAGCCCCACTTAGAAGCAGAGCCACCAGTGCCCCCAAGATGGGCAGGGAGGGAGTGGCACACGAGGAGCAAAGGTGGGTGGCGCACTAGGTGGGTAGGGCTGGGAGCCCGGGTGGCGGAGCAGAGAGTTAGGGGTGGAGGCCCGACTCCTACCTCTCCAAGCTTCCTAAGGCTGAAACCCAGACATCCACCCAAGTAAGATCTGTCTTCTAAAAAGGTAAACAGCCAGCAGCAGGAAAAGAAAGAAGATTCCCACAATGCCCGCTCTTTTCCTTTTCTTAGAAAAAGACTCAAGCAAAAAAAAAAAAAAAATTATCTTATTGCTCCAAACACTGGTTTTCTAGGAGATAACTGATATGTTAAGGAGATCCTGGAGGAAGAGGATGAGGCGGGGAACGAAGGCTGTGAGGAAGGTGGTGAGTGGTCTTAGCACCGCAGGGTCGGGGGCAGAGGGGGTGCAGGGCCTGTGCCCCGGTCCCCTGCCTTCATTCGCTCTGGGGTCACCACTGGCAGTGCCATAAAAGGAGCCAGGTGCCGTCCAGAGAGTCAAATCTCCACCCAGCATGGGGCACGTTTCTCCTCCAGCTGTAAACACGGTTATTTCTTAAGTAAACATTTAATACACTCCCTCAGAAAGGCAGCCATGGGGGCACGAACCACACGTGTGTGACAGGAAGGAATTCCATTCTCTTGTCCCCGTGCCTCTGGGATGAGAGGGTGCTAAGGCCTGCGACCTTAGTCCCGGAGCCCAGGAGGGGGTCAGATGGAGCTGGTCTCCAAGGAAGAGCCTGCATCCTCCCGGCTGGAGGTAAGAGGCGGGACCTGCTTGGGAGGAGGTGGCCGAGAGTGCACCTGTCTGCAGCGCAGCCCTGTCCTCAGCAGAAGCTGCTAGTGAGGGCCCTGTGGTGGCTGGGGGTCACGTGCCTGGCTGCAGCTCTCAGGAAGGGATGGGGCAAAGACCGGGGAGTTCAACCTCCCACGAGGCTATCTGTGGGCGGGGGGGTGAGCGTTTAAGTGGCAGATGAACACCGAGGGAGAAAGAAGCCTTGTACTGCCAACTGAGCCAGGCGGTCGGGCGGGGAGGGCAATGGAATAAGGCACTATGATCTGTCTTGCTGATTCCTCTCACTGAGGGGGAATGGAGCTCAGATCCGTAGGGCTGAGGCCCAGATCCTCCCTCCAAAGGCTATCCTTTTCATAGATCCCAGGAGACGAGAATAACTGACCGCTATTTTAAGGGTTGGAAACTCCTAGAACTTGGACAGGACTAACAAATTGATGGCGCTGAGATGATGTTTCCCAGAGCGGCTGCCAGGCCTGAGACCCAGGTAAAAGGCAGGAAGAGACGACAAGGCTGACTCCAGTGGGAAGAGATGAGGAGTGGCTAAGGGAGAGGACGGCTACCTGGGCCTAACCGAGGCTAGTCTGCCGACTGGGCAGAGCCAGCCTTGACTTCGGGCTGACTTCCGCCCAGCTCTGGGTGTCCGAGGTGGATGAAGTGGAGAACAGGGGAGGGAGGAGAGAGACAGGCACTTGGGGCTAACAAGCTGGGCCTCAGGAGCCAGGGAAGGAGGTCCTGCCACCAAGCAAGGACGGGCTGGGAGTCCTGCAAGACAAGGGTACGTGGAGGCTGGCTACCCCGACCGACGCTGCCCACCTCACCCGAAAGGTATGGTCACCTGTGACCTACAGCTCCAAGACCTCAGTCAGAGCGAAGAGGCCTGGGGAGGGCGGAAGGGAAGGATAAACACAAGGTAAATAACCTGTTAGGCTTGAACCCTCACTAGGACTTTAGAGTGTGGGCTGTGGCCAGGGGACAGGTGAGGGTACCAAGTCCGGTGACTGTTTTTCCCACGTGCTCATGGACAGACAGACAGCTGACCCCGAGGGAAGGTGGGGAGGTGGGGCAGAGAAGGGGTGCACACTGCAGTTAGGTGATGTGCTCTCCCAGCTGCAGCTCAGAGTAGACTCTAGGTTTGTCTGAGACGTCAGAGGGAAGAGACAAGACAGGTGATGACAAAGAATTTCAGCTGAGGGAGGGGAGGGAGGGGCCTGGTCACCTCCTGCTGCTCTGCTGGATCCTGTTAACCACAGCTAGCCATCTGCCCAGGAGGAGGAAGAGGACTTGAGAAAAGGCGGAAAGAATGTGAGCAAACATATTGCCAAGTTTGCAAGTCTGGGCTGATGCTGTGTTGGTCTCTCCTAAACTCCCAGGGCTGAAGGGCTGCGGCTCTGGGGGGAAGCCGTCCTTGGTCACATACCAACTTAAATGCCCTCCAACATCTCCCCTATCCATCCTATGCTGGTTTAGAGGAAACAAACAACTAAACACAAAAGAAGAATTCCTTTTCCCTTCCTTGCTTTGCTGTAATGGGGTGAGAAGCCAGGGGAGGGGCAACAGGGACAGCTCTCCTTCTCCTGGCAAGGGGAGAGGACACCCCACTTCAGAAGCCCAGGAGTAGGGAGGCTGCGAGAGCTGTCGGAGAGTGGAAGAGAGGCTACAGACAGACACTGGAGGTGGGGTCACGGGGTCACAGCCAACAAGCCCACAGGCACCTAATGGCCATGGTCCACCCCGTCAGCCAGGTCCATCCTTTCGCATCAGACACATTTACACTGAGGGTATAGCCCGTAACAGTTAGTCCCTGCAGTGAGGGAGATGATGCTCGGCACCGTCACCACGTGTGACACCACGGGGCCGGCACACAGGGTACACCCCTCGCTGTGAGGAGCTGAGAGTGGCAGCCGGTTCAGGACACCCTGTTCCTATGGCAATGGTCACAGCTGGGTCTTGGGGACTCAGGCGGTGTCTGACGACCTGGACATCTGGCGGGTGCATCTGGGAAGACGACGATCCAGGAGGCAGGAGGTGATGGGTGCTGAGCTCACAGGAGTGACAGATGCCCGCCGAAGACCCAGCTGTGTCCCAGGCAGAGGTTTGGCACACAGTTTTTTTCTAGGAATCATCCTCTGGGAGGAAGATCACTAACAGAAAGGTAGGCTTGTAGAGCTGGGGTGGGCTGGCCGTTCAAACGCCAGGCAGTACGAGATGATCACCCTCTGTCCCTTCCCCCCTCAGAACTCCTGGTTTCAAAGGGCATAGAGGGAATGGATTCCCTCTGTAAGTCCTGGTGTGGCCCTGGGCTTCCAACTGCTTAAGGAGGACAAACCCAAAAGACAGATCTTCTTTCTTGAGTTCTCCTGGCCAAGCCCTGGTCCTCCCCTTCCAGGTGGTTCTTGGCCTCTGATCATCTCCCAGGCCCAAAGGCCAGCCAGGAGCAGGCCACCAGGGAGTCCAGCAGTTCCTGCACCTGGTGGGGAGGCAGCACAGAGGCCTCCTTCTGGCTTCATGCCCCCCATTCCAGGAGAAATCCCCAAATTCTCCATGGAGGGGCAGGCCTTCTCTGGGGAAGTGAGGTGTTATAAGCAGAACTAAGAGATGGGTAAAAGAAAGAAGACAGGAAAAATAAAGGACAAAAACAAAATAGCTCCCTAACCCCTTATAAAAATGAAAAATGAAATTTATACATATGCTTTGTCCATATTGAGTTTCTTTAAAGAAATTGATGCCTCTCCACAGCATAGCTTCCTGTTCTTCTGAAGTCTTAATCGTTTAAATTAAAAAAAAAAAGGGGGGGTGGGTGGGGAAGGAAGACAAAAAATAAAAAAAATTAAGCAAAACTAAAAGGAGGGGGAAAACCCAAACAAAAGCTTCACAATGCTGGAGATTCAGCTGTTGGGAGATCGCCAACCGGCCAAGCCACCGCCTGTACCCTCTGCCGTCCTCTGTGCGAGACATGATGAGACTGTGGGTCCCGAGGATCAACCTGAAAGACAGAAGGCAGGGAGAGTGGACGTGGGTCAGTGGGCATGGGGCACCTCCTAGCTCCAGAGCCCCCACTAGGTGCCAGCACCCAACCCCGATGAACTGCGGAGCCGTGCCGCGCTGGGAGCCGAGGGAGCTGGGTTCTAAATGCTCTCTATGGAGTGAATCCAGCCTCACTACAACCACCACGCTGTGGACACGTTATCCCCCTTTTCAGATAAACTGTGGTGCGGCTTAAGCACCACGCCCCAAGTCACATCACTGGAGGGGCAGACTCCGTCTGGAAACCCAGGCACGCTGGCCCCAGCTACAAATTCGAGCACAAACCCCACCCCTCTGTCCTGGCTTCCCCACACTGTTAGGAGAAAGATGCCACAGGACCCAAGCACTGTCCCCGCAGCCTTGGCAGCCCGAGTTCCCTCACCCCCTCCACCCTCTGTGACCAATCATGCTGCACTGGAAGTTCACAGCAACCCTCTTACCCCATTTCAGACACAAGGAAAGTGAGGCTCAGGCCTCTGAGAACCTGTACCAGGCTACCCACCCAGGTCACAGAGGGGCCAGAGTCCCACAGCCAGAGGTAGTGTTGGTCTCTGAGCCGCTCGCTGGGCCCCAGGCTGCAAGACACTGCTGGTGCTTAGGAAGGAGGCTGCAGCCAGAACTGTGGTCTAGTCCACAGTCTCTGCCACTGGACTGTGGGCAAATTTGAGTCCTCTGGCTCTTTGGTCTTGTCACCTGTACCACATCACAGGTCACTACAAGGACCAAATGAACTAATACACGGAAAACTTACAACAGTGCCTGGCTGTATTGTTATTAGCTATTATTTGGGAATGGCCTTGGTGCCAGGCCTCAGAATGAGGCCAGCGGCCAGCCTTTCAGGGACCTGTTCTAATGGAGGCCCAGAATACAAGAACCTGCAGAGATTAGCCCTGGGCCAGCCCCCACCCTGCCCAGCCCAACTTTCCCAGTCTGAGCCTGACTAGGGCTAAGTATAGCCCTAATAACTGGGCAGGCGGGCCACCCAGGGTAGCAATGCTCCGTGGCGACCCATGGTCTCATCAGAGTTTCCAAGTGCCCATTCTCATCGTGAATGACTGAATCAGACAGTCTTACTCGGTGTGTGTGAAATACCCCCACTGGCTTCAAGGCTCAGTAAGCTCGCTGCAGCCTGACAGGTATGCCCTCCCAGCCCTGCATCCTCCCCACCACTGCCTGCCTCCTGTACAGTCATATCACACTGGTCTGTCATCCTCAGGTCCCAGGGAGATGCCTGGCTAGTCCTCACGAGAGGCGCAGGGTACTGCAATATTTATTGGACAGTTTTACTTCTCCCGGTCAGCCTTCGTTTCCTCCTCTGAGAAATGGGGGCTCGTTTTCGAGGTTTGAGTGGAATACCGACTGTGAAGTACCTGGCCCACGGCAGGACCCAACTCCTCGACCTCCCATCCTCTCCCAGCCATTTGTCCCCAACCAGAAATTATGAACGTGTCAGGCTTCTTAACAGGCTGCGGTCCTCAGCCAGTGAACCATCCAAACTGCTTCCAGCCGGGCGAAGGTGCCATGGCAAGGACATGCACTCCACTAGAGGAGTACGACAAAGCCTTCTAGAAAGCAATTTGGCAACGTTTTCAGAGCTTCAAATGTATTTAGACCCCATAATTCCACTTCTGGAAATCTAGTCTAACTGATTATCCTAAATATGAAAAGGACTTTATGAATAAAGATGGCCACTGAAGTAGTATTTAAATTGAGGTAATAATCGCAAATCCAGAAATGAGAGATTGAAGCAAATGACCCATCTACTCAATGATACATTACAGAGGAAATGAGAAAGCTGTGTGGCATTTTGAACAACAGTATGGCAGAAGCATTTCCATGGGTTAAGCGGAAAAAAGCAGGCTACGAAGTTCTGTGATGTATGACCGTAACTATGTACAAAATAAAAACCTCCAAGTATAGGAAATCTGGTAAGAAAATACATCAAAATGTTGTACTTGTCATGGGTGGATTTTCCTCTTCCTCCACTCTCCCTCTGTATTTTTAATACTGAGTACACATCACACTTCACTTTTAAATGGGAAGAAAAGTGTACTTTAATGAATAAAGAAAGCCGGCAGCCCCATAAGAAAGGTCCCTGGAGTAGCGAGGGGTTCCAGAGACCAGACCCAGGCTCTTCTTTGGGCTCTTCCTTACACAGTGGACAGTGGAGAATCGTCCACACCTGTCAGACAAGCGGCGAGACTGTGTGATTCCTTCCTCCACTGCACAGGTGAGGGGTGACTCAGGGTCCATGTGTGGAATCAAGTGGCGATGGATGATAAAGGCACTGGAAAAGTATCTGATCAAAGTATTTGATCTCAGGCTCAGCCTTTTATTCTACTGCTTCTGTTTCCCTGTCCGTTAATTCTCCTCAACAAACATCCACTGGTGGGTCTTATATGCCAGTTTTGACTTGGAAAAATACAATCATCACGAGCACGTCCTGTGATGGTCCAGCAGCCACCTCAAACCTAGCTTTATTCAGCAGGCTTAAGGGCCTTCTCCCTGGTGCTCTCAGTAGATGAAGCAGAGTTACCAGAAGATTGGGGGAAGGGAGGGCTTGGGGGAACCTCACCATCTAAGATGCTAAGTCCTTGTGAGATACAAGAAAGGCCCAGGAAGTTGTATGGTCATGTGTGATTTGCTAAGATAATCTTTGGAACCAGTTAGGATCTGTTTAACACTGTTTTCCTACCTCCCCTGGTTGGACCCAAGGTGAGGACAACCTCAAAGGGATGACCATCACAGCAGGAAGGTGACCCACAGCAGTGGAAAAGCACTGTCGGCAGGGAGGCAGAAGTCTCTTTACATAATAAAGTAGCAGAACAAACTCTGCCTGCAGAAGGTCACACCAAGCACCCAGCACTGCGAGAGTGCCTGACACCAGCATCATGACCCATCTAACCCCGGGTCCCCTGCCAGGAAGCGGCTGACATTTCCCACAGGCTCCTCCACACTCCCTCCCTCCAGCTTTGGCACTGGCTCTGGCCCTCCTGGTAGGACGCCTCAGGAGAGTCCACAGGTTTGCCTCCTTCTGCCCAGCGGGCAGGGACAAGAGAAATAGGGCTCTTTCTTCCACAGAGAGAACCCTGGCTTTGCATTCCCTTCCCATCTTCCATTAGAGAAGGTGCACCTTCCCCCAGGGAGCCAATAGCTGTGACCTCCCTAGAAAGGGGTGGGGGGGTGGGGGGGTGGGGGGGTGGGGGGGTGGGCGGGTAGGGTGGGGCTTTCTACAGCCCCAGGTAGGAAGGGCTCAGACCACGTGGTTCTAGGGTAAAGCAGCAGCAGGCCCGCCCAGGCACCTGCTGGAACAATGAATGGTTTGGGTCCCAGCCCAGTGGGCCCTTGCCCTTCGTCCTAGCAGTTGCCATACCTCCATTCCGACTGCCTGGGCTGTGGCTCGACTGCCTGATTGCCAGCTGCAGCCAGGACTTGCCATGTCCCTTTCAGCTGGAACGCTGGCTTCCGACCACAGAGCCCTCCTAGAGGGCAAAACCACCCCTCTGAGCACAATGAAAACCAGTGATGTGGTTAACCTGCAGGTGGCGCCTGTAGTGCACTCCCGTCTCTCACCTGCCTGACCAGCTCATCCAGTGAGGAGTTAACAAGTGAATGGGCCCAGAGATGGAGCCACTTGCCCCACACCAGAGCAGCAGGACCGGCACTCACCCCTATCTTCTCCAGCCTCACTGCCCACAGCCTTTCTACTACGAGCCTCCATTTATTGCTTCCAGAGCCGGCTCCACCAGTGGCTCTAACAGCCTGCATTTGAGATGGTTTCCTGGGGGAAAGGTGTCCAGGAAGGTGCTGGCAAATGTTTCCCTTTCTTTCTTTCTTTCTTTTTTTTTTTGCAGTACGCGGGCGTCTCACCGCTGTGGCCTCCCCCATTGTGGAGCACAGGCTCTGGACGCGCAGGCTCAGCGGCCATGGCTCACGGGCCCAGGCGCTCGGCGGCATGTGGGATCCTCCCGGACCGGGGCACGAACCCGTGTCCCCTGCATTGGCAGGTGGACTCTCAACCACTGCGCCACCAGGGAAGCCCCTATGCTTCCCTTTCTTATTTCAGCTCTTGGACTAAGTTCCCTCGGTACATCCAAGCTCCTTATTTCTCTTATGATGATCGTAACAGCAATCACTCACTCAGCGTTGAATATGTGCAGGCATGTTCTACAATGGATAAAGGTAGGACACTTTTATATGTAACAACTTGGTAAGTCTGTGTAGGAGGGCTAACAGCCTTACCAAGTTGTTACATATAAAAGTGTCCTACCTTTATCCATTGTCTCCCAGTGAGCCATCCTGGGCCTGCCGCTTGCAGCCATGAGAGCGTGTGTCCTCGTTGTGCTGCGTGGGCTGCAGGTTGGGCTCAGCTGACACACATAGAGCCCACCTCCTCTTGGTGACATTCGTCCACTTTAAGGGAGACTCAGGTTCTGCTTGAAAGCCTGTAGAAGAGGGACCTCACCATCCTGCTGTTCTGTTTGGAAGGGCCCTGGTGCAGGAGCTGGAGTCACCCTCCCACCCTAACCCCCCATCACAGAGCCCAGGCCTCTTTTGTCTGGGAAGCCCGCATAGCACTCCCGTGCTGCCTTCTGGTTAGGGTGTTTCCTCAATTGAGAAGGAGCCTACAAAGCTCGTCTTGATTCTCAGTACTCCTTGGGTCCTGAGAATCTGAATGTTGAGGATATTCCCCCAGAAAAATTCATGTGACTTTCACACACTGAGATGCTTCCTGTGCCTTCAGGAGGATTGCTGTGTGTGTATCCTTGGAGTTAGAAGGACCCTGGGTTAATAAGGACCCCTGGTCCCAAGCCCCCCAGCACATGAAGAAACCAGGTCCTCAGAGAAGATTGGGGAGAGCTCGATGAGACTGGAAGCCGGCTTTCCCACCTGTACTCTCACCACTGGGTGGGTCAGTGTCTCTTTTTTAAAAAAAATATATTTATTTATTTATTTTTGGCTGCACTGGGTCTGTTGCTGTACACAGGCTTTCTCTAGTTGTGGCGAGCGGAGGCTACTCTTCATTGTGGTGCGCAGGCTTCTCACTGAGGTGGCTTCTCTTTTTGAGGAGCACAGGCTCTAGGCGCACAGGCTTCAGTAGTTGTGGCTCACGGGCTCTAGAGTGCAGGCTCAGTAGTTGCAGCGCGTGGGCTTAGTTGCTCCACGGCACGTGGGATCTTCCCGGACCAAGGCTCGAACCCGTGTCCCCTGCATTGGCAGGCAGATTCTTAACCACTGCACCGTCAGGGGAGTCCCAGTGTCTCTTAATAGGCTGCCAGGTGGGGGTACACTCCTCCGGTTGTGTCTGTGCTGTCACAGCCTTGGTGACAGTGTACCTTTCAGAGAACTCACTGGGCACTTGCTCTGGACGAGCATAAGTATGTGAGGAGGATGTGAAAGATGGGAGGGGTGGCTTCTTAGGCAAAGGACAAGTCCTCTGGCTGCACAAGGGCAGGTGCTTAGTTCCTCATGGGGCTGCCCTGTCACCACCTATTTCCATAGTCCATGTCCTTCCATTGTGAAGGATGGGAGGCCACCAGGTATGAACTCCACCACCTCTTGAGCCACTTGTCAGCTAAGGAGAGTTGTTGGACATTTCTGCCATTTTGCAGATGGTTGGGCATGGAAGGCTGCCACAGTGGTTCTTTAAGATTTGGTAAGTCCAAAGAGTTGAGGCCAAACCCAAGTCTTCCAGTCCTTCTCATTAACCTCTTACTGTGACTGACTTAGACTGGGGACATTCTCTGAAGCCAGGCCAGCTCCAGCTAGTTACAGCTGGATTTCAGGCTCCCTCTCCAGATGAAACAGTCTGTGTTTGCAGACAGTGGGCTGTGTCCTTCCCCTGTGAGGTCCGGCCTCCTGTGGGGAAGTGGGTATGGGGGGAGTAGTGGAGAAGTCCCCTGGTTCTGTCACTGATAGGCTGTGTTGTGTCAGGAAAACCCTTCCTCCTCGTGTGCCATTTCGCCCACTGGGCTCTGAGGGTGGGGTGGGGACACAGTGGACCGTGGGAGAAAAATAGCGCCAGTGAAACCCCAGCCGCTCCCTTCGCAGCCACTGGGGGCTGGAGAGGCGGCCGACCTCTTGGGGTGGGGTGAGCATCCCTCTGTGCACCTGGCTTGTTGGGATGTTTGGTAGGAACTCAACCAAAGGCAGGGATTTTATAGCCATATTTTTATGTTAAACTCCTGTCGTGCTGAATGAATGATTCCGTGAAGTTTGTGAATTAACTTTTTATTACCATATGCTAACTCCCAATATTCCTATCAGTCACCTAGCATTCGAGGTCCTTCTGTGCTTGGCAACCTGAGAGTCTTCAGAGGAGCAGAGGTTATCCCTGTCCCCCAGGAAGCTTGTAGTTAGTGGGTGGTGAGAGGACGCACAGCATGGTTAGTGGGGGGGGGGTCTGAGGTCTTCCTGTGCCTACTCACCAGAGAACAGAGAAGAGTCCCTACTGAGACTGGGCCCCTGGGAATGCTTCCTGGAGGAGGCGTGCACCATCTGAGCTGACATAAAGGGGAAGGGGGTGCAACCAGACTCGCAATTCCTGAGGCCCGAAGCAGAAAGGACACTGTCTCCTCCAGAGAAGACTAACATGAGGCCAATTTATCTTGTCTGGAATTTTTGCCTAAGCGAATGACTTTTGTGAGGTTTTTGGTTTTGGGGATGTGGTTTAAGGGTGCCATTGCAGCTTGATTAAGTACCTCCTGCGTATCTCACTGAGACCGTCACGTCACTGGGCTTCACACCCTGCAAGGTAGACATTTCCACATTGTAGGTCAAGAAAACAGACTTGATAATGATGAGAGCTAGTTAATTGGCTGAGCCAGGGTTTAAACCTTTGATCTTCCTACTCCAAAGCCCAAGCCCTTGACAGAGCACCAGACTACCCGTGCTCTTTGGATGGCACTCCCGCCACACTGGGGACCTGCTCCTGGACTTCTGCCTTGTTTTGGTCCCCTGGTCAGGACTCAGAGACTGCAAGCACAGCACCACGGCCTTCCAGGTTGTTGTCCGTATCTGCTGTGAAGCTCCTGCTGGGTAAGCTTCGGGGCTCTCTGACCTCCCATCCCTTTCCCTAATGCCATTCCCCTCCTGTAGACCTGGAGACTGAAGGCACCATTATCCCATTTGTAACGTCTACTTCATTTTCTTTTACCCTGATGACAGGACCTCGTATTCTGTGCCATGAGCCGCCCACAGCACAGTCACCCCTGGTTTTGCCCTACTGTGAGCACCACTGTTGCTTAGCTGAGCCTTAGAGAAATGATGCACCAAGCTTGGCTCCCAGGCCTCAGTTCCTCTGACAGATTAGAGCTGACAGTAGTGCCGGAGCCGCTGATGCCCCCAGGGTGGTATGTTGATATCTGGTATATGAAACAAATGAAAAATGACTCATTTTGAAGCTAATCTTGCTTAGAAGGAGAGGCCTGCCCTCTGTGACCCTGAGATTACCTTGCCTCTGGGCTTCTCCAGCATGATATGCTGAAAATAAATAACCTGAGCCTCAGTTTGCTCATCTGTAAAATGGGGATAATTCCTACATGGTCCTTTGCCTGGACAAAGGAGGCTTTGCATATCAGGCCTTGCATAGTGTCTAGTTTATCACAGGCGTCATTAACTACAGTGATAAGACCAGGCTGGATGTTAGGGGAGCTTAGGTAAGGGTGAGTTCTTGGCTTCCCGCCCAGTAAACCACGACTTGAGTATGCCAGTCAGATGACTTTCTTTCCTGTTAAATAGGTGAGAGGCAGAGAGGAATAGAGAAAGCTAGACTTTAGACTTGAATCCCAGTTAGCCATTTACTACCCATTTAACCTTTTACAACTTGCTAAGTAACTTCTGAGACTAAAATTCCTCATCTGTGGGGAGAGCCTTTTTCGTGGATAGACGTGTCTGTCTAAAGTAAAGAGAGTATTGTGAGGACTCTTGCTCAGCGTCCCTGCTTATCCTAGCACAGAGCACAAACTCGAGTGCCACCCTGAAACCTGCAGGCTGCTGCAGGAGCCCTCCTGAGGAGCACGGGTGGTCACCTGGGGAACTGGCCCGCCCTTTGAACGAGTGGCTGTGACACTTTTGTGTGAAGCCACAGAATATTGGTCCTCCCAAACAGCCAGGTGGTATTTCTGATTTCTAGGTCCCTGGACTTCAAAAATCCACTTTTAGGGGACTTCCCTGGTGGTCCAGTGGTTAAGACTTCGCCTTCCAATGTCCCACATGCCTCACGGACAAAAAACCAAAACATAAAACAGAAGCGATATTGTAACAAATTCAATAAGGATTTTAAAACTGGTCCACATTAAAAAAAAAAAAAAAAATCCACCTTTAGGCCTGAGCAGGTCGAAAGGTGCTGAGGATACTTTTGCTACCATCTGGCTGCCCTTGGGTCATTATGGTTAAAGGTGTGGCAGTGGAGAGCTACCCTTCCCTTCCCCCTCCACCATCACCTTCACTGCACTCATTCTTAAATCTCCCATTTTGAAAACACAGGAGAGAAAGTTCCTGAATTAAACTTTGACTCCGGATAAGTTTTACACAGTTGAGTGTGTGACCCCCTAGAAACCAAAAAGACCATCAACATAACTAATAGCAAGGTAGAGCTCCCTGACTGCCCCACTGCTGGGGATCCTTGCTCCTTACAGCTGACCCCAGAGTGGAAACAGCAGCATCCCCATTCGCTAGGAAGGAAAAAGAGGCTCGGAGAGTGTAAACCGTTAGTGAGTGGCAGAGCTCAAATTTGAACCCAGGACTGTTCACCACAGCCTGCGCTGCTTCCCTGATAGAGCACTGGAGTAAAAGTGCGGAGTTAAAGCTTAGCTGTGGGACTTCCCTCGTGGCGCAGTGGTTAAGAATCCGCCTGCCAATGCAGGGGACACGGGTTCGAGTCCTGGTCCGGGAAGATCTCACATGCCGCGGAGCAACTAAGCCCGTGCGCCACAACTACTCTGGCTGTGCTCTAGAGCCCGTGAGCCACAACTACTGAGCCCACGTGCCTAGAGCCCACGCTCCACAACAAGAGAAGCCACCGCAATGAGAAGCCCACTCACCGCAACAAAGAGTAGCCCCCTCTCGCCACAATTAGAGAAAGCCTGCATGTAGCAATGAAGACCCAATGCAGCCAAAAATAAGTAACTTTAAAAAAAAATAAAAAATAAAATAAAGCTTAGCTGTGGTTCCCAGAGGTTTTTCAATCCTGTGGTTGCCAAACTTACACATTTTGAAGGACAGTATAATTTAAAAGCCAGGGGGTAGGGGTAGGAGATGGAAGACCAGTTTTTTAAACCACTCCCATATCCTTTCATCGTCATTTCAACAAAGAAATGACATTTTGACCAAGGTAGGAAGGCCATACTTTTAGAATAAAGGGTAATCTTTTGTTCACCCAGCCATTCCCAGTCTGCGAGCTGAAGACCAGGAGAGGGAGTTGGCCGTGGGAGCCCACTGGGTCCCCAGCCCCTTGGCTGCCTGCTCCCACCTCAGCTTTCCCCAGCTTCTGTTCTCCAACCTGCTGATGGCCTTAATGGGAGCAGTTTTGTTCCTCAGTCTCCTTGGACAGAAGGGACAACTGCTTGGCTGCAGAGGAACTTGCCAGAAGGCTGCTCACTGCCAGGTTGGCACCGCATCCCCCTTTGTGCTCTGGACCCCAGACCCATGCAGAGGTACCTCAGCCAAGCCTTCCGGAAACCTTTTATGAGGGAATCTGTTTGTAGGTGAAGGGATTAAATGGGTTTTAAACTCCACTTAAGCTCTTTTTGTCTCTCTAGGAAGGAATTTTACATTACAAAGTTACATGTTAAAAGCAGGAGCTTTGGAGCGAGTCAGACCTAGGTTCAATCCTTTTCTCTACCACTTACTAGCCATGCACATCTCGTCTCTGAACTTTAATTTCCTCACCTCTAGAACTGGGGGCAACAGCAGCTCCTACCTAGTAGGGTGGTTGAGTGAGATGAGGCAATAGATGTAAAACACTTGGGTCCATGACACAGCCCACAACTACTGAGCCTGCGCGCCACAACTACTGAAGCCTGTGCGCCTAGAGCCTGTGCTCAACAAGAGAAGCCACCGCAGTGAGAAGCCTGCGCACCACAATGAAGAGTAGCCCCCGCTCGCCACAACTAGAGAAAGCCTGCGTTGCGTGCAGCAACAAAGACCCAATGCAGCCAAAAGTAAATAAATAAATATATTTTTTTTAAAAAAGAGACACTGACCCACCCAGTGGTGAGAGTACAGGTGGGAAAGCCGGCTTCCAGTCTCATCGAGCTCTCCCCAATCTTCTCTGAGGACCTGGTTTCTTCATGTGCTGAGGGGCTTGGGACCAGGGGTCCTTAACTCAGGGTCCTTCTAACTCCAAGGATACACACACAGCAATCCTCCTGAAGGCACAGGAAGCATCTCAGTGTGTGAAAGTCACATGAATTTTTCTGGGGGGATATCCTCAACATTCAGATTCTCAGGACCCAAGGAGTACTGAGAATCAAGACGAGCTTTGTAGGCTCCTTCTCAATTGAGGAAACACCCTAACCAGAAGGCAGCACGGGAGTGCTATGCGGGCTTCCCAGACAAGAGGCCTGGGCTCTGTGATGGGGGGTTAGGGTGGGAGGGTGACTCCAGCTCCTGCACCAGGGCCCTTCCAAACAGAACAGCAGGATGGTGAGGTCCCTCTTCTACAGGCTTTCAAGCAGAACCTGAGTCTCCCTTAAAGTGGACGAATGTCACCAAGAGGAGGTGGGCTCTATGTGTGTCAGCTGAGCCCAACCTGCAGCCCACGCAGCACAACGAGGACACACGCTCTCATGGCTGCAAGCGGCAGGCCCAGGATACAGCAGGGCATGGCTCACTGGGAGACAGGGAGTGGGCAGAGCTTAAAGTCAGGATGGCGTGTGGATGCAAACACATGGCAGCTATATCTCTAGAGCGTCCCAAGTTCAGTCAGGGCAGTGACTGGTTCTATGCAAACTGCAGCAAGAAGTCACTGCGAAGCTCCTAGATAAAGGAGACTTGGTCATATTTTAGCAGTGGCCGTCGTGTCACCATTGCTGACTTGCTTGATATTGTTTTAAACCTTCCGATTCCCTGAAGTGTGCTGCCCAAAATGCTAGTATTTAAGTTTGCCAAATGCAAAAAAAGAAGAGTCACTGGGCAAGACCTAAGATTCTGAGGTTTGGAGGTCTCTGGGGATCTGCACGCTGAGTCACCATCTACATCTGAGGATGCAGATCCAATTAAACCCGGTCTTTTTGGCCTTGGGAAGTCACCAGGCTGTCAGGGCTTGGGGGTTGGTGTTTCCCTTAACCAACTCAATTGGTAAACAGGTATGGGTGGAACTCACTCAAGACAAACTAAGGGGAAACTTTTTGTCTCCAGAAACAGCTCTGGTAATTGGCAGTCAGCTGCGGGGATACCCTAATTCCCTTCCTCAACTTATTAAGTGTGGGGATGAAATGAAGGCTGCCAACAGCCTCAACTGGCCCCCAAAGAGACTGGGGTTCAGCTGTGGCTGCTGTGATTAGCAGAGAAAGGGCTCAGGGGGAGGCTGGGCTGCTGGGAGAGATCTCCTCCCCTCTTGGGCCCTTAGCCAGGAGGAAGATGTCTAAGAAGTTGTCAGAGCTAAAGGGGAGAGGTGGCTCCTCTATATGGGGACGGGACAATTTGTGGTTGTGAACGGCGTGGTGCAAACAAGGTCATGCCCAGAGTGGACGGGGCCAAAGGAGACGATAGGGACTCTGGTTACAGCAAGCAGTCCAAAGCCCAGTGTGCTGAGGGGAACTCACTGGGGGCACTTGCTAAGGGGTTTGGCGCTCTCTTAGGGAAAAGAAGGGCACTGCAAATTGTTAGTGAGAAGTGAAGCAGAAACGAATGATTAGTCTATGAGATCTGGCAAAAACAGGACAAGGGAGCTACACAGAGGCAGCCACCATTTTACTGAACTCCTGCCGTGTGTTAGAAGTTGCACTGGGTACTTTGTTTCTTGTGCATTTTGTCCTCACAACAGCAAACAGTGAGCATCACTGTTAAAGGAGCATCATTTAATGGATTAGGAAATGGGGGCCCAGAAAAGTTAGGTGACTTGCCCAAGGCACCCTGCTGAAAAGAGGCAGAGAGGTGATTCAAACCTAGGTTAATCCGCATATCAGATTCAAAAGCAAAAATGGAAGCACAGGGCCTGCAATCACCCTGGTCAGTGGTGGCCCTTTCTCCCCTCCTGTGCTCGGGCAGGTGCCAGTGCAGTCTTGCACCATCAGGTACAGCATCTTATCTCCCTCCCCTAGGGGGCTAACAGCTCTCCCCTCACTGTGACCGACTCATCTGCCAAAACTCCAGCCTTGTACGCCGCCACCTTCATCCTTTTCTGTAGGATGAAGTTCACCTTTCTTAGGCCGACATTCAAGGCTCTTGGCAACTTGGCGCTACTTCACTCTCCAACTTGAGCCTCTGCGTGAACCAAAGATCTGCTCTTTCCACAAATTCTGTGTTCTGCTTTTGCTCACATTGTGTCTCCTGCTTAGAAGACCCTTGTCTGCTCTCCTTTCTTCAAGAGCCATCTTAAGTCACACATCCTAAAGGTTGCTGTTACTTCTTCAACAAAAAGCCAGTACTCAGTCCTCAAGCTCCTGGGAGCACTAAGACAGTACCGTGCTGCAACATCTTTGGAAGCTCGGTGGAAAAGAGCATGGACACCCGAGCTTTAGCCTGGAGCTGGCACGTGCTAGCCACGTGGCCAGTGGGGCAAATCACTCTCTGGAGTGGGAGCAGGGCGGACACCGTACCTAGGACACACGTGAGGATTTAACGAGACAGTAAATGGGAAGAGTATGAATCTGGCAAACAGCCTGTGCTCAGTAAGTTTAGGTATGAGAAAGTGCTCCCTGGCACCTCCCCACCATGCCTTACAGATGATAAAGGCTCCAGACTGTAGCAGGCTTGACCCTATACAGAAACAAGTGCATACAAGACCCCCAGCAAGCTGCAAAAGCTCTCCTTAAGCATTTGCTAAACAAGTGCAAAAAAGGACTCTCCTGGGTTCCTGAAAGGAGATCTGGTGGAAGGTAGGTGGGGCCATCCTCCACCCCAAGGCCTATATAGAATTCAAACCAAGGCATGACAGGACAGCTGAAGGACTGACTTTAAGGGAAGGGCCACCCCTCTGCTCCTGGTATTTGCACTTAGAAACCTGAAGGCAACAGACCAGAGACCTTCTCCCTCTACCTCCTTCCCCTGTACTCCTTTCCTTAACCCCAAATAAAAAGTATTTCCCAATTTACAAATTAAAGTGGCTCTCAAAATCAATTTTATAGCCAGCAATCATGGTTCTGATGTTACGTAACTATCAAAAAAAAAAAAAAAAAAAACCAGGGAGATGCCAGTGCTGGAAAGCTGCTGTTTGGCAGAACCACCAGCCGGCCCATGTGACAGCACAGGTTTTCAGCTCTCAAAAGCAAAAGTAAATACAAAAACAAAATGCTACGTCCTTGAGACATAATTACAGCAGAATGAATATGCAAATACAGACTCAGAAGAGCCAGATACATCAGTCAACTAATGAGAAGCTGATTACAAAGGGCCTTAGAACAAAACACAGCAAGACTCAGCCATCCAATAAAGGCTGTGAAGGCAACCCTGGGTCTATGGAGGTCACTCCGTGCCCATGAAGGTGCTTTCTGTTCAGTGTTGTTTTGGGGGGGGAAGGCGAGGGGGAGCCAATAACCTGCACACATTCTGTGATACAACTTCTAGCTCTGTTACCAGCGTGGCCAACAACTGGCATGAAAGAACGGCAGGACTCAACGGCTGTGGAGTACCTACTGCATACCCAGCACCCCTAGGCTAGTTTTACATGAATTTTTCATTTATTCCTCACAAAAAGCCTATGGGTAAGTGCTGGCAACCCCACTTTATAAATGAGGACTCCAAGACTCAGAGAGATGCCTAAGGTTTAGATGGACTGAGGCGGGGAGCAATATTTACCTCCACGGCCCACACCAGGCACACAGCAGGTACTTAATACATGCCTGGAAAGAATAAATGAAGTTTCCTAGTCTGGTTCAAAGCCACGTCTAAGACTCCACTCAGAGACCTAAGCCTGACTCCAACCTCATTGCTTCCCCCTTTCCTATGCCTGCTGCCCCTCAACTTCCCCTTCCTCTAACAGTGACCTCCTGTCCTATCACAGCGGCCTCACAGGGATCTGTTATGTCCCTGAACGACTCTCCGGAGGGCACCTCTACATGTTCACTGTTATGGCTTAGAAGCCCACTTCCCCAGGGCCTGGGAAGCCCGAGGAGAAGTTCAATTGTTTTCCTCCTCCTCCTCCCCCCAGGAGCAGATGGCCACAGGGCCTCACCTCATCCTCAAGACAAATACACAAGGCAGAAACTAAGCAAGAATTAGAGGAGTCCCCGTCCTAGAACCACACCCACTGTGGAACTCTGAACGTGCCGGGGCTGAGGGAGGAGGGGAAAGAGGACCACCTTTTATACTCTGGTTTTCTGGATGAGGAAACCACGACCTACAGTGTGTGACCTGTCCAAAGCCCCATGCTACGTAAGTACGGAAGACAGAGCCTGAATTAGAACCTGGCAGGCCCTCCTAGTTCTCAGGCCTCGATGCAAGCTTTCTAAGGGTAGAATTGTAGGATGCTAGGCAGATGGTGCCTTTACCCTCTCCTGCCAGGGCAGTTTTCAAACCCGAGCGTGACGTCAGCATCACCTGGAGGCTCCTGTTGAAACACTCGCCCCCAGCTCCCAGCTCTATATGTCTGAGGTGGCGTCAGAAATACATACTTTTAAGACGTTTCCTGGAGATGCTGCCAGTCTGGGGACCATACTTTGAGAACCAACAGTGCTGAAGTTTGTTGTGGACACTGTGTGTGTGCTGGGGGGGTGCGAGCTGGTAGGGAGGAATGCGGCAATAGCATGTTGATATCTTCAAGGTCACAGGATAGACTCTGGATCTACTAAGTAGAAAACTGCTTACTCCTGACACCCTCAGTTCCTTCCACTGATAAAATGGAAGCAACCCTTCTAAACTTTACCCAGGGTGTGTAACACGAGTCTGTGGATTCTGAAGATGCACATCTGGGTCTGCCTATGTCATCACTATCGTATGACCATCTCAACGAAATTCTAAGAGTAGGTGGGAAACTGGACTTCTGGGGACAGGTGTCCCCCTGCTATAAGACAGTTCCAAAACACTGGGCTGGAGTGACGTGCTCCCGAAGGCTCTCCATGCTACAGCTGGTTGGTGCCTATGCCCTGAGATGCTCAGGGTGGGGGAGGGAGAAGGATCTCTGGATCACCTCAGTGGTGACATCTGGATTTCAGTTTAGGCAACTGGCCTAAACTCCCAAGCAATTTTTTTTGGAAGGTTGAGAGTCACCCTGTTCTCTGGTCTCGGGTGTGGTATATTCACTCTCATTTCTGCCGTCCCATGCAAACCAAGGGTTCCTTCCAAACATTCATCACATCCAAGCCTGCAATCTGGTTACTAATAACAAATGAGTCTTTAGTTGTCACTTCCAGCTCTCCTTCATGTCTGGTACAAGGCTGAGCTGTGCTGGAAAGGCCCATGTATTCTGCCAAGATCTGACAGCACTACCCTTCTTTCAGTCCATGCCTTAGCTTTGCCCTAGACTGCAACTCTCTGGGAGGACATGCCTTAGACATGTACGAAAAAAGCAGAAAGGAAAAAAACAAAAGGGTGCTGTACATGATATTTAAGGACTACCTTTTTGCAAAAGGATGGAAGTAAACACGGAATGAGTCAATTGGCTCACATCATCTGTGTCTTTCCCACTGGAACAGAGGGTCAATACCAAAATCCAACGTGATGTACCACAGCCCACCTGCCTTCCACTACTGCTCCAGTGCCAGGCCTCGGAATTACAAAAAGCCAAGGTTACCTACCATTCATAAGATTACCTGCCCAGGCCCTACATCTGGCTCCTTTATGCAGCCTGGGAAAATAGAAGCATTTTCATCTTCTTCATTATGCCCTAAGGTGTGCCTGGGTGGCTGTAATCCATTCCTCCTGAGTCCCTAGACATCACTTCCTTTTACAAAGAAACAAAATACAGAATTCTGACCTGTGTATGATGCAGGCTCAGTTACAGCTTTCCCCTGGCACCTGTAACTGAAAGCGTAATTCCTTTAAAGTTGGGAAATTCATTGCAGTATTTTACGGTATTGATTTATTTTAAACTTCGCTGGCAGTTTTAAGGCCTGCATGCCTCTGAATCCTAGAAATGCTGGAGGAGGTCTCCATTTCCTTTGATTTTGTAAAGTCACAGAAGACTCACTAGTGGAAATGAAAAGAGCAGCTGGGGGCTTCTATGTCGCTGCCCTAGTTTATCCAGACGGAACCCTGGGCATTCTCTGCAGGTCCGCATCTTGAGTGCCCCTCCGACGGGGGATTTCACTACAACGACAGTCCCCTCTCCCCTTACCAGCTGAGTCCTGTACCCAACAAAGCGTCAGTGTGCCAGGGCGAGTTTCACACGAACCCTGAGATGTGACCTCCTCACTTACCACCTGGCCTACAAGGTGCCCCTAAACCTACCTTCAAGAACCAGCCCAAGGCACCACCTTCTCCAGGAAGCTTTCCCTCCACTCTCTCCAGGCTTCCTGTATTTCTTCCTGTATTTCTACAACTAAATGTTCTCTTAGGTCCACAGCTAACCTGTGAGCTCCTAGAGGACAGCACTGGGGTCTACACCATCAAGACCACCGCTGAGCAAGCGCCTGTCATATGAGGGCTCCTGCTCACCAAATCTGACTTGGCCTCAGAATCTTTCAACACAGGGCTGCAGGCAGCCACATCAATAACAGGGATGAATCAAGAAAGCCCTCGGCTTTGGTCAAGATTCAATAAATGAGCTGGAAGATGGGTCAGGGAGAAACCCAGCAACCCTGCCATTTTGCTTTGGATCCTCATCAACCTTAAGTGTCCAGGCTAAGCTCACTTAGAACGGGCTTCTGCCAGGTCCCGGGGAAGAGACAACAGGGTGACTTTGGGTCACACCAGAGCCCTTTCTTGTCCTGGTGCATAGACTGTCCTGTCAGCAACCCCCCAGTGCCAGCGCTTTCCTGCTGCCCCCAAGGGGGATGCACTTTGGGTCTCCCGCTTTCCAACCTTCTGGGAATTTTAACCTCTGCCTGCTTGTGTGGCTTCTGCCACTGTCGCCCGGCCCTTGGTTATGTGGGTGCCTCACCATCCCAGCCTTGCCTCGCCTGCCCATGTTTGAGGCTGTTATCAGTGTGACACAAGAGGAATCAACACACAGGTGATCTCACCTGAAGGGGCAGAAGGTGGCCCTGCTGTGGTGTGCTGTGCCGAGACTGTCAGACTCCGAAAGAGGCCCACGGGCAGCACCGACACTAATACCTGGGGGCCTCTCGTGTGGAGCTAATAGGAGAGGGAACCCACCTATAAACCCATCAAAAGCTGCTATCAAAGAAGCTGTAGGAGGCAGGACAGAATAGTGGAATTTCCAGTCAGGTATCCGGTTTCAAATCCTGCCTCTGAAAACTGTGCCAAAATGATTCTCAGCTTCCTCATCTGCAGAATGATGGCAGATAACAGAACACTTACGCAGATGATGTGATAATAAGATACTCTATGTAAAAGTACTTAATTCAGGGCTGGAGATAAAAGGGCAGGGCTTCTGCCCTGCACAAGTCAGAGGGCCCCTCAAAACAGGTTTTTAGAACCAGAGCTGTTATTGTTGGGAGGAGTACCTGTGTCCCTAGCATAAGAGGAAATGGGAGTTGGAAAGACCCCAACCATCAGGCAGCTTTGCTCACAGCTGGAGGATTACAGGCGCTATTCTGATTTGCCCAAAGGGATGCTGCCTAGGCTGACAGGAGCCAAGGATGCCAGGGAGGAGGAGAATGAGCAACAACAGCCCTGGGGCAGGCCTGTCCCCTCACGAATGCTGTGATGTCCTGCAGAGCTTCAAGGGACAGATTATCCTTGTGGGCAACCAGCCCCATTACATAACAGACAGCTCAGTTTCCTTGTGTTGAGACAGCAGGAGTGACAGAGAGGGCAACAGCGGGGGTAAAAGCTGGCGCCCAGGGAGCCTCCTGGCCTTACAAATACCAGCCTTCCCCACCTGGGGGATCTCCCAAGAAACACCAGTAGACAGACCGAGAACCAAGGGATGGCCTGCACACCACATGCCAGTGGTTCCTAGAACTGCCGGATCTTCAGGGAACGCCGAGCTTTACATTCCCGGGGAAAAGAGCAGCAAACCCACAACCCTCTGCTCTCACACAGCCCAGTGAAGTCTAGTCAGACAGGGTAAAAGCAAGGCTGGGGCCTCCATTTATAGACAGGGACTCAAAAGATGCTCAGCAGTTCTAGTTCTGCTTGGATCTAAGAATTAATAGTCACTGGCTAAATACCAACCTCCCCCCACCCCAGAATCTAACTAAAACTTCCATTCTTTCCAAGGACCTAATCATCCACTTCAGGGTGAGGCTGACACTTCCCTCTTCTACTTCTCTCATCCTCCCTTTGGGCAGTTCAAGGCTCCACCAGACACTAAGAGGGATGAGCCTCTGGGCTGTGAGATCAAACTTCTGACTTGGGTCTCTTCAGCAGTCAAACCCTTTCCGGGAAGCCTTCCTCCATCGCTGTCCTTTGGGCTACCTAGGTGTTTTACCAGCACACCACTCTGAACCTTCTCAGAGTAGAAGAAACAACCTCAACTGGAAACCGACTAAGTGCTAGGCTCCTCGGGTCCATGTTACTCAACTCAGAATGCATTTCCGGCCCCACCTAGTGCCGTGCAATCTACGTGAGGCTCAACTGCTTGTTGAATTTTGAAAACATTTGAGGTTTACAGGCAATTCCATGGGGCAATACACCATATTGGTTATAGCCATGGACTCAGACCTGGGTTCAAATCTAGGCTTTGACCCTTACTAGCTGAGAGCTTCAGGAAGATACTTGAAAAGAAGTAAATGAAATAATGGTCATAAAGCACCCAGCCCAGGGATGTCCATTAATTATCATCTCTGGCACTGTTGCCCTCCATCAAAGCCTTAGGCTTCTAGACTCAGGAGGTGAGGCTCCAAGTGGGGGTCTTACATTCCCAGAAGCTAGGTCTCACCCATGGTCTCATCCTGCCTCTTCCCACAGGGAGGGCAGTGCTGTGAGAGGAAGGCCTGTCTTATGTGTTCCTGGGTTAGTTCTGATGGCTAGGTCAGGAAGTCACACTCAGAGATGGGGCCTGGAGACCTATCTAGTCTTGGGTTCCCAATTTCACACTTAAAATCTTTTTAAAATTTACCACCACCCGCCCCCCTATGCTGGACTCTGTTTTGAAGACTTCATTGTTTAAAACAAACCACATTAATTAAACAATTTCCCCCCCATTTTTAAGTTTTTAGTCTTACTTCTGATGAACTCGATACCTATAATGTGACACAATTTGCGTATAATTCCAGCCAAAAGGAAGCAAATGATCTGAATTGGCTTCTACAGCTTCAGTGTAAGCATATGTGCTGCTTGCTGCCTGTGAGATGAGCTGAAAAAGCTTCTGAATCTCCAGCAAAGGGGCTCGATTAGGGGTTTAGGAATCCTCATGTTAAAAAACCTCCGATCTCATAAAACAGAAACAAAATCTGAAGTCCAGGTCAAGGGGCCAACTGGATATCCAGCGTGTTAGCCCAGAGCCACATCTTTGGACCCTAGGCCAGGGAATAATATATCATTTATTACTTCAACAAGAAATTAGGCCCGATTTCTTCCTGATGTTGGGCAGCTACCAAGATCGCATATGGTACAAAGAACATTTTCTATGACCCCTTAGGTCACAACAACATCTGATTTCCTTCAGCAGACCTGAGCTGCCCACTCCAGATAAACATCATTCAAGGCCCTGGCTTCAAAAGGCCCTAGGTAACTGAGGTTTGTGTATTAGACAGCATACTTGGCCATGAATGCAGAGTCCCTTATCCCACAACAACCTCCCCAGTAACATGTGGGCAGTGGTACCTGGAACATCAGTCTGGCTGGCTTCCTGCTTTGGGTAAGGCTTTTGGCTGGCTGGTAGGAACCATTAGGGATTGTTAAACATCTTCAAAAAGTGACAAGTAAGAGAGAGATAGGACCCCTCACTGAGTAACCTTTAAAAACAGATACATTTTTCTGGAACAAGCAATTGGATAGAGTTGCCCTGACTACAGCTTTGTCTCAAAGAAAGCTATTTGGCAATCCTCAGAAACAAGGCAACTAAAGACCACCACCTTCAGAGAACAGAAGACAACGCTTCCACCTCAAGCCCAAGCGTGCATCTAAGACTGTGCCGTCCAGCATCTCACTTAGACAGTTTCTACGGGGCACTTTCACAGCCTCTTGCAACTCCCCCAACTACCTCAATCAGATAAGTATGATCTGATCCACTTTATGGATGATGAAACCCAGAGAGGTAAAATAACTTGCCTGAGGTCACAGAGCCAGTAAAGCACAGAAGTGGGACTAGATTCTGGACAGTCCACAAGGCAACACTCCTTTCAGAGGAATCCCATGTTTCCAACCCAAAGTGCAATTCCATTCATGGTTGCAAAAAACTGAAACCATTTAGCGCCAATTTAAACTTTACTCTGATACCTACAATCTTAGATTGCTGGGGCGTTCCTTCACCATTCCTTCATCACGCTGCTACTGGGAACGACTGGGTTTCCTTTATGCAGCTAGAGTTTGACCCACGACAAAAAGTTTCGTAGGAAAGCTGGGCAGGAATCAGGACACATGTTCTGCTCCTTCATTTGGGACCTTGAATAAGTCCCTTCTTTCTAGGTCTCTCCCTACTCTCAGCTCCCCTTCATAGTAAAATTCCTCAGGAAGAAGCATCAAAATGTGGTTTGTAGGGTTTCCCTGGTAGCGCAGTGGTTGAGAATCCGCCTGCCGATGCAGAGGACACGGGTTTGTGCCCCGGTCTGGGAAGATCCCACGTGCCACGGAGTGGCTGGGCCCGTGAGCCACGGCCGCTGAGCCTGCGCGTCCGGAGCCTGTGCTCCGCAACGGGAGAGGTCACAACAGTAAGAGGTCCACGTACCACCAAAAAAAAAAAAAAAAAAAAAAAAAAAAAAAAGTGGTTTGTAGCTCGGGAGTACACGAAGCCAAAACTTTTCATAGTTATTTGCCTTTTCCACTTTCATTCTCTCACAAGTATACTGTGAAGTTTTCCAGAAGTTACCTGATGAGTGACATAGCACCAGGTTACAAAGCAAAAGCAAATAAGAATCCAGCTGACTATCAAGGCAGACGTTAAGATTTGCAAAAATACAAAACAATGCCACTCTACTCACTAAATATGTTTTTGAAAAGTTATTTTTCATGAATTATGTATGTTAATATGTAACTGAATTACTATTCATTTGAAAGAAACGTTTAAAACATTTCTCAGTTTTACTTTCTAATACCAATACCCATAGATATAACCCAAAACAAAAACTCTGGAATCCTCAATTTCAGGAATGCAATGGAGCCTTCAGACCAAAAGCTTTGAGAATCATTAGCCTACTCTCTCACGGTCTCCAATTCCTCCCCTTCATTCTCTCTGAAACCCACTCTAGTTAGGGTTCTCCTCATTATGAGCCACCAAAATTGCTCACGAACACTAATGACTTCCTAATTGCTAAACCCAATGGTCAGTGGCCAGTCTCATCTCATCTCACTCAGCCTACATACAGAACACGCCACGGCTGATTCGTTCCTCCTCCTGAGGTCTTTTCTCCACCTGGCTTCCAGGACACCATGCCCAGGTCTCCTAAACATCTGGCTTCCTTTCCTTCTCTCCAAGCTCTGTTTTGCTTTGAAATCTTCTCTATGCCCACTTTATAATCTTGGTCATCTCCAAATTTGTACCTCTAGACCATTCTCTCCTCTGAATTCTAGACTCATACAATAGCCTACTCGACCTCTGTACTTGGTCACCAGTGATTTTTTTTTCTTTTTCTGCCGAGCCGTATGGGTATGTGGGATCTTAGTTCCCTGACCACGGATGGAACCAATGCACCCTGCAGTGGAAGTGCGAAGTCCTAACCACTGGACCACCAGGGAAAAGTCCCTCAACTGTACTTGGATTCTAAACATTCCAAACATTCCAAACTTTCAGATGACCAAGACCTAACTTTCTCCAGCCAAATCTGTTCTTCCCCATGTCTCACTTGATCCTCTCCATCCTTCCAATGGCTTCCAAGGCCAAGAACTTGTAGTCATCCTTAATTCCTTTCTCATAAGATTGAACATCTTATGTTCAATCTAGCATGAAACCTTGCTGGTTGACTTCAAAATTCACCCAAAATCCAACGATTACCTCCCCTGTTCCACTGTTCAAAGCCACCATTATCTCTCACCTGGGCTAGCATAGTAGCCTCCCATCTCATCCCCTCACTTGCTCCCTTCAGTTTACTTTTAGCACAGCAGGTACAGTGATCCTTTCAAAAGATCAGACATCACACAGCTGAAAACACACCAATGACCAGAAGATTAAAAGCCAAAATCCTCACAGTGGCCTACAAGGGCTATTCTAGTTGACTCCTAATTACCTCTCTAGCTTCTTTTCCTATACTCTCCTCCCTGCTCACTCTATCTAGCCTTCACGCTGTTATAATGGTTAGTGCCTCTGTCTGGGATGTTCTTCCTCCAGAAATCCTCATGGTTCACTCCCTCTACTCCTTCTAACCTTTGCTCAAAGGTCACTGTCTTAAGAAGACCAACCCTGATCTCTTCCACTTGGAAGTACATCCATCCCTCACCTCCCTGCATTCTGATCTCCCTTATCCTGGTCTACATCCCTCCACTAACCCACAGGTAAGTTATGTCTGTCTCCCCAGTAGATGTAAGCTCTACAACTGTAAGAATTTTTGTTGGTTTTGCTCACTAATGTATCTTCTGTGCCTGAAATAGTTAGTCCCTGGAAAATAGTTTCTCAATAAATATGCTGAATGAATATATGGAATTAGCTTCTCCATCTATAAAGCGTGATTGGGAGAGAGGGGAGTTTAAACTCAATAGTTCCTCCCAGCTCAAGCCTCTGATTCTCTAACCAGCCAAATACTCATTTATACCAAAACTGATTTGAACCTTTGGCACTACAAGACTCAGCTCCTGGTCACAAAGACCAGGGCCCTGGACCCGGCCCACACTTCTAAGTGCCCAGCTAGGACAGGGCAGGATAGGTGCCAACTGACCAAGCACTGTCCTCATTAGTTGTCAGAGCCTGGGACACTTGGCCATAACTATGTTTCTGATCTTTTCTCATCCCAAGGTCACCTATTTCTCCTACCTGAAGCAATCACTGCTATTTAGCTTTAACTCTGCCCTGCAACAAAGCACAAATCCCAAGTGTGGATGTCCAAATGGGAGCCATGATTTCAATTAGTTGTGACAACCCCATAACCCTAACCCAAATTCAGATCCCTCTTCCAATGACAACCTTCTTTCTACCCCAGGGCAAACTTGAATTCTAAGAGGTTTTTTTAAAGTAGAAAAGATGAGATGGAAATGGAAAGTGACAACATGAAATACAATTAAAATACTCTCTAGCCAACCGTTTTCAGGCTTGAACATGGTACTACCCCAAACCTAGCTTTAAGAACGCTGTTCTCTTACTCACTGGGCAGTAAGGCAAACTGGCCTGGCACCTGGAAGATAACGTTTGTGGAATGGAAGAATTAAACCTGGAGTGACTCATCTGAGAAGTAAGTTCACTGAATACTGAAGCATAACCAGGCTCAAATCACATTAATCAATACCAACCAGAAATGTGAGGGTGATGAAGGGGAAGAAGGGACTAAGAACCCACCTAGGTAATGGAGGGCTCTGTGCCCCAGGTGCGCAGGCTCCTTCCTCATGACCACTGGGATCAGCTTCCACCCCCCATCACCGCCTCTCAAGCCTTCAGAAAAATCTAAGTCTAGCTTATTTCCAGCTTCATATCTTGATACTAAGAAAAAAGGGGCTGGGGGGAGAAGGAACATGAGTAAGATATACCTGCCCTTAAATTAGTAGGATCGTGGGTTAATGACTTAACCCTTGCAGTGTTGCAAAGGTGAAACAAAATGGTACATGTGAAAATACCTAGCACTCATGGTAGGTATTCAATGTTCTTTTCTTTTCCAATCCCTTTAAGGAAAATGAATCAAATCTGACCAATACGCTAGCCAGCACGTGTATCTACTGACACTAATCTCCCAACATCTATTACTTCCGTCTACTTCGATATTGGTCAGTTGCCTTTTGCCAATTCTGCCCCAAAGATCCAAGCACTCCTCTATCCTCAGTGCTACTACATTTAGGTTCAACAACATCCCTTACTAGCGTGAATCAAATAATTCGTCTAACTGGTCTCCCATTCTCCGGTTCAAATCAGCTTACACATGCTGAAGCTCTTAATGCTACACTGCTCTGCTCTGGTTTGCATATGGCTCCCAAATGCCTACTAAGTCAAGGTCAAATTCCAGGGTCCCATGTTTCACCTTATTCCTAGTCTTATTTCCCTTGCTCACATCTCAGACTCTGGTCCAACTGAACTACCAGTGCTGTTCCTGGTACACACTTTTGGATTTTCCACCTCAGCTCTATCCACGCTCCAGTAGGCCACTGTCCTCCCCAACTACCACCTGTCTACTACATCCTTCACTATTCCAAACTGCTGGAGGCTCTCCAATATGCTAGGCTCCCGCTGGCTTCAGGTCCCTTGCAGAGGGCTAGGCCTTTTACCTGGGATGCTCCCCTCTGCTTCCAACTCCCTACTCTTGCTTCTGGGCACTATTCCTTGAAAGTCAATTTCCTTACGTTCGCTGTAAAGCAACTATGATAAATACTGATTTAATGTTTCTCTCCTTGACTAAGCTGCAGAAGTCATGAGGACGGGGCATGTTTCTGGTTTTGCTTACCATTGTTATCCCAGAGCCTAGCACGGTACTTGACAAATGAAAGCCCACAATCAATCTGTTAAATAAGCAAAGATTTCTCTAAAAGAATATTCATTCACACACTGTTTACAGTATCTAAAATGGAGAAAGGGACATCTGCTATCTGAAGTGGGAGAATGGTTACATTACTGCACCTATAATGGAATGTCAATTATTGAAGGCCATGCTTTCAACGTATGACATGGAAAATGCTTGGGTTAGAGCTGAATGGAAGAGCAGGAAACTAAACCTAAAAGAGCATGATCTAAACTATGCAGAATTGGATGTGCGAGTAGGAAGGGTACAAATTGGGGTCAGTGTTTATATTCTGAAAAAAAATGTCCCTACTTCTTTTGCACACTTTCTACAGTAAGCATTTATTAATTGATGAGAAAGTGTTTCTAAAAAACTTAAAAGAGACTCAGCTCAAATGCAATGTCTACTCAAAACTTCCCTAGACTTCCTAATTTGTACTCAAATAATCCCACATCTCCTCATTGAGACTTGGGAGGAAACTTTGGTAACCAGCACTTAGTTCTCTTAAACCCTGCGTTTGCCCCCAACTCCATACTCCCCCGCCTCCCTGGGCTCAGACTGAAGAATCCAGTAGTCCAGGAAGTGTGCATGCAGAACAAAAAGAAGTACACTCACCTAGTTTAAAAACACCCAAGATGCTTTGCCCTGAATTTTAAGCAGCACATGTGACCTGGTCCATTCTGGTTTCAAGTTCAAAGGCATCAGGCCGGTCCTGTGGGTTAGCAGCTAACATATCTTTCAAGAGCTGCTTGATCCCCTCAGACATGGAAGTCCTGCGTTTCTGGGGGATGTGCAACTCCATCTTTGGGTTTTCTAGCAGCGCCTCACCAACAGGGACGATCTCAGTCCCCTGTTTGATATAGGTCCCCAGGAGCTCCTTCTTGGTCTCAGAGTCAATGAAAGTGATTCTTTCTATCATTGCCCAGATGATAATGCCCAGGGCAAAGATGTCAGCCTTGGCTGTGTAGTGTCCCTCCCAGACTTCAGGGGCCATGTAGAAGTCTGAGCCGCAGGCTGAGGACAGCCAGTATTTATTCACATTCACATTTTTGTTGTCTTGATTGCCCTCTTTACCTCGGGGGGCCAGCCCAGCACAGACCTTGCTTAGTCCAAAGTCTGCCACCTTGAGGATGGGGGTGCCAGACCGCTCTGTGATGAGGATGTTGTCTGGCTTTAGGTCCCTGTGCACGATGTGGTTTTTGTGCAGGAAGGCAATGGCGCTCGTGAGCTGTAGCATGAAGCTCTTGTTGGTGGCTGGGTCCGGCCTCCGGGACAGGACATACTGATTCAGGTCTCCACCTTCACAGAACTCCATGACAAACCAGAGATAGCAGGGCTCCTCAGCATAACCCAGGATCCTTTCTCCTAAATCAAGGGAAGACCAGAAAGAGCCCAAGTGAGATGGACACAGTCACACCACTTGTAGACTAAAGGGATGAAGCATATTAGAGTAGGAGTGACAGTGATGACAATCACTCCAATCCAAGAGGACCAGCACAACTGGCACGGCACCGACTCTGCACAACAAGGCCCACCTCTACTCATACAGGGTGAGTCAAGTGATAACAAGATAAGGGAACCCTGATTTACTGATGATTGGCCAGGAGGCAATGAGTTCACCTTTCCCAGTTTCCACTTCTGCTTCTTCACCTGTAAATGGCCACGTGTAACACAGAGTACCAACACTGGCACTTGACGTTCAATTTAATATTTACTACCACCCTAGGAGGTAGGAAGAAATAGCCCCACCTAATAAAATGAAGAACCCGAGGCTCACAGAGACTTAGAGTTAACAGACTCAAATCCATGACTGCAGTGCCACTGTGTTTCATTATACTGTCTCCAAATAGGCAGCACTATACCACCCACATCTCCTAGGGCTGCTGCTGAGACGAGGGAAAATATGTGAGAAGACCGTCAAATGTCTGTTACTCCATGCTAAGCCAAAGACCTTCCCTCCCTTCCTTCCTGCCTTGTACAGGGATCCTTGTCGATGCGTCTAGAATGGCACTACAAGTTTATTTCAGACACACTCCAAGTCACTGTTTTCTGGTAGCCCACCACAAGTTAGGTACGTGACAGGCCCATCTCTATGAAGTTCAGTTTGAAGGAGATAACGGATGTTTAAAACAGCAAGCATCATTAGCTGTGCATCTGCACCAAGGTCAAGTTTTACGAACAGTGAAGAGTGGGTAGGAGTCACCAGATCTAAAGAGGTCCGAAGGGGCAGGACTTGAGTGACCCCTAAGAAACAGGCAGTAAATCAGCAGGGAGAAGCCAGAAGGAAACTCTAGGCTGAGATGGGATGGATAACGAGGCACAGGAACAAACGGACCAGAGAGGTGTAAATAGGAAGACTGAAGTGGATGTAAGATGTAATCAAGTTATGTGGAAACTTGAAACTCCAGCTCTGCCTTCCTCAGAAAGTCTTTCCTTTTGAACCACAGAAACTCCAGGAAAGCTGCTGACTGGCATCTCCAAACAAATCCCAATACACTTTATAAAGCAATTAACAGTACACTGAACCCTTAGCATGAAGTTATTTGGTGACTACAAGAGCCCAAAAAGCTTGAGCCTAAGGAGGCAGGTGTCTCATCCTGCTGATGAGGAGGCTGGGTCAGCCCCAGGTGGTCACATGGATCATTCGTGACTGAGCCAGACCCTGAGGAAAAGTCCTCTGATCCCCCGTACAGTGTCTCCATTCTACCAAAAGTGAAGGCTACAACCGCTCACACAGCCTCTGCCAGAGGGTTTCTTTCACTAGTTATTTACTTTATTACAAAGAGAATGGGTGATCCAGATGAGATGTTGCTAAGCCCCGAAATTACCAAGGCACGTAGCCTACAAAAAGCCAGTGGTTTGGGAGTTCTACGTTGATCCAAGAAGATGACTAGACGGACAAGGCAAAAGCTTTAGGTTTTTGACCACGATCTGACAGACCACATTTCCCCTGTAATTATATAATTTGTTTATACTGCTCACAATCAAAAGTCATACAGGTAGAACTAGTTTAGGGCAGATGGGTTTTTTTTGTTTTGTTTTGTTTTTTTTAAATCAGTTGTTTCCCATCTCATAATCCTCTTTCTAGGTCATCTGCTCCAGCAGGCTGAGGTTCTATCTAAAATGACTGCAGGGACTTCCCTGGTGGCACAGTGGTTAAAAATCCGCCTGCCAATGCAGGGGACACGGGTTCAAGCCCTGGTCCTGGAAGATCCCACATGCCATGGAGCAGCTAAGCCCATGCACCACAACTACTGAAGCTCGCGTGCCTAGAGCCCATGCTCCGCAACAGGAGAAGCTACCACCATAAGAAGCCCGTGCACTGCAATGAAGAGTAACCCCCGCTCACTGTAACTAGAGAAAGCCCGTGCGCAGCAACAAAGACCCAACGCAGCCAAAAATAAATTTAAAATAAATAAATAAATAAAAAGACTGCAAAATGAAGTGGCGATCTGAGCCCCGATCAATCAACCTAGACTCCCGAGTAAAGACCCATAAAAAGGAGAGCAAGAAATGTTTGGCTGTGGTAGAGCCGGAAAAGAAACTATTAAAAAGGCATCAAATTCCTTCTGCAAAGGCCACATCAGAAAACAGTGAAACTTCTGGTGGGGAAATAAAGGGTGGGGAATGATGATTATTTTGTATGCAAAATTGGTAACTATGGCAATTGAAATAAAAAGACAACTCTGTAAAACAGACTACATGTAAGTCCAGGTTATGAGAATCCAGGGAAAGAAAGAAAAAAAAAGGTAAAAAAGTGCCCTCAGTCAGTGGGTAGATGAGACCCACGATCGAGGGACTTGCTTTGGAGAATGAGCTAAGGTCAGGAGATGCCAAAGAAGGGGGCTGTTTGCAGAGATGACAGAACTGGACAGGAAGCAGACAAAGCATCAGTAAGCATGACGGAATGGAAAGTGGGGGACGTGGCTACTTGTCCCAGAGACAAAAAGCACTTTGCACAGGGAAGAACCTTGGGCTTATTTCATGAGAAGCTGCAGTATGTGTTTTCATGAAGGAATCCCAACTGCCCACAAAAAACATAAGAGGCATGTAAGAATTCCAGCCCTTTCCTTTAGGCAGATTGTCTACCTGGGCCTCTCAGCTACCTCTCATTACAGCAAGATGGAGGAAGGGAATGCGGCACTCAACGCACTGGGTGCATTTCTGTTGAGAAGCAAGTAGTAGAAGAGCACACAGTAACAGAAGAGTAATAGAAGACCAGGAGACAGGAGTCTAGGTTGAGACCCCAATTCTGCCCCCGGTTTACTGGGTGGTTTCGAGACCGAGTATGATGGGAAGATAGCTAGAACCTGGGGCAAGTCCCTGAACCTCTCAGACTCAGTCTTCTCATCCATCAAATGAGAATGACACTTACACCACATATTCCTGAGTTAAGTCACAGTTGGCAGAGTATAAGGTACTTGGGGGGAATCACATCCTTTACCATCTCCTACATCATCATTCCCACTGGACCCCAGCCAAGTCCTAGCAAGTCACGGATTTCAATACTCTCAGTGCTGGGAGCCAGAGAATATAGCTCTCACACATTAGGCAAAAGATGAAACTGAGATCAGAAAATGAAAATGGATGATTATATCACATTTCTCAGGCTGTAATAGCTAAAATCCATATTCTAGCCAGAGCAGGCCACTTTTATTTGAGGTGACCTCTCTACGTAAAAGGTGACCCCTCTCCCCAAATCTGTGCAGGTGCATCTGAATGTGTACCTTAGGACCCAGCCTGAAAGCTAACCTGCTCGACATGTGCCTGATTTCCCAGGTAACTTTCCTCTTCTGACCAGCCAAAGCCCAAGTCTCATTATTTACCAGGGTGACTGTGCACTGGGGAAGGGAAAATGGTCAAACTTCCAGGGATGACACAAATTCCTGGAGACTCAAAACGTCACCGTGGTCCAGTCAGGGTAGGGGGCCAATAGAGGTCAGGTGACCAGTGGAGTTTCAGCTCAGGTCTGTTTCACAGCGACCCCAGTGGGTCACTGAAGCCACCCTGTGGTTACTTCCCCAGTTTTAGGATGTAAAACTGGAACAAACACATGCAGACACTAGTAGAATCCTCACATGAAATTCAGCTTTTTGAACTGATAGAAACAAACAAAATTTACTTAAGTTTTATAATTCCCTTGTTTGGTATAAATCTGACAGTTCTGTAAGACTAAAAAGGGCTGAAAATTTAGCTGCCCAGAGCTGGAGAAAAGAGAGTGTTATTTGAAGGTGATAAAGATTTGTGGCAAATTAACCTTTGAGAGCCCGCTGGGTTCCAGGAACTATTTATCACAGCCATGAGTGGTTGGTAAGGTGCGATCCTGCACAGCCACATCCCTCCACCAGAACATGCTAACTCCAGGTTACAGGGGGCAAAGAAATGCACTTCGATTAGAGGCAGGCCTACCTTCAGGGGCATTTTATTACCTTTCCCAAGTCCAGAAGCCAGAAGACCACAAAATAAACTCTATTTCAAAATATATCCTATGCCACAGTTCACAGGGAAACAATTAAAAAAAAAAAACCAAGCAGGGGACTTCCCTGGTGGTCCAGTGGCTAAGACTTGGTGCTCCCAATGCAGGAGCGATCCCTGGGTTCGATCCCTGGTCAGGGAACTAGGTCCCACATGCCGTAACTAAAAGATACCACATTCGGCAATCAAGATCCCGAGTGCTGCAACTAACTCCTGGCACTGCCAAATAAATAAATTTTAAAAATATAAGGTTAAAAAAAAAATCAAGCAGGTGCCTCGCATCTCATTACTCATGGGCATAAGTAGTGGCTGAAGTCTCCCAACAAAACGGGCTGTATTCAGAAACTTGAGGTCGGGAGGCTCAGCATAAGGATAAGTCAGTATGAGCTGTGGAAAGGCAGGCACTTCCTGGAAAGGGATACAAAATACCCAGAATTTTATAAGCCTATTTCCAAGCATCCTCCAGAAATTCGACTTTTTTTTTATACTGAAATATAGCTGATTTACAACGTTGTGCTGATCTCTGCTGTACAGCAAAGTGACTCAGTTATACATGTACATATTCTTTTCCATTATGGTTTGCCACCGGATAGTGAACATAGCTCCCTGTGCTGTACAGCAGAACCTTGTTGTTTATCCCTCCACTATATAATGGCTGGCATCTGCTATGCTCTAGAACTCTGACTGAGTTCTAGTTTCAGAGATGTTAACATGTGGAAGAACATGTCTTGAGAATCGACGAAACAGGTTCCCTCTGGAGGCAAGAGGAGTTAAAAATGGAAGACAGACTAGAGGCCAAGAGATGCATCAGGAGGTCCTGAAAGCCAAAGAAGTGAGGGCTGGCCAGGGAGGAGGCAGGAAGGGGATGGGAGAAAGGTCTTGGAGGTTTAGAATCAACAGAACATCACTTCACATGTGATGGAAGGAAGGAAGAAGCCAATCCTCTCTTCTTACTCCCAACTTGCATCTATGTACATGACCCTTTCACAAGTGAGGAAACTGAGGCTCAAAAGATTAAATAACTTGCCTTTGGTCTCACTACAGTCTCACAGAGGCAGACCCCAGAGTCTCCACAGCCTGGATTCCTAACCCTGATGCTTTACTGCGGCCTCTCGCTGCCTGCAGCAGAAGTTAACGCCTGGATGTTCCATTTCCCACTCTGACACAGTTCATTGTTAAATACTCTTATGGACACCCCCAAGGAGTTCAATGTTCCTTGAGTCTCCAGTATTGATGGGCCAACCACATAACACGATGATTCATTTTTCATAGAGGATTAATTAGGATTCTGATAAGCATGCTGAGATAAACAATTCAGCAATATTTATCACAAGTCTTCAAAATGCTCAACGTGACATAAAAATCCCACTCCAGGAATTTATTCTAAGAGAAGAGTACCAAAAAGGCAAAACAAAAACAGAAACCTACCACTACCAGCAACAAAAGGGCACACCAAGCACTAAAAACACACAGAACTGGTATTCCACACAGCACAGTACAAGTAAGGAGTCAGAACAACTGTCCACGAGTAATTAATGGTTAATTATGGCACTGCCCCTTAGTTGAATGCTTAAAGGGTCATGTTTTACTTCAAAAAAATTTACTTAAAAAGCCAAAAGAGGGCTTCCCTGGTGGCGCAGTGGTTGAGAGTCCGCCTGCCGATGCAGGGGTCACGGGTTCGTGCCCGAGTCCGGGAGGATCCCACGTGCAGCGGAGCGGCTGGGCCTGTGAGCCATGGCCGCTGAGCCTGCAGGTCCGGAGCCTATGCTCCGCAACGGGACAGGCCACAACAGTGAGAGGCCCGCGTACCGGAAAAAAAAAAAAAAAAAAAAAAAAGCCAAAAGAGAAGATCACATAACACATCATAAACATGTTTAATGTGAAGTGAGACATAAGATATAGATTTTAAAGTTATGTTTAAGAAAATATTATAAAGGAATCCAGAAATGAGATTTGAATTTGTTATGACCATAGCTATCCCTGCTTCTGATTAAACAAAAATTTTAATATATAACTTTTAACTAAAGAAGTGGTTCAGAAGATCAGTCCTGAGAAGATGCTGAAGATGAGGACCATTCAGCACATTCTCCCAAAATGAGCACATAGACCAAGCCCTTCTCCCAGCCACAATGACCTTGAGCTGTGTCACTATAAAGAGGCTGGGTCCAGTGTCAACACCACAGGGTGTGTTCAATTCAAAGTACTTCATTAATCAAATGTTTTTGTGCACTACAGAACACACCCGCTCAGGGTGGCTGCCAGGGCAAGATACAGTGTCCTGTAGAGGCCAAGAGGCCAGTTAGGAACTCTCAGGCCCAGTGGGAAAGGAGAAGGAGCCAGCCAGGCCTGGGGTCAAAACCACCCACTCCCACACTTTCATGGCTAATGTGACCCTGGGCAAACTGCTAAAAAAAGACCCCATGAATATTTCATTTTCCATAAATTGGGAAGAGACACTTACCTCAATGGGCTGTCGGGAGGCTTAATTGTGACATATGAAGCCTCTTGCAAGGTGCCTGGACACCAGAGCAGACAACTACTGGGTATTAATCATGTTAAAAATTGCAAAGAACATTTGGATATAAACCTAGAGCCTGACCTTTCACTGTTGTGGGAATGGACGAGTTACTTGACTTAATGGATCTTGATTTTCTTGTGTATAAAATGAGGTTGCAAAAACTCCAACCTAAAGTGGAGAGGATGAACCATGAAAATCTAAGGTTAGCTATTAGGACTTGGAACATTGCAAGGCTCTTGTAAAAAATGCAGATTCCACTGGCCAGGCAGACTGGGGAGTAGGGTAGTCCTGGTTGTTTCTCTCTCCATGTGCAATGGTCCTTGCCGCATAACTAGCCTTACTGCGTGCCAGGCTCACTTCTGATTTACCCTTTTACAACTCATCCTTCCCTCCCCCTCTAAACTCAGTCCACATTCCTGCCAGCTGTCCCCCCTAAAGCACCTGTCACAGGCTGCAGTGAAGTATCATCGGTTGTGCTGTGCCCATCTCCTCCCTTAGACTGGGCACCACAGTGGAACGAGACCATGTCTCTGGGCTCCCGCGATGCACCTCACACACACTGAGTAGGTAACTGGGTGAAATGAATCAAGATGAGAATTGTTAGCTGGAGAGGCTTAAAACAGAGAAATATCAGAGAACATTCTAGTATAGGGCATGCAGAATGTTTAGATTAAGACAACTAGGTAAGCATCCAGAATCTGTGGGTCACTGAGGAGGGCCCGTGGCTAAATACCACCAAAAGCCAAGTTCGAGCTGAAAATAAACTGATGTTCCATTGGGAAGTTAAGTTCTCTTTGAGAGTTTACTTACACTGTAAAAAGCCCTACCCAATACAACGCCAATTAATTAAAGCTCTCAAGTAAGGGTTGCTTCTATCTCCTGGGGCTGGTATCTAAAACCCCCAATGCGCACAGAAGGAAAGCAGTCTGTCAGTAGCAAGAGAAAAGGAAAGTCTGTGTGCTTGTCCCAAGACAATCAAGAGCAGAACAGAAAGGAGGCAGAGGGTCCCTGGCAGCTGAGACATAGGGGAAGCACCAACAGAAATCAGCAGTGCCACAAGTACTGGTTAACACATAATTGAACATAGATAGTAGCCAGTAGCTTCTGAGTAAAGTATGATTACACCCATTTAACAACAAGAAAAACAGGAGAGCCCAGAACTTAAGCCACCTGTCCCAAGAGTACAGCACAGCTGTGAAGGAAAGCTTACTCAGTTCAGAATGCCGGGGCTTGGAGACTGGCTTGGTTCTGCTTAGCTGCTATACATCGGGCAATGTCACTAACCTCAGTGCCTCAAGTTGTCTCACCCTTAAAATAGGGATAATGATAGTATTGACTTCAAAAGGTGGTCAAGAAGACCGAAACAGTTAAGAGGTATAAAGCCTTTAGAGCAGCTCCTGGCACACAGCAAGCAGTGAGTTTTAGCTTTTATTAACAGGGTGAAACTGGGACTAAGACCTTCCGACTCCCAGTCAATACCAATGTTCTACTGTACCCCATTCATTTCCAGGGCCCCTAAGTGGTGCCTTTATATCTACGTCAGGGTAGCCGAAGACTACCATTCAGCTCCCTGCCTCTACCCAGGGATCTCTAAACTCTGAGACCCCAAAGCTGTAGTAGAGAATTCAGAGGTGCTTTCCAGCGGCCTGGGAGGGGGGCACCCAGCTCTGAGCCCAAGATTTCCCTGGGCTCTAAATGGGCTGAGAGGAGTTTGCAGGCCGACAACCCATCCACTAAGACACTGGCTCTCCCTCAGCTTCCAGAGGTCTACCTCCTTCCTTGCTTCCCCAGGCCTCTATGCTCCCAGAGGGAACCTCTACTGTTTTCTGGGACACCCACCACTCGTGACCTTGCACGATGGTCATGGCCAAGTCTTCTGCATGCCTCGTGGAGGAAACTCTGCATAGCTTCTTCTAGTGCAGTATATGGCTCACAGTCACACAGGGCATCGGTGTGCAGACAAGACTGCCTCCCAAGGGCCAAGATTCCCACCCGTGTGAAAGCCCCTCCAGATATCTTGAGTACAGCAAACATCAAATAATTGGTCAAGCGGAACACGTCACGTTTTACCAAGTTGGGATAAGCTAGGTTCCAGGCTTTTCCAAACTTCTAATTATTCAGTTTTATGAGCCTTGACAGTTTGTTGTGGATTTTTTTTGTCTTCATTTGCTGCTATTTGTATAAGGACCAGTGTGCACTTTGTAGAGAGCATCAGAATTTCTGAGTTTGACAATAAGCTCAGGCATGCCTGATGTCTAAGTGGCAGTAATCTTGAATTCAGTTTTAGGTGCAATCAGGACAGGGTCCTTTGGCAATGGAAACGAGGAGATAAAAGCACACTGTTAACCCTTTTTTAATGAAAAGTTCTTAAAGGTTAAACAAAGTCACCAACCCATCAACCAAATAATTTACATGATTGTTAATCTGGTTTAAAAAAGCCTGGGAGACTGGTTTGAATACTACCACTAACTCATCTGGCAAGTCCTGTCTCTTTTCTGGGCTTCAGTTTCCTTCCCTGTGAAACAGAAGGCCAGATCAGACATCTAAGATGGCTCACTACTGACTGTCTGAAACTTCTGTTCTCTATTTTATGCTCTGGGTAAAACTTTTTGGTCTATGTTCAGAGACAAAGGAAGGACATAAGACATAGAAATCTATCAAAGTTGGAGAAGATGAAGAACTGCATTAAGAAGTCCCCTTACCACCACCACCACCACCACCCCTTTTTTTTTTTTTTTTTGCAGTACGCGGGCCTCTCACTGTTGTGGCCTCTCCCGTTGCGGAGCACAGGCTCCGGACGCGCAGGCTCAGCGGCCATGGCTCATGGGCCCAGCTGCTCCGCGGCACGTGGGATCTTCCCAGACCGGGGCACGAACCCGTGTCCTCTGCATCGGCAGGCGGACTCTCAAACCACTGCGCCACCAGGGAAGCCCCCTTACCCCTTTTTTGATACTGGTTTATTCATACATAATTTTTTTAAACTACAGAAATGCCTTCTGGTGGAGCTGATACTTGGAGGGGGGGAGGGGAAAGGAGATGGACAACCATTCTCTATTTGTTCTCTATTTGGCCACACCGTGAAGTAAATAGCACTCTCTTCTCTACCTATTCATGTGTTCCTAGGCCTCCTTCTTTCAAAGCCCACCTTCTCTGCTAACTTCTGGCTAACTCCTGATTCTCATTCTTGTTAATTGTACAACACAGAACAAAGCCATTAACAAGCCAACTTGCCTTTTCCTCCATGACCTTGATTAGCACTGAGTCTTCTACAGGTCCTCAAACTTCAAATTAAGTTCCTTTGGGACAAAGAGGTTTTTTTTTTCCTCTGCAAATACCACCATAGGGACCTCAGTAAAAGTTTGTGGATTTGGTTCATTGAGACTTTAAGGCAGATTAACAATTTTCAGTCTATTCAAAATTATTCTAAATTGCAGGAGACGGAGCAAGAGGTGACCGCACCTGTTTACAGACAGAGCTGAACCAGATTACTTGCAAACTAGAAGGAATCTACCCCAGGGGCATATCAGGACTGCTAAATTTTGGAACCTGAAGTCAGGAAAACTTAACCTGGAGTAACTTGGGTATTTGTTCTCCACTTTAATACTGATAGCAAAAAGCTTAACGCCTATTAACTGCTTGTTAAATTTACACTTGACACATAAATCTGAACATCAGTTTATAAGCAGAGGCAACATGCATTGTCTTTACTGCTCTCTCCCTAAGCCCAGAATATTAACTGACCCACAGTAGAGGCTCATATATATAAGACTCCAAATAACTAAAAGGGACACATTAAGTATGTGGTCTAAAGCAAAATATTTCGTTTCTTCTAGGCCTCAGTTTTAGTTCACAAAGGGAGGAAGAAAATACCAGTGTTTCTGTCAACTTGGCACTGCCTACAATACAGAAATCAGAATGTGTTCCATGGTCAAGTTTGGGAAACCTGAACAGAAACATTGTGAATTTCGAAGGGGATGACAGTGGAAGAAGATTTCAAAACATAGCAGCGAATTTCTCCTCATCTGGAGCACTTGTTGACATTCCCAGGCTGCACAGCAACCCTATGACAGAGGAACCCTCACCCTATGAATAAAGGAATGCTCCCCACAGGTTTGAAACAACTTGTCCCACGTCTCATGCAATCAGCTAAGACAAACTATGACTAAAAGTGAGTCTAACCCCAAAGCCTGTGTTATGCTGCCACTGTTTACTGCGGAGTTTTGACAAATTCTACAAGTGAGGAAAGTTTGAACAGTATATGTAGGGACACAAAGCAAAGACTTCCAACCCAGGTTGAAGTTTCAAAACTGGCATCAATGAGCTGAGGATAGAAGGGGATCCTTTGGAAAAGCAAACAAGGCAGTCTGCAAGTTGGAAGTCCAGACCATTCATTAACCACAGAGAAGACAGTCTGAGAGTGAAGTGAAGAGCCTATAGAATACAGGTAAGCTGAAAGAATCTCTTGGAAAGTCTTTTCAAAGCAAATGTATTTACCCTGGAGGGAGGGTGGGCTTTTCAGGATGGATGGGGCAGAGGTGGGCATAAAAAGTAGAAGCCTATTTTGAAAAAGGACCCCGGGTAATATGGAGCATGTCCTCAATCCGCTGTCAAACAACTGACCTGAAACAGGACCAGGAATTCTCTTGGGATAGGCCTGGAGGATCTTAAAGTCAGGCAAAAGCTCCAAACAAAATGCCCTATCCAACCCCACCCCAAATCCTACCCACTTTACTAAGGTCAGATCTAGTTCATCCTTGGGGGAGGGAGAAAACCATTACACCTTTTAAAGGGATTGAGACCTTGAATCAAGACAGATCTGAGTTCACATCACTTAAGCTATGAAAAATTGTAAACAAATCAGGAGTACAACCATACCTCCCTTACAAGCTGATTAACCTTCATCAACTTAGGTTCGTTCACCTCTAAACCTTAGTTTCTCCACTTATAGAAAGAGAAGAGGATTTACTTTTCAAGTTATACCTTAAGTCACTCTGTAAGAGATCTATGGCAGAGCTGGGTCTCAGATTAGCAGCCTCTCCCCTGAGGAAGTCTCCTCAGGCCTTCCTAGCCCACTGGCTCTCTCTTCTATGAACAGACCCATGGCTACTTGTAGTTTGAACAAGGCACGTGAGCACTCAGGATGCACACACTCCCTAACTGCAGTTAAAACCCCGAAACCAGGACTAGCCCTCCCAGGACTGCAAAATCCCCTTGCTTCACTGAGCCCCATCGTCCCTATAAATAAAACCACTTGGAAGCCAGGCTCAGAGAGTGGCTGTAAAAGGGAGGAAAGAGATGTTAGATGTGTTGTGTGACAGCTCTAGACCCACCTGTGGAGTTATTATTCTGCAGGCCCCTAGAGGACCTAGGCTGCAAACCTCCGGTTTGCTTGACTGCCCTGGGATGAAGGGCTGGGGTGCGGTGGGGGGTGTCTCAGAGGAAAAGGAAGACCAGCAAACAAGAGTTAGCAGGGTGGAGCCGGAGGGTGTCAGGATTTTTGGAACCAGACAGGGAGCGGGTGTGGGTGGGTCCAGCAAAGTTTTTTTTCTTTTTGTTTGCTTTGGGAGGGAAAGAGAAGAGGCCCTAGAATGTGAGGGAGCTCGGCAGTTCTTCCACCGACTCTGAACCCAACGCCCCCCACTTGCAAGTCCGACCTTAAAAGTGCCAGACGTTTCATAATAATGGCTCACACTTATGGAGCACTTCCTACGACAATGGTTAGCACTTAATGAGCCCTTGTTATTAAAATATCAGCTAACATTAGTGCCGGGGACTGAACATGGTTCCGGAGAGGAGAGGGCGGCCCGAATGTCTGCCGCGGAAAGGAGGGTGTGTCGGGTCCAGGGCGACAGAACCGGGACCAGGGTCTAGGGGTCAGTTTGGACCGAGCCCAGCAGATTCGTAGGTCCAGGCCATGCGTGGCCAGGGTGGCCCTCGGCATTCCTACCTTTGAGCGAGGTTTCCACCAGGCGCAGGTAAAGCTGCGAGCTCTTGTTGCCATGGCTCATGCGCTGGGCTAGCCCGTTGCGCTGCAGGACGCACTCCTCAAACTGCACGACGTTTTGGTGGCGCCGCTTGAGGCTGGTCAGGGCCCAGAATTCGGCCAGCGCCAGCTCCACGTTCTCGGGGGCGTCGCAGCGGATCTTCTTGACCGCCACCCGGGCCCCGCTGCGCCCGGCCACTGCCTCGTACACCACGCCGTAGCTGCCGCGCCCGATCTCCGCCAAAAGGCTGTAGCGCGGCCGCGCCGACCCGCCGCCGCCCTCCGGCCGCCGCCGCGCCAGGTAGGCCTCGCCCGGGGCCTCGGCCGCCACCGGATCCATGGCCTGGGCCACCGCCGCCGGCCTCAGCTTCGCGCTGAGCGCCCGCGGCACTGGGCTTCGCCTTTTCCGCTCGGGGCTTTGTGTACCTCTGCGGGCGCCGTCCTCCTCCCCCGTTTCCATGGCTGCGGGCGGCGGGGGGAGCAGCAACGGCGCTGCCCGGGACCCCCCTGCCTCATCCCTCCGTCCGGCCCCGGGACGCGGAGGAGTGGGACCCTGGATTGTGACCTGCGGGCGAAAGAATCTGTTCAACGACCAGGCCGAGGCTGGGAGGCAAGCAGCACAGGCCTCAGGGCGTCCCTCCGCCTCCTCCGGCCGCCACGGCCCCTTTAAGACGGAAGGCACGGCTGCTGACTGAACGGGGGAGGGGAGGGGAAAGCGGGAAAGACGAAACCACGGGGCACTGGCTCAGAGGGGGAGCCGGAAAGAAAAGCAGAAACTCCCCGCCTTTTCAGTTAATTTATTGTATAGCAATACGAGAAACAAGGACTCGCAGGTTTCGTGACTTATGAAAATCGCCCTTAAGAAGAAATTCGGACTGTGGAGATCTTTTTTCCCGCTTGGCTCCCTCTGGGATGCCCCTCCCCGCGTCCCGCCCTGTGTTCTCCCGGGTGTAAACAGTCCATTGAATTAAGCCGGAGAGGAGCCCAGCGGACCGACCCAAGTCCCGCCGGGCTGCGGGTGTAAGTGGTTGGCTTGAAAGTTCGGAATCCCTGAGCGCGCCCAACCGGGGGCCCAACTGCCCTCCCCAGACGCCCGAGGCGGCGGGCGTAGTTCCAGCTTGGGTGCTAGCTTTTACTCCGCGGACCGCGCCCTTACCTGGCCTGCGCCCTTCCACTTCCGGGCAGCGCGTTTCCCCCCAAAGGCCCCCAGCTGGGGATGGTCCGCTCCGGGCCAGGGCTGCTTCGGGTACCTAGCCGCGCGAGAGACCGTGGCCCGGGTCGGATGTGCGACGGAACCCGCTGCTGCACGGGTGACGGGAGCGGTACTCTCGGGGGACAGCTGGGCGTCAGGGCTCCCGCGGCTCTCCACGTGTTCGCGCCAGCTGAGCCCTTTACGTAACCTTTTTATATAAGCCGCACGTCCGGCCCGCACTCGGGCCAGCGGGGGCTCCTGGTGGCCCATCCCCCGGGAGGCCAGCCGACTACAGCGCCGCCGGGGTCCTGCCAAGGTCGGCCGACCAGCAGCAGCCGGGCTCACCGACGCGGGGCCGGGGCCCAATCACAGGCGAGAACACCCAACCAACAAAAAACAGGCGCCAAATTCCGGCGATCCGGCTGCGGCCTCCGGTTCCGCAGCCGCCTGCGGACCGCAACCTCCTCTCTTCCTCGCCTGCGCTGCGTGAATAGGAGCTGCATCCAGTAGGCCCTAATAAATACTGATTGGTTGATTGGATTGGTCGGTTTAATTGATTCATAGGTCTTGCCTGGGAACCGCCCGCACTGGGATGGAATCCACGCCCCGTTTCCTATTAAGCCTCTTGATCCTGGGCAAAACATTGCCCCACTTGGAGCCTCAGTTTCCCCTAGTGAAAAATGGGTAGACTCGGCCCTGCCTCCCAGAGTTGATAGCCCCCAATTTTAAAAATATATATAAATATATGTTATATTAAATATTAATATATAAATATTAATATAAATTTTGATATAAATCTGAAGTGGCTAATCGGGTGCAGGGCTGAGAGTGCTGAATGTAAGCTCCTTTTAGACATGAATTTTTAAATATTTTGTTTACTACTTTGTACCTCAGTGCAGAGTAGGTGCTCCATATTTGTAAACTGAATCTACAGATATTGAGTGCCTGTAATGTGCTAGGCACCGTTTTTGTTCTAAATTGTTGGGGAAAGAGCAGTGAACAAGTCAGTCTCTACCTTAGTTGAGGTTCTGTGCCTCGTCAAATCATATGGGTGACTTTGTGCAAATAACACTTTCTTAAGTGTCTCTTGTCCTCATCTGTAATATGTGAAGAACCGTAGTTGAAGGATTCACTGAGGTTAGATAGTTAAAGCACATAGAATAGGACAGGGCCTTGCACACATTAAATATTAGATATTATTAAATAAATGCATAGGATCATTTTTGACAATGTAAGTGTAATAGAGGAAAAGAATAAGCTAAAGAGTGCCTCAGGGTTGGGGACAGGCCACTTGTCAGTGTGGTCACTAAAAATTTAACTTTTTTTGGATAAAATTTCAAATTTACATATAAATTACAAGAATAGTAAAGAATCTCATATTTTAACCATAATAATTTTGTTATATTTTATTACATTTGCATTATCATATTCTCTAGTGTATTTGTTTGTGTATGTATTATATGTATTTGTACTTTCTTTTCCCCCAAAACCACTTTAGAGTAAATTTCAGACATCATTCCCCTTTAATCCCTAAATATTTCCATGTGTTCTTCCTAAGAACATGGATATTCTCTTGCAAAATCTCAGTACAATTATCAAAATCAAGAATTTTGACAATAATACAATTCTTTAATATGTCTTCATATTTAAATTTTGCTAATTGTCCCAATAATATAGCTATTTCCTATGATCCAATCAGGATCACTTTGCATTTAGTTGTCATGCCCACAGAGTTTCCTTTACTCTGGAAAGGCAGTTAATTACTCAGCTTTTCTTTGTCTTTTATGACCTTAACATTTTTGAAGAGTACTGGTGAGTTATTTTGTAGATGGCCCTAAGTTTAGATTTGTCTGATATTTTCCCATGATTAGAATTAGGTTATGCATTTTTGGTAGGAATGGCACTGAAAGGAGTTGTGTCCTCAGTGTACCACATCAGGAGGCACATGGCATTTTTTTATTCCAATAACTGACGATGTTCACTTTGATCATTTGGTTAAGGTGGGGTCTGCCAAGGTACTCCACTGAAAAGTTTCTATTTTTCCCTTTGTAATTATTAAGTTTCTTGTGGGAAGATATTTTGAGACTATCCTGTTCTTCATCAGACTCTCACCCACTGTTTTTAGCATTCATTTATGGTTCTTGCCTGAGTCAATCGCTCCCATGGTTACAAAATGGTGATTGGAAGGCCTCTGTATTAGTTTGCTAGGGCTGCCATAACAAAATACCACTGACTGGGTGGCTTAACAGGAATTTATTTTCTCACAATTGTGGAGGCTAGAAGTCCAAGATCAGAGTTTGGCAGGTTTGGTTTCTCCTGAGACCTCTGTCCTTAGTTTGCAGATGGCTGCCTTCTGGCTGTGTCCTCATAAGGCATTTTCTCTGTGGGGATATCTTTTCCTCTTCTTTTAAGGACACAGTCGTATTGGATTAGGGCCTGCCCTAACTGGCTCATTTAACTTAATCACCCCTTTAAAGACTTTATCCCCAAATGTATTATTGATACATTTCTAAGGTACTGGGGGTTGTGAATTCCACATATGATTTTGGCAAGGTTGGGGAGGGGGGAATTAAGTCTATACCAGTCTATAACTATTTTTTTTTTTTTTTTTTTTTGTGGTACACGGGCCTCTCACTGGTGTGGCCTCTCCCGTTGTGGAGCGCAGGCTCCGGATGCACAGGCTCAGCGGCCATGGCTCACGGGCCTAGCCGCTCTGCGGCATGTGGGATCTTCCCGGACCGGGGCACGAACCCGCGTCTCTTGCATCGGCAGGCGGACTCTCAACCACTGCGCCACCAGGGAAGCCCAGTCTATAACAATTAAATCTATAACAGTGACACGAGCTGAGACCTCAAGCCAGCCATGCTAAAACTAGTGGAAAGGCATTTCAGGAGAGGGAATAAGTCCAGAAACTGTGAGGAACATGACTGATGTCAAATTTAAGCCAATGGCTGAGAATGTGAAATGGTACAACCACTTTGGAAAAAAAAGGTTTAGCAGTTTCTTATAAAGTTAAATATATATCTACCCTATAGCCCAGTAATTGCATGCCTAGGTGTTTACCCAAGATAAATGAAAACTTGTGTTCACTAATACACTTGCATAAGAATGTTTATAGTGGCTTTTTCTATAAGTCCCAAACTGGAAAACACTCCAATGTTCATCAATAAATGAAGGGATAACCAAATTGTGGTATTTTTGTACCAAGAAATGCTGTTCAATGGTGGGGAAAAAAAAAAAGGAATGAAGTATTGATACAACATGGATGAATCAAAATAATTATGCCAAGTGAAAGAAGTCAGGAACAATCACTGGATGATTCTATATACAATTCTTGAAAATGCAAACGAATTTATGGTGACAGAAAGCAGATTAGTAGCGGTGGGGAAGAGGGGATGGAATACAAAGGGACTTGAGAAACTTTTTGAGGGGATGTATATGTTCGTTATCTTGAAATTACCTTGTGATACTTTCAGGGGGGGAATATGTTCAAAACACTTCAAACTGTACACTGTACACTTTAAATAAGTGTACTTTTTGTACATCAGTTTTACAGCTTTACCTCAATAAAGTTGTAAAAAAATGGGGAAAAAGAGTACATACTATTTGATTCCATTAATGTAAAGTCAAGCTACACTGATCTGTGGTGGCAGAAATCATATCAGTGGTCATCTTTGTGTGGGAATTACTGCCAAGGGGCAGTAATGCACACCAACTAGAAGAACATTCCATGTCCAGGGGAAGAGCAGGTGCAAAGGCCCTGAGATGTAGCACCCCAAGAGGCCAGTGTGACTGGAGCTCAGGGAATAGGGAAAAGTAGTGGGAAGCAGAATGGTGATGCTCCTTTCCCATCCCTGCTACTTCAGGGTCTGAGAACACCCAAGGAGCAGCTGGCCCTGGGGTCAGGGGAGGGGTTCTCTAGGAAAGCAGTAGGCTCTGGGCTGGGAAGGAAAGGTTGGGTGAGTGGAGGTGTGTGGAAGGGATGGAAGCTGGGAGGAGGCTGAGACTGCTCCAGTGGTCTGGGTCAGAGGGTAGTGGGAATGAGGAGGGGGCTTGGGAGTTGAGGGTTGGGGGCTGGAGGTGGCACGGGACCATGGCAGAGAATCATCTGAAATGGCGGTTGCAGCAGGGGAGCTGAGGATGGGAAGGTGTTAAGGGGAGAGAAGCTGATATGGGGTATGGGAGGAGGACCGCAGAGGGGCTGTGGATGTTCTGAAGGACAGAAGCTTGAGGTGGGTGCCTCAGTGGAGGCTGTACTCTGAGTGGGGAGGGCTGTGAGGAGGCTGTGCCATTGGCTTGAACTCTCCTCACATGATGGAACTGGATTTCAGAGGCTCCAGGAGGGCTGTCTCCAAGAAAAACTGGAGCCTGTCATGCTTCCTAACAGCCTGAAGCTCACAATTACAGGGAGATACGGTTGACCCCATTTTATGAATGGGAAGATTGAACCTTGGAAGCTGTCGCATTACAAGCAAGTGGAATAGCTGAAATCTGATCCCCCAGCAGCCTTGGGTTTTGGTGCCCAAACTCTTAACTTTTACACAAACCGGGGTTCTCCAGCTCAAGTGCACCTCAGCATCACCTAGATTGCTGGACCCCACCGCCAGAGTGGCTAACCAGTAAGTCCTGGGTAGGGCCTGATTATTTTCATGTCTCACTAGGTCCCAGGTGATGCTGATGCTGATATTGTTGGTCCGGGAAGCACACTTCGTGAACCACAGCATTACACTATACTGCCCCTAGATTGAGTGCAAAGCTGAGGCAATTGTAGAGGATTGGAGTTCTGGCATAGAATTTGAGGATGGATTGGAGCTACTCACAGAAAACTAAGCAAATAAGCCAAGGTGATTATTAAAGCCAAGAAAACAAAGACAATTTATAAGAAGAACATTGTAATCATCATAAACTACAACACTCAGCTGGAAATAATATTACATTGTCATTATAATGTAAGAACAGTACATTGATTTAACCAGAAATTATGATATAATTATTTTGGGAAAATTGGAGTGGGAGGGTATGTGTGTGTGTGTGTGTGTGTGTGTGTGTGTGTGTGTGTGAGAGAGAGAGAGAGAGAGAGAGAGAGAGAGAGAGAGAGAGAGAAACTAAATTTTCTCCATAGCTGTAAGTTAATAAAAAAGGTCTAAAATTTTTAAATCTTGAAGTGACACCATAGTCATGTATAAAGAAGTAACCATATTGCTAAGTTATTGCTTCATGGGATGGGACTTAGTGGTGAGAAAGGAGAATTTTGTTATAAGTCTTGTAATAGTATCTAACTCATAGTAGTAATTAACTCTTAAACATTATGTATATTTATTACTTGGATTGAAATTGAAATTAAAAATAAGAGTGGGTGTGGGCTTTGGCCACCACTGAAACAGCCTGTCAGCTTGGTGGCGCTGTTCAGCTTCTGGCCATGAGGTGCTCCTCTTGTCCTTGAATCGCCTAGAAGCATCTGGAGGGCTACAAGTAGTAAGTACCCAAATCACACTCTGGGGACACCACACTAGAGACACTGCACCCAGTGACTCAACAGAGAGGGCCTCTTGTTTATTTAACAAGGGTCTGAGTCACAGAAAACAAAGATGGAAGCAGATACAGCCACCCTGTTTCCCAAACTTAATGGATTGTTCTAATTTCACATGTTCTTCCCATCAGCCACTTCAGGGCTCCAAAATTCCAACCTTTCCTCCTCTCCCTTCTGGGAATGTCATAGAAATTCTTTGTCAGGCTATCATCTGAGTATTTGCTTCAGAAAATTGGTTGCTAAGTTCTTAGGAGTTGTTTATGGTTTTTAGAAAGATGAATACAGTGAGCTAGCAGGGCAAAGTCCTTGATTCTATAACTACTGGGACATTCAAAATAAACTATTGGGGAATCTGGTTGAAATGTACACAACCACAAGGCACCAAAGTACACTCATTGATCAAAGTATGAAGCATACAGCCTTTTAGGAAGGCAATTTGAAAATTTATTGTCTATTAATATATTTAAAAATCCATACACTTTGAACCAACAATCTCATTTCTAGGATTTATCCTATAGAAATACTTACCCATTAGTGGAACAATATATGTGCTGCAAGAATTTTTATTGTGGTCATTTGTAATAATAAAATATTAGAAATACTCAAGTGCCAGAGATGGGATTAGTTACATACAGCCACATATTTGAATATAATGTAGCCATCAAAAAGGAGTTAGCTCTGTATATGCTACAGAACAAGTATTCACAACATATTGTTATATAAAAAGCAAATGTAAACTAGGATCTATAGTATAACCTCAAATTTTGTTTAAATATGTATAAATAGTTGCTAGCCTTCATTGAGTTTTTTCTCTGTATTGGGAGCTGTCCTAAGTGCTCTGTACATATTAATTTATTTATTCCAATACACTGTAGGGTAAGTTTCATTATTATCTCCATTTTCCATAGAAACTGAGGCACAAAGAGGTTGTGTGACTTTTTCAAGGCCATAGCACTAAGAAGTGATGGAGCTTGGTTTCAAACCAAGGCATACCTGATTCCAAAGCTCGTGGTACTTACGTGTTACATGTACTTACATGTTAGTTTCTACATACATAAAGGAAACATTTGGATAAATAATACTCTAGGTGCCAAGAAGAATTCTCTCTAGGTGATTCTTTCAACACTTCTGTATTATTTGAACTTTTTACGTACATATTTTTGGTATTAGTTTTTAAGTACTTTTTTGTAGATATGAAAAAATAATAAAATTCAGTTTAAAAAGAATGTGCAGTAATGCAGACTGCATCTCATTGCTCATTTGCTCAGTGAGTACTGATTAAGTTCCTACTGTTTGCTGGATTAGGGACTGAGATGAATGAAACCCAGTTCCTGTGATGGAGGAACATAGAGTCTTGTGAGGACCAGAAAGAAGCAGCCAGTGGGCTTCCCTGTGGGCTTCCCTGGTGGCTTCCCTGGTGGCGCAGTGGTTGAGAGTCCGCCTGCCGATGTAGGGGATGCGGGTTCGTGTCCCGGTCTGGGAAGATCCCACGTGCTGCGGAACGGCTGGGCCCGTGAGCCATGGCCGCTGGTCCTGCGGGTCCGGAGCCTGTGCTCCGCAACGGGAGAAAAGAAGCAGCCAGTGCTCAGTCTTTTCATTTAAGAAGTACTTACTAGGCACTGATTCATACACTTCTTACATATACTAACTTACTGAATTCTTAACCCTCTGAGATACTATTGATATTATTATCTCTGTATTATAGATGAGGAAACTGAGGCACAGAGAGTTTAGGCAACTTGCCCAAGATCACACAGGTAGGATGTGGATGATCAGGAAATTCCAATCCAGGTAAATGCTTAGAACAGCACAACCAAACAGCCCAGCTTGTGGGAGAGCAATCATGATAAAAATAGTATTAACAACTGTAACAGTACCTGTCACAAACCACACAGAACTTTGTGGGTTTTAAGTGTTTGTACATACATGTCTCAATGTTAGGTGATCACCAATATAAAGTGATCCTCCCATATTTCACAATGGGAAGGTTGCAAAAAAGAAGATATTTGGGGGGCCATCTTGAATATATAAATTCTTAAAGCTGTAGATGAAATAATCAAATGTCTCTGTATAATATTTAATTTATTATTTTAGGTATGCACATGCTTTCAAGATTATGAATATATTATTTAAATAATGTTATTTAAATATATTATATATTAATAACTAATATATTAATTTAGAAATATTGGGTTTTTTTCCTAATCTGACACTTTACAAAACAGCTTTATTTCATCTTGTCCTGTGCATCTTTGATCTCATATCTTTATTATCACTAGGGATAGTTTCTGAATCACCCAACTCACTTCCTAGATCACATACATTTCACTCCTAATTTGTTTGTGATCCAGCACTTTCTGAGCCTTTATATAATGCTGTCATTGAAATATTTTATCCTTAAAGTCTCAGTTCACTCAATCTTAGGACAGTATTGTTTTTCTGTTTGCCCTATTCGTTTATATTTGTGATCACAACATCCTAACATTTAATGGATTACTTTTAAAGTCCTCTTTCTAAGGCTTGCATCTTTACAAGGGGTGAGATCAGCCCCTAGTATAATGACTACATCTATGTCAAAAACTGTTTTTTTTTTTAACCCCTTCCTTCAGGTGACTTCTATAAATCGGTGTCTTGCAAACAATTGTTGTTTAAAGTTATTGAGAGAGTCTAGGGAATATGAAAGACTGTGAGGCCTCATAAGAACTTAAATATAAGGCAACTCCCACTTTCTTCTGAGGGATAATTTTTGGGGAAAACCATCCTGCCTTATATCCAGGTGTAGACGACCTTATCTGTTAAACTTGGCAAACTTGCCTGTACAAATCTGTATAGTGGGCACTATCCTCACTTAACACATGAGTAACTTGAAACTCAGAGGTGAGGTGACTTGCCGGAGGCACCTCACAAGTGGCAGAACTGGAACACAACTTGAACCCGAGTCTGTCTGATCCTCTTACCCGCCCTCTCCCATCAAAGCACCGGGCAAGTTTCTAAACCACTTTCCTAATTTAGATTGCTGGCCCTGATAGAATGTGGGGCTGTGTTGACAGAATACTAACAATGATTAATTTATTGTTCTTTTATTGCCTTATGCTTGTATAGCTGTGTGCAGTATTTCATAAAGAGAATGGCAAAGCAATTTGCAAATATAAAACCCAGATGCTTAATTTTAATTTCTGGGTTTCTGCTTCAAATTTATTGTAAAACAAGGCAGGTTGTTTATACCGAAAATAAATGCCCCAGTGTCTATAAAGATCCCTGGAGGCTGCTCTTAGGTCCTGAAGTGGCATATTTGCTTACATTTGTTTTGTTCTTGAAAAACAACCCCTTCAGGTATGAGGTAGGAAGAGTCAATGGTACCTTGTTTGAGGGTGGAAGTTCGCCTACAAGGCTGTGCTGGAGCTGCTTCCTCTGGGCTCCTGAGAGCTGTTTGTGCACATCTCTCCCCAGCTCTGCTCAGTGACATCACAGTAGCAGCTGGAAATCAGCCAGGTAGGGAGTATTTACACCATGGAAACTGGCAAACCTTACGAATCAAGGTTCCTTCCATCCCCCCTCGGCCCCACCCCCAAATAATTTAACCTCCCTGTACCTTGTGAATAGCAAAAGTACTTCCCTTCTAGGTTTTCTGAAGATTTAGTGAGATAAAGCATGTAAAGCACATGGCACTGCTTCTATGTTTACTTATTTAGATAAGTAATACATATGCCGGGTTGAAAAAAATCAAACAAACAAAAAAGTTTACAGTGAAAAGTAAGTTTCCTTCTCAACCTGGACTTCCATTCCAATTCCTATCCTGAAAGGCAGACTGTTTCTCAGAATCCTTTCAAAGATGTGCTCTGCATATGTAACCATATATACATGTATACAAATGTGTATATATATATTTAATAGGTGTATTTGTTTTTAATTAATTAATTAATTTTGGCTGTGCTGGCCCTTAGTTGTTGCATGGGGCACGCATGTGGGATCTAGTTTCCTGACCAGGGATCGAACCTGGGCCCCGTGCATTGGGAGTATGGAGTAGTCTTACCCACTGGACCACCAGGGAAGTCCCACAAATGTGTATTTATAAAAATATATATGTATTTATATATATACACACACACATGCATTTTTATTTTGGCTGTGTTGGGTCTTCGTAGCTGCGTGCAGGCTTTCTCTAGTTGCGGCGAGCAGGGCGACTCTTCGTTGCGGTGCGTGGGCTTATTGCAGTGGCTTCTCTTGTTGCAGAGCACAGGCTCTAGGCGCATGGGCTTCAGTAGTTGCGGCACACGGGCTCAATAGTTGTGGCTCTTGGGCTCTAGAGAGCAGGCTCAGTAGTTGTGGCACACGGGCTTAGTTGCTCTGCGGCATGTGGGATCTTCCCAGACCAGGGCTCGAACCCGTGTCTCTTGCATTGGCAGGCGGATTCTTAACCACTGTGCCACCAGGGAAGTCCTGTATATTTTTTTAAACGGCAGCATTTTACAACAGTGTTCTGCCCCTCGACATGTGCGCACACACACGCACACACAACAAGACATATACTTCTCTATCTCTATCTATCTATGATTATTATAAACTGGCTTACATAGATCTAACTTGTTATTTTTAAGGGCTGCCCATTACTCCATTTTTGGATGCACCATGGTTTATTTAACCAGCCCTCTGTGGGTGACATTCAGGTTTTTCCCCATCCCTTGCCAGCACAATGGGCATTGAATGACCTGTCTTTTGCACACAAACACGAGTGTATCTGTAGACTCAATTCCTGGAAATGGAACCATTGGGTCAAAGGGTATAGGCATTTAGAGTTCTGGTTTGATTGTCACATTGCCTTTCAGGAGTTGTACCAATTTCTCTCCAACCTGTGGTGTAGGCGAGTCCATGAATCCCCACAGCCTTGGGACATGGTCCGACTTTTCAATCTGTGCCATCTGGCACCCTGGATAGGTAAATGGTCCTCATTATTATTATTGATGGAAAAACTCAGGTGTGGGAGTGGCCCTTGGGCACTGGAGTTCCGTGAGCTCTGCTTTGCAGTCTCTTTATCATCCCTGTTTTTCTTGAGTAAAATTTCTCAGGAACATGAGGATCAAGAGGGTGAGAAGCTCTAGTGCTCTGGGAAGCTCTAGTACAGCTTGTTCCCTGTCACTCTAACAGAATCAGCTTTTGGAAATACAGGCCTTGTCATCTTGCTCTCCTCTCTAAAACTTTCTGTGGCTCCACATTTATCAAAGTTCTTGGACTAGCAGTGCCAGCATCCCCTCGAACTGGTTAGGAATGTACCTTTTCAGGCTCCTCTGCAGACCTATTAAATCAGACACTCTGCAGGCGGGCTGAGCTGCAACAAGCCCTCGGGTGATGCTGTTGTGCACTCAAGTTTGAAACCACTGCCTTACAGAATGAAGTGGCCCCTTTCCACTATGTGGCTCCAACCCACCTTCCCTACTATATTTCCTTCTCTGTCCCACAACTTCTAAACACACCTAGCTACTGGCTTCTCAAACCTCCCTCCACTTTCTCACCTCTGTGCTTGGAACAGAAACCTCTAGTTGTCCCCCAATTTCTTACAGAGCAATAGAAGCTCTCATTTTATTCTTTTTTTTTTTTTTCCTTTTTGGCCGCCCCACGTGGCATGTGGGATCTTAGTTCCCTGACCAGGGATCAAACCCATGCTCCCTGCAGTAGAAGCACGGAGTCTTAACCACTGGACCACCAGGGAAGTCCCAAAGCTTGCATTTTAAAATCGCATGTCCCAGCCTCCCTTGAAACTGTGTTCTGGCAAATGGTTTGTGAAGTGTGCAACTTCCAAATTGTACCCTCTGAAGGAAGGAGCATGCCCAGCCTTCTGCTTGGCTACTTCCACCGGCTGGAAGGCAGACATGATGGTTCTGAACCACGAAAACAGGTGAGGGCTGGGCCTCAGGTGTGGTGGAGCATCAGGAGGGATGGGTCTGGGACCCTGACACTGTGGGGTGACCACAGAAGCCAGAAGACCACTTAGTCTAGACTGTGATAACAGAAAAAGATAAACTTCCATTTTATTTAGCTCACTGTTACCTGAGGTTTGCATGACCGCAATTGACTATCTTCCCTAATACAATGCCTTCAAGTGTTCTGTTCCTCCACTTGCCTGGCAACAATCTTCTCTTTCTTTTCAAGAGACGCTTTTACAGAGTCCGTATTATTTTAATAAGAATACTGACATTGGGCTTCCCTGGTGGCGCAGTGGTTGAGAATCCGCCTGCCGATGCAGGAGACACGGGTTCGTGCCCTGGTCCGGGAAGATCCCACATGCCGCGGAGCAACTAATACCGTGAGCCATGGCCGCTGAGCCTGTGCGTCCGGAGCCTGTGCTCCGCAACGGGAGAGGCCACAACAGTGAGAGGCCCGCATACCGCAAAAAAAAAAAAAAAAAAAAAGAATACTGACATTATTTGCCTCTTTTACTCTCAGTTTTCCACGTGTGTACAGTGGAATTTTCCATAAGCTGCATGACATGTGATATCACAACATATTAATGTAGAATCAGATATGAGAATCCAATTGTCTATGAAGTCAGACATTAAAGAGATTTGTAAATTTGTAAAACATGGTCATTCTTCTATTTTTTGAAAATATACTTATTTTTCATAAAATGTTTTGTTTATATTAACTTTTTTTTTTTTTTTTTTTTTTTTTGCCGTACGTGGGCTTCTCACAGTTGCGGCCCCTCCTGCTGTGGAGCACAGGCTCTGGACACGCAGGCCCAGGGGCCATGGCTCACGGGCCCAGCTGCTCCGCGGCATGTGGGATCCTCCCGGACCGGGGCACGAACCCGCGTCCCCTGCATCGGCAGGCGGACTCCCAACCACTGCGTCACCAGGGAAGCCCGTCACACATTTTAAATTTATGTTTATTATTGTCTTAAAGATAAGTCAATAAATAAACACTGTTAAAATGTCTCCATTTAAATTTCGAATATAGTAAATACCAGTTGATATAGCCTACATAAAATGAAAATCTCTTTGTGGCCCTCAGTTCTTTATTTAAACTTTTCATTTTGAGATCACTGTAGGTTCACATGCAATTATAAGAAATAATATAGAGAGATCTGTGTACCCTTCACCCAGTCTCCCCCGGTGGTAACATCGTGTATAACTTTGGTACAATATCACAAAGAGGAAATTGGCAGTGATACAATCCACCCATCTTATCCAAATATCACCAGTTTTACATGTACGTGTGTGTGTGTGTTTAATTCTGTGCAACTCTATCGCACGTGTAGATTTGCATGACCGCTACCAGAGTCAAGATACAGAACAGTAGTCCCCCCCGCAAGGATCCCTCGTGCTGCCTTCCTGTAGCCACAGTCACCTCCTTCCCTCTCCCCTCCCTAACCCCTATTCTTCTGCTCTATAATTTTGTCAGTTCAAGAATATTGTATAAATGGAATAATTCACTATGTAACCCTTTGAGGTTGGCCCTCTCACTCAGCATAGTTCCCTCGCGATCCATCCATGTTGTTGCATGTATCACTAGTGTGTTCCCTGCAATGGCTGAGGAGTGTTCCAGGCATGGATGCACCAGCATTTGTTTAATTGTTCTCCTGTGGAAGGACATTAGGATTGTTTCTGATTTCTGGCTAATATGAATAAAGTTGTTATGAACATTCATGGACAGGTTTTTGTATGAATGTAAGTTTTCACTTCTCTGGGATAAATGCCCCAAAGTACAATTGCTGGGTAGTATGGTAAGCACATGCTTAATTTTGTAAGAAGTCACTGTACCTTTTCCAAAGTGGCTGAACCATTTTACATTCCTACCAGCACTTTATGAGTTTCTGGTTTCTCTGCATCCTCACCAGCATTTGGTGTTATCAGTATTTATTCTTTTACCCATTCCAATAGTTGTGTAGTGATACCTCATTGTGATTTTAATTTGCGTTTCCTGATAATGATGTTGAAAATATTTTCATATGTTTATTTGCCAGCTGTATATCCTTTTCAGTGCAATGTCTGTTCATGTCTTTTGCCCATTTTCTGATTGGATTGTTTGTTTTCACTCTTGAGTTTTGAGAATTCTTTATGTATTCTAGATACCAGACCGTTGTCAGTTATGTGGTCTGCAAACATTTTCTCCCAGTGTTTTAGCCCTCTTCACAGGCTCTTTCTCAGAACAAAAGGTTTTCATTTAAAAATGATCCAATTTATCTTTTTTTTTTTTCCTTTATGGATCATGCTTTTGGTATTAAGTCTAAGAACGCTTCACCTAGCCCTAGGTCCTAAAGATTTTTCTCCTATTTTTTTTACTTTAAAATTTTGTAGTGTAACATTTCACATCCAATCTTTAATCCATTTTGATTAATTTTTTTGTTAAGTTGTGAGGTTTTGGTCAAGGTTCGTTTGCCTGTGAATGTCAATAATTTCGAAGGGATCCTGGGACCAAAGATTTGAGAACTACAATAAGGTGTATGAGGTACTCCAAGACAGGAATGTGCAAAGTGCTATGGAAAGGTTAACTTTGAGCAAGGTAGTTCTGGAAGACTTCCCAGAAGAGGTGACATTTGAGTTCTGCTTTGGAGAATGGATAGGATTTTACCAAGCAGAGGAGAAGTCTTGTTGCTTTCCTCTGTCTCCCATAGCCAGAGATATTCTCAGTGATGGGGTGAATTTTAAAAGAGGGAAGTATGGAAAATAAAGAGAAGGACCTAAGAAGTCAGGCAGACCTTGATTGACATCCTCCTTAACTATCTAAGTTACCTTTCCTAAGCCTCAGTTTTCTTATCTGTAAAATGGGGGAACAATTCTTTCTTTTCAAGGAAACTGAGGATTAAATGAGATGTATGTAAACTGGCAAACAAGGTACCTGACACATGGTCGTCAGTCCATTAATTACCTCCTCCCACCCTTTCATGATTCCGTTTACCTTTTCTCCATGTGATGGAGTTAGATCCTTCCTTTGATGTTCAGCCTATGCTTAATTTCATTCTCCCCCCCATATTGCTCTAGATGAGTGATTCTCAAATTTTAACTATATATCAACTGTCACAAAACTGATACTCAATATTTAGTTACTGAGAGCCTTTTAAAACACAGATTGCAGAATTTCTGATTTAGTAGGTCTAGGGTAGGACCTGAGAATTTGCATTTCTAACAAATTTCCAAGTGATGCTGGTGCTGCTGGTCTGAAGACCACACTTTGAGAACCACAGCTTTAGATATTCCCTTTAATTGTCTCAATAAACTGTATAGAAGGAACCAAAATATCCACATTCTATATGTAAATAGATTTTCAAGGAAATGCTTGTTGTGTTTGTCTTTCAAAATTCGCAGAAAACTCAATGGGGAGGCTTCTGGTTTTAAGATGGCTGACTTTTGTTTTTAATTTCGGCAAAAAAACACATAACATTAAATTAGCATCGTCACCGTTCTTAAGTGTGCAGTTCAGTACCATTAATCATATTCAAGGGTGGCTGAGTCTTGTTTCTATCCTGTTCTCTTTTTATAAAAGCCACACCGGACACAAGGAGAACATGCAAACATCCTCTCTATCTTTGATGAAACCAAGAGACAGCTCCAACCCTGAGACAATAAATGGATACAGGAACTGGGTTGGGGAGTGGCAAGAGATTTGGCAAAATGGAGGAGGGTCAAACCATCCAGCCTAAGGAGGGGCGTATATCAAGGAAGAGCCCATTCACCCCGGAATCCCGGAAGGCTCAGGAGCTGGGAGAACCAGGTAGTGCAGGAGGTGGAGAGGAAGCAGGAGAATTGACCCAAAGTCTCTGTCGTGGGGTATCTTGACCCCTTGCAGTCAGGCACTCACCCCTCAGAGCATACCTGGGATCGAAACTCTAGAGAAATTAAACCCAAGAGGTCCCAGATTTAGTGGCCACAGTATAGGGAAAAGGTGGGGGCATGGTGGGGGCTGGACTAGACGTAGGGGTTGACTAAAAAGCTGCTCCCTGAATGATGACACCCCCAGTCTGTTCCCAGCCGAGCTCCAGAATATTTACACCTAGGCTGATTAAGCAACAAGCCCTGTGCACCCCACCCCCCTGCAGCAAGCAGGGGATTTGAGCTTCACTTCATAAAGAAACCCAAATGCCCCAGAGAAAAGACTGACTATTGTGATATTTGAGTCTTCTCAGAAAAATCTGGCTGGCCACTTACTTACCCTACAGTGAATCACATCAGTTTCATGCCCTCTTCATGCTTGCCAAGGTTTCAGTCAGCTTTCACCTGCTTCACTTTAAAATAAAGATCATTAGTCACTTGAGGTAAGTTTCCAGTCTGAACAAGAGAGACCAAAGAAAATACTGCCTGAGAGGCAGTGCTTTGCTGTGACTGCCACTTTGACATTCTCTTGGCCTGTTTGGGCACTTGTGAATGAAGGATTGACTTATGTAAAGGGTCTTAACTGGGTATCCCTGGACAGCGGGTGTCAGTGTGTGCATATGGGCTCAAGTCTGGGGTAGAACCCACCAGATCCCCTGGGGGTCTGAGATGCACTAAGAAGTGATTGATTGGATTTCTAAGCTCTCTTGTGGCGCTCATTCCTTGAGTATATTTTGCCCTCTCACACCTCAGGAACTCTGCCCACACAGGTACTGTGACTGGATCAACTTTTCCTTTATAGTGGAGTTAATTCCTACTCTTCCTTCTAGACTCATCAGAAACATTGGCTTTTCTAGGAAGTCTTCCCTGACCTCAACCTCCCTTCTGGGTTGGGTGATCCCTTGGTGCTTCCTCAGACCTCTGTACACCTTCCTCATCTCCTTTAGAGGGATGTGTCTGCTGCCTCTGGATGCAAAAGCCTCTCTACTCCCAACAGCCTAGCTGGAGAGCTGAGTAATAATATCCCGGCAGCACCTGCTTGCCCAGTCCCAGTATAGAGCACTTGTTAATTGGGCTGAGAGCTGGACTGGATGAGTGCTCAGGAGATCAACTCAGGTCTTTGAGTTACACTTTAAAGCTCAGCAGAAGGCACAGTGAGCTGGCTGGAAAAAGAAACGGGAGATAGGGCAATTATTAAAACTCTTTTTGCCTCTGTCCTTAGGTTACCTACTAAGGCTCAGCTTACTGAGGCTGTTTTGAATACTGTGAACATGAACTTAAACTTGGTAAAGGGAAATCAAGGTCAAGGCAACACCTCCACCCTCTGATTCAGCACCAGATGCTAGCATCTGTCAGGAGAAGGGTGTGAAGTGTCTGAGTTAGTCCAGCCCTAAACCACATGATATGTGGAATAGACATTTTATTTTTATTTGGGGGTCACCCTGCATCTGAACCCTTTCTCTATATTTGGAGAATTTCTCATGTTTTGAGTCTTCATGGAAGGCAGAGACCACTTCATTTCTGTTACAGAGGTTTTAATCTCTAACATTTCTTTTTCATTATTTCTTAGAATTTCCATCTCTCTGCTTACATTGCCCATCTGTTCTTGCATGTGGTCTACTTTTTCCATTAGAGCCCTTAGCATATTGATCAAAGTTATTTTATATTCCCAGTCTGGCCATTCCAGCATCCCTTCTCTTTCTGAGTCTGGTTCTGACATTTTGTCTGTCTCATCAAAAACTGTGTTTTTGCCTTTTAGTATGCCTTGTAATTTTTTTTTGAAAGTCAGGCTGGATAAAAGAAACTCTGGTAAACAGGTTTTTAGTGAAGTGGTGGTAATGTGGTAAGAGTGGAAGCATTCTATAGTCCTACAATAACGTCTCAGTCTTCTTGTGAGCCCATGTCTCTGGGCTGTGAGCTTCATAAGCATGTCTCAGTTTTTCCCTCCCTCCCTTAGATGGGGCAGTATGTGTAGAGAGGGCTGGAGCTGGGTATTTCCCTTCCCCCAGGTCAAGTAGGCTCTGATAAAACCCCAATAGGTTAGACTCTGGTAAAATACTTTCTCTTGAAGGCTGGTCTTCTGTTAAGAAGAACAGAATGCTCTGACATATTTTAAAATACAGTATATTTCCTCTCCCCCTGCCAGAATCATGAAGGGATTTCTCTCCCATATTCACTGAAATTCCAACATTCACTGTGAGAGCCTGGCTGAGCTCCCAGCGGTGAAACTCATAAAGTGTGGGGGCTCCTCTCCTAGAGTTTGTATCTGTCAGTCTTATGCATGCTGAGCTTCCAGCAGTCTGTCAATTACGGTTCAGGTTTTCCTACCTTGGCACAGGTTCTGTAGAGGTTTCTGCTCCAGTAAGTTTGACTCTCTGTATCTACTTGTCTCTCCAATTTTGGGGACTAAAATTTGTCCTGTAACCTCATTTCTCTTACAGACCTAAGAGTCGATTTTTCAGATTTTTACTTTCTGTTAGGACAGAGTGACAACTTCTGAGTTCCTTACATGCTGGACTGGAAACTGGAAGTCAGTGATTTTTCTTTTTTTCATTGTGGTAAAATATACATAACATAGAATTTATCATCTGAACCATCCTTAAGTGTCCAATTCAGAGGCATTAAGTACATTCATATTGTTGTGCAACCATTACCACCATCCATCTTCAGAACTTTCTCATCATCCCAAACTGAAACTCTGTTTTCGCTAAGCAATAACTCCCCATTATGTAAGCGCTAACTTTTATATTATTCTTGATGCTGTAGTGAATTACTATGTGTTATCACTATGTAGTGTAGTACTATGTAGTGATGCTGTTGTTATTACTATGTAGTGAACAACAGCAGTTGTTCTATTAGGATGTTAGGCATCATTCTGAAGAACATTTGGGGTGGGGCATCATAACATATTTTATGAAGGGAGCTGATGGGATCAACATGTGTGTTTTAGGAAGAAAGGGTCAGTGACTGGGAAAAATTGGGGACTGAGTGTGATGTTGACACTCCTTCAAGTCAGAGCTGAGCAAGCTGCCCTGAAAGTCTGTCCTAAATGGGAACATTTATCAGTGTAAATGTCACGGGTCCACATTAACTTCATTTCACCAGTTTTGTTTTATTGTTTCATCTGCCCAGGAATGGAAACTTGAAACTCCAGAGAGATGAGTGGGAAGATTCCATGTGCTAATCTCATTTCCAAATGTAATTGGCACCTGAACTATGAAGCTCTCTGCTTCCAAACGCAATGTTAACAGAGCCATCCATCCTCCTTCCCATCTAGTGGGCCAGCGTGCCACGGTAATGCACGTTCACTGCTCCAGCAATGGAGACATAGTGGAGTTGGTACAACCTTTCTGGAGGACAATTTGGCAATATGGATCAAAAAAATTTAATTTATAGAAAGTTCAGCCCAGCCATTTCATATCAAGGGTTTAATTTATCTCGAAGAAGTAACTGGACAAATGTGTAAGGATGCTTATACAAAGATGTTCAATGCAGTTTTGTTTATAATTGTGAAAAGTTGGAAACATTCTAAATGTCCAACGATAGAGAACAGTTTACATCCATTATGGCATACGCAATGACATGTCTACTATGTAACTGTTGCCAAAAATGAAGTAGAGTTGTATGTGAGGGAAAACATCCATAATATTAAGGCATATCCTGCAGAATGTTTCCCTGGTTAATGTTTTCCCAAATAGGAAGGCATTTATATTTACATCCCTAAAACTCAATAGATCATTTAAAAGCAAATTACTTGGGAGAAAAATGTCTCACATTTTATCCCAAATAAAATTCATAGCTCAGAATTACATGTAGAAGTATTGAAAAATCAAACAAGTGACCCAAACCCTCTAGTACTGAGGGATTCTGGCTGATAAGTGCAGTAGAAGTCACTGGGTGAGACCCCCAGGAAGGCTTTTGTAGGGGAACAGACCCCACTTTCTTGACCTGTTTGGCCTTTTTGCCCCTTGTCCATTCTTCCTGTCTGGAACATTGACGTGTTGCCTAGAGGTACAGCAAACATCAAACAATTCTGAGGCAACAAAGCTGAAGATGAAAGTCTTTGCACTGTGACAGAGAGGAAAGAAGGAAAGAGGAGGCATACCTAGGGCTCTTTGCTACATGAGACATATAAGCCTTTCAGTTGTTCATGCCTCTTTTCTCATATTTTCTGCCATATGCTTCCGAACACAATCCCTATACAATTGTTTTCATTTCTCTCTTTCTAAAAGCAAATGATAAAAATTATGTACCAATAGATGAATCAAATAAAAGAAGATACAATAAAAAAATCAACTGAGTGATAACAAAGGGTTTGTGCACCTTGGCTGTTGGTAGCAGAGGGAGAGGCCACGTCACTATACCCTAAGCAAATGTTTAGCAACCAATTTAATTGGTTGGATGATCTGGAAGTAATGCTAAGCATCTTACAGCCTAACATATATAGTTTTTAAAAACGTGTGTGTGTGTGTGTGTGTGTGTGTGTGTGTGTGTGGTGTGTATACATTTTCCTGAGTTTTACTAAAATTTCAGGAAATTGGTTGAGGGTTTTGAGCTAATGTATGTATAATTTTTCCTATTTAATGTAATGGGAATAGGTTTCCTTTTGGCATTTTCATAAAGAATATCTGTTTTTTAGGACCCAGTTACTGATATTAAGTGGGATATGCCAGGACTGGGAGGGGGACCCTGCTGCCCTGAAGCCAATTCCTATCTCCATGGGCTCTCTGGTCCCCAGTTCCAGTTTCACCCTTTCCCTACCCCAGGGCCCAGGACTTGCCCACCTGCTGACGCAGGGGCTCTCTAGACCCTGACCTCATCTGGCACAACCACTGGACCCCTTGCTCCTGCATCTGAGCTGGGCCTTCCCCCTTTTAGAATCTCCCCCTTCTGGCCCCCAGCACCCCCAATCTGGGGAGAGTAGCTAATTTCCAGATTCCCAGCTGGAGCCCGCAACTGCCTGACCAGTTCTTAATCCTCCCTTCTAATGGATGATCCCCAGAATGGGGGGCTGGGAACAAATTAGCAAGAAATGCAAAACTGCAATAAAAGTGTTTTAAAAATCTAAGTTAAAAAGCAGGTTATAAACAGTTTTATACTGTACTAGTTAGGAAGCTTTTGGCTGTATGTAACTCAAAATGGTGGAAACATTAATGAAATCTTATTATCTCACTCAAGAAGATGACAAGTAGAGTATTTCCCGAGTTGGCTGATTCAGCAGCATGATGACATCATCAAGAACTCAAATCCCTTCCATAGTCCTGCTCTGCCATCTCCAGGTCATTGGCTCATCCTCTTAGTCTCATTCCCCTCATGATCCCAAGATGACAGCCATTGTTCCAGGAAAGGCACTCTGCTGTCAATGGGTAGAGGCAGAAAAGACCTTATGCATGTCCTTCTCTGAGACTGAGGAAAACTCTCCCAGAACCTCCATCAAATTTCCCCTCATTGCTCACGGCAAGAACTGGGCCATGTGCCCCATTTTTAAGCCAGTCAGTGTCAAGGGGAATGGGAGCATCTCCAAGAGTTGAGCCCGGTAGATCTCAGCCCCCGCTGCATGTTAGCAATACTTGCAAAGTCTTGATGCCTGAGCTCACAACAGACCAGTTGTGAGCAGTATCTCTGGGGGAGGGACCTGGGGCTTAGTATATATTTTTGATTCCCTAGGTATTTTAAAAAATACTTAATTAATTTGTTTGTTTATTCATTCATTCATTCATTTGGTTGCACCAGGTCCCAGTTGTGGCAGGCGGGCTCCCTAGCTGCAGCTCATGAGCTCCCTAGTTGCGGCTCACTGGCTCCTTAGTTGTGGCATGCGAACTCTTAGATGCAGCATGCATGTGGGATCTAGTTCCCTCACCAGGGATCAAACTCGGGCCCCCTGCATTGGGAGTGCAGAATCTTAACCACTGCACCACCAGGGAGTCCCCCCTAGGTATTTTTGATGGGCAGCATGGGTCAGAACTACTATTTTACACTAATCATAGTTCACCTTCTGGGGCTAGGGAAGGGGCTATTTTCCCTGAAGTATCTGGTCACTAGACACCTGAAGAATATTAAGGTTGTTAGCAGAGAAAATGATGGAAAGCGTTTGTCGTGTAGGCAAATGATAGTGTTTGACTATCATGGCTATATGGTGTGCTCTTGTTTTAGGTTAAAAATTATGTAAATATATAATACAACATATATGACAAGAAAAAATTGTGGAAGACCATGAATCAAACTTTTAATAGTTACTATCATGGTGTGGTGAGGGGGAGAATTAGTTATAGCTGATTTCCACTTATTAATTGAAATTTTACCATGAACATTAATCACACAATCAGAAAAACAATGAAGATACATGCATTTTGAGAAAAAAGATTTTTTTTTTTTAAAGAATAAAAGCAGGGCTTCCCTGGTGGTGCAGTGGTTGAGAGTCCGCCTGCCGATGCAGGGGACATGGGTTCGTGCCCTAGTCCGAGAGGATCCCACATGCCGCGGAGCGGCTGGGCCCCGTGGGCCATGGCCGCTGAGCCTGCGCGGCTCCGCAACGGGAGAGGCTACAATGGTTAGAGGCCCGCGTACCGCAAAGAAAAAAAAAAAAAAAAAGAATAAAAGCAGTTGTAAGGAATGAAATGCTGCTTTATCCCTGTGGGGTAACCTCTGTGGGGCAAACCCAGTTCTTTGTTCAGGAACTCACTGCTATGAGCTTAGAATTTATTACTGACCCAGCAAGAGTTTCCTCTTTTTCCCACCTGACCAGGAGAAAGGTAAACTCTCATCTGGACAGTCCCATTGTCCTCACCAGTGATTGGGTTAAGCCAGGACATGTGATGCAATTGTGGCCAATAAGATGTCAAGAGGCATCTGCTGGGGTTGTGGAGTGTATTTCTGGGAAATGTTTCTTTACTTTTCAAAGAGACTCAGGAGAAGAGAGTCTCCTCTTCCCCCAGACATATTCTTGACTATGTGTGATGCCTGGATATTGCAGCCGTTATTTTATGATTATATGGGGAAAATGTCCACATTCTGAGGATGACAGTGAAAATCCTTGGTAACATGTTTTTAAACCTAAAGTATAATTTCCATATAATAAAGTATGAAAGTCTTAAGTGTACAGCATGGCTAAATTTTATGTATGTACATACTCATGTAACCACTACCAGATCAAGATACAGAACATTTCCAGCACTCCAGAGGGCTCTCTCCTGCCCCTTCCCAGTCAATAGCCAATACCCACTCTTCTGATTCCTATCTCCATAAATTATTTAACTGCCCTTGAACTTCACATGAATGGATTCATACAGTACATACTGTTCTGTGTTGGGCTTCTTTGTTCAACATGTTTTCTTTGAGATTCATTCATGTTTTTATGTATATCAATAGTTTATCAAACCAATGTATAGTGTTCCATTGGTACCACAATTTATTTATCCATTTCCTATTGATAGACATTTGAGTTATTTCCAGTTTTTGGCTGTTATAAAAAGAAAAGATACTATGAACATTCTATGTACCTATCTTTGGGTGGATATATGTCCTCATTTCTCTTGTGCATATACCTAGTAGTGAAATCACTGACATAGGGTGAATAGTTATTTATTTAGCTTTAGTTAGATACTGCCAAACAGTTTACCAAAGTGGTTTAACCAATTTACACTCCCACCAGAAGTGTGATATTTTTGATTGTTCTAAATTCTCATCAACACTTGGAATTGCCAGTCTTTAATTCTGGTGGGTTAGTAGTGGTATCTGATTGTAGTTTTAGTTTGCATTTCTCTGATGACCTTTTCAAGTGCTTTTTGGTCATTTCCTCTTCTAAGAGGTGCCTGTTTAAGTCTTTTTCCCTTTCTTAAAAGTGGGTTGGGGGCTTCCCTGGTGGCGCAGTGGTTGGGAGTCCGCCTGCCGATGCAGGGGACACGGGTTCGTGCCCCGGTCTGGGAGGATCCCACATGCCGCGGAGCGGCTGGGCCCGTGAGCCATGGCCGCTGGGCCTGCACGTCTGGAGCCTGCGCTCCGCAGAGGGAGAGGCCACAGCAGTGAGAGGCCCGCATACAGGGGGAAAAAAAAAAAAGTGGGTTGTTTTGTCTTCTGTTACTGATTTCTAGGAGTTTGTTTATGTTTTGGATATAAGTCCTTGGTCAGATATACGAAATGCAAGTATCTCCTCTCAGTCTGTCAATTACTTCTTCACTTGCTTAATAACGTGTTCTGATAAGCATATTATATTTAATGAAGTTCAAATTATCAATGTGTTCTGTATGGTGTTTTTTGTGCTCTGTTTCGGAGATATTTGCTTACCCTCAAGATCATGGGGATATTTTCCTATTTTTTTTTTTTTTTTTTTGTGGTACGCGGGCCTCTCACTGTTGTGGCCTCTCCCGTTGCAGAGCACAGGCTCCCGATGCGCAGGCTCAGAGGCCATGGCTCACGGGCCCAGCCGCTCCGCGGCATGTGGGATCTTCCCGGACCCGGGCACGAACCCGTGTCTCCTGCATCAGCAGGCGGATTCTCAACCACTGCGCCACCAGGGAAGCCCCTCCTATTTTTTTCTTTACAAGCCTGATTCTTTTTAACATTTACATTTAGGTCTGTCATCCATACCACATTAATTAGTTTTTTTAAAAATTTATTTATTTATTTAATTTATCTTTGGCTTCCTTGGGTCTTTGTTGTTGCGCGCGGGCTTTCCCTAATTGCGGCGAGCGGGGGCTACTCTTCATTGCAGTGCGTGGGCTTCTCATTGCGGTGGCCTCTCATTGTGGAGCAGGGGCTCCAGGCGCACAGGCCTCAGTAGTTGTGCCATGCAGGCTCAGTAGTTGTGGCTCCTAGGCTCTAGAGTGCAAGCTCAGTAGCTCTGGCGCCCAGGCTTAGTTGCTCCACGGCATGTGGGATCTTCGCAGACCAGGGCTCGAACCAGCGTCCCCTGCACTGGCAGGTGGGTTCCCAACCATTGCACCATTAGGGAAGACCCAACACATTAAATTTTATGTATAGTGTTGGGTAAAGATTTTTTTCTCATACAGATTATTTTCTGTATGGATATGCAGTTTTCCAGCACCACTGAATTGCAGTGGCACCTTTGTTGTAAATCAAGTGAACATACATGTTTCAGTTCATTTCTGGATTCCCAATTCTGTTTCATTGGTCTATTTGTCTATCCTTGTATCAATACCACCCTGGCTTAATTACTATAGCTTGATGTTAAGCATTGATATCTGGTGGTGTATGTTCTTCTTTAAGATTGTCTAGGCTGCTCTAGGTCCATTGTATTTCCATATAAATTTTAGAATTCACTTGAAAATTTCAATACATAAACTTAGGAATTTGATTGTGATTGTATTAAATCTATAAGTCAATGTAAGGAGGATTGACTTAGCAATATCATCTTCCAATCCATTTACTTAGATCTTCTCGATGGCTTGGTTGAACATCTGATTTTATTTAATCAACCGTGGAGTTACCTTACATTTGTCTTATTATTATAAACAAGATTATATAAATGTATTACATATTTTCCTTACTGCTTAAGGCATTTTTTTCTGGTTACTTGCAGCTAAAAACATCTCAACTGATATAACAAACTTGCCCTGTAGGGTGATGGATTAAGCAGAAGGCTTGAATCTATGCTACTCCCTGTGTGGCCATGGTAAGTCAGCCAACTTCTCTGGGCCTATTTCCTTATCCATGGAAACGTCATAGGGTTGGAAAGTTCTTCTCTTTTTCATAAACTAGTGAACACTGACTCATCGTTTTTGTCTCAATTGAAGTATCATTTTCTTTGGGACGTCTCCTCTGTTTCTTCCAGTAAAACCTAGATATTCTTTTTCTATCATGCCTTTGAAAGCAATCAGTACACTGTAATGTCATTGTTTGCATGTTTGTCTCCATCAGTGCCTTACTAATCAGGGAACAGAGGGTGCACTTAAAGGGCTTAATTGAAGAGAGTTTAATGAAGAGACAATTACAGAGGAATAGACAGGATTAAGGGATGATGAGGTACCCCAGGGACTAGCCATGGAGGCAAGCCATTACCATTCTTGGGTCTGAAGGATAGAGATGAAGGAAGTGTTACTGGAACACAGTGAGATCTGTAGCTGTGGAGGAGGGGCTGTCCAACATATACTATGGGCTATAGGGGAACATAGCCATCGGGAGAACCATGGGCAGGTAGGGAGGGGAGAATAAATACCCTACCCTCTTTCTTACCCTCTGATTTCCTTCAGCTCCCATTGGATCAACCCAACCAGAAGACAGAAGGCAAAGGATTCCAGGTGGTACAGTCTGTAGAGGTCAGCCTTCTGGGGAACAAAGTAGGTCAGCAAAGGGCAGCAAATGGACATAGGAGAAGAAATAGGTCATGGTCAGTATGCTTACCTTCAGTGCAAGCTTCTTGAGAATGGACACTAAGTCTTTGAAAAACAATGTTGACATAGTTTTTTTACACACCTGTTACAAAAATTTAAATGTTATAGAAAATAAAAGACCCTCTATTATCCCCAGAAATAATGATAGCTATTTGTTATATATCACTTCAGATTTCACATACATGTACACTGAATAGGTGGGTCTGTGGAAGACTGTATTTCCAAAAATGACCACAGCAATATTTCTGGTCTTCTATGGTCTTTCTGATATTGGCACTCCCCATCACTAGGTAAATCTATATCCTCTCCCTTTGAACCTGGGGAGGGCCTTGTGACTGCCTTGGCAGATGGGAAGTGGCAGAAGTGATGCTGCATGGCTTCCAAGGTGAGGTCATAAAAGGCAAAATGGATTCTCCTGGAACTCTCTTTCTTTTGGGGTGCTTACCATGGGAACCCAGCCACCACATTGTGAGGAACCCCAGGGCACATGAAGAGCCACATGCGAGAGTTCTGGCTGGTTGCCAGCTGAGGTCCCAGCTGACAGTCAGCATTAATTGCCAGATGGGGGAAAGAATGAGCCTCCAGATGATCCCAGCTTCCGGGCTTCGAGCCACCTCAGCTGATGCTGCGTGGAGACGAGGCATGTATTCCCCCGCAAACCCTGCCCAAATGGAGGGTTCATGAGCACGTGCTGTGTTTGTTTTTTGAGCTACTGAGATTCTGAGTGCTTTGTTACATAGTCATAATAACTAGAACAGAGGCAGTATTAGAGGGTTATGATCTCAGGCTGTGGAACCAGACTTCTTGGTTTCAATGTGATCTCTGTCACTTATTCCCTGTGTAATATTTGGCAGGTTGCTGAAATTCAAATCCTCAATTTCTTCATCTGTAAAGTGGGAATAATATTAAAAATCTCACAGAGTATGATTGGTCTGTAAAACAATCAGCTTGATTCTCAGCACATATTAAATTATTATAATTATTGATCGTTGATTCCCTCAAAGATGACCAGAAAAAACTTGATGATCAAACAAAATGAAATATATTAAATTTATTGCAGAAAGGGAGACTAACACCTTGAAAAAGTCTTAGTAGTACCTCCAAGTGAAGACATTAAGGAAGGATACTTACAGGGTTTTAAAGGCTGCACTGGATGGTTTTAAGATGGGTCACATAAGGCAGGTAGCTGGTTGAAATTGGGCAGAATTTATAAGAACTTTGGATTAGTGAACGCAGAGGGGCAAGGGCATTGAAGTGAGTCTAGATGAGCAAGTTTTCTGTTTTGATAAGTAAGGTGTTTAGTTTTTATCTGTCTTATCTTCAAAGAGTGGGTACTTCCTGGAGCAAACCTCTAAACTATTACTTGGTCTCAGTATTATTTAACACAGGAACAGAAAAGTGTGTTTTTCAGTTCTCATTAATATAAATAAATTAATTAATTAATATAAATTTCTTTTCATGGAAAAAGGCTCATAGCCTACCCCACCTATTATATTGAAACTTTCCTTTTCATTGAACAACATATCTTGGATAGCTTTCCTTATGAGAACATATAATTAATTTAATTCTTTTTAACATCTGTTTGATATTCACTGGTATAGCTGCAACATGACTTGTCTGCCCTTTCACATATCAACAGACACCTGGTGTGTATATGTAGTCAGGTGGGGGGCCCAGACCTTCAGAACAGTGTCTGGCACAGAGTAAGCATTCAGAAAGGGTTTGCTATTGAAAGGAGAGTGTACCTGAAGTCTGTAAAATGCCATACATATGTAAGGTAAGGATGGATGCTTGGGCTTCCTCATTACCACATCTTATCTCATCCCACTTTTGTCATCTATGTTAGGAATCACCTCAGTATGCACGCGGCATGAAAGAGGTCCAGAAGCCCTTATGTGCTCACGGTGAGGAACAGAGGAGATTGCTGAGATTCAGGAAACACAGTGAGTGTGAGGGGTGGTAGGGCGGCCAGCCAAGGCGGGGCTGGATGGAGGATGCAGCTGAGATTCAGAGGTACTCAGGTGCCCAGGAGAGAGGTGGTAGCATTGAGTCAATACCAGTGAGAACGGATCACGAGTTTCAGTGGCTGTGGACTTCAGCAACTTGTGCCATCAGGCCCCCACTGAGCAGGCAGGGCAAGGGGTACCTCATGAAACCAGCAAGGACTCAAAAAAAAACAACAGGAGGGCCACCTCTCCCCATTGCCACGAGGACATTTCCCCTACATCCATGTATCGTCTTCAGGAGGAGGAAGCCGAAGAGGAAACATTTGAAGAAGAAATGGCAGCCCCAGAGGGGTTTTAAATTGAAAATCAGACACAACATTTATGAAAATGAAGCTGATACAAAATGAAAATATAAGTTTTCAACTAGGGGTGGTAGCACACCAATAGGAGACATTCAGAAATAGGTGGGGCATTTTCCCCCACTTTTTTATCATGAAAATTTTCAAACAGCAATGTAAAAAAAAACTGAACAAATACACATACATCATCACTTAGATCTTTCAATTGTCATGGGGAATTTTTTGGCCATAATTGTTTTATCTATTTTTTCTGAAGTAGTTTAAAGTAAATTACAAACAGTCTGACATTTCACCCCAAATGCATCGCTGAAAAATAAGAACATTTTTGTGCATAATGCGGGGGTGTTCTTTGTTGGCAGTGGGGAGTGCTCCTGGCACGTACGTAGGCGAGGGGCAATGCAGGGCTCACTTCAGCTCAGGGAAGAATCGTCTGGCCCAAACTCTGACAGCATCATTTTGTGTAAAGCCTGCTCCATAGAAAGACACAATTGTGTGGGACTGTGTGTGGGGTGTGTGTCAGAGGGTACTATCCTATATTTATTCATTTAATATAAATGTCTTTACTATAAAAGTCACACATAAACTGATAAGATGTGGGGACATACATGTAAAAACATTATAAAGAAGCAGCAGGAAAAAAAATCACCTATAATCCACCCTCCAGGATCAACCACTGTGAACACTTTGCCTTATTTCCTTCTAGTCTCTATCTCTTTACATAGTTGAGATTATACCATGTGTATACATATTCAGTTTCTATTTTAGAAAGCCATACTTTTAAAAAATTATTTTATTTTATTTTATTATTTTTTAACATCTTTATTGGAGTATAACTGTTTTACAATAGTGTGTTAGTTTCTCCTTTGCAACAAAGTGAATCAGTTATACATATACATATGTTCCCATATCTCTTCCCTATTGCGTCACCCTCCCTTCCACCCTCCCTATCCCACCCCTCTAGGTGGTCACAAAGCACAGAGGTGATCTCCCTGTGCTATGCGGCAGCTTCCCACTAGCTATCTAATTTACATTTGGTAGTGTATGTATGTCCCTGCCACTCTCTCACTTCATCACATCTTACCCTTCCCCCTCCTCATATCCTCAAGTCCATGCTCTAGTAGGTCTGTGTTTTATTCCCGTCCTATCACTAATCTCTTCATGACATTTTTTTTCTTAGATTCCATATATATGTGTTAGCATACGGTATTTGTTTTTCTCCTTCTGACTTACTTCACTCTGTATGACAGACTCCAGTTCTATCCACCTCATTACAAATAACTCAGTTTCATTTCTTTTTATGGCTGAGTAATATTCCATTGTATATATGTGCCACATCTTCTTTATCCATTCATCTGTTGATGGACACTTAGGTTGCTTCCATTTCCTGGCTATCGTAAATAGAGCTGCAATGAACATTTTGGTACATGACTCTTTTTGAATTATGGTTTAGAAAGCCATACTTTGAATTGGTTATTTAAAGTCTTCTGACCTCTGTCCACTTACCACAACCTAGTAGGGTGAGGACGTGGAGAGTCAGAGATCTGTTTCTGAAATGAACAATATGCCACGTTTTTAAAAATGAGCCTAATTGGTGGCTTGTTAATTTACTCCACCCTACCTACTCTTGACCTCAGTTAATCCACAGGATGGTTTTATAATGTAGAGCTTATCATGCCCATTTTCCAGATGAGACACCCAAGGCTGAGGGAGTACAGGAAGCCACACAGAGGTTCCACAGACTATGGGCTTCTCCACTCTGACTTACAGCCCCAAATACAATGATCAGCTCCCTGCCCAGCTCTGGGTAAGGCACAGCAGGAATACTGGGGATGCAGAGCAGGCACTTCACAGGGTATCTTGGGAGATGGGAGACTCATAGACTCTCTTCTGTGGAATCCTAAACAGCAAGTAGGATTTATCCAGTTGCGTGGGGGTGCGGGTGTCTCTCTTTCCCCCTTTGATCATCTGCCTCTCGGTTGGGGCATGGTTTAGGGAAGAAGAGTTTATGTCTATGTCTGTGTATGTGTACCTGGGGCCAGTACTTGGAGTGAAAACACAAACTATCTGTAGTCGATTAAAGATGGCTGCAAATTCTTTGACATTCTTTCCATTCAAGAGGAGGGATCTATGTGCCTCCCCTTGACCCTGGGCAGGTTCAGTGACTGCTTGACTAACAGAACACAGAAGTGAAATTGTGCCTATTTGTGGGCCAAGACCTTAAGAGACTGGAAGCTCCATATTCTATCTTTTGCACTTGCTCTTAGAATGCAGCTGCCATGCTGTGATGAAGCCCAAGCAGCCCTGTGGAGAGTTCCATATAGAGATAATGTAGGCCACTGGTCTACAGCCCCAGTTGGAACTCCTAGCCATCAGTTAGAACCAACCTGTTACCCATGGGAATGTGCCATCTTGGAAGTGAATCCTCCAGCTCTCTACTCTAACCGTCCCAGCTCATGCTTCATGGAGCAGAGAGATAAGCCAACTCTGCTAATCCCTGCCCAAATCACAGAGTTGTGAGCAAAGTAATTGACTATTGTTATTTTAAGTCACTACATTTTGGAATGGTTTATTATGCAGTATTAGACAATCAGAATACCACTGTTTTCTGAGCTGATCTAATAAGCCGAATTATATGTGGAACCTTTCACACATGCTGTGTCCTTTAGTCCTCATATTTCCCTCTAAGTTAAGAAAAACAGTAGCTAACATTTACTGAGTGCTTGCTATATGCCTACTGCAGTTCAAAATCCTTTTCCAATTCACTTAATTTAACTGTTCCAGTAACCCTGTTTCATAGGTACTCTTCTCCTCCTTTCACAGATATGGAAAACAGGCACAGAGGAAATTGGAGAACTTGCCCCAAACCATGCAGGAGGAGGCAGAACCAAGGACTCAGTTGTCTGATTTGAAAGCCAGCAATCCTAACCACTATTATTTTCTGCCTCTCAGACAGAGGGTTGATGAGAAGACTGAGTCTCAGAGAGGTGAAGTGACTTCCCCAAGGTTGCACAGCTAATGGGTGACTTTAGACCACTTATCCTCTGGGTTCCTCCACTGTAGCTGCCATGACCCTGACAGCACTGCCCGCCTTTTGGGCTTATTTCTGTATGAGCCATGGCTGGCTCTCAATCTGCAATGGTATTCCCTAGCTTAATCTGCTTCCTTACTCTGCAGCTGTGGCACCCAGTGACCTTTGGCTGTTCTCACATATTCAATTCCATCCTCAAAGCACAGGATTTTTCAAATCAAGAAAGTTCTTTAGAAGAATGTGCCTCAGGCTTAGAAGGACTTTCCAACAGAAATTTCCAACATTCCAAGGATAGTTTGTGTTTTGAGCACTGCCTGGCTGCAGACCTCTCCGCCCTTCCTGCTGGTCTCTGCCCTCTCCTACACCTTCCTCTGTCTGCTTTGCAAATGAGGGGTAGGAGTGAGCTGGGCAGGATGTCAGGGATAAGAGAAAGTGAACATGAGCTCAACTGTCACGCAGACCTGTGACCTAGGGCAACTGTTAAACCTCTCTGAACCCCTACTTACTTACCTGTAAAATGGGATTTTGAATAACCTCTTCCTCGTAGGGTTGTTGTGAGGATTAAATGAGGCAGTATATGTGCTTCCCAGAGCTCCCTTCAGTGTAGGCCTTGTTGCCTGTAGCTCCACAATTGACTGTAGCTCACACACTTATGAGAGAATATCTAGAGGCTGCTGCAGGACCCTGTGTGGCCGTCACTGGAGTCCATGTGTCTTTCCACTAGTGCAGAGGCGCACAATGTGCCTTATGCTTCTCTTCTGCTTCCCAGATCTGATGTGAGTGCCTTTCATTGGCAGATCCCACGTGCAAACCTGTTGGCAAGGGATTCCTGGGAATGTCTCCTCCATGCTTCTAGTCCCTGCTATGGGGGAGAGTGTAGACGGGGAGGAATGGTGCTGAGTTGCCAACGAGAAATCTAGCATATTTTCATTTCTAAAGAACCAATGGGCAAGGGCAATGCTTAACCCAGATGGAGACCAACAGTCCTCATCGGATGAAGGTGCAAGAGGCATTGTTGATGTGTGGAAGAGAGTGAAGGGGAGCAGGGCTTACCTTGTGAGAAGCAGAGGAAGCTGCAAAGGTTGGTCTCTGGGTCTCAGGCTCTTTGGAGATGGGCTTGAACATGTGACCTGGCTCAGCCAATAAGATGTGTCCTATGCTTCAAATCAGGGACTGGGAAAACAGAGATGAGGGAGGGGTGGAGAACTTGTGGCAGAGGCAGCAATGACTACAGTACCCCATTTCCAGGGAGCGGTGGTACATTCCAAGCCTGCAGTGTGTCCAGTGAGCAGTTCTGGTGGGGCGGTGGTGTGCAGGACAAGGACCCGGAACCACACGGAAGCAGTGTTCTCATTAGACCAGCTCTGTGGCACAGTTCAGGCTGTGTTTTTGGTTGTAGAGTTTCCAAGCCTAGTTCTCTAGGCTTCCCCTTCCCAGTGGTTCACTGGGTTGACTAATATCTTTTCAGTGAGCTCATTTTCTGCTTAAATTAGTCAAGGTTGATTCTGTTGCTTGCCACCAAGTAACTGACTATAGTGAACTCAGAAGGCCATTGTGAAGATTACATGTAAAGAACTTAGCACAGGTCCTGGTACATCACAAGCACTCAGTATTAGTCAGGTTCTGCTGCAGATAACTAGACCAGGTTAAACTGAAAGAGACTTGATACAGGGGATTAGGTGCTTGCAGGATTGTTGGATGTGCTGGACAAGCAGGTTCTAGATAGAACTTCCAGGAATGTCTCCCAGAATATATGAACAAGATTGGTGCACCAAGGGAGCTTCTAAACCCTCTATGGTTGGGAGGATGGAGCTTCAGGAAGTCCCTGTCCCAATTGCTGGCTCCAGGACCACGTTCCCTCAGCTGAGAGGCACGGATCAGGAAACTGTGCTACTACTGTTGGTTCCAGGACCACGCTGCCTCTGCCTTGATTGATGGCAAGAGAACGAATGTCCATAACCTTCCTCTCAGTAATACAGAGCAAAGCACCCATAGCGCTGGACCTCTGCTATCACTGCTGCAGGAAAAAACAAATGCTCCCAGCATATGCTTACCAGTGCAGAGAGTGGAAATACATTCTCCACCTCACTTCTGGCTTCCAAACAGTGCATCCATTTTTGAGAGATAGGTGTCTCAAGGACCCAGTCTGTAGACTTGAGTTTGCCAACTTTTGATCTGCAGTAAAGCATGCACAAATGGAGCTGAGTGAGTCAACCCATGATGTCAGAAACACACCCTAAATATAGGAATCACTTCCTGCTTTAGCGCATTGCTTGCACTTACCTACTCTCGCTTTTGGTGCCCTGCTTTGCTGGTACCCTAAGCACATGCCCAGTCTGCCCCTGCTAGACTAAGAACCCAATGAGGAAAAAGTGAGCAGCCACAGCTTGGGTTTTCCAAGGCAGAGAGACAGAAAGTGGGCAGAATGTCCATTTCTTCTGTGCTCGGATGAACTAGTTTGACAGAACAAAATGCCTTGCCATGTCGCTTGTCTCTTCAAGCCTTGAGGCCTAGACTCAAAATTAATTCCCCGAGGAGGTGCTCAAGAAGTGATGTTTCATGATGCCTCTGGGACATGTGTGGGCTGAAGAGACAAAAGCCTGGGGCAGGTAGAAAGAAGACTTCTCCCACCCATCTGAGCTATCTTGGTGGGACACCAATTAAGAAGGCAGAACAGAAGTAGAAGACCTGCCAGTTCCTGGCAACAGCTTCTCCCACAGCAAATCTGGGTCATGTCTGAGGAAGGATGCTGATTGAGGCATCTGGCACCCGAGCTCTGAAATAAGCTCAACTGGGCAGCGTGTCAGAATCAGCCCTTGGCAGCGCAGGGCAGGGTAGAGGTTAAGAGCAAGGACCCTGGAGTCAGACAGACACGGTGCTTATGTGCTCAGGGAGTGGACGAAGTGACTTAAGCCCTTTGAGCCTTTGTTTCCTCTTCTGTATAAGGAGATTAATACCTGTATCGTGGATGTGGGTAGCACTGAGTGTAGTGTCTGACAGGAGTAAGTCCTCCATATGGTGAAGCAATTATTAAAATGAAAAAAGGGAATGGAATGGACGCATACTGAGGACCTGCTGTGTGTCAGGCACTTGCTCTATACCACCTCCTTTCATCTTCACAGCAGCTCAGGGCCTCCAAGTTACCAATAGTAACCCCTGGAGTGTGCAGTTCAGCAGCACAGAGGCAACCCTGTGAGGTGGAAATTCTCCTTCCCATTTTGTAGAGAAAGGAAAGTTGGTATAGCAGACACTTTCGGGGCCTCACCCATATCCTTTTGCCCTCACCACCTCAGCAACTTCCGATGGCTGACACCTGCATTTCTTTGCCCAAGGATTTCCTGTTGCTGTCAGGCTGGGGGGACTGGGACATTAACAATCCCCTTCCCAGCAGCTTTCAACCACTGACGACTGATGGGCGTTTGTGCAGAAATACCCTGTCTGCCTTGACCCAGGGGGATAACCCTGAGGTGTCAGTGCTGCACTGTCTCTCAAAAATTCCCCATGGGATTAAGCTTCCTATCTGATAAGATATATGTATCCTTGTTACAAGTGAAGAAGTTCCCACCCTTTCCCCAAAGCGAGAAGCATGATCCCCATTGCTAATTTGCTTTTTTTTAACTTTATATTGGAGTACAGCTGACTAAAAATGTTGTGTTAGTTTCAGGTGTACAGCAAAGTCATTCAGTTATACATATACATGTATCAATTCTTTTTCCCATTTAGGTTATTACAGAATATTGAGCAGAGTTTCCTGTGTCCATTGCTAGTTATATTAATTGTTCTTCACAATCCCACAGAAAAGTCTGTTACCTAAAGACCGAATTGTAAAATTAAGGTTAAATTTTTACATAAGACAAAAATAAGAAGAATAAAGTAGCATATAAAAATAAGCACAGGGGGCTTCCTTGGTGGCGCAGTGGTTGAGAGTCCGCCTGCCGATGCAGGGGACACGGGGTTCGTGCCCCGGTCCGGGAAGATCCCACATGCCGCGGAGCGGCTGGGCCCGTGAACCATGGCCGCCGAGCCTGTGCGTCCGGAGTCTGTGCTCCGCAACGGGAGAGGCCACAACAGTGAGAGGCCCGCATACCACAAAAAAAAAAAAAAAAAAAAAAGCACAGGGAATTCCCTGGTGCTCCAGTGGTAGAGAATCCGCCTTGCAACGCAGGGGACGTGGGTTCAATCCCTGGTAGGGGAACTAAGATCCCACATGCTGTGGGGCAACTAAGCCCGCATGCCGCAACTACTGAGCTCACGTGCCTCAAAGAGAGAGCCTGCGTCCCACAAACTACAGAGCTCACACGCCCTGGAGCCCGCGCTCCACAACTGGAGAGAGAAAACCCGCGTGCCACAAATGGAGAGAAACATGAGCAGACAGCACACTGTAACGATAAAATCCCTCATGCCTAAGATCGCGTGTGTCGCAACTGAAACCCGATGCAGCCAAAAAAAAAAAAAAAAAAGGAAAGAAAGAAGGAAAGAAAATGTTTTTATTGAGCTATAACTGACATACAACATTATATTGTGTACAACATAATCATTCGCTATTTCTATGTATTGCAAAATGATCACCATTTCGATTCCACATATAAGTGAGATCATATGTGAGTTTCTGTTCCACTGGGTCCCCAGTGATGCCTCTGCCCACTCACCTGACTGTCCCTGTCTCCTTCCCCTTATGAATCTCTGAGGCCATAAAATGTTCTAACTGGCAGGAATTGTAGGTATACATTTGGAAGTTGTCTATGTATACTTATGGCTCATATAAATGATACAAAGAGAGCAACGAGAATGATCCTGTAAGATGCCACCCTCTGCTGCCTCCCCTCCTAACTAGCTCTTGAATCTGCCCACTTCTCTATCCTCTCTTCCACATGCCAGCACAGGCACCTTCATCTCTTATCTCTTACCTGTAAAGGCGTTCTAATTGTCTTCCAGCATAAGTTTTTAAAAGTTATTATTCATAAACAATAAAATTCACTGAACACTATATAGTGTTCGGTTCTGTGAATTTTGACAAACACACACAGTCAGGTGACCACCACTATAATCAAGATATAAAACAATTCTGTCACGCTAAAATATTCCCCCATGACCCTTTGCAGTTAACCCTACCAACTCCACTTACCCCCTGGCAGCCACTGATCTGTTTTCTATCCATGTAATTATGGCTTTTCTGAAGTATCCTATAAATAAGATAATATAATAGGTACTCTTTTGAGTCTGTTTCACTCAGCAACATTCTTGTGAGATTCATACATGTTGTTACGTGTATCGGTGACGTGTTTCTTTTTGCTGCTGAGGAGCATTGAAGGGATGTACATGGTTTATTTACCCCCTGACCAGTCAATGGGCATCTGGATTGTTTCATGATTATATATAAAACCACTGCAAACGTTCATCTCCATTATTTTTTTGGTGTGTGTGAACATGTTTAATTTCACCTGGGTAGGTACCTAGAGAGATTGCTGGGCTGCATAGTAAGAGTATTTTTAACTTCATAACAAAGCTGCCAAACTGCTTTTCTTTTCTGTTCGTTTGTTTATTTATTTATATTGAGGCATAATTGACATACACCATTATATTAGTTTCAGGTGTACAACATAATGATTTTCAAAATAGTTGTAACCAGGGCTTCCCGGGCTTCCCTGGTGGCGCAGTGGTTGAGAGTCCGCCTGCCGATGCAGGGGACACGGGTTCGTGCCCCGGTCTGGGAGGATCCCACGTGCCGCGGAGCGGCTGGGCCCATGAGCCACAATTACTGAGCCTGCGCGTCTGGAGCCTGTGCTCCGCAACAAGAGAGGCCGCGATAGTGAGAGGCCCGCGCACCGAGATGAAGGGTGGCCCCCGCTTGCCACAACTAGAGAAAGCCCTCGCACGGAAACGAAGACCCAACACAGCAAAAATAAATAAAATAAATTAATAAACTCCTACACCCAACATCTTCTTAAAAAAAAAAATAGCTGTAACCATTTGCACAGAGCTGTATGAGAGTTCGTGTTACTCCACATCCTTACCAGCACTTGGTATGGTCTATTTTTTTGTTTTGTTTTTAGTAAAAGGGTTCTTTTAAAAATTCCGATTTGATCAGTTCATACTCCTCCTTCACACTCCTGCTGATCCTTTATTGCTTCTTATTGTTCAGAATTCTCAAGGTGGCCTTAAAGATTCTGTACTTTTGCTACAGTTTTGCCCACAAAGTTCAGACCTGCTCTCAGACCAGGTCCTCACCTTCCCTTAACCCCACACATCAGACTGGGTCCCTCTTATGTCATCATGTATCGATAACAGTTGTAATAAGGAAATTAACTTTGTAACTAGACATGGAATATCTGTCTCCCGCTTTAAAATATTAGCTACATGGGCTTCCCTGGTGGCGCAGTGGTTGAGAGCCCGCCTGCCGATGCAGGGGACATGGGTTCGTGCCCTGGTCCGGGAGGATCCCACGTGCCGCGGAGCGGCTGGGCCCTTGAGCCATGGCCACTGGGCCTGCGCGTCCGGAGCCTGTGCTCCGCAGTGGGAGAGGCCACAGCAGTGAGAGGCCCGCGTACCGCAAAAAAATAAAAAATAAAATAAAATATTAGCTACATGAGGGCAGGTCATGGTCTTGGTCATCACTGTATCTGCAGAGCCGGAACAGAGCCTGCACATAGTAGGTGCTTAATATGAATCTTTTGGGCAAAAGATCTCATTTAGTTGTATCAACAACCTTGAATGGGGAAGATGATTTTCATTTTACAGAAAGTCTCAGAGAGGTGCGGTAAATCGCCCATGTCACTCGGCTGGAGCCCAGATTTGAGTCCTGGTCATTCTGCAGCTATTCCTCTCCTCTCAGTCATCTGGTCTGGAGGGACTCTGCTCCCAGGTTTACAAATGGCTGGGAGGAACTGGAGCCTAGAGAGGAGGAAGCCACCTGCTGGGAGTCACCCAGAGCCTCGCCTATCTGTTGGTTTGCTCTTTACTGTAAATATATGTATGTTTCCAAAGCCAGTGAACTAAACTGTTAAATCAGCAGGGGACTGCCTTATGTCCCAGGGACATTTTCCTAAGGTCTTCCAGGAAAACAAAACAGGTAGGATGGGCCATAAGGTCTTGTCATTTCCGTAATTTCATTGGCTTCGCACCACAACCCTGTATTTTCACCTATTTCATTCATTTTACAATGGGGAAAAGTGATGCTCAAGCAAAGGGAAAGACCTGCCCAAGTCATAGCCACTCTGCCATGTTTATCCATCTTAGAGGAGTTACCATGAGGGGTGTTTAGGAGGAAGGAGGGATGCTTATGGTTCTCAGATTTCATCATGCATCAATGTCACCAGAGTGTTTGTAAAGCCCAGATCCATGGCCTCCACCCCCAGAGAGTCTGATTAGTGGGTCAGTGTGGGGCCTGAGAATCTGCATTTCTAACAAGTTGCTGGTAAAGCTGGGATGGGAGCACACTTTGAGGATCACAGCCTCATGGCATACTTGTTTCTTTAGGCTAGTGGGGCCTCTGATGGCCCTTGGAACCCTAATAATAATAATAATATCCAACGTTTTGTTGAGCAATTACTACATGCTCAACACTGTTCTTATGACCTCACACACAATGACTCACTTAAATCCACACTTCCCACATGGGGAAACTGAGGCACAGCCATGTTAGGTAACTTGCTCAAGTTTGTGTCACCTGTAAGAACTGGAGCGGGGCTTTGAACGCAGGCAGTCTGGCTCCAAAGCCCACACCCATTAGCACCACACTCTTGTCCCACACTCATTAGTACCTGCCCTTCCACTAAGACTGAGGGGCTAGTCCTACTCAAGTACTCTTCAGGGCACAAGCCAGAGGCCATGTTCACCATGTGGTTTACAGCTACCCTCCTGTCCCCAATTTAGTTCCTGGACTACATTTAAATGGAATGCAAACTTTTCTCAGTTCTCAAGAAAGTGACAGTTGACACCTCTGTGGGTATATGGGGAGCCAATTTCCGGTCTAATGCTACTTGCTGACAGCTCCTCAGCTAGATGCAGTCAGCAATTATACACTGTCAGAGGCTTATAAATAGCTTCCCCCTTGGAGTTAGTGGCTCTGGAAGGCAAAGGTGTCTTCAAGAGGATTCTGTAGAGACAAACTGGTGATGACACCAGAGGGTCAGGAGAACAAAGCTTTATGTTGAATAGTGGCCAAAAACAACACTTTTGTACTAAGAGGAAGAGCCATTGGCACTCCATGATAGTGCAAAAAAAAAAAAAAATGCCAATGTCAACTTTCTTGAGGCTGTCATGAATGGCTAAAAGTGGCACATTTAGCTACATAATCCCAGAGAACATCAGAGGGGAGAATAATGTCAGAACTGGAGAGAGCCCTAAGAATCTGTGAGTAGCCCCTTCCTATCCTGTAAGGAACATGAGGCCCAGTGAGGTCAGGTCTTGCTTAAGGTCACACAGCAAATCAGTTGTCTTGGCCTCCCATCCGGTAAATGGGCTCAGGGACCTGGGAGTTAAGATCTAGGCAAAGGTCTAGGCAAAGGCAGGCACACAGAAAAGGTGGACTCACAGAAGAGACCGGTTTTGTCTTACTCTGTCCAACTTGCATAGTCATCAGAGGGGATATTTCTTTCTTTTTCTTAAAAATTTATTTTTATTTTTGGCTGTGTTGGGTCTTCATTGCTGCGCACGGGCTTTCTCTAGTTGTGGCGAGCAGGGGCTACCCTTCATTGCAGTACGCGGGCTTCTCATTGCGGTGGCTTCTCTTGTTGTGGAGCACGGGCTCTAGGCGTGCGAGCTCAGTAGTTGTGGTGCATGGGTTCTAGAGCGCAGGCTTAGTAGTTGTGGCCCACAGGCTTAGTTGCTCCACGGCATGTGGGATCTTCCCGGACCAGAGGTTGAACCCGTGTTCCCTGCATTGGCAGACGGATTCTTAACCACTGTGCCACCAGGGAAGTCCCGGAGGGGATATTTCTAGTACACACATTTTTCAGGTTGTTTCCCTGTTTAAAAGCTTTCAATGCCTTCCTATTGGACAGGATGAAGTCCAAACCCTTGTGGAATGGATAAAGGTCAAGCTCACACAGGGCAGTACAGGGCATGAAGTTTGGAGTCAGAGAGACCTAGGTTCAAGTCTTGACTTTGCCACTTATTAGCTGTATAACCTTCAGTAAGTTACTAAATCACATGCTCAGCTTTCTCAGCTGCAAATCAGGATAACTATAGCAACTAGTTTCACATAGTTGAGAGGACGAGATAAGAGAATACAAGTAAAAGTACTTAGCAGAGAGCTTGACTCATAGCATTCATTGCTACTAATATTACCATTAATTATTCTATCTATGGCATTCAAGACCCTCCATGATTTGGTCCTAGCCTACCTTTCCAGTCTTATGTTTTTTCCTGCTTCCCTCTCACACTGTAGGAAGGGCTGTTACACCTCCTCAGCGCTAGGCTCTCTGTGCTTTCCATCTCAAAAGCCCTTTATTCTTCTGGCCTTTAAGACTCAGCTCAGGTGTCTCCTCCCCTGGGAAATATTTCCTGACTCCTAGTTGGTGTTATGAGCCTTTTTTGTGAAGAAAAAGTCAATCACAGAACTGACCCCGGAGGTTAAGAACAGTAGTTTGGAGTTTTCAGCAGCCTGAGTCTGAGTCCCGATTCTGCTGTGCACCTTGGAGCAGGCCTCTCTAAGCTCTGGTTCTTTATGGGTATAATTACGATAATCTCAGGACTTTTGTGAGATGACCTCTGTAAAGGGCTTAACACAGGCTCTGGTGCATAATAAGTACTGAACTGTAGTACTTATCAGCTATCATTAAGTAGCTGTTATTTTAACAAAGAGTGAGCTGTTAAGTACCTAACTGTACTTGGTTGCACTTCACCCTGGGCTACTGCTTAACCTATAGGTTATATCTCATGAGCTTTTTTTTTTTTTGCGGTACGCGGGCCTCTCACTGTTGTGGCCTCTCCCGTTGTGGAGCACAGGCTCCGGACGCGCAGGCTCAGTGGCCATGGCTCACAGGCCCAACCGCTCTGTGGCATGTGGGATCTTTCCAGACCGGGGCACAAACCCGTGTCCCCTGCATCGGCAGGCGGACTCTCAACCACTGCGCCACCAGGGAAGCCCTCATGAGCTTTTAAGTATAAAGCAAGTCTGTGCCTCTGTCCATTTATCTGCCATCCATCCATCTCCTCACCATCCATTCATCTTTCAACTATCCAACTATTCACTCACCTACCATTCTTCCAGCCCCCATCTACCCATCCATCCACTCTACATCTATCTAGCCACCATCCATCCTTTCATCTACCTACTGTCCCTCCATCTCTCCTCTACTTTCCATTCATGCACCACCCATCCATCTCTCCATAATCTACCCACCGTACACCATCTACCCACCCTTCCATCCCCTCCACCAGTATAGGATGAGCAGCTATTATGCTTCAGAACTTGTGAAGAGGTGGAGAGAAATCAATGAAGACAGTGGGATGTCATAGAAACATTAGGAGCTTTGGCATCAGGTAAACCTGAGTTCTACACCAGGCCAACTCCATGACCTCTAACATTATTTTCCTGCAAGAGTGTAGCAGGACACTTCTCGAAACACATTTGTCTGTAACAAACATCCTTATGTTCACCTGAGCATCTCCTTGGGCTTGATTCTAGGCTGATTCCCAGCCAGAGATGAATTAGTTCCCATTCTTGCTCTGTGGAGCTCACTCCAATGCCTGTACTGTGTGTATGAGCATCAGTGCTACTTTGAAACATATTTTATAGGGGACTCCTTTTTCATTGTTTGCATTATTGTTTCAGTTCCCGCTGCACTTTTCCCTCTCTCCCCCAATCTAGTGGTGGGATCCTGGAGAGCAGGGACAATTTGCTTGGCCCTTTGTATCTACCTCCATTATCTAACACCACATGCAGCTCTCCCTGATTGCTTGTCTACCTCTGTCACCCCGAACGGTCAGTAATAACAATAATAATAATAGCTGTCATTTACTGAGGCCTTACTATGTACCAGGTTTTCCTCTTGCATTCATTATTTCACTTGAGCTTTACCACAATGTTATTAAGCAGGTACTTTTTCACTCCATTTTATTGATGAGGGAAATGAGGCTCAAAGAAGCAGAGTCACTGGCCCAAGATTACAAAACTGCTAACTGGCAGAGCCAAGAGTGAATGCAGGAAGTCTGATGCCAGAGCCCATGCTTTTTCCCGTGACACTGCACCACCCGCTCTGCTATCAGAGGAACGGATATGACTATATTTATCCCATTTGCGTCAAAGGATGGTCTGAACACAATAAAATGGAATAGCTGAAGAGTGCTTTAAAAAAAAAAAGAAGTTAGGAGTTCAAAGGAAAACATTGCCATTAAACCTTGGGAATTTTCAGAAGTTATTTAATAGTGCAGGTTCCCTGACATTATAATCTGGTACCAACTCCCCTCTATTAATACCTCCCAAGGGAATGGTATAGTGGTAATTGGGAGGAAATTACCTGCAAGATCTTCTGGAGAGAAACTTAAATCTCTGCCTTGCAGATAAAGCCAGTTTCTGAGAAGTTCAATTCTGATGCCTCATTTGATGAAATGACAGAGAAGTGAAAAGCATTGATCTTTAGGGGATCTGGGATTCTGGAGATCTGGATCTGCAGCTTGTCAGTCTCCCCTTCTAGACCCAAGGGTCTCCTGAGGCCAAGGCTGGGCTCTGTCCACTTCTGTATTTCTGGTTCATTGTAGGTATTCCAGATCATGGTGGCAAAGGTTTCCCAGGAAGCACCATGTGTAAGATGATGCTTATCCTTAAAGTGACCACTGTTGCTTGGAGGAAAGGGCTTTATCTGAACCTGGGTGGGTGGCTACCCCAGTGGAAGTGGGTGAAGCAGAGTTAACCCAACTCAAACCACATTGAATGGGTTCCCAGATGAAAGGGGCTTTCTATTAATCGAAGGAGGTGGGGAGAGGGGCTCTACAACTACAGGTGTCCACCAGTCAGGCTCCCAACTTCAAGAGTTGGAGCAAGACCTCTTTCCGCTCCACCACACAGCAGACAGCACAAACTGGGACCACCTTATCTTGCGCTAACAAGAAAAGAGCAGCACTCATTAGCTGGGTGATGACCTTCCTGTCAAATCAAGAGAAACTCAAGACAATGGAATGGTGTATCCATCAAAAAGAATGAGATGATAATGACAGTTAACATTTACTATGTCAGCAACTCTGATACGCACTTTGCAGGCATCATCTCATTTAATTCAACAGGCTCATGCGGTAGGTTCTATTATTATCACCTTTGACAGAGAACGTGCTTGAAAAAGTTGAGTCACCTTCCCAAACGGATTGTGTAGATCAGACTCCAGAGCCAACTCCCTTAACCACCAGCTTTTTATTTTGAAAAATTTCAAGGCTACTGAAGACTGACAAGAAAAGTACAATGAACCCCCATACGTCCTTTACCCAGTTTCACCAATTGCTAACATTTTGCCATATTTGCACTACATTCAGGAAATTCGACATGAATACATTCATTAATACATTCTATACATTCTATATTCAAATTTACATTCTATATTCAAATTTCTCCAACTGTCCCCCAAGGTTCCTTTTTAGCTAGTGTCTTTCCAATCTAGAATTCCCCTACATTTAGTTGTCAAATCTCTTTAGTTGCCTTCAGTCTAGAACAGTTCATTTCCCCCCTCCCATAATATTGATCTTTTTGAAGAGTCTAGGAGGCTATCTCACATTCTGGATTTGTCTGCTTCCTTCTGGTTAGATTCAAGATGTATGTTTTTAGTGGGAATGACTTGGAAGTAATGTTGCGTCCTTGTTAGTGTATCACATAAAAAGACGTGGCATCAGAGTGGCCCTCATTCATGATGTCAAATTTGACCCTTTGGTTAAAGCAGTGTTCATCAGATTAATCATTGTACAGGAACCCCCTCGCTCTGTAAATAAGTAACCTGTGCAGTGATACTTGGAGACTGTGTGACTATCCTACTCTTCATATACATGAAGACTTCATATATAAGTCTATTGCACATAAAGACTTATGTGTACAGACATGGGCTGTGTCCATAGTACATTATTAGATTAAGAAAGCAAGTGGCAGAACAGTGTGGGTAATTACAACCTTCCCTCCTTTGTAAGTGATTATACATGTAAATAATGCATAGGAGAAAGGTGTTGATTGGGAAGGGCCTGATTGGCTGGGCTGTTTATTTGTGGGAAGCCTCAGCTGTGAGTACCTGTGGGCCTTTTCTCTTGGGTTGCTCATTTTTCCCAGAGTAGAAACCTTCCAGCTGCCTGCCTGGTGGAGTAAAATCCTGACTCTCAGAGTAGACAGGAGAATGAGGTCTCAGCCTTCAGATTATACCTCTTTCTTAACTCAGCCTCTTCCTGATTTCTGGATGGCACCCCCCAAGGCCAGAGTCTCTTGCTTCAAGCCTGAAAGACACCCTCTAATCTGTCTGACTAGGAGTCCTCTCCTAGAGGTCTAATCACTTTTTTTACAGACTTTTTACAAACTTGCCATTTCCTGCCCTGTCTGTACCCTATTTTAAGAGGCCCATGACACCTCCAATTCCTGAGCCTTTGGGGGAATCCAGAGCATAAATTTTATGGCTTTTCTGCTTCTCCACTGCCTTGCACAGGGTTCAGCTTTCTTAGGTTGGCTGAGTCAGTCACCATTTGCCCATTTGTTGCATAATGTCTATGTTTTATTGCTGTTCTCTTCTCCCTCATTCTCTCTACCCTGTGGGCCACCTCTTTTATCTCTTTACTTTAATTGTAGTGGGAATTTGGGAGGGTGCAGAGGAAGTGCATGTGCTTCATTGCTTATGCTTAACCCCAACTCTATACCTTATATAGTTCTATATGGTTTCAATTTTTTATTTTATTTTTTTCTTTTGCTTTTTTTGTTTCAATTTTTTAAAATGAGACTTTATTTTGTAAAACAAACTAAAATGTTATATACATAATATTAACATTTAGTGTGTATGTGTGTGTGTGTGTGTATACACTTTTTTTTAAAAGACACATACAAGAGGCATAATAGTCAGGAGACTTGTGATTTCAAGTGAGAGAAATTCAACTCGAACCATTTTAAGTAAAAGGGAGGATTTATTGGCTAACATAACTGAAATCTCCAAGGTGAGGGCCTGGGAACTCTACAAGCACTGATGATGTCGTCAGGAAGCTCTCTTTCCATCTTTGAATTTCTCTTCCGTCTTTGATTTCTTGTTACAGCCTTTCTCCACCGCTCTCCATCTGCATATCTTTCCACCTGCAAAATGGGGCTGTCAGGAAACATGAGTGATGGAAAGGGCTGCAAATTAATGCATTCAGCAAACATAGAAGGTTTCTGAAATCCTAACCAGTAATAAGCATAATTGCTTTTCAGAAATCTACCCAAAGCCCCCGCCCCCAAGAACAGTCACACAATAAGGCAGTGGAGAATTTTCAACTCTGCATCAGGAGCTGCCTGCCCTGAGAAAATGGGAAGAATCTGGGTGGATGAGTCAGTCGTCAGCCTTGGTACTGGCTGATCCCTGCCCAGGCTCCAGGGAGCTGTGCCCCACTTGAGGGCTGCTCCAGGCTCCTTGTTCTCAAGTCTGGGCGTTGGGAGTGCTGGAGGCACCGGTCTCAAGGTCACGTTTTCCTATCTTTCATGCTGACGTGGCTGTGTGTCTGTGCCGGAACTCTCCAGATTTTACAGGCTGAGTGCTGTTCTGCAGGTTGAAGGATGGGATAGGGTCTATTTGTGCAGCAGATACTGGGAGAATGTGGTATGGTCAGTGAGAAGCACAGGGTGCAGCAGGAGGGAAGGCACTGGAGCAGGAAGACACGCTGCAAGTTCAGGGTCAGTAGCTGGTTCGTGTGGCCATAGCAGCATCTTTTAGAGTTTCTGAGAGGCTGTGAGGGTAGGACAGCAAACAAATTATAGTATTTCTTATAGCCTCGATTTTCTCACCTATAAAATGAGGCAGCATTAGCCCCTGTCTTTATAGATGTTAAAAGCCTGGAAGAACATTTTTCTTTTCATTATTTCCTCTGCTTTTTGTATGGAAATAAATACTTCAATAAGTCTGCGGAGGATGACAGACACATACTTGCCCTTATCAAGGCATGTTTAAACCACCTAAGGAGGTTCCAATGCTGCTGTACAGATAGGGAGAGGAATGTATTCTGCTCCTGAGAGGGACAGAGAAAACAAGAACCGATGAGGTTGCCCAGAAGGCGCGCAGTAAGCCTCTTGCCTGCTTCCTGTGGCTCCCAAGTCTTTATTCATGTTGACAGAACTTAAAAGTGCTCTGTGTGAGTAGAGCTCTTGGACAAACAAGTGAAGAAGCAGAGTAGATAAGGGAATGAAACAAAGACTTTCCTGCAGGGGCTTCCCTGGTGGCTCCGTGGTTAAGAATCCGCTTGCCAATGCAGGGGACATGGGTTCGAGCCCTGGTCCGGGAAGATCTCACATGCCGCGGAGCAACTAAGCCCGTGTGCCACAACTACTGAGCCTGTGCTCTAGAGCCCACAAGCCACAAATACTGAGCCCGTGTGCCACAACTACTGAAGCCTGCACACCTAGAGCCCATGCTCCACAACAAGAGAAGCCACCGCAATGAGAAGCCCGCGCACCGCAACAAAAAGTAGCCCCTGCTCTCTGCAGCTAGAGAAAGCCTGTGCATAGCAATGAAGACCCAGTGCAGCCAAATAAATAAATAAAATTATTTATAAAAAAACTAATCCAGTGTTATAAAATCAATTAAAAAATATCTGCAAAGGTAGCCACCAAGATGTTGATTGTGATTTTTCTCTGGGTGAGTAGGGGTGTGTTTTTGCTTATTGTCTTCTTTTTACTTGAACATGGTGGTAATTTTTAGATATGCCTGCAAATTCTTTGATACCCTTGCCAGCAAAAGACGGGGTCTGTGTCCGCTCCCATTGAATCTGGAGTGACCCTAGTGACTGAATGCCCATTGGAGTCTGATGGAAGTGATGCTATGTGACTTCCAATGCTGGGTCAGAAAAGGCCATAAAGGTTTGGTCTAGTTTTTTGGGACACAAGCCTTGGTGCCTTGAGCTTCCATGTAAAAATTCTGAGGCAGCCATGCTATGAGGAAGCCCAGGCCACATGGACAGTCCATATATATGTGTTCCAGCCCCAGCTGAGGTCCCAGCCTACAGCCAGCATCAAAGGCCAGACATGTAAGTCCAGTTACCTCTAGATAATTCTGCCCCAGCAATCAAGTCAATCCCAACATTTGGTCTTCCCAGTTGAGGGTCCATGGTGGAGCAAATACATGCTATCCCCACTGTGCCTTTTCCAAATTCTTGACCCACAGAATGTGGGAGCTTAACAAAATTGTTACTTTAAGCTACTAAAATTTTGGAATGGTTCCTTACACAGCAGTAGATAGTTGAAATATAGATATTTTCTGATTTTCTGTAATGATCAAGGGTTGTTTTATGTTTAAAAAAATGGAAAAGGTTACTCTTAAAATTTGCAGGCCTAGAAAAGAATTCATAGCACCCTCTGGGAACAGAAATTTGTCTTTCCAAAGTGAGAGAGTGGCATGGACATATATACACTACCAAATGTAGAATAGATAGCTAGTGGGAAGCAGCCGCATAGCACAGGGAGATCAGCTCAGTGCTTTGTGACCACCTAGAGGGGTGGGATAGGGAGGGTGAGAGGGAGACGCAAGAGGGAGGAGATATGGGGATATATGTATATGCATAACTGACTCATTTTGATATAAAGCAGAAACTAACACAACACTGTAAAGCAATTATACTCCAATAAAGGTGTAAAAAAAAAAAAAAAAAAAGAAAAGAAATTTGTCTTTCATCTACTTATTCCTCCAGGTTAGGGGTGACAGACATCACTTGGCTCCGTATTCTACTGCTTGCTGTAGTGGTGGAGGGGGTGGCAATATGACCGAGTCAATCCTGGAGTCTTCGTGACCCCTGATATCCTGAATTATTGAATTCTTAGAAGCAGCTGTCTTATCTAATAAGTTAAAAACAATTTCAGCCTAGTTGCAAATGTTGACAACTCTTTGAAAAACAGTTTGGACGCAGTGTAGTACATGAGTTAAGAATCTTTTGAAAGTAAGCTTGAAAATAAAAACAAACAACAAAAAATCCGATTTAAAGTGGCTTAGACAAGAAAGGGAATTTATTGACTTACGTAGCTCAAAACCTGAGTGGTAAACTGCAGGTGAGGCTTAATCCAGCAGCAATGTGACCACCTCAGTTTCTTTTTCTGAATTTCGAAAATTCAGTGGATCTGAGTCTGGTTGGCCCTGAGGGCCCTGGCTTTGATCATGTGATCGTGCCTGAATCCATCACTGTGTGCGGCAGTTGGTGGGTGGAGGCAATAGGTTATCCTGATTGGATTAAACGAGAGATTTACTCAAGGGATTGAGGGTTGGGTCAATCCCATCTAAACTCTATGAGTGACACATTCTGGGTCTTATTAGGAAGGGGGAAGAGAAAAGTGTGGAGTGAGACACATATGCCTATAACAAGAGACACATGACTCTTTATGCCCACGTTCCAGTAGCCCTACTTCTAGGGAAATATCCTAAAACACAAGAAAAGGCATATTTATGGAGATGTTCACTGTTATTCTTAAGAGCAGAAACCCAGAATCATCCTCAATGTTCGGTCACTCATTTCTTCCACAGGTACTATAGCTCTTTTACAATGGGTAGGCCTTTGTACAGACTCGAGAGACACATGCCTATAATAAGACACAGCATGGATGTAACACTCAAGGTTCAGAGAGGAAGAGATAGTAAATGCACAACTTCACCAAGGTAATAAGTGTGAATACTGTAGACACAAAGTGTGCTGCGGGAGTTCAGAGGAGATGCACCCAACTAGGAGTTATGCAATGACAGCAGGAAGTCTTCCTGGAGGAAGTGAGACTGAAAAGGCCAGTGAGATTTAACCACTCAAGGGGAGTGAAAATGGTTATGGGTTGTGGCAGGGCTGGAGGTGGGGTGGGGATTAAGAAAAATACCAATGCCTGGGTCCTACCCCCACAGGTTCGGTTTCTGTTGGACTGGGGTGGGACCTGGAGAGCCCTGTCATTGTTTAAAAGAATAAGCTGGCATTTCCCTGGTGGAGCAGTGGTTAAGAATCCGCTTGCCAATGCAGGTGACATGGGTTCGAGCCCTGGTCTGGGAAGATCCCACATGCCGTGGAGCAACCAAGCCCATGCACCACAACTACTGAGCCTGTGCTCTAGAGCCTGCGAGCCACAACTGCTGAGCCCATGTGCCACAACTACTGAAGCCCGCGTGTCTAGAGCCCATGCTCCACAACAAGAGAAGCCACCGCAATGAGAAGCTCGTGCACCGCAACGAAGAGTAGCCTCTGCTCGCTGCAACTAGAGAAAATCCCGCACACAGCAACGAAGACCCAATGCAGCCAAAAATAAATAAATAAATAAATTTATTTTTTTTTAAAAAAAGAAAAAGCTGATAATCTCCTTGGGTTGGATGGAACATGAGACCCTCCAGACCATGGCTTAGTGTCAGGAGGTGAGTGCTATGGTGTGGACACTGAGACAAGGAGAGGAGTACATTCTGGTTCTGAAGTGAATTAGGCATGGTGATGGGGTGGGATGCTGCCAGCTGTGCATCCTTCCTCCCTCTCTCCCTCCCTCCTCCTGGAGTGCCTAGGAGGTCAGGCAGTTCCCAGCTACCGCCTAGCCCTTCTGGACCCCTCCCTTCCCCGTGGACTCAAGTTAGACTGTTCATCTGATTACTATTGTTATGAATCTTTTCTTCAACATAAGAGAAGAGCACGGATTCAATCCATAAACACTATGCAGCACTGTACCTCCTATATATAAAATACCTGGGGGCCTCCCTGGTGGCGCAGTGGTTGAGAGTCCGTCTGCGGATGCAAGGGACACGGGTTTGTGCCCCGGTCTGGGAGGATCCCATATGCCGCGGAGCGGCTGGGCCCGTGAGCCACGGCCACTGAGCCTGTGCGTCCGGAGCCTATGCTCTGCAATGGGAGACACCACAGCAGTGAGAGGCCCGTGTACGGGAAAAAAAAAACCCAAAAAACAAAACCTGGCACTCAACAGTAACTAAGGATCAAAGAAGCAGTTTCCCTCTGTCCTTAAGGTTGGGCCAGGGGGATCATCACAGTTAAGAAAAGGGTACCAGGAGGGTGCTAAAGGAATTCTGGGGTGGATCTGTGACCCTCTGGATCTGGATTTGTTTTCTGAGTTCAAGGTATGATTCCACCAGTTAGTAGAAGAGTGACCTTGGGCAAGTCTTATGTCACACTATTTTTCAAGTGAAAAATGGGGTGAGTGTGGGAAGGGGAATAAGAATATCTCTCTGTAGTAGTAGTAGTAGTAGTAGTAGTAGTAGTAGTAGTAGTAGTAGTAGTGAGTTACTACATATAAGTGCTTTTTGTCCCTGACACATAATGAACACTGAAAAAGCTTAGTTATGATGATGATTCTTGAGTGTTTACTCTGTGCCAGGCTTTACATTCATTGTTTTATTCCAGATTCACACAAACTCCGGAAGACAGAATATATATATTTACCCCTAGAGGTGAGAGCTCAGAGAGTTTAAATAACTTGCCAAGGTCACGCAGCAAGTACATGATGAGGCTGGTATTTGAATCTCCATCTATTTGATTTCAGAATCTAAATCCTTAACCACCCACTATCCTTCCTCCTGTCAGTCAGTAGCCCCACCAGACTTTGAATAACATGGGGGCGAAAAGCACATCTTATTAACTTTCATGCCCTCCAACACCCCACTCCCATTCCCAAGTGCTCCTCCCAGAGTCGGTATGAGGAAATGTTTGCTGAATGAATCATTGCTCTCTCCTCCCACGCCTGGCACTCCCAGTCCTTCAAGGGCCTTCATCTCCACATCCTTGAACCAGCTTTGACTAAACACAAAAGAAGGAGTGATGAAAAAAAGTCTTTCTCACCAAGGTTACAATTAATCAGAATACTTCAGTTGCGCACATACCTCTGTATAAATACATATACTTGTATCTATATAAAGAGTAGCACTCACAAAGTTTGCTGGCTCAGTGATGCAGTTGAATGTGAGACTGACAGTATGATTCATGGCTCAGGTCAAATTTAACTCTAACCTGTTTGTGCAAGACAGATTTACTTCCAGAGCCCCTTCTGCTACATAATTGCCTTGAGTCTACCTTCTCCCCAGGGAGAGGATATATTCACATCAGCTCACAGCCTCTTGCTGCCTCACACCCAAGTCAGATCTGGACTCTTCTGGCTACTTTCCCAGCAGTGTGGGCCCAGGTAAGATCCAATCAGACAGTCTTTGCCAGCAAAGGAAGGAGGAGTCATCAAAGGCTGTAGCAGGAGGCAGCCTGCCAGGAAACCTGGGAATATGAGATGAGAAGCCTCGGGGATAGTGGTCTAGAGAATGCCTCTCGTCCATCCGTCCATCCATCCATCCATCCATCCATCCATCCATCCATCGCATCTGGCTACTCTTCTATGAGATCCACCCATCTACCTGTTTATTCATTCATCCATCCATTACATTCATCCGTCCATTATATCCACCTATCCATCACATTCATTTATCTATCCCTTCAGGCATAAAATGCTTACTGAGCACCTACTCTGCACCAGACTCTGTGCTGAAACTGGGGATAAATAGAGTGAACGAGTCAGATACTTTGCCTTCATGGAGCTTACATTCTAGCATGAGTTCAGACAATAAACAGATAATCATTCCAATATCTTTTTAGTCATAGGCTCCAAGAAGTGCTATAGAAAAGGGGTAGGTGGTGTTAAGAGATCCTGGGGGACCTGGGAAACTTGGCCTAGGAGCCGCTGAATGGAGCAAAATGACCTGAGTGCAACAAGGTGGGGAGAGTGACAGGAGACTGGATTGGGGAGGCATTGAGAAGCTGGATCACGCAGTGTCTTGGAACGATTCCAGTTTTCCCAGTGGTTCCATTTTCTCTGAAGAAATGGGAGCTCCATAGCTTTGTTTAACAGAAAGATTGTGAACCGTGGTAGAAAAACACAGAGCTAAGCTGAACTCTTGGCTCTTGCATTCTACAGATGTATGACCTCAGGTTAGGCAAGTCATTTAACTTCTCTGAACCTCAGATTTTTCTCTTCTTTCTTCCTTTGTTCAATATTTTTAGAGCACCTATTATGTGTCAGGTGATCTTCTGGACACTGGTGGTATTCCAATGACCAAAACAGAACAAACTCACTGAGTTGTTATAAAGATTAAATGAGATAATGCATATAAAACATTTGATACCACATCTAGTCTATTGTATGTGCTTATTAGATGGTGGATGTTTGATTTTTATTTAAAATTAATCAAGGAACACTTTCTTAATGTTGTTCAGTATATCGGGAGCCCCAAGTAAGTAGTGGGTAGAATTTTCCCCTTCAGTCCAAGCATCCCCATTCTCCTTTTCTACCAACTCAGAAACCTGAGAGTCATCCTTCATTCCTCTCTCTTTCTCATAACTGATAGCCAGTCAGCCACCAGGTTCTACCCTTCCTGTCTTCTATATCGCTCAGATGTATCTGCTCACCTCCAGGCCCCATTCACTGACATAGTTTGGAAACCTGTCTGACAGACATTGTTAATTGCTTATCCAACATATACATTTCTTCCTTCTTCCATTCTAAAAACATCATAATTTTGTTTGCATCTATAATGTGTATAATCTCAGATTACTCACTTTCTGAGCCTCTTTTGCACTTAAGACACAGTTCTGACCAAGGAGATGAAAGCAAAAGTCTCCTGGAGGTAAAAGAAATAGAAGTAGAGCCTTATATCTGTCCTGGGTTTTTGTTTTTTTGAACATGGATGTGATGTTTGGAGCTGTGGGAGCCATCTTGGACCATGAAGTGACAACCATGAAGATAAAAACCAATGTAATAGAACAAAAAGACAAATAAACAAAAACCGCCTGGATCCTTGGTGAAATATCTGACAACAGTAACTGCTGACCTTCGATTTTCTTGTGAGAAGAATAAACCCTTCTTCTTTTGTGTAAGCCACCATTATTTGGATTTTCTGTTACTTAGAGTCAAATGGATTCCTAATTGTCTCCCTGTTTTATTATAACAGCCTCCCAACTCGCCTCCTCCAGGTTTAGCTCTCTAATTCATCCTCTGCATGGCAGGCACAGGTATGTTGTGAAATACACAAATCTGATCACTCCTGTGCTGAAAACTTTTCAAAGTTTTCCCATCACCTACAATAGTCCCTGGGCATTGTGCTATTTTCTGGCTAATAAGGATTTTCAGAGAGCATCTCAGCATCTTGATCAGCTTTTTTTTTTCCTGATGAATATTAAGATATTAATCATTCAACTCATGTGACACTGGTGTTATTGCAATTGTGTTTCAAATAAAAGTATAATTTAACTTTACCTGAATATAAAGAAAAAAAGAAACTGAAGTGAAATTGAAGTTACTGCTAATTTTCGAGTAATTTTTCTTTACCCAAGGGATATTATTTCTTAATAATCACTCTAAGGGAATTATTAGGGAGATATAACAATTATATTTATTTATTTATTTAGGCTGCGTTGGGTCTTCATTGCTGCGTGCAGGCTTTCTCTAGCGTGGCGATCCGGGGCTACTCTTTGTTGCAGTGCATGGGCTTCTCATTGCGGTGGCTTCTCGTTGTGGTGTGTGGGCCTTACACACACGGGCTTCAGTAGTTGTGGCACATGGTCTCAGCAGTTGTGGCTTGCGGGCTCTAGAGCGCAGGCTCAGTAGTTGTGGTGCACAGGCTTAGTTGCTCTACGGTATGTGGGATCTTCCCAGACCAGGGCTCGAGCCTGTGTCCCCCTGCATTGGCAGGCAGATTCTTAACCACTGCTCCATCAGGGAAGTCCAGATAAAACAATTAAATGCAATGTGGGATCCTGGATTGGATTCTGAACCAGAAAAAGGACCTCAGTGGGAAAATTGGTGATATTTTAATGAAGTCTATAGTTCCATTAGTAGTGTTATAACAGTGTTGATTTAATGGTTTTGATCATTGTACATTGGTCATGTAAACTAATGAAGGGCATACCACATTCTCTGTATTATTGTTTTCAACTTTTCTATAATTCTAAAATTGTTTCAAAAGAAAAAGCTTTAAAAAATAACTTTAACATTAAGAAAAAAATTATAAAATACAAGAGATTAGTTTTTAATTATGTTTTTATTCTAGAGAGCATGGAATTACTCCCTGTTATGAAACATTATGGCATTAGCACCCTTATAATTCTTTTTATTTTCTCTTCCCAAACTTGCAAATTTTTGTTATTTTTATATTGTCAAGATTTAGAACGTTGATGTCTTTTTTGGCAATCAATCATAATTATTACTGGAGCTGTTTAATCTTAATTAATTACATATTTAAATAATTCTGTGCCCACCACTAATTCTTTTGTTTCCTGAATTTTTTATTTTGATTTATCTCTTTGTTGTCTGGATTTCATAAATAAGTACTATTTTCAAGAATGTCTTATTGCTCCTGTGTTTCCTGGACTCACATTGATAATGTCTGTGTGTTGCCATTTCATTCATAAAAATGAACACGGCTGGGTATAAAATTATGGGGTTTTGGTTTAGAATTTTGTAGACATTGCTCTACAGTTTTCTGTCATTGAGGCTTTAACAAATTTAGATAGAATGGCAATGACTTTTTTGATATACTGTTTTATGACATTTAATACATGTAATTTTTATATAACCACAACCAGAATCAGAATACAGAACAGTTCCATCATCCCTCCCAAGTTTCCTCATGCTGCACCTTTATAGACAAACCTTCCCTCAAAACCAGAAACCCCGGACAACCACGGACCTCTTCTTTGTCCCTGTAATTTTGCCACAGAGAAGTCACATAAATGAGATGATACAGCATGTAACCTGATACTGACTTTTTTTCATTCAGCATAATGCTTCTGAAATACATCCATATTGTTATGTGTATCAACATTTCCGTCTTTTTTATTGCTTGGTGGTAGTATGATCCACAGTTTACTTATCAGTCATTGAGGAACAGAGTGGCTGTACCATTTCCTTCCCACCAATAATGTATTAGAGTTCCAGTTGCTCTGAGTCTTCATCAGTAGTTAGTATTGTTGGGTTTTTCCTTCCTTCATTGTAGCTATTCTAATAGGTGTATAATGGTATCTCAATACAGTTTTAATTTGCATTTCCATAGGGGCTATTGATGTTGGGCATCTTTTCATATGCTTAATTACTATTCATAGATCTTTTCTGGTAAAGTAGCTGTTAAAATATCTGGTCTATGTTTTTGTCTTCTTATTGTTGAATTTTGAGAGTTCTTTGTACATTTTGAATACAAGTCCTTTACAAAATATATCTTTTGCAATATTTTCTCCCCATATGTAGTTTGTTTTTTCATTCTCTTGCCAGAGCAAATTTTTTTTTTTTTTTTAATTTTTTTTGTGGTATGCGGGTCTCTCACTGTTGTGGCCTCTCCCGTTGCGAAGCACAGGCTCCGGACGCGCAGGCTCAGCGGCCACGGCTCACGGGCCCAGCCGCTCCGCGGCACGTGGGATCCTCCCGGACCGGGGCACGAACCCGTGTCCCTTGCATCGGCAGGCGGACTCTCAACCACTGTGCCACCGGGGAAGCCCCTAGAGCAAATATTTAAAATTTTCATGAAGTCCAATTTATCAGTAATTTTTTTAACATCTTTATTGGAGTATAATTGTTTTACAGTGGTGTGCTAGTTTCTGATTTTCAACAAAGTGAATCAGCTATACATATACATATATCCCAATATCCACTCCCTCTTGCATCTCCCTCCCAACCTCCCTATCCCACCCCTCTGGGTGGTCACAAAGCACTGACCTGGTCTCCCTGAGCTATGCGGCTGCTTCCCACTAGCTATCTATTTTAATTTAGTAGTGTATATATGTCCATGCCACTCTCTCACTTTGTCCCAGTTTACCCTTCCCAGTCCCCGTGTCCTCAAATCCTTTCTCTACACCTACAACTTTATTCCTGTCCTGCCCTTAAGTTTTTCAGAGCCATTTTTTTTTTTTAGATTCCATATATATGTGTTAGCATATGGTATTTGTTTTTATCTTTCTAACTTACTTCACCCTGTATGACAGACTATGGTACTATTTTTAAAACTTAAGTTTCTAGTTGTTTATTGGTAGTATATAGAAATATGATTAATAATAATCTACATATTGGTCTTATATTTTGTGACCTTGCCAAACTCACCCATTAGTTCTAGAAGCTTTTTCTTTTTGTATATTCTTTGGAATTTCCTATATAGATAATCCTATTGCCTGTGAATAGTGATAGTTTTCTTCCTTCCTTTCCAAGTTATATGCCTTTTATTTCTTTTACTTGCCTTTTTTCAAAGGCTAGGACTTACAGTACAATGTTGAATAGGAATAGTGAGAATGGACCTTCTTGCCTTGTTCCCAGTCTCAGGGAAAGCATTTAATCTTTCACCATTATGACATTTGCTGTAGTTTTTTGTAGATACCCTTTATCAAGTTAAGGAAGCTCCCTTCTACTCTTAGTTTGCTGAGAGCCTTCAAAAAGTCACAAGTGGATTTTGGGTGTGGCTTAAGTACTTTTTCTGCATTAGTTAATATGATAATGTGGTTTTCTTCTTTCCTATGTTAATATTGTGGATTACATTGATTTTCAAATGTTGAATGAGCATTGTACTCACAAGATAAACCTCACTTGGTGAAGATCTACTATGTGGTTGTGTGCCTGTGTGTGTGTACACATATATTATATATAGATGTATATATGTGATTTGCTAATAGATTTTGAAACCATATGAGCCTGGAGTCATATTGTTCAGAATGTTTTTAACTACTTATTTGATTTCTTAGACCTAAGAGTATTAAGGTTATCTATTTCTTCTTGGGTGAGTTTTGGTAGTTTGTGGCTTTCAAGAAATTGGTCCATTTCAACTAAGTTGTTGAATTTAAGTGTATAGTTGTTCATAGTATTTTGTTATTATCCATTTACGCCTGTGGGGTTGGTAGTGCTATTCTCCGCTTTACTCTGGATATTGTTAATTGTCTCCTCCCTTTTATCCTTTGTTAGTCTGGCAAGAGATTTATCAATTTTATTGATATTTTTACAGAAGCCTCTTTTGGTTTGATCAATTTTCTCTATCTTTCTTATTTTCAATTTCATTGATTTCTGGCCTTAATTATTATATCCATCTTTATTTTTTATTTTTATTTCTACCTTTATTATTTCCTTCCCTCTGATTACTTTGGGTTTATTTTGCTCCTCTTTTTTTTTCTAGTTTCTTAAGGTGGAATCTTAGATTGTTAGCTTGACACCTTTTTTTTTCACATATATGCATTTAATAATATACACTTTCCCCCTAAACACTGTTTTAGTTATATCCCATAAATTTTGAGATGTAGTTTCATTTTCCTTCATTTCAAAATGTTCTAATTTCCCTTGAGACTTCCTCTTTGACCAATGGATTATTTAGCAGTTATTTTTGTTTGTTTGTTTTTTGGCTTTTTTTGGTCATGCAGCGCAGCTTGTGATTGAACCTGGGTGGTGAGAGCACAGAGTCCTACCCACTGTGAAACAACAGGGAAGGGGGCAGGGCACAACCTTTGAAAGAATGACATAGCCCGAGGACATGACATAAACTGATTAGAACCAAATGGGTCCAAGATGGCAGACAATTCAACTTCCACCATACCTTGAGCCTCAGTATACACCGCCCCCTCACTTTAACACATCAGCAAGCTAAATGCCACACCCACAGGCACCATGACAGTTCCAAGGCCAACCATAAGGATCAAAAAGTGGGCGGTGGCCCAATTCCTGGAAATCCCCACCCCTTCCCCCAAATATCTGGAATACCCCTCCCACTCATTAGTCTATGAAATTACACACCCCTATAAAAAGTGACAACCCCATACGCTGGTGCCTTTTTCACCTTCTGAGATGGCCCACACTCTGTCTGTGGAGTATGTTTCTCTCTAAATAAATCCACTTCTTACCTATCACTTTGTCTCTCACTGAATTCTTTCTGTGATGAGACATCAAGAAACTGAGCTTTATTAAGTCCTGAAACCAGGTGTGTGATCTTTTGAATACTTTTTAGTGTTCCATTTAAATTTTTCCATTTTTATTTTACTATGTCTCTTTGTATAGGGTTTTTGGTGGTTGTTCTAGGGATTCCAATAAACATACATACTTTTAACAGTTTGCTAGAATCAAGATGATGTGGCGATTGATTCAATGTGGGGGTGGGGAAAGGAAGGAGTTAAGTATGACAATGAAGTTTCTGGATTAGGTAACTTGGTATAAGGTGATGTCATTCACTACCAGGGTGAATTTAAATGGAGGAGAAGATCTAGGGGAAGTGAGTATTGTTTGGAACATGTAGAGTTTGGGATACTTGTGAAACATTCAAGTGGAGATGTCAGAAGGCAATATGTCACATGGGTCTAAAATTAAGAGAAGGGTCTTGGGCTTAAGGATAGATTTGGAAGTCTTCAGTTGTACTTGGCATCTGTTGTTTTTGCCACTCAACATTTGTTTACTTCTAGCAACCCATCCCCAACTCTGGACCTCATGAGAGGCACTAACTCACTTTCAACTCTACAAGTGGGCCTTGGGTAAACTCAACTAATTATCGTTCCATTCCTCCTGGCCACAGGGATTGGTTCAGGGTTAGATTTGTAACTGAATTTAGCCAGTGAGAATGAGGTCCATCCAATACTTCTGTCCCATCATCTTGGGGAGACACATTTTCTTTCTAATTGGAGTTAATCTCATAGGAAGTAAGATCTGAAGATGCTGCTGCCATCTTCCTTCCCTGAAGAAAGAGCTACCTGAAAACATGTCAGCAAGGGAGGAAGCAGAACTGAGGGATGTTGGGAATGAGTGGGTCCAGGGGAAATTAAACCCCTGGGCAATCTGTTCTCAGTCTCTGGACTTTTCAACCAATAATTTCCATAGTTCCTAGATTATGTTTGATCAGGCTTTCCACATCTTTCAAGTGAGATTTCTGACGGATGCATAAGCATCTAGTGGGTAAAGAAGCTGTGGCGGTGAATGAGAGTATGTCAAGAGAGAGAAGAAAAGAGGGAGCCCATTTAAGGAAAAGGGGCCCATGAAGGAGCATGAGAGGAGTGCTCAGAGAGACAGAGGAGAGTCCTTTGTCTTGGAAGGTCCAGAAAGTGAGGGAGTGAAGAAATAGAGAGTAATTAGCAGTGTAAAATACTTACGGGGTGTATCAGTCATGATAAGGACTGAAAAGGGCCCTTTGGATCTATCAACAAGGAGGCTGTTGACAAAACAGTTGTAGTTACCAAGCAGGAAGGATCCTCTGAAATCATTACTTTATACCTTCTTCTGAAAATGAGGAAATTGAGGTAATACCATACTTAGATTTTTTTTTTTTTTTAACAGATACAAGATTACAAGTAGCGATCAGGGCTTTAAGGGTCCTTAAAGACCACATTATCCAAAACTTAAATCTCTTGCACAACATCTCTCTGAAGCCTGTGCTTAAATATAACTATTGAGAAAGAACTTGTTACTTCACTAATGAGAACCCTTAAATCTGTTCTTTTCATACCACAGAGCAGACACATGACAGGAGAATGTATGCATCCTGAGTTGATCCCTGGAAAAGCTGGTTGTATTGGGGGAACTCAAAAGATTAAGCCAGATTTTGAGTTTTTAGGAGGCCTCTACCCCATTGAATAATCCAGTCACTGTTCCAGATGAGCCCAGCCTTTGAGTCACCTCAGCCCAGAACTATGTGAGTGAATAATAACTTCCAGATTATTCCAACCTCCAGCCATTTAGGTTTTCCCATTTGAGGCCCCAGAGTTCATGCAGCAGGAACAGGTCATATGTGTTATGTCCTTTCTGAATTCCAGACCTAAGAATCTGTGAGTATAATAAAATGGTTGTTTTGTTATGCCACAGAGTGTTAACATGTTTTTTTCTTTATACAGGAGCAGATAGCTGGAAGAGTAAGTATTGTTATTATTATCCCATTTTACAGATGAGGTAACTGAGTTTCAGCAAGATTAAACAACTTGATCCAGGTCCCATAGGCAGCCAATGGCAGAGCCAGTATCTGAACCCAGGTCTGGCTAATTGCATAGCTTGTTGTCTTCCAAGTATCCTAGATACCTCCTACTGAGTTAGAACCCTTGACAAAACCTCCCAAGCCTCCCATTACTGTTCTTTAATCTGGAGACCATCCTTGACAAATCTAGAGTTCAGTGACTAAGATGTGGTTAGAAAAACAGCCTTTATGAAACATCTGATTCACATTCTTTTCAAATATTCACTCTGCAATCAGTTCTTTCCTTATTTTATTTTCTCCTCCACACCCCCAGGCAGGAGCCAGATACATCTGCCAAGCCTGACAGATCTGCTCTTCCTCTCTCCACACCACCCAGTGCACAAATGCCCACTGGTCCCCATTAAATCCCAATCAGGCTTGGAGAGAGATGATTCATCCCCCTCCTCTGCCTCCCGGGAAGAGTTAGGGTTGAGCAAATCACTTATTGGAGTAATTCTGGGAGCTGAGGCAGAGCCGTGGCTGGAAGCCACCCACTAACTAGAAACCCAGGACATCAATCAACCAAACTGATTTTTCCGCTGCCGCAGCCATTTAAACAGTTATCTTTGCTTGGGGCTTTGTCCAAAGTTACTCAGCTAGTGGGTTCCTGGGTGATAAGTCACCGCAGCCTCATTCCGCCGTCTCTGTGTCCTGGGGCTGCCTCTTTACTCACTTCTCAAGAGGGGTTGAAGTTCATTTGTTGCACTCTAAAAAGAATAGAGCGTGCACGGCTTGCGCACAAGTTCTGGTTATAGCAGGAAGATGAAAAATGGGCCAGAAGTCTGTTGGGATATTAATACAGTACTTCTCATTTGACGCCCTGCTGAGGCACGGGGAGGAAGTTTCAAATTCATTTCATAACGCCCCCTGCTGGTATCCTTTCCCAACTGCTGCAGATGCCTGATCCCGTTTTGGGGGTGGGGGGTTGCAGGGAGAGGGGAGCCCTTAGTCCACACCAACCTCCTTTCCTCATTTTACATATGGGGAAACTAATGCCAGAAAGAAAAACGGGATTTACTCAAGGTTGGGATTTACTCAAAGTCTATGTTAAGGTAAGAACTAGTCTCTCTGTGGCTAGAACTTTTCTGTAGGACCCAAGAATGCCCACCACATAGTAAGTGCCTCTGATTGGCAGTATAGCATGAAATCTTGAAACCCTGGTTCGAATCTAAGCTCTGCCACTTAATAGCTGTCACGAGAAGGTAGTTTTCCGAGCCTCAGATTTCTCATCTGTAAAATAAGGGTAAAAAGACAGAGTAAAATGGGATTTTATAAGAATTCCTTCACACATCCATTCAAAAACTACTGAGTATCTGCCATATACCTTGCTGGGCACTTGGAATGTAACAATGCCTAGGACATTGCAGTAACTGTTCTCTTTGACGGTGGTAGTCTAGTGAGAAAATTAGACGACATATGTGAACGTACATATGTGAAATTCAATTGTTGGAAAAGAAAACATTTTCCCTTTGATCCTTCCCACTTTTCAAGTATCAGAAAGCTTGGGGCCTTGCCCCAGCTGTATCAGTCTAGGAATGTTGATGACTTGACGAGATTAAGTTATTTGAATGTCAAGACCACATAAATCTTTGTATTCTCCAGTGTGCCTGGCTCCAGGATGTACTCAGTCAATATTTGCTTGGCTCCATGTATGCCCCCAATTCTGGCTCACTCTGCCTCCCTGCTGCCAGCAGATTGCTGTCCGTGGTGCTGAAAAGCAAATTCCTGCTTCTTAGTATGAGGCAGCGCAGGTGCTGAGGCAGAAAATGGAGCCCAGGGGAAGTGAGTAGAGAGGCGAAGAATGAGCCAACTTTTCACTGGCTAATAGTGACATCTTCATTTTGCCATATCTTGGAATTCAAAGCTGATGGTTCTTTTTCCAGCTGTCCCCACTTGCATTTCTTGCTAGCTGGAAACACTGCAGGGATAGGTGTTATTAATAACCAGACAGGGTGATAATCTCGACAATGCTGGGAGGTACTGGGAGCCTGTAGCCCTATAAAGTCCTATTTGAAAGTGTTGTTGAAAATTGGTGGACCCCTTTTCCAGCTTATTCCTGGGCTAGGAAAAAGCATCAGTCATAGATGCCTGCCCCAGCTGATTTCACCCATGTCTATCACCCAAGAATGTGGGCAGTTCTGAGTCAGAGCTGGCTATGGGGAAACCAGAGAGGTAGGGCCTGAGATTCACAATCTGGAGTTGGGTGAGTTCCAAGAATTCTTTTTGACCAGTATTTCATGTGATAATATGTTTGTTCATTCATTCATTCTATAAATATTTATTGAGTGCCTACCATGGTCTGGAACCGTTATAGGAACTCCAGATACAGTCAAGTACAAGAAAGACAAGGTATCTGATTTCCTAGAACTTACATTCCAGTGGGGGAGACATAAAATAAACAAATATACAAATGAGTGTGTAGTATAATTCCAGGCAAGAGGATAGATAATAATAGGAAATGCTCTCTTAGATAAGATGATTATGAGAGACCTGTTTAAGGAGTGACATTTGAGCATAAATGTGAACTAATTGAAATAATGATACATATAAATATTGGGGAAAGGCAGTGTTCCAGGCAGAGGGCACAAGAAGACCAAAAAGATGTGGGAAGAAGATAGCATGTCCAAGGAACAGCAGTGAGGCCAATGCAGATGGAGCAGATTTATCAGATAGGACATTAGAAAAGGATGGGTAAATACACAGAGACCAGATATGTGTCTTGAGGAGGACAAAACAAGATGCTCAGAATAGAAGAAACACTCACAAAATGACAGTGACCGCTGCACCTGCCATGGATAAACCACAATAGTCTGGATGCCACCAGGGACACAAGGATAATTAGAGCTCCTGTCTTTATATATCTCACCATGTCTAAAGAGCTAATTAATGGAGGCTAGTGGGAGTTAGTGATGTACTATTTATTCAGCCCACATTTTCTGGGTACCTACTATGTACCCAAAGATCATTGTTTTTTTGTGTGTGTTTTTTTTCACAGAACGTCCAGACTGAGTTTATCACAGAGTTGGTTATGTAAGAAAAAAATCTTAATAAGGAAAAACATGACATTTTGTTCTTCTTAAAATAACAAGGACTTCTAAAATCACAGCTTTGGTTTTGCATCAATAATACGATTCCTTGTATTTTATTGTTACTGTTTGGGAATTTTTTTTTAAACATCTGTATTGGAGTATAATTGCTTTACAATGGTGTGTTAGTTTCTGCTTTATAACAAAGTGAATCAGTTATACATATACATATGTCCCCATATCTCTTCCCTCTTACGTCTCCCTCCCTCTCACCTTCCCTATCCCACCCCTCTAGGTGGTCACAAAGCACCGAGCTGATCTCCCCCGAAATCATTGTTTAATACTAGTCTTTGCTCTAGGAGCTGAGAAGAGGGAAGGAGTCAACTGATGGAACCAGAATGTTTAAAGACAAGTAAGAAGCTCCAGATAGCAGAAGCTCAGGCAAAGCCACTTGCCTCTGATTTCTATCTGCTCTCCAATAGGGCCTCTTGAGAGACAGGAACAACACTGGTCTAGAGTAGGCTGCACCTTAGAAATAGGAACTTTAGAAAAGCGCGCCCACCACTGAGGTTCAGTAACAGGAGTGAAGCAGTGTGGGCTACTTTCTGCCAGACGGCATAGGGAAAGGAATGCACATTCCAGGCATCTTTGCTAAGAATATGAAGTAGTTGCAATTTCCTTATCATCTGCATAAGAAGACTACCAAGTCCCCAGCAAAATCCTGCCAAAAGAGAAGAGTCCCTCCCTCACTGGTCCGAGGTTGCAAGGAATTTTATACCCCTGGCCTTGTTGCTGCACGATCATCAGCATCTTTGAGATTTTGGCAGAATAATGTTTATTCATCTGACAAATGAGAAACTAAAGCTTGGAAAGTTTCAGCAACTTACACAGGATCACAGAGTGCTTAAGAGATAAAATAGGACTCAGTCCCAAATCTGTCTGACCCCAAAGCCACTTGCAGTACAATTTTTTCTTGGATCTCAAACATAAAGTTCATGTTTGGCTTTTTAAAAAATGACCAATCCCCCGCAGAGCTAACTTTGATAATGGTAGCGCCTGATATCTCTGCTTCTTCCACGGCACAGTCTTATTTTTAATCTCTCTTAATCCTCCCAACAATGTTGGAAGGTAGCAGTGATAAGAACACTAGCAAGCACTTATTGAATACTGAGTATGTAATAGGCGCTGTCCTAAGCATTTTACATGCATTAATTTATACTTGCAAAAACCCTGTGAGGTAAGTGTCATTATTATTCCTATTTCAAAGGTAAGAAAATTAAAGCACGGAGAGATTAAGTAATTTGCCAAAGATCACACAGCCAGGCAGTCTGACTCTGGAGCCCTTGCTCTCAATCACTGTACTTTGTTGACAAAGTAGCTGTTACTCAGAGAGGTTAGCTACATAGTCCAGAAATGGTGATCAGACTCCAGCCCAGGATCAAACCCCAGCATGTTTCCACTACTCCACACTGTTTTTCTCAATGGTAAAGCAGAAGAAAGGAGAGAAGCTGTTTTGAGACACCTCCATAGAGGCACAGAGTGATTTAACACTGCCAAGGAGCCCTGTGGGGATTTTACTTAAATGATGATCTGCACTGCACTGTTGTCTGATATTCCCTCCCACTTACTTTTCTCGAATGTGGAAACTGCATTGCTCCATGCACCCTCCCTGGCACGTAAATGCTTCACCAAGGGAGCTGAACTTTGCTGTATGGATTTGGGGTGTTCAGAAAGCTCCGTTCTTTTTTTTTAAATATAAATTTATTTACTTATTTATTTATTTTTGGCCACACTGGGTCTTCGTTGCTGCGCGCGGGCTTTCTCCAGTTGAGGAGAGTGGGGGCTACTCTTCCTTGCCGTACGAGAGCTTCTCACTGTGGTGGCTTCTTCTGTTGCGGAGCACGGGTTCTAGGCGCGCAGGCTTCAGTAGTTGTGGCGCAAGGGCTTAGTTGCTCCGTGACGTGTGGGATCTTCCCGCACCGGGGCTCAAACCTGTGTCCCCTGCACTGGCAGGCGGATTCTTAACCACTGTGTCATCAAGGAAGCCTGAAAGCTCTGTTCTTAAATGCCATTATTCCAGGGACTTGTAAGGATGACTCAGAGAGGAAGAGGCTATAATGGAAAATTTATTTTATCTGAGCTGGATCCCAGGCTGAAGACTAGGAATTAGACTGATAAAGGCCCTTCTACAAGGGCTGTGGGGAGCCCTGAGCTGTTGCTGACCAGTTATTCAAAGGGAAGTCGGGAACAGGGCCTCCCAGCTGCCCTTCCTACAACTTTCAATATTCCTGGATGTGCCACAGAACTGGGGGAGTGAGGTGTGCATCAGAGGGTTTATTTGCATGTGTGCTGCTGTGGTTACTCTGTGTGTATATGAGAGAGAGAGAGAGAGTGTCTGGAAGTGCTGGCTGGTGGAAACAGTCTGTGTATATGATTATGTTAGTTTGTGTGTCTAACTATCTATCCATTCCTATCCGTGTGTGTGTGTACATCAGTGTGTGTTTGGTGTGACTCTATGCGCGTGGGCCTGAGGATACTTGTGGGTCTCTGGGTGTACATTTCTGAGGACCTTTATGAGGGGAGGAATCTCAACGTTTAGTTGGAAAATGATAAGTGTCGGTGGTCTAGGATGATGCAAGCAGTTACAGGGCAGGTATTTTTTATATTTATTTTTATTTTTCAGTACGTGGGCCAACCACTGTTGTGGCCTCTCCCGTTGGGGAGCACAGGCTCCGAACGCACAGGCTCTGTGCCATGGTTCACGGGCCCAGCCGCTCCACGGCATGTGGGATCTTCCCAGACCGGGGCACGAACCCGTGTCCCCTGCATCGGCAGGCGGACTCTCAACCACTGTCCCAGCAGGGAAGCCCAGGGCAGGTATTTTGATGCTGCTGTGATGTAGGAGAAGAAAAAGAAATGAAGGTTAAACCCCTTAAAAACTTTAAAATTTTTTCCTCTTGAACTGGGGAAGATTATCTACTATTAATAATAATAATAGCAGTTTATACATGAACAGTAGTATTGTAGAACTACTCATACGAGCTCCATTTAGAGAGTACTTACTCTATGTCCTCTTACATATATTAGCTGGGTTCTCATCGCAACTCTGTGCTACCACTATGCCCCGGTTCATAGCGGAGGCAGCTGGGCTCAAGTAACTTGCCTGGGGCCATGTAGCTGGGAGGAGCAAAGCCAGGAAGAGAGCTCCGGTCTCTCTGACTCCAGAGACTGAACTTTTCCCACCTCCCCCAGCTCCAGCCAAGCCCCAGCCCTGGCAGGGTGAGAGCCCCAGAATGCGAAGCAGAGCGATGTGGTGGCAACAGCTGAGTTCTAGGCCCAGCTGGCTCTTCCATGGTTGAGCAGCCTTAAGACAGTAGCTCCTCTTCTCTGGACCCCAGTATCCCCATCACTAAAATCACAGTTTGGATTCATTAGTCTGGTGGGTTCTTCCCGCTCTGACTGTGTGGGCCACGGCGCAGCAGTTTTGTGGGCGGCTCCCACGCCACCTGGGGAGTGTTGACCTGGAAAAAGGCTCAAGGCTGCGGGTGTGGGGCGGGGGAAGTGGGGGCAGGGTACAGAAGATATATGTGTCCGTCCGGCCTATGGCACTTTTCTTCTTTCCTTCCTGTGTGCGGCGGGCGTGCCTGCTTGGTCCTCAGTTCCCAATCCCACCTCCTTCTACTTCTTTATCGTGTACCTTCCTGGACTGCACAGGTGAAAACTATTTTCCCTAGACGCCTGTGCAGCTAGGGTTCTGGGTGCAAATTAACGTTCTGCCAGTAGCTAGACTTGTGTGCAACCGACGTGATGGAATGAAATGGAGGCCGTCTTGCCACTGCTTTGGCCGCTCCGTCCAGCCAGAGGAGTCAGGGGGGTGTGGGGGTCCTGCAACAGCATCTCAGGGCCCAGTGCCTACCCCCGGGAGTGCTGAGAGGCTGTAGTGGTGGCTCCCTGGCCCCAGCTTCCAGACCCCTGGGTCATAGGGTGGTGGTGGGTTCGTGAACGCACGACAGGCAGGGATTGCGTCCTGTTGGCCTGCTTTCTGGTTGTGTGGCTGGAAGCCATGCAGTGCTCTGGAAGCGCTCCCGGAGACCCAGTCTACTCCAGCAGTTCCATACCCACCTCCCCCCACCGCCAACACCTATTAAAGTTTCCCGATTCCCTGTGTTAAATCTCTTTTTGCTTATAAAAGCCAGGAATGTCTCCTGCTTCTGCACTGAACCTGAGCCATCACCACGGCACACTCCTACTCAGTCTCCCAAACCCAGCCTCGGTCTCCAGCTCCAGGATGATTTCCCTCGTCCACCAGGCTGACTTGGGAACCTGTCCTCTGTGATTCCACAGTCACCCTTATCTCAGACTTTCCTATGCGCTGCTGAAATTACCTGTTTACTTTCTGTCATCCCCTCCAGACTGCAACCCCCGGAGGCAGGGACTGGGTCTTCTCAGCCACGCACCTGAGTGTTGAGCAGAGAACCTGGCCTCTGGCAGCTACTCTGGGAGCGTTTTGTGGAATGAATGCAGAAAAGGTAGCAACTTGTCAGTTCAAGAGGATTTAGGAGAAACTGTGAGATTCATAGATGGAGAAGAAAAGCAATTTAACCTTCCCTTTTGGCAAAAAGAAACTCCCTTCTTAAGAGCTGTTATTAGGAACGATGTGTCTGGTGGATGATGAGGGGCAGCTCTCAGATCAAGGGTCTCATTTCAGGTCTAATATCTGGGATCCCCTGGTGGACCGCTCCTCCTGCTGGTGCGCAGGCTTCTCTGGAGGAATTTCAGAACCGATGGTTTTGCGGAGGCAGCTTGATGAGGGAAAACAGCTCTGGCTTTTGAGGCAGACAGTCCTGTGCGACCTAAGGCAAGTGACTGCACTGCCCTGAGCTCAGTTCCCCATTTGCAAAGTGGAGTTAATGACATCTACGTCATAGGGTTGTTGTGAGGGATAAATGAGATGTATTAGGGAAAGTACAATACCTAGCACCCAGCAGGCACCTGATACACGGTGGCTGTGACAAGCTTTCAGTGATTTGAGATTTAAGGCTTTTCCCCTTTTTATTTGGGCAGAAACACTTCCCACCACTGACCTCTTGTTGCACTGTGGCTGAGGTCAAGAGGGGGCCCCGTGTGTGGTCGTGAACGTGAGGCTTGTAGTTCAGGACTCAGAACGCAGTAAACATTCTTGCCAAATGCTGGTTGGCTTCTGGTTCAGGACCTGTTCCCAGGTGGCTGGAAGTGACAGAGGAGCATCATGGGAGATGTGACACAGCAGAGAGGGGCTCACACTTTGGAGTGAGACAGACCTCGGTGCAAGTCCTGGCTTCACCCCTAACCTGCTGTGCTACGTGGGAGCTCACTTCACCTCGCTGGGCCTCAGTTTCTTCACCTGCAAAGTGGAACTTACAGTGCTTCCCTCAGAGGGCTGCTGAGAGCTTATTAAAGACCATTTGTACCTGTTCCTGGCATTGTGCCTGGCACAGTGAATAATGGCATTTACGCATGTGCTGCTCTTGGGCATCAGTGAGGTAGGAGTTCACAGCGTGGGCTTTGGCATCAGATTAACTTGAGCTTGGGTTCTTTTCCATTTGAGGGCTGTGTGCCCTTAGCTGAGTCACTGCATCTCTGAGTGCAGTGTCTTCCTCTGACGGAAGCAGGCAATAACACACCCACCATGAGGGTTTGCTATAAGGATGAGATGACGTAACACATGGAGGCGACTCAGCAGGGTGAGGGGCGTCAAGCAGATGTGCGACAGCTATTAGCCCGAGGGATGAAGTTCTGCTGCCAGCTGAGGCGAAACAGGAGAGAACGGGAGGTTTGGCCCATTGGGAAAGGGAAGTTCTCTCCAATTCCAGTTCATCAGCTCAGCTGTTGGTATCTGTCTGCACTCTTGGCTGAGAAAAGAAAACACAGCTTTCCCTCTGCCTTCTCATTGCTACTGGAGAGCTTTCCTCCACCAGGAAAACAGGCACCTGCTTCCTCAAGGCCTTTCCTGCCCCTTCCATCGTCACCATTTTTAAGTGTAAAATTTAGTATCATTAAGTACTTTCATAATGCTGTGCAGCCATCATCAGTCTCCATTTCCAGAACTTTTTCATCATCCCAAACAAAAACTCTGGGCCGTTTAAGCAAGAACTCACTATCTCTACTTCCCCCCAGCCCGTAGTAACTTATTTTCTACTTTCTGTCCCTATGAATTTGACGTAATGTTTCGAGGTTCATCCATGTTGTAGCAAGTGTCAGAACTTTATTCCTTTTTATGGCTGAATAATAGTCCATTGTAGGTAGAGTACATTTTGTTTATCCATTTATCTGTTGACAGACGCTGCCTTGTTTTACTCTTTTGGCTATTGTGAATAATGCTGTTACGAACATTGGTGGACAAATATCTGCTTGAGTCCCTATTTTCAATTCTTTTGGGTATACACCTAGTTGCAGAATTGTTGGGCCATATGGTGGTTCTATTTTAACATTTTGAGGAACCACCCAACATTTTTTCCACAGCAGCTGTACCATTTCACGTCCCCCATCACAGTGTGCCTGCCCTCATAGTTTACACTCTACCAGGGCGTACAGGTGATAATCAGACAAACTGAGATTGGGACTGACATATATACACTAATATGTATAAAATAGATAACTAATAAGAACTTGCTGTATAAAAAATAAATTAAATAAAATTCAAAAATTCAAAAAAAAAGGGCTTCCCTGGTGGCGCCGTGGTTGAGAGTCCGCCTGCCGATGCAGGGGACACGGGTTCGTGCCCCGGTCCGGGAGGATCCCACGTGCCGCGGAGCGACTGGGCCCGTGAGCCATGGCCGCTGAGCCTGCACGTCCGGATCCTGTGCTCTTGCAGCGGGAGGGGCCGCAACAGTGAGAGGCCCGCGTACCGCAAAAAAAAAAAAAAAAAAAAAAAAAAAAAATTCATAAAAAAAGAAAGAAAGAATCAGACAAACTGATGTATCATATCAGCCAGGGACAAATGCTGTGAAGATAAATAGAGCTGGGCAAGGGATCAGGACTGCCGGGGCAAAGGGTGGGCAGGGGATCTGCTTGAGGAAGTGACATCTAAGCCAAAACCTAAATGAAGTGATGGACTGAACAGGAAGGCAAGGGGTTCTCCAGATGGAAGGCACAGCACGTGCAAAGTCTCTGCAGTAGGAACGTGTTCGGTGTGTCTGAGGAGCAAATGGGGAGCCAGGGTGGCTGCAGCGCAGTGAGTGGGCAGGAAGTAGAGGTCAGCAGAGAACAGGGCCTGCAGGTGAGGCGTGTGGGTCTTATTCCAAGCGGGATGAAAACCACCGGAGTGTTTTAAACAGGGGTGTAGTATAATCTGAGTTACCATGTTTGAAAGAACCTCTCTGGCTGCTGGGGCAGTCATCCAGGAGAGAAGTGATGGGGGCCAGCCCCGGGCGACGGAGCCACAAACGGTGAGAATGTGTGCTGACTTGGATGTGAGGCCAGAGAAAGAGGGCAGTCAACGATGACTCCTCCTCAGCTCTCCTTGCTTCCAGGCCTTTGCCTGAGCTGTTCTCTCTGCCCAGAATGCCCTTCCCTCCTTTTGACCGGACAACTGCTACTCCTGCATCAGCTCACCTGGCTCTCACCTCCCTGACTCTGCTTCTCCCCCGTCCCCTACCGGGCTGAGCTGGGAGACCTTCTTCTTTGTTCCCACAGTGATCCCAGTATCCTCCCAGTCCTGTACTCGTCATAACTCTAGGAATGGCCTGTTACTACATCTGCCCCGCAACCTGGACCGTGAGCACAAAGAGGGCAGAATTGCATGCTGTACCTTTCACTTCTCGGGGCCAAACGCGTTGTTACATTTCAATATGAGCGTATGAGGCGGGGCAGGACGGGACTGAGCATTGCTACATCTTAAGCACAGCTTCTGACTTTCTCCATCCCGTGGGGGCCACAGACAGACGCGGCTCCCACAGCCAGCAGCTGGTGCAGGTCCTCTGAGAGCCGCCCTTGGGCACACTGCAGCGTGAAGACTGGAAGCTGAGCGGAGGGTGGGGACTAAATTCCTAAATGCCACTGGAATCCTCCCGAGTGACCCACATCAGCTGCCCCCACCTTCCAGTGCAACAGGTGGATCAAAGAAATACACAGATCTTTGTGAATGAGACGGAACCAGGGTGGGGAGAAGCTGGGAAGCAATACAGCTCAGGTTGGGGCACAGGCTGGGGTCCACGGGCTCTGCCGTTTTCTAGCTGCACGACTTCGTACCTTCACGCAGCCTCTGTCCCTTATCTGTAAAGCAGGGTGGGAACCGCACCTAATTGCAGGGTTGTTGGGAAAATCAAGTGTGTTAATAACCGTGAATGGTTGACAACAGGGCCTGGCATGTAGGGCGGTCTTAAGAAAAGCTGGCTTTATTTTTTTCACTTGTCTATCTTCTGCCAAGTTCTTCCTTATTCCTCCCCAACAGAATGGTTTGAGGGCTGGTGGTGTCAAATATCTCCTTCTCTTCAGCCTTTGCTTTTGGGTCACATCAAGATCTCAATCAGAGACGTGAGCCCTGAAGACACGGCAGAGCTTGGGTTAGTCCCGAGCCTGCATGAGGCGGGTGCTGCCGTCCCGCTGTCTCCAGATGACTCGGGGGCTCAGGGAGGCCAGGAATCCACCAGTCACCACCAGGTAGTCGGCGGGGGTGTTGGGATTCGAGCCCAAGTGAGCTTGTTCCAGTTCTGTGGTTTTCTATCCCACGTGCTGCTGCCGTGGGGCCTGCGACGTGACAGAGCATCGCCAAGCCTGGAGGGGGTGAGCTTCAGGACGAGCTCCTCTAGGACTGGGGGAGAAGGCTGTTCCTGGCCTTGTCCTGCGTGTGTGTAAAGGAAGGAAAGGAAAAGCAAATGAATGAGCCATTTGCTCTTGCGGCTGACAATAGACTTGGGGGTGAAGGATGTGAAACATTAATGACTTAAAGCAGGATTTTCTGCAGCATCTCTACACTTGCTGTTTTTACTTCTCTTTATAATGAATAATAGTCAAGAGAGGCCCTATACTTCTATTCTTCCAGTGCCTGCTGGCTTCCAGGAATGGGTACCCCATATCTTAGGGCCTTTCGCTATTCGAGGTTATTACCAGGAGCTTATAGAGGTAGAGGGGAGGAAGAGGAGGTGAACAGTAAGGAGGACAGAGAGCCACTGGGGTGAGGATTTGGCCTTGGGGGTAAAGAAGCTACCCCAGTTCCCAGATCCCCAGGTGGCAGTAAACATTCTCTAGCCAAGCCCTCTGGGCCACCCGGAAGTGAGGTGGCCTGAGGTACGGCCAGGCACTCTCTGAACTGGGGCCACGGCCACGGCCAGGTACTTGAGGTCTTTGCCTCTGCCTGTCAGACCCTACATGCTGCCTGGGAAATGGGACAAGGAAGGAAAGGGGGACAAGATCAGATCCCAAATAGTCCTCTCTGGAAGGGAGGAGGGAGACCTCATCCCTAAGCTGGAGGGGGATGTGTGGGAGCCGAGCTTTGGGGCCCGAGGGGCTGGGTTCAACTCCTCCTCCCTCTCTGTGTGTCTGGGGCCTCCCTGAACTTCAGCTGCCTAATCGGTTTGAGGATGCATTGTGGTATGCACACCACCTGTTGCTTGTTGTGAGTATACAGTGAATCATGCAGAAGTGCCTGAAACATAGTAGGTGCCCAGTGAACGGACCCTTGCATCTTCCAGCTTGTAATGAACCAGGTGTAGAGAGAGGACGATGCCCCGGAGAACCGTGGTGCATCAGAGCAGGAATGACGTTACTGACCATCAAGACCAATGGTCATGGAACACTCATCACGTGCTGTGTCGCATGTCCTCTTGTTTCGGCCTCACAAGATCTAGATACTGTTATCTCCATTTTACAGATAAGCAAACTGGAGCTGAGGCTGGGAACTTGTCTAGGGTCTCTCCCCTGGTGAGCGAGAGCTGGGAATCAAATCCACATCCTAAATAGTGTAGCCTCTGCTCTACTGTGCAGGTGGAGGAACATTCCCAGAGAAGGAAGCTCCTGCCCCCCACCCCCCAGGGTAGGCAGAGGAAGGGTGAGGGAGTGAGCAGGGCCAGGTGAACATGGGTTTGGATCCTCGCTTGGTGACTTACTTGCTGTGTGTCTTTGAGCAAGTTTCTCAGCCCTCTAGCCTCTTTTTCCTCAGCTGCAAAACGTGAATAATATTCACTACCTGGCCAGGTCATGGAGATTAAACCCAGCAAGGTTGGCTAACTGCCCGATGCAGCATAGGTGCCCACGAAATGGGCAGCCCCTGCCTGACTTGTGAAACAGCCGTGCCGCCCACCATAAACTGCTTATCTGCTGTTGATTGAGGGGAGAAGCATGTTCTCTTCCAAACTCAGAGACACCCCCCCCCCCCCATGTTCTGGAAGGTATTTGTAGCCACGAAGAGTGCAGCCTTCAAGCTGCCGCTGGCATGGGGCCAAGGTGCACACGAGGGGGGTTTGCCTCCCCGCCTGGAGTGTGAGCAAACGCACATCGTGGCCCAGATTTTGAGGAGGATTTCATGATATTCATTCTGTGTTGCCGCCAGAGAAAAGTAAACCGCAGCTCCTGGTTGCTGGGGAAGGGCTGTGCTTTTGCCAGGGCTGGTTGTGCCTGGCACCAGCTCGGGAATGTACCAGAGTCGACTGTCGGTTGCAGGCAAATGTACACACAAAAACATTCCAGCACACGCATGCACCAGCCATGCACGGAGCTGCCACAGCACACAACACAGGGCCACGCACGCCCCTGCCGGCTTCCTCTGCCTCTTGTCTTTCTTCTCACAGGACTCTCGCGGCCTCCGTCTCTGCATCTGTTTGTCGTGTGGCTTCTGAGTTTGTCTTGTGTCCTGGCTTCCTTATCCCTCTTCCTCTGTCTCTCTGTTTCTACCTGTCTCTTTGGGATTCCTCACCTCTGAGAGCTGACACTCTCCTGTGTCTCCGTGTTTTTCTGACTCTTTCTTCCCTGCTTTGTCTGTATCTCTCCCTGTCATCTGACACAGTCTCTCTGTTACTGATTCTCTCTGAACCTTTCTGTTTTGCTCCCTGTTTCTTTGAATCTCTCTCCCTCTGTCTGTGTCCATCTGTCTCTCTGTCTGTCTGTCTCTGACTCTCTCATCTCGTTCTGTCTCCATCTGTCGCTATGTCTAGTTGTCTGTCTGTTTATCTCTATCTCTTTCTCTGTCTCTATATCTGTCTATCTGTCTCTCTCTCTGAGTCTCTAACTCTTCCTGGCTCTGTCCTTCCCCACCTCTCTCTCTCTTTCTGTGACACTCTCCTGGAAATGCATCAAAGACTGAAGTGGCCGGATTTCAAGTGACAAACAGCACTACACCCAGAAACCACCCCCTCCCAGCGCGGCTGCCTGCCTCCTCCACATCCCCCGTCACGAAGAGAAGCCTATTGTGTTGGGCCCAGGGAGTTCGAGTTGAAGGACCCAGGGGTCTGCGTCTCTGACTGCTGAGCTACTTCCCCATTGGCTCTGAGCAGCCTGTGCTGAGCAAGGGCTGAGCGACAGGGGGAGGTTCTAGTCCATAAAAGGGGGGCTGAGGCACCAGAACTGCCATTCTAAGGGGCTTTGGCTGTGCTCACAGCCACCCTTTTGGCACCTCCTTCTGGACCAGAGTCAGGACCATCCTTGGGTCTTCCGGACACCTGCAGCCACCACCCTCCCACCTGCTCGGCCAGAAGCTGCCCAGGGACAAAAAGGAGCACAGGTAATATCCAGAGGGTGTTGGAACCCTCTCTCTTGGTTTTATTTATTTTTCCTGATTCTCTGAACCTGGAGAGGGTGGGAGCTTGGGCTGGGGAATTTCCGGTTTGGGTCTGATTATCTGGCAGAGGTAGTAAGAGTTATGAGGCTAGTTTACAAAAGCCAGATCAGTTTGAGATGGACCCCTCTTTGGAATTCCCCTCTCCGTTACAGCCCTGTCTTAAACAGGTGGGTCGCTCCCTCCCAAGAGGACCACTTCCTCGGTTTTGGCTTGTGGGGCAGGGGGTGGTCTTCGTTCCCTGGCAGGCTGCCTCCCCATGGCGGTGCCCATGTGAGAACGGGACGCCCTGGGTGGAAGAAGTGAGAGGTTTAGCTAATCAGAGTAATTTTAAAGGTCAGTGATTCTCGCTGGACTTAAGAACAAGAGCTTGGGGACATTAATGAGACGTCAGGGCTCTGGCATTTACCGTGTATCATGTACATCAAGGTACAACCAGGTTCAGCCTTTTCATTCTTTTTAGATTGTGTTTAATTGCTGACAGGGTGCTGCCTTGAGTGGCTTCCTATGATGTAATTTTACACAGAAATGAAGTTTGGGGTTGTTTCGCTGGGAGGGAATGGGGAGAGAGAGTGACAACATGTCAGGAGACCCAGGCTTAGCAGGATTTTTCTTGTCAATTTTACTTTGAGTGGACTTGTTGCTTTCATGTAAATTACAGCGAGAGGAGTCAAGGTTAAGCAGGGAGGAGACTCAAACGCGAAAGGCATTTTCTCACCGGTAAAGGTATACGCATTCAAGGAAAGTATTATAGAATCTCAAAGTTTGATTTGCAAAAAAGACTGGTGAGCTTCAGGGGAAAAAAAGCCTGCGGATGACTCCAAGATGTGACCTCGTACTTTTTCCTGGGTATCTTTTATCTAGAATCTCTCCAAACTTTACAAACATTCCTTATTAAGCCTCCAAGCTTCCCAAGGAAACGACCTCTTCAGGTTACTGGATCTGATTTCAGTTCCCCTCCCACACAGACCAAAAGTCTTCATTACAGTCTTTCTTCCAAGGGTTGGGGAAATATACCAAGGCTTGTCTTTCCAATTTGACAGGCTTTCCAGTTAAGATCCGTTGCAAAACGTTTCAGAATGTCATTCTGCTTCTCTTTATTTTTTTCCCCTGCTCCCCCTCCCATTTCTGCACCTTCTATCTCTTTTCCCCTCACCTTCTCCCCCCAGTCCCACTCCACCTTGCCTTTTGTTCTATTTTTGCAGGTCATTTACCTCCAGGCTTTGAGATCTGCGTGGGGGAGCTGCTGCAGCAGCCCCAGCCGGTCGAGCTGAGCTGCTGGGGGAGGTTGCTGAAGGGATCTCAAGCCCACGGCTTTGCCCCAGATGAGCTAGAGGGTGGCAGGCGAATCCCATGTTTCCACTACAGCTGGAAGAGCGATACTGCTGAGTCTTCTTAGCAGTACCCAGCTCATTCTAGCGGAGTGGGCAATCGGACCAGCTCTGGGGCTGTTCGAGAAATTTGCAATCCCCTTAAGGCACGCGGAGAGGGGTTAGGGTCTTGAGGAGCCAGGAATTTTTCAAATAACATTTAAATGTGTGTCTCATAACACCCGAGACAGGGCTGGGTCCAAGGCCCCGGTCCTACCACTCATTTGCTGTGTGACTGGGCACAGTACTGGTCCCTGAGCAATAGGGATAATAATATTCACCTCCTGAGGTTACTAGAGGTTCCCATAGGATACAGTAATATGCCTGGCATTTAGTAGGTACTCAGGAAATGCTAGTGTGACTGCTCAAGTTTTCACTGTCCAAAGTGGCAGAATTGGAGCCCTCCCCTTCCCCCAGCCTATTATAGCATCCTTGATCATCTCACTCCATCATGCTGTGTGCTACGTCCAGGAAATATGATCTAATGTCTAACATTTCTGTTTGTGGGGCTGGCACTCCTCTCCCAACCCCACCCCCTTCTCTCCACACCAACAGAAGATTTTATGTCTTCAGCTGCCACCTCAGGATCTTGAAGTCTCTTCTTGATCGATCCTTCCTAACTCCCCCGCCCACGGCCCACCTCTTGGGTCATTCTTGCACAATTATTGTATTTAGTAGATGTCTTCCATCTTCTGAGTGGGATCAATAGTTGATGGCTTGATTCCAATGCATGTCTGAGAAAGTGCAGTCAGCTAGCTGATTATCTCTCACCGTTTTCCCTCATCCCAGCCCATAAATGTTGGTTAATCTCACTGGGTCCCACAAAGTGCTAGAACGATTTCACCGAGATAGAGCTGGCCACTGTGGCAGGCAGTAAACATTGCTGGAGACAGCCAGGTAAGCCCAGGATGAGGCCCTGGAGATGGAGAGGTGTCCCTGGGTCCTATGAAGTTAGACGTCATTAATCCCTCCAGCCTGAGTTCAGGTAGATGCTCCTGGCAGCAGGGTAATGGCCCAGGGCCACGAGGCACATCTCCTGGCTCTGGAGGCCTCTCCCTGAACCTTTCCAGCCGTCCCCTTGGCCAGACTGGTCACTGCAGGCCGCAGGCATGCTCACCAGGGGGCAGTGTGCCCATCGGCATTTGGCCCCTTGGCCTATTACTGGACAGTTCGATTTAACCTGACAAGAGGTTACAGAGCAGTTATTATGTGGTTGGGCCACGAGTCCACCGGCCTCTAGAAACACAGGACAGATCAGAAGGTCGTGGGAGGAGGGAATTGGTGTTTGTGAGTCACATAGTAAAGGTCAACCTCCTGATCAAGATCCACCTCCTCGCTGCCTTCTCTCCATCCCTCTTCTTTTTCCCTCTCCTTCCCCTTCTCCTTCCTTATACCTTCTCCCTCTCATTCCCATTCACCCTCTCCCCATCTCCGCTTCTCATCTGTATTTTCTTTTCCCACATGGGCTGTCATCTCACTCTCTGCTTTTCTAGGCATCTTTATCTCTTTCTCTCCATATGCAACTCTCTGCCGTTCTCTTTCCCTCTCATCCTCTCTCTCTCTCTCTCTCTCTCTGTCTTTTCACCTCCATCTCTCTGTCCACTGCTTTTCTCCCCATCTCTTAATTGCATCGAATAACAAAGGGTGGGAGTTCCATAGGAATCTTGCTCTCAAATAGCATTCTTTCAGAAATACACTTAATCAACACCGTGACCGTGAATTGCAGGGTGGTCTCCCCCGTCCCCCAGATTGATAATCCATTCTTTGTTAATGACTCTAAAGGCCTAACAAAAGCACTCTTTTCCAGTTTGGGGGGGACTCTGTTGGCCAGCCCACAGGAAACCCACAAAGGTGAACTTTATGTATTTTCCAGTGGGGTTTAAGTCCTTGTCTTCAGGACCGTGAGCTGGAGTCGGGGGAGCCCAGTGCCTAGAGCTCAGGCTGCTTTGTGGAGCAGAGTCTCAGGCCGACCCTAAGCCTGCTCCCTGTGGCCCAGCCTCTTGGCCCTGTCATTTTGCTTTTCCAAGTCTCTGTTTCCCCATCGAGTAAATGGCTTAGTGCTCAGCCTACTGGATCCTCCAGAGGGGAGGAGGATGCAGTCATTGAGATACAGGCCGGTCACTGTGCCCTAAACAGGGGCTGTGGAGGTCTCAGAATCCCATCTCTGCTACACAGGTGCTCAGGGCCCTGGGGGGCTCTGTCCCGTGATCCCCACTCTTCCACCTGGAAGCTGCCCTGGAGGGTCCACGGGAGGCCCCGGGCCTGGCACAGAGCAGCAACGCAGCACTTGCTGGGACACGGCCTGGGTGGGGGAGGTCCCAGTCTGTCTCCATTTCCCTCCTGACTCATGATGTGACCTTAAACCAGTGACTTCATTTCTGCCTTTTCCCATTTCCTCTTCTATCAGATAGGGATAATCATATGCGATAAAGTGCTCAGAGAGGTAATTGCGATGTTAAATCAAGCCATTATTATTCCATGCTGGCTTTTTAAATAAAGATGCTTGATGCTCCTGGAGCCCTCCGACTACAATGTAGAAACATCAAGAGGAGATAAGAGAGCCCGCAGTCCTCTCCCTTTCAAGGAACTCTGGGCCCCTGGTGAAGAAAGGGTCTACAGTGTGTTGGCCTTTAAATGGTGCCGTCCAGGGGGGGATATTAAGGAACCGCGGCCGGGAGGTGATACAAACCATTGACAGGTGAGAAGACTGAGGCTCGGGGAGGGGGGTGATCCCCCTCTGATTTCCCCAAGAAAATCAGCTTCCAAACTGTTAAGAGTAATTAGAATGATAAAATGGTTATAAACGTAACAAAAGCAGGGGTCAGCAAACTTTTTCTGTAAAGGACCAGATAGATAGTAAATATTTGGGGCGTCCTGGGCCCTGTGGTCCCCGTTTCAACACTCAGCTGTGCTCTTGTAGCATGAAAGCAGCCGAGACACTATGTAAACAAATGGGACCGGTGTTGTATGAATCAGGGGTTCTGCAGAGAAACAGAAACAGTGGGACGTGTACATATAAAGATTGGATCTAAGGATTGGATCATGTGATTATGGAGGCTGGGGAGTCCAAAATGCCCTTTCCCCTGAGGGGAGAAGCACCCGCCTCCCGCACCAGCCTCTCTTAGTGGGCTGTCACCATGTGCCTCTAGGTAGTGGCTGAGGAAACGCTTCCTAAACCTGCAAGTGGAGAGGTTTTTCTCTGGGGGGGCCTCAGGAGGCTCCTTCACCATAGGCCACGCAAGCCCCCTACCCTGGCCCCTCCCCGGGGTTCACGCACTGACTCACTGCCCCTGGAGCTCACCCAGCAGGCTCCCTTCCGCATCCTACACAGAGATCAACAGCAAAGTTCCTCTTCTCCTGGCTCCCGCCAAGTCAGGGACCATAAGCAGGGCTATCTCTCATGTACAACTTCCAAGCTAATCCCCGCAGCAGAGGCGAAAACCCTCCCCCCAGGGACGCATCTGACGCTGCTCAATAATTTGTTTATCCTACGCAAGGAAGGAAACAGGATGGCTTAGGAAAACCGCAGGGCTGATGAGTCTCTGTCAGAGACCGGGTAGATCCATTTGGAGGCCTAACTCTCCCACTTACAAGCCAAGTGGACTTGAGCAAGCAACTTCTCCTCTCCCAGCCTCAGCCTTGTCCCTGTACAATGGGTATGAAAACATTCACCTCTGGGTGTCCGTTGTTGGGAGGGTTAGGATAATACGTGTAAAGCGGTAACGCGCAGCCTGGCACGGAGGAGGCTCTGTTGTTGGCTTGATGTGACCATGGATACAGAGCTCTCAGCCCCAGCCTGCAGCAGGCCCTCCACGCAGTTAATTCGTTCAACTTCTTTTGCTTCCTCTCTGTTGTAGGCCCTATATTATCACTCCTTTTTGCCTCTTTTTTTCCCCATCTCCTGTAGCCCAAATAAGGTTGGAATGGAGCCTTTTCATACTCCTGTCTGTTTCCTTCTCTCGGCACCCCCCCACCCCAATGCCTCCCCTCTTTCTGTGTCTCCCCCTCTTCATGGCCCTTCCGCACTCGTGCTCTCTCTTCTGCCTCTGTGTCTCCACTTCAGTCTCTCTTCCTCCCTCTCTCCCCCTCCCTCCTGTCTCCCCTTTTCCTATCTGCCTCTTCTATTTCCTCCCCTCACCCACTCCATGGTTTCATTAACATTTGCCAATTTCTTTAGCGGGTGTTGGTGTTAGATGCTCTGCAGGCCTGTGAGATTTCTCTGGGGGCACAAAAGTATGAGCCAGAAAAATTCAAATGGGCTTCCTGAGAGGTCCAGGGCTGCCTGGTTATCCACTCAACACACGCGTGTGGAGCTCTCGTTCCTGTTCTAACCTTGCATTCGGCGCTAGGGACACCAGTCATTCATGCATCAATCACTCAAACTTCCTTAGTTTTCCCATCACATTAGAATGAAATGCAAGCTCCACCTTGGCCTGCAAGGGCTGACACCGTCCGGCCTCTGCCCACGTCTCCTCCCTTGTGCTCCCTCATCCCCTGGCCTCCTTGTCAGCTTCAAACACGCATACTCTTTCACCTCAGGGGCTCTGCGCTTACAAAGTCCGAGCTGGCAAGAGACTCAGAAAGAGGCAATTCTGTGATAGACAGACGGCTGTGAGCACTCAAAAGAGGAGCTTAATCCAGACAGGATTCCTGAAGGAGGCCACCGAGACTGAGTTTTGAAGAACAGTGAGAGTTAGTCAAGCCAGAGGGAGAGCGGAGTGGATGGGCGGCACGAGAAAGGCGCTCCATGTGCCAAAGTTTGGGGCAATGGGGCACAGGGGGCATTCGTTGTAGAACTGCAGGTGGTTTGGTCAGGTCGAGGTCAGACGGAGCTCACATCCAGTCTGGGTGCTGTGCCCTTGCTGGGATTCCCTGTTCAGATGATGTAACCTCCCTGTGCCTCCATTTCCTCACTGCAGAATGGGGAGAATATCAGTCCCAGCCTTTGGGGGTTGTTACGAGGACCCCTTACATTGAGATAGGAACAGGTCTCAGCACAGGGCCGTGCACGCAGCGAGCCAGGTCGACGATGGCAGCTCTCCTCGGCGGGAAAGCCCTAGAGGGCCTGGCTTGGGGGGATGGAGAACTCGGAGGCAGGACAGGGTGCAGGCACACTGTCGTTCAGAACTGTCCTCTGGCTGCTGTGTGGAGGGTGTCTCGGGGGCAAAATTGGAGGCGGCTCTGGGGCCAGGAGGGAGGAGTTGGAGGCTGGGGAGGGGGGTGCATTGAAGGGATTGGGGCTGTACCGGATGGTTAGGAAGGTGGGCTTTGGGGGTCTGGAGCCAGACTGCCTGGGGGCAAATCCCAGCTTTGCCGCTTACTAGCTCTAGAGTCTTTGCAGATGTCTTATCTCAGTTTCCTCATCTGTGAAGTGGGCATGACAATAGTACCCACTCCACACAGTTGCCGTGAGTATAAATGAGTTCATTCATGAGAATCACTCAGAACAGCCTGAGTGCTCACCAACCATCAGATCAGCTAGAACTATCATTATTAAATATAAAGGAAATGGATGAAAAGAAAGGATGCTGACACTGTGTTTGTCTGGGACAACGAGATCCCAAATCGAGCTTCCTAACGTAGCAGCCAAGCTGGGCGGGAAGCTTTTGGCCAGGAGTTAGAGGGTGGTGATGCTGCCTCTCCCCAGTAGATGAGCAAGACCTAGGACCTTGCTAATCTTGTACCAGGCCAGCCCAGCCGTCGCCGATAAGAGAGAAAACATGAGCTGCCGGCTTTGTATCTGCGCATAAATGGCACAGCTCACTGGCCTGGAACCCAAATCCGCTCAGCAATTGGTAGAGCGTGAGAGAAACTTGAGGAAGGAGAGAGGCGTGGGATGGACACAGGTCCAGCTCCCCGAGGTTTCTTCTCTGAACTTCCCTGCTTAGGGGAGCAGACCTAGCCCAGCCTCAAGAGAGGCAGAAGAGCCTTTAATTGCTGTGTGACCTCAGGAGATTCACCAGTCCTCTCTGAGCACCAGATTTCTCACCTTCCACGTGCAGGGGCTCAGTCAAGGCCTGAAGCACGGTAGGGGGCTCCATCAAAGGTGGCTGGGCTCCTCTGTCAGGCATGCTTTGGAGGGGAACCTACTGTGTGCTCTGAGACTAGCTCTGAGCTATGGCATGGGGCCCTGGGGCCATGGGTGGAGTCTTCTAACCCCCCTCATCACCTGAGAAAACAAGGGCAGTGTGCAGGAAGGGGAACTGGGAGAGGGGAGGGAGGACAGCCATACCTGAGAGCAGCGGTGGAAGCTGCAGAGTACAGGGACCAGGGTGGGAAGAGCGTGGCAGCCATGCCCGGGGTGGTGTCTTCGGGGAAACTGCCCATTTCCAGTTGGGAGTTCTTCACTGTGCTCCCAGTTGACAGCTTTGCGTCTTGATATTTGGTTTGTAAGGAGCTAACTATGAAAGGGACAGCTTTTAATAGACTCTTTGTGAAGCATTAATTCATCTGCCTAGGATTTTTTGAGGGCCTACTATATGCTGGTCAGGTTTGTGGGTGCTGGTTACAGTGGGACTATGCCAGTTAGGGTCTGTGCCCACAGGGAGCTAATATTCTGGTGGGGAGACGATAATAAACAACAACAACAACGAGCATCAAACGGTAGGACAGTCTGAGATGGTGAGTGTTCCAGTGCAAACAAAGTACGGGGATGCGAGAGAGGCCCAGGAAGCTGTGCTAAACGCAGGGGTCAGCAAATGCCTCCCTGGTGATGTGACACTGAATTCATTCAGTTACAAGAAGGAGTGAGCCATATGGAAATCTGAGGCCATAGTACCACAGATGGAGAAACAGGAGGTGCAAAGGTCCTGAGGTAGGGGCAAGCCTGGCATGTTTGAGGAACACAGAGAAAGTATTTCAGAGAAGAAAACAAGACACAGCTCCTGCCTTCATGGAAACAAAGTCTGAAGACTCACATAGGTAATTACCAAGTAGTGGACTATTTTAATGGAGGAGGCATTAGTTTCTGGGATAATACCAAGGGAGAACATCACTTCCAGCCTAGGAGATCAGAGAGAGCTGCCTGGAGGAGGTGATATCTACTCTAGGCCCTAAACAATAGGTAACAGAGTGGAGAGCAGGGTTTTCCAGGAAGAGGGACTAAGCATGTGCAAAGGGCCAGAAGTGGTACAGGCGCTGATCCATTCATTAGGGGAATTACAGGTAGCTGGATGTGGTCAGAACCCAGAGATGAAGACTTGGGTGTAGGGGTGGAATTGAGGGTGTCCCTGACATTTAGGAGAAGGGCCAGACCTGACCCAGCCCAGTGGGTCTGATCCCAGCATTGATATGCTGAGAAAGGCATTTCAAGGTGGGCAGGAGGGACCAGAGAAGGAGCTGGAGGCAGGGGCCCAGCATGGAGACAGGTGGAGTTGGAGCTATGGCGGGGGTAAGGAGAAGTGCTGGGGTGGGAAAGGTCCACAGCAGAAAGGACTGAGCTGGGGACAGCTCGGGGAGCAGGGGAGGGGGAAGGGGATGGAAGCCTCAGAGAACACAGAAAAGCAGATAGCCACGTGTCTACTGGCTGGGTGCATGGTCAGAGTGGGTTTTGATGCCTGGCAGATCTTTGTCCACTTCCTAGCTGTGGGAGCAATCACTCCCCCTCTCTGAGCCTCAACTTTCCCATCTGTTTAATGGCACAACCCACATTAAGCGTTGTTGTGCAGGTTGAATGTGAACACGTAGGAAAGCTCCTAGCACACTGCAGGCACTCAGCACATGTTAGTTCCCGTCCTTGACCGCTGGCCTTGGGTACCCACTGCTCCTCCCTGGACCTCTGTTGTATTGACTGTCCCACTGACACAAGAACGGTTGCCTTGCAGTGCAGCGCTGGCAGCAGGAGCTGGCTTTGCAGGCTCAGGACACACCCCACAGAGTAGGCAATCACAGATTTCATTTCCTCTTTCTCCCTCTCCAGCAGGAAGAGCCAAGAGAGAATGGCGTGGCAGGGGCTGGTGCTGGCTGCCTGCCTCCTCGCACTCCCCCCCACCACAGCAGACTGTCTGTCCCGGTGCTCCTTGTGTGTTATGAAGACCCAGGATGGGCCCAAATCCATCAACCCCCTGGTGAGTTTCAGGCAAGGCTCCTCGATGGTCCTGGGGCCTGTGCATGGAAGGGACCATCTGTGTGTGGAGCCCAGAGAGGGAAGGAAGCAGGACTGGGCAGCTGTGAGCCTGTCCTATAGACTCATCCCACCTGGGCAAGGCATGTCTTGCCGTGGTCAGCCTGGGTGCCAGGGACTTTGTTTTCCAGCCTCCTGTCCCCACCCCAGACCTCACCACCATGGGTTCACTCAGGTTTGGGACCGAAGCTCAGGTTTCCAGGGAGCCTGTTGCCTGGTAACAAGGAGTGTCATTTATGAGGTGGGGCTGACTTTGGGAGTCAGCAGCCCTAGATGAACTGTTCAGAGCTTCTCACCACCAGGCTGATAGGCACCTCCAAATCTAGTCACTCGCAGGGAAGGAGCTCTTTTCACCACCCCTAGATGCCAGGATCTGGTTGTCAGGATCCAAGCCTGACTCCTCTCTTGGGGCTTTAGCATCTCTTGGCTGGCCTTGCTGGCTTTACTTTGAGTCAAACTTCTCCGTGTGCCTCCCATGACAGCAGACAAGCTAGAGTAGAGGTACAAGGGTGTGGTGGACAGAATGTGAGCTTTGGTTCTGCCAGTTTCTAGTTCCATGACCCTGGAACCCCCTCTCTGAGCCTTAGTTTCCTCATCTGCAAAATGGGGGTGATTCCATGAACTGAGGATGCAAAGTATTAAATATACAATTCTAGCCACTCTTTACTAGGATGCATACAGTGCACCAGGTGCTGCCCATGTATGATCTCAAAAGAGCCCAGTGGTTAAACATGATGACTCATGGCATTCGAACCTGGGTCCAAGTTCCAGTACTGTCTAGTATTGCTATGAAGTAGATATGATCATCCCTCTAGGTTTGATGAACCCTTAAACATCCCCTTATATGTGTTCTTTCCACCATTCTGCATTGCTTCTGTCCCTCTCTATAAAGTGTTTGCAGCATCCTTCACACCTAGGAAAGGTTGGGAGAACCAACGATTCCCTCTGGAGTCAGAAGTGGAAGATTATGGGTGAGCACAGCAGAGTGCTATGGGGACATCTTATTTCCAATTTTGGCCATGTCACCTGTAGCCATGTGCCCTTGGGAAAGCTGTTTCACCTCTCCACGTCTCCTTCTTCATCCTTCACATGAGCACAAAGTCACCTACCTCTATGCACCACTGGGAGCATTAAGGTGGGCGGCCTGGGGCTTAGTAATGGTTGTTTAATTTTCTCAGACACTGGACAGGGGACTCTCTGGGGGCAGGGGCTTGTAGTTTGACAGTTTGATGGTGGTGGTATTACCACTGTGGTCTTTTGGGGTCTTTTGCAGATTTGCTCCCTGGAATGCCAGGCCGCCCTGCAGCCCACTGAGGAGTGGGAGAGGTGCCAGGGCCTTCTGTCTTTCCTCACTCCCTTCACCCTCGGGCTTAACGGCAAGGGAGACTTGGAGAGCAAGGCAGCTCTGGAAGAGCCCGATAGGGAGCTGGCGAAGCACGCGGGGCCCTTATTGAAGGAGCTGGAGAAAAACAGATTCCTTCTCAGAACCCCAGCAGAGGAGAAGGATCTGAGCAGCAGCCTGGCAGAGAAGCTCAGGGGTCTCTCTGGCAGGTTGGGGGAGGAAGCAGAGTCTGAGCTGGTTGGGGGGGCCCAGCTGAATGATGGTGCCATGGAGGCTGGATCACTGGATTCCGACGAGGAGGATCCCAAGGAGCAGGTCAAACGTTACGGAGGCTTTTTGCGCAAATACCCCAAAAGGAGCTCAGAGGTGGCTGGAGATGGGGATGGGGATAAGGTGGGTCATGAAGACCTGTACAAACGCTATGGGGGATTCTTACGACGCATCCGTCCCAAGCTCAAGTGGGACAACCAGAAACGCTATGGCGGTTTTCTCCGGCGCCAGTTCAAGGTGGTTACTCGGTCTCAGGAAGACCCCAATGCCTATTACGAAGAGCTTTTTGATGTGTAAACACCTCTCCATCGTGGAGTTGATTCAGGAGCTTCCCGTAATGCCCTTCCAGATTGGAGTGAACGCATTCATCTGCCCCTATAGCCCCCACCCCTACGCTCAGTTCAGCATTGTCTATAAGACATCCAAACCTAGCCTGCCTCTCTTCTGCCTGGGTGCAGTGTTTGTCTGGGTCAGTGAGGCGGGAGGATGGAGGTTCCCCTGTCCAATAGGCTTAGCGCTTGGCTCCGACCCTACAACTCTAAAACTACCACCAGCAGCAGCTTTTGGTATCAATCCCATTCATGTGACTCCCCAATGCCAGGAATCCAGACTGACCCCTTGATCCCTCTGGATCTATGATCAGGCATTCTGGTCAATGCCCTTTTAAAAGAAAAATGAGCATTCCCCCTCTCATGCAGATACATTCATTTATATAGTGTATGCATGTATCATAAAACATACTAAAGGTAGAAATTTAAAACAAGATAGATAAATAAAAATCCTAACATTTTATTCTCAGACCTCAAAAGATCTCCCTACGATGGAGAGAGATCTTTTTTTTTTTTTTTTTTTAGGTAAAAAGCTTAAACATTGCCTTTTATTGGAGCAGGTATTCCTACACTAGAGAGTTCGGGCTCCCAGTGGGTTAAATGTTCAGTCATTGTACTCTGAGTTCACATAGTTTAGAAACACACCTTTTGAAGAACCCAGTTCCTGGACTCCAGTCCATGTTGGTGCCCTGGACAGCGTCCAACTTCTCACAGGAGAGGAAGGGAGTGAAAATCCCTTTCTGAAAAGGTTAATGAGAGCAGCTCGCCTTCTGAATGCTGAAATGATCAAGGGGGGTGGGGGGAGCCAGGCACCAATTTGTTCTGTGCAACAGACTCAAAATGTGGACCAGTTCCCTCCCTCATCCCTCATTAAACAAATTAAACTGATCGGTATCACACTCCAACCCCAGGATGAGCCGATGCTGAGTCAAGTTGATGAGGTTAAACACAACCATGTTCTTGAGTAGCTGAACCCGCCTCCAAGAGTCCAAGCCATCTGGACAAACATATGCATTGGGCCTTGGGTAAGGGAATCCAGAAGCAACAGCTAGAAAGAGGAAGAGGCCCTCTTTAGCTCCCATGGTGATCCTTTCCTCTTAATGCCTCAGAATAAAACTAGAAAGAGGAATGAAATGATTAAGTGCTTGAGGACAAATGAGTTCCCTTGATTCAGATAACCCAGAAGCAGAGGCAGGGACCTTAATCTAAGTCCTCTTCTCTGTCTCTCTGCCTTTCTCTGTCTCTGTCTCTGTCTGTCTCTCAAATCTCTCAATCTCTCTCTCCCTCCCTCCCTCCCTCCCTTTCTCTCTTTTTCTCTCTCTTGTCCCCAGGCATTGTAGTTTGGTTTGTGGATCCAGGAAGCCGGTCTGGATGGGGAGGAAATGAACTTGAGTTTGGTTATTTTGTATAAGATGCTTCTGAGCACACCTCTTCATGCACAACCCTCACCTCTCATGATGTTCTGAAATGTATTGTTTTCTAGTTACTTTGTATGCTTTTCAACACCCCATTTTTGCAATTTACTTGGAATTTCCTTAGTCCTTAGCAAGCCTGTGTTATTTCCAACTCCTCCAGTACAATAAATAAAAGAAAGACACTGGTGACTTGGGCCGTGTGTGTGTGTGTGTGTGTGTGTGTGTGTGTGTGTGTGTGTGTTCGTGCGCGCGTGCACCTTAGCGTCCAAGAGTGATAAGACCTTTTTCAGAAAAGAGTGCTGGGGAATGAAAAAATATATATATACACATACACATACACACATTCAAGTCCAAAAACTAAATGTAGGATAACAGAAAGAGCACAAACTTAGGGTGCCATAGCCCTAAAGTTTGTTGAAAAGTTGAAAATCTGTTTGACCTTGGGTAAGTCATTTGACCTCTCTGAGCCTTTGTTCCCTCTCTGTAGAATAAAGATGAACAATACCAATTTTTAAAGGTGGCTGTGAGGGTTAGGTGTGATCAAATATGCAAAGCTCCTTAGGACATAGTGGGCACTCAGTAAATGAGAGTTTTCTTTCTTACATTGTCTTAAGCAACAGTGACAAAGCTCAAACATCCAGCAACACAGTGGGGAAAGGAAAGAGGGGTGCTGTCTCCTATGCTGGCTGACCAGGCAGGAGGGACAAATGTTTCCAGATGAGGGGGAGTGTGCTAGGGATGAAGAATACTCTAGAGAATGGGTGGCACAGTGTCCTTTACTAAAATGACATCTTTCTTTAAATGGCATAGATGTCTTTAAGTAGGGCTAGAAGATTCAGTGGCTACAGACCTCATGGCTTCCACTTGGACCCTGGCTTTCTTAGTGACTTCATAGAAAATACAGAGTCAGGGACAACTCATTCATTCCCTCATTTATTCAACAAAGTAATTGAAAACCTTTTGCCAGGTGCCGGAGGTACAGGAAAATAAGATGGATAAGGTCTCAGCACTTATGGAATTTATAGCCTAGTGGGGGAGACAGAAAAAAACAAGTAAACAAATATAAATATAAAATTAAAAATAAATTTAAATTTAAATGAAATTTAAAATATTGGTAATTGCTGTAAAGGAAACAATAGGGATTTGGTAATAATGGATAACATGGGTAGGGGAGGAATCTCCCTAAGGTATTCAGGAAATCCTTCTCAAGGAATATTCCATTCTTCATAGTCACAGGATCATCACATTGGAAGAAACCTAAGGTTGGGATTATCTCCTCCAACCACCTAACCTGTGCCAAAATTGACACATTGATAAGAAATTCCAGTCTGCTCGAACACTTTCATTGACCTGGACTTTATATCATATTGCTACTCCTTAATGATTCCATACTGGAAATTTCCATCTTTATCTTGGGTTAAAATTTAGGTTTCTGTCACTTTTACCCATTGGGTTCTGATCCTGCTGTCTGCTAGCACAGGAGATTCTCTAAGGAAGACTTTTCTATTATTTGCAAACAAATGGCTCCTAACCATCTCAAATAGGTTAAAGAAGCAAAGGAAAACAAAAAAACAAAAAAGGGGAATTTGTTGGCTCACACAAAAGAGACAATATCTTTAGCTTCAGGTAGAGCTTGATCCAGGGCCTCCATAAGGACACCAGCACCTCTATTCTCCTCTGTGTTGGACATGCTTTTAATATGGCTGACAGCAGCTCCAGGCTATACCAGACAGGTTCAAGTCTAGCATGCTGTTCTCACAGCAAATCCCAACCAGAGTTCACTGCACCTCATGGGCTCTAAATGGGTCAAATGTCCAATTCTGAGGTAATGCCCATCATTACGCACAGATTACTATGATGCTCTGATTGGTCAGAAATGAACCACATGATCATCACCTGAGCCAGAGTTGGATTCAACCCAGCTCAAAGGAGCTGGACAAGGAGTGGGAAAGGGGGTGCTTCTTGAGAGGAAAATTGGAGCATGGTTCCCAGTAGGAGAGCGAATGAATGCCAGCCAACCAAACAGGATGGTCACTACCCTATTGAGTGAGCGTGGCTGGGTGGGGGCTAGGGCAAACTGGAGGGTGTGTACCAGGGATATGTGGGCCTAGAGAAACCAGATTTGATTTTTTTTTTTTTTTTTTTTTTTTGCGGTACACGGGCCTCTCACCGTTGTGGCCTCTCCCGTTGCGGAGCACAGGCTCCGGACGCGCAGGCTCAGCGGCCATGGCTCACGGGCCCAGCCGCTCCGCGGCATGTGGGATCTTCCCGGACCGGGGCACGAACCCGCGTCCCCTGCATCGGCAGGCGGACTCTTAACCACTGCGCCACCAGGGAAACCCAAGTAATTTTTTTTTTTTTAAGCACTGAGCAGAACAAACAATGGTGTTCAGGATGAGACACATTACTCTCAGAGACCACTACTTTGTGACCTTTTTTTTAAAAAATAAGAAACACTTCTCTGGGCTTCCCTGGTGGCGCAGTGGTTGAGAGTCTGCCTGCCGATGCAGGGGACACGGGTTCGTGCCCCGGTCCAGAAGGATCCCACGTGCCGCGGAGCGGCTGGGCCCGTGAGCCATGGCCGCTGAGCCTGCGCGTCCGGAGCCTGTGCTCCGCAACGGGAGAGGCCACAACGGTGAGAGGCCCGCGTACCGCAAAAAAAAAAAAAGAAACACTCCTCTTTTGGGTTTTAAAATTTTCTCTATATGCTATGGATTCTAGAATGCTATTGTTCTGGACTCCCTTTTTTGGACGAATTTCTCTTAGTCAAGGAGGGCTGTCCACATAAGGTGGAAAGAGTGTGGCCAGGGAGGGGTCACAGAGACCTGGGCTCAGATCCCACGTCTCTGGGCGGGTCTGGGCAGGCCACTGTGCTTCACTAAGCCTCAGCTTCCAATCTGTCAAATGGGGAGAAAAATATTGACTTCTCTGAACAGAGGTGAGGAGTTAGTAAGGTAAAGTCTGTGACACATCTGACACACAGGGGTGTGTGACACTTGTTGCTGCCCCCTCTTGAGGGGCGGTGCCTCTGATTATGTTATTCCAGATGTCACCTGAGCAAGGTGCACACCTTGCTCAGAAAGGACAAAATTCTCCTGGTGGTAAGAAAAGGACATCAAAAAATTAAAAAAAAAAATCAAGTTATAGCCTACCTGCTGTAAAGTGTACTTAATCTTAAGTGTGCAGCTCAGTGGAGTCTTACATATGTACACACTCATGTGACCACCATTCAGATCGCAATATAGAACATTTCTAGCATCCCAGAGCGGTGATCTTTTTTTATGAGCTGTTTGTGACGATGGAGAGCAAGCCAGAGGAAGAATTGGAATAAAAACATCACAGGCCCTGTGGAGTTCTTGTTCTTTGTCCATGTCACCAAGGCCACTGGGCAGTGATCACAGAACAGGCGTCGGTTAAGTGATGCCAACATCCCGGTAACCTTAAATGAGCGTGTTACTAATAAGCACCCAGTCTCCACGACAACGCCGTACACCATCTCCAGCGAGGAAAGTCTTGTCATAATGATCGTGACAATCGTCATGATCCCTCGCATTTGGATCACCCCTCCCCCACCCCAACTCCAAGCCCTTCACACAACGAGCCCAGCGATGAGGCTTGTCTATTAACTAAAGGCCCCAAAGCTGAAGACAACAAAATCCCCACGACAGTGTCAGGAACAATGGTGCCCTAATAGATGTCACTTCGGCATTTCTGATTCACGTGCAGGGTCCCTGTCGTCTCCCATTATAGCAGTGGAGATTGATAACAAAGATTTGTAATTACTCTTATAATATGTAAATATGCACAGGAGTTGCACTCCCACTCTATTTGTCTTGTCTCTAACTTAAGCCAAGCCCCATTATTCTTTGTCCCCGGGGCTCCCCTCCTCCTTAATCACCTTTGAGTTTTGCCATCTGAAGATACTCTGCTGTCTCACTCTTTACTCCCCACTACCCTACCCCAGGGTGGCTCCTGAGGGACCTGCCGTGGTGCTGGGAGACTCAGGAGTGCTCTCCTGTCACTGGTAAGATTCACGCGGCGTTTGAATTCGGAGAAGGAACACTGGGCTGAGAGTCTGGCGACCCGGGGCCTGAGTGTGGTCCCGGCTGTGCTAACTGGCTGTGGGAGATGGGTTTTGAATTCTCCAGGACACAGATTTCTCATCTGTAAAACTATGTGGATGGTATCATCCGGGCTTTTGTCCTCTCGAGAACTGACACAATACCTGCCCTGCTTCAGGCACTGAGTCAATAACTGATGAGCAAAGCAAAGGACCTTTAGCTTCCTTGTCTGAAAATGGGGGTGATGAGTCCTACCCTGGCACGTAGTGGGGGGGGGGGTGTCACATGAGAAGAAGCAGGGACCATGGCCCAAAGTTGTTGCGTAATTAGTGCTAAAATGCCCTCTCCGCTCGGATGCATCCCATAACCTGATGAGTGTTTATTGAACACCTGCTGTATACCTTGCCCTGGGGTAAAGGCAGGGGATTCAGCGGTGAATAGGCAGAGTCCCTACTTCATGGGGCTCACTTTCTACTGGGGAAGACCAATCGCCTATAAACGAAGGAATGCGTCAATGTTTCTGGTGGGTATGGGGGCTGTGCAGGAAAATAAAAGGGTAGGGGGGGGCTTCCCTGGTGGTGCAGTGGTTGGGAGTCCGCCTGCCGATGCAGGGGACACGGGTTCGTGCCCCGGTCCGGGAAGATCCCACATGCTGCGGAGAGGCTGGGCCCGTGAGCCATGGCCGCTGAGCCTGCGCGTCCGGAGCCTGTGCTCTGCAACGGGAGAGGCCACAACAGTGAGAGGCCCGCGTACCGCAAAAAAAAAAAAAAAAAAAAAAAAAGGGTAGGGGGATGCCAGTGATGATGGGCAGGAGGTGTTACTCAGAGGGGTCACAAAAGCCTGTCTGAAGCGGGGACAGTTGACCAGAGATGTGTGGGAGGTAAGGGGAGTGTTGTGGGTATGAGTGGGGTCAGGGCAGCATTGCAGGCAGGGGAACAGCAAGTGCAAAGGCCCAAGGGAGGGTTTGTGGTTGTGTAAAGAAGAGTCAGGAAGTGAAGGGGACAGGTGAATGCAAAGCGTAGGAAACAGGCTGCAGAAGCAGACAGGCACCAATCGTGTAGGGCCTCCCGGATCTCAGCACAGGGTCCTGTTTTACACCATTATCCTGTGGGATTAGCAGAGCCCCCTTTGTTCTCAGAGTGCCCGGGTTCGGGCAGTATGTGATATTCTTGCCCACTCATGGGCCATGGGAAGGACCCTGACTTTTTGCCTTGGATGAAGGGAGACACTGGAGGGTTATAAGTGCAAGACAGACATTATCTGACATGGATTTAGGGAGATCAGCCTGGCTACCAGGTGGAGAGCAGGCTGCAGGGAGCATGAGGGAATTTTCCGTGATCCTTTTGGCAAATGGTACCCTCCAAAGTGAACGTGAGGGATGCATGGTATCAGGAATGACGCGGGAGCGTTTCTTTCTTGGAAGGCCCCAGGCACAGCATTCTCTCCTTAACAAACAGAGATGGGCATCAGGCCCACAGTCAGGCAGCAGCAAGCTCTCAGGACTCTCAGTGGTGGTGGGTTGCCCTTAAGAAATCAGTCTGCAGAAGCCAGCTCACAGCAAACACTCCCCACCCCCGATCCATCTCAACCTTTAAAAATGTAGGCTCAGGAGTTTGAGCTTTGAACTTTAGGGGAGAAAAGTCCTTGAACTTGCTTTACATAAAAGATGGGTCATTGGAAAGTGTATAAATCAAATTTTTGCAAATTGAATTCTATGTTAATGCACTAGGGAGTCTGCCATTCAATTGTCTTATTGACTTTACAGATTACAACAGTGTCTCGTGCCCACTTAGGAACATTTGAAAAACTCAGTAAAGCATCAGTGTTCAGATATCAAGTGTTTACTGAGCCCCAGGGCCAAGGCCGGGTGGGGATCCAAACATGGATAATCTTTGCCCTCAGCAGAGAAGACCTTGTAGAGTAAGTAACTATGAAAAATAAATGAAGAGTTACTCTGGGGATGTGTGTAACAAAGGGGGCTGCAGGGCTGGAGAACAGGGGCCTAGAGATGCCACTTTGAAACTGAGATCTGGAAGAGCAGGGGTTGGCCAGGTGGGAATGTAGGGGGGTGCAGGGAGGGTTTTCAGTGGAAGGAGCAGCTTGGGCAGGGGTGAGAGGAGCATTGTGCACAGGAGAGTCTAGAGGAAAGCCAGGGTGCTGAGCAGGGACATGGAGAGGAAGCTTGATCATGCAAGACCTGAAGGTCATGCCGTGATGTGTAGGCTTTATTTTAAGAACAAGTGAGTAAGTAGAGGATTTTAAGCAAAGAAGTGACATGTTCAGATGTGCTGAATCAGAGTTTTCTGGAACAAGGTCAGGAATACATATTTCTACATAAGCCTCCAACAAAGAAAAAAATATCACCTTTGATTCCATCTCTTAGGGACAGCTGCGATCACTTATAGCATATTTCCTCCCAGGCTGGGTTCTCTGCTTGTCTCTGAACACTGAATGATATGCTTTTCTCATTTAGCATTATATGTCTTAAGCATTTTTTACACATTCTTCATAAGTGTCACTTATAAATCTATGTAATAATAGTTCACAAATTGGATACACTATAATTTACTCAAGTATTTCCTGATGGGAGAAGGACTGAACATCATGTCTGGGATATTCCTGAGGTTGTGCCTTTGCTCCGTTGTTATTAATAGCACCTCTTTCACTTAAAAAAAAAAAATTATTTATTTATTTTCGGCTACGTTGGGTCTTTGTTGCTGCGCATGGGCTTTCTCTAGTTGCAGTGAGCAGGGGCTACTCTTCGTTGTGGTGTGCGGGCTTCTCATTGCAGTGGCTTCTCTTGCTGTGGAGCATGGGCTCTAGGCACGCGGACTCAGTAGTTGTGGCACGTGGGCTCAGTAGTTGTGGTTTGCGGGCTCTAGAGCGCAGGCTCAGTAGTTGTGGCACATGGGCTTAGTTGCTCTGTGGCATGGGGGATCTTCACGGACCAGGGCTCGAACCTGTGTTCCCTGCATTGTCAGGCGGATTCTTAACCACTGCACCATTAGGGATGTCTCACATCTTTCACTTTTAAAAGAGTCCTGGGTGAACAATTATATGGCCGCCCTTCCTATGGGATGAACATTTGATGATGAACATTATTATTAATATTATTGTTATTACTGTTGTGAATAACCCAGTGATGGATATATTTCAGCCAATCAGCTTAAACAAACCATATAATCACAATCAATCCTTGTTAAAAGGATGCTCAGAATTTACCTGGTTGTGTTTCTCAAACTTCAGATATCCATATGCCGTCTGCCCACCTCCTCACTGCCAACGCTGTCCTGTACTTAACATTTTCCTTCAGTTCAACTTATTTTTAAAAAACTTCTGTGAATGAATTGATTAAAGAAGGAAATGTTATATTACTACCATGAGTGGAAAGCCAATATTGTATTCTATTAATAGCAATGGTATAGCAATGGTTCAAAGAACAATATTGTGAGGGACCAGCACGGGGCCAAGACTGGTAGAGAAAAGGAAGATTTGCAAGCATGGAGGGATGTTAAAGACTAGCATCCGAAGGAGCCTTTCCCTTTTATAGAATCAGAAGGTTTCAAAGAGTGTTATAACTTTCTCCTTTGGGTTCCTGGTGGCAAAGCTGGGGCCATCATCGCTGAGGGAGTGGTTTTCGTTGAGGGCTGAGGTAGCCTGAGATCATGGCTTTGTGTGCTTGGCAGTGAGTTTGGAATTTACTCTGAGGCTTTTAAGTGTTGGAGCAGTGCTGCTATGCCTTTCCATGGGACGGATGCTGCCTTGTGCTGTCAGTTGACTCGCTCAGTCATTGTTCTTCATGGGGACTAAAGGCCAGCTTCCTGTTCTTCTGGGGTTCATGCTCTAGAAGATGAGACCATGACAGTAAAACCCCATTTTAACTATACAAGTGCTGTCAATGCTTAATTTTTAAAAATTAATACATTTTATTTTTTTAGTTTTAGGTTTACAGAGAAAAACGAATGAAAGTATAGAGTTCCCATATACCCCTTCATCTCCCCCCATACACACAGTTTTCTGTTATTAACGTCTTGCAATAGTGTGATACCTTTGTTACAACTGATGAGCCCATATTGATACATGATTATTTGGGTTCACTCCTTGTGCTGTATTTTCTGTGGGTTTTTACAAATGTATAATAATGTGTATCTACTACTCCAGTATCATATAGAATAATATTGATAGTTTCACTCCCTAACCACCACTGATCTTTTATTGCCTCCACAGTTTTACCTTTTCCAGAATGTTATGTAGTTGGACTTACACAGTGTGTAGTCTTTTCAGACTGGCTTTTTTCACTTAGTCATATGCGTTTAAGATTCCTTCATGTCTTTTCATGGCTTGATAGCTCATTTCCTTTTAGTGTTGCATAATAATCCATTGTCAGATGTACTGCAGTTTATTTTTTCATTCATCTACCAAGGGACATCTTGGTTTTAGCAATTATGAATAAAGCTGATATAAATATCTGTGTGCAGGTTTTTGTGTGCACATGTTTTCAACTAAGAGCTTTAATTTTTATTAAAGTTATAATTTAATTATTAAGGTTATTTTTCTTACCTCTGATGGGTTGGGATAAGATGGGCTGGGCTGGATCTTTTGACAACATGATCAGGGAAGACCTAAAATAAGGCCTGAAGGGTGGGGAAGGAGCCAGCCATGGAAGAGCTGAGGGGAGAAAATCCCTGGCAGAGGGAACAGCAAGGGCAAAGGCCCTGAGGTAGGAACACACAGGGGCTTGAGGAAGAGCGTGAGCCCAGTGTGGGGTGTGTGCAGTGGCGGAGGTGCCAGGCCTCCAGGCCTCCAGGTCACAGCAAGCACTGAGATTTTACTGCCAGCGCTCAGGAATGTCATTCGGTGACTTAAAGCACAGAGCGAAGGGGCTGAGAACTGCAAGGTGTTTGCAGACGTTTTCTCAGGGGTCTCCCAGCAACCCCATGAGGTCTGATCCAGTCTCTGTTTACAGATCAGGAAACTGAGGCTCAGTGCAGGAGAAGGCACACCGTCTCTGTCTAACTCAACTTCAGGGATGATGTAGCAGAGAGCACGGAAAGAGAGAGATGCAGAATCCAAAAGGCAGCCTCTGAATCTGAGCTAAGCCTGGTCAGACAGCAAGGGTAAGAATTTAATTAGGCTGTAAGGAGATTAGTGGAGGAAGTCAGCTTTGACCTCCTGGGCAAGGTGGGGAGTTTTGGGGGCGGAGGGGGGTTGTAGTTTCAGATCAGTCAGAATTAGGTAATGGGTATGGCCAGAATCTAATTGTCCAAGAGACTAACCTCTTCAGAGGAACTGGAGTCCCTTGTTGTCATGGCAACCAATTCAAAAAAGGCTCAGCCTGTCGGTCAGCAGCCAGAGGGAATCACCCTGGACACTGCAGTGTCACGTCCCAGTGTAAATCTCTAGTCCACAGGTGCATCAGGACCCAGCTCACCTGAGACCCATGACAAGAATGGATGCAACAAGAACAAAGTTTCTTTCTCATGAAGAGGTCAGAGGTGGGCAGCCTAGGGCTGTTTTATTCAGCCTTTTCTGCATAAACAAACTGCCCTAAAAATTAGTGGCTGAAAACAATGCCAGTTTATTTCTTCCATTCTGGGCACTGGAGGAGCTCCTCCCCTGGGCTTCTCCTGGGCTCAGCTGGAGGGCAGCCTGGGCTGGGAGGTCCCACTCAGCCCTACTCCCATCCCTGCAGCTTGGAGATCCCGGCTGGGACCCTCATCTTCTCGTGGGGTCTTGGGTCACACTTCAAGAGGGCAAATGTGGAAGCTGTGTGTGGTCCCTATGGCCTCGCCTTAGAAGTCACCCAACGCCAGTTCTACCACATGTTACTGATCAAAGCAAGTCACAGGACCAGTCCAGATTCAGGGGAGGGAAATAGACTTTGTCTCTTGATGGGAAGAGGGCAAAGTCACATTGCCCAGGGGCATTGGGACAGCAGGGATCTTCCTAACAATCTACCACAGGCTGAAATGGACGTTCTGCTCCATGACATCCTCCTGTCCCAGGATACTTCCAGCTCACCACTCCACCATCCTTAGGGGGGTCCTGGTCCTCTGAGTCCAAGAGTAGCTGGACTCCAACCATCACACCCACCGTCCAGGTGGCAAGATTCAGGAATGGACAAAAGAGAGAGGGAAAGGACACACACGTCAGTTGCCTTTTCAGAAAGGTTTCTTGAAGTTGGCACTTAACATTTCTGCTTCTCTCACTGGCCAGATCTTAGTCACGTGGTTACACTTAGCTGCAAGGGAAGCTGGGAAACACTGTCTTTATTTCAGGTGGCCAAATGCCGGTTTGGAAACTGAAGTTCTATTTCTAAGGAGGAAGGAGAGCATGGATATTGGGACCCAGCAGTTTCTGCCACAATATGAAACCTTTGCTCCTGAGATGGCACAGTACACTGAAGGAAGTCACCCCAATTCACTGAGGAGGGAGACTGTCCCTTCACTAGGCAAATGCCTGTAACCCAGCAAAGGTTTAGAAGTCTAACCCATATCATTATGTATTTGGTATTCAAAGTGTTCATAACATTGAAGAGACTTCTTTTGGCATATTAGAGTATGAACAAATTAGCCTTTGACTTCAATTTTAAAATGTGTAATTGATTTTAGACTCATTACTCTTCTGTGGAGTAGCATACAAATCTTCTTACACTAAATTTATAAATGATATCAGAATGTGTAAGAGATCTTGAGATTCACCGTATGTATAAGTTTTTAAATTAGATTTTCCAAAGTAGTTTAAGTACTCTGGAAATTTATGCTTGTCAGGTCAGGCAATGGAAGTGTTTAAAAAAGGAAATTGAATGTGTTAAATTAGTAAGTCGTATGTAAAGTGTTGAAGATAATTTAATTAACCAAGTTTGCAAATGGGATGGATCATTTAACTGAATATGAGTGGATTGGTCATTAATCAAAAGCCCCTTAAAAGTGACTGCATAGAAATAGAATAACGGTTTGTAAATTGAACTTAAATGCTTAAGAATGACTAGGGTTTTTTTTTTAAAGCTACTGTAATACAATGAATATTAATTAAATAACAAGTACTCACAGGGAACTTTTTCTGTATACAAAGTATCTCCCCAACACTGAAATTCCCAAGCTTACTCAGGAGCTCAGTTGAGGTTTCTCAGGTAACACCAAAGTCTCTGCTGGCTACCCAGTGATGCCATCTGGGTGCAGAGCATTAAGAGGATGGAATGGGTAGGACATGGCAACTGACTGGATGGGGAGAGAGCAAGAGCAAAGGAATCAACTGCCTACAGGTCAGCGCAGGTGTGTGAGTTCAAAGGGCCTATGCAGGCTGCAGGAGCCCTGGGCAGGTCCTCACCGTCCCATCTCACTCATCTCAACCTCCCAAGGTTACCCATTTTTTTTTTTCAAACATCTTGATTGGAATATAATTGCCTTACAATGGTATGTTAGTTTCTGCTTCATAACAAAGTGAATCAACTATACATATGCATATAACCCCATATCTCCTCTCTCTTGCGTCTCCCTCCCACCCTCCCTATCCCACTCCTCTAGGTGGTCACAAAGCACTGAGCTGATCTCCCTGTGTTATGCAGCTGCTTCCCACTAGCTATCTATTTTACATTTGATAGTATATATTAGTCCATGCCACTCTCTCACTTCATCCCAGTTTACCCTGCCCCCTCCTTGTGTCCTCAAGTCCATTCTCTACAACTGCGTCGTCTTTATTCCTGTCCTGCCCCAAGGTTCTTCAGAATCATTTTTATTTTTTTTTTAAGATTCCATATATATGTGTTAGCATACGGTATTTGTTTTTCTCCTTCTGACTTACTTCACTCTGTAGGACAGAATCTAGGTCCATTCACCTCACTACAAATAACTCAATTTCGTTTCCTTTTATGGCTGAGTAATACTCCATTGTATATATGTGCCACATCTTCTTTATCCATTCATCTGTTGATGGACACTTAGGTTGCTTCCATGTCCTGGCTATTGTAAATAGAGCTGCAATGAACATTATGATACAAGACTCTTTTTGAATTATGTGTTTTTCAGGGTATATGCCCAGCAGTGGGATTGCTGGGTCATATGGTAGTTCTATTTTTAGTTTTTTAAGGAACCTCCATTCTGTTCTCCATAGTGGCTGTATCAATTTACTTCAGACTATACTACAAACCTACAGTAATCAAGACAGTATGATACTGGCACAAAAACAGAAATATAGATCAATGGAACAGGATAGAAAGCCCAGAGATAAACCCACGCATGTATGGTCACCTTATCTTTGATAAAGGAGGAAAGAATATACAGTGGAGAAAAGACAGCCTCTTCAATAAGTGGTGCTGGGAAAACTGGACAGCTACATGTAAAAGAAGGAAATTAGAACACTCCCTAACACCATACACAAAAATAAACTCAAAATGGATTAAAGACCTAAATGTAAGGCCAGACACTATCAAACTCTTAGAGGAAACCATAGGCAGAACACTCTATGACATAAATCACAGCAAGATCCTTTTTGACCCACCTCCTAGAGAAATGGAAATAAAAACAAAAATAAACAAATGGGACCTAATGAAACTTCAAAGCTTTTGCACAGCAAAGGAAACCATAAACAAGACAAAAAGACAACCCTCAGAATGGGAGAAAATATTTGCAAATGAAGCAACTGACAAAGGATTAATGTCCAAAATTTACAAGCAGCTCATGCAACTCAATATCAAAGAAACAAACTACCCAATCCAAAAGTGGGCAGAAGAACTAAACAGACATTTCTCCAAAGGTTACACATGGATCTTCACAGAAGACTTTCCTTTGGAGAGAGGAAAAAGTTATTGGGAGATACTTGTGGAAGAGCCGGGCTGCCACCAAGGCCCTCAGAGGAGCTCTGGAAGAGAGGGCATCTCCAAGAGCCACCTCCTCACTCTGTACCTGGGAAGGGACGAATCCTGGACGTGATAATAATCTGAAAACCATCACCAATGACTTTTGTAGTCAGTGCTGTGGGCACCACACCCAGATCCCTGTTTCAGGCTGCCGCACCCCTCCCCCAGTGCTTTGAGTTCAGGAACTCACCACTAACACCTTCTTCTCCAGAAAATTGTCCTCTTCCCAGCAAGTCTACCCTCCCCCACCCTGGCCTGGGTACAAAAGACTAGTCCCTCCCCTTGCGTGGGTGCAATTCACGCTCCAGAGCCACTTGGGATCAGGCTGAAGCTAGTCCACAGCTGGGGCCACTTTCTTCCTCAGTAACATGTGGAAAGTGGTGCTGGCTGCCAACGAAACTCATCTAAGGGTCAAGTTTCCACCTCTATCCTCAACTTCCACCCATACTGGATAGCCACCACCAAAGGTCCTCAGTGTTTGCGGAGTGAATGACTTGAGTTATGTAAAGCCCGGGCACATAGTAGGCCCTCAATTTAGTTCCCATTGCCTCCTCTGTAGCCCGATATCTTTTGCAGTGATCCAGGGAAGTCTCAAGGAACATCCGGTTCCTCTGTAGTGACCTTGTTCAAGTCTTCAAAGCTGCATCTGGTCTTCACTGAGATCTTCAGGGGTCAGGAGCTACCTGTTCCACCTCTTCTGGGTAGATCTGCAAAGGTTCTGCATCCATAGAAGGTGGCAGCAGAGAGGCAAGTGGCCGGCAGCCACCTGTGTCTGATCTGGGAGCGCCCCCTCGTGGTGAGACAGAGCAATATATGTTGAGGGAGGGTTTTTTTTCCCCCACCATCCAGGTGGTCTCATGGCTCAAACTCCAGGAGACCAGAAAATGAGGGTTTGAGACTGGAGCTCAGGGGCCTATTTAATATAAATAGGCGGTCGTAAGAATTAAGATGAGAGGGTTCTGTGCTTCCTATTAAAATAGGCTGTTCTTCAGTGCCATCTTTTCTCTTTGGCTGCAAGTGATTAAGCAATTTCCTCACTGCAATGCAAAGGAAATAAGGCCTGCCACAGCTCTCATCTGCGCCAGTGGAGACTGAGCTTGAGCAATTGGCTTCAGAAATTTAAGCCTCATTCGAGAACAAAGCACTTTTCTTTCGCCACTCATTCCATCTTTTCTCCACTAAAAATTTAAAATAAGATAAAAACAGGCCCAACTTATTTTGTCCCCCTATCCTTGCCTGAAGCTCTGGGGGAAATTTTAGATAATAATGATGATGATAAAAGCAACAATAATAAACTATAAATGCTGAGGGTTCTCAACTGAGATTGAAATACCTGAGTGGATGAGCATTTCATGAGTACAGACCAGAATCCTGGAAGGTGCTATGGGTTAAATTCAGCTGCTCATAAGTATTTATGAGAAAAACATGCTTCTGTGAGAGAGGAGCTTTGTAATATTAAAAAAATATATATCCAGTCGATATTTCAAGTAGTACAAAAAAAGTGGGGGGACTGGAGTGAACTAATCTTTGTTAAGCCCCTATTATTGCCAGATAGTTTTTATTATTGCATCTTTATAATAGCCTTGACAAAGACAATCACCCTATTTCACAGATGAGGAGACAGAGGCTCAGAGAAGGAAAAGGATGAATTCAAAGTGACATAATTATAAAGTGAAGAGCTAAGATTAGAATCCAAGTCTTTTATTTTTTTCTTTTTTTTTTTTTGCGATACGTGGGCCTCTCACCGTTGTGGCCTCTCCCGTTGCGGAGCACAGGCTCCGGACGCGCAGGCTCAGTGGCCATGGCTCACGGGCCCAGCCGCTCCGCGGCATGTGGGATCTTCCCGGACCGGGGCATGAACCCGTGTCCCCTGCATTGGCAGGCAGACTCTCAACCACTGCGCCACCAGGGAAGCCCAGAATCCAAGTCTTTTAAATCAGCCTCAGTGTTTGCCACAACACTGGGTCAACTGGTCTACCAACATCCATTTGTTTGCTCATTTATTTAACAGATGCTTATTGGGTACCTACTATGCACCAGACACAGTTCCAAGGTATGACTGCTTGGGTGACCCAGATTACCCACGACATTCCCTCATTCACCACTTTTGCTCATCAACTCATTCATCCATCTGCTTGTTTTTGATTTTATTCATGCAAAGAGTTTGCTTATTTATTTATTCATTCATTCTCTCACTTATTTCCTCATTTACTTATTTGTTCACCCACTCATTCATCAATTCACTCACTCATTCATTTTTATGATTATTTGCTTATTTGCCTACTCATCATTTTCTCTTTCTCTTACTCCATTAATCATTCACTCATTTACTCAGCTCTTCACTAATCCATACATTCACTTAACTGTATAGCTCTCCATCTGTCCATCCATTGCTCCACCTATTCCTCACATATCCATTTATCCTTCCCTCCATCCATATCTCCACTTATCCATCCACCCATCCATCCAACTGCTTTTTCATCCATTGATTCCTCCAACCATTTTTCCATCAGTTCCTCCCTCCCTTCATCCATACCTCCCTCTACTTCTGTCCTTTCAGGCCTCATAGTGACCCTGAAAATCAAGAAGTGAATAAAACCCAGTTTCATCCAGTGGTGGTACATAAAAAGAAAGGCCACCACTTTACTGTGATTAGAATTATGACAAGGAGACGGCAGAGCACAGAGGGAATCCTAAGTCATCTGGTGGTGGGGGGATCCTGGAGGCAGTAGAAAATTCAGGCAGAGGGAACAGCATGTACACATGCTTGGAGGCAGAGCAGGCCTTGTGAATGCAGACCTGCAAGTGCAGCTGGCACTTAAGAAATAAACAGAGGAAAAGATAGGGAGGCAGTGAAGGGGGGGATCCGACTGCCTGGAATCACACACATCTCTCCCAGGTATTGACTCTTAAGACTTTTGGCTTTTAACATTGTGAGGATGGCCACGTTTGGAGCTCTGTCAGCCCTAAACCCCTTCTGGTCTCTGTCATCTCTGAGAGGCCAGCCCTGCAGGACTAAAAGAAACCCAGGCTCCCCAGAGTGTCCTTGGTGACAGAGCCCACCTCTCCTGATCAATGTCAGAGCCAGTGGTGGAGAGTCATGTTTAGCCCTTCCCTCTGCATATGGTCATACTCTGAGCAGGGTTGCCTCTGCAGAAATATCTTCTAGATCAACTCCAGCACAGCCTTCCACCCCCACCAGCTTCCGCTTCTCCCCCCACATCTGATAAGCCTCTAGTCCCTGCCTGTTCCACCTCTTCACTCCATCCACACCCTCCTTGTTAGCCGGACTGACACTGCCTGATTCAGACCTCTGTTTTCTCTTGCCAGCATCTTCTTACCAGCCCTGTCTCTCCTCTCTCTGCCTCTAGTGTCTTCCCTTAGCCCCTGCATGGCCATTCCTCTGCCTCCAGAGTGGCCTCTATGAACTGCCAATAGCCTCATGTCATCCACCTGCATAAAACCCTTCAAGGCACCTTGTTCCAGACCAGGGGGTCGAGTCCAAACTCCCTGGCCAGGCTTTCAAAGTCATTTCTTATCTGGCGTGTTCCATTTCTCCAGGCTTGCCTGGCTGCCTCTCCTCACACGTACCCTCCATGCTTACCAAAGCCCCAGAAGCTCCCCAACATGTCCCACTCCTACGCCTCTGCCTCTGCAGCTGCCAGCCCTCTGTCTTTGATGGCTTTCCCTGCCCTGTCTTCCCAGAAGACTCCTGCTCACCCTTCAAACTGTGACTGGGTGTGCTCATTGTACCTTGTCATGATGGCTATTTCACCAGTCATCATGCTTTATTGCAAGTATTTATCTATCATCTGTCTGTCTCCCTCCACTAGACTGTGAGGCCCTGGCAGGCAAAGCCTATTCACAGTTCTCACTGCATTCTAGAGCCTAGAACGGTGCCTAGCACACAGAAGATGCTCAATAAATTTCCTGTGGAAGAATGAAAGAATGAACAAAATATCTTTATGGATGCCTGGGTCTGGATTAGACCAATAACTCTTCTGGGTCCTCTGAGGACCATTTATCCTGCCATTGGAGCAAATCTGCTGACCTTTGATAAAGGCCCACCTTGAGTCACCTAGGGATGCCTGGACAATCTGGTTGCTTGTGGCATTTGGAACTGGTTTCCAAGGGCTTGTCTTCCCAGAGAGATCCTGTCTCTAGTACTGATGGCAGAATAACAACCTGAAGGTGGGACAGGCCACCCAGAGATTACCCAGATGCTGAGCTGTCAGCCAGATGAACTCTGGAATCAGAGCCAAGGCCTTGTGGGGAGAAGGTGGTGGCAGATGAAGTTTCATTCAGAAGTGCCAGCAGCTGCTTCCCAAGGCTAACTCATCGCTATTCTATACTGACATTCCTGTAGCACATGCTGAAAAGTCTTCTCCGTTCTCAGCCTGGCACAGATGGTCCTGCCTTCTGTTTTGGCCTCACAGGGAGGTGACCACACATCCAACAGGTGGCAGAGTGTGGTGTTAGAGCAGCTGCTGGGGCTGCCAGGCTCCACCTCTGACTAGGAGGTGAACTTAACACATTCCTTCACTTCTTTGGGCCTCATTTTATAACCTCAGCCATATCACGGAGGTGACATTAATACCTGCCTTGTGGGGCTCTTGTGAGGATTAGATGAGATAATACAGCTCAAGCCCTTAAAATGCTACCAGGCACATAGGAGTTGTTCAGTAAGAGTTAGTTTTTATCATTTCTTGAGTCTTTACTACAATGGGAGCAAACTCAAGTACCTTAAGGGCCCAAGCCTATTATGGGGTCTTGATTTTTAATCTGACAATTTCTGCCCATTTAATTGGGGCATTTAGACCATTTACATTTAATGTGATAATTAATATGATTGGGTTTAAATCCACCATCTTGCTATTTGTTTTCTATTTGTCCCATTTGTTGCTTATTTCCTTGCTCCTTTTTGCCCCTGTTTTCTTATTATGCCATTTTATCTATTTTGTTGGCTTTTTAGCTATAACCTCATTTTTTCATATTTAAAATCTTAATTTTTTAAGAGCAGTTTTAAGTTCACAGCAAAATTGTGAGGAAGGTACAAAGGTTTCCCATAGACCCCCTGCACCTGCACATTCACGGGCTTCCTCCTTATTAATATCTCCCACCAGAGTGATACATTTGCTGCGATTGATAAACCTACATTGGCACATTATTATCACCCGAAGTCCATAGCTTGTAGTTACTTGGAATCAGTTTAATCTTTTTTTTTTTCAGTTTAATCGTTGTTTTTAAGCTTTGTAAGATGGGACCAGAGCGATGTTTAGCTTATAAATGTATGTATTTATTTATTTATGGCTGCATTGGGTCTTTGTTGCTGTGCGTGGGCTTTCTCTAGTTGTGGAGAGTGGGGGTTACTCTTCATTGTGGTGCGTGGGTTTCTCACTGCAGTGGCTTCTTTTGTTGTGGAGCATGGGCTCTAGGCTCGCGGGCTTCAGTAGTTGTAGCATGCGGACTCAGTAGCTGAGGCTTGTAAGTTGTAGAGGGCAGGCTCAGTAGTTGCAGCACGCAGGCTTAGTTGCTCCGCGGCATGTGGGATCTTCTCAGACCAGGGATTGAATCTGTGTCCCATGAATTGGCAGGAGGCTTCTTAACCACTGCGCCACCAGGGAGCCACCCCTATAATCTTTTAAAGTGATTCTTTGCTGGCTTCAGGTAGTTTCTATACATGCATGTTGTGATGGTTAATTTTATGTGTCATCTTGACTGGCTAAGGGATGCCCAGAAAACTGGTAAAACATTATTTCTGTGTGTGTCTGTGAGGGTGTTTTTGGAAGAAATTAACATTTGAATCAGTAGGTAGACAGAGTAAAGAAGAGCACTCTCACCAATGTGGGTGGACATCATCCAACTCCTTGAGGGGCTGAATAGACCAAAAGGCAGAGGAAGGGAAAATTTTCTCTTTGCTTTAGCTGAGAGCATCTTCTCCTGCCCTCAGAAATTGGTGCTCCTGTTTCTCAGGCCTTTGGACTCAGACTGAATTACATCATCAGCTTTCCTATTTCTCTAGCTTGTTGACAAGAGTGTGGGACTACTTGGCCTCCATAATTGCATGAGCCAATTCTTATAATAGATCTCACAAATATATCTATATATTCTACTGGTTCTGTTTCTCTGGAAAACCCTGACTAATACAGATTTTGGTACCAAGAGTGGCTCTAGAGGAACAGAATGTTAAGGACCAGTTTTCTGAATTGGTCCGGAGGTTTCTGGAATTGATACTCTAACATGATTAGATTTATATATACTAATGACTCTATCTCATAGTAAAGAGAGCATGGATAATCCATGGTGTGACCTGCTTATAGAGATACACAAAGTATCTACACTGGATACTCCTAGTCAACCACTTACAAGAAGCAAAAAGCTGGGTGACTCCCAATATGATACTTTCAAATGTTTTTGTAAAACTAAGATTATAATAACGTTGGTTGGTTGCTTCTAATGTTTCTGGTCAAGGTTGTGAAGGAAAAGGATGAGCTCAGGGATTCAAATTCTCAGCTCAAGTATTGCATAAATGACCCAAGAGCATCTATGTGTGCCCTGAAGGAGAGCCTTATCTCTTGTAGCCAATGGACTGAAATTGCTGAAAATCAAATGCAGAACATCCTCCTATGGTTGGATGAATTACAATGCAAGTTGAACTAAGCCTCATCTGGTAACTGCTATTAATATAAGGGCATTGATTGGGAAGGAATGGGATCCTATAAATTGGGTTGGGGAGTGTGGGAAGACCCTGATGAAGGGGGGGACATTAAACCCCTAAATTCTAATGAGTTTTCTTTGCCAGTGGAAGTGGCCTCCCCACCAACCGCCTTGGTATAGGCCTTTCCACCTTTGGCTGAGGGTATTAACCCCATACTGCCTGAGAAAACTATGATGGCCTCCCCAGAGGCAGTTTTCAAGCAAGACGATGCTGATTCTCCTAAGGACCCACCCCCAACACCCCTCTTTGCCTCCAGACCTATAACTAGACTCAAGTTCCAGCAGGCCCCCAAAGGTGAGGTACGAAGTGCGATCCACTGAGGAGGTGAGCCACACTCCAAAAGAACTAGTTGAATTCTCCAATTTATACAGACAAAAATCCTGGGAACATGTGTAGGAATGGATACTTAAGGAATGGGATAATGGTGGAAGGAACGTAAAGTTCGATCAGGCCAAATTTATTGACATGGGCTCACTAAGCAGAGATTCTGCACTTAACTTTGCAGTTTGGGGAGGTAGGAAGAGCTCTAACAATTTGCTTGGTTGGTCATCTGAAACATGGACCAAAAGGTGGTGGGTACATTGGAAATGCCTGGCCTTTTTTGATTTAATGTAGAGGGAGGGGTTCAGAGGCCTAGGGAAATTGGAATGTTAGAGTGGATTTGTCATTAATAGCCACTCACTCACACTGGGAGGGTCCAGAAGACATATCTTTCACCAATACTTTGAGAAATAAATTTGTAAGAGAAGTCCAAGCATCCTTGAAGAGTTTCATGATCACTCTTCTCTGTAGGCTAGACCTTATGGTGGGAACTGAAGCCAACCAATTGGAAAACCTAGATGCAATGGAGACAATTGGATCCTAGAGTGGCAGAGCCCAAGGGGTGATACTCGACCTCCAAAGACAAGGTGGGTGTGGTTACCACAGTGGACAGCAGAATCAAAGAATCAGAATAGTGTGACTCGAGTAGACCTAGCCAATACCAGGCTAGTTAATAGTGGTGTTCCTGGAAGTGAAATAGGTAGGGAACCTACTAAATTCTTGCTCTGTCCGTATAAACAGAAGAGTTCTAGGTCAAGTGAACAAAATTCAAACCTGAATCATAAAAACGGAGTGGTGGCCCCTCAGTTAATACCCAGACTTGAGTCAGTTTACAGACCCAGAACCCCTTGAATGAAGAGGAGGCCGGGCCCCCTTAAGGAAGGATCCCAATGCACTATTGAAAATGTTTACTGTTAAATCTTTCTCCCTGGCTTCCCCAAAGAGGCTTATAGCCTTTTACCAGGGTAACTGTTTGTTAGGGAAAAGGAAATAATTAGACCTTTTGGGGACTACTGGACACTGGCTCTGAAAAGACAATAATTCCAGGAGACCCAAAATATTACAGCGGTCCACGAGTCAGAGTAGGGGGTTTATGAAGTTCAGATGGTCCATGGAGTTTTAGATCAGAGCCATCTCTTGGCAGGTCCCCGAAGGCGTCTTGTGTTTACTTCCCCAGTGCTAGAATGCAAAATTGGAATTGACATACTTAGGAGCTTGAAGAACCCCCACATGGGTTCCCTGATCTGTGGAGTGAGGGCTGTTATGGTGGGAAAGGCCAAGTGGAAGCCACTGGAACTGCCTCTCCTTAGGAAAATAGTGAATTAAAAGCAATACCACATCCCTGGGGGGATTGCAGAGATTAGTGCCACCATCTTTTAAGGACTTAAAAGATGCAGGGGTGGTGATTCCCACCGTGTCCTCCTTCAACTCTCCTATTTGGCTTGTGCAGAAGACAGATGGTTCTTGGAGAATGACAGTGGGTTATCATCAACTGAACCAAGTGGTGACTCCAATTGCAGCCGCTGTACCAGAAGTGGTTTCATTTCTTGAGCAAATTAACACACCCCCTGGTACCTGGCAGGCAGCTATTGATTTGGCAAAGGTTTTTCTTCATACATGCCTAGAAGGCCCACTAGAAGCAGTTTGCTTTCAGCCAGCACGGCTAGCAATACGCCTTCACTGTCCTACCTCAGGGGTAAATTAACTCTCCAGTCCTATGTCGTAGTTTAGTTTGCAGGGACCTTGATTGCCTTTCTCTTCCACAAGATATCACACTGATCCATTACATTGATGACATTATACCAACAGGGCCTAGTGAGCCAGAAGTAGCAACTACTCTAGGTTTAATGGTAAGACATTTGTGTGTCAGAGGGTAGGAAGTAAATTTGACAAAAATTTAGGGCCTTCGACCTCAGTGAAATTTCTAGGAGTCCAGTGGTGTGGGGCATGTCGAGATATCTCTTCTAAGGTGAAGGATAGGGCTTCCTTGGTGGCGCAGTGGTTGAGAGTCCGCCTGCCGATGCAGGGGACGCGGGTTCGTGCCCCGGTCCAGGAGGATCCCACATGCTGCGGAGCGGCTGGGCCCATGAGCCATGGCTGCTGAGCCTGTGCGTCCAGAGCCTGTGCTCCGCAACGGGAGAGGCCACAACAGTGAGAGGCCCGTGTACAGCAAAAAAAAAATAATAATAATAATAAGGTGAAGGATAAGTTGTTGCATCTGGCTCCTCTTACTGCCAAGAAAGAGGCACAATGCCTACCTGGCCTCTTTGGATTTTGGAGGCAACATATTTCTCTTTGGAGGCTGTTACTCCAGCTCATTTACTGAGTGACCTGAAAAGCTGCTAGTTTTGAATGAGGCCCAGAACAAGAGAACACTCTGGTATGGGTCCAGGCTGTTACGCAACCTGCCCTGCCATTCAGGCCATGTGGTCCAGTAGATTCAGTTACAGAAATGAGGACTCCACTTGTCATATTTCCTCCTTATTTTATTATGAATATGTTTGTGTGTATATGTACGTGTATTAAGTAAATACCTTTTTTTCTCTTTTCTTATCATGTGATGTAAGATGTATTGACTTTACATAGTATTTAAGTATTGTCAGTTTAATATCACAGTAATATTTAAGTTATAGGATATCAGGAGAAGAGTAAAAATCACACAAGAACTTTATTTCCTCTTCTGCAGAAGGGATTAATGCATTTTTGGTTCTATACAGGGCGATTTTATGTTAGACAGAATTACACCTTTTATTGTCTTTATTTGGGGATTAACTGTATGTGTGCCAAATTGACAAGGGGTTAACCTATGATGGTCACAACCTCAGGTAGTTTCCACACATGCATGTTGTGATGGTTAATTTTTTTGTATAAACTTGACTTGGCTGAGGAATGCCCAGAGAGCTGTTAAAACATTATTTTTTGGTGTGTCTGTGAGGCTGTTTCTGGAAGAGGTTAACATTTGAATTGATGAACTGAGTAAAGAAGACGGCGCTCACAATGCAGGTGGGCCTCATCCAATCCCCTAAGGACTTGACTAGGACAAAAGAGTGAAAGAAGGGTGAATTTGCTCTTTGCTTAAGCCGAGATTCCATCTTCTTCTGCCTTCAGACATCAGACATTAGTGCTCCTGGTTTTCTTCTTGTCTTTTTTTTTTTTTTTCCCTAGCTTTTGGACTTGGGTTGAGATTTACACTATCAGCTCCCCTGATTCTCAGGTAGCTCATAGATGGCAGATTGTGAGACTTCTCGGCCTCCATAACCACATGAAACAATTCCTATACAAATCTCCTCTCATCATATGTATACAGGTGACCTTTGAACAACACAATAGTTAGGGGTGCTAACCCTTCACACAGTTGAAAACTTGTGTTTAAGTGGAACTGTGCATTTCAAACCCATGTTGCTCAGGGGTCAACTGTATCTCTCTCTATATATATATATCTTATTGTTTCAGTTTCTCTGGAAAACCCTGGCTAATACAGATGTGCTCATCTGTTCTCAGAAGACTCGAGGGCTCCTCTGCAGATCTCTAAAGCTGGCTCTTTCTCTTCCTTTCTTTCCTCTCAGTCCTTCCCACTTCCTCTTTCTTTTTCTGTACAGCTCTCTCCTCAGTGATACTCTGTCCTGTGAACTGTAGCCGCCTTGGCCTCCCAGCTTCACCTTCTCCCTCAAGGAGACCACGGGGCTCTACCTAGATCCCCTTTCCTGCATGATGGTCTGAAAGCTCTCTCCAGATAGTAGACTGGGGGCTCCCCTCTTTTGTTTTCTATCTCTCAGTGATCACTGCTTTTGTTGTCTGATGTCCAAGGTCTTGAAAACTGTTGTTTCATATATTTTGCCCAGGTTTTGGTTTCAGGTGAGAGGAAAAACTCCACTCGTTACTCCATCTTGGCCAGAAAGAAAGTCAATGAATGAGCCCAGATCACGTCTCAAGGAATCAGTAGAGCTCCAAATATTTCTACTGGGCAACTAGGATGGAGAACTTCTTTAAATTTTTTTTAAAAAACACTGGATGGAGCAAACAACACCCACAGGCTATATTTGACCCCTGGGCGCCATTTTGAGACTCATAACCTAGTTGTTTTTAGGTTTTTTACTTCTTCTTTTAACTACTTTAAGCCTCAAAATAGTCTTCACATTTTACAGGTGTAAGAAATTAAGACTCAGAGAGGTTAGGCAACCTGCCCAACGTGAGGAGCTGGAAGAAACAGCATTTGGACCCAGGTCCTCTCTGACTTCAAAGCCAGTGCCATTTCTTATGTGAAATTCCTACCCTTTTGTCCCTTTCTGCACTATTACATTTTGCGGTGTTTTCTATTTCCCGTATGCTTCTTCCCTTCCCCCTCCGACTTAGAAACTCCTGTACTTTCATCCCCACTCCTTCGTGTTCAGCAGAGGGCCTGACCTATGGGAGATGATGAGGAAATTTTTGTGGAACAAATGACTTTTCTCCTTCTGTTTGCTTTCTTAATGTTTCATGCCTTCTCTAGTCCACATCAGTCTATTAAGTGGGAGGTATGTTACCAGCAACTCAGGTGGGATTCAAATCAGGCGGCTGTTAACTGTGAGATGAGGCCTCTGCTACCACAGGGGTGAGGAGCGTGGAGTGATGCCAAGATGGAATCTGTTCATTAGGAGGGAAAAGGGCTGGTTGACGTCATGTAAACACAATCTTTGAGGGATTAAAAAATTTTTTTTCAAGTCCTAGGATATTGGAGGGGGGCTATTCAAGTTCAATAGTCATCAAAAAAATTCAAATTAACAAAATATTAGCATAATTAAAAAAACAACACAGGCACTGATGAAAGTATAAGGAAAAGATGCTCTCATATGCTTCTGCCGACATTATAAATCAGTATTATTTTTCAGGAAGGCCATTTAGCAAAGTTTATCAGAAGTCTTAAATATGTTCATCCCGTTTGACTAAGCAATTTCACAACTAGAACATTCTACCCTAAGGAGATAGTCGGACAGGTGCACCATGATTTATCCAGGAGAATGCTCATTGCAGCACCATTTATATTATAAAGTTGCAAACTGGAGACTTGATAAATGCATCCATTCAAACAACAACCCCACAGCCTTTAAAAACAAATACGCAGAAGAATGACTTGAAAATGTTTGCGAACAATTGCTGAGTTAAGAAAACTCAATTATAAAAGTATATGCATATTAATCATAATTAATTCTTCCCATGTGCTTTACTTATTTAATTAACCCATTTAGTCCTTACAATAATCTTCTGAGGCAGGTGCTGTCCTGTGGATGGTAGAAGCTGGAGCATGGAGAGGCCGACTGACTTCCCCTCAGGCTGGTAGCCGGTGAAGGGGTCCAGCCCCTGACACCAGATCCCAGAGTCAATTCCCAAAATGTGATCCTTGGGCCAGGAGCTTCGTATCACCTGGAACTTGTTAGGAATGCTAATTCACAGGCCTTCTGATCAGAAGTTCTGGGGGTGGGGTCCAGCAATGTGTGTCTGAGCAAAGCCTTCCAGGTTCTACTCTATTCCACTTTTCCTTGCAGTTTGGATTTAAAAAGTGTATGTGGATGGATAAAAAAATGTCTGATGAAGGGCTTCCCTGGTGGCGCAGTGGTTGGGAGTCCGCCTGCCGATGCGGGAGGCGCGGGTTCGTGCCCCAGTCCGGGAGGATCCCACGTGCCGCGGAGCGTCTGGGCCCGTGAGCCATGGCCGCTGGGCCTGCGCGTCCGGAGCCTGTGCTCCGCAGCGGGAGAGGCCGCAACGGTGAGAAGCCCGCGTACCGAAAAAAAAAAAAAAAAAAAAAAAGTCCCTAAAATATCAACAGCGTCATATCTAGATGGTGGCATTCTGGGTGATCTGATTTTTCTTCTCTGTGGGTTTTTGTTGTTGTTGTTGTTATTTCCAGAAGTTTCACAATGAACATTCGCGACCAGGCAAAAGAGGTGTTCTTATAAAAGAGAAAAAAATGTCCCCAGGGATAAGGAACTCTTCTTTAAAGCTCAGTGAGTGGGTATATATTTGCAGGGTAGGGGGAGATACAGAAGGAAATGGTTTTCCTAAATCATGTAGAAATTCAGACAGTGCTTCCTGAGTACGTATGAATCACCAGGGGGTCTTGTTAAAATGCAGACTCTGATTCAGCAGGTCAAGGTGGCTGAAGTTCTGGATTTCCAAACAGCTCCCAGATGGTGCAGATCCAGGGACCACAATTTGAGAAACTTTGAGATGTGAGCTCTCAACTCCTGGAATGCAAGCTCCGGAAGCCTCTTCTGGGTCGATGATATAGTCCCAGTGTTCTGAGAACAGAAAAAGGAGTAGTTGCCAAATAAATACACAGAGAAATCGCAAGCCCAAGGTCCTGCTGGGGACCCAGGAAACTGGGTTTTGACCATGGTTCTGCACCTGCTGCAGGCACCCTTCTGGGCAAGTGATGGCCTCCTAGTGTTCAGTGGGCAGGGCGATAGCCCTGGGCCTCCTTCTCTATGACCTGATGTGTAAATCCCACTCAGCCTGGCCCAGGGCTGCCTGAGATTTCAGCCACACTCGAAACAGAGAGTCCCAGGAACTTGGCTACTCACCGCCAGGAGTAGTTCTGAGAAACCAAGGAAAGCAGTTAGAAATGAAGAAATCTTTAAGCTGAAGTTTCCTTAGAAACATTAACTCATCCACAGAGGCTGTGTGCTGCATTTGGATTACAGGTTAGGCTCATAAGCCTGAGATAAATTACATACTCTTCATATTATTCAACACTGTACTGTATAATAATAAATTACACAGTTATAGGCCTTAGCCCAAGTTATACCTCAGCATATAATTACCCTGCACTGTACCATATAATAATAAATTAGACAGCTACGAACCTAAGTTGTGATTCCAGAAAGAGATATGAGAATGAACAGGACCTGTTGATCCATTCCACTGATCAGAGCCTTGTCAGACAAGCCCGGGGCTGAAGGAGAAAGGGATCGATCTTTTCTTCCCTCTCTTCTTCCCTCCCTTTCTCCCTTCCTTCCCTCTTTTCTTCCACATATGTGGATGACTCCTTGATTCTGAGTACACACTTGACCTCGGAAACCTGGGCTAATTGGAATTAATGCTTGTCCCCAAAGGCTCCCAGGTGGTCAGGGGTGGGGCGGGGGAGGTGAGGAACCACGTGTAAACTGAAAATGCAACCCCGTGTGATAACAGCCATTTACTACTCATAGTAAAATAACAAAGCAGTAAGGTATTTAATGTATTAGCCTAGGTGTTGACTCCTCACAGCCCTGCAAGGTGGGCATCAGCGTCTATTGACTGTTGAAATGGACAAGGCTGTCGTGACTTGTTCAAGGTTACACACCTAGGAATGGCAGAATAAGGTTTCTAGCCCAGGGCTATCCACTGGTTATACTCTGAGGGTACTCTTCAGTGGAGTCAGCTTGGAAAACAAACATCAAGCATCATAAACATGACACTTGACGTGTCCTTAGGAGACAACAGGTTGGAGCCCAACACATGCTCCCTCACTGGGTCCAGCATGGTTGGGTTATTCCCACGGCCCCAGAGAGGGTGATCTTCCTTCCCAGGAGTTCACGGGCCTGGTGTGATGTGAGGTTGCAATGCTGTGAGCACATCATATGTTGTAAACTTGTTTTATTCTCTCAACCACGTTATGAAGTTGGTGCTTTTCTTACACTCATTTTATAGATGAGGAGCCTGAGGCACAGAGGGGTCAGCAAGTTGCTCAAGGTGAGTAAGTGGCAGAGCTGGAGTCTGAATTTAGGCAAGTCTGGTCTGCCAGATTCCTCATTCTATACTGCTAGTTTAAAAAAAAAAAAAACAAAATACACTTATCTTTAAAGTCTAAAACTTATCCTCAGATAGTTGTAGGATGGAAGACTCTGGGGGACTAAGGCCCAGAGAGAAGTTTCCTGCCTGTATCTCCCATCCACTCGGGACATACACGAGCCCACTGAGCCACTGGTGTCTTACTTAATTATTCATCTTTTCTTTTGTCTTAAGACCATATTAAACACAAATAAACAGTGATTCCATTGGAATCAAGATGTGAAAGAAGCCAAAAGGGACAGAGAAGTGAAGTGCTATGGTCAGGGAAGGCTTCTGGGAGGAGGCGGTAAAGGGCCAATAGGAGTTTAAATGGCGTTCAAGGGAGGGAGAGGCATTCCAGGCAGAAAGAAGAGTAGAAGTAAAGAATGACAGGTGAGAAGAGATCGTCTTTGGGGAATATCAGGTCCTAGGTGGTTGTGTAAGCTGGCAGGAGGTGAGGTGGGGTAAGAGCCCAGGCCCTTGGATGCACAATTAAGGTACCAGGATTTTATCCTGTAGGTGGTGATGATCAGTGTATTGACTTGAGGTCCTGTGGGGACATCCCAGCTTCACACTGTAGCCTAAGAGGGGGAAACTGAGCCCTGCCAGGACTAACCTCGGCCTGCCCTACTCCATCCTCCAGGGCTCTCACATGCTGATAGAGTGCTTAAAGGAATGTTATTCTTGTCGTGTCAGGCAAGTGGAAGAAACTCAGTTATGTGGGTCTCCCTGGAAAGACATCTATTGGGGGATGAAGATAGTGTGGCCAGATAAAATACAGGATGCCCACGCCATATATTTAAATTTAAATTTCAGATAAACAACAAATAAGTTTTTAGTAAAAGCGTGTCCCTAGATTGGTTCAAGATGGTGGAGTAGAAAAACATGCTCTCACACCCTCTTTTGAGAACACCAGAATCACAACTAACTGCTGAACAATCATCGATAGGAAGACACTGGAACTCACCAAAAATGATACCCCACATGCAAAGACAAAGGAGAAGCCACAATGAGATGGTAGGAGGGGTGCTATCACAATAAAATCAAATCCCATAACTGCTGGGTGTGTGACTCACAAGCTGGAGAGCCCTTAAACCACAGAAGGCCACCCACTGGAGTGAAGGTTCTGAGCCACATGTCAGGCTTCCCAGCCTGGGGGTCTGGCAACGGGAGGAGGAATTGCTAGTGAATCAGATTTTGAAGGCTAGTGGGATTTGATTGCAGGACTTCAGCAGAACTGGGGGAAACAGAGACTCCACACTTGGAGGGCACACCCAAAGTAGTGTGCACATCGGGACACAGGGGAAGGAGTAGTGACCCCATAGGAGATCGAAACAGACCTATCTGCTAGTGTTGGAGGGTCTCCTGCAGAGGCAGGGGGCAGCCGTGGCTCACCATGGGGAGAGAGACACTGGCAGCAGAAGTTCTGGGAAGTACTCTTTGGTGTGAGCCCCAACAAAGAGCTCGGGTAGGCTCCAGCGTTGGGTCTCCTCAGGGCAAACAACCAACAGGGAGGGAATGCTGCCCCACCCATCAGCACACAAGTGGATGAAAGTTTTATTGAGATCTTCCCGTGAGAGCAACAGCCAGCTCTACCCACCACCAGTCCCTCCCATCAGGAAACTTGCACAAGGCTCTTAGATAGCCTCATCCACCAGAGGGCAGACAGCAGAAGCAAGAAGAAGTACAAATCTGCAGCATGCAGAACAAAAACCACATTCACAGAAAGACAGACAAGATGAAAAGGCAGAGGGCTATGTACCAGATGAAGGAACAAGACAAAACCCCAGAAAAACAACTAAATGAAGTGGAGATAGGCAACCTTCCAGAAAAAGAATTCAGAATAATGATAGTGAAGATGATCCAGGACCTTGGAAAAAGAATGTAGGCAAAGATTGAGAAGATGCAAGACGTGTTTAACAAAGATCTAGAAGAATTAAAGAACAAATGAACAGAGATGAACAATACAATAACTGAAATGAAAGTACACTAGAAGGAATCAATAGGAGAATAACTGTGACAGAAGAACAGATAAGTGACCTGGAAGACAGAATGGTGGAATTCACTGCTGCGGAACAGAATAAAGAAAAAAGAAAGAAAAGAAATGAAGACAGCCTAAGAGACCTCTGGGACAACATTAAACGCAACAACATTTGCATTTGGGGGTCCCAGAAGGAGAAGAGAGAGAGAAAGGACCTGAGAAAATATTTGAAGAGATTATAGTCAACAACTTCCCTAAAATGGGAAAGGAAATAGCCACCCAAGCCCAGGAAACGCAGAGAGTCCCATACAGGATAAACAGAAGGAGAACACACTGAGACACATAGTAATCAAACTGGCAAAAACTAAAGACAAAGAAAAATTATTGAAAGAAGTAAGGGAAAAATGACAAATACCATACAAGGGAACTCCCATAAGGTTAACAGCTGATTTCTCAACAGAAACTCTACAAGCCAGAAGGGAGTGGCATGATATACTTAAAGTGATGAAAGGGAAGAACCTACAACCAAGATTACTCTACCCAGCATGGATCTCACTCAGATTCGATGGAGAAATCAAAAGCTTTGCAGACAAGCAAAAGCTAAGAGAATTCAACACCACCAAACCAACTCTACAACAAATGCTAAAGGAACTTCTCTAAGTGGGAAACACAAGAGAAGAAAAGGACCTACAAAAACAAACCCCAGAAAATTAAGAAAATAGTAATAGGGACATACATATCGATAATTACCTTAAAGGTGAAAGGATTAAATGCTCCAACCAAAGACACAGGCTTGCTGAATGGATACAAAAACAAGACCCATCTATATGCTGTCTACAAGAGACCCACTTCAGACCTAGGGACACATACAGGCTGAAAGTGAGGAGATGAAAAAAGATATTCCATGCAAATGGAAATCAAAAGAAAGCTGGAGTAGCAATACTCATATCAGATAAAATAGACTTTAAAATAAAGAAAGTTACAAGAGACAAGTAAGGACACTACATAATGATCAAGGGATCAATCCAAGAAGAAGATATAACAATTATAAATATATATGCACCCAACATAGGAGCACCTGAATACATAAGGCAACTGATAACAGCTCTAAAAGAGGAAATCGATAGTAACACAATAATACTGGGGGGACCTTAACACCTCATTTACACCAATTGACAGATCATCCAAACAGAAAACTAATAAGGAAACACAGGGTTTAAAGGACACAATAGACCAGATAGTTTTAATTGATATTTATAGGACATTCCATCCAAAAAGAGCAGATTACACTTTCTTCTCAAGTGAGCACAGAACATTCTCCAGGATACATCACATCTTGGGTCACAAATCAAGCCTCAGTAAATTTGAGAAAATTGAAATCATATCAAGCATCTTTTCTGATCACAATGCTATGAGATTAGAAATCAATTACAGGGAAAAAAACGTAAAACACACAAACACATGGAGGCTAAACAATACGTTACTAAATAACCAAGAGATCACTGAAGAAATCAAAGAGGAAATCAAAAAATACCTAGAGACAAATGACAATGAAAACGCGACAAACCAAAACCTATGGGATGCAGTAAAAGCAGTTCTAAGAGGGAAGTTTATAACTATACAAGCCTACCTCAAGAAACAAGAAAAATCTCAAATAAACAATCTAACCTTACATCTAAAGAAACTAGAGAAAGAAGAACAAACAAAACCCAAAGTTAACAGAAGGAAAGAAATCATGAAGATCAGAGCAGAAATAAATGAAATAGAAACAAAGACAACAATAGCAAAGATCAATAAAACTAAAAGCAGGTTCTTTGAGAAGATGAACAAAATTGATAAACCATTAACCAGACTCATCAAGAAAAAGAGGGAGAGACTCAAATCAATAAAATTAGAAATGAAAAAGGAGAAGGTACAACAGACACTGCAGAAGGACAAAGCATCCTAAGAGACTACTACAAGCAGCTCTATGCCAATAAAATGGACAACCTGGAAGAAATGGTCAAATTCTTAGAAAGGTATAACTTTCTAAGACTGAAACAGGAAGAAACAGAAAATATGAACAGACCAATCACCAGTAATGAAATTGAAACTGTGATTAAAAATCTTCCAAGAAACAAACGTCCAGGACCAGATGGCTTCACAGGTGAATTCTGTCAAACTTTTAGAGAAGAGCTAACACCCATCCTTATCAAACTCTTCAAAAAAATTGCAGAGGAAAGAAAACTACTAAACTCATTTTATGAGGCCACCATCACCCTGATACCAAAACCAGACAAAGATATTACAAAAAAAGAAAATTACAGACCAATATCACTGATGAATATAGATGCAAAAATCCTCAGCAAAATACTAGCAAACGGAATCCAACAGCACATTAAAAGGATCATGCACCATGATCAAATGGGATTTATCCCAAAGATGCAAGGATTCTTCAATATACACAAATGAATCAATGTGAAACACCATATTAACAAACTGAATAATAAAAACCATATGATCATCTCAAAAGATGCAGAAAAAGCTTTTGGCAAAATTCAATACCCATTTATGATAAAAACCCTCCAGAAAGTGAGCATAGAGGGAACCTACTTCAACATAATAAAAGTCATATACGACAGACCCACAGCAAACATCATTCTGAATGGTGAAGAACTGAAAGCATTTCCTCTAAGATCAGGAATAAGACAAGGATGTCCACTCTTGCCACTGTTATTCAACATAGTTTTGGAAGTCCTAGCCATGGCAATCAGACAAGAATAAGAAATAAAAGGAATACAAATTGGAAAAGAAGAAGTAAAACTGTCACTGTTTGCTGATGACATGATACTATGCATAGAGAATCCTAAAGATGCCACCAGAAAACTATTAGAGCTAATCAATGAATTTAGTAAAGTTGCAGGATACAAAATTAATGCACAGAAATCTCTTGCATTCCTATACATTAATGATGAAAAATCTGAAAGTTAAATTAAGGAAACACTCCCATTTACCATGGCGACAGAAAGAATAAAATACCTAGGAATAAACCTACCTAGGGAGACAAAAAACATGTATGCAGGAAACTATAAGACACTGATGAAAGAAATTAAAGATGATACCAACAGATGTAGATATATACCATGTTCTTGGGTTGAAAGAATCAATATTGTGAAAATGACTATACTACCCAAAGCAATCTACAGATTCAATGCAATCCCTATCAAATTACCAAAGGCATTTTTTACAGAACTAGAATAAGAAATCTTAAAATTTGTATGGAGACACAAAAGACCCCGAATAGCCAAAGCAGTCTTGAGGGAAAAACACGGAGCTGGAGGAATCAGACTCCCTGACTTCAGACTATAGTGCAAAGCTACAGTAATCAAGACAGTATGGTACTAGCACAAAAACAGAAATATAGATCAATGGAACAAGATAGAAAGCCCAGAGATAAACCCACGTACCTATGGTCAACTAATCTATGACAAAAGAGGCAAGGATATATAATGAAGAAAAGACAGTCTCTTCAATAAGTGGTGCTGGGAAAACTGGACAGCTACATGTAAAAGAATGAAATTAGAACACTCCCTAACACCATACACAAAAATAAACTCTAAATGGATTAAAGATCTAAATGTAAGACCTGGCACTATAAAACTCTTAGAGGAAAACATAGGAAGAACACTCTTTTTTTTTTTTTTTTTTTTCGGTATGCGGGCCTCTCACTGTTGTGGCCTCTCCCGTTGCGGAGCACAGGCTCCGGACGTGCAGGCCCAGCGGCCATGGCTCACGGGCTCAGTTGCTCCGCGGCATGTAGGATCTTCCCGGACCAGGGCACGAACCCGTGTCTCCTGCATCGGCAGGCGGATTCTCAACCACTGCGCCACCAGGGAAGCCCGGAAGAACACTCTTTGACATAAATCACAGCAAGATATTTTTTGATCCACCTCCTAGAGTAATGCAAATAAAAACAAAAATAAACAAATGGGACCTAATGAAACTTCAAAGCTTTTGCACAACAAAGGAAACCATAAACAAGATGAAAAGACAATCCTCAGAATGGGAGAAAATATTTGTAAATGAATCATCAGACAAAGGATTAATCTCCAAAATATATAAACAGCTCATGCAGCTCAATATTAAAAAAACAAACAACCCAATCCAAAAATGGGCAGATGCCCTAAATAGAATTTCTCCAAAGAAGACATACAGATGGCCAAGAAGCACATGAAAAGCTGCTCAACATCACTAATTATTACAGAAATGCAAATCAAAACTACAATTAGGTATCACCTCACACCAGTTAGAATGGGCATCATCAGAAAATCTACAAACAGCAAATGATGCAGAGGGTGTGGAGAAAAGGGAACTCTCTTGCACTGTTGGTGGGAATGTGAACTGATACAGCCACTATGGAGAAAAGTATGGAGGTTCTTTAAAGAACTAAAAATAGAATTACCATATGATCCAGCAATCCCACTGAGCATATACCCTGAGAAAACCATAATTCAAAAAGACACATGCCTTCCAATGTTCATTGCAGCACTATTTACAATAGCCAGGTCATGGAAGCAACCTAAATGCCGATCGACAGACAAACGGATAAAGAAGATATGGTACATATATACAATGGAATATTGCTCAGCCATAAAAAGGAACGAACTTGGGTCATTTGTAGAAAGTGGATGCATCTAGAGAGTGTCATACAGAGTGAAGTAAGTCAGAGAAAAACAAATATCGTATATTAACGCATATATGTGGAACCTAGAAAATGCTACAGATGAACTGGTTTGCAGAGCAGAAATTGAGACACAGAAGTAGAGAACAAACGTATGGACAGCAAGGGGGGAAAGCAGTGGGGGCTGGGGGTGGTGATGGTGTGATGAATTGGAGATTGGGATTGACGTATATATACACTGATGTGTATAAAATGGATGACTAATTAGAAAATAAATAAATAAATAAATAAATAAACATAAAAAAGAAAGCATGTCCCAAATATTGCATGAGATATACTTACACTAAAAAAGGTATTCATTTTTGTGTGTGAAATTCAAATTTAATTAGAATTTCTGTATTTTTATTTGCTAAATTTGTGAAATTAAGGGGGAAGGGAGCAAGCCACTTTCCAAATAAAATTCAACCCCCTGTGCATAAGTCAGGGTCTCATCAGAGAGGAGCCTTTACAAGTGATCCAGAAGGAGGGAACCTTCACAGGGCTGTGAGCTCATGCAGTGTGAGAGCTGGCAGGGCGTCTGTGCAGGCTGCCGCCTCTGCATCTAGTGGGAGTTGAAGTTTCTCTGAACCAGCAGGCAGGAAGGAGAGCTACTGTGGAGAGGAGAGCAGGGATAAACTCGAACCTGCTTCTCTCTGTCCCCTCCCCCAACCTCAAATCCGTAGTGATCTGCAGGGAGAGCCGGTGCCCTTGCCCATGGGGCTGCATGCACACCGCGCCCAGGGCTCCAGACGCTCAGCGAGGTCTGTTGGGAGCTGCAGGGTCTGCGGTTCTGAGCGCTGCCCCCGACGCCCCTACAGCAAAAGATGAGCAGCACGTCACCAACATGTGGGGCGGTCACTCTCCCTGTCACTGTGCACTGACTCCAGAGTGTCGCATGATAGTGGCTTCTTCACATGTGCCTTTGAAACCTTAACAGAATGTTGACTGTGGCCAACGTCAACCCAGAACCATATGGGAGAGGAATTCTGGGACACACAGATCCATCTTTCCTCGGATGACACAGTTCAAGGCCCTGGGGCTGGCGAAAACCACAATTAGGAAGGAAGGGAATACTGGGTTTGCATCCCAGTCTGCCCTTGACTAGCTCTGTAACTTAGGGCAAGTTAAATTCTTGATGCCTCAGTTTCCTCACCTGTAAAATGTATACAAAACTCTTACCTCCCTTATAGAGCTGCTGAGAAGATAAAGTGAGACAATGAGTCCAGTCTGACAGCTGACACCTCCTAATTAGTTGGTGAATAATAATGACGGCCTGTGTCAAAGAGTTTACTATCCATCTATTTTGCTATGAAAAAATATCCCTTGTCTTAAAATATTAAGAAACATTCTATTGCAAAATCCTCTCTTAATTAAGTAGCTCAGTAGATCAGCCTTGGAAAGATAACATCTTCAAAAGCATCTCCAAATGTCAAGGTTAAAATCAGACACAGCATGCGTACTAGTTATGAATCTTTCAGATCTTAGCAGCCCTTCCCCTTCCCCCAAATAAACAACACAGGTAAGCCCTAAGTGATGAGAAGAGAGTAAAATTATGCTTCAATGCTACTGCAGATGCTGTGACTGCTTATGAAAAGAAAATACTTTCTTTAAAAAGGTCACTTATGAAAAGGAAAGTTTGGCAGTGGGGCTGGAGTGGAATGGAAGACAGGAGTCCGGCCAGCAGGTGGTGACCACCAGGGGACATAGATAAGGTGTGAGCTGGGGAAGGCTGGGAGGCAGAGGGCTCAGAGGATAGCAGCTCTCTCCACTCTTGGTGCCCAGAGAGTGGTAGGGAGAAAGGTTTTCCAATTGGCCCTTCATCATTTGTAACCTCAGGACCTGCTTCCACTGCCATCACGGTACCGTGCCTTATTTTCACAGCTGAGCAGAAAAAAAAAAAGGCAAATTCCTGTGGTTGAAAGAATAGGGGTAAACTTGTCCTCTTTGTGGGGGAGGGTGTAAAGACATCTCTCTGTCTCCCACTGGAAAAGGCAGCCCCCTGGCAGTCTTTTTAGCCACTTATCCTGATTCTGAGATTTTCTCCTTAGCAACTTGTAATTCCAGATTGCAACAAGAAATATAAATGCATGAGACTTGTGGGTTTGTGCCAGGGCTGGAGAGGTTGGGGGAAGTGTTTCCAGGATCAAAGCAGTTGGAGAAAGTTTCCAGTGGAAACTGGGACTCCTGTGTGTCTGAAAGGAGTGACATGGAGGGTGATGTGGCAATCTGGATACGATAATAGTGTCTGTGTGTCAGATCTGGCCATCCCACTTCTAGGAATTTCTGTGCAATGATGTTTACTGCAAAATTGTTTGCAAGTAGAGAAAATATAGAAATAGCCCAAGCCTCCATCACTGAGGAATTTGTGACCTTCCTCCGCCTTCTGTTAAGTGACCCTACTATTTATTTCCTTTCCGGCAGCCAGAGTGGTTTGTAAAAATGCATATGAGAGTAGGCTGCTCCTCTGCTCCACTCAAGGGCTTCTTGTTTCCCTCAGGATAAAAACCTAGCTCCCCACCAGGGTCTACAGCCCCTACTTCCTGGGTTCCAGCCTCACTTTCCACCATTATTTCAACATGCTCATTTTCTCCAGCCACATCACACTGACCTCAGTCCAGCCTCACTGCCTTTGCCCTTGTTAATCCTTCTGCCTGGAATATTTTAGCCTAGGGTTTTACCTTACCTTTTCCCTTCTTTTTCTGCTGGTGGCAGTATAAATGCCATATCCTTAGGAAGATAGAGCACTGTGTCTAGTTTTCCGTTCTCCATACAGTGTCTCTCCACCACTTTGCCCCATCTTACTTTCTTCATAGCACTCGGCATAAGGTGAAATGATCTTGATTATTCACTGTACGCTTGTTAATTGTCTCTCCCACTAGAACTGAGAACAAGGACTTAATGTGTTGTGTACCCTTGCCTGGTACATAGAAGCTGCTGCTATACATATGTTTGACAAGTGAATGAATGAATGAACAAATATATGAGTATAACAACACTATGAAGGCAAGAAGAAGATGGTGGAGTAGAAGGATGTGCACTCACTCCTTCTTGTGAGAGCACTGGAATCACAACTAACTGCTGAACAATCATCGACAGGGAGACATTGGAACTCACCAAAAAAGATACCCCACATCCAAAGACGAAGAAGAAGCTGCAATGAGATGGTAGGAGGGGCGCAATCACAATAAAATCAAATCCTATAACTGCTGGGTCGGTGACTCACAAACTGAAGAACAATTATACCACAGAAGTCCACCCACTGGAGTGAAGGTTCTGAGCCCCACGTCAGGCTTCCCAACCTGGGGGTCCGGCAACAAGAGGAGGAATTCCCAGAGAATAGGACTGTGAAGGCTAGTGGGATTTGATTGCAGAACATCAATAGGACTGGGGGAAACAGAGACTCCACTCTTGGAGGGCACACACAAAATAGTGTGTGCATAAGGACCCAGGGGGAAGGAGCAGTGACTCCATAGGAGACTGAACCAGACCTACTTGCTAGTGTTGGAGGGTCTCCTGCAGAGGCGGGGGGCAGCTGTGGCTCACCACGGGGACAGAGACACTGGCAGCAGAAGTTCTGGGAAGTACTCCTTGGCATGAGCCCTCCCAGAGTCTGCCATTAGCCCCACCAAAGAGCCTCTAGGCTCCAGTGCTGGGTTACCTCAGGCCAAACAAGCAACAGGGAGGGAACTCAGCCCCACCCATCAGCAGAGAAGGGGATGAAAGTTTTATTGAGATCCGCCCATGAGAGCAACAGCTAGCTCTACCCACCACCAGTCCCTCCCATCAGGAAACTTGAACAAGGCTCTTAGATAGTCTCATCCACCAGTGGACAGACAGCAGAAGCAAGAAGTACTACAATCCTGCAGCCTGTGGAATGAAAACCACATTCACAGAAAGGTAGACAAAATTAAAAGGAAGAGGACTATGTACCAGATGAAAGAACAAGATAAAACCCCAGAAAAACAGCTAAATGAAGTGGAGATAGGCAACCTTCCAGAAAAAGAATTCAGAATAATGATAGTGAAGATGATCTAGGACCTCGGAAAAAGAATGGAGGCAAAGATCGAGAAGATGCAAGAAATGTTTAACTAAGATCTAGAAGAATTAAAGAACAAACAGAGATGAACAATACAATAACTGAACTGAAAACTACAATACAAGGAATCAATAGCAGAATAACTGAGGCAGAAGAACGGATAAGTGACCTGGAAGACAGAATGGTGGAATTCACTGCTGTGGAACAGATTAAGAAAAAATAAAGAAAAGAAATGAAGACAGACTAAGAGACCTCTGGGACAACATTAAATGCAACAACATTTGCATTATAAAGGAGAAGAGAGAGAGAAAGGACCCGAGAAAATATTTGAAGAGATTATAGTTGAAAACTTCCCTAATGTGGGAAAGGAAATAGCCACCCAAGTCCAGGAAGCACAGAGAGTCAGTCCCAGGCAAGATAAACCCAAGGAGAAACACACTGAGACACATAGTAGTCAAATTGACAAAAATTAAGAACAAAGAAAAATTATTAAAACAAGGGAAAAATGACAAGTAACATACAAGGGAACCCCCATAAGATTAAGAGTTGATTTCTCAGCAGAAGCTCTACTGGCCAGAAGAGAGTGGTGTGATATACTTAAAGTGATGAAAAGGAAGAATACAACCAAGTTGACTCTAACCACCAAGGGTTTCATTCAGATTCGATGGAGAAATCAAAAGCTTTGCAGACAAGCAAAAGCTAAGAGAATTCAGCACCAGCAAACCAGCTCTACAACAAATGGTAAAGGAACTTCTCGAAGTGGGAAACACAAGAGAAGAAAAGGACCTACAAAAACAAACCCAGGGCGCTTCCCTGGTGGTGCAGTGGTTCAGAATCTGCCTGCCGATGCAGGGTACACAGGCTTGTGTCCCCGTCTGGGAAGATCCCACATGGCGCGGAGCGGCTAGGCCCGTGAGCCATGGCTGCTGAGCCTGCGCGTCCAGAGCCTGTGCTTCACAATGGGAGAGACCACAACAGTGAGAGGCCCACGTACTGCAAAAAAAAACCCCAAAAACAAAAAACCAAAACAATTAAGAAAATGGTAATAGGAACATACATATTGATAATTATCTTAAATGTGCATGCATTAAATGCTCCAACGAGAAGACACAGGTTTTCTGAATGGATACAAAAAAAAGACCCATATATGCTGTCTAAAAGTGACCCACTTCAGACCTAAGGACACATACAGACTGAAAGTGAGGAGATGGAAAAAGATATTCCATGCAAATGGAAATCAAAAGAAAGCTGGAGTAGCAATACTCATATCAGATAAAATAGACTTTAATTTTTTTTTTTTTTTTTTTTTTTTGCTGTACACGGGCCTCTCACTGTTGTGGCCTCTCCCGTTGTGGAGCACAGGCTCCGGACTCGCAGGCTCACTGGCCATGGCTCACTGGCCCATCCGCTCCGTGACATGTGGGATCTTCCCGGACTGGGGCACGAACCCGCATCCCCTGCATCAGCAGGCGGATTCTCAACCACTGCACCACCAAGGAAGCCCTAAAAAGAAAGAAATAAAATAAAGAATGTTACAAGAGACAAGGAAGGACACTGCATAATGATCAAGGGATCAATCCAAGAAGAAGGTATAACAATTATAAATATATATGCATCCAACATAGGAGCACCTCAATACATAAGGCAAATGCTAACAGCTCTAAAAGAGGAAATTGACAGTAACACAATAATAGTGGGGGACTTTAACACTTCACTATGCCAATGGACAGATCATCCAGCCAGAAAATTAATAAGGAAACACAGGTTTAAATGACACAATAGACCAGATAGATTTAATTGATATTTATAGGACATTACACCCCAAAACAGCAGATTACAGTTTCTTCTCAATTGCACATGGAACATTCTCCAGGATAGATCACATCCTGGGTCACAAATCAAGCCTTGGTAAATTTAAGAAAAATGAAATCATATCAAGCATCTTTTCCGACCACAATGCTATGAGATTAGAAATAAATTACAAGGAAAAAAACGTAACACACACACATGGAGACTAAACAATATGTTACTAAATAACCAAGAGATCACTGAAGAAACAATAGAGGAAATCAAAAAATACCTAGAGACAAATGACAATGAAAACACGATGATCCAAAACCTACAGGATGCAGGAAAAGAAGTTCTAAGAGGGAAGTTTATAGCAATACAATCCTACCTCAAGAAATAAAAAGAGGGGCTTTCCTGGTGGCACAGTGCTTAAGAATCTGCCTGCCAGTGCAGAGGACATGGGTTCAAGTCCTGGTCTGGGAAGATCCCACATGCTGTGGAGCAACTAAGCCCATGTGCCACAACTACTGAGCCTGGGTTCTAGAGTCCACGTGCCATAACTACTGAAGCCTATGTGCCTAGAGCCTATTCTCTGCAACAAGAGAAGCCACCACAATGAGAAGCCCATACACCACATAGAAGAGTAGCCCCCGCTCGCCGCAACTAGAGAAAAGCACACGCATGGTAACAAAGACCCAATGCAGCCAAAAATAAATAAATTTATTTAAAACAAAAGAAACAAGAAAAATCTCAAATAAACAATCTAACCTTAAACCTAAAGGAACTAGAGAAAGGAGAACAAACAAAACCCAAAGTTAGTAGAAGGAAAGAAATCGTAAAGATCAGAGCAGAAATTAATGAAATAGAAACAAAGAAAACAATAGTAAAGATCAATAAAACTAAAAGCTGTTTCTTTGAGAAGATAAACAAAACTGAAAAATCTTTTAGCTGTCAAGAAAAAGAGGGAGAGGATTGAAATCAATAAAATTAGAAATGAAAAAGGAGAAAGAATGCTCAACATCATTAATCATTAGAGAAATGCAAATCAAAACTACAATGAAATATCATCTCACACCAGTCAGAATGGCCATCATCAAAAAATCTAGAAACAATAAATGCTGGAGAGGGTGTGGAGAAAAGGGAACACTCTTGCACTGCTGGTGGGAATGTAAATTGATACAGCCACTATGGAGAACAGTATGGAGGTTCCTTAAAAAACTACAAATAGAACTACCATACGACCCAGGAATCCCACTACTGGGCATATACCCTGAGAAAACAATAATTCAAAAAGAGTCATGTACCAAAATGTTCATTGCAGCTCTATTTACAATAGCCAGGACATGGAAGCAACCTAAGTGTCCATCAACAGATAAATGGATAAAGAAGATGTGGCACATGTATACAATGGAATATTACTCAGCCATAAAAAGAAATGAAAGTGAGTTATTTGTAGTGAGGTGGATGGACCTGGAGTCTATCATACAGAGTGAAGTAAGTCAGAAGGAGAAAAACAAATACCGTATGCTAACACATATATATGGAATCTAAGAAAAAAAATATGTCATGAAGAGACTAGGGGTAGGATGGGAATAAAACACAGACCTACTAGAGAATGGCCTTGAGGATATGGGGGGGGGGAAGGGTAAGCTGTGACGAAGTGAGAGAGTGGCATGGACATATATACACTACCAAAAGTAGGGTGGATAGCTAGTAGGAAGCAGCCATATGGAACAGGGAGATCAGCTAGGTGGTTTGTGACCACCTAGAGGGGTGGGATAGGGAGGGTGGGAGGGGGAGGCTCAAGAGGGAAGAGATATGGGAACATATGTATATATATATAACTGATTCACTTTGTTATAAAGCAGAAACTAACACACCATTGTAAAGCACTTTTACTCCAATAAAGATGTTAAAAAAATCTTGCATTCAAAAACAGTAATTCTTATTTGAAGAAGCTGACAGTTGGAACCATGCAAATGTGTTCAAATACAATTTCAAAGACTGTAAAAAAAAAAAGAAATGAAAAAGGAGAAGTTATAACAAACACTGCAGAAATACAAAGCATCCTAAGAGACTACTACAAGCAACTCTATGTCTATAAAATGTACAATCTGGAAGAAATGGACAAATTCTTAGAAATGTATAGCTTTCCAAGACTGAACCAGGAAGAAACAGAAAATATGAACAGACCAATCACCAGTAATGAAATTGAAACTTTGATTAAAAATCTTCCAATAAACAGATGTCCAGGACCAGATGGTTTCACAGGTGAATTCTATCAAACATTTAGAGAGGAGCTAACACCCATCCTTCTCAAACTCTTCCAAAAAACTTCAGAGAAAAGAAAACTCCCAAACTCATTCTATGAGGCCAGCATCACCCAGATACCAAAACCAGACAAAGATACTGCAAAAAAAGAAAATTATAGACCAATATCATTGATGAATATAGATGCAAAAATCCTCAACAAAATACTAGCAAACAGAATCCAAGAGCACATTAAAAGGATCATACACTGTGATCAAGTGGGATTTATCCCAAAGATGCAAGGATTCTTCAATATACACAAATCAATCAATGTGATACACCATATTAAAAAAAATTGAAGAATAAATACCATATGATCATCTCAATAGATGCAGAAAAAGCTTTTGGCAAAATTCAACACCCATCTATGATAAAAACTCTCCAGAGAGTGAGCATAGAGGGAACGTACCTCAACATAATAAGGGCCATATATGACAAACCCACAGCAAACCTCATTCTCAATGGTGAAAAACTAAAAGCATTTCCTCTAAGGTCAGGAAAAAGACAAGGATGTCCACTCTTACCACTGTTATTCAACATAGTTTTGGAAGTCCTAGCCATGGCAATCATAGAAGAAAAAAAAATACAAGGCATAGAAATTGGAAAAGAAGAAGTAAAACTGTCAGTTTGCTGATGACATGATACTATACATAGAGAATCCTAAAGATATCACCAGAAAGCTACTAGAGCTAATCAATGAATTTGGTAAAGTTGCAGGATACAAAATTAATGCGCAGAAATCTCTTGTGTTCCTATACACTAACAACAAAAAATCAGAAAGAGAAATTAAGGGAACAATCCCATTCACAATTGTAAGAAACAGAATAAAATACCCAGGAATAAACCTACCTAAGGAGGTAAAAGACCTGTACTCTGAAAACTATAAGACACTGATGAAATAAATCATAGATGACACAAACAGTTGGAGAGATATACCATGTTTTTGGATTGAAAGAATCAATATTGTGAAAATGACTATACTACCCAAAGCAATCTACAGGTTCAATGCAATCTCTTACAAATTACCAATGGCAATTTTTATAGAACCAGAACAAAAAAAATCCTAAAATTTGTATGGAGACACAAAAGACCCCAAATAGCCAAAGCAATCCTGAGGGAAAAAAAATGGAGCAGGAGGAATCAGACTCCCTGACTTCAGACTGTACAACAAAGCTACAGTAATTAAGACAGTATGATACTTGCAGAAAACCAGAAATATAGATCAATGGAGCAGGATAGAAAGCCCAGAGATATACCCACACACCTATGCTCAGCCATCCAACTATAATTAGTTGTATATTCTTGCCAAAGGAGGCAAGGATATACAATGGATAAAAGACAGCCTCTTCAATAAGTGGTGCTGGGAAAATTGGACATCTACATGTAAAAGAATGAAATTACAACACTCCCTAACATCATAAACAAAAATAAACTCAAAATGGATTAGAGACTTAAAAGGAAGACCAGACACTGTAGAACTCTTAGAGGAAAAAATAGGAGGAACACTCTTTGACATAAATCACAGCAAGATCTATTTTGACCCACCTCCTAGAGTAAAGGAAATATAAACAAATGGGACCTAATGAAACTTAAAAGCTTTTGCACAGCAAAGGAAACTATGAACAAGATGAAAAGACAACCCTCAGAATGGGAGAAAATATTTGCAAATGAATCAGTGGACAAAAGATTAACCTCCAAGATACATAAACAGCTCATGCAGCTCAATATTAAAATAAAAACAAAAACACAATCCAAAAATGGGCAGAAGACCTAAATAGACATTTCTCCAAAGAAGACATACAGATAGCCAAGAGGCACATGAAAAGATGCTCAACATCACTAATTACTAAAGAAATGCAAATCAAAACTACAATGAGGTATCACCTCACACCCGTCAGAATGACCATCATCAAAAAATCTACAAACAATAAATGCTGGAGAGGGTATGGAGGAAATGGAACACTCTTGCCCTGTTGGTGGGAATGTAAACTGTTACAGCCACTATGGAGAACAGTATGGAGGTTCCTTAAAAAAAACTAAAAATAGAACTACCATTTGACCCAGCAATCCCACTACTGGGCATATACCCTGAGAAAACAATAATTCAAAAAGGGACATGTACCACAATGTTCACTGCAGCACTATTTACAATAGCCAGGACATGGAAGCAACCTAAGTGTCCATCAACAGATGAATGTATAAAGAAGATGTGGTACATATATACAATGGAATATTACTCAGCCATAAAAAGAAACGAAATTGAGTTATTTGTAGTGAGGTGGATGGACCTAGAGTCTGCCATACAGAATGAAGTAAGTCAGAAAGAGAAAAACATTGATTCCTTAAAAAAAAGAGAGAGAGAAAAACAAATACCCTATGGTAACACATATATATGGAATCTAAAAAAAAAAAAAAAGAAAGAAAATGGTTCTGATGAACCTAGTTGCAGGACAGGAATAAAGACACAGACCTAGAGAATGGACTTGAGGATATGGGGAGGGGGAAGGGTAAGCTGGGAAGAAGTGAGAGAGTGAGGGCTTCCCTGGTGGTGCAGTGGTTAAGAATCCTCCTGCCAATGCAGGGTATACGGGTTTGAGCCCTGGTCCAGGAAGATCCCACATACCACGGAGCAACTAAGCCCGTGTGCCACAACTACTGAGCCTGCACTCTAGAGTCTGCGAGCCACAACTACTGAGCCTGTGTGCCACAACTACTGAAGCCCGTGCACCTAGAGCCCGTGCTCTGCAACAAGAGAAGCCACCACAATGAGAAGCCTGCACACAACAATGAAGAGTAGCCCCTGCTCGCTGCAACTAGGGAAAACCCGCATGCATCAACGAAGCCCCAACGTAGCCAAAAATGAATAAATAAATAAAATAATTTTTAAAAAAAGGAAGTGAGAGAATAGCATGGACTTATATATACTACCAAATGTAAAATAGATAGCTAGTGGGAAGCAGCTGTATAGCACAGTGAGATCAGCTAGGTGGTTTGTGACCACCTAGAGGGGTGGAATAAAGAGGGTGGGAGGGAGATGCAAGAGGGAGGCGTTATGGAGATATATGTATATATACAGCTGATTCACTTTGTTATACAGCAGAAACTAACACAACATTGTAAAGCAATTATACTCTAATAAAGATGTTAAAAAAATAGACACATGCACTCCAATGTTCATTGCAGCACTATTTACAATAGCCAGGTCATAGAAGCAACCTAAATGCCCATTGACAGATGAATGGATAAAGAAGATGTGGTACATATATACAATGGAATATTACTCAGCCATAAAGAGGAACGAAATTGGGTCATTTATAGAGATGTGGATGGACCTAGAGACCGTCATACAGAGTGAAGTAAGTTAGAAAGAGAAAAACAAATATCGTACATTAACGCATATATGTGGAATCTAGAAAAATGGTACAGATGAACCAGTTTGCAGGGCAGAAATAGAGACACAGATGTAGAGAACAAACGTATGAGCACCAAGGAGGGAAAGTGGGGTGGGGGTTTGGTTGTGGTGGGATGAATTAGGAGATTGGGATTTACATGTAATCACTAATATGTATAAAATAGATAATAAGAACCTGCCATATAAAAAATAAATAAAATTCAAATAAAACAAAAAGAACACTATGAAGTTTTTACAATAAGGAAGTAGATCTCTATGTGTTACCTGGAAAGGTGCCTGCCCCAAGTGTATAAAGTAGTTGGATATGAACCCATTTATGTAAAAAAAATTAAAAATAGTCTATACAATAAGAATAGCTCCCAGTTTTTGAGGTCTAATGATCAGCTGGGCCCGTTATAACCACTTTTACATTGTCTTGTCTCATTTGATCATCACAGCAACACTTTGGGGTAGGCACAGTTTTAGGCACCTTTCTATAGAGGAGGAAAGTTTCACAGAGAGGTTAGGAAACTTGCCTAAGATCACACAGCTGGAAAGTCGAGAGCCAGAAAATGAATCCAGAGTCTGACTTCCAAAAATATATTCACTAAATGGGTGAAGAGTGATTATTTCAGGGGGTAGAGAGGGTTGAGTTGAGGTTCAGGAGGACCTGGGATGTCAGGCGAAGGGTCCAGATGTCAATGCTTTTCTTAGGGCACAGTGTGATCTCAGGCAAGTCAGCTCCCTTCTTGGTGCTCACCTGGGAACCCAGGGTGGTGGGCCAGAGCTCCTGAGAAGAATCAATTGGATGATGTCGCCAGAGTGCCCAGCTCGGGGCCTCAAGACATGGCGGCTCACAGCAAAGGTTATGAATGTTTGGGGAAGCAGACCTAACCTTGGCTGCCTGAAAGCCTTGTTCCATTTCCTGCATCCAAGGCCACACAGGGTCTCCCCAAGGCCTGGGTACTTGGTTCAAGGCCACTGTCCACATGGGGCCCCAGGGCTCCCAGCTGTCACCCATCGAGCTGCTCCCACTGTGCTGGAATGTGACTCCTTGGGTGGCCCAGCCAGGGGAATGCGCAGGGGTCATTCTTGACATAGCTGAGCTCTGGGCACAAGGTGCTAAGAGCAGGGCAGGCAATTTCAAACGGTCTTTGCCGCATCTCTTGAAAGATGTGACTCTAAAACTTGTCCTGCCTCAGCGGAATACAGAGCTTGGAAGGGAAGTCAAGTTAGGAGCAGGTGGCTCAGACCTTTGGTGCCTGCCAGGCAGAGATGCTTCTGCACAAATGGGTGAGGGAGTGCTCATGGGCGGCTCCCAGTCTGGACTGTGCATTTGGTTTCCTGCATCTCCCCTCTGAGCTGCAAATTCACATCTATTTTTGTGATTATTTGGTGATTCCCCCATGCCTCCCCACCATTTCCCGCAAAGGCCAGGGACCTTGTCAGTTGCTCTCTCTGTGTACACAGTATGAGTTGCAGTAGATGCTGAGTAAATATTTCTCGAATGAATGGATTGCCCCCTTCCACCAGTTTTGTCATGTTGGAAAGGCCCTGGGATTTATTTATTTTTAACAGATTTATTGAAGTCTAATTGATATACAAAGAAATGCACATATTTAATGTGGGCAATTTGATGAGTTTGGACATGTGCAAACATCCATGATACCATCACCACTATCAACATAATAGACATATGCAACACCTTCCAAAGTTCTCTTGTGTCCTTTTTGTTTTCGTTTTTTTGGAGTGCACAATAATACCATACTGTTAACAATTGGCTCTACGTTGTACAGCAGATCTTTAAAACGTATTCACCTAGCATAACTGAACTTTATAAAAGATAGTTCTTTTTAATTGCTTAAATTACAATACAAAGAGTTTAATTTTTCCCTTCACTTTCCAAAAATGCATATACAACATAATACCTAAAAAAATGTTGTTATCCATAGATAAATTTTCGGGAGGTCTTTACATGTTTTGGCATCTGTCAAAGAATAAAGAAAGGTCTTTCTGATATAGTGACATTTGGACACAGACTGGGAGGAAATAACGAGCGTTCCAGACAGAAGGAACACTTAGGGCAACAACCCTGAGGTAGCAGCACGTGTGGCAAATTCAGGGAAGACCAAGGACACCAGTATGGTTGGTGCAGGTGTGCAAGCTGAAGGCCCTGGGGTTTAATCCTGCTTCTAGGACTAGTTGGGTAACTTTGAACTTTGCTTTCAAGGCGATAAGGCTCCGGAGCCAGGCTGTCTGGGTTTGAACCCAGGCTCTGCCTCTTCTTACTAGCCACATCAACTGAGGAAAGTTTCTGAACGTCTCTGTGCCTCGGTTTCCTCATCTGGGAAATGGGGCTCTCGCTGTGTCTACATCACAGATCAGTGCGAAGGATAAAAGGCTCAGCGCGTGGCAAGCACTTACAATAAGGCAAGGCACAGAGTAAGGTCTAGATAAATATTAACTCATATTATTTTATTATTATTATTAAATCAACTTTATTAAGGTGTAACTTACAAACAATAAAAGGCATTCATCTTAAGAGTACGATTTGATGAGTTTTGATGGATACATATACACCTGTGTAAGCACAACCTCAATCGAAGGACAATCCCATCTCTGCAAATGTACCCTCTCTGCCCATTCAGTCAACCCCCTTTCCCCTGGTCCCCACTTGTCTGCCCTCTGTCTCCATAGCTCAGTTTTGATGGTTCTGGAACTTAGTCTTACAGTGTGTGCTCCAGCCTCTGGCTCCTTTTTCTCAATGTGTTGTCATCCCTGCTGTTGTGTATATCGGTAGTTTGTTCCTTTTTATTGCTGTAACTCATGTTATTACCAGTGATTTTCTCAGTCTCAGTTTCCTCTTCTGTGAAATGAGGTTAATAATTTCCACCTCATAGAATGCGGTGAAGGAGAAACAGGACGCTGAGTAGTGTGGCCGCATCACCGATCCCCACACAGAGGACCCTGCATCCTGCACTCAAGCCATGCTCTCCCATCACCTCCCCCTAGTCCCCAGAGAGGGGCCCTTCCAACGTCACCGGGAGCCTGGAGCCCAGAGGCTCAAGGGCTTTGCGGGGTCGACTGGGGAGGGCCCTCTGAAGAGATGCACAGCCAGCCATGAGATGATGGCTGTGTTTATAAAGCAGACTGTTATTTTTAAATTCTTCTCCTTGTGTCCTTTCCCCTACTTCTCTCTTTCAAGGATAATTAAAATGCAAGCTGGCACTCCCTGCGAAGAGACAGCTGAAGATTTAATTGCCCCAAGAAAAATTTTCCAGTGAAAGGTCTTGTGGTAATGGCAGCTCCCGGCCTGGCTGCCCAAGAGGCTTTGCATCTCACACATAATATTAGCGGTAATGCCTTCATCTGCATGTGCATGGGTTCCATTTACTGGCACGGAAGGAGCCAGGGCAGAATGGAGCCGACAGCCTCAGTCGGGCCATCGCCTTCTCACCATTAAACTCTCACCCGGCCTCACTCTGGAGACAGGTCTGTGGCCCAGATCCATGCGGCCGGCTGCCACACCAGCTGACCCTGCCCCGAGCGGGCCTGCAGGGGCCGGAGGCCCGGGTGCCTGGGAACAGCCCCTTCCGCCACGAAGGTTTGGTCTGTTGTCCTTGAAGTGGGGCCAGGAGGACACGTCTGCCAAGCGGCCAAGCCCCACCAGCTCTCCAAGTCGGGCCATCTGCCAGCTGTGCTTGGGTTGTGCAATTTCAGGGTAGAGAAAGATCTTGCAATCCCTCATTCTATTTTCTAAGTGTGGTACCAGTTTCCCCAGATGAGGCATCAAAGGTTCAGACACGGGTCATTGGCTCCTTGCCTGTTGGGGAGCGTGCATCAATTTTTTAAAAAGTGATTGCTCTGAACCCTGGATCATGATGAGGGGCAGAGAGACTCATTGGGAAAGTCAGACGGACTGGGGTTTGAGTCCTAGTTCCAAACCTGCCAGCTGGGGCACTTTTAGTTCTCCTAAGATGCCGTGCAGTCCCAATTTTGGGGCCTTTGTGCATGCTCTTCTTTCCCCACCTTTCTTCCCTCCCTCCATCCCTTCCTTCCATCCTTCTTTCCTTCCTATGCAGACATCATCCTCCCATGCATCTATCCATCCATCCATTCATCTTCCCTCCATCCTCCCATCCATCCAACAAATATTTATTGGACACAGCCTGTGAGCCGAGCACAGGAGTTACATTAGTAAGCAAAGCTGACACCCCCTTGCCCTGAGGCAGCTCCCAGGGCAGTGGAGGAGAGGGGTGTTAAGTCACCACAAGGTCCATGTATACTTACAAATTGTGACCAGGGCTGCAACGGAGAAGTTCTGGACACGTTGTTACCGTGGTGTTCAGCAAAGGAACTCAGCCCATCTTTGATTTGGAGGACAAGCCGGAAAGACGTAGCAAGTGTTCCCGGCAGGGGGAACAGCATGTGCAAAGGCCCTGTGGTTCCTGCCAGGAACTGTCGGGAGGCTGAAGTTGCCAGTGGAGGGACTGATGGGGAGAGTAACACAGGGCCAGCCCCCACGGGGAAGGCAGAGCTTGCACCGGCACCTCCACACCCTCTTTCTCTGGCTCATTTTTACTCATCCTTTAGGGCTCAGCTCAGGAATTACCCCTCCAGGAAGCCTCTCTGCCCTATGCAGGTTGAGTGAGGCCTGTGTACTTTCTCCTAATAGGACAAAGTGTCCAAAACTCAGAATAAGGCAAAGAAGGTGGCACTTCCTTTCGTTGCCGTACTGGGGCATCGTTTAAAAGGCCCACTAAAGGATTAGTTAGTTTTCTGGGGTATATACTCGAGTTTGACTTTGCTATTCTGTACTTGTCATGTTTTATCATTTCCTGAAATGTCAAGTTGACACCCCCTTGTTCTAGCGGTGCTCATGCAGTGTTGGGATTAATACTACGAGCTCTGGCTCCCTCACCTTTCATGGGCTCACAAGGGTGTGGTCATCTTTTGTCAGCATTGTATCCTCAGAATTTTGCACAGGGCCAGGTTCAGAGCCTGAGAAATAATTATTGGCTGAATGAGTGATCTTGACCTTATCTCTTCACTTCTCTGAGCCTCAATTTTCATATCTGTGAAATGGACATCATAGCACCCATCTGCAAAGGAAGTAAAGTTTCAGTGAAATACAGAATTCAGTTCCCTGCATTCCTGTGGGATTCAGTCACCCTTCTCCCAGGGGCTGGATCCCAAAGGTAGGAAATGAAGATCTGGTGTGGGGAGCTCATGGTCTGGTTGGGGGTGGTACTTAGTCACTGGAGGAAGGGAAGGTGATTCTCTGTGGGGCCAGGGCAGCCAGAGGCAGCTCCATCTGGTATTTGTTGGGACAGGGAGACCAGCCTGGCTACAGAGTCCAGTCTGGGCTGGGGAGGAGCAGGAAGAATCCTTAAATAGACCAGGTAGGGTATAAGGAAGAGACCCTGGAAACCAGGCTGGGGTGTTGGATTCCCCAGAGTTGGTAAGAGGGAGCCATCCTAGGCTAATGAGGGAGGGAGGGACTTGATAAAATCATTTCAGCCAGGAGAGGAGAGCCACCATTGCTGAGCTCCTCTGAGAACCTGGCCTTGGTGTGTGTGTGTGTGTGTGTGTGTGTGCGCGCGTGTGAGATTGTGTGTGAATCTGGGGGGGGGGCATGTGAGAGTGGGGGTGTGAATGTGTGTGTGGGTGTGAATGTGTGTGTGAAGGTATATGTGTGTGAGTGTGCGTGTGAGCGTGTGTGAATATGTGTGTGTGTTGACTGCCATCTGCACCACTGTTGCAAAGGGCTGATCTAATCTCTATCTAACCTTCACTAGAGCCCCCTGAGCTGAAGACTACTACTCCCCCATCTCACAGGTGACCAAATGGAGGCTCAGAGGCGAAGCCATTTGCCTGGGTGAGGACACAGGGTGAGGACTGCGCAGCTGTCTTGACACCCCTGGGTGGAGAGAGGAGGGGTTTGGGCGCAGGGTGAGGAGGGAAGGAGGGGGGTAATTAAGGGAGTCTCAGTAGACAAAGTGATGACAGATAAATTGTTCATCAGTTTCACATGCTGTGGTCACCTGGATGTTATCTTTCAAAGGAATTCAGCAACGCTCCCTAATCCCTCACCTGCACCAGGCCCTGGGCTGAGCTCCTGGACAAAAATATGGACTCCATATTAAGGAAGTGTCAGGTTGGGGCAGGCATCAAAGTTGGGGGTGGGGTTGAATCCCTAGAGGGCCAGGGCACCAGTCTTCTTAAAACTCTGAGGTATAACTTGTATGCAGAGAAATGCAGACATTGAGTATGTACTTGATGGATTTTTATATCTGCAAGTCCCCCCATAACCACTACTCAGGTGGGGAAACAGCATCCCATCACCCCAGAGGACCCCTAGGCCTTCTCCCCTTCACTACTTCCTCCAAGGACAGCCCCCCTCTGACCTCTGTCACCAAGCTGTTGCCTGTTTTTGAACATCTGGGGCCCATGTCTCTTGGGAAAGCATCTTAAATTTCATAATCCTGTATTCAGAAAACAGACCCAGATCCCAGTCAAACACAGTGCCATGGTTAAGCGGGGGGACCGAGGGGACCACAGTGGTGGCAGGCTGAACCCCAGGGAGGCCCAAGGGTACACTGGCTGGCTGGTGACCAGACAGGGGAGCGAGACAACCCTGATGCTTTGGGATGAGACCACATGATGTTTCCTGGCTCCCAATAGAGCCCAGTGCACCCCAACCCTGTATGTGGCCACTGCTGTCTCTCCAGCAACCCCCAGTCCCCATCGTGCCCATCCAGTACCCACCAATACCCACAGTGGCACCACTGTCCGTGGCTCTTGAACAAAATTCATAATCTCTCTGTGCTTCAGTTTCTCTGTTAAACCGGGGATAATCTTAAGACCTACCTTACAGGTGTGTTAAGAGGCTGGAGTGAACTGATATTAAATAAGTTAATATTTGTACAGAGTTTAGGAGACTTTCTGATATGTGTAAGGGCTTATGTTTAAACTAAATAAAATAAACTAATGTGGATCGAATCTTGGCTGTTGTGAATATGCTAGAAGACGCAGGCGCTTTTACAGTTGGGCATTAGAACCTTGAGAAGGGGCAGAGATTTTCGTGATTATAATGTAGAGTGGGCAGGGTCTACAGAAGGCGAGAGCACGGGTCCTCAGGGATGGGGGCGGGAGGCGGGGGTCCTATCGCTCTCCTTTGCACAAGGAACACCCAGGAGGTGCCTGATAAATGCCGAATGCTTAACTTATTTCCCGGCAGGAGGGAGAGGGTCAGTTGGGTTCCATGAACTTAGATTTCTCCTGCCAACCTCAGCCCTAGAGATACGGACTGTGGAGAAGTGAGGCCCAGGTGCTGCGTGAATTACATCCCCGGGTCTCCTCGCCTGGATGTGCAGTCTGCACCCCCACTCCCGCCTTCCCAGAGAACCAAGGCATTTTCCCACCTGCTCAGCCAGTATTCATGCCTGGAACACCTCCTCCCGCAAGCAGCACACGTATTTCACAAGAAGGTCCTGGCGGGTGAGGCAGGTGACCTCTCTGAGCCCGGCAGGAAGCTCCTTGCCTCCTGTGTGATCACATGGACCAGGCCAAGGGCTCAGGGCTGATCCTGGGTGGGCTTGTGGATCCAAGTGCAAGTCCCAGCTTGACTAAAGATTCATTGTGTGAGATTGGCCAGGTCATGTGCACTTCTGAGCCTCAAATTTCTGTCTCTCTCTGCAAAATGGGCACAGCCACCACCACTACTGGACAGTTAGGAGAATTAAGCATTATGGAGAGACTTCCCTGACGGTCCAGTGGTAAAGAATCTGCTTTACAACGCAGGGGATGTGAGTTCGATCCCTGGTCAGGGAGCTAGGATCCCACATGCCGCGGGGCAACTAAGCCCACGAGCCACAACTCTTGAGTTCGTGCACCTCAACAAGAGAGCCCATGTGCCACAAACTGCAGAGCCCATCCGCCCTGGAGCCTGTGCGCCACAACTAGAGGGAGAAAACCCGCACGTCACAACTAGAGAGAAGCCCGTATGCTGCAACAAAAGATCCTGCATGCCTCGACGAAGATCCCGTGTGCCACAACTAAAGACCCGACGCAGCCAAAAAGAAAAAAGATGATGGGGAAGAGCCAGACTACTTGGGCTCTGCCATGGGGCATTAGGGAAATGACTTAACTTCTCTGTGCCTCGGTTTACTCATCTGTAAAACAGGGATAATAAGAGTTCCTACCTCACATGGTGGTTGGGGGATTAAATGAGTTAATAACTGTAAAGCACTCGGCATATTACTCACCACAGCAGGCATTAGCTATTATTACTGCCAGTAATTTTGCATAGTCAGTGCCAACACGTAATGTGTTGATATTAACTCAGTGGCTAGAAGTTGGGCTCTGAAGCTGGCAGCTAAAGTTTGAGTCTCAGCAACATCACTCATTGGTTGTGTGACCCCATAAAAGTTACACCACCTCTCTGTGCCTTGTCTATAAAACAAGGTCAGTACTATTATTTACCTGGAACTGTAAGGTATAAAGGGGTTAATCAATGTAAAGTGCTGACACACAGTAAGCACTAACTATGAATGTTATGTTGCCATCATTATATAACTGTCATTAATATTATTAATATTCTTATGGCGGGGACATAAAGAAACTAACATTTATTGAGCACCTACTATATACTAGCACGAGATATGAATCATCTGGCAGGGTTATTCTAGGACAAGCATTAGCTTCCACATTTGGTAGAGGAGGAAAGTGGGGCCCCGAGAGGGTGACCTGCTTGTCCTAGATCCCACAGGTGGTGAGGGGTGACCAGACCCCACTGTGCAATGTTTAGGGCAGGAAGAGCCAATGCTTAGTGAAGCCCTGCCATGTGTGGAGCACTCTAGCCCCTTTAATCCCCACGCTAACCCTAGAGGGGGTGTTATTGTCCCCATTGTGCCAATGGAGTCTCAGGGAGGTGAGTGGTTTGTTCCCGCACCTACAAAGTGCCAGAGCCGGGATTCAAACTTGGTTTTCTGTTGGAATTCTGCTCAAGCAGGTGTTTGGGTTGCCTTACCCTGACTCCCTGTGAGCCAGGGGAAACAAAGCCTTTGTGTCTATAAAACCCAAGAGAGGACCAAACGCTTAAGTCACGCCAAGCCCTGGGACCCACATGATCTTCTCCCAGGCTCGTGAGCACAGGGACAGACTCACAGAGACAAGGACACTCAACACCCAGAGGGGCCGTTGTTACCCAGAAATCTTTATTACAAAAATATTTTGCAAGCCAAAAAGTTTAAGTTGCAACTATATACAAAATAGGGCCTGTTTCCTTCCCTGCAGTTTGAAAATAAACTCCCGAAACCATGCTCCTTCCATACTGTTGTTTCGACTGCTTCCTTTTCCTGGGGTTCGGTCCACAAGGTATGGGAATCTCCAGGCTGCCGGGCTGAAGCTAAACTACGTGACCTCCTTGGTCTCATTCCTTACTCCCCTTCCAAAATTCAAAATAAAATAAAATTAAAATGGCACCAAGAAAACATTTTTAAAAAAATTCTGTGTGTGTGCTCACATGTGTGTGCTCTCTCTGGGCAGAAGAGAGAGAGAGCAAGGTTTACAAGCCAACCTTTTGGAATCTGGAAATAGCTCGAGCCAGGTGGCTGGGCCACTGTGCTCCTAGATGCCACAGAGAAACTCTGGCTTGTGGGGCCAGAGCTGCCCACACGGCCTGTTGGCTCAGGCAGTTCCTGCATGCCATCATGTAAAACAGATCACTCTCCCCCAGAGAGCTGGGTCTGCCCTCGGCTCCTGGAGTTCCACCTGGAGGACCTGCTGATGGGCAGGATGGCTCAGCTTCTGCCTCTGACAGCCTGAGCCAGGAATCCCTCGGGCATCAAGTGGCTGGACCCAGGGGGCAGTGAAGATTCGCATCTCAGCTCTGAGAGCTGATCAGTTACACGTGAAGACCGAATAAACAGAGCTTGCAACACCTGCTTGCCCTGGGCCCAGCCAGGCCCCCACCCTGAATTGGAGGGGTGCGGGGTCCGAGGATAACAGGGTCATGGCCTCTGCCCAACCTCTTGAGACAAGAGCGACAGAAGGTGGGTCATTCCTGGCTTCACAGCTGCCCAGTCCTCCTGGCTGTCTTTGATTTATTCCAGTTTGATCTCGACAGGGTTTGGGAGCAGAAATGGAAGATTCCACTTTCAGAGATGAGCTCAGAGAGCTGGAATGGGGAAAACAGCCAGGCACAGCTTTCTACCCTGCATGGCCCTAAAGTGCTTGTGAGTGATGGAGGGGAGGGATGGCATCTTTCCTCTCCCCTCTTTATAGGTGAGCAGAGTGGGGGCGTTGGGTCTTGGCCAGACAGAGGAGGCAGCCTGGAGAAACACGGGCAGGTTCAGACTTAGCACACTGGGGGCTCGGAAGGCAAGAAGTACCAGCCTCGTGGAGAGAAAGCTAAGTGTCTCCGTGGAGCAGCCAACCTGGAACCTTCTTCCCAGCCCTCAAGCCTCTGGGACTGGGAGGAACTCAGTTTCCGCTGTAAGCGAATCCCTCCAGGACAACCGACCGTTCCACCTTAGACTGCACAAGACCCAACCACGCACTTCAACACATGACAAAGAGCCAGGATAACACTGCTGTTGTTTTAAGAAAAATACAGAACAAAACACCACAGATCAAATTTTCTAACACCTCAGTTTCAAGATTGCACATTTCACATTTCTCAATAATTTACAGGCGTCCACAGCGAGAGGTTGTGAGTTAGTGCTTGCTGAAGGAAGCGAGCTCAGGTATGGAAGGGGGAGGTGGGGCCACGTGGAGTATCACCGTTGGAGGTCCTTCGGGTCTCGAGGGCGGTGAGGAGGAGGGGCGTTTTGTCCCTCAGTCCTTGGTGGCGGAGGAATTTCTCAGACGGTCCTCTCCTCCTCGGGGCTTGTGGCTGGTCAGTGCAGGGAGGGGAGGCCAGGACTGCTGCAGTCACGGCACCAAGTCTCGGGATGCACGTCCAGCTTCTTCTCCATGGATGGGCAGTTCGATCTAAAGGGAAAACTTTCCCCAAAGCCCCAGGTGGGTGGTGCTGGGAGGAGGAGGGGGGTTTTCTCCCTCCTCACTCTGGAAGATCGGGCTGCAGAGTGTCAAGGAGGCAGTCAGTGGTCTCCCAAGACCATGACAAAGACCCACAGTTGGACAGAGGCGTGAGAGTTCTTGCAACCCCTGATGGCTCTGGCCAGTTCCCAGGTCGGTTCCTTGCCTCGTCTGGCAACACCAGCCTCCATGTGTGGCCACGTAGAGGGGCCATGGCTGCCGTGGAAATGCTGGAGAGCCAGCTGGGCTGCGGAGACAAGAGCTACCCTCACTGTTGGGTCCTGTCCCACCCTGGCCCTCCAGGAACTGGGCTGGCTGTCCTCATCAAGGCTGCCCGCAATGGGACAGGAAGGCTCATGGGGACGGACCCTAGAGATGACCACGGCCCTGTTCACTTCCTCTGGACCTGGACACTGGCATACTCCGAGTAGGATGGCTCAGGCTTGGGGGCTGGCTGCTTGGGGTTCCGGTTGAGGTGGACCATGTCCAGGTCGGCGTAGGTGAGGGTGTCCTCGGACACAGGTGGTGGGCGGGCCTGAATGCTGGCATACTCCGTGTGGCTGTTGGGTTCGTCGGCCTTGGGGGTGGACTTCTTCCCCTTGGGCAGGTTCAGGTCTGCATATGTGATGTCGTTGTTGTCCTGGATCTAAATGAGATGGAGAGAAGGTCATTCTGGAGCCCCCAGCCACTCACTCACCCTCAGTACCAAGTCTGGTTGCTTCTGTCTCTTCTTGGCCTCCACTGGCTCAGCCCTAATTCATGCCCCCTCTTCTCCAGCCAAGGTCACCTGTCTCCAGCCTTGCCCTTCCAATCAGCCTCCTCCTCACACGGCCTGAAGGGTCTTCCTAAGCGTCCGTGTAGTCGCCTCACGTCCCTGCTTCAATGTCACCCCCTCCTGCAGTTCTCGCCTGCCTTTCCCGATGCACTTTCCTCTGCCTACAGTGTCCAGCCCTCCTTCTTCTTGTAATGAAACCCAATCCACCCTGTCAATTTCACCCTAAGACCCTCCTCTCAGCTGGGTCCAGAGCTCCGTCTCTGTGCTTCCTCAGGCTGTGCTTCTGCATCACAGCACCCATCACCTAGGACTGTCTGTGCCTGTTTGGAGGTCTGAGAAGATGCTGACCCCCCAGTGGATGCGGACATTCACTCATTTACTCGTTTATTCAACAAAAATTCACTAGGCATCTGTTATGATGCAGAAACCAAGGCTGGCACAGAAGAAGCCCCATGGATGTTAAATGAACGAATGAATGAGTGGTGGATGGATAAATGGATGCCAACAGTTTCAGCCCTGCTCCTGGTGAAGCTGGGGACTGGGGGACAGAAGACAGGGGTGTGTGAGAATGAGGCCAGCAGTGAACAGGAGGTAAATGTTCTGTAGGCAGAAGTCGGAGTATGAATCCTGGTTCTGCCCTCTCTGGCTGAAGGACTGGGCAGTTCACTTAGCCTCTCTGGGCCTTGGTTTCCCTATCTGTAAAGTGGGTCTAATAATAGTATCTATTGCCAGGGTCACTGGGAGGATCCGATGAGATGGTCCAGGTAAAGCTCTTAGGACGGAGCCTGGCTCATGCCAAGTGCACATATGTTCAGCACGTGTCAGCTGTCATCTGCCACCTGGCAAACCTGAACCTCTCCCACATGCTCACCTTATTACCCACAACTGCCGCCTTGAAATTACCCATCATGAATGACATGCTTTGCTCCTTCTGTGCCTGGCACCTGCGCTGTAGAAGTGGAGGGGAGCTACCAACACCCATGATCCTACCTGATGCACAAAAATAACCTCAGTCCCCAACAGCTGACAGGCGCCCTGCTCTCACGTGGATCACCCGATTTAGGCCCTAACACAACCCCTCTTGGTAGGAATTATTTACTCTATTTTACGGTGAAGAATCTGAGAGCCAGAGAAGTTAAATAATTGGGTCAAAGTCACACAGCTAGAAAAGAGCCAAGGTCTGCTGGCCTCTAAAGCTGTGGTCTGACGGCCCACAGCACTGGGAGTCCTAGTCACAGGGCTGCAGGCTCCACAAGAGCCTTGCTCACTGCCCAGGGCCTGGCACGTAGGAGGTGCTCAGGAAGTCCCAACTGATTGTAAATTCTCTACAGGTTTCAGTGCTCTTTTGGCCATCATTTTTTCCCTGCAAAGTTCCAGAAAGAACTTTGACTTTGAAAGCCCCAGAAAGTAAAATGACGGGGGAGAAGGCCTTCCTGTCCCATGACTGGAAATGGTCTTGGATTTCTAATCACCACCTGAGTTCATGCCCAGGACCCGCTGGAGGCAGGAAGGGTGGGGTGGGGCTGTCCTGGGTCAGGAGAGTTTTGGCCTAGAAGCACCGTGCCTCTCACCAGCCCTGACTCTCTTCAACAGACTACAGATACGACGGTGACAACTGCCAGGGAAATGTCAAGGACAGCTGCCATGTTCTCATTCCAGGTTCAGGGTAGGGCTCAGAGGAGCCCTCTGCCTCCAAGGTCTGACAGCGTCAGCCGGTGCAGACAGGGCCAGAGTTCTCGGAAACAGGCCAGCCACGGTGCCTTGAAATCCCCTCAGTGATGCTGGGACAAAAGTGCCAGCTCAAGGGAGTGCGCCCTTGCATGAGGTCATTAATGACATGGGGTCTTCCCATCAGCAAAGGCAGTGCAGTGCTGCGGGTTACCCCGTGTGAGAGGCACAGGGCTGCAAGGGTGCTCCTGGTGGAAGCACTGGCTGGGCACGTGCACGGAGGCTGGATGGCGTGATGAACACTAAGCCCGACTCCAGGGCACCGTTTAGACAGAACACATGGTGGACGGTGCCCTTCCAAGCTGTGCAGTGTTTGGCACTGAGTCAGACAGGCGGGGACAGACTCTCGGTGGTATGATTTCCTTGCATCGACAGGAGTTGCAGATCCTGTTCTAAATTAAGACTCCTTCGCCAGGGTGGGTGGGTGCCAGGGGTGGAGGATCCTTGCTTTCCTGAGTCTCCCCCCCCCTCCCTCTGCTCCAGCTGGGAGAGTCTGTCCCAGCCTGTTCCTGTTTCCCAGGAAGGGCATCTCACCAAGCACCATACCTGAGTTGTTTCTCTAGTGTTCTTCTCGGGCTCATGCAACCTAAAAAGGAAAGAGACGCACAGATAAAAATACCCTCACTATCTCCAGTGCTCATGCAAATGGATAAGAATAACATTTAGGTTCCACTTCCTATATGGGTGGAGGACATGGATGAGCGATTCCCAACAGAAACACAACTGCTTATCACATGTTTTGACCAAAGGGCTTTTCAGCAAAGCACTACCTTTTTTTGTTTAACCTACTTTATCATCAAGGATCTTTAAAAATTATAATACTCGGTGCTGGGGAAGGTGCAGTGAAACTGGCAGGTTCACACACGGCTGGCGGGAGGGGCCGACCGGCACAACGTTTTCTGGAAGCCGCTTGGCAAAGTCAAGAGCTTGGAAGTTGTTCTCATCTTTTGACTCATAATCGCACACTTGGCCGGGTGGCGTGGGGGGGGGGGGAGTCAAAATATAGAAAAAGCTTTATGCACAGAGGCATTTACCACAGATCGAGATGGGGGAGGAAGGTTTACACCTCACAGCTCCACCAACTGGGACTGGTTAAGGAAATTAGGATAGATTTGTAGATAAAGACTTAAAAGGTTTATGAGGAAGTTTCTTTTTTTTAATTACAAATGATTACATTAAAATGATAAGTATAAAAGCAAAATTCTCTGTGGAACGATTTCGATTATGGAGAATGTGTGGATAACACTGGAAGGAAACATAGTAAAATGCTAACAGCAGGGGTCTTTGGGTGGTATTTTTTCTTCTTTTTAGTTTCCCATGTTTTCCCAGTGTTCTATATTATACACATCTAAGTCGCCATTAAGAAAGGAAAAGAAAAGGACCAATTGTTCTGGTTAATCAAAGAAGCTCTTCAAGCACTTGATTCGGTAATTGGAGGCTGTGGCTTGGCTCACTGCAGGGTCACAGTCAAGGTGGTGAGCAAACTAGAGCCACTGGCTCTGCAGGAGTTGTGTAAATTCTCAAGCTGGCCACTCTGGGGATGTTCGCCTGGATCATGTCAGAAATGAGCAATGGGGCTTGGCAGTGGGGTTATTAATGGATTTGGCATGAGCGTTTGGATCAGAAAGCAGTTCTGGGGCAGGACAGGCCCCACGTGGCCACAGCAACGGCCCTCCAGGAGCAGGGACATCATCTGGAGAGGACCATCACTCACTCAGCTCCGTCCATACCCCTCCTGCTTCCAACGGGTCTGGCTTCCCACTGCCTTTGGTTCAAGTCCAATGCCTCGCCCTGTTCGTAAGCCCTGTGCAGTCTGTCCCTGGCTGACCTCCCTAGGTGTCATTCACTCCCTCGCCCTCATTCACTCACTTATTCACTCACCCAATATTTCTCAAGGGCTACTTGATGCGGCCCACTTTACATGTCAACAACAGCCTTGAAGAACCCCCTCAACCACTTTTCCTCTTGGTTAACCTTTGTTCATCCTTCAAGACTCAACTACGTTGTCACTTCCTTGGGAAGGCTCTGACAGTGCTGGGCTGGCTGGGCTGCCCCTCCGTGACAATTTCAAACTTCTTGCATACTTTCCCATCTGGTTTGTGTGTCTGGCTGTCTGCCATGCTTCTTCACCACATAGGTATGGGTGTTCAAAACTGACTTGGAATGAATGACAATCAGGCTGCCCCAGGGCCTTTGCACACACATTCCTCCTTGCCTCTTCATCTGATTCACTCCTCTTCCCTCAGAGCTGTTTCAAATAGTTCTTTCTCAGGGAAAACTTCACTGAATCCCAAACTCCATTCTCAGAACACTGGGCTCCTCTCTCAGAGCAATTATTACAGAACAGAAGCAGTTAACCATTTTTTCATGTCTGTCTCTCCTCCAGTCCCTCCTGTCTCAGTGAACGGCATTGCTGTTACTCATCCCTGTGCTTGGCTAAGGAAGTGGGAATCACCCCTGATTCTCCTCCCTCCTCCTTTAAAACCTGTGTCTAATCCACTGCAAGGTTTGTCGACTCTGCCTCCAAAGTACATATCAAATCCCTCCACTCTGTCATCACCACGATCCAGGTTTTAAATTTCTAAGGAGCCTCTGGCGTCTCTGCTCTATTCCTGTCCTGCCTGCCCTCCACTCCCCACATGTAAAATGCATCTGCGATGTCACATCATTTTTCTGCTTAAAACCCTCAACTCCTTCCCACCACGCAGTGAAATCCATCTCCGAGTCCTGACTGCCTGGCCTGCGTGATGTGCCCCCACCAGATGCTCTAGTCCTCTGTCTCCGCCCTCAATCACTCAGCTCCGGCCCCCTTGCCTCCTCCATGGTCTCTGAACACGTCCAATTGCTCCTGACTCAGGGTCTTGGCACTGGCCATTCCCTCTGCCTGGTCCACTCTTGCCCCCGATATTCCCATGGCTAGAGCCTTCTCGCCCCTCAGCTGTCTCCTAAATGTCCCCTCCTTAGATGGCCTTCCCTGACCACCGACCACACACCCACCCCCTGCCCTCCCAACCTCTGCTCTGCGCCTGACTTTGTGTTATTTAGTCAGTGCCTGCAGCACATCATGTATTAACCTCCTAGCTTGCTTGGTAACTTGCCTCCCTGTGGACCACGAGCTCCATGTGGGCAGGAACTAGGCCCGTGTCATTCACCACCGGTGCCCTGACACCTAGTAATGGGCCGGTGCACCGTCACCATGCCATAGATGTTTGTTGAATGAATGACCATCTCTCCCATGGGATCAAAAGTGCCACGAGACCAGGGCTAGTGTCTTTTTTGCTACTCTTTGCAATCCCCCAGCTTAAGACCTGGCGCTTAATCCAGATGAATAAATGAAAGAGTCAGGGAAGCCTTAAATATTCCAAGAATAAATTCAGTGAATGTCTGACAAGTGAACAAATGGCCTACCGAATGAACCCCAGTGTCCAATTAAGGGAGCAGAGCCACATTTTTCTCTCATCTGAGCTGGGGAAGATTACAACGTTCTCCTGTACGTTCCTAACCTAGGGAGTTAGAAATAGCCAGTCTCCCCACTGGCCCTGCAACCTGATGGGCCCTTTGAGCTCAAAGTGGTGGTATTGCCCCCTCCCCTGCCCCGCCCCCTCCCGGGGTGCTGGGTTGTTACCCGTGCCAATGTCCTCTGGAAAGCGTCTGATCCCAGTCAGCCTAGCTGAAGCTGGCGGCTGCATGGGAAAGCGCCATTACCGCTCACTAGCTAATGCTTTGGCTCAGAGAGATGAAAGGGAGCAAGTGATCTCACGGCTCCCTCGGTAGGCTCATGCTGGAAAAATAAAAAACAGGCAGAAAACGGTTGGCTTCTCTGGGGAAGAAGAAACAGGCAGCAAGAGGCCCTGGATCAGGGATGAAGAGCCTCAGCTTCAGTGTCAGAGAAATCTGGGTTGACTCGTGCCTCAGCACTTACTAACTGTGGGGACTTGGGAAGGTCACACGACTCCTCTGAGCCTCAGTTTCCTCAACCACAACATAGGGACAATAATAAGCTTCTAGAGCAGGGGTTCTCAAAGTCCAGTTTGGAAGCAGCAGCAACAGTGCCACCTGAGAACTTGTTAGGAATACAAATTGCGCATCAGAAATTCAGGGGGTGGGGCCAGTAATCTGCATTTTAACAAGCCCTCCAGGGAATTCTGCTACACACTCGAGTCTGAGAACCTCTGCTGAATTAAACTGGGACAAGAGTAAATCATAGGATTTTTGCAATTATTAAATCACCAATGGGCTAATATAGGTAAAATCATAGATCTGTGCCTGGAACACAGTGAATGCTCAGTAAATGTTAGCCGCTGATGCTGTTGTCATTATTATTATTGACACACCCCTTTTCTTCCAGAAACGCATTGTCTAATTGAGGAAATGACATGTAAAAAATAGTGACAACAATAAAAACAAAACAAAAAAGAGAGATCTTTCCATATTTGGGGCTGCGAAGCCACTGACAGGGAGAGTTTCAGGGATTCAGGAAGTTAGAGATCGGGGATTGCTGTGGTGGTTTGGGATGGCATTTATTCATTCATTTATTCAACAAACCTTTACTAAGCACCTATTCCATTCCGGGCATGGTGCCAAGTTCAGCAGCAATTAGCAGTGAACCTGAGGGAAGTAACCCCTGCCTTCAAGAGGGGTGGGTTATACTATGGGGACAAGTGCAGACAACTTGGACACACTGGGGTGTCCATCCAGGGGCATCAGGAGAGCTCCCAGCAGGGGCCTCTGTCCCTGGAGGAGGTAATACCCTTGCTGAGCCCAGAAGGAAGAGCAGGAGTAACCAGGTAAAAGGAGGGGCGCCTACACTAGCTTCCATGTGGCACAACTCCCGGGGGCGCTGTTCAGAGCCGGCCGTGACTGTCGCCCCCTGAAGTTGTGCAGACCCTGGGTGGTTCGGGAGCAGGGGTGGGGAGCACATCTCAGGGAGAAAGGCCAGCGCACAGGGCGAGGAGAGCGAAGATGCGGCGTGAGGGAGGAGGTGAAGGGGGGCAGCGTTGGCTGAGCCACGGAATGTGAGCTCCGGGAGTGGCTGGAGGTAAAACTGTCCAACGCAGCAGGGCTGGACCACGAGGGGCTTGAGGGCCTCAGGAGGGCATCTGGACTACCTCGAGGGCCACAGGGAGCCACTGAGGGGTTTTAGGCAAAGGATGGAAGCTGAGCCTTGCGCTTGAGAAAGAGTGTACTTGGGTGGGAAGCGTGACAGGTGAAGGCCCGGCAACAGAAAGCACGTTTCCCTGGGGGCAGCAAGGAGCCTGGTTTTGCTGGATTGGTGGCTCTGCCTGTTCAGGGATGGGGAAGCTGGGAGGCTGGCCAGGGGTCAGAGCAGGAAGCCACCTGTGGAGGTCAGAGCAGAAAGCAAGGCTCTCTCCCAAGGGCACCACAGACTCCCGCTGTGGGGCAGGAGGGACACATAGTGCTTCCCGGGGCCCTTCAGACAGGTCAGGTGCTCTTGCTGTGTGCAACTGCAGTGCCTACTATTTCCCCACTGCATCTGTGGTCCCCAACACAGGACACAGCACCCCTATGCCCCCAACCTTGGTATTGTCCTTGACCCCACAATCCATCAGCAAGTTCTCTTGGCTCTACCTCCGAAATATATCCAGAATCTGACCATTTCTAAGCCCATCCCATCACCCTGGTCTAGGCCACCACCATCTGCTTGGACTACTGCAGCAGCCTCTTCTCTGCCTCCACCCTCACCTCCTTTAGCTTGGTCCACACAGAGTGGTCAGGGCGATACTTTTAAAACAAAGTCAGACCATCTCCCTCCTAAGCCTCCTCATCCAACCGGGAGTAAAACCCTGAGTCCTAACAGCTACAGGCCCTAGACCCCTGGCTTCCCGTCCAGATCCTCAGCTCTGCTTTGTAATTCTGAAATCCACAAAGCTCTAAAAATATCAAAAGATTTGCAAAACTCATTTGGTGGCAAAACCTGTCCGGAACCAACATGAAGCTATTTATAGTTTGTATTTATCGTCCTTGGCGTGGACGTTCATGTTTCCATGCAGGTACATTCACGTGGTCGATGATGGGGTGCTGCCTCTACTCTGCTGGGGTGAATGTCGGGGGCCTTCCCCAAAGCTGCAAAGTCTGGATTAGTCACCCATCTGCTGCATGGGCCGAGCTAAGGTGCGTGCGCCTGCACCTCCTGACCTCAACCCTCCCTGTCGCTTTACTCCTCCTGTTCCAACTGCTGGCCTCCCCTATCCTCCTGGCACTGCCCACCTCAGGCCTTTGCCTCGCCTGCTCTCTCGCCCAGCATGTGTCCACTCACAGGTCCCCAGCTCCAGGTCCCTGCTCATATGTCCTCTTTGGAGGAGGCCCTCCCTTCCCCTGCCCTCCCTGCCCCCCAGTCTCCATCCCCTTGCTGTGTTTGATTCGTCACCACCTGACAGGGCATTATACACTGTTTTGCCTCCAGGCTTACTGCCTGCTTCTCTCACTGGCATCTGAGCCTCGTGAAGGCCCAGACTGATTCTTGCTCACTGCTGTATCCTGAATGCTCAGAACAGAGCTGGTGCACAGTAGAGACTCAGCAAAAATCACCGATAATGTGAATCAACAAACTAATGTACCATCTGTGATGTAATGTCATCGGCTTAGCTTCTGACCAGGTCACGGGTTTCAGGAGGGCACAGATGCTTCTATCCTACTCATGCTGGCATTGCCAGGGCTGTCTGTGCCAAAGCACTCAATGAATATTTAGTGAACGAAGGAAAGAGCAAAGTATACAATTTGGATTCGGGGGCAGAATGTGCAGGAGGTTTCTGCCACAGTCCACATGGGATTTGATAAGAGTCTCACTGTCTGTGGACAGCAAGTAAGAAATCGGTGCCTCTGTGTGCAGAAATCCCCTCAAATCCCCTCATTTGAGATAGTAATTAAAGATGGACCTGGTGAGAAGAGCTTACAAAGGAAAGACACGGAACGGTTGACTGGCACAGGAGGGAGGGTCAGTGGGTGTGCATTATGCTTTGCAGTTTTGGAGGCAAACAACAAAATAACTACAAAAGCACCCTAGCCCAGTGATGCACTTACCTTGTAGAAGAAGTGGAGCCCTTGGCTGAAAGAGAGAAGAAACAAAAGCCAGTTATTTAACCTAGAAACACACTTTTCTCACGTAACTTTGTGTGTGTGTGTGTGTGTGTGTGTGTGTGTGTGTGTAGAGGGGGAGACAGAGGTTTACCTCCAAGGATGTTGGGAGGAATTATTGAAATCACCTCTAAACCACAGGAAACCCCATGTCCATCCCACTGGGGTGGGCGGCCCATTATCTTCCATGGAGGAAGACTAGTGAGCTGGGCCTTCCTGCTTTCCCATCTCTGGGAATTGCCAAAGGTCAGATCCCAAAGCAGCCTTCAGCCTGGCAGGGGTCAACTGCCCTACCTCTGTCTGAGCCTCTCTTCCATCCATCACACACCTTACCAGAGACCCTACAGCAAGCCTGGGCCCCCATCAGGGCCCTTCACCGCTGGAGAACAGGTTTTAGCAGGTCTGCTAGGTAGGGGAGTAAATGGGAATCCCACTTCTGCCACCAACTCACTTGCTGTGTGACCCTCTGAGGGTCATATTCCCTCTCTGAGCTTGGATTTCAGTGCTCTAACTCACAGGGTTGGGCTGGACATTCATTTTCATCTCACCACTTTCCAAAAAAGGATCTTGCTCAGAGATTTTAAGCCTGTGATATGGGGCATCCCACAGAGAAGCCACTGGGGCTCAGCCACCATTCGACTCTCATTTTGCTGTAAAATTGTAATTAAAAAGCAACACGCACGGGCAAATGTGCTCTGCACCACATTTTAACACGCTGGAGGCTGCCACAATGCAAGAATTCTCACTGCCAGATTGACGCTTGGTGCCTGAGCAGGTACTGGATTTTTAGTTGAGTGACACCAGTTAGATGCTGCAGCTCAGCATCTAACATTTGAATGGAGGCTGATGGGTTGCCAAGTGCTGGGTCATGAGTCATCTCAGGGAGTCCAGTGATGGGACCAATCATCTCCATTTTACACCAAGGACACTGGATGACTCCCTAAGGTCACACAACTGGTAAGTGATAGAGTTGAAATTAGGATATTTCACTGTGAGTATGAGGTAGAGGATGGCAGATACCTCCAGGGACCAATGGAGGGAGAAGGGGTGTCTCATTAGGATGGAGGTGAAGTGCAGAGTGGTCTCAAACGTAGTCCCTGGAGACCCACTGCCCAGGTGTGGATCCTGGCCTCAGCACTCACCAGTTGTGAGACCCTGAGCAAGTTTTATAACTTTCCCATGCCTCAGTTTTCTCATCTGTAAAGTGGGGTTAGGTCTGTGAGCAGTGCCTGGCACATCAGAAGGTCTGACTGAGGGCCAGTTGTCACTGTCTCTAGAGACTATGTGTGAGAGCTGGGCTCTGCACACAAGCAGACGCACCACGCAGGGCTGGGTGGCCTTCACCAGCATCTGCAGTTCTCCAACCCCCCGCCCCCTTCTGGAACGCTGGGTCACTGATGCCCAGGCCTATGGTTATGTGCTCACATGTGCCGGAGCCTGATGTGGTGGCCAGGGATGAGGCTCCAAAGGGGACTGGGACACTAGTGGATACCGTGAATGCTCCATCCAAGGACTGGCTTGTCACTCTTGGTGGGCAACAGACCCTGCTTCCCCACCTGAGGAGGAGTCCTTCCTGTGCGGGGGCTCCAGGAGTGTTAGGGAAACCACCCTGTAGATCATCTGGCAGAACCTCTTCTGGATTCCAGAGATGCGGGCCCTGATGCCAGCCCTCCTGGACGGGAGCTGGAGGCTCAGGCAGTGTCTCAGAGCTGAGTCCCTCCAGCCAGCCCAGCGGGGAGGGAAACTCGGGGACCAGAGGAAAGGGGGTACAGGAGGGGTGCATGTCTGATGCACAACATTCCTGTTGAGCTCTGCCTGGAGGTCTGGGCGCAGAAGCACAGCTCGGGACCACACTTTGCACTTTATAAGCTGCGGCACGTGGTGGGTCACTACCAGCATTTTTTAAAGAATATCGTACAAAATATGACAAAAAGGAAAATATCAGAGTTCCAATTTTATAGATGGGGTGTGTGTGCCTTGGGTTGAGACATGAAATGTATTTCTATCACTTGTAGCCAAAAAAGTTTCAGAAACACTGGCTTAAAATAGTCTCCTTCAAGAGTGGGAAAGAGAACATGTATCTTTTTAGGTCTGAGAATGTGTCAGAGCTGCTGTTTCACATGAGCTTGTTTGTTTCATAACTATCCTCCAAGGCCGGCACTGCCACACCCATTTTACAGCTGAGGAAATGGAGGCTCGTGGAGGCCAAATTGTTTAGAGCATAAAACAAGGGTCTGGAACCCTAGTTTGTCTGACCCCAAAGTCAGAGGTCTGGCCACAGCAACAACTACACACACACACACACACACACACACACACACACACACACACACACAACGTGCTTGCCCACGCACATGCATGAGCATGCAAACAAGGGGACGATGTCCTGGATTTGAACTTATACCCTCCTGCTGCAGTCAAAGGCCACACATCTTGCCACAGTGAAGGGAGCTTTCCAGGCAGGTGGCTCACGTTTCCAGGCTCATGTACAATACTGACGACAGGAGTTCACATTTATTGAGCACTTGCTGTGTGCTGGGCATCTTGCTAACATTGTACCCACAGTCAGCCATTTAATCCCCCCAACGGCCTCAGAAGTAAGTGGTGGTATTATCCCCACTTCCTTCTAGCCTCCTGCCAGGGTGCTGGGCAGGTAACCTGGACAGGTAAGGGGAAAGCAGAAGTCTGCCCGGGGCTCCTGGGAAACAGTTTCCTCCCTGAGGGCCTCTTGCCACCCTGGCATCTCCCTGCTTCCCACCTTGGTAGCGGTCCCGTGAGGATGTGAGGCCTGGAGCAGTGCTGGCTGCGGGGCTGCTGACCTACGCAGATTACAGCCTGGTCAAGGGCCCACACAGCCATGCCACGGGTACCTTTGGACTTCTTGTTACTGGGAGTAACTGGACATCTTTATGGCTTAAACAGTGTGAGGCATTCCCCTCTAGGAAGGACAGCCCAGGGGCAAACTCATGAGGAGGAATTGAGGGATGCACCCACCTTTCTTCTGTCTGATTCGGAGGAGGTAGAGGGCGGCGATCAGCAGGGCCACCAGCAGGGCACACACTACACCCACCACGATGAAGATACTGTTCCACTTGTCAGCCTTGTCTAGGACCACACAAAATAGAGGCTTCTTGTAGGAAAATTTAAAACAAAAAAAAGGAAAACCCACTGCCCTTATTCACCACGAGGCAGACTTCATTAACTGAAAACATCTGGCTCAGACATTTCAGGTCACATGGGCACATCCATGGGTCTGCACACACCTCTCCTCATGGGTTACCCACCGGCAATGCAAAAAACGTGCCGAGGTAACAGGGGGGAAACGCTGCCATCAGCCTCGGAGAGGCCCAGCTGCAGGACATGGGCAGGAACCTCCCTCCCGAGGAACAGACATATGTTCCTCCTCATCTGAGTGAGCCGTGGAGCGGCCACACAGGGGCGCAGGTCTGCCTGGAACTCCTAATCGTAGCTGGGGCATCACACAGCGCAGGGGGCAGGGGTGGCGAGGAGTGGTGGACGTTGTGTCTGGACATGCAGAGCCCCAAGGCTGTGCCCTGGTCTGTGCCCAGGGCCCGGGCCTAGGAGCGCTGAACCCAGGACATGGGACACGGAGACAGGACAGGGGTGGCGCCGGGCACAGGCAGGGGATCCCACATGAGGGCACAGTGGGAGGCCAGGAGCAGGTCTCAGACACATGGGTTCAAATCATTGCCCTTTGTGGTGTGACCTTGAGCAGGTCATTTAAACCCCCCTCACACACTGGCTTATGTTATTGAGGCCAATAGTAATCTCTACCTCATTGGATAGCTCTGAGGATTACCTCACTAACTAAACCAGCTCGCACATCAACCAGCTAACTCACTCTTTCATCCTTTCTAAAAGTATTTCTTGAGTGTCTACTGCATACCCAGCCCTGAAGCTATAATGCTGCGACAGCTATGGTCCTAGCAGCTGAGACTCAAAGCTGGGGGATCACCAGGGTCACCTCCCTCAACATTGCCAGAAGCCGGAGGAGCAGCCCAGAGACGGGCACCGACTTGTCCAAGCTCCCCAGCAAGACTGTGACACGCGGAGTGGATCCACACAACCTGTCCCCAGGGGCAGGGCTCATCCTGTGAAAACCAGCCATTGGTGGCACCAAAGGGCACCGTGACAGGCCCCAAGGCTTCTTTGGAGCTGTTCCCTTGAAGGATGCACGAAGGAAGGAAATGGACTCTATTCTAATCCATTCAAAGGGTCGCTACATACAAGCGTACAGGTGATGGAACATTCCACAGTGGTACCAAAATGCCAACTAGGTGCTGCCGTTTTGAAGAAAGAAGGGAGACACATCGACAACAGGTTGGATGGGGGCTGACGCTTTTCACTCTCCCTCCATCATCTTAAATGGGCCTAGAAATGTTCCCTGGGAATCATCCCATAGAAATAGCTGCGCATGTAACAGAATATGTACAAGGACATTTAGGGCAGCATTGATTTCACTTGAGATAAGCCGCAGACACCCTGAAGCCCCCGTCCCTACTCCCAGTGGGGCACCCTTGCGATGGCAGCCAGGGAGACAAGGCCCAGGTAAGAAAGAGCAAGCCAGAGGGAGGTGGGCGGACATGGAATGGTGAACACAATTACTGTTAGTGAAAGAAAGCAAGAGGCAGGACGCTATGGACAGGACGATCTCTCTCCTTCCCTACTTTCTTTCTTTCATGGATATTTATGTCAAAAGATCTATAAAGAATACACCAAACTCTAACAAGTGGTCACTCTTTTGGGTGTGGGGTTTGGGGGTGGGAACTCACTCTAAAGTTCTATTTTACACCTATTGACTTCTAGATTGTTCTATGATAAGCATGAATTACTACCTTTAATATTAAAAAAAAGATAAGGAACTGGGTCAGTTGGAGTGGAGGCCTCACCAAGAGGTTCTTCTGCATCCTGGTTCTTCTGGGGAGCAGAGGCCTCCAGGGTATGGTTTTTGGTGACCGCCGGTTGTCCGTCATGCTCCACCTGGCAGGTGAGCAGCACAGCCTCCCTGTGGACAGGTGAGTTCACCAGGATCAAGCTCGTCTGGTTAAAGGTCCCATCCTTGTTCTCTATGAGGGTCGAGGCCGTGTCTATTCGGGACACATTTCCGTTCTCCAACCAGGTCAGCTGTAGGCGCTGGGGGTAGAACTTGTTCACCTGGCAGGTGACATTCACCTGGTTCCCCGCCGTGGGGTGTTGGGTAATCGTCAAGGTAGGCGGAACTGAAACAGCAGAAGCAGAAGCTCTGACCTTATGGAACCAACAGGTCACAGGAGAGGGGCTGGATAACAGCTTCCAGCACAGCAAGGGAGTCACCAGAGGACAGAACCAGGCATGCAGCAGGTGCTCAAACACCGAGGGTCTCTGCATATAAATGAAATCATAAGCACCCTGCAGGGCACACAGTAGGTGCTCAAGGACTGAGCTCCTATTAGGTTAATAATGTGTGCCATCTACAAGCACAGCCCCTGACATGCAGGTGGAATATAATAACTGCAGCAAAACATATGAAATCACCAAGCACATAGGGGCCTGGCTTATAGTAGGTACTCAGTAGTTGGAGAAGCTATTGGAAAAGTAAAGGAAACTACTTGGCACAGTGCTTGGCTCATGATGGGTGTCCACCTGGCAGCTGCCATTAAAACAGTAGTGAGTGACCAGCTCATCTAGGAGCCTGGTGATGGGGCAGGACTGTCAGGAAGTAGATTCCAGGCAATTTGAGGCCTGGAGCTAAAAGCAGGGAGGAGGAGGAACAGGCTGGGGCCTTGGGGGCAGGTGTGGGCTTAGGCTGGCGTGAGGGGCTTCTACCTCGGATGGTCTCAGACAAGTTGGCTGTCCCACGAAGAGGAGGGTCTCGCTTCAGGGTGATGTGGGTCACCTCACAGATGACCTGGGAACGAACATCCCCCGGAGCCACCACCACCTTGGTTGTGCTGGAGATGCTGTAGGAAACGTTGTTTCCCTCTGGTTCCACGTTGGTCTGGGAGGCTGAGAGCTCGTTGCCATTTTTGAACCATTTCAGGGAGATGTTTCTGGGGGAGAACCCGTGGGATTTGCAGGTGAAGTTCACTGTCTGCTCAGGTGTGACCCTCACTGCGGGGCCTGACACCACGGGAGGAGAGGGTTTGGCTACAAAAGGAACATTTATAAATGATGAACATGATTGTAATTATCATCACTAATGATAAAACTGTGACACAGTTAAGAACCACCACACACGTTATTTTTTAAATTCTTCAGATAGTTCTGGGAGGGCAGTGTCATCATCCTCATCTGACAGAGGAGACACACAGGTTCCCAGAGGTGACTCTGAGTCAGGGGCAGGGCAGACATCGAATTCCAGGCCTGAGTTCAAAGTCCACCTACTTACATCTGCCAGGTGATTTCCCACCAGTATGGGCAAAGGAACAAAAGTACTGATTGGTCTTACTCTCCTATTATTTTTCCTAGCTGGGCTCCCCCTGGAAAACTTAGGTAAGTTGGCAGAAGTGTTTACAGAAGTAAATGCAGGGGAAGCGGGGTCATAGCGGGACCACATGGAAGCTGAACCAGGCTGGCCGTCCAACGAGAGGTGTGGCCACGGCAGCTCGCAGTTCCTCGTCTGTGAAAGGGGACAGCAGGCATTACCCTTCCCGGGCTGCAGTGAGGGTTAAATCAGGTAGTGGGAGCATTTTTGCTATGAGTAAAACACAAGTTGATTCACAGAACCAACAAACACAGATCTCTCTTTAACCGGGACTGTGTTTATATCCAGAGCTGTCCCTTCAGGTGTTTATGCAATTACTGCATAGTTTTCCTTCTTTCCACGAATATTCCACTAGGACTAATGTGCCAATCTTTGAACTTGAAAGGAAGGGAGCAAAGGCATGTTTTTCTGAGTCTGGGTTCCTCTCCTGGGTCAGTTTTAGGTTGAAACAAAGATCAATGAGTGCTAAGAAACCAAAGGTGGTTAATTTCTTAATTGTTATTAAATCAGAAGAGACATAGACACAGGCCTATGAAGCAGCAGAAGCACCTCTTGTGTCCTGAAAATGTACACAAATCAGCAAATCAAAAGTGAGGGCAGGGCTTCCCTGGTGGCGCAGTGGTTGAGAGTCCGCCTGCTAATGCAGGGGACATGGGTTCGTGCCCCGGTCTGGGAAGATCCCACGTGCCGCGGAGCGGCTGGGCCCGTGAGCCGTGGCCGCTGGGCCTGTGCGTCCGGAGCCTGTGCTCCGCAGCGGGAGAGGCCACAACGGTGAGAGGCCCGCGTACCACAAAAAAAAAACCAAAACAAAACAAAACAAAAAAAAAAAGTGAGGGCAGTTTCTCCCTGTAGAAGGGTCCTCTAGGGTGTCTCCAAATTGTTCATTATTACGTAATACCTCCTGTAAAAGTTGGCAGACAGCAACTATTATAAATATTTGCATTTGTAAATATTTAACTTGCTTCCTAAAGCTCATCAAACATTTTGAGGACATAGTAAGGAGGTGTTACTTGAATAAATCAAGTCATAAAAACACCTGCAGGCTTCCCTGGTGGCACAATGGTTGAGAGTCCGCCTGCCGATGCAGGGGACACGGGTTCATGCCCCGGTCCGGGAAGATCCCACATGTCGCGTTGCAGCTGGGTCCATGAGCCACAGCCGCTGAGCCTGCGCGTCCGGAGCCTGTGCTCTGCAGCGGGAGAGGCCACAACAGTGAGAGGCCCTCGTACCACAAAAAAAAACCCCACCAGCATCCTGGACGTAACTAAAGGAGCAGATACTGTGATCAGTTAGCACTTATAGAGAGTTTTGGGGAGCCTGATGCTGGGCTGATTCCTCTAGGAACCTCAGCTCTCTCATTCCCCACATCAGTCCTGAGAGGGAGGCTCGAGAGTGGGCCCCATTTATGGGATGAGGCTCAGGGAGGATGCAGCTGGCCAAGGGCACCCAGCGAGGAAAGGTCAGAGCTCATCTCACTGCACACAGGACTGACTGATTTTAGGGTCTCTGATCTTTACTCTTAAGCCTCAGTGTCTGATTCTAGACAAAGTGGATAAAGCACCACCTGGTAAGATGAGTGAGGATGTATGTAAAACACAGAGCCTGGCATATAGTTGCTTAATCAATAACACAATAACATCTTAATCATAAGATCTGGTCATTCCTAGGTCTGAAACTATGTATTTATTCTCTAAGTAAGAAGGCAAAACAAAAGTATTATGGAAAAAAGAAAAGTATCAAATCTTGTTCCCTGCAGTTGCCATGAAAAATCCACATGAATAAAGGAGTAGGAAACCACCAAATTATGATTCTCTCCCTCTTTTTAAAAATAATCCCCTCAGGGAAAAATTGGGGGGAACTGGCTTTCAAAACACACAAGGGATCATAGGCATTTTCCTGCAGGTCAGCCCTTTACAGAAGCTAGAAGCATTTTGAAAGGAGGGAACACAGACTTGGTCAGTGTCACTGTGGTGTACTGAGGCAGGAGGGCTCTGGGCTGAGCAGGGAGTGTCTGCAGGGATTCTAGCACCTGTTTACACATACACACGTGTTTAAAATATGGGAAAGTTTCCCCAGAGATGAAGCTCGGGTCTGAACAGGGTGGTGTGAGTGGGCAGGAAGCTCCTCTCAGCCCAGATGAGCTCACTGGGGAGGTGTCTCTGCCTCTCCACTCAGGCTGACTTCTTTGGGCCTCCTAAAAGCTGTCACCGTCCTGGACTATTCTGAAGCACCCACACCCGGAAGAACTGTTCTTACAACTCAGGCACCACGGGGGACCCACCTTTGTCAGGGAAAAACCACAGCTTTCCCTCTGTGACCTCAGAGAACATGTAGATCAGGGCTCCTCTGTCCTGGCTGGGAACCAGCATCCTCTGCGGGAGTTAAAACACTCACCTGCCCAGGCCCACATCTGGCCAATTAAATCAGAATTTCTAGGGTGGGGACAGGGTCTGGGGAGCTCTTCACTGTCTCCCAGGTGATTCCAATGAGCAGCTGAGGTTGAAAGGCACCCAGCCCCACCCCAACTCCAGTTGTACTTAGTCCTGGAGGGAAAGTGACCCATCTGAGGTCCTCTGGCTCCGGCACATCAGAGCTCACGTTGGTGGAATACGTTCTGGGTGCCAGGCTCTGCTCTAAGCTCTTGACATGTATCCTTCATTCAGTCCCTGCAGCAGCTCTGTAAGGGCAGTGCTGTCACTTATGGATGAGGACACCAAGCCCCAGTGTGGAGAGGGACTCATCAGAGGTCCCAGAGGCGGGATGGGGCAGAGCTGGGATGGAGGCCCAGGCAAGGGGGGCTCAGCCCAGTCTCTCAACCGCTGTGCACTGAGCTCAGTGATACCCAGCCCACTCCATCCAGGGCTTCCCAGATCCTCCTCAGTCATCACAGACTCCTGAAAGGCAGCGTGATTACCACCATTGCACAGATGGGGAAACTGAGGACTAGGGGGAACTAAGATATGCCCAAGATCACACAGCCTGGGAGGCCGGCACCAGCACTCCCTGAGGGGCTGTCCTGTCACCAGGTCGTTGTACCCTCAGGACATAATGCAAAGGCTGTGTGATTATCCTCTTTCTACACGTGAGCAAATGGGGCCCAGTACAGGGAACTGGGTCACAGCCTTGAAAAAACACCTCGACTGGGGGGCCCCTACTCTGTGCTGGTGATTTAGACAGAGCACCTCAAATCCTTCCAGCTATCCTGAAAGGAGAACATGATGATCACCATTTTACAGATGAGAAAACTGAGGCTGAGAGAAATGAAGGGACTGTCTCCTCACCCACCCACTCTGTCCAAGAAGTATTTCCTGTTGCCTCCAAGTTTTCATGTCCATCAGCAGAGCAAGTGCCCCACATTCACAAGCCCCCACACTGACCACCACCCTCCCCTTTTCTCTCTGAGATTCTTGACTTCAAGCAACTACAGGGAGGAGTGGCTTCTGAGTGCCCAGGCCTGGGGACCCTGTAGCAACAAGGGAAGATATGGGCTCCTGACACCTGAGTCTAGAATATGAACTCTTGCTCATGCAGGGCCCCCAGCACCCTCTAGGGAACACCTCCCCCTCCTCAACCTCAGTCTGCAGAGCCAGGAATGGGCGTGCATGGTGCTGCTGGGATTACACTGGTCCCTCTCTGTGCTGTCCACGCTACACTTCCTGGAGCTGCTCCCACATGAGGCCTAGTGAAGGAGCAAGATCGCAACAATGGAGAGAAAAACTCCTGATGCTTTTAAGTGTGCTGAGCCCTGCATTTTAGGAGCATTCAGCACATCATGAGACACTGTAGTATCTGTCTGATCTGGTTGTAAAGGTAGTCCTGCCTCTCACATAGGACTTTTTCTCATAGTTATTACTGAAGAACAGAACAACACAGGATTTTATAGGAGAGGGTTGAAGCTTTCTCTACACTCTGACAAGCACAGTGGGGGTGCAGAGAGCAGGGTGTGAGTCAGGATGTTGGGGGTTCAGTCTTGACTCCCCTACCTGCTCACCAGCCACATCCCTGAGCCTCAGTGTCCTTATCTGTAGAAGGGAAAACAGACAGCCCTTCCTTCTAAGCACTGGTTACAGGGAGAAAAGGCCATGAGGAAGATCCAGCGTCTGTCAGGCTGCTGTCCCCTGGTCCCCTCCCCTCGCTCCTTTCTCATCCAGGGAACCCTCTGGGCAGGCGGCCTGGGGAGGTAGACAAGCAGCCTCCTGGGAGGCAGCAGATCTGAGTGGTGGAGGAGCCACTTACTAGCTGTGATTGGCTGAGCAAGGAACCGACAATCTGGGAAGTTTAGTAATAGATGCAAAGTCAGGATAAAGGCACCTTCCCTATGTCCAGCCGTAATGTGGAGATTTGATTGCTACCACATCTAGGAGGGAAATTTGGCAATATCCACACGAATTAAAATACACATAGTCCATGATCTAGCAATGCCACTTCCAGCGGGCATCTCCCACTTGAGTAGAGTGACGCAGGACAAGATTATCCACTGCAGTGCTGTTCTAATATCCTAAGTTTGGGAACAACTTGATATTTGTCAACAAAAGACTGACAGACGCTGTCTCCATATGCTGAGTGCTTTGCAGCTGTTGACACACTGGGCAGCTCCAGGTGCGGATATGGAATGAGGGATTTGTGGCTAAGAATAGGGAGAGGTTCCCAGTCACCTTGGGCCTCAGGGCCTGAATGTGAGGGGCATTCTGAAACTTGGGGAATCCTATGAAAAGCCTCCCTGTTCAATGGATAATTCAAGGAGCTTTTACCTTGTCCCCTCTATGTGCCAGGCTCTTTCATGAAACCAGTTCCAATGGTGGTGCAGGAAGGAGTCTGGCCTGGAATTAGATTGGGTCCTGGAAGGATCCCCTCACTGACCATGTGACTGCGGTCTAGGTCCCTGTCACGTCTTGGCCTCAGGCTCCCAATGTGTACATTGGGGGTTGCACTGGATGGTGTCTAAAGGTCCTCCCTGTGCTGACAGTCCAGGATTCAAGAGTTAGTAAGAGGATCCAGGGTCTTTGTCAGAAAACTCTTAAGGAGTGCCTTTGCTGCCTCAATGGGGCGGCCCCTAAGTCACGCACATGGGGAACCTCTTCCCTGGGGAGGGACATTCTGAGATGACCCAGCTCTGCTGGGAGCCTTCAGTGACTGTGTGAGTCGGTGTCTGAAACACAGGAGGGTTTTCCCAACAGACGCCCAGGAAACACCCAACCTCTGGGCATCTCCTCTAGCCTGGGCCATCAGAGTAAACACTGAACCTATGCCTCTAGGAATTTCTTCTCAGTGTGATGTTTCTGAAGAGGAAATAAAGAAACCCTGCCCTGGATAGACTTCTCTTTGGAAGGGGAGAGAACATAAGTTTCATGGGAGAAGAGCCCTTGTCTGCTTTGTTCACTGCTGCTTCCACGACATCTGGAGCAGGGCCTGGCACACAGTAGGTGCTCAATAGGTGAATAAAGAGAAGATTCAGCCACATTGAGGGGAGCACTCTCTGCAGGCAGAGGAGATACCTGGGCTGTGATGGGGCAAGTCACTCAGACTTTCAGTTCCCTCATCCCTGGAAACAAAGGGCTAGACGGGATGGAAAAGGCAAGGGCTGTGGAACCAGGCAGACTGGGGTTCCAGACTTTTCCCAGCTTTACCAGTTGTGGGGCCTTTGGCAAGTAGCATGACCTCTGCAGGCCTCAGTTTCCCTGATCTGTACAAGGGGGTGAAATCAGATCATGATATAAGCACCCCCTGCTGCACTTGATTCTTTTTTTTTTTCTTTTTTCTCAAAGGGTGGAGGGCTTGTTGTCACAGACCAGGGGGACAAAGGAGACCCAGGCCATACTCACCACTCACAGTGAGATGAGTGCCTGGTCCAGACTTAAACTCCACGTCATCAGGGCTTCCTCTCTGGAACTTCACACAGTAGTACATACCGGCGTCTGCTGGGGTGATGTTACTGATGCGGATGGAAAAGTCCGTGTTGTTTCTCCTTGTAGTATCTGAAACATTTGTTACTCGAGGGAAGGGGCTTCCTTTGAGACTGATTAACTCTCGGCCTGGCCCTGTGCCCCTGAACCACTTGAAGGGTCCCACGGGGAGCAGGGAGGTCACGTAGCAGTGCAGAGTGGCCGTCTCTCCTGCTGCAACTGAAACTGACCTCTCAGGCTGAATCACCTGCAGCTCCTTCTCACCTGCCACTCCTGGAGGGAAACACAATCCAGTTACTTATTCATCCTTAGGTGATCCTGTAGGTTTTCTCAAGTGTTTATCAACAACAGTTTTCACTGACTTAGTGCACCATGAGCCACACCTGAACTCAGCACCTTGCACGTGTATCACACGTAACCTGCACAATGAGCCTGTAACGTGAGACCCTAATACAAGAGAGGAAAGTGAGGCACAGAGAGGTGAAATGATGTGGCAGAGAGTAGGTTTGCGTACTTGAGCCCGCTCTGGAAGTTATGTCTGAACTGGGCTCTCAATTCAAATCTGAATTTATCAGGAATAAAGAAAGGGGGCACAGTGTTCCTGAGAGAGGGAGCTGCCTGGGCAAAGGCTCAGAGGTAGGTGGCAGCATGGTGCGCGGGGGGCTCTATAAGGAGTTTAGATTCTGTTTTGGGTCTGGCTCAGGAAGCAGGCCCTGGAAAAGTACTCAGCAGTTGGGGCTTGTCCGGGCCGTGGACTTGTGAAGTACAAGGACTTGGGTGTGAGTCCCGGCTCAAGGCTTATTGCTGTGTGACCTTGGCTATCACTCAGGCGACCGTGAAGATCCCATAGGGAGGCCTGTGAGTATGCTTGATAATTGCACACTTGATATTGCTTGATACCTTTAGTTTGGGCAGGTCCCTTTCCTGCCCTCTGAGCCTCAGCCTCCTCATCTGTCAGTTACTATGGCCCCCTCTCCATGGATCTCTAGTAGGAACAAACAACATGCCTAGGCCAGGACAGTGTCCCAAAGAAGGGTCTGGTCTTTGGAGCCATCTGAACTGGTTTGAGACCTGGCTCACTTTTTATTCACCCATGACCTGAGTTTATGCATTGCTTTAGTATCAGTTTCCTCATCTACAAGATGGGGAGACCACCCCCAGGCCTCTGCGTGTTCTGAAAAGAAAATGAGATCACACGCAGAAGTCACTTAGCACCAAGCTGGGCACAGGGGAAGCCACTGTCATCACACAATGAATAAATGAGGAGGGTCGGCTGCTCAAACTTCACTCCCACCAGATCTCGCTGATGCTCTTTCAGGCCAGGCCCGGGCTGGATGCTGGGACACACAGGGGCTGGACCCAGGTCGGGCCTCCAGGGCTCCCAGGCTGGACAGCTGGAAGGGGTCCTAGAGGTTGGCGGTGGGGAGGGACCTGAGCCCCAAATTGGAGAGGACTGGGGCACATGAACAGGGACTCCCAGTAGAGGAGGTTGGGAGGGAGGGGGACACAGGAGGAAGATGGACAGGCCTGGTGAAGATGCTGTGAGAGGTGCTGTAGATGCTCGGAGTGAGGTGTAGCCAGGGCCTTGATTCTGAACAAGGTGTGGGGTGGGTAGAAAGGACAGATCATGAAGACCTTGGAGAAACACACACACACACACACACACAGAACCACCCAGATAGGCGGAGGGGCAGGCAGACAGAGATGGAGTGAGAGACTGAGAGGGAGGCGGGGGGGAAGAGAGAATAAGACAGAGACACGGAGTGGCAGCAGCCTGGCAGAGGTGTATATGGGCCAACTGGTCTCTGCCTGGTTGCTCCACTGACCCTTGATGTGACCCTGTCCTGTCCTGACCGAGGCCACCTGGCCTTGTGCATTGGACAGGGTTGCAGTTGATGCCCCGAGCAGCCCCTCACCTCTGGCTGAGCTGGAGAGAGACCTTGTGAATTTACCCAGCCACAGACTCCTTCACTGCAGGTAAGCCCAGGGCCTCAGGACAGGCCTCTCATCCCCTTCCTGTGGTCCCAGCCCTGACTCCCATGCCAGGGATTGCCCGTTTCTCATGGCCAGTGAGTGGAAATGCAGAGTGGCAGCCTGAGGACAGCCTGACCCTCATGGTGCAGAGAAGAAACCACTGTCTGCAGAGGACAGGGGCTCGGGGTAGAACTGTTGACCAGGTGTGTGGGAGGCACATGGAGGAGGCCCACAGAGGCAGGCAGGGACCCCGAGAGATCCCAGGCAGCATCAGCAGCTGCCAAGAGCATCCAGCCAGGACCATTCCTGAAGGGTCTGCATTCTACATTGGAGACTGGATTAGAAATGCCACTGGCAGGAAGCATGGGCGCTGAGGCCAGCAGGCTTGGGTGAGAGCACGGTCCACCCTCAGCCAGTTCAGCACCCGCCCTCCCTGGGCCCCCACTCCGTCACCCACAAAGTGGGGTACTGGCACCCACCCACCCCAAGATAGTCATGAGGACACAGTTGGAGATAAGTGCCTGCAGCACAGGTGCTGGTTAAACTTTAGTTTCTGTTCCCATTATTATCACACATACATTATTATATACTTGATTTTCTCTGGATTGTCATGTTCCCCCCAAGCAGGATGCAGGATCCACAAGGAAGTGTTTCCAGCCCCCTACCTAGAACACTGCCCGGCACACACCGGGCCTTTGATAAATACACGTTGAATGAACGCATTAATGAAGGAAGGAGGGATTTCACTTGCTCCTGAGCAAATCCTCTCCCTGAGGCTCTTTCTTCATCTGTTAAAGGGGTTGTCACAGGCAGGTCTGGGAGATGGCGAGCCTGGAGCCCGGGACTGTGCCTGGCCCATAGACACGCAATCAATGGTGGTTATTATTACCCTTATCAATACCACCGCACAGGGCTGTGAGTCAGCAGCTGGCGAGGGAGCTGGGAGCAGGAGAGGAGGTGCGGAGCCAGGCCTGCGGCTGGGGCAGGGCTATTCTCGTGCTGCAGCCGGAGGCCTGCAGTCACAGCCAGGAGGCGACAATAAAATCTGGAGTTGTGTGGGGCTGCACCCCCCCACCTTTTTTTAGCTCCTCTCAAGCTCTCTCCACCAACTGCAGCCAGATTTAGGAGGCTTAATTAATTAGCTAGTGTTTATAAAGCGTTTGAAGAATTTTAAAAGTGCGACAGAAGTGCCAAATATTATTTTAATCTGCTTGTGTGTGTGTGTTTCCAGCAGAGTCTTTCCCTCGCTTGCTTGCTTTGCTTTTTCTCTGCAGGTTCTGTTCTGGGAATCGGCCTTGTTAAAAATCACTCCCGCGGTTCTGGGCCTGGGGTCATCATGCTGGCATCACTGACAAACCCATTTCCCGCTCTCTCCTGCCCTCCTGGCAGAGAAAGCGATGCTTTAGCAGCCTGAACTGTCTCTGGAAGAGGAGGGCAGCTGGGCATCGTCACATGATGCTGGTGGGAGTGGAGAGTGGCACATCCTTTCAGGAAAGCAGTGTGGCAGGAGGTACCACAGGTGTGAAAGCTGTTCTCCAGCCTTTGCTGGGCTGTTCCATGAGGACATGACCCCGAATATGGAGTGGGGTTCCCATGTAATGATCTTGAAAAAGTTGGGAAAAAACCCAAGTGGCCAATGACAGGGGATGGTTAAATGAACAGTGGCCTGTCCACTAGATGGAATTACAGGCAGCCGTAAAAAACCACCACCGTGAAACTGTAGTAGTCTGGAAATTTTTGCATGGCATAATTTTAAATGATACTGTGGTTAGCAAATAAAATCTGTTTATTCCAAAGCATTTAGAGAAAACAAAAAAGTATAAAAAGAAAATAATAATCTCATAGAATACCATCAAAGATAACTGTGATCAACATTTTGATGTTGTTAAAATATGAGTGAATAAATATTTAAAATCATACTCAGGTTACTAAGGATATGTGCAAACATTTTGCTTCATTCGTTCAGGTGTTGTTATAAAAATAAAAAATTGGAAATATTCTAATTTGCAAGAAAAGGAGGCTGCTGATCCCCTGATGATCAAATCACATGATGACCAAGCCTACATGTAAGGATTATAATTATGGACACAGAAATAGATTTACAAGATCAGAGTCAGTTCCTGAGTGATGTTTTCAGTGTGATCCCAAACTTCTAGTTTTGAAAAAAATGTATATCTGATATTAAAGATTAGTAGTAACTAACTGTGAGTAGTAGACTTCCAAGGGATTTTGCTTTTATGTCTTCTGTTTGTGTTACTTGTGCAATAAAATAGCAGGAAAACTGCTTTCAGTATGATCATGACATTGTAAACTAAGACTATGTATAAATAAACAACTGCAAAAAAAAATAAAATAAACAACTGCAAGGTACTATACAAAGCTATAAAACACAGCTCTCTTTGGATCATGAATCTCTTTGGATCATGAATCTAATGGGTTTTTCCTTTTTTTCCTTCTATTTTGGGTATTTTCAGATTTTCTAAACTGGATGCCTATTAAAGAATATTTACAGTATCCCATTTTGTAATAAGAAAATACAGTGCTTGGCTCAGAACAGATGCTCAATAAACATCTGCAGACTGACTGATCGAATTGTCTAGAGAAAAGGCCTAGAATGATAAACATCACGATGTTGAGGTAAGTTATGACTAGGAAATGGGACCAGCGGTGGGTGGACACAGGGATAGGCATATTTTCTATTTTATAGCAAATAATATATTGAAGTCTCTCTCTCTTTTTTGTAGTGAACATTTGTTGCTTTTGGAAAAATATTAAGTAATGAAATAAAACACGTGAGTAAGTTATCTAATGGCAGAAGTCAGCACAGTGGGTGGAACTGTCCCGTGTACTTCTTGTAAGAGGAACCCTGTCCACAGGATGCAGGGAGCTCACAGCATGGGTGGACAGTGATGAATTACCAGAATCTGCTGTGAGCCAGGCCCTCAGCTCAGGGATGCAGAACGACTGTGTCCTGCCCTCATGGGGCTTGCACACGAGCAGACAAGGTAGACTTTAAAGAAATAACTCCAATGCTACATTTGGACTGAGCCCCAACCCTTTAGACAAGGGACTCCTGCTGGCATCTCTGACCCTGTCTCCTGCCCCCTCCCCATGACCTGCTTCCTCCCACCACGCCCACTTTGTCCTCCATGAATAGGCCAAGGAGGGTGTGAGAGATGAAATAAGATGGGGACTGAAAACTGACCATTGGACTTGGAAAAATATTTGATTTTTTTTGCAACAATCGTGTACTTTTTGAGATTAAGAAAATATGAAAACAATTTCATCAGAAGTGAAAAAATAAGCATGGATGCTTTTCTAATGGAAAAAAACAAATCAACTTAGAACTGAAACTTGCTGGGAGGGAAACAGGGCCACTGTGATCTCTGGGTGTGATTCCTCCTGCTTCATCAGGATGCAGAGGCAAAGCTGAAATGCACATTTCCCAAGAGCCAGCCTTTCCCTGATGGGTGCTCACTGCCACTTGCATGGGAGCCTGCCTGCCCCTGGAAGCAGTGGGTCACCAGAGCAGGGGTCTGGTGGTTACCCCTCAGATCTCCACAAACTCAAGGAGCCTGGGGCTTGGGAGGTTATGGCCGGAGGTCTGGCAGTGCCCAGGGCTCAGCATCCCAAGATGGCATCCACCGCGGCCCCCACAGCTGGGGCAGCTCAGCATCCCCCTTTCCTGACCTCGATCGTTTTCAGCCATCCTCAGGGGGCTGCTGGTTTATCCCCCCGACACAGCAGCACCTCATCAGGTGCTGCCTTTGGTATCTTCTGGGTTATGATTTGATGTCTGTGTACGAGAGTGTGTAGTGCAGGAGTGTGGATGGCAGTACGCACACAGGGGTGAAAGAGGGCAGATGCAGGAGTGGGTACACGAGTGCACAGGTGCGCCAAGGACACGTGTTCACACACATGTGCATGCGTGGGCATGTGCATGAGATGCTCGTGTGTGCAGGAACGTGCTCTGGTGCAGCTCAGAAGTGTGTCAGAAGAGGACCAGGGACCAGGGGCAGGAGGGGGCCGTGAACTGTGCCCAGGAGAGTATCTGAATGTGGGTGTGAACCTGTTGGTGGCATGAGAGGGTCTGTCTGCACCTGAGGTGTGAACAGATAGATATCTGGGAGGGGTGTGAGCATGTGGGTGCATAGAATGTGTGTGTGGGCAGGGGAGGATAGAAGTGGGATGTGTGCACAAGTGTGTGTGTGTGTGTGTGCGCGTGCACGTGTGTGTGCACGCAGGGAGGGCACGTGTGTGATGGAAATGGTGTATACATGAGTGTGAATGTGAGGGTGTGTGTGCTTTAAGTGCTGAGGAGCAGGGGCGCAGCGTGTGTGGAGACCACTGTCTGTGTACACTGTGTGTCCACGCACCCGAGTGTGTGAGTGTACCCAGTGGTGAACATGCCTGCCACATACAGGGTGGTGAGAGAGGAAGGAGGGCAGGGGAGATGCTTCCCTCAAATCTGGCTCCTGGTGGGCAAAGTGCTGCATGTCTCCTGGCCCAGGGTCCTGCCCTTGACCAGAGACTCAAACCTTTATTGAGCACCTACTGACTGGGCGCTAGCCGTAGGGCACAGTGGTAAAGAAGCCAGCCTGGAAATGCCCTGCTGAAGTTCATGACCCTGGGTGGGGCAGACGGTCCCCAGGATGCATTCAGGAGGGGGTTGCATGGGTGATGGCTGTGTAGACTCTGCAGTTCCCAATTGGGGAGCCTGGGGCTCTGATTCAGGAATACCAGCTGCAGCTAGGCACTAATTTTCCTCTGGAGTCATAATGATTCATTCATGCCCTTTCAAACCTCACTCTATTGCTAGGCCCTGTCCTAGATGCCACAGGACACAGAGCCAAGTAAGATGGATCCCCACCGTTGTGGGGCAGAGTCCTGGACACAGGCAATGATCATGTGCAGGGTGATCAGTGAGCAAGAAGAGGCTTGGGGATAGGGTATTGGAAGAGGGGTGAGATCTGAGAAGACTTCCTGGAGGTGGTGGTCCCTGAGCTGCATCTTGAAAACTGACAGAGGCTGGGGAGAAGGGAAGGCATTCAAGAAGGTGGAACTTTTCTTCCTCTGCACAAAGGTGCAGTGGAGTGAAAAGGGCTTGGCACAATTCAGGGATCAGGGCAGTCTTTGGGACATGCTCAATGGCTGTGAGCCAGCTGGGGAAGGGCTAGGGAGTGGGCTAACCTAGCACCTGAAAGGATGGCTTCAGTTACCATCTGAACAGCAGGTCATCACTGGGAGCAGTCTACTGGTACCCATTGGGTGGAGATGCCCCAGGTTCTGTGGTGGAAACTAGCACCTGCCTTGGAACCAGCACAAATGAGGATACACATGGCCTTGTGAATAAGGTGGGGGAGGGCCCAGTGGGCCCAGGGTACTTTCTCCTTCATCCCCACTCCAGGCAACTCAGAGAACTGGGTACTGTCCATACCCTTGCAGGGAAAGGGCAGACCCTGGTAGCCCCTTCCATGCAGCAGGTAAACTCCTAAGGTGCCAGGACAGTCCATAGCTTGGGCTCTGGGGCCAGAAGACCTGTATATCTCAGCCCTAGTGGAGTGACTTGGCAGAGTCACTTTTCTTTAAGCCTCCACTTTCTCACCTGTAAACAAGGGGGTACCATCGTCTCTCTCCCCAAGGCCAAATGTTCAGTGGTTGGAAGAGCTGGCCTGAGATCTGTACGTTTCCTCGACTCCCATCTTCCTCCTGACCCACAGCCAGCTATTAGCAGAGCTTGCTGGCTCACCTTCCAAGATCTGGCCAGACTCTGACCTCTCCCTACCACCTCTACTGCATCACCGTCCCTCACCTAGATCCTTATCTCAGCTTCCAAACCGGCTTCCCTGCTCCACCTCACCTCTGTGTAACATGTATCCTCCCTGCAGCCAGAGGAGCCTCTAAAACCTAAGGTAACATCATTCCTTTGTGCAAAACCCTCCTGCACCCTTCACTGTACTCAGAGTGAGACCCGGGATCCTTGTGGTGACCCCCAGGGCCCTGCAGCCTTGCTCTCAACCATGCCAGATTCTCTACTCACCTCAGGGCCTTTGCACTTGCCATTCTCTCTGCCTGGCACTCTCATCCCCTAGATATCTGCATGTTGGGTCCCTCACCTCCTTCTGGCCTAAGAGGCCTTCCTTGGCATGGTATATAAAACACTACGCCCCTCGATGTCCCTTGCTCTGCTTTATTTTTCTACAACACATATCACCCTGTATCTACAATACATACCACCTGACATTATTACAAGCATTTGTCAATTTCATTAGCATCTATCTCCCTACCCTAGATTTACTTATAAGCCCTTTGAGAGGGACTTAGTTTTGTTCCCTGCAGTTTCCTTCAGGTTTATACCAGTGCCTGGCATTTGTTGAATGCGTGTTCTGGTTTAGATTCTAACTCTGCCACTCATGAGACCCCGGGAAGTGTCTTAACCCCTTTGGACTTCTGGTTTCTCATCTGTAGAATGAGAATGATGATGATGATAATAATAATAATAACACTAGGGCTCTTCTAGGATGAAACAGGCTAATCTGTGTAAAGAGCTCAGTGCTGCTCCTGGCACAGAGGAAGCACTTGGTGCAGGGCAGTGTTACCATGCAGTGGATATTTAAGGATGAAGAGGATGACGGAGGATCACAGCCTTAAGCCTGAGAAGCTAAGGATTCTCTCTGAGGCAGAACTAGCTCTGCCCCAATGTCTGCACAAGACCACTTGGAGCTGGACCTGTGGGCAGGCTGTATGCACTGTTGGCGGGAGGCCGGGAGGCAGGGAGGGTCAGAGCCCTGGTGAGCATTTGCTAGGTTTAGATGGGACCTGGAGGCAATGAAGAAATGCTCGCAGCGCGGCCCTGTTTGTAAAGCAGCAGGGAAAGAACTATGGATACATGTGCGCTGTAAGCACCCTTCATATTCGCCAGGCCTGGTGGGGGCCAGGTGAGGCTGGGAGAGCATGCAGGGGCACTAACACCCCCCATCCACTTCCTTGACAACCTAAGGACCTCCTTCCCACCTCCCCATTTTGCAGAGGGAGAAACAGAGGCCCGGAAGTGAGGCTTGGAGAGGCTGAGAACCCAGGTGGTGTCCTTCCAACCTCCAGGCCCAGCTGTTACTCTAGGACAGGCCCTGGTGCTGCCCGGCCACGGTCTCATGGGTACAACGTGTGGATGAGGTCACATAACAGGGAGCCCTCATTTATTTAACTGTCACGACGGCCTAGTGGAGCAAGTGCTGTTGTCACCAGCCCCTTCCTACAGGTAAGGAAGCCGAGAACCTGAGAGGCAGGGAAGGAGCAGAGGCAGGCCTCAAACACTGAGGTCAGTCACGTGTGATCTCTTCCCCCTGTGACTGGGTCCCCTCTGGCTCAGGATTCTGGATTCTCAGGCTGCCAAGGACGTACACACATTTTACCCAGCTGAGATAAAGGCCCCCTTAAAAGGAACGCGCATTTATTAAATGACATTTGCCAAGGTTTCAGCACACTCTGCTGCTCACAGCAGACAGTCTCTGGACAAGATTTTTCCCCAAGCTGACACTATCGGCTGATGCCTTTTATAGTGCTTTTTGCAGTTCACAAAAGCACTTTTCACAGCTCTTAATTCCCTTAACCCTCAACAGTCCTTGTGTGGGAGGAAAGAGTGGTAGCATTTCCATTTTACAGATGAGGAAACTGAGGCTCAGAGCAGGGCAAGACACCTGCTCCAGAGCACACAGCCAAGAAGTGGCACATGTTGGATTCACTCAGGAATGTGCCCCAAAGTGGGTACCTCTCCACTGCCTCCCCTGCTAGAGAGGGGTTCTGGGTACCTGCTCCAGAGCACACAGCCAAGAAGTGGCACATGTTGGATTCACTCAGGAATGTGCCCCAAAGTGGGTACCTCTCCACTGCCTCCCCTGCTAGAGAGGGGTTCTTGGGTACCATCAAGATGAAGGGTGAGAGAGCTGGAGCATCCTGGCTGGAGCATCCGAGCTGGAAGGGACCAGCAGGAGAGCAGCCAAGCTGAGCCTCCACTTCACAGAAGGGGCAACTGAGGCCCAGAGGGGCAGTGTAGTGAGTTCCAAGTCCCGGCTGGTAAGCGATGGAGCAGGACCTCCACCTGCTCTGTAGAGCTCCAACCATAAAATGGTGATCACACAAAGATAACAGTAATAGTAATGATGGTAATGAGCATTGAGCACAGGTATTATCAGGAGCACGACAGGCTTCATCAGCCTCCGCAGGGACCCAGCAACACAGGCTGTCATCACCCCCACTTCACAGAGGGCAAGACTGAGGCTCAGAGAGGTACAGCCACTTGGCCAAGGCCACAGGGCTGTGGAGCAGTCTGACTCTACCTACAACTTCACCCACTGCACCACACAGCCTTGTGCAATGAAGGACCCGCTGGGGGAGGCTGGCGCCGAGTCAGGCCCTCCAAACCAAATCAAGGCCAAAAGGGCGTAGCACGAACTGCATCATGTTTCATGGTTTGCCTGCTCGTTCACCAGGGTGTCTACACTGGGGCAAGCTGTTCTGTATAGCCAGAATTTAAGTACCAATTCCTGGGTTTCTGGGCCCCTACATCCATCCCAGCTGGCACTGATATTTTGTGCTTCCTGATATTTTAAGGATCCCTATTTCAGCACAATAGGCAGGGATATGCAGTGTGGTCATGGCCCCCATTACAGAGGTAGGACTGTGTAGTGGTTAGAGCACAGGTTTGCTTTCCAACCAGGGTTACTGCCTGTGTGACCTCATGGCTCTGAGCTCCCTTTTTAAAATGAGCGTCTTTCTTCATTCAACCAATATGTATTAATCTGCCTACTGTTACCAGGCCCTGTGTAAGGTCCCAGGAGGCCCAGCAGTGAATAAGACAGACATAGTTCCTACTCTCATGTAGCTTATATTCTAGTGGGAGAGACAGGGCTGAAATAATTAAACAAATATAGAAATGGCTAGGAGTGCAAACGAATTTGGTACCACGATAGAGAATAACAAGCAGAGCCACTTTTAGAAACAGGCAGTTGTAAAAGGCATCTCCGAGGAGGTGAGATTGCAGCTGAAACCTGAAGAAAGCAAAGACCAAGGAAAGTGTTCCAATAGGCGAGAACAGCAAGTGCAAAAGCCCTGGGATAGGAAAGCAGCTGGTGCATATGAAGGCCAGAAAGAAGACTGCTGTGGCTGAAGCCCATGGAGGAAGGCAAGTGTGGTACTAGTTGGGGCTGGAGAGACAGATGTGGTCCAGAAAATGCCATGTCTCATGGATCATTGTAAGGAGTTTGATTTTATTCTAAGGGCAGTGGGAACCACTGAAAAGTTTGGAGAAGGACAAAGAGGATTTGATTCACTCCAGCTGCTATGGGTAAAGAGACTGGAGGGGCTAAGAGTGAAAACAGGAAAGCAGTGATGAGGATGCTACAGTGTTTAGGGGTCTGAGCGCAAATCCTACCTCTGCACTTATAAGCTGTGTGACCTTAGGCAAGTCACTTCACCTCTCTGAATCTCTCTTTCTTCATCTGTCCAATGGGTATAATAATAGTTCCCATCTTACAGAACTGTGTGGTGAGAATTAAATGAGATGATGTACAGAGTAATGATCACATCACATGACCTCACATGTTCAATGTCAAGTGCTCAGTGAACCAGATCCTACTTGGTCTAGCCCTGACCTCTCCTAAGTCCCCTAACTGCCTATCTCCCTTACGTCCAGACTCACTGGCTATTCCTGGAACACAGCTAACCCATCCCAGCCTCAGGGCCTTTGCACTTGCTTCTCCTTCTGTGTGGCCTGCTCTTCCCCTGATATTCTCATAGTTGCTCCCTCAGTTTTATGCAGGCCTCTGCTCCTCAGAGAGGCCCTCCCTCTCTCCCCACTCAACCTTCTATTCCCTCGACCTGCTTTAGTTCTCTTCATGGCACTTGTCTCCACCTGACATAATGTTTACTTGGGTCTGTTTTTCCTTCCTCACTAGAGTGTCAGTGCCATGAGAACAGGTATTTTTGTCTGTTTGCGGTGGCATCCCTAGCACCTAGAGTTACCCCTGGCACAGAGATTTGTATCCCTAGCACCTAGAGCCACCTCTGGGACATAGATGCTCAAAAATATTTGTTGAATGAATATTTGTAATTAAAATGACCATAATAAGGACAGAAAAGTGGTTGAGTAAACCAAGCCTTGGATCCAGCTTTATTTAACTCTCACTGGTTATGTGGCCTCGGGAGGAGCCCAGCTCAGCTTTGGGGAATCTCAGTTTCCTTATCCATAAAACGGGGATGAAGGATTCTATGCTTTTTGGCTCACTGTAAGGATTAGACAATGGCACACATCCAAGCATTGATGGATGAAATGATGCCTGATGTCTACAATCCTCCCTCCTCCCCCCACCCCCAGAAAAATGAGGGGCAGGTGAAACATGAATGGCAGATGAGTGTTGAAGCTGGGGTTCCTGACACCATTCCTCGTCTTGCAAATGTTTGAAATTTTCCAAAATAAAAAGATAAGGACGAGGCAGCACAGATTCACAGCTCAGCTAGTCCCTAGCACACCATGCACTACTTTCTTCCAGCATGGGCTGCCACTTCTGGAGGACAATGAGGGCTCTGAAGAATGAGGGCACTAGAGCCCACCGTGGCATCGTCACCCCCACGCTCCAGCTCTGGGTCCCTAGCCTGCAGGTTCATCCCTCACTCCTGGCTTCCAATCTCCCCCTGATCTGGGCACCTGATCTCCCTCAGCTCCTGGCTTACTCTGCAGCCATCTCACACTCTGCGTCCCCAGTTGGACGTGCCAGGAAATCTTACAGACACAAAGAACCAATTCTGTATAATGGCCAGCTTCCACCTCAGCTGTTTTGCATCTCTCTGGACTGAGGGCCTGGCAGGACACCTGGCAGGGAAAATCCACCTTGTGGAGGGCTCCATCAAAAGACCCGTCCCAGGAACGCCCAAGTTAACAGAAAAGCAGTTTCCGTTGTGAAAATAGATGATTCCTTCTTCAGTATGGGACAGAAGCACATCTTGGGAACACCCATCGCCTCTGCCTCCCAGAAGGATAATACACTGATTGACAGAAATACGCGAGGAGCGCCAAGAGGGCAGGACACCAGTACCCCAGGGCCTCAGTGTTTCTACCTGTCAGGGCAAAGTGACGCCTAGTGAGTGTACATCATGGGTGCTGTGGTCATCCTGACTCTGCCACTTACTGTGTGGCCTTGAGCAAGTTGCTCTGTCTCTCTGAGCCTAGTTTCCTCACTGGTCCGATGGATTTGATTACAACCATGCACATCACCCAGGGTAACTGTGAGTAGCCCTGGGATCATACATGCCCAGTGCTGAGCCCAGTAAGTGTCCAGAAACAATGTTTCCCGTTATTATTACTTTGGTATTTTCCAGGGAATTTGGGATCCTGTCAGATTTCTAGCTTTAACGATGGAAACTTCCAGCACAGCTCAGTTTTAAAGAGCCTTGGCCTGGATGACAGGGGGCTTGGCATGCCACCCAGGCCTTGCCAGGGATCTGCTGTGTGAACCTGGCCCGTCCCTTCCTCCCTCAGGGCTGCAGTTTTCTCAGCCGCACAAAGAGGTGCTGACTGATGGCTCTCTCAGGCCCCCTCCTGCTTTCCCAGTCTAGGAATCGACTATTCCAGCCCTGTGGATCCGGACAGAGACACCTAGAGGCAGACTGTGCCCATGGCTGGCGCTCAGTCCCAGTAACTATTCCATCACACCAGCTGGTCGGTCTCTGCGCAACTTGTCCTCCCCAACTGCACAAAAGCCACAGGGAAAAATGCCAATCTCGTGTTCACTCTCAATAGCTTTTGTTGTTCTGTGAGCACCTACTGTGTGCATGGAGCTGTGCTGGGCGCTTTACCAACATCAGTCCCGCTCCCATAGATGAGAATACCCAACAGAACGAAACAATGACGATTACAACACTGGTTGAATGTAACGTGCAGTAAACTGGTACTGAGCGCTTACTATATGCCAGGCATGGCTTCAAGCGTTATACATGGGTTGGCTGACTTAGTCCCTGAAATACAGTTGTTGATGTCATCTCCATTTTACAGATGAGGAAACTGAGACACAGAGCTCAATAAATTGTCCAAGTAGGGTATGCTGTGCCTGTACGTGGAGAGGCTACAATGCAGAACCACTATGTGAACCAGAGTTAAACATGCACTCACATGTGATAAAGCAAGGGGAAAGTGGTAAGTAACCTTAGATAAATCCTGGGGTGAACGTTCAGAGGAGGAAGAGATCCCACGGAACATGAGGCAGCACAAATGGAAGGCTGAGTAGGATTCGGACATATGAAGATAGGGACGTACAGGGAAGGGCATCTCTGGTGGCAGGAACAGCATAAGTGAAGGCACAGAGATGAGAAAGTTCAGCTGAGGGTGTGGATTTGTACAAAGGCATTTACCAAACTGGGTTAGGCCGTTTGTTAATGGGCATTAAGCAAACCCAATGCTTCTTGTTCATACGTCTGGGGAACCCTGGAGTAAACAAGGTCTGGCTGGGGCTGCTACAACTGCAGGCCTTCTCAGGGTCTCTAAAGTGCCAATGCACTTGAGCTGCCAGGAAAGCTTTGGCTGCAGGAAGGAAGCCTGGTCGTTTAGCAGCATCTCAACAGGTCAGCTCTTTGGAAAACATGTAGCTGAGAAATAGGCCCTGTCAGGGAGGGAGCCCAGGCCTTGTTGTAGGTTGTTTTTTTTTTTTTTTTTTAAAGAAAACTTGGACCCACTCAACAGTTTTGAGCAGGGGAGTGACATGATTAGAATTGTGTTGACAGACCAGAAATTTGAGCACATTAAAAAGAGGCGGAGCGGGGGGCACCTTCCATCAGTCCAGGACTACAAATAAGAAAATAATCTGTCGCACGGAGCCATTGGAAGCAGCAAGCGAGCGTGTGTGGGATCTGTACAACAGTTTTAGACTGCCTTCCTCTCACACACCCCCTCTCCATCTGTCGCAAAGGGCACCAGGAAGATGCAGGGAGGAATATTCCAGCTCTGGGGCCTCCAGAGCTCGGCAGCCCAGATCGAGGGCTCTGACGGGAGCCGCACTGCTCCCGGAGCTGTCATTTATGAGGACCAAGGGGCTACCAGTGCTTCATCCTCTGGGCGCTTTCAGAGAAATGACCATGGCTCAGTTAAAAACTTCTGCCCCAGAAGGAACCCTTCCACAAACCTCTGTCTGAGCTGGGTGGGGGCCTCTCTGGTTTGTTTCAGCTTGGACTAAGTAACCCTGATTAAGTCATTGACTTTCTTCCCTCAAAGGCTGCCTAGCCATGAAGCCAGGATTCAAAATCCAGGCTCCCTACCACTTAACTCCTTGGACAAGTTACTTCCACAGTTCTGGACTTTATTTTCCTCATCTGCAAAATGGGGATAACAGCCAACACATGCTTTGCTTCGCTGACTGATGGGATTACGCAGATGAGGCGCTCAGCACACAGCCTGGATATACAGGTAACATTCAAGGAACATTGGTTCTCCTCCCTTCTCTCAACACATGGTTCCCATCAGGACTTCATACGTGCTGGATGACAGCAAGTAAAGAAATGAATCACACCACGAGTCTCTACGGGGTTGGTAAAGGAATAATTAATGGCAAGAAAGTACCCAGAGAACACCAAGGCCTTCCACAGACTGAGCTCTTTGGGGCTGAAGCACTCTGCCCCCCTTTCTCTCCTTGTGAAAGAGGAAGTGAGATCAACTTCACCACTTAGGAAAGTACAGAGGAGTCACCGGCACGCTACCCTCTTCCGATGGATGAGAGGTTCAGCAGAGGGCGAGCTGTACCCCAAAGCCTGACCTTCTCCAAGTCAGAGCGAGGAGTGAATGGGAGTTTATCTGAAGTCTGTTCAGCAGGGGTCTCAGAGGTCCTCAGACCTAGGTGGGGCCAAGTGAGGAGCCTGCAGTCTCAGTGTCTGGCACCGCTGCTGTGCTGCAGAATCCGGCTGTCCAGATGTCCCCACCCCGGCCCCTTGCCCTTCTGCCAGCCTCACAATCTCCCTCGGTGAAGCTGTTTGAGGAAACAGGCCTCACGTTGGCTCCAAGAACACAGGTTGGTGACTTCACCAGCCTCTTTTCAGAATTTCCCTTTGGCAGCATTTGCGCTGAAAGCAATCTTTAGAAACTTCTTTCCCTGCCTCCCCCAACCAAGATAATTCACATGACCAGCCCCCCCCAAACAGTGATCATGTGAAGCCATAGCAATCATGTGACACTTCCCAGGCTGACAGTTCTGCCAGAGACACTAGTAGTCATTCAATCCAAAGCTGCCTTCCTAAGCCTGATATTTGAGTTTCTCAAACAAATCCATTTTCTTAGAAAATTGGACAACTGCCTCCTTCTACCTTCCTGCCCTTCTGTCCTGCCTCTCTTCTGCTTTGTCATAAAGTCCATGCCTGGAGCCCTGAGAGAAGGGTCTGAAGCCCCATCCTTCAGCCAAACCAGGTGAATTCCATGCCACGGGCGAGGGTGACCAGGACCCCGCAGAACCGAGTGAAGGATGCTGGGATTGTTTGAGCTCTGGCGGTGACACCCCTTCCCTACCACCCTCAACCAAGAAGTTTATTCTTACCCCCTAAGATTTATTTATTTCAAAGTTAATCTTTGCCCCTCTGCTGCTCCCACTTTTTCAGGCTATTGATGCTGAATGGATTGGAACAGAAGTTTTATGGCCTAAACTTTACCATTTTATAGATTGTTTTTATAGGCAAAAGGGGGAGAATTTCCTCCCGAGAAGGGTGTTGGTGTTCCCAGGTAGCCCTGGGAAAGGCAGCTGCCCACTTGTTAATCAGCGTCACCCCTCATTTGTCAGGGATGGTTAGAGAAGAGTCTGGAATAGACATTTAGAAATTAACTTGGGCCCAGTTCCCTGCTTCAGGAAAATTAAGCCCTTGAGAGAGACCCTCGTGCACTTCCAGGCCAGGAAGGACCGCAGGGCAGGGCCTCAGACTTTTGCTGGGTGTAAATGGCCAGCTCAGGCAGGAAGGAGTAGATCGGAGATGCCACCGTCTCACCAGAGAGCCATGAAATCTATCAGGGCTTCCTTCCTCTTGTCCAGCGAGGACCCAACTGTAATTGAAAGACTGGGGGAGGGGAGGTGGGGGGACGCCTGCGTGGGTTCCGGGGGCTCAGGGGAAACTGTGGGGCAGAGAGAAGCTGCTGTCCACCCCCACTACTCCCTCCACCCACTGTTTGCTACTTCTCCCTTTTTTACTGCTATCAGATGGTTACCAGTCTCTAGGCAAATGCAGGAGGGGGGGAGGTGCATACTGAGCTCATCTTTACCTCCTTCCTCAGGGGAGGGGAGGTGCAGAGACCCCCCTGCTGACAACACAGCTTCAAGGAGACAAAAAACCAAGATCCCCATTCTCCTCCCAACAACTCCTTTAATGCAGTTTCTCCACCCCCCCACCCCCTCCCAGGAGACTCAGGGTGCTGCAAAACGCCTTTAAGAAGCAGGGCTCCTGAATGGTGACCTCACCCCTTGGCGAACACACGGTAGACTTCTGAGCCCGCCTGCTGGATACAGCCAGGTGTTTGATGTAGGCCAACAAAAAGACATGCTCAGAGCCACAGGTAACAGCCCCACAGAGCACCTGAGCTGCAGGGAGTTGCCTGGAAGCCTGGGGAAGGGAGGAGGAAGAAGGAGGGGCCGGAGAGCAGCAGGGAGCACGACCATCCAGTGAGAGGCTTTGGCAACCACGGGGACAATCCGCCGTGTTTTCACTACAGGATCTGTGGATTGCAGCAGCTCACCCCAGGGTTACCCTGGCCTCCCTTCCTCTCTCTCCCTCATACTAACACTGTTTTACTCTGCGCACAAGAGGGATAGCTCACTCTTCCTTAACTGCAACAGCCTGCTTCTGTTCCATCCCGTCAGTACTGGAAGGACCTCTGCCCCTTCTCTTAGACTCTGAAGTCAAACATGTGGAAAACATAAGAGCTTATAGAGAAGTCAGGGGCGCCTTGCTCTGAAAGCCGATGACAGCCTGACTCCGCCATCAGATTGGGCAGGGGCTGGAGAACCAACTCATCTGGGTCTGTCCTGGTGCCCAGCATAGTGCCGCACAGTCAGAGTCGAGAGAGGCTGGGTTACATCCTTGGCTGTGTGACCTTGGGCAAGTCGTTGTCCCTCCTCTGGGCCTCAGTTTCCGCATCTGTAACCCTGGTTACGGGCACCTCTCCCCCATTACTGCTCGACATTAGCCGAGTGGCGGTCTGAGAGGCCTGAACCCGCAATCTGGGGACGGCAGCGGTGGGGGGGTGGGGGTGCTTACCTGACCAGGCGCTGGCCGCAGCGAGCAGCAGGCAGAGCAGCGGCCTGAGGCGGCCGGGGGCCGGGCGGGCGGGCTCCATGGGCCGCGGCTGCGGAGCGAGGAGGGAGAGCGGCCGTGAGTGCGCGCTCGGGCGGGCGCGGACTGGAGCGGGGAAATGACTAAGGCTCCCCCCTCTTCTCTCCTCTCCTCGCGGCCGGGCTTCCCCCCCCCCCCACCTCCCCGGTACGGGCGCCTGGAGCTGCTTAGGAGCCGCCGTCAGCGCCGCGATTTTCGGAGAACCCCCGGGCCCCCCGGAGAGATCGAAAGACGGAGAGGGAGAGAGACCCCAAGCACGCGAGAAACGAAGCCAGGGACGGCCCGAAAGAAGCGGCAGGAGAGGGAAACAGACCCAAGGGAGCCAGGCAGAGAGCCAGAGACACAGAGAGGCGAGAGAGGGGGAGAGCGAGCGAGCGAGCGAGCGAGCTCGGAGTGAGCAAGGCGGCGCGCAGATCGAGACAGCGCGGGAGAGGGAGGACCGACGCTAGGGCAGGGCGAGGGACAGCGGGCCCGGACTCCCCCGCCGCTGCCCACCTGCCCCGCCCGGGCTCCTCGCGGCGCCGTGGCTCGCCTCCTCTGGCCCACAGTCCAGGCCACGGCCCCCGCCCTCCTTCCCCTCCCCCTCCTCCCGCCGGCCGCGCGGGAAGCTGCGGGGCTCCAGCCCGGCCGGCACCTCAGCAGAGCGCCCGCCGGCTGCGCGCCCCGGGAGGGAGGGTGGCGCGCGCGGCCCCGGCACCCCCGCACCCCCTCCCGGGCCCAGGCTGCGGCCCCCGCCGGGGGCGCCCCGCTCGGCTCGGGACTGGACGAGCCGGGGCTCCGACAATGTGCCAGTTCAGAAGCCCGCGCGGCGGCCCCGGGCCCAGAACCGCCTCCCCCTCGCCCCCTCCCTCGGCCAGCCGGGCTCGGACCTGCGCCGCCGGGCCGGCGAGGGCTGCGAGACGGTAGAAGAGTCGCCGGGGCTGCCCAGAGCCCGGGCCCCTCTCTCCACTTTGCGCAAACTTGTTTTTCTAAGGTCAGCGCCGCGAGCCGGTTACATCGTCCTCTTAAGGTGGACTGGGGAAGTTGCGGCCGGCCTCCCCTCGCCTCCGGACTCTGGCCGCGGCCAGTCCCCCGCTTCCCGCCGCGGGAGGCTGGAGGCGGCGAAGGAGCGGGGGAGTGAAGGGAGGGGGAGCCTGTCTTTCGCTCCTCCCCAGTGGCCCTGCTCCTGTGCCCCAAAGCCGAAGGCCCCTCTCGGGGTGGGTGAGGGCCAGAGGGGCCTCGATTCTTTCAGAGCTGGGCCGAGGTGAAGGAAAAGCAGGAAGTAAGTGAAGGTAGGGGGAAGGGGGGTAGGAAGGAGAGAGTGATGGTACAAAAATAGCGTGTGTGTAGGAAGGACTTCAGTACCGCCTGGAAAAGCTCGCGGGGAGGAGAGGGAGTAGAAGAGGGGCTGTGGCCAGGAAACCCGAAGGGAAGGGTCCGGGCCTCCCTGGGCAGGTGGGCTCTCTTAGCGAGGTTCCTCTCTGTCAAGGACGGCTGACTCAGGGGTGCGGAAGGCTCAGGCAGCGGTGCGGGGCCAGGGGGAACTTGAAGGCCTGGGCTTCAGGAAGATGGCCGGCGGTGAGGAAGATGAGGGGATGGGAGGAGAGCAGGGGCCAGAGGCCTGGAGGCAGGACAGAGCCGGCTGGTGAGAAAAAAGCAACCATTCTCCCTTTCTCAATCTCTCTCTCTGTTTCTCCCCTTCTTTGAGGGAAAGCTGTGTACCCAACAGTAACCAGGCCAGAGATAGCAGGTGGGAATCCTCTGGACACCTGGCCAAAGAAGGCTCCAGAATGTGGGAGGGAAGGGAGACCAAGACCCTCTGCTAATTGTAAATAACAATAGCCGTTTGGCTTCAAAAAGCCGTTAGGACGATATGAAGCAAGGTGGGAGAAGGGCCAGTTCTATAAACTGAGTGGGGATTGAGGCTCAGAGAGGGAGGGGACTTGCCCAAGGCCACACAGCAAGGCCTGGGTAGAAACCAGATTTGAATTTCTGATTCCCAGACTAAAGATCTTTGTACAGTGACAGCCCCCATTTCTCCCCCACCTCCCCGGACCCTACCCCAGCCTCCCTGTCAAGTGCCTGGTTCTGGTATGATGCTAAGACAAGGAGGCAGGCAGGGTGCTGCCTAGGTTCAAATCCTTCCAGCCACCTCTTGTGAGCTGTGTAGACTTGAGAAAATATCTTGTCATTTTTGTGGCTCAGTTTCCTCATCTGAAATGAGGCCAACAGGAGTATCAACCTAAAAAGACTGGTGTGAGGTTTAGATGAATTAATATTTATACAACACTTTAAAAAGTGCCTGGCATGTACCAAGTGCCACATAGCATTTGATAAATAAGTCAAGCATTTGACAGCAGTCCTTGGGAACCCACAGGGATCTGGGCAGTATTTGAAGTGCAAGGGGATTTTCTTTTCTTTGGGTGGGGGAGTACAGCAGTGACCCACGCCATGTCCCTGTCCACAAGGAATTTACATTCTAGTGGGGAGACAGATAGGTAGACAAGCAGAAATAATGAACAACAGCAGGTCGAGCTTACACAGTGAGAAGGATGCACTTGTTTAGATAAGGGTAAGGCCTCCCGAGACGCTGGGAGCTGAATCACAAAGAGGGGCAGCAAGGTGAGGATTTGGGGATTTGTTCCAGGAAGAGGGACAGCGCATATAAAGGCCCAGGGGCCAGCTTGGCTGGAGGGGAACGAGTGAAGGATGGGGGAGAGTGGTCCAGCTGGGTGGCCTTGCAGGCCTTGGTAAAGCGCCTGCATTTATTGTGCAGGAAAGAAATCGTTGGCGGGTGTTAAGCATGGTATGCCTTACGTGTTTAAAAGGCCACTCTGGCTATAAGTGGAGAGTGGGCTGGAGGGCAGGGAGTGTGGAATCAGGACACCAGTGAGGAGTTTTTCTGGGATCCTCCTAGTATCTGAGGTGAGGGTAGGGAGTCTCTAATGTTCAAGGCCACATGTGACTGAGACCACGAATGTGACCAGTGGGGCTTCTGGGAAAATCCATCACCCGAATCCATCTGGGTGGAAGTGGGGGCCGGGGCCGCTACTGAAGGTCAGAGATGAGGCAGCTTCTAGGCTTTCAGAAGGCTCTGCTGTTCACTGTACACACACACACACACACACACACACACACACACACAAACCTGCCCGGGATTAGGAAACTGCGGATTAGGGAAGGATAATAGTGGAACCAGCTGCTATTTCTATGTAGCACCTTAGGCCAGGGTACCCAGCAGGGCTTCCCAACACCCTCACCTCTGCCCCAGGTGGGGGCCCTGGCCTTGTTCTCCTGACCCAGCATCCACAAAAAAGTCACCCGTGGCTGACTGTCAGGGCTGGGAGGTCACTGAGACCAATGGGCAGCTGGATATACTGAGGTGGGGGGACAATTTGCCTGAGGTCACACAGATTATGGCAGATAATTGAGGTGAATCAGCCCCCTTCATAGCAGGCATCTTGGGCTGCCCCAGATTAAAATAAAACTGCCTTCGCACCTGTCTCATTCATTCACACGCTCATCCATGTTTATTGAGCGTCTGCTATGTGCCAGGCACTGGGCTGGGCACTGGGGATGCAGCAGTTGGGAAAAACAGACAAAAACCCCACCCCAAGGAACTGACATTCTGGTGGGGCAAGCAAGTCAGTCTGTAAAATAGCTAGTCTGTGGGATGGGGATAGGCTGCAGGGTAAATAAAGCAGGGAAGGGACCCAGGGCTAATGAGAGGGGAGGGCATCAGGGGAGGCCTCAGAAGAGGTGATATTTGGGCAAAGACCTGAAAAATGTGAGCTGGAGCCAGAGGTGACTCCATCCAGGCATTGGTCCTCAACTGTCTGTCACTCCCTGGAGTAATGTGTCAGCACATCTCCGGGCTGGACCTTCCCTCCACATCCAGGACCAAAGCACTGCTCACCCCTCCCTGCTACCACTTGGGTCTGAGCCCCCATCATCTCCCACCTGGGCTCCTTCCCAACCTTGTCTGTCCTCCACTCAGCAGCCAGAGGTCAGCCCATATCCCTCTGCTGCTGTCCAGCATCGGTGGAAAGAAGATTTGAATGAGTGTGTGGAGGGGAGGGTCAGGGTCTTGAAGTCAAGACTGCCTATTTGACTCATTGGATTTGGGGAAAAAATTTTTTATGAGCCTCAGTGTCTTCATCTGTGAAATAGGAATAACAAGTTCTACCCCTCATCAAGGGGTCGGTGGTGGCACAAATGTGAAAGCAACTGTGGTGGGAGCATATCTGGAGTTTGCCTCCGCAGGTGGGGTGATGGTGCCCCGTGTGTGCCAGGACCTTTGATGCTTCAAAGCCTTAGCAACCCCACTATGTCTGCAGAGGTGAGGAAACAAGCCCAGGGACAGAAAGCAACTGGACCAGGGTCACTGCCAGGGCACGCAGGAACCTGCAGGGACCCAGTGCTGCCAGGCACCAGCCCTGTGGGCTCTGCTCCTTGCTTCCCATCACCCTGGGCTTGGCGTCAGCATGCAGGCCCGCCAGCCACCTTTGTGTGGAGCCTGTCATGAGGCCGGAGCTGCCAACGACCTATTTTTCTGGGCAAGAGGAGCCATTTGGAGTTAGAGGCCTCAGCTGTGGAGCCAGAGCAATAAAAATAAAACCAGCAAGGACTCCTGGGTAGCCTGGATCAGGGCACCAACCACCCCAGAGAGGAGCTGCTGAGGGGCTGGAGAGACACCGGTGGGGGCCAGAGGAGGGACTGTTCTCACTGTACCTGGCTCTGTTCTCCAACCCATAGGTGGGTCATCTCCAGAGGTCACAGAAACTGCAGTTCAGAGGGTTGGAGTGACTTGCTCGGGACATGGGACACACAGCTAGTGAGTGACCAAGCCGGTTAGGATTCAAACTCCGTTCTCCAAATAATACCGACAATTCCCATTTGTTCAGCATCTACTATGCTTTACAGGCATATTTTTGCGACATATTCAAACCACACCTGGGTACTCATAATTCCTCTAAGCTGCCTTAGAGGGGTCTCTGGTCACAGGTCACCTTGCCAGACCACCCTTTTAAAAGTCATCTCCGCCCACCCCAATGTGCTCTACCTCCTTCCCTACTTTCTTTTGTCTTCATTGCATGCATCACGACTTGCCAGCATTGTGCATCTGCGTTGCATGTAGTCCATCTCCTTAACTAGCTGCAGGTCAGTCTAGCCCTGGGGCCCAGTGCCTGGCCCTGGGGCCCAGTGCCCGGCCATGGGAGCACATCCTATGGCTCAAACCCCAGCACTGCCTCAGAGCAGCTGTGGGGCAAGTTACTGTGCCCATCTGTGCCTCACTTACCCAGATTCAGGGATTGATGGAACCAGACCTGAAAGGTCTCTTGTAAGGGAAATGAGTTAATCTGGGAAAAGATGTTGGCTGTTGTCATTGTTTTCTCCCAGCACTGCAGCCCCAGGGCCTTAATAGTGAACAGTAGGTTATCAGTAAATATCTATTCAATTACTAAAGTGACCTGCTCGAGATCACATGGTAAAACATCTAAGACATCGGCAGTCTGGATTTGAGGGAGGGTTTCTCTGAGCCTGTGCTTCAACGCACCCTACTTTATAATCACCTTTCCACAGCCCCCACCTTCGGTCACAGCTGAATAGGAATCAGAGATGAGCAGGTGTCATCCTCACCTGGAAGGACTGTTAAAACATGGATCCCAGGGCCCCACCCCCAGAGTTTCTGATTCAGTAGGTCTCAGGTAAGATCTGAGAATCTGCATTTCTAACAAGGTCCCAGGTGATGTGGCTGCTGCTGGTCCAGTGGTTCTCAAAGAACCACTGAATGGATGGGTGGGACTGTTTCGTGAGCCCAGTTTCAGCTTTCCTGTTGTCTATCCCTCTGTTTTCTGTCCTCCCAGCCCAGGGGAAAGCAGAGGGGGCAACAGTACTGGTTTAGAGACTGTAGCTACTGCCCCAAAGCTGCGGGGCTCTCACAGATCACAGAGCCAGGGCCTGGGGGAGCCGTGCTGTAATTAGTGCTTTCCAGGGGAAGTCGGCGACTAAGCGACTTGGCAGGCAAGCAGGCAGGCAGGCAGGAAGCTTGCCTGAGCTCGTCAGGGGTGGGACTGCACTGCCAGGCCCTAAACACTGTTCTCAAGCTCTGGGGATCTGTCTCTGCCTGGAGCTGAACCCAGCGGTGCAGAGCCTAGCCTGCCCCTACACCTCTGGGTGGGGTTCCCCTGCAGGGTGGAGATGCAAGGGTGGCATCAGGACAGAGTTGATTAGCTCAGCGTGTACTGGGGGACCTGTGTTCAAGTGCTGACTCTGCCTGATTATAACTACTAATCACAGCTAAAATGTAGGACTGTTAACTAAGCCCCAGGCTGGAAGGATTTCAGTGGATTCTCTCACGCTCCTCTCACTCCAACTTTCTTATGTGGACACAATTCTTATCCCCATTTCACAGATGAGAAAACCGAGGCGCAGAGAGGTTAAGGGACTTGTGCAAGAGCACACAGCTTGTGAGTTGCAGAGTTGGACTTTGAATCCGGGAGTTCTCATTCCCCAGCCCCTGCTCCAAACCTCTGCACAGTCTGACTTCTGTAATACTTTGCTGTGAGCCTGGAAGCCCCACAGCACACTCCCTGGGTCTCCATCACCATGGAGGGGCTTGCTGATTTCCAGGCCTCTCTGTGGTGCTGAGCACCAGGCCTGCTGACGTGTTGCAGGCATGAAAGTATCTGGTGAATGAAATAATGAATCAGCAGATGAGTCTGACTCTTTCCAGTTGTGATGGGACAATACAGTTCAGTGGCTGGGAGGTATGCTTTCAACTCCAGGTTCTGTCCCTCACTAGCTGTGTGATCTTGGGTGGATCTCAGACTCCATTTCCTCATCTGGAAACAGGTTGAGGGCAGGATTAATGAATATAAAGGGAGTGAGGGAGGGAGAGAGAGAAAGAGAGAGAGAGAGAGGGAGAGTGCAAATGGCAGTGAGAAGCCAGTTTGGCACCTGCCTCTATCCCGTCTTCTTCCATTCCTGCAGTTGCTTGGGTGAAATAACTTTCCTGTCTTCCTTGAACCCTCTCTTCCTCGCCCCCGCCCCACTTACAGTCCTGCCTTCCAATCCTCTTGGCTCAACCATCAAGAGACCCAGAATCTGATCACTGCTCACCACCCGTATTATCTTCTGGTCCCACCTGCTTCCTTCCATCTCCTCACTGGTTTCCTGTCTCTCTCTGGACTCCTCATCTGGTCCTTCCTTCAGTCAAAACCTCCAACAGTCTTGCCTCTCATCTCTTGGAATAAACCCCAAAGTTCTCAGTGTGACCCACAAGGCCCCTTGTGATCTCACCCACTCCTCCGTCTCTGACCTTGCCTACCCCCTCTCCCCCAGCTCACTCCACTCCAGCCATACTCATCTTCTCTGTATTCCAGGAATACACCAAGCAGGTGCCCGCCTTAGGGCCTTTGCACTTGCTGTTCCCTGTGCCCAGAGCCCACACTCCCCAGCTAACCACCCGGCTTGCTCCGTCTCTTTCTTTGTGTCTCTGCTCAGATGTCCCCTCCTGGGAGAAGCCTGTCCTGACCACTCTTTCTAAAAGTGTGCTATCATTTTTTACCCCCCAACCCACTTTATTTTTCTTGGTGGCATGTAACTACGACATACTCTTTGGTGGCTGGAGCTTTCCCCCAGGCCATTCGAGCTCCATGCGGGCCTCTTTGCTCTCTGGCACCTGGAGCCTTGTCTGTGCAGAGCTGCAGAGCGGGGGCCCTCCGTGCCAGCTGCTGACAGAGTGAAAGGAGCCTGGCAGGGAGCAGCTCTGTCCACAGGCGCTGGTGGCTCCCCTGAGGGGTGCAGGTTCTTCTGCCCCTGCCCCAGCTTGGCCTGGGTTTCCTCAAGAAACAGATGTCCTCCTTGAACTTGGGTTTCCTTCCTAGGCGGGGAGGCCAGGACTCCAGTTGGCCTCATTCCTGTTCCCAAGAGGAAGTATCTGTCCCTGGGCAGGAAATGGCCTGGCTCTTACACCACACTCCCTGCTCCCAGCTTCTGATGAGTTGGCGCTGTGGCCTCAGGGCAGCGGGTGTCCATGCTGGCACCACGCTGCCACTGCCCCGGAGGGAGGAGCGCGGTGAGATGGAGGTCCCCCCAGAACTCATTTCCAGAGCTCCTTGGCCTCTTACCCCATGGGAACCTCACAGCCATGCTCTGCAAAGACTGGGCCTGCACGTCAGCCTTGCCCGGCTGGAGTTTGTTCCACTTACAGCTACCCACCTGCACAGCTGAGCAAGCAGAGGCTCCAGGAGAGGCAAAGACTGCTGGGCGACATGTTGGGCCAGTGGAAGCAAGGTGATGAACCCAGATCTTCTGATACCAAATCCTTTACTCCTCATCTTTATCCACAATCCACCCTCTTCCCTGACCAGAAAGAAAGTAGTAACGGTCCCCATGGAATGGATAAGAAGACTAAGGGGAAGAGAGGGAAACAGGGTGGCCCAAAGTCTCCCCACCTAGATGCCGACAGGCCAGATTGGAAGGTATTAGTCTGTGTTTGTCCTCCTAGTGTTTCTTCTCCCCAGTTTCAAGCAAATACTGGGACTTAGTAAACAGCTGTCGTAGGGATTTGGCAGAAGGGTGTCCAGAGTAAGGGCTTCTTGGTTTTTGTAAAGTCTGAAACTGAAGAAATTGCCAGAGAGCAGTGGGAGAGGCTGGAGGGAGGCGGATGTATTGTATGTGGCTGCTGGTGGGTCCCAGACTGGAGAGGGTGCTGCCCTTCCCCCGGTGGGATGGGGGGTGGGACAAGGCCTCAGGGCAGGCCTCCTGGTGGCCCTGGGAGGCCAGACCTGGGTTCCAAGGCCTCTGGCCTTGCCACACTCTGTAGTCCCACAGCGCTGCTGAGCTAGCGGACCCCTTGGAGTGGGACAATTCTCGTGGCCTGCATTCAGTCAACAGATATTTGTTGAGCAGCTACCTTGGGCCAGGGGCTGTGCTGGGTGCTGGAGGCATTTACATTCTAGTGGAAGAGATGGGAAAATGAACGCATGAGTCATGAAATACCCTGCGTGCCATGTGGGCAGTGGTAGCTGCTGAGAAAAAGGAAGCAGGGTGAGGGACACAGACTGATGGTGGTGAGGGGTGCTGCTATCCTGTGCAGGGTGGCAGTGAAGGTCTTGCTCAGGGAATGGAGTTTCCTGAAGGATGTGAGAGGGAGACCCACAAAATGAAAGGAACAGCCAGTGCAAAGACCCTGGGGTGGCACAGCACGGTCAAGGACATGGGCCGCTGTGGGGGCTGGGGTGGGGAGGTGAGCTTGGAGAGGAAGCAGGGCTCACAGCCTCACAGGCAAGGCAAGGCCCTCAGCTTTCACTTGGAGTTACAGGGGAAGCAGTGTAGACAGATTCCTGGAAACCACCTCAGATTTCCTGGGACTCTCTAAGACTCTGGAACTGAGCAAACTCTCGAGAGGAGGGAGTCCCCACAATGACCAAGGGTGAACTTGCCTCCCCTCATCCCAATGGATAGGATCACAGACCAGAGGAGTTTAACGTCAACCAGGCCTTCCCAGACTTTAACCCAGTTAAATGTAGATTCTGACTCAGTAGGTCCGGGTGGAGCCTGAGACTCTGCATTTCTAATAAGCTCCCATGTGAAGCTGTAGTTGCTCGTCCACAGACCACACTTTGAGTAGCAGGTGCCCAGCTGTGCCCGTGGCCTGAGAATACTACCTGCTGTTCAATTTCAAGCCTAAATCCTTGGGGTGTCCTTTGAGCCTGAGGGCCTGAAACTTGTAACTGTTGCTCACAAGAACCAATGGCTCTTTCCCACCCCATGCAAGCCCCACCCCTTCCCTGGGAGCTTGCGGGGAGCAATGGACTCCAGAGCCAGCCTGCTGGGGTCCACACTCCAGCCCTGCTGGCTACGGGTGGTGTGACTTCAGGGAAGAGACTTTGCCTCTCTGTGCTCAGTCAGTTTCTCATCTATAAAAAGGAAAAAATAGCCTTTTTTTTTTTAAAGGGCTATTTTGAAGATTTAAAGAAATAATATATATCACAAGTCTGGCACACAGGAGGTACTAAATAAATGTTAAACATCACTCCCTGTAATTCTGCCTGTCCTTTAAGGTGTGTAAAAAGATGTATTTTATCTTATTACTTCAAGTTTTTCTATTTTTGTGTCTGTCTATGAAGTATACATTAGTCTAAAAGTATATAGTACATTTAAAAAATACACAGATAAATGTACATTGGGGTGCATATTTAAAATGTTTTTACTGATAGGGAATATGATTAAAACATTTTTGAAGACGACAGATTTTAAATAGAGAGTATTAGAGCGGGAAGGAATTTCAAAGTCCTTCAGTTCCCCCATCACTACCTCTCTCATCTGACATGCAAACCTCTCTGTTACACTAGATTGCCACTAGCAGTGGGGAGCTCACTACCTTTATCGGCAATCCAGTTTATACAGCTATGGGAACAGTTTCCTGAACTCGGTGCCTACCTGTGTTTCAGCTCCTCTGAGCTCCCACAACCTAAATGAACTGCTCCCTCCACACTTAGCTCTGCAATCTCCCAAGGGCCCAAAGCTAGGCTGTGTGCATAGGAGGCCTTCAATAATGTCCTGTGAATGAGTGGGAGTGAGGGTACACTAACATCTCAGTGCTGTGTCCTCCTGGGAGTGAGTCCATCTATATATTGTGCATCTATTTGTTTGCATTTGTTTGTCTGTACATATGTGTATGTGTGAGTTGCCACTGTGTGTTTTACTGTTGTGGCATGTCTCTATGGATGTGTGTGTGTGTATGTGTGTGTGTGTGTGTTGCACTACAAATATCCATGTGTGCTGTACATGTCTTTCTCTGAGTCTTTGCATGTCTGTGTGTTCAGGGGTGTGTCACTGTAGGGTTGTGTGTCTGCCTCTGGTTTGTTTGCATTGTGTGTATTACACATGTGTGAGTCTGTGCTGTCTGTAGATGTCCACGTGTGGTGTGCATGTCTCTCTCTGTGTATCTGTGTGCCTGGGGCCTTTCTTTGTGTGTTTCTCTGTGTGTGTTTGTGTGTGTGTGTGTGTCTGCATGAGTGTGTCTGCCCTCCCCTGCTCAGCCATTTCAGGGAGCCTGGTAACTCCCTGCAGCCTGGTCGACTTAAGGCCTTCTGACTGGCAGGCAGCAAGGGTTTCACAACCCTCCTATCCTGCTCGGCTGGGCTGCGCTAATCACTGGGTTACATGCAGATGGCAAATGTGTGGCTGCCAGTCTTGGAGGAGGGACTGTGTGTGTGTGGGGGGAGGTATGCAGATGAGCAGACACCGAGGAGGAGTGAGAAGGCAATTTAAAGGCAGAAAGGGGAAAACAAGCTTCCTTGGCTTTGGAGTTAGGGTTGGGGTTCTCTCCAGACACATGATTTTTATTAAGAGGACACGATGGCTGACATTTTCTTTCCCCCAATCAACCTAGCATCTTAGAATCACAGGATCCTAGAATCCTAGAATCTTCCATCTATAGAATTCTAGAATCTCAGCCTGGGCTTCCCTGGTGGCGCAGTGGTTGAGAATCTGCCTGCCAATGCAGGGGACATGGGTTCAAGCCCTGGTCTGGGAAGATCCCACATGCCGCGGAGCAACTAGGCCCGTGAGCCACAACTACTGAGCCTGCGCGTCTGGAACCTGTGCTCCGCAACAAGAGAGGCCGCAATAGTGAGAGGCCCGCGCACCGTGATGAAGAGTGGCCCCCTCTTGCCGCAACTAGAGAAAGCCCTCGCACAGAAACGAAGACCCAACACAGCCAAAAAAAATAAAATATAATTAATTAATTAATTAATTAAAATAAAAAATAAATTAAAAAATAGAATCTCAGCCTCATGCAACTCTAGACTCTTAGAAGCATATTTAAGAACTCTAATCCTCTTGGGATCTTAGCATCTTCAAATGTTGTTCTTCTCTCCCTCCTGCTTCTCTTGCTTTTCTTTGTATAGAATCATGGCCAGGTAATGACTTTGAAGGTTCATCCAGTCCACCCTGACACCGCCCCCCCTGCCCCCACCCCCCCCAACATGGGGCAGGGCAGTGGAGAGAGAGGCCCAGTCAGCTGGGACGTTTTTGGGGATGTTGAACTGGAATCTTCCCTGGGCAAGGACTTGTCTCCTGAGTGGTCTGGGCTCATATTACCCCTCCACCTTCTGCAGGAACTGAGACAAAGGCGCCTTTGTTCCCAGGGAATGTTTTCAGCCTTTCAGCAACTTGTGTAACAGGCTGCAGGTGTGAGGAAAGCCTAGGGGCGGGGCTCCTCTGATGGCCTCAGCGGTGGAGGCTCAGTAACCCAGTCTGGGGTGCAGTGGGCACCAAACAGGCAGCCACCCTCCCCAGGATGTCCACTGAGGTGTCTCCTTCCCCTCATGGCTTCTCAAGATGACAGTTTAAAAGGTCAGATTATGTCCCATCCCAGGGATCCTGGGAGCCATGGATGGTCCCTGAGGGAGCTCACTCCACTCACTTTGAACTCCAGGACTCAGTCAAACTCTTTGGCGTGGCAGCTTTTCAGGACCCAACTACTAGCCATCCCATCTCTCCCTCCCACATTTGACCAGCCACACTGAACTCCCTACTCACCTTGAATCTATTTTACATCTTCATGCCTTCAAATCTTTGCATGGGCTTGTTCCCCTCTGCCTCTTCTTCAGGGTGCAAACTCATTCATCCATGGAGCGCAAGCTCCCACTCAATTGTAAGTGCCGTGAAGGAAAAAGTTTGACTTATGTAATACTTTATTTCCCAGAATCTACAACAATGGCACACAGTAGGTTTTCAACAAATGTTTGTTGAATGACTAACTGATTGAAAGTATCCTTCACAATTTCTCCTCTGAAACCTCTATTCTCCAACCCCTTACAGGTAGGTATTTCCCTGGGGCCCAGAACTTACCACCTTAGGCTATGGGTCTTTTCTTACATTGTCTGTCTTCTTTACTAGATGAGGAACCCCTTGAAGCTGAGATCATGTCTGGTCAATGTTTACCTGCAGCATCCAGTTCAGAGCCTGGCACCCAGCAAGTGCCCAGTAAACACAGGGTAGTTGCCAGCAGCCCTGCTTGGTGATGTGCAATCTCCTTTTGGTCCCAACTGCAAGTGCTGGTCCAAGCTGTTGGGAACATCTGCTTCAAAGTCTCATTTGCAATTATACGTTCCTAGGCTCTCGCCACTTAATGTTTAATAACTAGACAGCTAGCCTTCTCTGGCAGCCACTTAAGCCCCAGATTGTCTCTTGTCTGAACTTGGCCCTGAGTGAGGCCAGGACCGCTCTGGGGTTAAGTGTAAAGCCCATATCCTGAGTCTGGGGCCAGCATAAGGTGGTAGCCTCAGAGAGAGGCTTGAAGCTCCTGGATGACCTTACCAGGCAAGGCACGTTGGGCATTGGCTCCAGCTGGCTCCACCTCTCCTCCCTGCCATATAGGGCTGTGCCTGCTCATGCCCTCGTGGGCTGGGGAGGAGGAGAGAGGAAAAATGTCAATGGGACCTTCCCTGACTCACATCCAAGCTGGGCGAGAATGAAGAAAGGGGGATTCCGCCTGGGCTGTGTCCCAGCAGGAAAGGTGGGTCTATCCTGTGTGGCTTCGCCCCCAGAGGCCAGGGCCAGTCCACGTGAGGGCTGGTGGCGCCACAGAGTGGGTGCTGGCAGCTGTGCCAGCCTCTTTTGGCATAGGGCTGGGGAGTCCTTCCAAGTGGGCTGTGGAAGGGGATGAGGCAATGGTAATGACCCGACCCTTGGGTTTGCTCAAGCACCTGCCCAGCACTGGGAAATCCTGTAGACTGTGAGGCTGGCCTGCTCTGCAGCAGACCTCTGCAGGGTTGCTTGGGCGAGAGAGTGAGCAACAGTCATGGGAAGGCTGGGGAAGAGGATACAGCAAACACAAAGGCTCTGAGGCTGGGCTGCTGGTACCGCTGAAGCCTGGGGTCCAGAGAAGGGTCAGGAAATGAACTTCAGAGCCAGTTTCTCAACGGATGCTGGGGGAAGGTGCTGCTGGAATTCACACCTGGGAATCATGGACTTTTCAGATCCCAGACGGGAGTTAAAAGAGTCAGGAGACTTGGTTTCCAGGTCTTTCTCTGCCTCTAGCAAACCCAATGACCCTGGGCAAGTCCAGGCAAGTCCTTGCCCGGTGTTCAAGCTGCCACTGCACTTACTGCACAGCATGACTGCCCGACCCCTGCCAGGGTGGAGAATCCTCCTTCTCCCCTTTGAGGTCATCTGACCCAACCCAGGAAACTGAGACCAGAAACTCCACGAGCAGAGTCGGCAGGGCGGGTCCGGGTAGCAGGTTGGGCTTGGTGCAGAACATTCCACTCTTACAATGGGCAGTATTTATCGAGCACTTACTATATGCAAGGTGCCACGTTAAATAAACCCTTTACCCACACCCATAATCTAATTTCATCCTTCCTTTTCATCCCCTCCTTCCCTCACCCCCTTATCCATTTATGACAGTTGTTGACCTTTAGAACCCAATTCTGGTCCGTTTGTCTCTTTCCACCTCAGTGCTACCTCACTGCCCTGCCATCTGCTCACGCCGGGATGCTGTATCAGCCTCCTCTCGGCTCTTCTGCTGCACCTTGGCCCCTGCAATCCATCCCCAGCCAGCCTCCAGGAGGCCTTTGAACAATTTAAATGGGATCACGTCCCTTCCCTGCTTTTGAACCTCCAGGGCCTGCCATAGTGCTCAAAATCAAACCCAGGTCCTCCGGCTGACATTGCTCAATACGCCCTGTCCCTCAGTCCTCTCCATCCTGAGGTGGTACCATCCCCACTGCCCACTCTGCTTCAGCCACACAGGACTCCTTCCTGTCCTCGAACATGCTGGTCAAGTCCAACCCAGCACTCCGCGCTTGCTCTTCCCTCTTCCTGTGACCTGCCGCTGACTGCTGGCGAGGTGATGCCAGGGATGTGCTTTTTGATTTTGCCGCCGGCTGGGTCTCCAGCCTTGAAGCTGGGGCTGAGGGTCTAAGATTGAAGCCCAGCCTCACCCACACCCATCTGCCCAAAGGCCACCTGCTGCAGCTCCTGTCGAGGCTTCTCAGCCCCCTGGAAGCCCCCAGTCTGATTGCTGATCAGCGATCCTATTTCCTGCCCACCCTGTGGGTTTCCAGCACTCCCTTCTCTCTGCCGCAGTCATTGTTACACAAGTTAATGGAATAACAAGACACTTTACCCATTATCTGATGCAAATACCTTTTGTTGCCAGAGTCAGCTCCACAGCTCAGCTCTCCCTGCGACCTAGCCCATGGGGCTCCTGCTCCAGCCTCCAGCTGAGACCAGGTGGGGGGAACCCCCTAGAAGTCCGTCCAGTGCTCGGGTCCAGGAAGGAGGGTCAGGAGGCACCAACCCTTCTTCTAGCTACCATAGAGGAAGCCCACTGTGTGCTGGCCTTTTGCATATTCAGTCTTCACATGACTGCGTGCAGTTCCGACCCCCCTCGTACAGACTTGGAGATGGAAGTCTGTGTCACCCTCAAACGGAGTCCAGTTAGGGTCTGTCTGGACAAGCACTCCACAGCTTGACCCCATCCCCCGTTCATTCCTTAGGGCTTTATCTGTGTGATCCCTTTAGAGCCCGTTTCTCTATTAGGTACTATTGGCATCTCTATGTATAGATGAAGATGAGGAGACAACTTGCTAACTGTCAGTAGGTGGGGCTCTGTGCCCTCGCTCGGGAGCACAGGAAGGTGGATGTGTGAGTGTGGGGTGTGGTGGGGGTAGGAGAGCCCCCAAACCTCACTCCCTTGGAAGCTTCCATCCTGTGACCCCGCACTACCAGAATCACCTGACCTAGTTCACGTTTAGTGCCTCAAACATGTACAAGGCACCTGGAAGTTCACCAGAGACAAGACGGACAGATCTCCTCCAGATGACTGTGTGACTCTCATAGGACAGACAGCAGGACAAGCGATGGTTTCCCCTCCCATCCATCTCCCCCTCTCCCCGACCTGTCCCCAGTCGAGGATGTGGGGAGGAGAGAAAGTATGTGACAGTATGCAGGGGAGAGATCTGGTCTGGATGGGACACCCAATGTGGGTGAAGGCTCTCCCCCCTCACTTCACCTCTCAGTGGGTGACATCAACCATCATCAGCTTTGAAGCTCCGTTCACCCTGATGACTCCCACCCAAGTAACCCCACCTTCTTCCTGGACGTTCCTCCTGGATGCCCCACGGGGCCTCAGACTCAAAGTGCCTGTAAAGGACCTCACTGTCTCCCCCACTTGCTCTTCTCCTGGGTGTCTTTGTCCTCCCAGTTTCCAGAACGTTCTCACACCCTTTGTTTGCCTCCCTCCCTCTCCATAGCCACCCAGCCCCAGTCCCGCCTGGTCTGCCTCAGAAGTGTTTCTCCGAGCAGCCCATCTGCCCCATTCTCGCTGTAGCTGCCCCAGCTCAGCCCCACCTGCACCCTGAGCCGAGGGTCTTCCTGCCTCCAGTGTCTCCGACTTCAATCCGGCCTCTCCAGGCCATAGGCCAGGCTTTCCGAATGCGAGACTGTGTCCTCCACACTTCAGGGGCACTCTGGCTGTCCTTGGGATGCAGTCCAACTCCTTAACCAGGACTTGAAGACCTTTCTAAGTCATCAAGTACTCCCCCAGGACCCTGTGGCTGTCACATGGCATTTCTCCGAATATGCCTCCTGGTCTTTGTGTAAGAGCACCATTCTCGCCACATCTGCCTGGCGAACTCCTGCTCATCTGTCAGAGCCCAACTCTCAAGGGCCTCCTCTAAGGAGGCTTTTCCAACAAGCTCCCCCTTCTGGGTTGGGGTCCCTTTCCTGTGCTTTCCCAGCCCATGCATGCCCCTCTCTTAGTGAACATCCTCATGAAGTGGCAACTTGTGCCTGCTTCTTCCTTTCTCACCAGACCTGAGCTCCAGGACAAGGTTGGGGTCGGGGCGGTGTGTGTGTGTGGTGGCGGGGGGGGGGGGGGCGGTGTCGGCGGTTGGAGATGGGACTCTGACTTTAGCTTAGCAGTAAGAGGGCAGGCTCTGGAGCCTCCACCTGAGTGCATCTGGGTTCAGATCCTGGCTCTGCCACTTTCTAGCTTTGCAACCTTGTATAATGGAACTCTCTGTGTCTCAGCCTTTCATCTGTAAAATGGGCAAAATAATAATATTACCTCCTATATGGGGTTGTTTTGAGAATTGAATGAGCATAAAGTACTTAGAAAAGTACCTAGCACATGGTAGATGCTCAATAAACAGTAGCTCTTATTATTACTCCACATCCCACATAAGCTACTCTTCTGAAGGTCTATTCGCCTAACAATTAAAAAGCTAGTTCTGTCTAGGTCAGAATTATCTCTAAGCCAGTTGTTCTCAAACTCAGATGAGCATCAGAATCAATTAGAATTGTTTGAGAAAGGCAGGTTAGTCAGCCTAGCAGTTCTGGGACGGGCCTGGGAGTAAGCTTTGTAGCAGGTTCCCTGCATTCCATTCTGAAGCAGGTAGTCTGAGGTCAGACTCAAACCCAGTGCTCTACAGGGTGATAAAGGAGAGCTTTGCCAAGGAAACATGACTCCTGTCACCAGCCCCTCCTCACCCCCACCCTCTGCACTAGCAGGGAAGTTTTGGGATGTGGCAGAGCAGTCAAAGCCCTGCCTCTGAGCCAGGAGGCCTGGATTCTAATCCTGGCTTCCTTCTTCTGGGTAAGTGGCCTCCTGTCTCTGGGCCCCATTCTCCTCTCTGGAAAGTGGGGATCCCACCTCTCTGTTGTGAGGGTAGGAGGCTTCTCCATCCAGAGGTGCCCTGAGAGAGAGGCACAGTGAGGGCTCAGCAAGCCAGGGTGGGTGTTACCTTCGCCCTGCAGCCATTTGTTTTCCGAGGCCTGCTCTCCCTGAGTGTTTTATTTTCTGGCGATGGATTCCAGCTCATGTCTGGGGCCTGCACCTGCATACAAATGCCAAGAGGACAGGCGGGACCCGGGATCTGTCCCCGCCTGCTCTCCACCAGGCACCAGGCTGTGAGTTCCCAGCAGGCCCGGAAGTCCCAGCGTCTCCTGAGAGGCTGGGACCACGATGCCCTGTCGTGGCCGGAAGCAACCAGGATACCGGCCCCTTTCAGAGCAAGTGTCCCTGTGAGAGAGTGGCCGCTGGGAGGTCTTCAGGGGACTTGGGAGCTGCTGGGACAATCAGTTGCTGTTTGGGGAGTGAGGTTGGCAGGGCCTTGCCCCTTGGCACCGAGCCTCTGCCAAGCCCCTGCCAAGCCTGGGCCTGGTTTTCCACTGCCTGGCGGTTCCAGGACACTCAGGGAGGGGGCCCCGGGGGATTCATTGCTCCTGTCCCCAGAGCCTTAGCTGTGGTTGAGGAGGCCTGAGCAGGTTTGCAGAGCAGCGAACATGCTCTGCCTGGGCCTTCCTGTCTGCTCAGGCTAAAGGTGGAATGCTGGGCTGCCGGGGTCTGCACAGGCCATGGGGATGCACGAGGCCGACTGGGGAAACAGCAGTGAACAAAACAACGTCTCCGCCTCTATGCAGCCTATGTTCTCACACAGGGAGACGTAAAAGCTGGACACAGCGCAAGGGAGAAAAATAAAGCAGCATGAGGGGACACCGGTGATGGTGCAGGGACTATTTTTGCTGGAAGGATGAGCGAGTGTCTCTCTGAAAAGATGACACTTGAGCAGAGACCCAAAGGATGCAGTGGAGTGAGAGAGACAATGTGAACATCTGGAGGAAGAGTGTTCAGGAGGAGGGAACAGCATGTGCAAAGCAGCTGAGCAGGAAGAGGACCTGGCATGTTTGAGAAGAGCCTGGAGGCCAGAGCAGCTGCAGTGCAGGGATGGAGAGGGAGGGGGAAGGCAATGGAGCCAGAGGGGTGAAACTCCTCACAACCACCCGGCGGTGGTCCCACCAGCATCATCTCCATCTTACAGACAGGGGAACTGAGCTCAGAGAGGTTCGACAACTTGCCTGAGGCCACACAGCTGGTACACAGAGACACCTGGTCCGATACCACTCATTCTGATGCCAGAGCCTCCTATCACCGTCTTATGAAGATACTCTATTGTGAAGTACAGGTGGTGCCTTGAATCAGTAACCCGGGGCTGGTTGTTTTCTCTTTCACATTCAGCAGGGCTGCGTGCTGGGCACCCAGGAGCAGGACCATCTCTGAGGACCTTTCTGGAGATCTAGGGTCCGACAGGCCTGGGTTGTTATCCTTGCTCTGCACTCACTAGTCACTGGGTTTTTCTGGGTCTCAATTTACTTATCTGTAAACTGAGGCTTTTCTCTCTATCTCAGAGGCCTGGCAAGAGGCAGATGAGCTCAGGACGTGGTGGGTGATTAGAAAACACGTACCCCTCCACTCCCTCCAGGCCCTTTAAGTTGTGGTCCTCACACCTCAGAGCAGCCTTCCCTGGGCATGTGTTCAGGAGGAAGCATCTCTTGCCAGGGATGCTGATCTGCAGGCCTAGGGGGCTGAAACAGGCTTCCCAGAGGTGTGGATATAGGGGCTTGGAGGACCATGCCCCGGGGTAAAACCTTGTACAAATAGGAGCCGTTGGTGGTCCCCTCCCGGTCCTTCCCAGGACTCTCCCTGCTTTTCCTTTGCGGCATCCGTCACGCTAGTAATTACTTGCTTAGCATCTGTCTGCTTCTCTGGGCTGCATACTCTCTCTGCTGGCCTTGTTCATGGCTGGGTCCCCAGCACTAAGCAGCCTGCCTGGGGCATAATAAATGTTTGCTGGGAAAACAAACACACAGACGCCTGGCTGGCTGAGTGAATGCATGGATGCTCTTTGGAGCGGCTGGACTCAGTGTACCGCCGAGCTCTGGGATCTAACACAGGCTCTTCAGGTACACACTTCTTGTGTGACCTTGGGCAAGTCACAGTGTCCTCTGGAAATACTAGATAGGTTAGTGAGGAGCGGTGGCACGCAGAGGATCCTGGAGAGCTCTGGAGGAATGTGTGCACAGGCAAGGAGGCTTGTTCAGATTACGGCCAGGTGTCCGAGGGACCGACGCTGGCCCTGCACTGGGGTGTGTGTGGGAGCGTGGTGGGCACTGTGTGTGAGGAAGCTAAGGCACAGAAGGGGAAAGCCCTGGCCTCGTGCCCCTCAGCGGGGGGAGGGAGGGCAGTTCCCAGCCCCTCGTGGGGACCAAGTCCACGGGGTGATGCCAGGGAGCAGGGGGACAGGGCAGCCTCCCTGGGCAACCTTTCAGGCCGGTGCTGGGGGCCTCAGGTTGATGCACCCAGACACAGGGCTGGAGGTCTGAGGAGCCCGGGGCGCCGGGGATGGAAGAGGAGGGGGAATGAGCGCTCAGACAAGGGCCCTGGCGCTGCAGGGCAGCTGCTAGCACAGGGGCTGTGGATGGAGTCACTGCGCAGACTTCCCGCTCACTTCTTCCCTTCCTCGCAGAGTGTTTCTCAACTGGGGTCACGGGGTGTTTGGGGAGCTTAGCTCGGTGGCTGGTGCGTGTGCGTGTGTGTCCAAGGGTGACTCAGAGCGGACCTGCGCCTCTGCGAGATGGAATTCTATCATGGAAATCGTTTGGTGACCCTCGGGTGGCATGAGGTCACACAGCAAGCTGGCACTAGAATATTTCGAGCTCGTAGTAATGAAAGCAAACCGCAGTTTGGCGTGTCTTCAGGCTTGAAAGCCGCAGCGTTCAGTCATTGTGGCTGTTATCGTCCACTGCTAATGGGGGCTGCTGCTCCCACCCTGGTGAGGGAAAGAGGACTCAGAGAGGTTAAGTGACTTGCCCAGCGTCACAGGGCGGGTAATGGGAGGGCAGAGTCCATGGTGCAGTTTGGCCTCTCCCCCTCCCCCAAGGCCGGGCTCCTCCCCAATGGATCTGCTCTGAGCTGTTCCTAAGCACTGGTTTCCATAGCAGCAGGGCCATTCCTGCACAATGGCTCCCCCCACCTTCCCTGGGCTTTGCTGCTGGGGGGGCTGCAGGGGAGGGAGCTGCTCTGTTTTGGGGGACAGCCGGAGTGCCAGGCAGGGAGGAGCTGATGGGCCATTTGGATGGTCTTGGGGCCCCCAGCCCTTACAGAAAGGCCACTCTTTTTCAATTCTTCCATTTTGGCTCTGGAGTCGGGTTCACTTCCAGGTAGAGGGTCGGAGAGATATGCAAACACCAGAAACAGAGAATGGGAAAGACAGAGACAAAAGAAATCATACAAAAGCCAAGACAGAAAAAAATGTAGAAGCATGCACTATTTTCCAGACAAATCATTTCATTTCCTCTTTACAACCTTGGGAGGTGGGTTCTGTTTACTTCCATTTTACAGATGTGGAAACCGAGGGCAATTGCAGTGCTTCTCAAAGTATAGCCCAAGAGCCACCCTATCTCAGCTGGGAGGTGGTGGGAGAGGGTCCTGGTTAAAATGCAGGTTCCCTGCCTTACCCTGGACCTATGGAGTCAGAATCGCTGGAGTGGGGCCAGGAATCTGCATTTAGTGAATTCCCCAGGAGAATTTTCTAGAGAGCAAAGTTTGAGGTGTCCGCTGTCAGGATGGCTGTTCTGCCCTCTGCTTAAGTTTACGCAACATGTAATGCTGAGCCAGGATTTAGGACCCAGAAGGGAGTGAGAAAGAGAGGAAAGTGACAAAGAGAAGCTTTTCAAAGCAAGACAGATATGCCTCAGAAGAGAAGGCAGAGAGCAGGAGAGGAGTAAGGCAGGAAGAGACATGTGGCGAGAAGTCTGTAGACTAAGAGAAGGGTCAGGATCTGGTGGGACCAGGGTGAGCTTTGCTGACCACGGACTGGCCATCACTCTGAACGCAGCCCTAGCTCGACTCTCACAACAGCTCAATGAGACAGTCCTGTCACTGCCATTCTGGACGAGGAAACTGAGGCATGGAGAACAAAGGGCAGAGCCAGGCTTTGCACCCCACTGCCTGGCGTTGGAAGAGGTCATGGCTCTAACCATCAGGCCAGTCTCTCTCAGCAGAAAGCTACTGGGGGGGAGGGGAAACCAGGTGGAGAGTCAGGCTTCAGCTCTGAGGCGCAGCGGAGCTCCTTTTACCCCCACACCACTCCAGGTCAGAAGCCACAGGCTGGTGGCCTGTCTGCTTTCAGTCTCCCACCAGGTGGACAGAGGAGGGTCTCAGACATGGGCCCAAATCTTGGCTCCAGTACTTACTACTTGTGTGGCCCTGGCACAGTTTCCTCACCTGCAAACTGGAGATACGAGAAAGAGCTAAGACGGCTGCTGTGAGGCCTCATCTGAGATGGAATATGAGATGTGCACAGAGCAGACCTACTGCTAGTATGTGCTCAGTAACTGTCAATTATGGTCAGGAAGTTAGCTGTCAGGAAGGATCTAGAAGCCCAGGGACCATATAGAAGGCCCTCACTAACGGTGGGTTTCTTGGGGCTCTTTGCCCTAAACTGGGGCAAAGGAGGGGGAGAGGCTCCCAGTGAGTCCTGCTCTTCTCTGAGCCCAGGAAAAACCTACCAAACCCAGAATCATTGATAGAGCAGAAACAATGACTCACTCACACTCCCATCTGTTGCTACAGGCCCTCAGGCCCTGCGAGTCTCACCAGGTCTTATCCAGAGCCCAACCTGTGACTCCTGAGAGCTCACACCATCTTCTCTGCCCAGGTGCTGCCCTGGCTCTGATGGACCATTGTGTCTGCTGGGCCCCTGCCAGGGATACTCTGGGTACCTTGGTGAGGTACACAGCTGATGCACGGGAGCCCTGGGGGGTGCCCCATTCACCCTGCTGGGAGGAATGAGTCCTCCCATTTTACAGATGAGGAGACAGAGGCTCAGAGTAGACTCGCCCCAGGCCAAACACCCAGAAATGGTACAACCAGGACGCACACCCACATCTAGCTGTACTCTGGTTGCCTCCAAGGAGTATTTATTGAGCCCTTGTTGTATACCAGGCACCGGTGACACACGTGGCCATTACCTGCATCTCTCTCACAGGTTGGAGGCAAGCTGAGGGGGAAGGAGGTCCTTCCCGCATGGTGAGATGGGTGCTGTGACGGCAGCTGACATTCACCAAACACGCCAGGTACACCCCCAGGGATTCTTCACGTATGGACTCGTTATCCTTCTCCACAGGTGGTGAGCATAATTTGAGTGGTGAGGAGCAGCCAGCCTTGGTCCAGCACCTGTTCTGAAATGTAGATGGTCCTAGGTTGAGTGGGAAGTGGGGTGGGGGAGGTTAGGAAATGAGCCTTGGGTGGTGGTGGGTGGTGTGAGTGCTGTGTCTTTACTCTTGTGACAGCGCAGACCAACTAAAGCTCTGATGTTCATTAACGCTATGACGTCCCCATGCTGCATTTTACAGGATTGGACCTTTGGGAGTCCACTAACATGAGGGTGAGTCTGTTATTATTATCCCCATTTTATGGAGGCATAGGAATTCTAAGTAGGGAGGATTTGAACCTTGTGCTTCAGTGCTAAGACCTGTTCCCTGATCCTGCTTTTTGGTTCTTTGGGAAGGGAGGGATGAGGGCAGGTTAGGGCTCTGGGTGGCTTCCCAGAGGAGGTGGGGTATAGCCTAGGCCAGAAGACAAGCTGGAGTCAAGACAGAGAAATGGGGAAGGGAAATGGGACCAGAGCCCCAAGGGTGAGGTGTGGGGGGCCAGCAGGGGGCTTGCCGGTGGGGCTGAGGAGGTCTGGAGGGCTGAGTGAGCAGAGAGCATCTGCCCGGGTGGGCAGGGCTCAGGGGCCCCCTCAGGTGCCCCCGCAGAGGGGAGGAGGTGGCTGCAATCTCATCTGGCCACCTGGGTTCCGCTCTGTCAGTAAGATGAAAGCGGGGTGAGCCCTCCTCTGCTTAGGATGCTCCCTTGGCTCCCAGTGCAGGTGGAGAAAAGTCAAAGTCCCTGCAGCGGCCGGCAGCGCCCTGTCCTGCTGACCCCCGCCGCTCCTTTGATCTTGCCTCCAGTCTGTCTCCCCTGCTCATTTGGCTCCAGCCATACGCTCATGGCCCCTCTGCCTGCAAAGCTCTCCCCTGAGATAGGTACATGACCTCCTCGCCTTGCCAAATTCCTTTTAGAGCGGCCTTCCCTGGCCATCCTGTTTAAAATTGCATGGCCTCTTCACCTCACTCCCTATTCCCCTTCTTGGTTTAATTATTACTTTTTCACAACACTTATCGCCACCTGATACGCTAAGTAATTTTACTTATTTATTTAGTGTCTGGCAGCCCCTATGATAATGTCAACTCCGTCAGGACTGGGATCTTGTCTGTTTTGTTCATTGCTATATCCCCAGAGTCTAGAACAGTGCCTGGCACATAGTAGGTGCTCAACAAGAGCAATTGTTGAATAAATACGAATAGCAACAATGATCTCATGTTATCCTCATCATATCCCTCTGCAAGTCATTTGCTCTATTTGCTGATGAGGAAATTGAGGCTCAGAGAAGGCAGATCACACAGCAAGTAAGGGGATATGGTGGGTGCCCAGCTCCCCCACAGGAAGGAAGGATTTACTGCCCGGCTTTTGGTACATAGTGTAACCCCAAAGATCCAAAATGCAGCATAGGGCAATCACAGGGCTAATGAAATCAGAGCTTGTAATTGGTTTGCAGTGCCACAAGAGTAAAGACATGAAATTCACACTGCCCACCACCACCACCAGAGAAAGGCCCGGTGGTCACAGGGTATCATGAACCTGTCTTGCATTTACTCATTTAATTTCCCCAACAACCCTCTAGTGTGGTTACTATTACTATCATCCTACTTCATAGATGAGAAAACTGACTCATCTAATTAATGAAATAAAATCTCATAAAATCCCATAGCTAATAAGAAGCCAGAGGTAGAATTGGAAGCCAGGTCCTCTGGTCCAGAGCTCAAACTATTAACTACTACATTATGCTGCTTGGGTGCCCGCCTTCATCCTCAGCCCTGGCGTGCACCTTGAACGTTATCCTAGGAGTCTTCTTCTAGATCCCTGGAGCCTGTCTCCTGTAAGTAGGACTGGGTACAAGGAGTTAACCTTTCCTGAGATGAGATTTCAAGCTGTGAAAGGGAAGCCTTACCTTAGAAGCGTATCAGTCATTCCACACCCACCTCTATGCCGAGGCAAGGGTGAGAAGTCTGCTGGCACAGCAAAAGCCTTTGGAATATGATTTGCAGTGGGTCCCCTCCCGTGGCCTGCTCTGCCCAGGCTCCGTCTCTTATATTGAGTCTGGGGCCAGCCAGAGACCAGAGAGAACTGACTCTGAAGGGTTTGGGGTAGGACAAGTCCTAGCCTTCCCTCTGAAAGCCTTCCCCAGAACCCACGTGTCTTTAGAAAGTTCCTTTTTACTCTGGGGCTATTGGCTGAGGACCTACTGAGTGTCCTATAGCCTTACCATTAGAACCTCACTTAAGCCTCACAACAATTTTGTGCATCTGGTCATTTTGCAAAGCCAATCAATCAATATCTATCAAGCCTGGCACTAGACTAGATGCCAGGGACCCAGTATAGAGAAAGAGGGCAGATGAGGACATCTGCCTATGGAGTCTATGGTCCAGGTGGAGAAGACAGATGAGGAAGGAGGCAATAGTGGGTCGAGTAAAGAGAAACCCAGGGGCCACGCAGGCACAGAATAGGAGCTCAATATATATTTGCGGTTGAAAAGCTCTGAGTCTCTCGCAGGATCATAGCTTTCAGGTACGATCTCCAAAGTGCTTCCGTACTGTATTGATCAGGGCAGGGCAGTTGCTGTAACAGACAGCCCCCAGATCTTAATGACTTAACACCATAATGTTTATTTCTCACTCATGTCTGCCCTAGGTGGGTCAAGTCCTCACAGTTATTCAGAGGTCCAGGCCCTTCCCTCCAGTGCCTCAGTCACCCTTTGGGGTCTGGGATTCTTTTCTGGGTCTTCTGCATCCCTCAGCAGAGGAGAGGAAAGGACAGAGTGTGGAGGAACATGTAGGAGGTTTTATTGGCAGGCTTGGAAGGGACTTATGACCAACTCACCTGCTCTGTTTGGGGATCCAGGTCATGACCTAGGAGTGAACGAGGAGTGGTGTCAGCACCCAGAAATTCCTCCAGATGTTTCAACGATGGAGACAATTTTCCTAAACAATGAGGATGGTTAGGAAGGGGGTGTGGATTTGGGGGCGGTCACAAACTTCTAACCAATAGATGTCCACTACATGATGCTAGCCAGGATTCTTTCGGATTCAGCTGATAAAAACCCAACTTGAACTCACTTAGAAAAAAAAAGGAATGTATTGGTTCTGGATGAGGAAGTCATTTTCAGGAATAGCTGGACAGAGGGATTCGACACACTCATCTGTTCTTCTTGGCTTTATCCTATGAGCAGGCTCTCAATATGTGGTAGGGAAGATGGCCACTCACAGGCGCCCCAAGATCAGTAGGCCTGGCAGAAGAGAGGGTTCCTTCCCCCACACATCATATACCCATGTGTATATCTGCATATCAAGCCCAGAAAATCACTTTGGTCCTCCCTGGGACCTGCGACCACCCTTGTTTGGGTGGTCTTGATGGAAGCCCCGTGAAGCCCACGTGGTGTGGGGAGGTGTCATTTTCTCAAAAAAGGGACCCAGACAGATAATACTGTCAAGTCCACTAAAGGGGACCTTACTAGAACTTTCCAAGAGTGCTAGGCCTATCACGCTGTCTTAGATGTCAAAGGGGACAGGAAACTTGAGAAAAAATCAGTGGCTAACGAATATCCTTATTAGTTGCCAATTTCTAGGAGCCAGATTTGGGCCATGTGATTTTATGGTGTCAACGTGACTTTTCTTTTCCCCCCACTTAAGTTCAGAATCAGTAGAAGGAGACATGGGAGTCAAGAGGTGAGCAGATGTGAGCTTTGGAGAAAGAGAATGGGGCTTGGGCCTGCAGGCACATGCAGGTGCCAGCGTCCACCCTCAGCATAGGGCACCTTGCCTCCCCAGTCACAGGTAGACAGACAAGCACAGACCACTGTCCTCAGACCCCGAGGGCGGGAGGATGAGGAGCTCGACCCCTGCTCTCCGCTCACCGATGCAGGATTGCGGCTCTCACGGTGGTCCCCACCCCCTTTCCCGACAGTGGGGGTGAGGCCAGGCCCCCGAACCCTGGGAAGAACCAGCAAGTGTCCGCTAATGGGGAGAGCTCCTGCTTCCCAAAGAAGCAGATGAAATTTGTGAGGGGCAGGGAGTCAAAGAAAGAAGCATGTTTGTTTTCCTTTCTTTGCAGAAAATGACTATTCAGATAATACAACCCACTGTGAAATTTTAAAAGAAAAAAAAAAAAACAGGAAAGAATTGTAAAAATGCACACTACTTTCCATTCCACCATCTAGTGTTAACTGTTGTTACATGTTGGTGTATATCCCTTGGGCCTTTGTGAGTGTGTGTGTTTAAACAAAATTAGACTCATCCTTTATGCATAATTTCCTATCCTGCTTTCTTTAACATTCTATATAAAGCATTTCAGCACGTCCATGAGGCCCTAGGCAGCACGAGGGTGGGGGCAGGGACCATGTCTCTTGGATGACCGCTGTGCCCCAGGGCCTAGCATGTGTGCCATGCTCAAAAAGTACTGTCGAAAAAACCCAATAATAACAGGAAATATTTATTAGGTGACTTCTAGGCATCATGATGCATCATCTAATTATGTCCTTACAGCAAGCCTATGCAGTTGGCACTTCTAGGAACCACATCTCACTACAGATGAGGAAACTGAGGCCGGGAGAGGTAATGTCCCTCCCCTGAGGTCACACATCCCTGCTATGTTTCTGCAAGAACACACCCTTGAACATGCACTTTTCCCACTCAATACATTCTCTTGCCACGTTCCACTTTTAATCAGGGACTGAGGGGGCAGCTCTGCTTCACTGAGACAGGACTCTCCATTTGGAAGGAAGGTCTGGCCCAACCCTTGTGGGTCCTGAGGGCTGCACTGGGCCTGCTGCCCAGCGTTGGTCAGTCTCCACTTGACCAGCCTTAGCCAGCCTGATCTAGCACGGCCCTGGGTCCGTCTTTCTTTGGGGCGTGTTGCCTTATATCCGTACCAGGCCGCGTGTGCCAGTGCCCCTGCCCATCCTCCCAGATGTCGGGCTCGTCCACTGTGTGTACGCACTGGGGCAGAAGCTGGAGAGGCCCCACCTTTGGCCCCTGGGCCTTTCTTCCCTGTTTCAGGGCACACTGGCCTTCGTGGGGCTGCCAGCACAGGAGTCTGTGGGCACTTTCTCTGGCCCCTGGGGCCTGCTCTAATCTCCAGCATGCATGGCAGGTCAGAAGTACCAGGGAACTGATGTCTCCTGGGAGCAGCCCTCAGCCAATTAATATAGGAATTGGCATTTAAACACTCCAGCTCCTTTGCCCTCAGGGGGCACGACTCTGAGGCGTCCTGGGCACTGGCTCCCTGAACTCCCTGGCAGGGCTCAGCCCCAGCTGCTCAGGTGGTAATTGGCTTGATAACAAGCACTCATTGGCTTCCTTCCCTCCCCTTGTCTGTCTCAATTCCCCAGCCCCCATCAGCGCTTTCTGGGATCGCCCTCCCACATCAACTCAAATCCTTGGCTCAGGGTCTACTTCTCATGGATCCCAAATTAAGACATCCACCCTCTTCTTCTGCCCTGCAGCCACCACCCACTTCTGGCCTCTCCCACTCACATTCCCCACAGGCTCTCTCCCCTCCAATCCATTCCCCATACTTGTCCCCAAAGTCACCTTTTAAAAATATGTGTTGTTGGGCTTCCCTGGTGGCACATTGGTTGAGAGTCCGCCTGCCAATGCAGGGGACATGGGTTTGTGCCCTGGTCCAGGAAGATCCCACATGCTGCCGAGCGGCTGGGCCCGTGAGCCACGGCCACTGAGCCTGCTCTTCTGGAGCCTGTGCTCTGCAACGGGAGAGGCCACAACAGTGAGAGGCCCACATACCACACACACACACACACACACACACACACACACACACACACACACACACACAAAAAGTGTTGTTCACCTCACGACTTTGCTGATTTCCCCTTGCCTCTAAGCACAGCGTCCCAGGCTCTCCGTGTTTCTGCTCCATCGGCCCCTCCAGCATCCCATTCGGGCACCACCCTTGCCTGGTGCTTGGGCCCTGTGAACCTGTCTCTCGTGTCTCTGTCTCTGGAACTTGCTGTTCCATCTGCCTGGCATGCCCCTTCCTATTTTGATCACTCAGAAAACTTCTACTCATCCAGCAGGGCCCATCTCAGAAGTTGCCTCCTCTCTGAAGCTTTCCTGGACCACCCTAGCTATCAATAACCCTCCCTTCTTTTGTACATTATTCACCCCTTTAATTCAAGACTTTTCTTACCTTCTTATAATCATCTGTTTAAATGTCTGTCTCCCCTTGGCGAGCTCAGTCCCTCCTCAGCTCTCTCTCCCCGATGTCCAGCACTGTCCCTGGAGCAAATTAGGTTTCCAGTGAATACAGATATCCCTTGCTAGCCAAACTCTTGCTCCTAGTTGCTCAACACTTAGTAACCAAATAGATGAGGATAACATGGCATCCCTCTCGATTCTGAATCCATTGTCCAGCATCCTGCCCCCTGAACTGAGTGGCGTGGACGTGGGTGGCAAGAGATACCTGTAAATGAATGAATTAATTACTTAACGATTGAGAGAGTTCAAAGCTGAGAACATTCATCAACTCAGGGCACAGACCTGCGTGAAGTTGGTAGAGAGGAGGGAAGGAGGGAACACAGAGATGCTGAGCCAGAGCCAAGAAAGTTGTTTTGCTTTGGAATATATTATTTTTGCAGGTTGCTATAGTTACCGCTGTGAAATTAAAAATTAAAACCTTGTGAAAGAGAGAGGGTTGACTGAGATGAGGCAGTTCCTTGACAGGCTGAGTTATTTATCTTTTCCCCATGTAACATCTGGTTATGTGCTTGCAAATTTATTTTTAATTCAGAGCTCCAAAAAAGATTTCGCGGTGGTGCAGGGTGCCCGGATGAACGGCTTGGGAGGGGAAGGTGAAGCGAGTGGTATCACGGGGCAACTGGTGACCCTCGGCTTGTCCCCTGGCCCTCGTTCCTGCTTCGGACACAACATCTAGGAAACCAGGGCGTGGCTCGAAGTCGTTCCAGACCCCCTGCCAATCAAAAGGCAGCCGTAACCATGGTTCCCAGATGCAGAGTCAGGATGCAGGCGCATCCCTCTCAGTTCCCCGCGGTTCTCTGAGCAGGGGCACCACTGGGGGCGGAGGGAGGCTGAGTTTCTCTCTCTCCTGTCTGTCTCTGAACCTCTGTGACCCCCTGTGTCTCCTGGGTTCTTCCCAGACCCCTTAATTTGACAGCCAGAAAGAAAATGAGTGGTTTTGCGGAGACAACACTGGCTGCAGTTAAGACGTGTGAGAACTGGTCCAACCAGCCATTGCTGGCTGTGTGACCTTGGGAACCCCCTTCCCTCTCTGGTCCCTGTTCTCCCAATTCATCAGGGAGGGGCTGGAGTCTGAGATAACCCTCAGGCCCCCATCCCAGGACTCTAAGTGAGTCTAAGGAGTTGCCAGGCATCACTGGTGCCTGTTTTTGTGCTTCTGCCTGATTGCCCACTGCGGCAGGGTGGGGACCCAGGGCAGCCTGCCCCGGGCTCCCTTTCCTTGCCAGCCTTCTTCCTGACTTAGACCTTGACACCTACCCTTCTCTCTTCCTGGTGCTCTCTTTCCCCAGAAGTCCACAAGGCCCCCTTCTCCACCCAACCCCCACCCAGATCTTTGCTCAGATGTCATCTTCTCATCCAGACCTTCCCTCACCAGTCGATCCGAAACGACCCATCCACTCCACTCTCTCCTACGCCTGGTGGTATAGTGTACTTTCTGTCTGTCTTCTCTTAGAGGATGTAAACTCCAGGAGGGTGGGGACTCCGTCTGTCTTGATCGTGGCAGGGCCTGGCACACTGTAGGTCTTAATAAATGTCTTATCAAGTGAATGAATGAAAGAATGAATGAGTGAGTGAAGAAAACATTTATTGTCCCCTGCTAAATGCCAGGCTAGGTTAGGACAAGTTAGGATAAGTTAGGACTTAGGGGAAATGAATGGGGCAGAAAACTCACAGGCTAGGAAAAATGAATGTCAGAGGCAATTTTGAAAGATGAAATAAATTCCTTCAGAATGCCTGGTGCTTGTGTGTGTGTGTGTTTGTATGTGTGTGCACATGTGCCTGTGTATGTGGCATGGCGGAATTCTCTTCTGCTGTGGTAAAAATGACCATACAGGGTGAGTTAGAGAAAATAATTGTATATATTAAACCTATGTTCTCTATAATAATACAAGTAACAATAATGACCATGCATTGAGTCCTTATTATGTATGGGACCCAATGCTTTAGACATATGAACTCTGATCTTTACAAAAGCCCCACTGTGAGGTCAAGTACTTGTCTGTTACTCTCACTGCTGTATCCCCAGTGCCTGGAACATATTACGGGCCCAACGCTCATTTATGATACGAGTGACTCTCCATTTTGTATTCAGGGTAACTGATCAGAAAGGGTGAGTGACTCATCCAAGGACACACAGCTAGCAAATAACAGAGCCAACATTTAAGCCAGGTTTGCTTGGCTCTGTCCATGTTGAAAAAGGAGATCTTCTCCCTGTCTGGTGCTTCTTTGAGTCATTGTATCCCACCCATTCCCCTGAAGAAATGACCTTCCCACCCCTCTCCAACCCTCCCAACTTGCCTGACAGTCTGCTTAGTTCAAAGTCTGAAAGATCTTGCCCTGCAAGGAATGGAAATCAGGCCATCAAAACTGCAACCCACCCCGGGCCCTGGTGTCTTTGAAGTGTCCTGGGCTTCTTGTCATCCTCCACTCTGCCTGACGGGGCTGCTGTGGGAGGACCAGGGAACATTCTGTGGGTGACAGATCCCAAACTTCCTGACAGGCTTGGACCCATTACCCAGCTGCCCCATGGGCAAGCTCTGAAAAGCATGGCTGAAGCCCTGGGCCTGCGCGTTCAGTGGGGATGAATAATGAAAGCACCGTCAGGCACCACCAGCTGGCGGGGGGTTTCTGTGTAGCTGGCAACACTGCATCCCAGCCCGACTTTATTTTGGGTCTGCAGGGGCCTGTTTGATTGTTCTGGTGGACAGAGGACACACCGTGCAGGGGACAGTTGCAGCCAGACCGAGCTAGGCTCAAATCTTGTTGCCTCTTGGACGGGCTGGGTGTTCTTGGGGAAGTCTCCTCTTAGTTCCCTCTCGGTGCCTCTGTTTCATCTGTAAGACGTTCCTTATTTTGCAGGGTCGTTGAGGGGACGAAGGTAGGTAATGTAAACTGTAAAGTGCCTTGTAGAGGTGAGGGTGGCATCAAGAGGAACTTGCTTACTGTCTGCCTCTGATATGAGCTCTGATGGTGGGGCTTGGCTGGTATGTTCACCTGGGAGCACCTGGAACTCAGCCTGCCCTCCATACATGTTTGTTTAAGTCAGATGAAGGGTGGGTGCAGGTGGTAATTGTGAGCCCAGTCAAATGTGCTGCCTGGAGGTTCAGTTCGCTGGATACGTGGAACCCTGGAATTTTCATGGTTCAGGGCAAGACCCCCCCCCCGCTCCCCCGTTCCTCACAATTCTCAACTGGGTTCACATCAGTTGGGCTGGTGGCTGGTGACAATGTGGCCTGAGAGGCAGTTGCTCAGTTTTCTGAGCCTGATGCGAGCAGAGGCCTATGCTAGTGCATTTGGGGAGAGAGGGAGGGAGAAAGAGTGGCCCCTGGAAGCAGTGTGATTCCATGGTGGGAGTGTGGGTCTGGGGTCAGCCAGGCCATGGATCCCATCTCATGCCCGTCATTAGGAAGGGTAGGAACATACTCAGCCACATATAACAGAAACCCTACTATTGAGGTATAACCCGGTTGATGCTTGTTGCCCTATATGGCAAGAAGTCCAGGGAGGGCCACTGGGGCCAGTGTGGCTCTCACTGATGTCACTGGTGGCCAGGTTCTGCTTGCCCGTGTCTTTGCCATCTTTAGCGTGTAGCCCTTTGTCCTCATTCCTGGTGCCTCGTGGTTCCAAGATGACTGCCACTACTCAGGCGTTGTGTCTTTGTTCCATGTAGGAAGAAGGGAAAGGGATAAGTGCAAAGGAAAGGGCTTTCTAGTTGTGGAGGAATGCTATCTCTGAGACTTTACCTAAATCTATTGGCCAGATCATTGTCATATGCTACTCTTGGCCAAAAAGGAAGTTGGGAAAATTAGTTTTCTGGGTTTTCTTGGTAGCCAGTGTGAGAGGAGCTCTCGTCTGTGTGGAAAGCAGCTGCCCATACATAGTTTCAACAGCTCTAGGGTGGTTCCTTAAGCCCTGAAGTTCCCGGTACCCATGCAAACTAATGCTTGAACTTCTAGAAAGGTCCTTTCCTGACAGAGTATTGACCAAGATGTGGGTTGTGTAACTACCGCTTCACTGAGTTACCAACTGTGTGATCTCAGGCAGGTTCTCTTATTTTGATGAGCCTCGAGGGGCTCATGGTCCTTCCCCATGGGTTTGTTTTATGAGAACTTAGAATTGTACCTGCCCTATAGTAGGGATTCAAAAAAAGTAGCTCTTAAATTATTGTTGCTGTTATTATTAGGACCACGGTTCCTAGGATAAGGCTTTTATGCCAGTGAAAACAATAATGTTTTCATTATTGTTGAAAAGCCCCAAATGTCTGAGGAGGTGGTCCCAGCTCTACCCCCACCTGCTGTGTATCTTTGGATAAGCCGTTGCCCCTCTCTGGGCTGGAGTCTCCTCTGTATAACGAGGGTCTGGAACCCGAGTGTCATCACAGGCTTCCCCTGATGGGAGTCAGACGCAACACCTCAGGCAGCCGATATCATCCCTTCCCTGAGAGTGGGTCTTGCTGTGGACGGCAGCAGGGTCCAGGGGAGGGGAAATCTTGCCAGTTTGGGGGCTCTTCTGGGCTTGCTGACTGCAGGTCCCTCCCTCCCAGGCCAGGTGTCTGGCGCTGGCAGAGCCCCTCTGTGCTCTGGGAGGCCTGAGCTGCCCCACGCCAGGCTCCGCACCCCTCTCTCCCTCCCGGTCTCCTGCCAACCCTCCTTCCTTCTCCAAAAATTACCTCCTCTTGCTGACTTCCTAGCAGGCAACAACTGTCCCCAGAGCCAGCTTCCCACAGTGGGAGGGCCCGCACTGGGGTGGATGTGTCCACGAGGCTCTGGCCCCTCTGTGGCCCGGTGTTTGTTTTTTTCTGAGAAGGGGGGCTGGGGAGCCCCTCTGCCCCCCCGGGGGAATACGTCCCTCCACTGGCTGTGACCTCAGCAAGCTCCCACTCCTCTCCGGGCCTCTGTTGCCCGCTCTGTGACATGTGGCGGTTGAACGCCATGGTCTTTGAGAGGCAGGGAGCTTTTCTGAGCATCTGGGGTGGAGGGCCTGCTGTGGCATAAGCTGTGGCTGTCACACTGGCCCTACAGACCCTTGATGTGGTGCTGAGACTGTTGTGGGAAGGGCTGTAGATCCGACGGGGCTCCTGGGCCCCCAGCCCCCACCTCCTCAGGCAGGCAGCTTCTCTTTGATCTATTTCCCGTATTGGCATCTACTGAAATTTTGACTGGAAGAGCACTCCCAAGTTAAAATGAAAAGTTTGAAAGTAATAGCTGATGCTTTAAAGATTTACCATGTGCCAGGAGCTCTGCTAAATGTTTCAGACATATTAATTTGTGTAATCTTACAGCAGTGCAACGAAGTAGGGCCTATTACTAGTTCCATTTTAAAGGCAAGGCTATTGAGCAAAGAGAAGTTCAGGAACTCGCCCAAGGTCACACAGAAAAGGAAGTAGGATCTGAATGCAGACAGCTGCCTCTTCACTACTGTGTTCTCCCAGAAAGCTACGGATTTAGCTTATCCCCTCTGCCTCCCCATCGGATGTTGGAATCCCTGCTATAACATTCTCCCAAATTCATTGCCTCTTCTCAGCTTGTACACTGGCAGGGATGGGGAGCTCATTCCCTCTCTGGGGATCTGTGGTCAGCTGTACCAGTTTGAAATCTCATCCCTGAACTCATGGACTCCTTAATAAGTCCTCAGGGCTCAAAATGGTTTCCTGGGAAACAGAGCAGCTTGCTCAGCCCCCAGCCTCAGACCTGGTGTGGTCTGGACTATAGATGCAGAAGTTTAGAGGGGGCCAACAAGCCTCGTGTTTCGGGGCGATGGGAGAGGAGGCAGGGTGGACATCAGGGTGGTGGCTCAGAGCTTGTGGGCTCTGGACTCATTTCCCACTCTCAGCCTTAACCTCATCTTCTATGAAATGGCACTTACAATACCACTTCACTTGTAAGGTTGGCGTGAGGATTAGACAAGATAATCCACGTTAAGTGCCTGACACATAGGTAGCATCAAAACAATGTTAGTACCTGGTATCATCATCAATGTCATCATCACCACGGATGAAGTCTATCCTCTCACTTCAGAGTTTAGGAATGATTTGGTCAGTGGCTTAATTGTGGAACTAATGAGGTCAGGAACTTGATTCTTGGGTCCAAAGCCAAGAATTCTTCTCTTTGGCACAGAGAAGAAATTGAGTCCCAGAGAAGGGTAGAGTCTAGCTTAAAGCTTGAGCCTAGTCAGTGGCAGGAAAGAATAGAGTTCTCTGGTACAAAGTGAGAGGCAATTGGTCAGTCTCACTTGACACTCTGGGAAACATGGGGTCAAAGGTAAGAAGCAGGCCCTGTGGGAGAGTGGAGCTGGTTCATGGGCACTTGTTTCTGGGAGGAGCAGGGAATTACCTCCAGGAATACAGTGTAGGTGGGATGGCCAGGTGTTCAAATCCGAACACCTAGATATGTTGTCGAACTAAGCGTTTCTATGCTGTATCTGATGTGAGACGCAGTTTGGAGGGGTTGTAGCCTGGACTGGGCAAGGACAGACTTTCTGAAATATTTTCAGAAAGGCACATGGACAGGGCGCCTGAGTAGTCTATTGGAGCAAGCAAGGGCTCAGGAAGCACAGGTGGGCTTGGATCTCAGCTACAGATGGGCTTGGATCCCGACTCGCTGGCGAGTGGTGAGCCTTTACTTTCTTCATAGAGAAGATGGAGATGGGGTTGTCGAAAGGATTAAACCTGACACTGGCAGCTGAGTAGCTAGAACAGTTGCCAACCCAGAATTTGTCTTAACCAGCTTTAAGAATTAGGAGATTTGACACATCTAAATCCAGTTTGCTTCTATCTCTCAAGAACTCAGAAAGATCTCGGCACCTTGAACTGCTGTCTCAAGAGGCCAAGCTGGGCATCTCTGCTGCCTAGAACTGGGTGGAGAAACATATGCTCTCTAGTTTATCCATCCACCCCAGGCCTGCAGGCTGGTTGGAGGCCAAATAGTCCACCCTCCTGCCCCAACAAACCTGCCCCTGGCTCTGGAAGCTGCTCCCTGCTCCCAGAGAGATCGTGGGAAAGGAAAATTCCCCACCCCTGGAGGTGTTTGCTCAGGGCTGCTACAGGATGAATATTTCCTTTCATAATGTTGCTAATCATTTTCCCTTCCAGGCAGGAGTGGAGTTTCTCCCACAGCTGCAGTGCCCTGTGGGCTCTTAATCATCGTTACATGGTAATTAATACTATATTCTCCTGTTCCAACTCTATCACTCCCGGCTCTCTGCTCCTCCTGACAAGCTGGCATCTTCTTGGCCAGATGAGGCCGAGATCAAAGGCCTGAAATTATAGCTGAAAACTTTTCCTCCAATTGTGTGTGGGAGGGAATCAGGAGAGCTTGAACCCCTGCCAGATCCAGGGCTGGGTGAGATTCTCATTTTACCGTCACTGTGACCCCACTGGGTGATCAACCCTGCTTTAGCGATGGGGCAATAGATTGCAGGCCCCCGTTCATTTATCCCCGTGGTTCCCACACTCCAGCACATGTGGGTGTGAGTCAGGAGGTCTGCTGTGGGACCTGAGAACCAACATTTCTAACAGGTTCCCAGCGATGCTGTTGCCGCTGGTCCAGGGACTATGCTTTGAGAAACATTGATTTATTTAACTAATACTCATCCCGGCAAGTTACTCGGTGCAAGGCATGGGGAATACAGTGATGAATAATGCAGATGTAGCACCTGCCCTCTCACTGGGTGGCATTCACCTGGGGCACCATGTGGTGGGTAGAGAAGTATTTTCTACAGTCAGACATGCTTGACTCAAGACCTGGCTCTGCTGGTTACTTTCTCTGATTCTGGGCAGTTTACCTGACTTTTTGGAGCCTCAGTCTCTGCAGCTGTCTAACGGGGATAATTATGTTTCTTGCCTTGGATCGTTGATGTGGGGATTAAATAAGGAAAGGAATGTAAAAATATGTGCTTAGAATTGTTAGTTATAATAACACTGTACCATTAATAATGATGTTATTATTATTGTTGGGTCATTGTCTAAGGTGTGTAACTTGGTCCTGGAGCAGTTGAGAGTCATTCATTCATTCATTATTTATTCCTTAATTCTTTTGACACATATGCTTTGAATATCAAGTATGTACCAGGTGTTAGAAACACAGAAGCGAACCCCAAAGCTAAACTCCTTCCTCTCAGGGAGCACACTTTCTTGCCATAAGCAAACATTTATGTAAGTCAGAGAGGTGATACGTGCTATGAGAAGAAACCAGGCAGGGCAGGGTATAGAGGTTGGGGGTGGGAGAGACGGGCAGGTGATGCTCCTTTAGGTAGAGTAGTCAGAGGAGGCCCCTCTGATAAGGTGACCTTGGAGCGAAAAGCCGACTGAGGAGGTATAGCGAGGGAGGGTGTTCCAGGCAGAAGGCATAGAGAGCACAAAGGCCAGGTGAGGACCAAGGTCGTTGCATGCATCCCACCTGCAAGTCTAGCAATGGCATTGCATCCAGGGGTTCTGGACCTTTGTGCTCCGTGGGCCCCCAGCAGCCTGCATCTCTCTTCTCCCCTCCTCTCCTCCCCATGGAGGACTGATGCCCTCAGAGCTGCCACACCCTTTGTTCCCCAGGGCTGCCTAGCCTGGTCACAAACACCACCAGCTTTGGAGTTGGCTGTTGCCTCTGTGAACTCCATTTGATACATCTGCAAAGTAGAGATGATTTTTCTACCTACACCACAGGTGTGGTGAGGGTCAGAGGAGCTCCAGTCTGAGAAAATGCTTTGCAAGCCGGGCACTTAGTAGGTGTTCAACGAATGATGGTCATCACTATTCCCTCCTCTCCGTCTTCCCTTCCCGCTCAGCTCAGTGAGACCCAGGATTCCAGGTGGGAACTCAGACCCAGAATTCTTGCTTCGCCAGGGAGTGTCTCATTTGCATAGCTTTGCATAAGGCCTGGAATGGTGTGTACCTCTTCTTGCCTTTAGTTCCTGTGAGCTCACGTCACCATTTAAAAATAGGGTGTTGATCTTCCCCTTTTCCCACCACTCCCTTTGCCTGTTGAAAAAATTTCAAGCTATTAATCAAATACGCCAGGTTTAGAAGCTGTTTTTATTTTGGCTCAGTGCAGAAGAGGGTCACCCATTCTAGGAAGCCCTTGATTATCTGCTTTACTGGAGGGGAGATGGCAGCAATGATCTCACACAGTAGAGGGTCCTGGAAGCTTTAAAAAGAAAAGTCAATTTTATTCTTTCTGCTTACAGAAGTAGAACATATAGACAAAATGGGAAAATACAGAACAGCAGGAAATATTCCCCCAAAATGTACCCATGATACCCCAACCAGGCACAATCACTGTTAACACATCAGTACACTTTTTCCTGGTTTATTTTTTCCAATGCAAATTTTTATATAATTGAGATCATACCATATATATATATATATATATATATATATATATATATATTTATATATATATATATATATATATACATGATGTTAGAACTGGCTTTTTTATTAACAAATATCATGACTATTTCCCTTTGCTATTGCAAACTTTGTAAACATCATTTTCATGTCCATGTAATAGTCCGTTAGCTTCTTAATCATTCTCCTCTTTTAGGACATTTATGTTTATCTAGTTTTCTTTTTTTTTTTCTGCTATTGTATATGTGGCTATGATGGCAGGTTCTTGGCTTTTTCTCCTCTGATTTTGGGTTATTTTCTCAAGGGAGGTTCTAGAAGTAAGATGACTGGGACAGAAGGGGGGGATAAGTTTGAGGCTATGGATAGATTTTGCTGAACCCCAACTTGGTATCTGGATTCAAGAATGTGCTTTTGTGTTGTCATAATTAAAACTTTCTGAAATAAGCCCCAAGGCAACCCTGGGATGCCCTGCAATGGCAGTAGATAAGGCAGTGGCCCCCTTCTGTAGCCTGCTGCTTCACGGCTCCTGACACCCTACTCAACTCTCTGCTGGAGTGGAAGGCTTGGATGATCTGCTCTCTCACAAACATCCCTGGAGCAGAATGTGTTTAAGAAAGTATCTGGGATTAGATTAAACTTGAGCGGTGTCTCCAAGGCTGTGTCTTTATGCTCTCACAAGCCCTAGTTTGCAAAAAGTGACTTGGCTTTGTATCAGTTAAGAATGCCTTGGGGCTTCCCTGGTGGCGCAGTGGTTGAGAGTCCGCCTGCCAATGCAGGGGACATGGGTTCGTGCCCCGGTCCGGGAGGATCCCACATGACGCGGAGCGGCTAGGCCCGTGGGCCATGGCCGCTGGGCCTGTGCGTCTGGAGCCTGTGCTCCGCAATGGGAGGGGCCGCGACAGTGAGAGGCCCGCGTACTGCAAAAAAAAAAAGAGGAAAAGAAAAGAATGCCTTTGGCTTAAACAAATATGAATTTCTAATTTTTTACTTAAAATAGCAGTCCAGGGTATGCACAGCTGCCCAATGATGCTGTCTGTGCCTCAAGCTCCATCTTTATGTTCTGCCATCTCTGGCACAGCGGCATTTGTTTTCATGGTTGTTGCCTCATAGTCCCAAGATGGCTGACACACCTCCAGGTATCAAATCCTCATACTAGGTTTGAAGAAAAAGGAATGGTAATGGGGCAAAGGGATATGCCAGCCAGGTCTGTTCTTTACATCAAAAAGGCAAAAGCTTTCCTAGCAGCCCCACCTAGCAGATTTTTGCTTGCATCTCATGAGCCAGAACCAAGTCATACAGCCATTCCAGAACTAATTTGCTGGTGAAGAGGAATAAGGTTATATGCCCTTTGGAACAATCAAGTTTCACCCTCAGGGCTCGGGTAGGGACCTATTCTCATTGAGAACAGTGGAACACCAGTGCCATGGGAAAAATCAGAGTTTTCTTAGCTGGGAAAAATGGGGTGTGGGTGGGTGGGATGAGTGTTAACAGGGAGGGGACATTGCCATGGGCTTTGTGGACAACATTAAGTTCATCCTTGGGGTGGCCTCTCCTTGGCTGATGCTCATTCCTCTTGTCTGGTGACTGGCTCAGGGACAAACACTTGGTCTAAATAGGGTGAGAAGAGAAGGCTCCTCCTCTGTGCCATGGGGACTCAGATGTGATGCCCAGATCTGCTGCAGCCATTTTGTTTCCATGAAGGAAGCCAAACTGAGGATGAAGCTGACAAATGCACAGGGGAAGGAATAGAGATCCAGAGGGAATTCCCAAGAAGTGGAGCCAAGGCCTTGATCTAACTATACCTGAGGCCCTCATTGCTTCTAGACTTTTCAGTCACAAAAGCTAACATACTCTCCTTGTTGTATTAAATGAGCTCAGTTGAGGTTTCTGATATAACTCAAAGAATCGTAACCGTTAGAGATGCAAAGAAGAACTTTGAAAAAAAAAGTTGTGTGGTTAAATAACTTTAAAGAACAAGATTAAGCAAAGTTTGACAAGCTTTTTCTTTTTTTTGGCTTCAGTTAGATTCTTTTACATATATGCTAATGTGTAATGTGAAGCTTCACAATGGGGAAGATCTCACATAGCATTTCCAGGACATATTGTCCCCAGAATGCTTTTATTATTGGGACATGGGTCATCACTGGGACCTGTCAAGCCTAACCCCTACACTATAGACCTTGGCTTTTAACATGACATGGAAATTAACAGTTAATGTAGACAGAGTTACGAAGAGAGTCGAGAAAGGGTAAAGGTTTTGATTCCCTCAAATTTCCCCAAATGGTCTGTGTGTTTCCTCTGAGGGAGGCCCAATGTCAAAGAAATCAGACACAAATGCTAATTGGAATTTGGTACAAAGGAAATTCCAGGAAGCTCAGTGTAGCACAGAGAGCCTCAGCTGGGCAGGGGAGATGGAGGTGATTGGGGTCCTAGTCCTGGGTGGTGCAGCCTGTCTTTCTGGGTGGCTTTGGGCTGATGCCTTCTCTCTAGACCTCAGCTGTCTCATCTGAAATGTTCAGAGAGGGCCAGTTTGTCTGTGATGTTCTTCCGAGCCGTCCCAGGCTGCAGTCAGGGCTGGTGTAGGATGAGCCTTTGAGAGCACTTCCTCAGTACCAGACCCTCGGTGGTGTCCTAGAGAGAGAGAGGCAGAATAGGACACTTAACCTGCCCTCCAGAAAGCAATTGTCTAAAGGTGATGGCGCGTGCACGTGTGTGTGTTTGTGTGTATGTGTGTGTGTGTAGCGCATATGATTAACAATCGGAGATGAAATAAAAGGTTTTATCCTATCTGTTCACCTCTTTCTAGCACTGTTAGTCCTCGAATGCTGTGATCCTGAGGTCATATCCATGCTCAGTGCGGAAGAGCGCCTTGACCAGTCAGTGATGTCTGTCGTGGATGGTAGGCAGGGGCACGCCTGCCTGTTTGTCTAGTCTTTGTAACACAATGTGAATGGAATAAGCACAGGGAGTGAGTGTGCACAGGAGCTGTAGGAGTCAGAGGAGAACCCAGCCTGGGGGTAGCCGAGGAAGACCTTCTGGAGAAGAGGGCATTGATGAACCAGTGGGAGTTTGCCGAGCATAGAAAAGTGAGAAGAGGATTCCATGCTGTTGATGTATTTTTCAGAAAGGCCCCTCTCCTGCCCTTAGTGAGATGGATGGAAGAGGGTGGGATGGATGCAGAGGCACCAGCAAGGAGCCGGTGACAGACAGCCAGGCGGGGGCAGGGGCCAGACTGAGCAGTGCTGCGGAGAAGGAGGGGGAGGGGCCCGGGAACTGAGCATTTTGGGGTGCCTTGGAGAGGTCGTCCGCTTCCTCTCTCCATGACGGTTTAGAGGAAGAAGGGGGCTGCCTGGTGCTGCAGGGACCAGCTTCTTCAGATGAATCTGCTGTTGACCTTTGCTGATTCTGAGTAAACAACTCAGCCTTGCCGTTGTGGAGCTGGGGCTGCGCAGAGCAGACCTGAGGCTGCCTCCAGCCCGGGGCTCCCTGGGGGGGCTAGGAGTCTGGCCCACCCAGCGCCCAGGAGATGGTTCCTGGCAATTGGCCACCCAACAAGATCAATGAGATTCTCCTGGTGGGAGGGACCAGGTGGTCACCTTTGCTCCTGCTTGTCTGGGTGGGGACTCCCTGAGAAAGCTTGTGAGGGCCCCTAATGACAGCAACAATAACAATTATGACTCTCCTGACATCAGCCCATCCTTCAAAATGCACCCCCAATCTAAAGTCTGCCATTGCCTCCTCTGCCATCACCTTTGTTCCAGGTGCTATGATATTACCTGGATAGTTACTAGAGACCTCCCACTGGCCTCCCTGCTTCCACCTGGACCTCTCCAGTCCGTTCTACACAGAGGGATCCTGCCACTCTCCCGACCAAAATCCTCCAATGGATCCCATCTTACCCACAGTTGAAGTAAAAATCCCAACATTATCATCTGCTTCCCTACTGGTGGCTCCCACCTCCCATTTACCTCTCTGACCTTGTTTCCTATCATTCTTGATTACTCAGCTCTGGCCACCCTGGCCTTCTGGCTTTTCCACTAACTTACTATAAGCATTCATGCCCCAGGACCTCTGCACCAGCCATCCATTCTGCCTGGAATGCTCTTTCAGATAATCACATGGTTCTCTCCATCACCTCCTTGAGACTTGTGCTCAAATGTCACCTTCCTATTGAGGACTCCCTGACCATCCTATCTAAAATTGTATCTCCCTCTACTCTTCCTGACCCCCTCCTGTGTTTTTATCCACAGGACACATCATCATGTAACAAACTATATGTTTTACTTATTTATTAGTCTGACTCTCTCCTGAGGTGTGTGTTCCATGATTGCAGGGACCTTTGTCCTCTTGATCACTGTTGAGATCCCAGTCTGAAAACACTGTCTGATGCATATTAGGAGCTCAATACATATTTGTTAAATGACTGAAGGGATGATACCGCTGAGTATCATGTTTCTGTCTCTGGGCTTCAGCCGTCTTAACAAATCTGGGAAGACTGCACTATGGATTTTTATTTTCAGTTTGGAGAATTACTCTTGACCCACCATCAAGTTCACTTTTCTCTCCTGGGTATAGTCTGCTGATAATCTCATCAAAAGAATTCTTCCTCTCTGATAATTTCTCTTCTAGCATGGTTCTAGCATTTCCAGTCAGCTCTTTTTCAAAAAATAGTGTCCATCTCTTCCTAAACTCCCCATCTGTTTATGCATGTTGTTCACCTTTTCCACTAGATCCTTTGATCAACTTATTATAGTTACTTTAAAGTTCTTGCTAGATAGTAAATGATTATTTATTGAGTACATTTATTGTGTCAGGCATTGGGCTAATGACTTTTATCTCTTCAACAAGTTGATTCAGATGAGAGACTTAAAGCTCACTAGGGGGAGGTGACTTGCCCCAATGTCCCCTGGCCAGGAAGCAAGGGCACTGTGGTTCCAACCTCAGATTGACAGCAGGACTTGTGCTCTAACCAACTCTGTTGTTACTCCACCTTCAGCCATGAGCTCTCCTAGAGGCTTGGACTCAGCTCACCAATTTATCCACAAGGAAGGATCCAGGTGGCCTGTCCCCATGGCACTTCACTGTGGTCAGGTCTCAGAATAGTGGAGCCAGCTCAGATTCAAGCCCCTCTGCTTGGTCTTCCAGACCCCCACCATCTGGCCCCATCCACCTTCCTCTCCCACCCCCAGGGCTTCCCAACAGGGAGCCAAGCTGGTCCCTTCCTCTGCCAGAATCACTATCCACCTTTTTCTTAGCCTCTTTATTCCACACTAAACTTGTCTTCCATTTCTTATTCGTTGATTCACTCACTTAATATATACTTATTTAGTAAATTTAACTCAGTATGTTTAACTCAGTAAAAGAGACATGATAAAAGATTACAGCTTCTGGAGCCAGACAGCCTGGTTTGAATTCTGGCCTCTCCACTTACTAGCTGTGTGATTTTAGTAAGCAATTCATCTCTCTGGGCCTCAATTTCCTCATCTGTAAAGTGGGAATAATGGGAGGACCTATCTCAATACACCTATCTCAATTCTCTGAGGATTCAGAGAATTAGGCCATGTGTGAGTATAGGACCTGACACTCAGCCAAGCTCTCAGTAAGTGTCAGCTGTCACTAAGAGTGAATGCTGTGATGTGGGGACACAGAGGAGGCTCAGACATGACCCTGCCCTCTGAGATCCCCCAATCCTGAGGGGCAACAGACATATAAGTCCAGGACCTATGGTCAGGACTAGAGATGGCTGTAGCACAGGCTTGGGGAAACCCAGAGGAGGGGCCCCTCCTTTGCTTGTCCGTCTAGCCGCTTGGCCACTCAGAGGAACAGAGTCACTGGGCTGTGAAAAGTCCAGCTGGCCAGGTTGTGGTGGGAGCCCCCTCCTGCCAGTCCCCCACCCAGGCCCCCACCCCAGCCAGCACATTTGCTCTCATTGGCCAGAGAGGAAGGTAGCAAATGCAAGGATAAGACTGAGGCTGTGCCCACAGACAGATACACAGACAGGACATGCACTCAGATGCACACGTGCAGACAGAGCCCTGATGTAATAACAGCTCACACATTGCTCTTCACATCTGCCAGCTGCTATTCCAAGCATTCCGCATATATTAATTTATTTGATGCTCACAACAATCTTATGAGGTATGTCTAATTAATGTCCCCATTTTACTGATGGGGAAGTGAGGCAGAGAGGGGTTAGGTGATTTGCCAAGGTCATACCAAATAAATGGCAGAACCTAGATTCCAACCCAGGGAGTCATGCTCCGGAGACAGAACCACTGCACACACCCAGACACACATGTGCAGTGACACACTCCCAGTTTCAGATGGGCAGGCACAGGTACGTGCCCCAGGATGGACCTGGAGCCCTTCCAGGATTCGCGAACACAAGGGCAACACGAGGAGCCCACTCCCTCACACTCACCCAGATGAAGAGGGCTAAGCACACTGCCCTCTAACTCGAGACCCCTGCACAGTTGCACAGGAGCATGTGGGCTCTGGCAGACACACACTTGGAGGTAGGCACACGCATGCTGTGTGCACATGTGCCCCCTCAGCACACACAGAAATAGAAAAAACAATCAGGTGATTCTTGTAGAAATCCTCCTGGCTCTCTGCTGACCTCTCACAGGCTCGTCTCCACCCTCCATTGGAGCGGCAGCCCCAGGAGAAGGGCCTTCACCCCTGTGATTGCCCAGTGCACCTAGTGCAGTGCCTGGCACCTAAGACGTGCTCAACCCCTATGGCTTCCTGTTCTAGGACTAGTGTCAGGCCCTTTGCAGTTAAAAGCCCTGACTTTACAGTCAGACAGGCTGCCCTCCTCCTTGTGAGGCAAAGGACTTCACGTTTCTGAGCTTCCCTCCCTTCAAGTGTGTCCCCAGCCCCAGGGACCTCCTGGCTAGTGCTCCAGCATGCAGGGGACTGGGATGCTTCTGCCTCGGGGCCTTTGCACTTACCTTTGCCTACACGGATCCACATGGCTCCCTCCTAGGCCCCTTCAGGTCATTGCTTCAATGTCACCTTCCCAGTGAAGGTTTGCCTGGTCTCCCTCCTTCAATTGCAGCCCCTCCTCCACTGCCTTCCCTGGTCTCCTACTCTCACCTGTCACCCCTTTACATCATCTATAGCGTCCTTCCCCTGCAGACAAATTTTACTTATGTGTTTATTGCTTGCCTCCCCACTAAAGCTCCGTGAAGACAGGATTGTTTCTACACTGTGGTGTCTCTGTTATACACTCCTGGTGTGTAACAGGAGCACAGGGACCCTCAGAGGGATGGAGAATGAGATTCACTGTGAAATGAGGGTGATCGTAACAACCTGAGGACTTCCTGGGAGGTGAGGTGAGAATATTACACTTCGACACTTACTACGTGGGACAGAGCATCGCCATCTCAGAGCTCTTTAAAAAAAAAATTACAGAGGTACCACATGACCATAATCGCCACTGTAAGTCTTAGGCAATACCTGAGTGCATTGAGTAAACCACGGAAGGCCCTTTGCCAGACATAGCCCGCAGCCCTTCCTGCCCACTCTCCTTGGTTCACCACTGTAGGCCTGTGAGAATACTTCCAGGCCTGCACCTACATAGCAAAACGTGTATGTCATAAACAAGTATTGTACAACCATCCTCCATTCATGCAACAGCTGTTTACTGAGCACCTACTATGTGCCAGGTACTGTTCTAGGGCTACTCACATGAGATTCCTGCCCTCCGGACTTGACATTCTAATCAAGTAGAGAGTGGATAAGTATAAAGTGTGATTTCAGGTGGTGATTGACGCTGTGAAGAGACATAAATTCAGGTAAAGGGATAAAGAATGAAAGGAGTGCGGCTGGGGGCTCTGTTAGTCCAGGTGGTCAGGGGGCACCTCTAAGGAAGTGAAATTTGACGTGAGAGCTGGAGGATGAGGAGGGACAGGCTCTGTAGATTTCTGGGGCAGAAGCTTCTTGGCAAAAGGGTCGGCGGGTGTCAAGGCCCTAAGGCTGGCATGAAACTAGTGGGTTGGAAAAAGGACAAGGAGGCCAGTGGGGCTGGAGCAGATGAGTGGGGGAGACGGGTAGGAGACTGGGCAGAGAGATTGGGGTGCAGAGCATGGGGGGTTGTGGGACGTGTGGTGAGAGCCACAGAAAGATGTTGAGCAGAGGCTTGATCTGGTGGTGGTGGTGGTGGTGCGTGTGTGTGTCTGCACGTGTTTATATGTGCATGCAATTTTTTATAGTGGTAAAATATATATAACTTAAAATTTACCATCTTAACCATTTTTAAGTGTGCAGTTCAGTGGCATTAAGTGCATTCACATTGTTGTGTAACCACCACCACCACCATCAATCTCTAGACACTTTTTTTTTTTTTTTTGCGGTACGCGGGCCTCTCACTGTTGTGGCCTCTCCCGTTGTGGAGCACAGGCTCCGGACGCGCAGGCTCAGCGGCCACGGCTCACGGGCCCAGCCACTCTGCAGCATGTGGGATCCTCCCAGACCGGGGCACAAACCCGCGTCCCCTGCATCGGCAGGCGGCCTCTCAACCACTGCGCCACCAGGGAAGCCCTCCAGACAATTTTCATCTTGAAAATCTGAAACTCCGTACCTATTAAGCAATAACTCCCCATGCTCCCCACCCCCTTTCCCCGGCAACCAGCATTTTACTTTTCGTCGCTAGGGATCTGACTACTCTAGATGCCTCATGTAAGTGGAATCACAGAGTATTTGTCTTTTTGTGGCTGGCTTATTTCACTTAGCATAATGTCCTCAAGGTTCATCCACGTGGTAGCAGGTGTCAGAAGTTCCTTTTTAAGGCTGCATAGCATTCCATTGTACGTATAGACCACATATTGTTTACCTATTTTTATCTGTCGATGGACACCTGGGCTGCTTCCACCTCTTGGCTGTTGTGAAGAATTCTGCTGTGAACACTGCGTACCAAATACCTGTTCGAGTCCCTGCTTTCAATTCTTTTGGATTTATACACAGAAGTGGAATTGCTGGATCCTATGGTCATTCTCTGGCCTAGTGTCTTACAGAACAGAATCCCTGGGCTGCTGGGGGAGGGGCCCCCGGGAAGGGCAGAAGTGGGTGGGGGGCAGCAGGCACAGGGCACTTTTCCTCACTCACCTTGGATCCCTCCAGGTGGCATGCAGAGGCCTGCCTGACTCTTTAATGATTCAGGCACTTTCACTTCCATCCTTTAATTCACTTCGGTACACTCTGGGAGGCAGGTGGGCAAGGCTTATGGTCCCCTCTGGACAGATAAGAATGCGACTCAGCGAGGGAGGGCTTCTCAGCCAGCTGCCTTGAACCGGCGTCTGCCTTGGGGCTGACTTGGTGGGTGGACCATGGCACTGTGAGTCCCCCTACGGCACCCCAGCTCCCATCAGGCAGGGCTGGGCAGCGGAGAGCTCGAAACCAGAGAGATGTTTGTTCCAAGATGCTAATGAGCCTGAAATCCAGCCTAGGGCATTGGGCCCTGGAGAGTCACGGGAGGAGGCAGTACCCTTATTAACCACCTGCCACGCAGGAAATCCATTCTGCTCACCTGCAGCTTAGGGGCTCACCCCTGGGAACCACTTGCTGCACTGTGTCAAGGCTGGGGTGTCTCTGGGTAGGGCGGGGAGCCCGAAGACCAGTTGTTGAAGGCCACGCGCCCTGTTCTGTGCCTTCTGAGGCCCCATCAGACCAGTCCATAGAGGTCACACCCCCAGCCCCAGTCCACCTTAAGATACCTGCTCAGGAGAATGAATGTGAGCGACCAGCATTCCTTGAACTCCTGGGTCAGGTCCTATATGTACAAACTCCTACTCTCCCCAGGGAGAGTAGGGTCAGGCCAGCAGCAAATGGGGTGACTTGTTCTGGCGGCAGGCTCCACCCGGGTCATCCTGATTCCGACCATGTGGCTGCCACTACCTCCCTCTTTGCTCTTGAGGGCAGCGGGGGTTCTGACAAAGCCACTAGAAGTTCCTTCTGACCTGGGCAGGAGTTTGTCCTGGATGAAGGTACCCTCTAACTGGTTTCCTTTCATGGGGACATCTTTTCCCTCCTCCCCCTACTTTTTTGCTTTTAAGCTAATGAAGGTTTGGGGACGAATGGAGGAGGTTCTGTTTCCTTGCGCCAGGGCCCGCTGGGCAGAGTGCAGATGGGCCATGGTGACCTGGAGTTCTGGCCCTTCCCGGTGTGGGCATCCAGGTCCTGTGATCTCTCCCAACCATTCAGCCCCACCCTCTCTTCCTTCCTCTCTCATTCCTCTCCTCCCTGCAGTGATCTGCCCTGCTTCCCCCCACATCTGACTTCACCACAGTCACATGGACCTTCTTGCTTTCCTCAAACACACTGGAATGATCCTGCCTCAGGGTCTTTGCACTTGCTGTTCCTTCTGCCTGCAATTCTCTGTTCCCCCGACCCCCCATTTCCTCCTGCACCTCCTTAAGGTCTTTGCTCAAATGTCACCTTTTCAGTGAAGATTTTCCCAAAACTCAGGTTTAAAACTGCAAACCAGCTCATCCCTCCCTGACCTCCCCACCCCCTCCCTTCCCTGTTTTGTTTTTCTCCATAGCACTCAGCACCACCATCACCTGCTGATGTCTTCTGTTATAATTATTTACTCATTGACCTTCCTCTTTCCTCTAGATCCTACACCCCAAGAGGGCAGGGATTTCTGTCTGTTTTGTTTGCTGCTGTGTCTCCAGTGCCCGGAACAGTGTAGAAACCCAATAAAAATGCATTAAATGTGTGAATTCATGGACCATCTCTCTCTACTGCCATTGCCATTACTGGTCGAGCCTGCAGTCATCCCTCGCTTGGATGCTGCCACAGCCCCACCTTGGTCTCCCCATGTCCAGTCTTGCCTCATCCAGGAAGTCTCCTTCCAGCAGCCCAAGTAGCCTATTAAAATGCAATTCTGACCAGGTCATCTCCCGATGGAAACCCTTCAGTGGGTTCCACCTCATGTGTAATGAAACCCAGGGTGCATAACTTGGCCTTCAAGGCCCTGCCTGATCTGGCCCCCAGTTTTCCTCAGACTCACCAACTGCCCCTCTCCCTCTGCTGCGGCTGCACTGGCCTTCTTAGTGCTCCCTAGACCCATGAAGCCCTGCCTTTGGACCTTAGGGCCCTTGCACGTGCTGTTCCTGCTGACTGGCCTGGTCTTTTCTACACCATTGCATGGCCAGCTCCATCACATCCATCTCAGACTAATATTGCCTCCTCAGAGAAGCCTTCCTTGACTACCCTAACTCATTTCTCTGCTGAGTCACTCTTATTTTGTTTTATTGTCTCCATGGCAAGTCTCACAATTTAAAACCGTTTTGCTTGTGTGTTTATGTTTATTCTCTCCCCGACTAGCCTGTGAGCTTCCTAAGCTGGTACTTGTTAGCTCTCTTGCAGTTCAGAGGAGATACTTGGCACATGGTAGGTACTCAGTCTGTATTGTTTGAGCAGATGAATGAAGACTTCTAAGCACTTGTAGGCACTTTGCCCCTTACTCCTCCCCTATCCTCACAAGCTGGGGATTATGACACCTACTTAACAGTTTTCAAGACTAGGTCTTGTAGAGGTTGGCCAGTGTGCCTGGCTCATAGATCTGGTGAGGTGTGTGTGTCTGTATATCCCTTTGTGTGCCTGCATGTGTCTCTGGGTGTCCTCTCTATGTCTCTGGTTGTCTGTGTGTCTGGGCACCCGAGCATCCCTCTGGATTTCTGTGTGTCTATGTATGTCTTTTCCTGTGGCTGCTGTGTGCATATCTCTGCTTCTGTGTGTGTGTCTGAGTCTGTGTGTGTCTATGTATACCATTGTGAGGACCTTTGTGTTGTCTGTCCTTGTGTCTCTGTGTGTCCCTGAGCATGTGTATCCACCCTTCTAGCTCTGTTAGCTTCCCATGACCCCACTTGGTGGCCCATCTCATTTCCCAGCCAGCTCCAGTCCCCTCCAGGGCTCCAACGGCTCCATGATCTCCCAGCTGTGAAGTCCTTGAGCTCCTTGGCACAGGGGAGCTGGAGCATAGCAGAAGGGCAGGCAGGCACCATGCATCCTTGGGGTCCCATAGACCCCAATCCTCGGACGCGCACCCCCACCCCCAGCCACGATTGGCTCCTGACTTAAAATTGCCAATCTCAAATAGAGCTGCCAGGAGCCTGCACAGGGCTGGTTCCCATGGCAACGTGGAAGCTGCCAGGCCGGGCTCATAAAACAGGTCATAAAGCAGAGGGATAGGAGGAGGAGAGGGGGCTGCAGGGCTGAAGGAGGGGCTTGCTGCCCAAGTGGGTGCTGGGATCTCTTTCCTCGGAGACCTTGCCATCCGGCTAGTAGGCAACCAGACTTGGGTGGTGTCTCTGCCCACATGTTGAGTGGCCTTGGAGAGCTCCTTTGTCTCCTGAGCCTCAGTTTCCTTTTCCATTAATGAAAGTAAGAACGGCCCCATAGCCCTGCCCCCAGGTACCAGGTTGTCTGGATTCAGGAATGCACTGGTGAAAGGCCCAGCAGGACTCCAGCCCAGACTGAGTTCTCTGAGCCTCAGTTTCCCATCAGTAAAACAGAGAGCCAAGGGAAACAGCATGGAGAGTGCTTGGCTTGAGGGAGCACTGTGTTCAAACTCAGCTCCATCTGAAAGCTGAGTGACCTTGGGCAAGTGGCTTAAGTCTCTGAGCCAAACTTGTTCATCTCTAAAATGGTGACAAAATTGTCATATGGTTTTTGTGAGAATCAAATCAGCGTTTGTAAAACACTTAGCATGGGCCTGGTCTTCAAAGACTGGCTGTGGCTATTAGTAATAATAATAGCTAATAATAATAGTAGTTGTTATTCTGTGCCAAGCACTTGTCTAAATACTTTGCACGTAGCAATTAATTTCATCCTCACAATCAATCATCTCCGTTCTACAGATGAGGACACCAAGGCACAAGAGGTTAAGTGACTTGCCCCAAGAGGTAGAGCTCAAGTTTAGATCTGGAGTGCCAGTCCTCTCAGCCATATCCTGGTACTGCCTCTTGTCCCCGTCGGCCCCTGCCCCTGCCTCCCCCACCACAGAGCCAGTGAAGATGGTGAGAGAGGACAGCGTGTGGCTGAGCCGGGCCGCTCAGCCCGGGGGCCTCCACGGTGCGGGCCACACAGAGGGTTTGGTGAGCCCCAGCCTCAGGGGCTGTTTCTCCGGAAGGACTTGGGGAGGAAGCTTCAAGGACCATCAAGACTACCGCCTGCGACACCTCCTGCTACCACCGCTCAGATGGACACATGGAGGCCCAGAGAGGACTAGTGACTCATGCAAAGTCACAGAGCAAAATGGCGGCTCCTAGGACTCAAACCCAGGCCCCCTTTCCCTGAAACGAGTTATACTCTTTTTTTTGTTTTTTTTTTTGTGGTATGTGGGCCTCTCACTGTTGTGGCCTCTCCCGTTGCGGAGCACAGGCTCCGGACGCGCAGGCTCAGAGGCCATGGCTCACGGGCCCAGCCGTTCTGTGGCATGTGGGATCCTCCTGGACCGGGGCACGAACGCGTGTCCCCTGCCTCGGCAGGCGGACTCTCAACCACTGCGCCACCAGGGAAGCCCGCCAGTTATACTCTTAATGAACCCCCCTGCTGCCCAAATACCTCAGGCCATTGGCTATTTGGGTAGAAGAAAGAAAAGCAATAGCAATTTCTATGTAATGAGTGCTTAGTTGGTGCTTAGCAGGTATAGTGCTGCACCCTTCACTTGCCCCTTATTTAGTCCTTGCTACAGCCCTTTAAGGTGTAAGGTACACATTATTCGCATCATCCCCATTTTATTTATTTTTTAAAAATTTATTTATTTTCTTTTATTTTTTTTGGTCTTTGTTGCTGCGCGTGGGTTTTTCTCTAGTTGCAGCGAGCGGGGGCTACTCTTTGTTGCGGTGCGCGGGCTTCTCATTGCGGTGGCTTCTCTTGTTGCGGAGCACGGGCTCTACGTGTGCAGGCTTCATTAGTTGTGGCTCGCAGACTCTAGAGCGCAGGCTCAGTAGTTGTGGCGCTCGGGCTTAGTTGCTCTGCGGCATGTGGGATCTTCCCGGACCAGGGCTCGAACCCGTGTCCCCTGCATTGGCAGGCGGATTCTTAACCACTGCGCCACCAGGGAAGCCCCATCCCCATTTTAGAGTGAGAAAATTGAGGACCAGAGAAGTGATATGATTTGCCCCAGGTCACAGGGCTAGACAGTGGAAGAGCAGAGATGTGAACACAGGCCTGTTGATTCCAGAGTGGTACTCAAGAGCCCCAGTCCTTAATCCTGGGATATTTCTGTAGTGTAACTCTTGGGAGTGCCCATGGGGCAGCCTCATGCTGGATGCAGCCAGGGCCCTGGGCCAAAGCATTGACAGTAGGAGCAGGGAGAGGAAACAGCATTTACCTGCTTGTTGTTGTTGTTGCTTTAAAAATTTATTCATTCATTCATTCACTTGACAAATATTTATTAAGGGCCTATTCTGTGCACGCAATATTCCAGGCATTGGGGATACAGCAGTGAACAAAACAGGCAGTCCCTGGCCTCACGGACCTCCCTCTGAGTGGGGAGAGGCAGACAATAAATAGGAAAACAATAGAGATGTATGTCAGGTGCCGATAAGTGCTATGGAGAAAAACAGAGCAGGAGGTGGGGACAGTGCATGATGGCAGGGTCAGAGAAGGCTTCTCTGAGGTGGTGACATTTGAATGGTGATCTGAAGGAGGTGAGGGTGTGAGCCATGTGAGGATATCCAGAGAAGGGTTTGTGGCAGAGGAAACAGCCAGAGCCAAGGCCCCGAGGCGGGAGTGTGTCTGGCATGTTGGCGGAGCATAGAGCAGGTCCTCGTGGCTGGGGCAGAGCAAGCAAGGGGAGGGAGTTGGCGGGGAGGAGATGGAGGGGTCAGTGGGTATCAGACCAGCAGCGTCCAGTAGGATTTTCTTTGGAGTCAGTTGGAATCATCGGAGGTTCTGAGTGGAGGAGTGGAATAATCTGATTTCGTTCTTAAGAGGATGCTTCGGGCAGCTGGGGTGAGGAGGTGCTGCAGGGAGCGAGAGCAGGAAGGTGAACTGGAAAGTTATTGCAGTATGTGAGTGTCAGACGATGGAGGCTGGGGTGGAGGGGGTGCTGACGAGGGGGGCCCAGCTGCAGGCTTGGGGTAGGAGAACCCTGATCCAGGATGACTGCGGGCTTTTTGGCTTGAGCGAGAAAGGAGTTGTCATGTACAGAGATGGGGAAGCTGCAGGGAAGGCAGGTTCATGCCTGGGCTTCGCACATCTCAATTCATTTAAGTCTCACTTTCTACCAGCCGCTCTCACACTTGAGCGAGCCCCAGAGTCACAGAGTCCCTTTTAACAAGAGAGACTTGTTAAAACCCAGGATGCTGGGCCCCACAGCCAGAATTTCCATTCAGTGTATGTGGGGTGGGGCCCGAGACTTTGATTTCTAATCGGTCCCCTGGTGACGCTGATGCTGCTGTCCCCAGGACCTCACCTTGAGGACCACATGGTGACGTGATTGTTACAGCTGAGAAAATGGAAGCTCAGGGAGGGGGAGTGACCTGCCCAGTCCACACAGCTGGAAGGTGTCTAGTCATAAAGCCAGCAACTGAGACAAGTTCTCTTGGGTTTTTGGCCAGCTTCTGGTCCCTGATAGGGAGAGAAGGGAGCCCCTAGGAGTCTAGGCCCAAGACTGCCCCCATCCCTCCCCCCATACACATTTTCAAAGCTGAGTCCCAAGGAAAGGACCCAGTGCCCCTCTGATCTCAAGGTTTTTACCCTAGATACCATAATAAAGCTGGGGAGCAAGGCTGGGGTGCCATGTCTGTTTTCTCTAGTTTCTCCACCCCCAGGCTTGAACCTTCCTGGCTTAGCTGAGCCCTATGCCCAGCAGGAAGTCTGGTGAGTTTTGCTGCAACTCATGGAATTTCATTTCTTTGTTTTACCCCCATTTGCCATGTTCACAGGCAGCGGTTGTCAGGGGTGCTGTCCACTGTTTATTTCTGGTTCTCCTTGTGTGGGCACGTGGAGGGATTGTGCTTTCTTGTCCCCTTGAAGTTAGGCATGGTCACGGCACTTGATTTAGTGGAAGATCTATGTGCAGAAGTGAGGCGCGCCTCTTCCTGCTAGAAACCTTGGAGCTGGGGAGGGTTTGCTTCCTCTACCCCCTGCCAGGAAGACTGGTGGGCTCTGGACAGGAGGGCTAGCCAGCTTGGGTGACTGACTAGGGTGATATGGAGCCGAGGCCCTGCCAACTGCAGATGGACACGTAACATGAGTAAGAAACAAACTTTTGTTTTTTTTAAGCCAGAGGTTGGCAAACTTTCTTGGCCAGAAAATGAATATTTTAGGCTTGCTGCAGCCACTGAACTCTGCCGTTGTAGCTAGGAAGCATCCATGCACGAGCCGTCAATGAGTGATTGTGGCTACGTTCCAACGAAACTTCATTTACCGAAGCAAGTGGCCGGCTCGCAAGCCATAAGCCTTCCACCATATGAAGCCTTGAGAACTGGGGGTTGTTTGTTTCTGCGTCATGAGCTAGCCATACTGACTCTTACACATGCATTAGTGGCCTTGCTGGTACAGGAAACAGAGCCTGCTCTGCCCATGCAAGGGCAGGGTGGTAACTAGGGAAAGCACAACTTACTTTGGCTGGAGATCTTGTGGTTTCCTTCTTGGGTCCTCTTCCCACCCTTTTCCCTACTCTCTGCCCTGGGAGGTTGGCCTTCAGGGACCATGTCAATGACCTCCCTTGTCCTCTGGCCTCCAACTGGACCTGGCCCGTGGGGAGCACTGGTAGGACGTTGAAGGGGGGAGGTGAGGTTGGGGTATCTATTCCCCAGCTCTCTTCCTGAAGGGTCATCTCAGATGGGCTGTGTCGCCCAACTGGAGGCCACAGCTGCTGTCAGGGGGCTCTCTGTCTTGGGATGACAGCAGCTTCTCTCTCCCCTCACCCTTTAGGTTGATAATAGATCCATTTGCACCAGCCCTGGGGTACTGCCTTATCCTCTGTGAGTTCCTATACCCTGCCCATCCCCTTGTAAATCATCCATTTATGAAATTAGGATCAAACGACTCAACTGGCTAGTGCCGTCTCCTCCTTCCAGGACCCTGTCAGGACACTGACTGGGACCACTTTGAGGCATACATGTCTGGGCTTCAGTTCTGATCTGGTCACCACCTTGGGTGAATCATTTCATCCTTCTGACCCCATTGGTTTTCTCTTCTGCACAATTGAGCAAAAATAACCTCCAGAAGAAGAGGAGGGGCTTCATAAACTGTGATGTCTGTACAATGTCAGAAGGCATCGTAATTCGTTTTAGGGGGCTTCCCTGGTGGCGCAGTGGTTGAGAATCCGCCTGCCGATGCAGGAGACACGGGTTCGTGCCCCGGTCCGGGAAGATCCCACATGTCGCGGAGCGGCTGGGCCCGTGAGCCATGGCCGCTGAGCCTGCGCGTCCGGAGCCTGTGCTCCTCAACGGGAGAGGCCACAACAGTGAGAGGCCCGCGTACCGCAAAAAAAAAAAAAATAATAATAATAATAATTAGTTTTAGGAAAGAAGGGAGGGAGGGAGGGAGAAAGGAAGGAATCTCACAACAGCTTGAAGAGGAAGGGGACATTAGTGCATTTACCAGCCAGCTGGGAACCGAGGCTAAGGCTAGGTGGGATGGTGTGTTCAGGGGCTCTGAAAGGATATGAGTCCTGGACATACATCGGTGCAGCCATCTCTGGTTTAGTCCCTTCTGGGGATATTGCTGGAAAAGAGTCCCTAAAAGCAGAGGATGAGACCTCAGCCAGGCCTGGGCTCAAATGTGGGCTTTGTTACTCCTTGCTGTGTGATCTTGGGCAAGTGACACTCCTTTTCTGTGTCTCATCTAAAAATGGGGATAAAACTACCCCCAACATGTGAAGATTAGAACATATGCTCTAGGAAGGCAGGCATCCGGACCCTCTTTTAGACAGCTGTATGCCCAGTGTCTGACATACATTGATGCCCAATGTTTATTGGGTGAATGGATGCATTTATATAGAGCACTTAGCACGTTCCATTATAAGTGCCAATAAGTGGCAGATTCAAATAAACAATCATTATTATTAGCTGAGTTTTGTCTTCACCTGTTCAACAAGAGGCAGGTGTCTTGTGTTAACTGCCTGGGCCCTGGAGTCTTCCTGCCTGGGTTCAAGTCCTGGTTCTACCAGTTTCCAGCTCTGTGGCCTTTGGCACCTCATTTAAACTTCCTCACGTAGAAGACGGGATTCAGAGCAATACCTGCCTCATAGAATTACCGAGGATTGCAGGAATCGTAACTTGTGCCTGGCACAGAGTCATGAGCGGTTAACCATCACTCTTCCTGCTCCCGATGGGGCAGGCTCTTTAAGCACCACTGGGTTTTCCGGCATTACCCCTGGCCTGGGGTTTAGACCTGGCAACTTGTCATGTGACAATGGACTACCACTGCCCTCCAAGAGCCTCAACTCTCCCATCCACGAAGTGGGAGGTGGGGGATGGAGCCAGGGACCTCTGAGGTCCCTAGGCCCTCTCACCTGCACACAGGCCACTCCTCTGGCCAGGCCTATGCTTGCTATGTCCTCTCCTGCCCAGGAGATGGAGCGTCGGGATGTGAACGGCTGTCCCCACATCCTTTGGCCAGTGGCAAGAGTGATGACATCACAAACACTACTGCCAATGGGGTTGTGTCTTTATTACGTTTCAAAGCTGTGAGGCGGGAGGAAGGCCTCCCGGGAGTCGGGGTCCTTGCCCTTTCCAGGCCCCTCCTCCTTTGTGCCTGATGACCCCGCCCCAGTGGTGGGCCCCAACTGCTGGCTCAGGGAGAGGCAGCAGCCCCTCGGCACCCGAAGCTGGGAGATGTGTTCCTCACAAGTGCCACGAAGCTTCTTTTTTTAACCGCCACGAGCTGACTAATGCCGGAGAGTGTCAGTCCCTTGCCCTCTTGTGGCAGCGCGGTTGCCCCAGAGAACAAGGTGTGACCAGCCTGTAACTCTTAGGGGACTTTGTGCAGCTCTTGTCCCCATTCAGGTCTCAATTTCCCCATCTGTGTAACAAGAAGGTTGGACCTGATGAGTGAAAAGGTCCCTTCCCTCACTAAGCAGGGAAGTTTCTCTAGAAACACAAGTCCCTTCCGATTGGGTGAGACCCAAGCACCCCAGCAACCTTTCCTCCATGGTTGGGGGAGCCCCCCCCAGAGTTCATTTCCCCACAACAGCAAGGGCTCTCAGCAGCTGTCTCCTTGGTATATTTTTGGATTCTCTTTACTGTTGCAAGAGGAGTTCCAACTTCCCCTTCTGAAGTCAGCAGTGTCTGGTCCAAATGGGCACCCATTTGGTCAACTTCCCATCATATTCTCCACGTTGTACAGTCTAAAACTTGTCCAGGGTGTGTGCTTGACATTGGCCAAGCACCCTCCCCAAAGTTCCCCTAGCCAGTGAACTTATCACGCGGAGGGCACAGCACGCTGTGCTAAGTCGTTTTGATGGGCTGGCATGGGATTTGGGGACTCTCTGGCACCAGGGCCAAGTATGGTTTTTGTGGTAGCCGTGAAAATGCACCACTCAGGTCTGCAGCTGCAGGGAGCGGGTTTGACTGACCTCTCCAGCCGCTGCCTCTTGGGACACGCCACCTTGTTCCTGCAGAGCCCTCTCGTGGGCTGCTCTCGGCCAGTGATTCAGCATGGCAGGGGTACTGAAGCAGGCCATCCTGCAGAGATGCAGAACCCTTCCGATAATGACTTTGGCTCAAGCATTCCCCATCAGCGTGGCGGAAACTTTCTTGGAGTCAGGCTGCAGACTGAGACTCTGCCGACCCAACCTGCCTTCTCTCCCCTTCCCCATCCCCAAGTGTCAAACCTGTATCATTCCATTCTGAAGACTCACCGCATTTTCTCTTGCCCCCCTCTCAAAATCTCTAGCCTGTCTAATCCAATCTTGACATCTGCTTTTCAGTGGACCCCACTCAACCAGTCAACCAGTAAAGCTGTTGAAGGTACTCACAGCAAACGATAAGAACAACTAACATTTAATGAGCGTATACAGTAGGCTGGGCAATACCTTATCTAATCCTTACTGCAGCGTCATGGAGAGAGAAGCTCAGAGAAGGAAGTAACTTAAAGACACAATAAGAAAATGACTCTAGAGTCTCCAAAATTTTTTGTTAATACCTGTCTCACCCTCTATACTTTATAAGCCAGTGAGTACAGTCACTAAGTCACTTTTTGTTCATGGCTGTGACCCCCTCATCAGGGCCTCACAGAATCCTTGGCTCTCATATATTTGCTGAAAGTGCAAATGAATAAATGAGCAGCAAAAGAGCTGTGAACAATGGTCAAGTGGCTTATCGACCCTGCAAAAAGATGCACTTTAGGCTGTAAAAAGAAGAAGCTTTTGTTTGAAAGTCCCCAGCTGCAGTTAAATATGAGGTGTGACTTTGAGTTTCTATATTTATTAAAACATGTTGAGCTTTTCTTTCTTTTTCACTCCTGTTCTCTCCACACTTAGGAGGCAGATCAGAGCAACAATGCAAGAAATTAGTCCAATCTAGTAGGACTCCCGGTTCTGCCACCTACAATTTTCTGGGCCTCAGTTTCTTTATCAATAAAATGGGTGTAGAAATGTCTCCTTCACCAAGAGAGGGGATTGAGTGGGCACACAGCAGGCCGTGTTCTCCTGCCAGTGCCTCCTGTTAGCTCACAGATGTTGGGTACAGCCCCCGGTGCCAAGCCTGGGTCAGGTGGGAAGGTATGGTGGCCACAGTGGCTAGAACGTTCCCAGAGGGGCTCAGGAAGCCCAGTGCTGGCAGCCTGCTGCTTCCCCCAGCTGTGTGGTGGCATCCTGCCAGGCTTTCTGAGCCTGCGGGCGAGACTCAGGCCGCTGGCTGTCCCAGTTTCTGCTGACAGCAGAGGATCAAGCATGAGTCGCTGCATCAACACCAGGTTTCCGCAGCCGCCCCTGGGCCAACAGAGGCTGGACTGGATTAGTAACTGGATCACAGTCCCCGCCTCTGAGAGCATCAGGGGCTCAGGAACCCAAGGCTGGCTGTCCCCGCTGCAGGAGACCTTGGTGTCAGCTGTTCCAGCCTCCCTGGGCCTTACTTCATAGATGGGGAGACTGAGGTCCAAGAGGGGAAAGGCTTCATCCAGAGTCACACTGGAACTCCGTGGCAGAATAGGAACTAGAACCTACGTTTCCCAGCTCCCACCTCAAGTGTTTATCCATCCATTCATTCATTCATTCATTCAGATTCTATGTCCTAGCTCTAAAACGATCTCTCAATTCTGTCCACTCTCCCCTCACCACTGTCACTCCCGTGGGCCCAGCCACTGACAGTTCTCACCTGAGGATTGTGGGGGGGCGGGGGAGGTGGGTTTAAAAATAAGGGTTGGGGCTTCCCTGGTGGCGCAGTGGTTGAGAATCCGCCTGCTGATGCAGGAGACACGGGTTCGTGCCCTGGTCCGGGAAGATCCCACATGCCGCGGAGCAACTAAGCCCGTGAGCCATGGCCGCTGAGCCTGTGCGTCCGGAGCCTGTGCTCCGCAACGGGAGAGGCCACAACAGTGAGAGGCCCGCATACCGCAAAAAAAAAAAAAAAAAAAAAAAAAAAAAAAAGGGTTGGATCATGTTACCCCCTTGCGTCGAATAAAATCTGACTGTAAGCGTAACTAAGAGTCACGAAGCCCTGTGGATCCGGCCCTGCTCCTCTGGATTCTTCACCCTACCACTCTCCCCCTCAGGCACTTGGTTCCAATCATGTTGGCCTTCTGGTGCATCTGGAAGATTCCATGTCAGTCCCACCTCAGAGCCTCCCTGTGTGCTGTTCCCTCTAACTGGAACACTTGTCCCCTGGCCTCCCCACGACTGGTTCTTTCTATCTTCCCACTGCAGGAAATCGTCCCCTCCTCAGGGAGCTTGGCCAAAGCAGCTCTTCCCCCACCCCAGCCACTCTCCAGCCGCCCTGCCTTATTCCTCACTGCTCATAGCTCCATCTCAATCAGTGTGTTAATTCATCTGCTTGCTTGTCTACTGATTGTAGCCCCCATAACGTGCATGCCTCCTGAAGGCGGGGTTCTTATTTTCCACTGAAGGAATCTCTGGCACAGAGTAGGTGTTCAACAAATGTTTCTTGAATGGATGAATGAATGAGTGAATGAAGAGACTGCACAATGGAGTTAGTAGATGTGGAGGGAGAGGACTGATTTCAGGGAAAAATTACCAAAGAAAACATCTACTTATATCTCTTCACTCACTTAATCCCATTTTATCTGCGAGTAGAACCCTCCTCCTTCCTTCTGGGCTCCTAGCGGCCCCCTCCCTGCTGCTTGCTCTCTCTTGCTACTGACTCACCCTTATTCTCAGGAAAACTAATTCACACTCAGGTGTGATAACAGAGCAGTCTCATTCAAATGAAGTATTTATTTTATTTTATTTTTTTTAGCTACTTTCAAAGGTTGAAGCCAAAGAAATGAATTGCTAATAGTGGAATCCCTGCTTGAGCTTGGGGGACTGTCCTGACTCCCTGAGAACATATTCAGTGTGTGGCTATCCCTCTGTCTCAGGTGCTCTCTGAGGGCCCACCCTCAAGTCAGGCTGGACTACACGGCCTTCTGGACTGTGCTGGTCTCTGTCACCTCACTCCCCTTCCTCACTCACCACTTTCCCAAGATAAATCAACCAGGTCAGTCAACACATTTTGATGAAAAAGAAACAAGTTAGTCTTTTGACTTGACAAAGTGGGCCTTTCTCAAGGCAGAGGGGCTGGGGCAGTCGGGAGCATGTGGAATAAGCGCTGCTGGGGCAAGACAAAGCCTCTTTTGTGCACCAGGACAAAGATAGAGTGTCCCAGCAAGATGGGGCCAGGGCCTTTCCAATGCCAGCTCTGGCAGCCCGGATTGGCTGGCGATCAGACAAGCCCACCCCGTGACTGGGCAGCCCAGGCTCCTAGCCACCAGCCACCCCCACCCCTCCCTTTGGCAAACAATTGGATGGGAGTGAAATAAATCATGAAACCAGACTGTCGGCTGTATCCTGGCCACCTTGTACTCATGGAGTTGGGAATTCTCAAATCCTACAGACCTGGTACTTGTGGGGTTGAGAGGCCTTGAAGCTTCCACAGCCTTTGGAGATGAACACATTTTTTGGATTTGGTTCCCAGTTGGATGACCTTGGATAAGTCTCCCACCTTTCTGACTTTCGGTTTCCCCATCTGCAAAGTGGCACAATAATAGATCACCTATAACTGTTGTATAGATTCAATGAGGTGTCATTTCTAAAGAACAAGGCTCACACCTGGCACAGAGAGGGCTCTCAATCGTTATGACGCACAGCACTTTACATCTATTATCTCAATATATGCTCAGAATGCCACCACCACCCTTCCCGACTAGGAGGCTATGGGGATAATCACCCCCATTGACTGAAGAAGAAACTGAGGCTTGAAGGAAACTTGGAGAAGCCAAACTCCTGGGAGGGCCTTCTGGAAGGGCCCTGGCAAGGTCGTGAGTGGCATAGGCCAAGAGATCCTGAGTCGGTAAAAGAATCTCCGAGGCAGAAACGTTGAGAGACCCAGAGACAATGCTCAGGGCCTTTGCACATGTTATGCCTTCTGTAGGGAGTGCACTTTCCTTTCTTTTTTGGGAGTGGGTGTAGGGACAGGTTAATGCTGCTTTGCCTTTTGAGACTCAACTTAGCCCAGGGAAGGAGAAAATTCACCTTTCATTGGGAAACCTTTTGTACTGTTTAATTTTTTTCTACGTGTAAAAGATTTAAAATGGAAATATTTTGTTGAATGTGTTTATTCACTTAATAGATACTTACTGAGCACCTACTATCCATCAGACACAGTTAACAAGATGGACGAGATCCTCGCCTCCAGGGGCTGACATTTTAACTCAGGGTCTCTCAGCCTTGGCTGCACATTGAAGTCACTTGGGGAGCTTTAAAAAAGTCCCTGATGCCTGGGCCCTACCCCAGTGATCTGATTTCAACTGGTCTGCAGTGGGGGGGCAAGATTTTAAAGAGCTCCCCAGGTGACTCCAGTGAACAGTGATGTTTGGAGAACCATAGGTTTGGGGGAGGAGACAAATGAACAAATCACCAGAAATACATATCAGGCAGGGGTATGTACTGAAGGAGAGCTTCGCAAGGAAGAGGGCCCAACGAGAGGGGGCTGCTGTTTAAGACTCTTGGTCATAGAGGGCTGCTCAGGGAGGTAACATTGCAGTAGGAGGGACCAAAAGAAAGTGAGGGAATGAATTATGGGAAATCTGGGGGTAGGGGAAGTGGCCAGGGTATGATTCTAGGTGAACAGATGGATCCTTGGCTAAGAGAAGTTCTGAAACTCTTACTCTCACCAATCCTTAAGCTCCAGCATCCTGGTTTCCTCAGACCTGAAGGAGTTAATGCTGTTTTGAGGTCCTGATTCTCTTCTTCCATCTTGGCTATATCTTCCAGGCAGATCCTCTCACCCCTGGTCTTAGTAACCCAAGTAGAAGGTGGCAAGAAAAACCTGATCCAAATATTGGGATTGTCTTCACCTGTCCCAGTGTGCTCCGATGGGATCAGAACAAGTCTCTTCCTCCTTCTCCCTCACCCCCCCCCCACTCCACCCCAGCCCATAGAAACATGGGGCTTGGCTTGGAGGGTGGAGGGGAGAGGTAGCCATCAGAGATCAAGGAGCCCCACCTTGTGCCTTGAGGCTGGGCAGCTGGGTATATTTCACCTGGATCCTGGGGGCCCCAGAGCTAAGGGGTGCTCTGGCCTCACAGATCGGAAGCAGACTGGGCATGGCCAGATGAGGGGGAGGTAGCCTGGTCTGTATCTAGGTCATGAGCACGTCAGCCTGACTGGGGCTCTCAGGGTCACCTTGTCCAGTGGAATTCAGAGGCTTAGGCTCTCAGAGTCCTCAGTATCAGAGTAATAACTTAGAAAGTTATTTTAGAGTGTTGCGTTAGAATTGTGTTAAAATAATACAGAAATGTCATATCCTTAGATTAGAATGTTGTGTTACAGTGTCTTATAATATTGTAGCAGGACGTTATATAATGTTATGTGTTAGAATAGTATGTTGCTTCAGAGTGTTAGATTAGAATGTGGGTTAGAACTGCGCTAAGATGTTGAAGTAGAATATTAAGCTGTGCCAGAACGTAGTATTTGAATATTATGTTATAATAGTATATTAGAGTGTTACACTAAAATATTGTCAAAATGTTTTGTTAGCGTGTTTTCTTAGGATGGCAAGTAGAATCTTAAAATCAAAAGCCAGCTCAGGGAACTGCAGGGTGCTTTGATAGGGGGCAGAGTAATGTGGGGCTGGCCATCTCAGGATGGCTGGATTTGGGTTCCGCTCTGCCACTGACTCTTTCCCCAACTCTCCCTCTCTTGGGGCCTCAGTTTCCCCAGTTTGAAGATAGGGGCTGTTGGACAGTGTTCTCTACAGCCTGTTGCACACTGACTGTTTATGGGGCTCCAAGTGCTGCAATTTTGCCTTTCACCTCCTCCCGGGCAGGAAGTGAGAATTCTTTTTAACAATGAGGTTGATCTTATCAGGGAATAAATGACTTTCTGGGAGTAAACAGCTTCCTCACTGACAGGAAAAGTAAGAAGATCAAGTGACTGCAGCCAGAACACAGGGCCTCCAGCCAACGGCCCACTGCTTCCCTAAAGGCACAGTGACCCCTCCCCCTAACTGTGGAGGAACCAGGATCCCCTGCCTCCCCGCGAGGAACATTCCCCACCCCACCCCCAGTCCTCTCCTGACCGCAGTCCTGGGATCCCCACCACTGACGAAAGGGAGGAACTGCTGAGTTCTGAGACGCCTGCCCCCCAGGCCTCGGATCTCCAGGATCCCGTGTTTCTGCCCCCTTCCCCTTCTAAATCTGTGCCCTCAACTGCAAAACGGTGAAGGTTTTGACCTTATTGGACATGGTGGGCATGAACTTGAGATAATATCTGCAAATCATTTAGCTCAGCACCTGTCAAATGGCAGCTGCACTGAGCTAGTTGAGATTGAGGATGTCCAGACCTGGGAGACCCCACATCCTCGCCTATGCCTCCAGCCTGGAGTCTGGGCCCCAGCCTCCCTGCATGCTCCAGTTTGGAGGGTACCTGGTCATCCATGGTCATCCTGAGATGAAAGGGGAAATCCATAGGAGGAAGGGAGCCAGGAGTCTTTGTGGCTGGAAGAAAGCTTTCCTAGGAAGTTGGCAGTGAGCAGGATGGATTTTGCTGAAACAAGTCTCTTGATATGTGCAAAGGCATCTAATAAGGCAGACAAGGCCTTGAAACCTAGAGTCAGAAGGCTGGGCAAGGTTCTAGCCCCACAAAGCTTCACTGACTGACCTCTTCCTATCTTAAGGCTTCAGTTATTTTATCTGTAAAATATGGCTTACAAAGGCACTTTTTTCATAAGGTCATTGTAAGAGTCAAATAAGAGGCCTTGTATGGTATGGGGATGGAGAGCAAAGAGTGTCATGCAGAAATGGAGAAGAAAGAAAGAAGTGAAAGGGAAAGTGGAGGGGGAGGGAATGACTTAGAGGAAATTCATGTCATAGGCAGTCCCTTGATCAGTCCCCTGGGCAACTTTATAGCAATAGAATGGGGTGGGAAGTCAGCTGGTTTCAGTCTGAATGCCAGCTCTGCCATTAGCTTCCTGTGTGAATTTTAGCTGGTGCTCTGCCTTCTCTAAGCCCCAGTGTCCTCATAGGTAACATGAGCCAGTTAGACTGGATGACCTCCAATGATGCACCCCTCTTGGGTCCTCAGATTCCCTATTGTGCACCCATAAGCCTTTGGTTCCTGGAAATGCTTGGCTGAGAGGACTCAAATTGCCCACAATTCCTAAACACCTTCATTCTCATCTTCATGATTGGCCCAAGAATGGCAAAGAAAAGATCACAAACTTTTGGAGGGGGGTGGTGGTTGGGAGAGCTGAGGACAATCACCTGCCTGAGGCTTGGTGACAATTTCCAGATTCTACTTGCCTGCTTTCCCCATGGTCACCTGCTGGGAACAGTGGGAATTGAGTAAATGTGTGCTAGACACAGTACCTAACACTGGAGCAAAGCAATGAGTAATAAAGATCCAGTTCTTGCTCTCGTGGGACTAACATTCAGGGAGTAGGATGGACAATATATTAGAACTCTGCTGTTTGGTACATATATGTTTATTACTGTTATATTTTCTTGTTCAATTGATGCTTATTAATATATAATGTCCTTCTTCATCTCTTATAGCAGTGTTTGGCTTAAAGTCTATTTTGTCTGATATTAGTATATACACCCTAGCTCTCTTTGGTTACTATTTGCAGGGAATACCTTTTTCCATCCTTTCACTTTCAACATTTTTGTGTCTTTGGACCTAAAGTGAGATTTTGTAGACAACATTTAGTTGGATATAAATTTTTAAATTCGCTCAGTCAATTTATGTTTTGTAATTGGAGACCTTAATCCACTTTCATTTAACATAATAACTGTTAAGGAAGAACTTACTTTTGCCATTTTGTTGTTTTCTAGTTTTTTTAATCCCTTATTTCCTCCATTATTACCTTTATTTGTGTTTGGTTAATTTTTTAAAAAATTTTATTTATTTTTTGGCTGCATTGGGTCTTCGTTGCTGTGTGTGGGCTTCCTGTAGTTGCGGTGAGTGGGGTGTACTCTTTGTTGCGGTGTGCAGGCTTCTCATTGCGGTGGCTTCTCTTGCTGTGGAGCACAGGCTCTAGGGCATGCCGGCTTCATTAGTTGTGGCACATGGGCTCAGTTGTTGTGGCTCGTGGGCTCTAGAGCACAGGCTTAGTAGTTTTGGTGCACGGGCTTATTTGCTCCGTGGCATGGGGGATCTTCCCAGACCAGGGATTGAACCCATGTTCTCTGCACTGGCAGGTGGAGTCAACCACTACGCCGCCAGGGAAGTCTTTGGTTAATTTTTTTTGTGACATGTTTTGATTCCCTTTTCATTTCCTTTTGTGTATGTTCTATAGATATGTATGGCCTTTATAAAATATATTCTATAGATACTTAGACAGATCTATAAAATATAGAGTTTTAAAATGGTTACCATGGGGATTACATATAACATCCTAAAGTTATAACATTCTAATTTGAATTGATACCAACTTAATTACAACTGCATACAAGAATTCTACTCCTTTACAGCTCTGTTCATTCACTCGCTTTAGATATTGATGTCACAAATTACATCTTTATATATTGTGTACCTACTAACATAGATTTATAATTAATTTTTATTTATTTGTCTTTTAAATCTTGTAAAAAATAAAAGGTAGAGTTACAAACCAAAATTACAAAAATATTCACTTTTACATTTGCCCAAGTATTTACCTGTACCAGAGATCTTTATTTCTTCATACAGCTTTGAGTTTCCATCTAGTATCTTTTAATTTCAAGTGAACATCCAATCAAGATGCTTGGGGCAAGAGATTATGGGTGGACACATAAAATAGACCACCTATGGACACAGGCATCTGTGGTTCTACATTCTCCCTGAAGCTTTCATGAGCAGTGCCTGCTGTTTCTCCCATCTGAGATCCAAATTAGATGAAACAGGGACCAGTTCTTCAGGAAGCTCTCATCAGATTAGAATGTTGCAAATACGGTCTGCTTTGCAACCTCTGGTTTGAGGGAGGGAACTAGGAACTGGGCTGCTGCCTTCTCTAGACCAAGACTACTGTTGTGCCAAGGAGAAGATGGAATAAGAGCTAATAAAATCACCACAAAATGTTTCCTACTGTTCTGAAGGTGGATTTTTCTTGATTGTGGGTTCATTCAGTTGCTATAAACACTTGATTGTTTTTCAGAGCGCCTATATTAGTTCAGCCCAATTTCTGGGTTTTTGTTTTTGTTTTTGATGCTTCTCTGGGAGGAATGAGAGCTTGGAGCTTCCTAGTCTGCCATTTTGCTGCCTCTGATGGAAAACTTGTTAGAAACACTCACAAAATTTTTTAAACGTATTTATTGAAGTATAATTGCTTTACAATGGTGTGTTAATTTCTGCTTTATAACAAAGTGAATCAGCTATACTTATACATATATCCCCATATCTCCTCCCTCTTGTGTCTCCCTCCCACTCTCTCTATCCCACCCCTCTAGGTGGTCACAGAGCACCAAGCTGATCTTCCTGTGCTGTGCGGCTGCTTCCCACTAGCTATCTATTTTACATTTAGTAGTAGTAGTGTATATATGTCCATGCCACATTCTCAATTTGTCTCAGCTTACCCTTCCCCCTCGCAGTGTCCTCAAGTCCATTCTCTACGTCTGCGTCTTTATTCTTGTCCTGGCCCTAGGTTCTTCAGAAACTTTTTTCTTTTTCTTTTTTTTTTAGATTCCATATATATGTGTTAGCATACAGTATTTGTTTTTCTCCTTCTGACTTACTTCACTCTGTATGACAGACTCTAGGTCCATCCACCTCACTGCAAATAACTCAATTTTGTTTCTTTTTATGGCTGAGTAATGTTCCATTGTATATATGTGCCACATATTTTTTATCCATTCATCTGTCGATGGACACTTAGGTTGCTTCCATGTCCTGGCTATTGTAAATAGAGCTGCAATGAACATTGTGGTACATGATTCTTTTTAAATTATGGTTCTCTCAGGGTATATGCCCAGTAGTGGGATTGCTGGGTCTTACAGTAGTTGTATTTTTAGTTTTTTAAGGAACCTCCATACTGTTCTCCATAGTGGCTGTATCAACTTACATTCCCACCAACAGTGCAAGAGGGTTCCCTTTTCTCCACACCCTCTCCAGCATTTATCGTTTGTAGATTTTTTGATGATGACCATTCTGACTGGTGTAAAGTGATACCTCATTGAAGTTTTGATTTACATTTCTCTAATGATTAGTGATGCTGAGCATCCTTTCATGTGTTTGTGGGCAATCTGTATATCCTCCTTGGAGAAATATCTATTTATGTCTTCTGCCCATTTTTGGATTGGGTTGTTTGTTTTTTTGATATTGAGCTACATGAGTTGCTTGTAAATTTTGGAGATTAATCCTTTGTCAGTTGCTTCATTTGCAAATATTTTCTCCCATACTGAGAGTTCTCTTTTTGTCTTATTTATGGTTTCCTTTGCTATGCAAAAGCTTTTAAGTTTCATTAGGTCCCATTTGATTATTTTTGTTTTCATTTCCCTTTCTCTAGGAGGTGGGTCAAAAAGGATCTTGCTGTGATTTATGTCTTAGAGTGTTCTGCCTATGTTTTCCTCTAAGAGTTTGATAGTGTATGGGCTTACATTTAGGTCTTTAATCCATTTTGAGTTTATTTTTTTGTATGGTGTTAAGCAGTGTTCTAATTTCATTCTTTTACATGTAGCTCTCCAGTTTTCCCAGCACCACTTATTGAAGAGGCTGTCTTTTCTCCATTGTATATTCTTGCCTCCTTTATCAGAAATAAGGTGACCATATGTGTATGGGTTTATCTCTGGGCTTCTATCCTGTTCCATTGATCTATATTTCTGTTTTTGTGCCAGTACCATACTGTCTTGATTACTGTAGCTTTGTAGTATAGCCCTGAAGTCAGGGAGTCTGATTCCTCCAGCTCCATTTTTTTCCCTCAAGACTGCATTGGCTATTCAGGGTCTTTGGTGTCACCATACAAATTTTAAGATTTTTTGTTCCAATCTGTAAAAAATGCTATTGGTATTTTGATAGGGACTGCATTAAATCTGTAGATTGCTTTGGGTAGTATAGTCATTTTCACGATATTGATTCTTCCAATCCAAGAACATGGTATATCTTTCCATCTGTTTGTATCATCTTTAATTTCTTTCCTCAGTGTCTTATAGTTTTCTGAGTACAGGTCTTTTACTTCCTTAGGTAGGTTTATTCCTAGGTATTTTATTCTTTTTGTTACCATGGTAAGTGCGAGTATTTCCTTAACTTCTTTTTCAGATTTTTCATCATTAGTGTATAGGAATGTAAGAGATTTCTGTGCATTAATTTTGTATCCTGCAACTTTACCAAATTCATTGATTGGCTCTAGTAGTTTTCTGGTAGTGTCTTTAGGATTCTCTAGGTATAGTATCATGTCATCTGCAAACAGTGACAGCTTTACTTCTTCTTTTCCATTTGGCTGTGGCTAAAACTTCCAAAACTATGTTGAATAACAGTGGTGAGGGTGGGCAACATAGTCTTGTTCCTGATCTTAGTAGAACTGGTTTCAGTTTTTCACCATTGAGAACAATGTTGGCTGTGGGTTTGTCATATATAGCCTTTATTATGTTGAGGCAAGTTCCCTCTATGCCTACTTTCTGGAGGGTTTTTATCATAAATGATGTTGAATTTTGTCAAAAGGTTTTCTGCATCTTTGAGATAATCATATGGTTTTTATCCTTCAATTTGTTAATATGGTTTATCACATTGATTTGCGTATATTGAAGAATCCTTGCATCCTGGGATAAATCCCACTTGATCATGGTGTATGATCCTTTTAATGTGCTGTTGGATTCTGTATGTTAGTATTTTCCTGAGGATTTTTGCATCTATGTTCATCAGCGATATTGGCCTTTAGTTTTCTTTCTTTGTGACATCTTTGTCTGGTTTTGGTGTCAGGGTGATGGTGGCCTCGTAGAGTGTGCTTGGGATTGTTTGTCTCTCTGCTATGTTTTGGAAGAGTTTGAGAAGGCTAGGTGTTAGCTCTTCTCTAAATGTTTGATAGAGTTAACCTGTGAAGCCATCTGGTCCTGGGCTTTTGTTTGTTGGAAGATTTTTAATCACAGTTTCAATTTCAGTGCTTGTGATTGGTCTGTTTATATTTTCTATTTCTTCCTGGTTCAGTCTCAGAAGCTTGTCTTTTCTAAGAATTTGTCCATTTCTTCCATGCTGTCCATTTTACTGGCATATAGTTGCTTGTAGTAATCTCTCATGATCCTTTGTATTTCTGCAGTGTCAGTTGTTACTTTCCCTTTTTCATTTCTAATTCAATAGATTTGAGTCTTCCCCCTTTTTTTTCTTGATGAGTTTGGCTAATGGTTTATCAATTTTTTTTATCTTCTCAAAGAACTAGCTTTTAGTTTTATTGATCTTTGCTATTGTTTCCTTCATTTCTTTTTCATTTATTTCTGATCAGACCTTTATGATTTCTTTCTGTCTGCTAAATTGGGGTTTTTGTTGTTGTTGTTCTTCTCTCTCTAATTGCTTTAAGTGTAAGGTTAGGATGTTTATTTGAGATGTTTCTTATTTCTTGAGGTAGGATTGTATTGCTCTAAACTTCCCTCTTAGAACTGCTTTTGCTGCATCCCATAAGTTTTGGGTTGTCGTGTTTTCATTGTCATTTGTTTCTAGATATTTTTTGATTTCCTCTTTGATTTCTTCAGTGATCTCTTGGTTATTAAGTGGTGTACTGTTTAGCCTTGATGTGTTTGTATTTATTTACAGATTTTTTTTCCTGTCATTGATATCTTGTCTCATAGTGTTGTGATAGGAAAAGATATTGATATAATTTCAGTTTTCTTAAATTTACCAAGGCTTGATTTGTGACCCAAGATATGATCTATCCTGGAGACTGTTCTATGAGCACTTGAGAAGGCAGTATATTCTGTTGTTTTTGGATGGAATGTCCTCTAAATATCAATTAAGTCCATCATGTTGAATGTATCATTTAAAGCTTGTGTTTCCTTATTTATTTTCATTTTGGATGACCTGTCCATTGGTGAAAGTGGGGTGTTAAAGTCCCCTACTATGATTGTGTTACTGTCAATTTCCCCTTTTATGGCTGTTAGCATTTTCCTTATGTATTCAGGTGCTCCTATATTGAGTGCATAAATATTTACACTTTGTTATGTCTTCTTCTTGGATTGATCCCTTGATCATTATGTAATGTCCTTCTTTGTCCTTGTAATAGTCTTTATTTTAAAGTCTATTTTGTCTGATATGAGAATTGCTACTCCAGCTTTCTTTTGATTTCCATTTGCGTGGAATATCTTTTTCCATCCCCTCACTTTCAGTCTGTATGTGTCCCTAGGTCTGAAGTGGGTCTCTTGTAGACAGCATATATATGGGTCTTGTTTTTGTATCCATTCAGCCAGTCTATGTCTTTTGGTTGGAGCATTTAATCCATTTACTTTTAAGGTAATTATCCATTTTTATGTTCCTATTACCATTTTCTTAATTGTTTTGGGTGTGTTATTGTAGGTCTTTTCCTTCTCTTGTATTTCCTGCCTAGAGAAGTTTCTTTAGCATTTGTTGTAAAGCTGGTTGGTGGTGCTGAATTCTCTTAGGTTTTGCTTGTCTGTAAAGGTTTTAATTTCTCTGTTGACTCTGAATGAGATCCTTGCTGGGTAGAGTAATCTTGGTGTAGGTTCTTCCCTTTCATCACTTCAAATATGTGCTGCCACTCCCTTCTGGAGTGCCTACTGAAAGGTCAGCTGTTAACCTTATGTGGATTCCCTTGTATGTTATTTGTTGTTTTTCCTTTAATATTTTTTCTTTGTACGTAATTTTTTTTTTTTTTTTTTTTTTTTGCAGTACACAGGCCTCTCACTGTTGTGGCCTCTCCCATTGCGGAGCACAGGCTCCGGACACGCAGGCTCAGCGGCCATGGCTCACGGGCCTAGCTGAACCGCGGCATGTGAGATCCTCCCGGACCGGGGCACGAACCCATGTCACCTGCATCATCAGGCGGACTCTCAACCACTGCGCCACCAGGGAAGCCCGTGTATTTAATTTTTGATAGTTTGATTAATAAGTGTCTTGGTGTGTTTCTCCTTGGATTTATCCTGTATGGGTCTCTCTGCGCTTCCTGGACTTGATTGACTATTTCCTTTCCCATATCAGGGAAGTTTTCAACTATAATCTCTTCAAATATTTTCTGCCTCCCTTTCTTTTTCTCTCCTTCTTCTGGGACCCCTATAATTCGAATGTTGTGTGTTTAATATTGTCCCAGAGGTCCTTTAGACTGTCTTCACTTCATTTTATTCTTTTTTCTGCAGTAGTTATTTCCACTACTTTATATTCCAGGTCACTTATCCTTTCTTCTGCCTCAGTTATTCAGCTATTGATTCCTTCTAGAGAATTTTGAATTTCATTTACTGTGCTGTTCATCATTGTTTGTTTGCTCTTTAGTTCTTCTAGGTCCTTGTTAAACGTTTCTTGTATTTTCTCCATTCTATTTCCACGATTTTGGATCATCTTTAGTATCATTACTCTGAATTCTTTTTCAGGTAGACTGCCCATTTCCTCTTCATTTGTTAGGTCTGGTGGGTTTTTACCTTGCTCCCTAATCTGCTGTGTGTTTTTCTGTCTTTTCATTTTGTGTTTAGGGTCTCCTTTTTGCAGGCTGCAGGTTCGTAGTTCCCGTTGTGTTTGGTGTCTGCCCCCAGTGGCTAAGTTGGTTCAGTGGGTTGTGTAGGCTTCCTGGTGGAGGGAACTAGTGTCTGTGTTCTGGTGGATGAAGCTGGAGCTTGTCTTTCTGGTGGGCAGGACCACGTCCGGGAAACACTCAAATATTTAACTGCACAATACAGAGAAATGAACAGCACCACTGGTGTGAATATGTACAGGGCAGAAGCTACTATGAATAATTAGGATCAGGCCTTGGAGAAAGGATGATTTTTTTTTAACTGAGGAGAGGAATGAAGAGACCAGGAACGGAGCTGAGGAAAGAGAAGACCAGAGGCCCCAAGATGGGAAAGAACCTGGTTTGTTCTGGACTCTCTTGAGAGGCTGATATTGAAGCCTGGGGAGGTCTGGGGGCCAAAGCACACAGGACCTGGGAGCCAGGATGAACAGTTTGGCTTTATTCTAACTAACATGGAGGGTTTAAAGAACTAAAGAGGCCTTGTGATTTTTGTTTAAAATGACAAGGTCACTGTGTAGATAAGGCCTAGGATGGAAGCAGGGAGACTAGTGAGGAGGGTGATATATATGTCCTAGTGAGAGGTGAAGCCAGAGTCTGAGAATTAGGGGACAGCCCTTGGCAGGAGTCACAGTGAGGCTGAGTTTTGTGGGAACAGCCTGGCAGCATCCCTGAGGACTTTCAGAGGTAGACCAGGGAATAACCTCGGCCAAGTCAAACCAAGTCTGGTACCAGGGCAAGTCAGTGGTAGGAGAGGGCCACTTTTGCCCCTGTGGATTTCTTTTGAAGTTCTGTGCTCTGCCTCTCCCATCCGTGCCTTTCTCCAGGGAAAAGAAGACAAGCTGTGCCCCTGAGGTTTGCAGAATCAGCATCTGAAAGGTCCATGTTTTTCAAACAAGAACTTGTTCATTGAGGAGATTGGGAAGCTGGGCCCAATGGAGGGACCATGCCCATGGCCTCACAGCCAGTGAACCCCCTTCAGTGGGAATGAGTCAGGGATCACATCACTCAGTTCCTGCTAATACTGATGAGTCAACATTCTCAGTGTATCTGAGGTTAAATGCAAGGATTCCAAAGTTGGCTGGTCTGGCCAGAATCCTGAACCTGCAACTCACAGTGTGATGTTGTGCAAGCTGTTGTCCCTCTCTGAGCCTCAGTTTCCTCATCTGTACCACTGAGGTGATAATGGTCCCCACAATACTGGCTTATCGTGAACTATGTGAGATAATGTGGGCAAAGCACTTAACAGGTGCCTGGCTCATAGTAAGTGCTCAATATTCAATCTTTGCAATGACATTGCTAATTAGTTTGATAACTGTAATTATTAACAGGGGATCCTGCCAACAGTTTTAGGCACTCATCAGAACCACAGAACCCAACTTGGTCTGGTTTGGGATAATGTCAGAAGGAGTTATCCCTTCTTGTTCCCTCTGTCTCAGCCACAGAGCTCGCCTGCTCTCAGGTCCTGCAACCCATCTTAAGTTCAAAGTGAAATGTCAAAGAGAAGGAAAGAGAATGTGTGGAAGGAAGAATGATGAGCCGTCATGTCCATTTCTCATAGACGGTGAGTGGTGTTTGAGATGGGCCTTGAGGTTGGGTTGGAGATACACATGCCAAGATGGCAGTCTGGCATTCCAGGAGAAGGGAGAAGCCTCTGCCAAGGTTTGGAGGTAGAAAATGTTTCTCATTCCTTTCTGGTAGGTAGAAAAGAGACTGGATCACTTTAGCCACATAAAGAGTTTGTGATAAGATGGTGAGTACAAAGACACAAAGTTGTTAGATTGTGGCCAGATCATGGATACCAGGGTAGAGGAATTTGGTCTTCACCATGCAAATGATGGGAGATGTGACTGTTTCTGAAGAAGGGAAGATGATTCTTAGAGCTGGGCTTTGGGAAGACCGTACACAGACCAGAGGCCCTGATCCCTGTTCAGAGCCATTACAATGGTCTAGGCCAGGGATGATGAGGCCCAACTTTGGAAGTGTAGGTGGAGGGATTTTCCAGGTGAGGTGTACAATCAACAAGGCTTGACAACTAACTAGAAGTGATGTGGGGAGGGAGGACCCAAGGCAGATGCTGACAGCTGGATAGTTGGGACAGAAGAGGTCTGGGAAGGAAGATGGTGGTGGCGGCTCTGGACACACCTTGCTTGAGGAGCCTGTGAGCTCTTTGCAGGGGCAGTTGGCTCTGCAGGTCTGGACTTAGAGGTCTCGGGATTGGGGACAGGTATTTGACGATGGTTATGCCTGAGTTTGTCTGATCTGTTGAAGGACATGGGCAGAGGAGGGGAGGGTAGGGCAGGGACACCATCTGCTGCTGCCCCCTCGGCCCACGTGTGGCCCCAATCTGTGGCTTCCCTCTGTCGCCATCCCCTCCTTCTCATCTTACACTTCCTTTCTGGCCCTCACTTAGCTGCGTCATTTTAGGGAAATTGGAAACCAGGCCTCGTGTCTTTAACTTACAAAATTATACACTCCAATGAGCCAGAAAGGGGCTTTTGGAATAATTCTATTGAAAATATGTGGGTTTTTGCCTTGAAATGATCTTCCTGAAATTATCCCCTTTCTCTCTTTATAAATATTAAAAAGAAGGAATCAGAGCTTAGTGCTTTAAATCCCTATTCAGGGATTTCTCATCTGCCTCCCAGGAAAGCAACCAGTCATTTCTGAGGAAGAAAAGAAAGGGGTGGCTCAGTTCCCTCTAACATGACCCTTCCCACCTTTTGGAATACCCCTGACCCGTCCCTCCTCGTGCCCCTATGGCTAAGCTGGGATGTGCTAGAATATGGGGGTGTGAGAGGGAAGGAGCAAGCTCAGGAGGGGTGGGGAGAAGGAAGGTGAGGAAGGCTACAGAGACGGAGGCAAGAAAGATGGAGAGACAGAGTGAGAGTGAGAGAGACAGAGACAGAGACAGAGAGAGACATCAGGGAGGGAGAGAAGAGAGACAGAGTGAGAGAGAGAAGTGGTTCTAGAGGGAGAAAGAGACATAAAAACCCAGAGAGAGAGGGGCTGGAGCAAGAGAGGTAGAGACCCAGAGCTAGAGCCTGAGGATTAAAGGAGACACAGAATACGGAGAGAGAGTAGCATGTGATGCAGAGAGAGAAAGGGAAGACTCGGGGATAGGGGGACTGGGAGAAGGTGACAGGGAGCCAGGGGTGGATGATGATGCAGAGAGAGGCCCACAGAAGGAAGACGACACAGATTGACAAGCAGAGTACGGAAGAGCCACAGGACAGAGACATGGTGAGACAGTGACACAGGGTGAATGAAAAGGAGACTGGAAAGGCCAGTGCCACATTCAGGCTGGAGGCTGGCTTGGGCTGGGGATGAATGCATGGCTTTTATGCAGGGTGGCATCCAATCGAGGGAAACTCCTCATTCCCAGCCTGGCCCCACTGGGCCTGCCTCAGTCCCATGCCTCGGATGAAGCACTGTTGACCTTTGATACATAAGGGAGGGTCGGGGAAACAGAAGGCTGGCTTAGGAGTTGGTGGGTCCAAGCATCAGCTCTGCCAAACCACTGCTGTGTCACCTTAGGCACTTTTTCCAGTTTTTGGAGCCTTGGTTTTCTCATCTGAAAAGTGGGGATAATGGTGCCTACATCATAGGATTGTTTTGTCACCCACATGGGGCACCACCTGTAAGGGGCTTGACACAGCACCTGGTAGTACGTGCTTCACCTTAGATGAATCAGTTGATGTTTGGGACTCAACTATAATTCTTCTGTGACCTCAGAACTGATCAGTGCTGACCCTGGAGACCTAGAGGGTAAAACTTATACCCTATAGGTAGAAGTTTGAAAGGGGAAGTCTATGGGAGGAAGGGAACCGGAAATTTGGTGCTTGGGAGAGTTCCTGAGAAGGCTTTCACAGGCAGCCTTAGTGAGTACAAAAGGTAAGGGGGGAGGTAGGAACATTTAACTGGTTTCCACCCTCCCGAAAGGGGACCTAGTGAAAAGAGAAGTGCCCTAGCCCATGGCTCCTTCTGTGACCATGAGCTCTCCAGGGCTTCTTCCTGCCTGTCTGACAAAGAGGGTATCAGACTCCAGGCTCCGTAGGGCCTTTGAGGCCCTAACATTCAGGGCTTCTCAAAGTCTATGATTGTAGTGGCCTGATCTGGAGTGGGGGTGGGGTTAGTGAGGATGTCCCCTGTGCCTCCCTGCCACCCCCAGAGCTGCAGCAGGAACAGAGCCCTCTACCTTCTAAAGGATCTGTCACAAATCACGGTGGTCGGTTACTGGTTACCACATAAGCCAAGCCCTTGATCTGCCGTGTTTGAGGAAACCCTTTGTTCCTTTCAAGTCTCTATTCTCTCAGCCAGGGTTGGTGCAGAGACTGAAGCAGTGTTTTCTCTTTCTTCCTTTCCTTTTTGGATTTTTAAAAATAACTGGCTGTGCATTCAGGCAGCATTCTAGAATTGGGTTCCCAGGCTGGGGTTCAGGGCCAGGGACTTCAGCTGCCCCTCACTCCTGGGAAGACCTGGGAGGAGTGAAAGCAAAAAGGCTGGAGGGATGGGAAAGGCATTAAACCCATGCCCTTGAGACAGACTCAGGCTGAGGCAGCAGCCCTGTGAGGTGAGGCTGGAGAGAAGAGACAGAGCGATGGGGGTTCCAATCCTGGCTGCAGCACCCCCAAGCTGGCCGACTCTGGTGCACTCCCATCCTCTTTCGGACCTCAGTTTTGATAAGTGTAAGATTAGAGGTCAGAGAAGAGATGGCTGCCTCTCTCCATTGCGGGGTCCATGTCAGACATTGCTAATCAATCCCCCCACCCACAACCCCCAAGCTTGAATGAGCCCTGCAAATCCTTTTCAACACAGTGCCCTGGGTGTTTACTACCAATTGGATTTGAGCAATGCAAAATAAGACCTACTTTCCATCCTGGGACATCTCCAAGGGGCCAACGTGAAGTGGGTACTCAAAAAATATTTATTAGATGAATGGAAACTGTTTTTTTTTTTTTTTTTTTTTTTTTTTAGTCCTTACTACACATTCTAAGTCCTTTCTGAGCAGTGAACAAAACAGAGTTCTTGACCTTAATCCAATGTGTGGAGGAACAGGCAATAAGCAAATAAGCAGAGAAATAGATATCAGATGTCAGGTGATGATCAATGCTGTGAAGCAAAACGAACCAGAGTAAAACAATAGAGAGTGATAGAGTGTGGGTGTGGTGGAGGGGGGCACATTGTAGATAAGGTCATCAGAGAAGGTCTTCTGGGGAGGTAATAGCCAGCAGAGAACTCAACAGAGTGAGAAATCTCTGAAGATTCCATCGCTCTAAGACTATGAGTGGTTTGACGCTGAGATTCTAATTCTTGTTGTGTAAGATTCTAGAATCCCATGACTCTAGGAACCTGTAACTAAAATTATGATATTTACTGCTTTCACATTCCATGACAATGATTCTAGAATTTTGTGACTCTGAAATTCTAGGATTCACTGAAGCATCATTTTGCTTGAATAGACCAGGATTCATTGCCTACCCTCTCCCTGCTACCCCTAGGAAACGGAGCTGAAAATAGAAACCATCAAAACAACAAGCCATTCCGGCTCTAAGTGCCATAGTAAAGAAATGGTCCAATGTTGCTCCAATGGTTTAATTGCAGCAGCCCATTCATGAAGGATCTTCAGCTGTATGAAGAGGAATGAGGCCTCAGGGAAAGGCGTGGCTTGTGGCTACCCCTGGGGAGAGGTCTGAACCACCACCCTACGCGAGGCTGATGCTCTAGGGAGCTGGCTGGATTTTAGCAGCTAAAGCCCTGGTTGGCTGGATCAAATGCCCTTTGCCTTTGGGAATCAAGAGGGTGGATATTTTAACTAGGAGATTAAGAAAGGCCTCTCTGGGGCTGTGGCATTAGAGCTGGATCTGAAGACGAAGAGAATGCCAGGTTGACAGACTGCCAGGGGAAGCCAGTTCCAGGCAGAGGGACTAGTAGATGCAAAGATCCTGAGGTGAGACAGAGCTTGGCTGGTTCCCAAAGCAGTTGGAACATAGAAAAATGAAGAGATGAGATCAGAGGGCAGAAGGGGCTGGGTCCTATATGGGCCAGGACTAGGAATGTTGGAAGCTCCTGGGAGGCTTTAAACAGAGCAGTGACATAATGTTAATTCCATATTTAAAAGATTCCTAAGAGCTCTGGGTAGAATGGACTACTTCGGGCAAGAGTAGAAACTCGATCAGAAAGAAACTGGTAATTTGTCCCAGTGAGACATGACGGTGGCTTAGCTTTAGAGGGTGGCAGTAAATCCATCTGTTCATCTCTCCCTTCTTCCTTCTCTCTCTTTCTTCCATCCCTCCCTCAATCCGTACATTCATCCATTTATTAACCAAACATGTATTAAGTGTCTACGGGGAGTCAGGCACAATGCTGGGATTACAAAGATGAATTAAACATGGTTCCCAACCATGAGGAGCTCACAGAATGGCAGGGTGCATGTCATTGCAATGTAATGATATGAACACTCCAGTCCAGGAATGCACCAAGAATGGCGTGAGCTCAAGAGAGGAAATGTGTTGAGCCTGGGAAGCTGGAAAAGACCTCATGGAGGAGGAGTTGATTGAGTTGGGCCTTTTGAAAGGCACAGAGGAGTTGGATAGGCAGGAGAGTGTCCCTGGCACAGGGACAGCATGAGTAAAGGCAAGGAGGTAGCCTGAGAGAGCATGGCGTGTACTGGAAATGTGTAGAGGTCCAGGCTGGTGGGATCAACAGGTGTGTGGAGGGACACTCTGGGAGAGGTGGAAAGTGTGCTTGTGACGGGCCTGCCCCTTGCTTCTCAGCTCTGCCTGCCCCTACCAGAGCCGAGTAATTTAATTAAGTACCAGCTCTTAAATAAGATGCAGCTGTTTAGCAGATGTTGCCTTCCACCCCAGATGGAGGTGCATCTTGGCGATGGGCACAGTATTTCTAGGGTGTCTGTGAGGCTGCAGAGAGGGAAGAAATTCAAGTGCTGCCATTATTATCTAATGGCCATCATTCACTCTGCACCGCCCCTCCCCCAGTGCCACCGCCACTGCCTCTGTCAGACATTCCTGTTGGCCTTGGACTGGAGACAGAGAGGTGGCTAGCAGGTGGGCTGGGAGTTTGACGTACTGGTTCTCACTCAGAAAACAAAAGAAAGCAAATGAAAAAGCCGCCAATCCACAGAGCCCCCAAGAACTTTTATGGTAGTGGAAAGTGACCTATGCCCCAGAAAAAGGCACAGATAATAACTGCTATCTATGGAAGTCCTACTCAGAGCCAGGTGCTGTGCGAGGAGATTCACAGACCTTGTCTCTGTTTCTCTAATCCCCCTATCTCCCATGCAAGGTTCCTGCCTCAGGGCCTTTGCCCTTGCTTTCTCCCCTGTCTGGGAATGCTCTTCCTCTAGCTGCCCACATGGCTCATTCCCCCATGTCTTTCATATCCTCTGTGAGGAGGATATGCCTCACAGAGGCATCCCCTAATCCCCGCCCCATCCACTCCCACATAAAATTGCACCTTCTCTATCATTCTCTACTCCCTTACCTTGCTTTATTTTCCTTCATCACCCGATATGTATAGCTGTTCAGTGTCTGTTTCTCTCCTCTAGAGTTTAAGCTTCTGAGGGCAAGGATTTTTGTCTGTTTATTCATTGTGGCCCCTCTAGCACTCAAAAGAATGCGTGACACAAGGCAGAACTCTAAATATTTGTTCAATGCGTGGAAGAATGATCAACGGATCTCACTGAACGTATGAGAAGAGCGTCAGAGAGAGAAAATCACTTTCCCAAGAGTTGCATAGCGAGCAAGGGGCAAGCTTGGATTTGAATTCGGGTCTGTCTGATCCTAAAGCTCTGCCCCTTTCCTTAAAAGGTTCTCTTCCTCTCTTTCTCCATAGCACTTATCACCACTTACTTGTTATTATCTGTTCCAGGGTTTGCTGTCTGTCTCCCCCACTAGAATGGCAGCTCCACTGCAACAGAGTTCATCTGTTTTGTTCACAACTGACTCCTCTCTCACACACACACTTCTTTAATCCTGGAAGCAATCCTACCTCTGCAAGGTAGGTTTCATCCATGCCATTTTACAGATGGGAAAATTGAGAGTCAATCAGAGAAACAATTTGCTTTGCCTAAGGTCACCCACCCAGTGAGTGGAGAGCTGGGATTTTCATTTGTCCAACCAGAGGCACCAGCTGCCTGGCCAGATGCAACTTACCAGGGCCCGTGTTTCCCAAGTTTGGCAGTGTCAGGGCCAATGTGAAGCTCGCCCTTAATTCATAACTCCCCAGTTTTGTCCATTTAAGTGAAAACTTTGATGTTATTTTAACCCAAATCCTCCATTGACTTCAGTGGAAGCTTTGAATCCATGGGGAAGGTCTGACAGCATTTTTGGAGGTAGCACAGGCACCCATTGGAAATCACATTAGCATACTCATTATCTCAACGTCCTTTGAATGTGTTTTTCAGCTGTTCCCTTAAAGTGACTCAGCAACAATGGATCCTTTCTATTCACGAATTCCTGGGACTGAAGTGGGCTGTGGTTGGCTCCTAGGTGCTTCTCTGTGCTTTCCAAATGGTGATGAAGATGTGAACCCAGGTGGCGTAAGGTAATGGAAAGAATGTCATCCAGGCAGATACCCTGATGGTGCATGAAGCACATGGTCTGGGTTTGGAAGAAACAACTCCTCAAGTCATGTAGGCAGGTGTGGTGAGACCCCCCAGGGGTGACAGTGGGGCACGGGTAACAAAAGCTGTTGCTCAACTGCCTTCCAAGGAGGCCTCTGGAGGCAGCACAGAACCAGGGATGGCTCTGGGTTGGCAAGATGCTTGCTCAACTCTGGAAAGTGCCAGAATCACCTGGGGAGCATTTACCAACACTCAGTGTCCAGCACCCCCTCAAAAAACCATTAGGTTCCAAATGTGGGGGACTTGGGGGGAACAACTGGGCTTCAAAGATTTTTGAGTTTTCCCCGATGACTCCAATACGCCAACAGGCAACTAGTAAATGGAGCTAAACTGCTTTCAAACCAGAGCGGAGGGGAAGAGAGAAGTTGTGTGATGGGTGATGGTGGGGAGGCCAGGCGCAATAAGAAGTCCTCCAAGGATGTGTGGCAGAGAAGGAAGGTCAGAGAAAACACTCTTGGTTTTGTTTTTTTTAAGAAAAATTTCAAGTGCGGCAAAATGGAGAGACTAGTATAATGACCTGCTTACCAGTTACAGTGTCATCAGTTATGAACACGATGTCCCTCCTGTGGGGAGAGTTGAGGTGTGTGTGGGAGGTGAGGCACCCCAGCTTCCCTAGGAACCTCCTGGAAAGCCAGCACTGCTCACCGGTGGTTCTGTGACAGTGGATCCCTGGTGGGAACGCAGAGCGCCAGCACCAAGCTCTCAGGGTAGGACAAGTTTTGACAGGGGAACCAACAGCTGGGACACAAGGACTTTTGTATTAAGGAAAAAAAAGTTATACTTAAGAAGAAATTCCCACCTATTTGGAATAATTCCTCTTTGACTAGTTCTTTGGTTCTGATGTTTTGGGACGGGGCTGTGGGCCTTACCCCTAAAAGGATCAAGGAAGTGAGGGGACTAGCCTGGGAACGACCAGAGGGTGCAGCTAGGGGAGTGGAAACTGGGCTGGGCTGTCTCCAGGAAGCCCTCTGCTGTGTGCTTCTTTGTTCATATGACAATGATTCACTGAGCACCTACTACATGCTGGACGTTGTGTTCTTGATGATAAGGACACAGTGGTAAACATGATGGATGAAGATGCTTCCCCACAGGCAGCTTACATTCTAGTGCAGGAGATGGACCACAGGAAGTAAAATACACAGCATGTCAGATCGCACTTAGTGCTGTAGAGAAAAATAAAGCAGGGAAGGAGACTGGGTGGGTGGCAATTGTTAAGGTACCCAGGGAAGGCCTCTCTGCTGAGGTGACCCAAACAAGATGATGGAGGGAGCCATGTGGGCTGAGGAACTGCATTCTAGGCTGAGGGAACTGCAAATACAAAGGCCCTGGGTATGGGGTTGGGGGTTGGGGTGTTGGGAGTGCTTCTTTCAGGAACAGCAAGGCCCTTGCATGGCTGGAGCAGAGGGAGAGTGTGGGACGGGGCTGACAGGGAGGCAGATCTATAGGGGAAACTGATGAGGCCAGACATGTAAGACCTTGAAGATTTTTGTAAAGACTTTTGCTTTTCTGCTGCATGAGAAGGGGAGCAATTGGTGGCTTTTGAGTGAGAGAACTGAAAGATCCGGCTTACATTTTAGTGGGACCTCTCTGGCTGCTGAGTGCAGAACAACTGTAGAAGGTGAGCACAGAGCAGGAGAAGGCTATTGCAGTCACCCCAGGTGACAGATGCGGCCAGCTCAGACCAGGGTGGTGGTGGTGGTGGCCTGGGGCAGAAGTGGTCAGCTTATGGGTAACTTTGGAAGGTAGAAGCAATGGGATTGGTTGACTGAAGGAATGCAGGAGTGTGAGATGAGGAGAGTGGTCAGGGATGGTGCCAAGATGTTGAATCTCAGCAACTAGAATTATGGGGTTGGCATTCCCTGAAATGGAAATCCTGCAGGAGGGCTGGGTTTTGGAAGAATGGTTGGGAGTTCTGTTTTGGCCTGGAGTCAACCCTGATGGTGGATGAGATCACTAAGGGCATGGTCATAGATGGAGAAGTGGACCAAGGACTGACCTGGGGCTCTGGTGTAACAGGCACAGGGCCAGGCTATTTCTCCTGGCCTCCACTGGCCAACACCAGCCTGGGGGGCTATGGAGGGGTGTCCTAACACTGCCTTCCCTGGGTATTTACCCTGAGGTTAAAGGCGAAACCTGAACTAGCCTCATTTTGGAAGAGCAGAAACTCTCAGGTTATATGGAGCCCTGGTGATTGCTGTAAAGCTACTTGCTGGGAGTGGAAGGCAAGAGTTTGACCACGCCTCACAGAATTCAGCTTAGTGCTCCGCGGACTGAGTTAGTGCACGGTCCGCTCAGCAGCAGTAGTCTGCTGGTCTTCACTTCCTCTGTGCCTTCACATTGTCTTTGCAATAACTGACCTTGTAGGGTCTTTCAGTTTTTATGCATTTTCCCAACTCTGGGATCCAGATTCAAACGCGCATCCCTGATGGGTGCTGATTGGTTTAGTTAATTGTGCTCAGCCCTGCTGGGTGGAGCTTTTGCACCAGGCGATACCATTGGCAGCTGACCGGCCTATATTTCAGAAGCATTTGGGTCAGGTGACATCTCCTGCTCCAATAAGCTGTTGTGGCAGTTATGGAGGCACTAGCGGGTACAGAATATAAAGTCTGAACGGTAATGAAACATGGATTAAGGTGAACTCTGGGGCAGAGAAGCCCCCTGTGTTCGGGTTCAAACTCAGCCTCCACCATTTACTGTGACCTTGGGTGGGTTATTCGAGCTAACTGTACCTCCATCTCTGTAAGTGAAGAATAATAATGTTAACTGTATCTTTGGGTTGTGGTGAGGCCTATGTAAGATGATCAATGAAACGCACAGTACAGTATTTAAGTAGAGCTCAAAAACTGTTCATCACTGTTGCCACTGCTGTCAGGGGACAGTTTATCTGCACTCAGTTAGATGCTTTAAATGCACGTTCTCATTCAGTTCTTCACAAAATCCCAATGAGATAGGTTGTCTTTTCAGTCCCATCGTATAGGTGTGAAAATGGAGGCACAGGGAAGTTACCTGACTTGTTCTAGGGTCCCTCAGCTATTAAGCATAGAGCCGGGGTTCAAATACAGGTTTATCTGGCTCCAGAACCATTGCTCTGATTCACTGTGCCCCCTGAAAGGACACCTATGTATAAATGCCCACCCTTGGTCACTTCTGCAGGGCTGTGGGCAGGAGCTCTTTACCCTCTCTCTAGGAGGTGTAGCAAGCTCTCTGACTCCCCCCCCCAACCCCCGCAGCTGTCCCTGCCCTCCAAGGATGCAGTCTGCTGAAGTGGGGACTGCATCCCTCACTGGCTCTGGTCTGCAAAGGCCGTTCCTATCCCTTGTCCTATGTGGTCCTCAACAAGTGGATAAATGAGCAGATTAGGGATTATATTCCTCTCATTTCACAGATGCAGAAACTGAGACTCATCAAAAAGATGGAATCAGAATTTGAACCCAGGTCTGTCTATCCTTTTCCCTTCCTCCATCCCTCTTGCAGGGCAAAACTGAATCCAAGGAGATCAGGAGCCATTGTAGGTTCTTGAACAGGGTAAAGTAAAGGCAAGAAGAACTTGGGGTCAGAACAGAGAACCTCAGAGCTGGAAGGTGCCTCATTTAATTGGGCCCGGAGAGGCCAGGGGGTCAGTGGGTCTGTACCCTGATCGCTGCTGAACAATTACCCAGTTCTGCAAAGTTTCTTACTCATGATCTGGGGTTCTTTCAGGGTGTAAAGGAAATGGAAAGAGATGAATTCCAGGTGCCAGTTTAATTCCGTGAGGTTCAGTATGCCTGCCTGACCCTGGGGTTTCATGCAGGCTCCCTGACTGAAGGATTACAGCGAGGAAGGAGTATCTGCAGGCTCTTGGCTCTTGTTTGCCTCTTCTGACACACACACCAAGCAGGGCCTTGCCCGTCCTCCTGGGTGGTTACCAGTAAACAGTCCCTGGGCTTCACATGTGTGGGTTCCTCAGCACATCCCTGAAATCCTACATCAAGGATTTGAATCTCTGTCTTGCACCTACCTATTCACTGTGTGACCTGGGGCAAGTCACTTTACCTCTCTGGATTTCTGTTTCCTCATGTACAATCCTCTTGTATTTGGTTACTGTGAGGATTGAGTAAGATGTTCATATAGTGCTTGGTGCAGTGCCTGGTGTGTGGCGAATGCTGTTATTGTTATTTTAGGCGTTAAAATCCCATGGCCCCCACACAAAACTCTTCAGACACTTGCTGTTGGCATGGGAATGATGAAAAGATTTACCTTTTAGAAACATAAAAGAATAATTTAAAAAGAAGGGTTATTTTGGTGACAGTGTGGCGGTTGTATTAGGAGGAACAAGACTGAAAATGAAACATGTCCATTAGGAATGTATTTAGCTGTTGGTAGTAAAAAATCCAACAATGGAACAGATTTCTACTCTTGCCTCAATATTCACTTTCTCTGTCTTCCTTAGGCAATAGAATCCCTAATTTTAGCTGGGCATGTGGCAGTCTAGAATGAAGATGACAGTTCCTAGCTACCGTTTCATATTCTAGGTATGGCCATGAATTTCTCTTGCCAATGAGAAATGGTTTATGTGATTTCTAGAGAATGTCTTAAAAGAGAGGGTATACACATCACTCCTCTCTTTCTACTTGCTGGCTGGAATTTGACATGTGATGACTGGATCTCAAGCAGCCCTTTTGGACCATGTGGTAAATTAAAGATGGTTGCTAATTCTTTGACCCTCTTTCCTTCGAAAGGAAGAGTCTATTTGAAAGAGTAAATTCACTTCACTTAAATCTGGGCTGGCCTGTGACTTCTTAGACAAACAGAGTAGAATGGAAATGATGTTTTGCCATTCTGGGCCTTGTCCTTAAGAGGACTGGCAGCTTCTGCCATGGCCTCTTGGATCCATGAGCTACCATGGAAAAGGTCAAACCACTCTGCTGGAGAGAACACCTGGAGAGCCCCTGAGACTACATAGAAAGGGAGAGGAACCCAGCTGAGCTTAGCACTGTAGTCATCCTCACTAAAGCATCAGGCACCCCGGTAAAACCATCAGCTGAATATGACAAGTGACTAGTTGATGCCTACAGATCATAAGGATCACCTAACTGAGCCCTGCCCAAATTTCTGACCCATAAAACTGTAGAAAATAATAAAATGGTTATTGTTTGGCAGTTGTTTGTTATATAGCCAGAAATAAAGAGAACAGACCATGAGGTAGAAGCTATTTGCTGAGGATGGTGCATCAATTATACCAGCCCTGGTCTGGCTACCTCCAGATTTCTTGTTACACAAGCAAAGTAAACCCTATTTGTTAAAGCCTTATGATACCTTGGGTTATTGCTCAAGGCCTCAGTTTCCCAATTGTTAAATTGGACACTAGCTCCTGTCCTATTACCTCCCAAGTACCTGAGAGGATAAAGCAATAATCAGGAGGAGGGGTCCTTTTTCATGTAATATAAACAGTGCTTGTATCCAGCAAGACCAATGAGTGACATGCTCAAGCTGTTATAATATATCTAACCTGTTCATGATGGGTGTGAACTCATCATGAACCAATTACAGGATTTTTGAATCAGACACACTAGGGCTTGAGGCTCAGCTCTGCTCCTTTCTCATGTGATGAATTGGGGCAGTCACTAAATCTCTCCAAGCCTAGTTTCCTCATCAATAAAACACACGATGCTATTTCCCTTGTAGAGTCTGTGTGAGGATTAAATGAGATTAATCCATCCATTTGATAAATACTGAATTTCTCCTATGTTCTAGGCCAGACCCACTCCTGATATTGGTGGGGTCTGGGGCCCACTCACCTCCCAAATCTAAATATTTAAATGTGATATATCAAGCTAATACATTGTTTTAAAAATGTTCTATCCTTCTTGATGAATATAACTTCATAACAACCTGGGAGGCCAGGCTCAAGTTGGAAAACTCAGACTCCTCAGACATCTGCACTGAGATGTAGAATGGTTGTGGGCAGAGCTGCACCCTAGCCTCCAGCTCCCCAGATGCCTTCTCCTTTCTCACCCCCGGCTGCAGGCCACACCGTGTGACTCACATGTATCCCAGGCTGCCTGTCCAAGCTCCCTTCACCCCATGCTCCACACTGCCCTTTGGCTACATCCTGGGCCCAGTGTTTTGCCTCCAGAGAACAAACCAAGGAGAAGCCTGCACAGGGCCTGGAAGCAGCTGGGACCCTTGGGCAGGGAGCTCAGGGATCCTGCGGCCTCAGAGTGTGTCTAGAAAGGGAATGAAGTCTTGGGTGGGCATGTCCCCTTGGCCCTGTGAGGACATATGCAGCTGGTGGAGGGCCAGAGAGAGCCCCTTTAAAGCATGAGAACCAGGGAGCAGGGCAGGGTCCCCCTTGCCTGGATCTGAGGCCTGTGCTGGTGGACGTACATCAGTGTCTGAAACAGACACCATCCCTGCCCCTTTCCTTCAGTGTGGTCCTCTGTCTCACCCCTGCCTGTAAGATGAAGGCTTAGCCGATCTGACATCTCCAAGTCTGTGTTGGAGACCAAGGGCTGGGGACTTGGTGAATGTCAACATGAATCTCCTAGATACCAGGAGATCAGATGTGATCAGATGGGTATGTTTAAGACCTGAGTGATCAACTTCCTCCTCCAGCCCAAGCCTGGCAGAGCAGGAAGGGCCTCCGCTGGCTAGTCCAGCCCATTATTCACACAAAACTTCAGCAGCCATAATAGCAACATGACTTCCCATCACACCTGGAATAAAATCCCAGCTCCTTGCCAAGACCTGCAAAGCCTCTTCCACCCAGCCTCTGGCCACCTGCAGTCTCCTCGCCCACCACTCTTGCCCTTGTTCACTGAGCTGCAGCCCCCTTGACCTTCCTTGTGTTTACGAAATGTAAGGAGTCCACTCCTCCCACCTCTAGGCCTTTTCCCTCCCTGTTCCCTCTGCCTGGAGTACCCAGCTCTTTGCACAGCTGGATCCTCTCATTCAGGCATCAACTTAGCCGCCCCATGACATAGAGATGGTTCGGGAAGAGCTCTCCTCTAGCCTGGCATTCTCTTTTTAATGTCTCCATTTTACATCTTTACACCACCAGAAGTGGCAGATGGAGTGATTAAGAGGCCACCCTTGGAGCCGGACTGAGTCTAAAGCTGGTCTCCACCATCTACTGGACACTTGAGTAAATTGTTCAGCCTGTTTTGCCATGAATATATTATTCAACCTCTAATTTTCCTTGAAGAGTTGATTCAACCTCCATTTTCCCATCCGTGAAAGGGGGTGATAATTAATCTGTCTCATAGGTCTTTTGTGAGACTGGATGAGCAAACGCACATATTTATAGCATTTAGAACAAAGACTGGCACTGGCTGTTTATTTGTGTTTGCCATTTTATTAACACTTGTTGTTATTTGAAATTATCTTGTCTGTTTATTTCTTTGTGTATTGCCTCCCTTCTCTCTATGAAAGGCAAACACCTTCTTGTGCTTGGATAAACGGATGCCAGCAAGGAGTGGGCACTGTGCCGAGCCCTTCTGTACATCTCCCGGTACCGATGGGGAGGCCGAGGCAGGGATGGAGGGCCGGGAGCGAGAGCCCTCAGGGGCCAGCACGCCGCGCTGCCGCGAGCTCTCGGCTGCCCCTCTCGCAGGCGGGCACTGATCTGCTCCGAGCGCGAGAGCAGCATGGGGTTCGGCGGTGCCGGCGTTTTGGTTCCCAGCGCGTTGGTATTTAAGGCCCTACAGAGCGATCGCGGGAAAGCGGCCTGCAGCCCGCGTCAGCTGCGGTCCCGTCCTGTCGACCCCGGAGCAAGAACATAGGCATTTGCATGAGAACAGGAACTCCGTTTGCTGAGAGGGCCTGTTTGGGGGTGCCCCTTGCGCTCCCGCGCCCCGCAGACACCCCTCCCCGAGCCTCGGGACACTCTCCTGCCGACTCATCTGTACTCTGCGGAGGCGCCGGAGTCCCGCAGCGGCCGAGCCGGGAAGGAGCGGCCCCAGGCCTCCGTCCGGGTCTCAGCCCCCGTCGGCTTCTCCGCCTGACCGTGCGCAAGCGTTGTAAAGCCTAACTCCACGGCAACACAGCCTCCTCCAAGGATGCGCACCTGGCACGTAGGAGGGACTCAGTGAATACGGGCTCCGATGTCCCTTTCCGACGCTGTTTCTCAGCCGTCTCTTTTGAAATCCCACCCAGCTACCCTCGGAGGCAAGATAAGCGGTAAGAGCAGGGGTTCAGGAGCCTGGGAAACCAGCATTCAAATCTTACTCTGGCGCTTGCCAGCTGCAAGTTACTTTGTCTTTTGAGGCCACAGCGTCCTCATCTGTAAAATCGGGATGAAATAGTCTATAGGGTGCTTAGTTCAGTCATTCTCACTGATTAAGTGCTTAATTCACTCTTACAGTCATCACTTCCAGTTTACAGGGGGTCAACGGCAAACCCTCCAGATCTCCTGAGGGTCAGTCTTAAGCGGCCTAAAGGTCAAGATCCCCAGATGGTTTTATAGAGTCGGGTAGAGGTGCGCTCCTCTTCCCTCGTGCTCTCTCCCCAACCCCCATAAGATACACAGGCTTCCATGTGAACTGGAAGAGTAATGGCTGACTGATCAGTGACTGGAGCGGGGTTCTGGGATGTTTTTCTCCCAAGTCGAAACCTATTATTATTATTACTATTATTACTATTGTTATAATTATTTAATTAAGTACGGAAAGCCCTGGATCTTTCGCTTAGAGACAGCCTGCTATTCAGAGCAGCCCCTAATCCCTCCACAGTTCCCTGCCAGGAAGGAAGCCTCACGCTGCCCTCTAGTGGCAGGCAGGGTTGTGCAGACCCAGTGAAGCGGACCAACAAGGGAACCAGAGAAACGAGCTTCACTTAGTACGTGGTGGAAGCTGTCTGGAAGAGGGAGGGAGAAAATGCAGCCTGGTTCCCCCACTGCTATTTGTGGTCCTGCTGGATCGCTCAGGAATTTTTGGAATAGAGAATAAAAGACTGAATTTGAAAGGCACAGGAGTTTTTCCATTCTGCTTTTATTTATTTTTGAATAAATTACACATTTACATGATTCAAAAGATTAAAAAGACTGTAGAGTGAAAAGGAAATCTCCCTTCCACTCTTGTTCCCTTGCCATCCAGTTCCTCTTCCTAGAGGCAGCCGTTGTCATGTGTCTTGTGGATCTTCCAGCAGAAAGTCTGTGCAAATACAAATATTTTACAGGGTCGGTAGCTTTCTCTGTATACTGTTTTGCAGCTTGCTGCTTCACTTAAAAATGTATCATGGAAGTCCACAACTACTGAGCCCATGCACCACAACTACTGAGCCCATGTGCCACAACTACTGAGCCCACGTGCCACAACTACTGAAGCCTGGGTGCCTAGAGCCTGTGCTCTGCAACAAGAGAAGCCACCGCAATGAGAAGCCTGAGCACCACAAAAGAGAGTAGCCCCCACTTGCTGCAACTAGAGAAAGCCCACGTGTAGCAACAAAGGCCCAACACAGCCAAAAATAAATAAATAAATAAAATTGCCATCTCTCAAACCACTAAAGAAAAATAGTTTAAAAAATGTATCATGGGGGGCTTCCCTGGTGGCGCAGTGGTTGGGAGTCCGCCTGCCGATGCGGGGGGCGCGGGTTCGTGCCCTGGTCCGGGAGGATCCCGCATGCCGCGGAGCGGCTGGGCCCGTGAGCCATGGCCGCTGGGCCTGCGCGTCCGGAGCCTGTGCTCCGCAACGGGAGAGGCCACGGCAGTAAGAGGCCCGCATACCGCAAAAAAAAAAAAAAAAAAAAAAAAAGTATCATGGGATTTGTTCCATATTGATTCATGTAGAAATGCCTCATTCTTTTTTTTTTTTTGTGGTACGCAGGCCTCTCACTGTTGTGGCCTCTCCCGTTGTGGAGCACAGGCTCCAGAGGCGCAGGCCCAGCGGCCATGGCTCATGGGCCTAGCTGTTCCGCGGCACATGGGATCTTCCCGGACTGGGGCACGAACCTTTGTCCCCTGCATTGGCAGGCGGACTCTCAACCACTGAGCCACCAGGGAAGCCGTGCCTTATTCTTTTGAACAGCTGCATAATATTCCATTGTCTGATCTCATAATTATTTGATCAGTCTTTTATTGACAAGCCTTTAAATTGCTCCTAATCTTTTGTAATCACATGTTACAATCACAATCTTGTATAGACACTGTTGTGCATACAAGTGAATCACTTAGCTATTGCTGTATAACAAACAAAAGGCTTTAAACAAAAAGCTTTTGTTATTGCTCATATGGATCGCAGGTGGCTGGATCAGGCTGGGCTAATTTTGTGTTGCCTCTTGTGCCTGGATCGGAGGGCGGGTCTTGCTGGAGGCTGGCTAGTCTAGGAAGAATGGGCTCAGTTACAGTTCTGGCAGTTGGCTGGTTATCAGCTGGGGTAAGAAAGGTGCCTGGGCCATGTCTCTCATCATTCAGCAACATGTAAGGCCTCTGGAAACTCAATGACTGGCATCGCATTCCATCACATTCTGTTGGTCCAAGCAAATCACAGGCTATACTCAAGAGGTGGGGAAATGGAAACCACCTCTCCAAGGAAGAAGCAGCAAAGTCACATCGTAAAGGGTATGACCCAGGGACATAAACTATTGTGGTCGTTAAAAATTGTGTTTCAGCAGTGTTTTTATTTTATAATGGTTAGATTTACAGAAAAGTTGTAAAAGTTGCACAGAGAGTTCCTATATACCCCTGCACACAGCTTCCCCTATTGTTAACATCTTGTATTACTGTGGTACATTTGTCACAGCTAATATTGATACCAATATTAATACATTATCATTAGCTCAAGTCCGTACTTTATTCAGATCTCATTAGTTTTTCCTTAATGTCTTTTTCTGTTCCAGGATCCCATCCAGAATGTCATATTACACATAATCATTATGTCTTCTTAGACACCTCTTGGCTGTAACAGTTTCTCAGACTTTCTTTGCTTTTGATGACTTTTATGGTTTTCAGAAGTGCTGGTCAGGTTTTCTGTAGAATGTCCCTCAATTTGGGTGTTGGGCTTTTTTCCCACGGTTAGGCTGGAGTTACGGGGTTTGAGGAAGAAGACCTCAGAGGTGAAGCGTCATTCTAAGCACGTTGTATCAAGAGAACATGCCATCAATGTTACTAATCATTAATGATGGTAACCTTAGTCACCTGGCTGAGGTAGTGTTTGCCGGGTTTCTCCACGGGAACATTACTCTTTTTCCCTCTTTCCATGTTGTTCTCTGTCAAAGGAAGTCACTATGCACAGCCCACACTTAAGAGATGGAGAGTATTCTCTACCTCTTTGAGGGGGCAGAATCTATATAAGTTATTTGGAATTCTTCTGCTATTTGCTTATTCCATCATTTATTATACCAATGTGTTTTCTCCAAGGAACCTAGTTCCTTTTATTTAAGAATGGTATTAGAAACCAAGATCTGGATGCTGAGTGTGCTTGTTGCTACTGGGGGCCACTCCCAGTGGGCAGAGCCAGGAAATGCAGGCAGATGGTGGGAGCCTGTATGTACACATAACTATAATTATTTCTACATCTATCCATTAGCATTTATATTAAGCTAAACATGAGTTCACGCTAATGTCCCCAACACAAATTCATTCATGCAGTTCATTCTATTCTTCTCTCCTTGCTTATCTATAACCACCCCCCCACCCCACCTCAACAGTAAGAAACCTGGCTCCCACCATCTGCCATCCGTTTACCTCACTGTTCAATTCTAGTGCACATGTATGGGAGTTTCAGAATTGTCAACCCATACTCCTGTGAGATGTAATTCTACAAACTAGAGAACTGCTATGGACAGTTCTTTTAGTCTTTAGTCTTACTGTTTTCAGTTATTTCTAGAGTTATTTAGGTCAGCACGCCTATTGCCCATACCCTTCAGTGAGATTATGTCACACATTTGTAATGTAGTTAGAGTCTCTTATAAAATTTGGATACATTAAGATTCACTCTTTGTGCTGTAAAGTTCTATGAGTTTTGATAAATGGATGGTCATGTACCAACCACGACAGTGCCATGCAGAATGGTTTCACAGCTCTAAAATATCTGCTGTGCTTCACCTGGGCAACCATCTCCTTCTCTCCAATCCCCTGGAAGCCACTGATCTGTTTTTCATTTCTATAGCTTTGCCCTTTTCTTAATCATATAAATGGAATCAAACATTAGGTAATGTTCTGAATCTGACTTCTTTCACTTAGCAACATGCATTTAAGATTCATCCATGCTGCTGTGTGGATTAACAGCTTGTTCCTTTTTTTAAAAATTAAAGTATAGTTGATTTACAATGTTGTGTTAATTTCTGCTGTATTGCAAAGTGATTCATTTATAAATATATATATTTTATATATTCTTTTCCATTATGCTTTACCACAGGATATTGAATATAGTTCCCTGTGCTATACAGTAGTACCTTGTTTATCCATTCTAGATGTAATAGTTTCCATCTACTAACCCCAAACTCCTAGTCCATCTCTCCTCCACCCCTCTTCCCCCTTGGCAACCACAAGTCTGTTCTCTCACAGCTTGTTCCTTTTGACTGCTGAGGAGTTTTCCATAGTATGGGTGTACCACTGTTTATCCATCCACTTATTAAAGGACATCTTAGTTGCTTCCAGCTTTATTAGGAATATAAATCTGCTATAACTATTTGTATGCAGGATTTTGTGTGGACATAACACTTCTCATCAGTTGGGTAAATGTCTAGGAGTGCAACTGCTGCATCATATGGTAAATCTATGGTTAGATTTATAAGAAACTGCCAAAATGTCTTCCAAAGTAATTGTACCATTTTTCATTCCCACCAGGAATGAATGAGTCCCTGTTCCTCTGCATGTTCATCAGCACATGGTATTGACAGTGTTTTTTTGGAATTTGTCCATTTTAATAGGTATGTAATAGTTGTTTCAATTTGTATTTTATTTTAATTGGCATTTCCTTAATCACAAATGATGTTGAGAATCTTTACCTATGCTTGTATATCTTCCTTGGTGAGGTGTCTGTTCATATCTTTTGCCCTTTTTTTTTTTTTTTTTGGTACCCAGGCCTCCCACTGCTGTGACCGGACCGGGGCACAAACCCGCATCCCCTGCATCGGCAGGCGGACTCTCAACCACTGTGCCACCAGGGAAGCCCCTTTTGCCCATTTTTAATTGGGTGTTTTGTTTTCTTATTGTTGAGTTCTAGAAGTTCTTTGCATATTGTGAGTGTGATTCTTTTATCAGTTATGTGATTAGCCAGTATTTACTCTCAATCTGTGGTCTGTCTTTTCATCCTCTTCACATTGTCTTTTACAGAACAAATCTTAATAAAGTCCAACTTGTCAACTCTTTTCTTTTGTGGATTGTATTTTTGGTATTGTATCTAAAAACTTTTCACCAAACCCAAGTAAAGCAGATTTTCTTCTATGTTTTCTTCCAGAGTTTTGTTGTTTTGTGCTTTACATTTACATCTATGATATATTTTGAGTTCATTTTAGTTACTTTTCATACAAGGTATAAGATCTATGTTGGGAATCTTTCTTTTTTGCATATAGACCTCTAATTGCTCCAGCACTAGTTGTTAAAAGGCCATCTTTTCCCCATATAAGTTCAATCTTTTAAAATGTATTAAGACTTGTTTTGTGGCCTGATATATGGTATCTTGGAAAATGTCTTTCCATTAGAATCTTTAGCATTTTAGTTATAGTTATTTTAAATCCCCTGTCTGATAATTTCAACATGTGTTATATATGAGTTGCTTCTGATGATTGTTTTGTCTCTTCAGTCTATATTTTTTCTTGCCTTTTGGCATATGTGGTAGGCTGAATAATGGATCTTGAAATGGGAAGATTATTCTGGATTATCCCGGTGGACTTTTAGTGCAACCGCACGCATCCTTATGAGAGAGGCAGAGGAAAATTTGGCGTAGAGAGAAGAGAAGAGAAGAAGGTGATATGACCATGCAGAAAGTGATTAGTCATTCAACCACAAGCCAAGGGATGCTGGCAGCTGCTGGAAGCTGGAAAAGGTAAAGAAGGGAGCGCAGCCCTATTACATTTTGATTTCAGCCCAGTGATGCTGATTTTGATTCTCTGGCCTCCAGAACAGTAAGAGAACAAATTTCTGTTGTTTTAAGCTACCAAGCTTGTGGTAATTTGTTATAGCAATGCTGCCTTGTAAATTTTTGTTGAAAGTTGTACATGTTGTATAGGATAATAAATACTGAGGGAAACAGACCTTTAGTGTGAAGATTGACGTTAATCTTGCTAGGACTCGGGCCGCATTTAATGCTTCTTGTAGCTCTAGGCACCTGGGACTTCACGTTCCTTTGTGTCCTTGTTTCCTCCTCCCTTTTGGCTCTGGAGCTTCCCTTTGTACAACCCCTCAGAGTCCGTGTCTTGCAGCTTTTTCAGCTGTAATCCACTGTGCTTATTTACACTGGTGTGGTGGTGGTAGAGCAAGGCAGAGAGAGAGCATTCTTTAATCTTCCAATTAAGTCTCAGTCTTTTTGTGGGCTTATGTCTCATCTCAGGGATGTGGCCTTTAAAAGTTGCTGTTCCTCTTCTAGAGGTAGAGCTCCTGCCATCCCTGTTTCTGGTCCCTTCCGCACCCAGATGCAACATCCCAGCCTATTTCCTCTGTTGTGTATGATATATATATGTATATATATATATAGGGTTGGCCAAAAATTTCGTTCGGGTTTTTATAACATCTTACAGAAAAACTGAATGAACTTTTTGGCCAACCCAATATATTTATACATTTTACACACACACACACACACACACACACACTTTCCCCCTTAGGTGAAACAGGAAGGCTGGAGAGGGCTGGAGCGGTGCAGAGCTCCTTTTGCCTTAGCTGAGATAAAGTATTAGAATTGCCCTTTGGCACAATTCTCTCCACTGGAGGATAGGGAGAAGGGTCCAGAAGGGCTATCCATGGCTGCTCTTTGCTTCCTGCCAGAGCTGCATGGGGAACTCTCTCAGATCCTCTCCATTAGAACCTGGCGAGTTTCCTGGAGGAAAAATCTGCAAAAAAAACGAGGTCTTCCCCACCCACCATGGCCGAGGTCCCCGGGGGGTTTCTCACTCTTATGTTAGCCTACACTCAGCCTTCAGTGATTCATCAGAATTACTCCTTAAGTGTTCCACTGACTTATGGCGTTGCTACAGGTAGGCCAGTTTTTGGTGCCGTATCTCTTTGTGTGCACTTGACTCACCAGATTTTTGGGTGGCGTTTGTCCTGCAAGCTCAGGTCTGTGATGGATTCAACAAAAGTCATTGATTTTCAGCTTGTCTAACCCTTTCTTGTTGTAAGGACAGGAGTAATGACTTTCAAGCTCTTTACAGGTTGGCGTTGAAACCATAAGTCCCTATTGTGGCCATTTTTTATATCAATCTACCACAGCAAGTAAGAAATATTAAGGGTCACAAAAGTCATAGGACTATAATCTTGGAATCATAAAGACTTTGGCATAGACTCAGAGTTTTGCAACTGGGGAAGCATAAATTCTGAGATTAAAATTCCCCAGATTGAAAAGCTCCGTGGGCTCTTCACTGCTTATGGGATGACACGACATAAAACACTTTTCATTACCTGGCCCATTCCAGCTCTCCAGCCCCATTTCTCACCCACGTCACCTCCCATCCAGATCCTGTTCCCACTCCCCCCAGAAAACAAACTCGGTATCATACTCAGGGTCCAGCCATGTGGTAAACTAATTGAGATTCCCTGATGCACTTTGAACATTACCTGAAACATGGCAACCCCTCACCAATCATTTGTTAATCTAATTAATGAATACAACTATAAAGCCCTTAGCACAGAGTGTAGCTCATGGAAGTATTAACAGTAGCCAGTTTCTATCACGTACCTGATTTGTGCCTGACACTCTTCTAAGTACTTCACATGTATTGAGTTATTTTATTTTCATAAGCTTATGTGGTCCGTATTCTTCCTATTTTAAAGATGAGGAAACTGAAGTACAGAGAGGTTAGAAACTTGCCCAGGGTTACCCAGATGGTAAGTGCAGAGCTGGGATTCAAACTCAGGGAACCCTCATCAGCGGGTTGTAATCAACACAAAGCTCCTACTGTGCTAATGCTAGATGCATCATGTACATGATCTCTAATCTCATGATAACCTCCATTTAGAAGAAATGGAGACCAGAGAGGTTAAGTGACTTGCCCAGGGTCACACAGCTAGTAAAAGCTGCAATGAAAGTTCAAACTAGATTTGCCTGCTCTAAATCCCACACTCTTTCCTGTTCTCAGCATGGCTTCTGGCCTGTCTCTTGAGAAAATGAATGTCTTTGTCATCTTGTTAAGCCATCAAACTCCTGTTCTTCCTTCAAGACATAATTTAAGGGTCCCTTCTGCCGTGACACTTGCCCTGACCTCTCCCTCATGCCACCCCAGCTGCCCCAGCCAGTCCCTTCCTCCTTGAGCCTTCACACCCCCACCTCTGCCCTTCACACCACAATCCAGTGGTTAAAAATGCAGCTCTGCATGCAGGGGGTCTTGGGTTCAAATTATAGGCCTGCTGGGGGACTCTAACTAACCATCTGACCTTGATTTTTTTCTCATCTGCAAAACGGTGCTGAGAAAAGCACCTCCCTCATAGGACTGGGTGAAATATGCACCAATCTTAGCTGAGGGCTTGCTGAAGCACTTGCCACTCTGTATTATAAGTATCTGTTTAAATGTCTGTCTCCATCACTTGACTTGAGGGCAGAAGCTGATTCTGATCTAGTTTTTCTTTCCCTAGCACCCAGCATGGCTTAGAAGAGTATTAAATAAATGTGAAGTAAATGGATGAAAAAGAAATAAATGAATCTTAGAATCCTAGTCTCATAATTTCATCCATAAAATCTAAAAACCTTGCCTCACATAACTACAAAGTAGCAAGGATCTTAGAGATCAGCTTCCTGAGGCTTTCAATCTTTTTGACGAGCAACCACAATTAGTAGTACACTTTATACTGCCATCCAATGTGCGCGCATGTGTGCGCGCACACACACACACACACACACACACACACACACTGAAAGTTTCAAGAAAGAATACTTTCCCTAAACTATGTAGGAGAAACCCAGATATTTATTTTTTTTCCCTTCCCATCCCGTCCCCTCCCCACCTCCTCTCTTTTTCATTTTGAAAAAATGCTGTGGGGCTTCCCTGGTGGTGCAGTTGTTGAGTGTCCACCTGCCGATGCAGGAGACGCGGGTTCGTGCCCCGGTCCGGGAAGATCCCACGTGCCGCGGAGCGGCTGGGCCCGTGAGCCATGGCCGCTGAGCCTGCGCGTCCGGAGCCTGTGCTCCGCAATGGGAGAGGCCACAACAGTGAGAGGCCCGCGTACCGCAAAAAAAATTTTTTTTAATTAAAAAAAATGCTGTATTAGGTCCACTACATTGATTTCATGACCCGTGAACGCTTTGTGGTCTATGGTTTGAAAAACTCTTCTCCAATCCAGCTGCTCAGGCAGAATCTTCATCCCTGACGTGAGTCCTATACTTGCACACCCCTGGGAAGGGAAGTTCCTGCCTCTGAAGGTAAGAGGCTTCATTGTTGAACAGCATTATTGTTAGAAAGTCCTTCTTTCTCTTAAGGGAAACGAGTCCCCCATCACTTCCTCTTTGGTTCCCTTCCATGTCTCTAGCTGCATGTTATCAAGCAGTCGCCTCACGTCACTGGGTTTCACTTCCTTCCCCTGCTCCCACACATACGCACCCACCAAAGTACATGGAGCCTAAAAGTCCATCATCAAAGCCACTCTGGGGGGTTAAGGCCTTGATCTTCACCCATCATCTCCCATTATTGTATTTGTTTGCTTTCATGGGGCTGGGGGTCACTAGAGCCAATCCAGCCATAGTGCCTGAAGTCTTCAGTTCCTGGAACAGAGAAGTTGTTGGGATTTGTGGGATGTCAAAGGGTCTGGAGGGGTAGTGGGAGAGTGGTGCTAGTGATGTCGGGGACCCAGATGCCACAGAGGGGTCCAGCCAGGGTCCTCAGTTGGTCCTGGCACACGGCAACCTGAGGGGCCTCCTACCCCCTGCCTCATGCCTGCTACCTCTGGGATAAGTTTGCCTCCCCTCACCCCTGGAGGCCAAGGGCATGTGGCAGCACAGGCCACATATTTAGCAGGCCCTGTGCAAACTGAGAGTGCAGGGTCCCGTGTTCCAAAAGTATTAAGTGTTTCAAGGCAGTGACAGAAGAGCAGCAAATCAAGTGTGAATCCTGTGTGTACAGGCCCTGTGCAACTGCAGGGCTTGTACAACCACAATTATCAGCCCTGGCACTTTGCCTGGGAGGCAGGCTCAGCAGACATGGTGAACGAAGCCTGGGCTTGGGCTGGGACTCCAGAGTGCAGGAAATGAAACCAGGCCCGTGGATATTCAAGGAACAAGGTCCTTAGAGATCACTGGGCCCAAACCCTTCCAGCTGTAGAATCTGAGAGCCCAAAGATCACATGAAAACTGGTGGCAGAGCCAGATCACAACCTCAGCCCTGGGACCCTCCCCCTCTGTCCTCTCCATCCTTTCTGAAGTTGGTCTCATCCTATGCAGTGTCTGTGGTTATTTACATGCTTACAACTTGCAAGTTTCCAACCTCTTTCCCCACTGTCCCTCTTTTTTGCCCAGGCTCTAGACTCCCGTGTCCAACTGTCCACAACTGCAATGGCCTCTTGCTTTTTCTCCTCCTTTGCCTCTTCCTTGACCCTCTCCTACCATCCTCGCCACAGCCACCAGAGTGGGAGTTTTTAACTTACAAATTGGATCCCCGCACACCTCTGCCCTTAGCCCACCGATGTGTTGAGCACGGATTGCAAGCTCACCTCTTTACCATGACCTACAAGGTCAGGCCCTGTGGTTTCTCTCATGATTGTCTGCTCCTCCCTCTGCAAGTGACCTTGCTGTTGATCAGAAGCCCCAGCTCATGCCTGCCCTGCAGGGTGGGTCCTTCTCTTCCGCCAGGTCCCCCACGGCCCCGGCCTCTCCTCCCTTTGTCCAGGTCTCAGCTCACACACCCCTTCCCCTGAGGTCTGGTCTTCCTATGCACCGTCCCAAACACACGTCCTCACTCTCTCTCCGGCCTTCTTTACTTTCCTTCATAGTGTTAACTCTCCTGAAATCACACTGCACATTTGCTCCTTTGTTTTCAGCCTCCTCTGTAGAACGTAGCTTCCTTGAGGGTGGAGACCTGTCCTGCTCAGTTGCTCGGTGCCTTGAAGGGCACTTGGTACATAGTTGGCACTCTACCAAGAGTTGTAGGAATGAAAAAACTGCTAATGAAATGAATTCATTCCGCAAACGTGTGTTCAGAGGCCATTCTGTGTCAGGTGCTGTGCTGGGTACTGAGGATTCCGACGTGGAGCCAGTGGACAAGAAGGGGTCCCTGCCCTCAAGGAGTTGGGTGACTGCCTTGGGGAGAGACGGAGATGTATTTGGAGGAGGCAGCGTGACATGAGTGGTTGTCTAAGCTGAGTCTGAGCCCCTCTAACAGGTGGCGAGGGTGAAAGATCATGGGTCCTTGCAGCAAAAGGTTGAATTTTAGGGACCATGCATGCCCCTTTCGGAAGAGCTAGAGCCTCTCTGCCCCTCTCTGGTCACTCAGCCCATTAGGCCAGGGCTGCACTGGAGCTCACACTACTGATGAGGGCTCTTGGGGCGCCAGGACCCCTAAGAGGTGGAGCTTGCAGCCTGGGGGACATCCGTGTCCTGCGGCACTGGAATCAGGAAGGAGATGACTTGGCTCCACTCAGAGGAAACTGAGCACTTTGCCTGGGAGCACATGCCCCCCAGTGGGCATGTGGTCCAGCCTGAGTGAGCCCTGTGGGTACCTCGGCCTCCTTGGACCAACCCCGAGAGGACTCCAATCTCCCCACTTCTCTCAAGGCAGGCAGCCCATGGCTACCCAGCCCCTGCAGCCCAGCCCCGGTGTCACCAGTCTCCTCCTTCCAGGCAGATGGTGTGACTGAAGCTGAAGGGCAGATGCAGGTGCCCTTGAAGGCAAAATCACTTCCTCCAGGAAGCCGTCTCTGCTTTCTCTTTGCTAGTGCTTCCTCCTTTTCCTTATCCCCATGGCATACATTTCCTCTTTGTTTATTTATCCAAACATCCATCCATCTATCCATCTAATCAACAAACATCCATTGAGCACCTACTATGCTCTTGGCACTTACAGTAGTGAACAAGAACATAGCCCCTGCCCTCACAGAGCTTACTGCCTAATGAGGGACATTATGCAGCTGGTTGCTAATTACAAATTAAATTACAGCTGTGATAAATGCTACACAAGAAAAGTACCTGAACTTCACTGTAAGAAGGCTTTCCTGAGGAAGGAACATTTCACCCAAGACCAAGCTGTCCAATGTGGCAGTTGAGCTCAGCCAGTGCCACGGAGAAACTGAAGTTTTAATTGTATTTAGTGTTAATTATTTCAAATTTTTAAAAACTGAAGCACTGTGATATATATATATTTTGTTAATCACAACTTTATTGTTTGGGTAAGACTACATTACACTGTAATTGTGAAGACCAAAGGAAAAAATAAGGTAATAATATCACAGTATTTTTATTTCTATTTATTTTATTTTATTTATTTTTTTATACAGCAGATTCTTATTAGTCATCCATTTTATACACATCAGTGTATACATGTCAATCCCAATCGCCTAATTCATCACAACACCAACCCCACCCCCCCACCACTTTACCCCTGTTGTGTCCATACGTTTGTTCTCTATATCCGTGTCTCAATTTCTGCCATGCAAACCGGTTCATCTGTACCATTCTTCTAGGTTCCACTTATATGTGTTAATATATGATATTTGTTTTTCTCTTTCTGACTTACTTCACTCTGTATGACAGTCTCTAGATCCATCCACGTCTCAACAAATGACCTAATTTCATCCCTTTTTATGACTGAGTAATATTCCATTGCACATATGTACGACATCTTCTTTATCCATTCATCTGTCAATGGGCATTTAGGTTGCTTCCATGACCTAACTTTGTAAACAGTGCTGCAATGAACATTGGGTACATGTGTCTTTTTGAATTATGCTTTTCTCTGGATATATGCCCAGTAGTGGGATTGCTGGATCATATGGTAATTCTATTTTTAGTTTTTTAAGGAACCTCCATACTGTTCTCCATAGTGGCTGTATCAATTTACATTCCCACCAACAGTGCAAGAGAATTCCCTTTTCTCCACACCCTCTCCAGCATTTGTTGTTTGTAGATTTTCTGATTATGCCCATTCTAACTGGTGTGAGGTGATACCTCATTGTAGTTTTGATTTGCATTTCTGTAATAATTAGTGATGTTGAGCAGCTTTTCATGTGCTTCTAAGCCATCTGTATGTCTTCTTGGGAGAAATATCTATTTTTTTTTAGGTCTTCTGCCCATTTTTGGATTGGGTTGTTTGTTTTTCTAATATTGACCTGCATGAGCTGTTTATATATTTTGGAGATTAATCCTTTGTCCGTTGATTTGTTTGCAAATATTTTCTCCCATTCTGAGGGTTGTCTTTTCGTCTTGTTCATGGTTTCCTTTGCGATACAAAAGCTTTGAAGTTTCATTAGGTCCCATTTGTTTATTTTTGTTTTTATTTCCATTACTCTAGGAGGTGGATCAAAAAAGATCTTGCTGTGATTTATGTCAAAGAGTATTCTTCCTATGTTTTCCTCCAAGTGTTTTATAGTGTCTGGTCTTACATTTAGGTCTCTAATCCATTTTGAGTTTATTTTTGTGTGTGGTGTTAGCGAGCATTCTAATTTCATTCTTTTGCATGTAGTTGTCCAGTTTTCCCAGCATCACTTATTTAAGAGACTGTCTTTTGTCCACTGTATATCCTTGGCTCCTTTGTCATAGATTAGTTGACTATAGGTGCATGGTTTTATCTCTGGGCTTTCTATCTTGTTCCATTGATCTATGTTTCTGTTTTTGTGCCAGTACCACATTGTCTTGATTACTGTAGCTTTGTAGTATAGTCTGAAGTCAGGGAGTCTGCTTCCTCCAGCTCCATTTTTTTCCCTCAAGACTGCTTTGGCTATTCGGGGTCTTTTGTGTCTCCATACAAATTTTAAGATTTTTTTGTTCTAGTCTGTAAAAAATGCCATTGGTAGTTTGATAGGGATTGCATTGAATCTGTAGATTGCTTCGGGTAGTAGAGTCATTTTCACAATATTGATTCTTCCAATCCAAGAACATGGCATATCTCTCCATCTGTTGGTATCATCTTTAATTCCTTTCATCAGTGTCTTATACTTTTCTGCATACAGGTCTTTTGTCTCCCTAGGTAGGTTTATTCCTAGGTATTTTATTCTTTTTGTTGCAGTGGTAAATGGGAGTGTTTCCTTAATTTCTCTTTCATATTTTTCATCATTAATGTATAGGAATGCAAGAGATTTCTGTGCATTAAGGTTTTTTTTGTTTTGTTTTTTGTTTTTTGTTTTTTTTTTTGGTGGTACACGGGCCTCTCACTGCTGTGGCCTCTCCCTTTGCAGAGCACAGGGTCTGGACGCGCAGGCTCAGCGGCCATGGTTCACGGGCCCAGCTGCTCCATGGCATGTGGGATCCTCCCGGACCAGAGCACGAACCCGTGTCCCCTGCATCCGCAGGCGGATTCTCAACCACTGCGCCACCAGGGAAGCCCGTGTGCATTAAATTTGTATCCTGCAACTTTACCAGATTCATTGATTAGCTCTAGTAGTTTTCTGGTGGCATCTTTAGGATTCTCTATGTATAGTATCATATGCAAACAGTGACAGTTTTACTTCTTCTTTTCCAATTTGTATTCCTTTTATTTCTTTTTCTTCCCTGATTGCCATGGCTAGGACTTCCAAAACTATGTTGAATAATAGCAGTGAGAGTGGACATCCTTGTCTTGTTCCTCATCTTAGAGGAAATGCTTTCAGTTTTTCACCATTGAGAATGAAATTTGCTGTGGGTTTGTCATATATGGCCTTTATTATGTTGAGGTACGTTCCCTCTATGCCCAGTTTCTGGAGAGTTTTTATAAACTGGTGTTGAATTTTGTCAAAAGCTTTTTCTGCATCTATTGAGAAGATCATATGGTTTTTATTCTTCAATTTGTTAATATGGTGTATCACATTGATTGATTGGCATATATTGAAGAATCCTTGCATCCCTGGGATAAATCCCACTTGATCATGGTGTATGATGCTTTTAATGTGTTGTTAGATTCTGTTTGCTACTGTTTGGTTGAGGAATTTTGCATCTATATTCATCAGTGATATTGGCCTGTAATTTTCTTTTCTTGTAGTATCTTTGTCTGGTTTTGGTATCAGGGTGATGGTGGCCTTATAGAATGAGTTTGGGAGTGTTCCTTCCTCTGCAAATTTTTGGAAGAGTTTGAGAAGGATGGGTGTTAGCTCTTCTCTAATGTTTGATAGAATTCCCCTGTGAAACCATCTGGTCCTGGACTTTTGTTTGTTGGAAGATTTTTAATCACAGTTTCAATTTCATTACTTGTGATTGGTCTGTTCATATTTTCTGTTTCTTCCTGGTTCAGTCTTGGAAGGTTTTACCTTTCTAAGAATTTGTCCATTTCTTCCAGGTTGTCCATTTTATTGGCATTGAGTTGCTTGTAGTAGTCTCTTAGGATGCTCTGTATTTCTGCAGTGTCTGTTGTAACTTCTCCTTTTTCATTTCTAATTTTATTGATTAGAGTCCTCCCCCTCTTTTTCTTGATGAGTCTGGCTAATGGCTTATCAATTTTTGTTTATCTTCTCAAAGAACCAGCTTTTAGTTTTATTGATCTTTGCTATCATTTTCTTTGTTTCTATTTCATTTATTTCTGCTCTGATTTTTTGATTTCTTTCATTCTGCTAACTTTAGGTTTTGTTTGTTCTTCTTTCTCTAGTTCCTTTAGGTGTAAGGTTAGATTGTTTATTTGAGATTTTTCTTGTTTCTTGAGGTACGCTTGTATAGCTATAAACTTCCCTCTTAAAACTACTTTTGCTGCATCCCATAGCTTTTGGATCCTCATGTTTTCATGGTCATTTGTTTCTAGGTATTTTTTGATTTCCTCTTTGATTTCTTCAGTGATCCCTTGGTTATTAAGTAGTGTGTTGTTTAGCCTCCATGTGTCTGTATTTCTTACAGATTTTTTCCTGTAATTGATGTTTTGTCTCATAGCATTGTGATTGGAAAAGATACTTGATATGATTTCAGTTTTCTTCAATTTACCAGGGCTTGATATGTGACCAAAGATATGATCTATCCTGGAGAATGTTCCATGAGCACTTGATAAGAGAGTGTATTCTGTTGTTTTTGAATGAAATGTCCTCTAAATATCAATTAAGTCCATCATGTTTAATGTATCATTTAAAGCTTGTGTTTCCTTATTTATTTTCATTTTGGATGATCTGTCCATTGGTGAAAGTTGGGTGTTAAAGTCCCCTACTATGATTGTGTTACTGTCAATTTCCCCTTTTATGGCTGTTAGCATTTTCCTTATGTATTCAGGTGCTCCTGTATTGGGTGCATAAATATTTACAATTGTTATGTCTTCTTCTTGGATTGATCCCTTGATCATTATGTAGTGTCCTTCTTTGTCTCTTGTAATAGTCTTTATTTTAAATTCTATTTTGTCTGATATGAGAATTGCTACTCCAACTTTCTTCTGATTTCCCTTTGCATGTAATATCTTTTTTCATCCCCTCACTTTCAGTCTGTATGTGTCCCTAGGTCTGAAGTGGGTCTCTTGTAGACAGCATATATATGGGTCTTGTTTTTGCATCCATTCAGCAAGCCTGTGTCTTTTGGTTGGAGCATGCATGTTCCTATTACCATTTTCTTAATTTCCTGGGGTTTGTTTTTATAGGTCCTTTTCTTCTCTTGTGTTTCCCACTTAGAGAAGTTCCTTGGCATTTATTGAAGAGCTGGTTTGGTGTTGCTGAATTCTCTTAGCTTTTGCTTGTCTGTAAAGCTTTTGATTTCTCCATCGAATCTGAATGAGATCCTTGCTGGGTAGCGTAATCTTGGTTGTAGATTCTTCCCTTTCAGCACTTTAAGTATATCATGACACTCCCTTCTGGCTTGTAGAGTTTCTGCTGAGAAATCAGCTGTTAACCTTATGGGAGTTCCCTTGTATATTATTTGTCATTTTTCCCTTGCTGCTTTCAATAATTTTTCTTTGTCTTTAATTTTTGCCAGTTTGATTATTATGTGTCTCGGCATGTTTCTCCTTGGGTTTATCCTGTATCGGACTCTCTGCACTTCCTGGACTTGGGTGGCTATTTCCTTTCCCATGTTAGGGGAGTTTTCAATTATAATCTCTTCAAATATTTTCTCTGGTCCTTTCTCTCTTTCTCTTCTCCTTCTGGGACCCCTATAATGTGAATGTTGTTGCGTTTAATGTCCCAGAGGTCTCTTAGGCTGTCTTCATTTCTTTTCATTCTTTTTTCTTTATTCTCTTCCACAGCAGTGAATTCTACCATTCTGTTTTCCAGGTCACTTATCCATTCTTCTGCCTCAGTTATTCTGCTATTGATTCCTTCTAGTGTAGTTTTCATTTCATTTATTGTATTGTTCATCTCTGTTTGTTTGTTCTTTAATTCTTCTAGGTCTTTGTGAAACATTTCTTGCATCTTCTCGATCTTTGCCTCCATTCTTTTTCCGAGGTCCTGGATCATCTTCACTATCATTATTCTGAATTCTTTTTCTGGAAAGTTGCCTATCTCCACTTCATTTAGTTGATTTTCTGGGGTTTTATCTTGTTCCTTCATCTGGTACATAGCCCTCTGCCTTTTCATCTTGTCTATTTTTCTGTGAATGTGGTTTTTGTTCCACCGGCTGCAGGATTGTAGTTCTTCTTGCTTATGCTGTCTGCCCTGTGGTAGATGAGGCTATCTAAGAGGCTTGTGCAAGTTTCTTGATGGGAGGGACTGGTGGTGGGTAGAGCTGACTGTTGCTCTGGTGGGCAGAGCTCAGTAAAACTTTAATCCATTTGACTGTTGTTGAGTGGGGCTGGGTACCCTCCCTGTTGGTTGTTTGGCCTGAGGCAACCCAACACTGAAGCCTACCTGGGCTCTTTGGTGGGGCTAATGGCAGACTCTGGGAGGGCTCACGCCAAGGAGTACTTCCCAGAAGTTCTGCTGCCAGTGTCCTTGTCCCCACTGTGAGCCGCTGCCACCCCCGCCTTTGCAGGAGACCCTCCAACACTAGCAGGTAGGTCTGGTTCAGCCTCCCCTGGGGTCACGTCTCCTTCCCCTTGGTCCCGATGTGCACACTACTTTGTGTGTGCCTTCTAAGAGTGGAGTCTCTGTTTCCCCCAGTCCTGTCAAAGTCCTGCAATAAAATCCCTCTAGCCTTCAAAGGCTGATTCTCTTGCAATTCCTCATCCCATTGCCAGACCCCCAGGTTGGGAAGCCTGACGTGGGGCTCAGAACCTTTCTCCAGTGGATGGACTTCTGTGGTATAAGTGTTCTCCAGTCTGTGAGTTACCCACCCAGCAGTTAAGAGATTTGGTTTTACTGTGGTTGCACCCCTCCTACCGTCTCATTGTGGCTTCTCCTTTGTCTTTGGATGTGGGGTATCTTTTTTGGTGAGTTCCAGTGTCTTCCTGTCGATGATTGTCCAGCAGCTAGTTGTGATCTACCACAGTATTTTTATATTGCATACATGTTGAAATGATACAATTTCAGATATTGAGTTAAATAAAATGTATTTGTTAAAATTTATTTCACGGGCTTCCCTGGTGGCGCAGTGGTTGAGAGTCCGCCTGCCGATGCAGGGGACATGGGTTCGTGCCCCGATCCAGGAGGATCCCACGTGCTGTGGAGCGGCTAGGCCTGTGGGCCATGGCCACTGAGCCTGCACGTCCAGAGTCTGTGCTCTGCAATGGGAGAGGCCACAACAGTGAGAGGCCCGTGTGCTGCAAAACAAACAAACAAATAAAATTTATTTCACGTGTTATTTTTTACTTTTTCAACGTGGATACTAGAAAAATCTAAAACTCCCTACCTGGCTCACTCAGTGTTTCTGGGGACAGAGCTGAGCTAAGGGCTGAAAGGCATGTGGAAGGTATGGAGATGGAGGGGTCGCATTTCTTAGGATGGAGACTCTCATGTATTTAGCTCCTATTTTGTGCTTAGCACTTTAGACCTTATCTGAATTAGACTCAAACAGTCACAGGTAGATATCACTTGCCTCTTGCTACAGATAAGGAAACTGAGGCCTGGGTTTGACCAAGGTCCAGGGGCTGGTGTGACCACTTACCTCACTGCACTGTCTGAACTTTGCAGGGGTGTCGCCTTGACCTGGTTTTACTTATGTACATTGGCTCTGTCACATTTCTCCTGCCTGCCTACCTCTGTCTCTCTGGCAGAGCCCACTGCTTTTGGACACTTGCTCTGTAATCGCTGAATGAATGGGTGACCAGGGATGAATAAGTTTATCAAACTTTTAGGAAAAAGTTATTGTGTGAAAGCCCAGTTCAAGTTAGGTTTCTTCCAAGGCCAACCTTCCATCCAGTGTAATATCAACATCATACCCTCCTTCTCTCACCACGGCCCGGTGCTGCCCCCCAGTCCCAGCTGAGGAATCTGGAAGGGGTGCAGTGAAGCGTTCTTCTGTTCCTCCTCCCATCTCTGAATCAGGTCCCAGGTGTGGATCCTTTGGCAGGCCCTTTGTGCATGCATCAGAGACAGAGCCCAGGCCAGAGGCTGCAGACGCCTCTCCACTGGAGAACGCAGGTCTCCTTGAGGGTTTGGGGTTTTGGAAGGAGACCTGGGTCACAGTGGCCACTTCTCTCGCTGCCACTCAAACCACTGCTCCAGGCCTGGGGATGGGTGGGTGGCCAGAAACTGCGAGGCCAGCCCCAGACTGTCAGGAGACCAGGTAGTGGCTCCTGGGCTCATGTGGAGCCTCATCCAGGGCTTGAAGCCAGCGTATTGCAGGGATGCTGGGAGCCTCCTGCCATGACTACCACACCTGGGCAGGTGCTGGGCACCCTCCTGCTCACCCTTTTGCTGAGGCTCACAGGTGAGCCCGAGTGCTACCCACAGAGACCCTCAGAGTGGGCAGCGATTACCAAACCCAGCCACCTCGTGCTGCACGGGAGGAGTAGCTAAGCTGTTTGCCTGACTGCCAGGGTACTTGTTTCATGCCTTTTCCTCAGTGTGGACCTTGTGGATAATGGGGATGATGGGAGCTTTGGGGGTCAAGAGGTGGAAGATGTGACATGAGGGTAAGGGGCTGGGGGGAGGTCAGGGGATGAAAGAGGAGCACCGCCCCACCCAATATCCCTGATGTCAGCTCTGGTATGGGTGGCTACAAGGTCTAGTTCAGAGAGGGTGTGGGGGTGCAAAGACAGAGGGACTGAGAAGCCCCCTGAGTGATGGAGACTCTGGCATCATGAAAAGAGTGCTGGACCCACAGTCAGGTGGACATGCTTAACATCCTTCCTTGGCCACTCACAGGCTGTGTGACCTTGTGCAAGTCACTAAGCCTCTCTGAGTCTCTGATTCTTCTTCTGGAAAGTGGGGCAATAATACCAGCCTCCCACAGTTGGGACGCAGATGAAAATGAGCACATGCCCCTGAGAGTGTTTTATGATCCACAGGGTGTGGTGTGCGGGAGGGGAGATGATTACCACTAGGATCTACTCAGAGGAGAGCATGATGCAGAGCTGTGTGCTAAGGGGACAGGCTCCCACAGCTTCCTGAACTGCGCTCCATCATCTGTCACCCTGTGCTGTTGCTGCTGGTTTATTTCCCCACCTCCCCAACATGGGTCCTGTCTGATACATCTCTGTGTCCTCAGTACCCAGTTCACATACTGGCCCAGAGAAGGGGCTCAGTGAATGTAGTGAAGATTTGGAGAGGCCCCTGCTCTCAGATCTCTGTAGTCTGTCCTGATGGGGAGGGAAGAGTCTCGTCCTGCAGTTGTCAGGATGACTCTAGGAGATAGATCCTAGGTTAGGAGAAGAAGTACTCTGGCCTCACCCTAGCTTGTGAGGATGGATGAAGCCACCTCCAGTGCAACAAGCCCCCTGTCCCTGGAAGTGAACAAGCAGAGGATGGAGGCCCAATGGGGTGATAAGGGGAAGGACCTGAGGAGGTGAGCCAGCCATGCCTGCCCGCAGTGATTCTTGGCTTCTCACTTATGTCCAAAATGGAAATCTTGATTCCTCACCAAACCTCACCCATCCCAACTTGGTCCATTTAGCCCCATCTCAAAACCTAGAACCACCATCCACCCAAATGCTCAAGAGAAAACCTGGGAATCATTTATCCATAGTTCATTCTGTGCCTTGGCTCCCCTCCAGTCCATCACGAGTCTTGCTGGCTGTATCTTCCAAATGTACCTCAGATGGGTCCCTCCTTTTCTCACGACCCTGGTCCAGGCACCATCACCTCACACCTGGAGCTCTATGCTGCCTCCTCGTTGGCTTCCCTTCCCCCAGGTTGCCACCCTCCTTTCCATTCTCCACACAGCAGCCCTAATTATCTTCTAAAACATGCCAGTGAGACCAGCTTGCATCTCTGTTTAGAATCTCTGATGGCTTTCCATCACACTCAGAAAGGAATCAAGAGCATCCCCATGTCCCACAAGGCTCTTCTCCATTTGGACCTCTCTGCCTATGAGGCAGAAGTCCTACAGACATCTCAGTTTCTCAAGCCAACCAAGCTCTGCCAGCCCGAGGTGCATCTCACCTGCTGTTCCCACTTTCTAGAATGTTATTCCCCTACCCTGGCCCATGTCTGGCTCCTATCTTTTCCTCAGGTTCAGCTCAAGATGTCACCTCCTCCAGGAATCCTCCTCATACCGCCTTTCCAGAATAAGTCCTCCAGGCATTTCCTATGTCTGCACTCTTGGAGTTTCCCTGAGGTCACTGAGGCCCAGTTGTAATTCTGTATTTGCTTGTTTACTTGTTAGCATCTGTTTATATGCTCCCCGAGGCTGCAGCCAGACAGGGCACATAGTAAGTCCCCAGGGCTTCACACACCACGGCGCCTCTTTCTGGCTGCTGCTGCGGGATGCGGCGGGCTCTCAGCGCGCAGTCACAGCCGTCTCTTTCCTAGACGGGCAGCCCTTCATCTCTCTGGCGGGCCCGGCTCACAGGACAACCCCTGGGAATCCGGTGCCTTTCAACTGCACCACTGACTCCTTCGGCTCCTCAGACTTCAGTGTCACCTGGATGAAGGACAGAGATGAGCATCCAGCCTCAGCTCAGCACCCGGGGACCGGCGACAAAGGCAATTACTCCGTCACCGGTAAGGTGTGGAGACCCTGTCCCGCCAAGATGTCTTGTCGGAGATGACCTGCGAAGTCACGCATGGGATCCTGGCAGAGCTCTGCAGAAGAGCACGAACCTCTCTGAATGCTCCAAGCTGCGGAGGCGGGAGGCTGGGTGCGGGCATCGCTTTCCTGGATTGACTTTCGGAGCCTTTTGCCCGAAGCCCCCTTGGACTTCCAGTTGGGAAATCGGAATTCCGCCTTTGCCGTGGCTGATCCCGCTGTGGAGCTGTTAAAGACACAGGTTCCAGAGGCCCCCATGTGGGTTTAGTCCCGACTGTACCACTTCACAATCAATGTGATCTTTGGTAAGTTAACCTCTTTGTGCCTCAATTTCCCCTTAGAAAGAGAATAAAATTATCACCTACCTTGTAGGTTTCCTGTGGGTATTAAATGAGCTATTTCTTGTAAAGCACGTAGAACACTGCCTGACACTCAGTAAGCTGTTTATGTATATTTGATTTTATTATTATTACCTGGACTAAGTGTCCATTCCAAACATCTTTGTTTTATTAATATCATTACTATTTTTAATTTTAAATATGTATTATTTATTCAACACAAATGAATTCATTCATCCACAATATCTACTGTGTGTCAGGCACTGTTCTAGGTGCTAGGGATATAGAAATGAATAAAAATAAGTCCTTGTTCTCATGGAAATTATAGTTTATAATTCTTAAAATAATATTTCATGATATGAAATATTTCAAATGCACAGGAAATAACATAGCAGACACCATGGACCCTACCCATATTTAATGAATGCTAACACTTAGCTCTCTTTGCCTTACATTGAGCATACAAGAAAAATTTATTTCTTTTTCAACAAAGGTAACTGATTTAAGAGTGAAAGCTCTAGGGTTGGTTCCTGGGAGAGAAAGACATAGAGGGCAGGCAGATAGGGGTAATTTCAACAGATGTTCCTTTCTGTTTCTCTGTCCAGTGGTCCCCACCCTGAAGATCACCACGAAGCCCTCTGGAATGCAAATCCATGTGCATTAGAGAGTGAATCTCCTGTGCCATGTGAGCCACTTCTATCCATCCCAGCTGCACCTCACCTGGATGGAGTACAGATGCAAGACACAGACCATGAAATTCCCTCAGGTTATCAGAAGCCCAGACGGGACCTACACTCTGGAGCATAGCTGGCAGGCAGAGGCCATGCTGGACAGCAGCAAGTTTGCCTGCTGGGTGGTCCAGGATGAACAGCCCCCAGTCCAAGCCAACACCACCCTGTGGGCCCAGGGTGGGAAAAGGTGGGTGCAGCTTCTTGCCCAGCCCCTCCGGGCAGCCAGGCTGGAAACACCTGCCATCTGCCTGGGGTGCAGACAACAGTAGGTCAGGGACTCAGGGCAACAAGGGATGAAGGTGAAGGAAGCGAGGATGCCCTGGGATTGTGATAAAACTCTCAAGCCTTCATCCCCAAGTTCCATTTCCGCCTCCCCTCTATCCTCCTCAAGAAGAAGTAGGAGGGCTTCCCTGGTGGCGCAGTGGTTGAGAGTCCGCCTGCCTATGCAGGGCACACGGGTTCGTGCCCCGGTCCGGGAAGATCCCACATGCCGCGGAGCGGCTGGGCCCGTGAGCCATGGCCGCTGAGCCTGCGCGTCCGGAGCCTGTGCTCCGCAACGGGAGAGGCCACTACAGTGAGAGGCCCGAGTACCGCAAAAAAAAAAAAAAAGAAGAAGTAGGACTTCCCCAATTCCATGCACTCTTCAGGTTGAAAGTTCTCTTGACTGCAGGAAAAGGCAGAGATTAAGGAGAGATGGGCACCAAAATCCCTTCCAGGAAAGCTCTAATCAAGACTGGTTCAGCGGAGAGCTTCTGGAGTTCAATTTTAAAGAGAGGCCAGAATTCTTGACACGATTGCCTGGGAAGCAGGGAGGGTGCAGGTGCAGGATTCTCATTCTCTCTACTACTGAGTTTGCTCTCTCTCACTTCTTTCTCAGTCTCTCTTTTCTCTCTTCTCCCCTCCTCTGTCCCTCATTTCCCTTTTGCTGCTTCTCTTTCCCACCCACACTCTCTCCAAATCAGATTCTATCTCCTCCTGTCTACCTTTTGTGTCCTAGATAACATTGTCCACTAGGGGGAGCTGCCCACCAGCTGGTCAGACCCTGAGGACGGATCTTTCCTTGGTCCAGCTGGAATCAGCTTGGGAGAGTGAATGACTGGGCCAGAGGGGATGAATTGGGGAGGGGAGGAGAGGTGGAGAGATAGGAGTATTAGAATTGGCCACGGGCTTCCCTGGTGGCGCAGTGGTTGGGAATCCGCCTGCTGATGAAGGGGACGCGGGTTCGTGCCCCGGTCCGGGAAGATCCCACGTGCTGCGGAGCGGCTGGGCCCGTGAGCCCGTGAGCCATGGCTGCTGCGCCTGCGCGTCCGGAGCCTGTGCTCCGCAACGGGAGAGGCCACAGCAATGAGACGCCCGCGTACCGCAAAAAAAAAAAAAAAAAAAAAGAATTGGCCACACCTGGACCAGCCAAGGGTGAGCCAGAGTGTGGACTGACAGCTCTCCAGAACCACAGGAAGTGGGATAGGACAACTCCCTCCAGGCAGTGTGAGCTTCTGGGCCTGCAGCATGTATTACAGCCCAAGCCACTAGCAGCAAAAGGGTAGACAGGATGCTGGGCTGCAAAACCACACATCTTCACAACAGGAGCATTGACTCTGCATTCTATTTCTCCCTGAAAGAACTGGCCTTTTCTGCCTGCTCTAAGAATTCTCAGGGGCAAAGAACCCACTACCTTTCAACTTCTCAGTGACTTTTTTTTTTTTCATGCCCAGAAGAAATAAGAAAAACATCCACCCAGCGGGATATATAGATCCTTTCTGATCCGAAGCAAGTTACACTATTTCTTTATTGACTCATGCTGAGTTTTTTCTCTCTGTCTTATTTTTCTCCTTCGCCTGCAAGCCAGTCTCTGTCCCACTGCTGCGACGTTAGCCCCGTGAGAGCCTCACTTTGATTCTACCACTCCCCTGTGTGGCTGTTTGATGTGCCTTGTGATCTGCAGCGGGGAAACTTCTTTTTCTGACATCGGACCCCCTTCTGTTTGTTGTTAACGTGTCTTTGCAGCAACACCTCCTCAGCCTGACCCCTTAACCCCTTCTTCAGCTCTCACCCCTTATACACTCCCACCTCTGTGATTCTGGTCATGTTTGCTGACACCTGCAGAGCACTTACTGTGTGACAGGCATCCTCACATATGTTGTCTGATGTTTGACAACCAGGACAGGCAGCAGAGGGACCAGGTCTCAAATAGCAGAGCTGGGATAAGAAGGCAGGGCTGTCTGTTCCCAGTTCAATGCGGTTTCTGTATTTTTTCCTCCATCCTGTCTAAGAATACAAATCTTAGTGTTATCTCAAGTCTTTTGCAAATCCCCCTCTTAAATACTCTGTATTCATATTTATTTCTTCCTGAATTGTCATGTCTGCCCACATCATTCAATTCTCACCATTGGCTCTGAAACTATGGGGCCTCTTGCAAGTCCCTACAGGGAGTTTTGTCCATTTATGCATCTCCTCCGTGCTGAGACCCTCACAGACCTGAAGCAGATATTGGCTCTTAAGTTCGGTTGTGGCCAGGCTTTGGAGTCAAATGAATCAGTGTCACCTGGCAGAGCTGCCACGGGCCATCTGGGACCTCAGGCAAAGCACTGCTGTTTCTGAGCTCAGTTACGTCCTCTGAGCAATGAGGACTGTTATGCCCATCAGGTGAGGACCAGCTGGGACTCCTTCCCTTGACCCCTGCTTGGCATCCAGACATTGGAACGCACAGTGAGTGCTCTGTAATGACTGATGGCAGTCTCCATGATGCCTAGACCATGCTGGGTTGAAAGTAGGAAATGATTGAAGTTCACTGATTATTATGGGGAAGCTATGGAGAAATAGAGGCAGCTGTGATGTAACAGAAAGAGCCCTTGACTTGGAGTCTGGGGTTGGAATGTGAGTTCTGTTTGCTGTGAGGAACTTGGGTGAGTTACTAACCCTCTCAGCCTTTCCCCCTCTAACATTAGAAATATGATTAATAACAATTCTTTAGGTGGTGGTTGTGAGTATTGGATGATGATAGTTATCATTTATAGAGTGATCACCATGTGTCTTATATTCTTTACTAGTTACTGTATGTAATTTATTAATTAACTCTGAGAATTAAGAATCAGCCCCATTTTACAGATGAGGAAACTGAGGCTTAGAGAGTTGAGTTGTCCAGGCTTATGCAGTAGAGGGGCTGGGAATGCAAACTTGGGCTGAGTGTGACCCCAAAGCCTGTGGTCCTACCCTGTCTCTGTGCTATTCTGGGAGCAGTGAGACACCCTTCCCTGTCCAGGGACTGAGGACAGAGCTGAACTTGGTCACTAAGCACAGACCCTGGGTCCTTACTTCCTGGCTAAGAACCCCGGCTCTACTGACCAGCTGTGGGTCTTGGACAAGGTACTTAGGCTCTAGGCCTTAGTGTCTTTGTCTGTGAAATGGGGATAGGAGTACCTCCCTCCTCCTAGGGTTGCAGTGAGAACTTGGTGGGATAGGTCTCAGAGTCTGTAAGCAGGGTTGTGGGATGTGGGTGTTGGCTGTGAGGTGTGGTTGGGAGTCAGACTTCTGACAAACTGCTGTGGACCCTGTAGCTTCTTGTCTGGCCTCCGATATCAGCTTCATAACTGAACTGTCAGAATGTAATCTTTAAAGCCTATGGAAGGGGAGGAGATGGGGCTTCTCCACGGTGATGCTGAGGATTTGTTCTCACTGAGTTTGGGCTCCTCTGCATCCTCTCACAGGTGGGGTCTCTCCTACAGGCAGCAGGAGACACTCTTATGCCCTGCAAGGCCACCTTCAGTGATCTGAGCTGGGGAGAAGAATCCAACTGACCTTCATATCCTCCGGATTCTGCACATGTCAGGTTACTGTGACCTGCATTAAAAACACCCACCAACTATTAAAGCCCCAGACCAGCATCCACCTTAGTGGAGACACCTACAATGTGACCAGAAGTGTGCTTATCTCTCTGCAGGCTGACAACGTGTACTCCCTTGTCCTCTGCCAAGTCAAGCACAGGTCCACACTGGTTTCCCAGAAAACCATCCAGCTAGACCAGTACCTCCATCATAAGGACATTCTCTTTGTCCAGACGGGTTAGTGCAGAGTTGGGCTTGAAGTTTCTGAGCCTTAGTTTCCTCGACTGATAAATGGGATATCCCTCACTTTGTTGTGGCAAGAGTTCAGTGAAATGATACTGGTAAAGTAATTTACACATCTCTTGCTCATTAACCACAGAGAAGTGACAATTGTTATTTTTCTTTATTATTACTATTCACATCACTTCTCAGAACTCAGTTTCTTCAGCTATAAAATGGAGAAAAAATATCTTCTGGGAATTTAATTTTATTATTATAATTTTTTAATATGAAGAGGATTTAAAGCCCTTTGTGAACTTCTAAATTTTAGATGCAATGATTTTTTTTATCTTTAATCATATCTGGGTAAGGGCCTAATTTTCCATCAGTTTTTTTTTGATTGATTTTGATTTTCTTGGCCTAGATCAATACTTGACTCATCTGCAAATCACATTATATGAAATCCCTTCATAGTGTACCTAGTAGGAATCTTAGTGATCATCTCATTGTTTACAACTCCAAAGCCCAGAGAAGGCAAGTGAGTTGTCCAAGGCTGCACAGCCGTAAAATTAATTCCTTAAATATTTATAGGACTTTAAAATTTACAAAATATTTTTCTCATTTTTTTGCTATTATTGTGGAGGGCAACACATCATTTTACATGGATAAAATATTGATACTAATGACTCAAATGAGCACAGTACACTGTCAATATACACATTTGTATGGATTGGCTTATTTAATGTGTACAACTGTCCTGTACTGCTTATCACATTCATAGTTTATAGAAGGAAACTGAGGTTGTAAGAAGTGAAGTCTGCCCGAGGCTGTGAAGCTGGTGAGTGAGAGAACTTTTGACATGAATTCAGGCTCTGACTGCTATTCACCAGCTGTGGGACCTCCTGCTTGTTGTTTAAGTTCTCTGAGTCTCAGTATCTTTGAGTGTAAAATAGGAAAATGATAATGCAGGGAGTATTTTTACATAATTCCCTGGAGTTAGGACAATTGTTTGGAGAAGCAAAAGTCATAGATAATAAAAATATTAACAAACAAATTGATTATTTATAAATTAGCCCCCTCATTAAACCCTCCCTGCTCAACACTTCCTGCCTCTCGTATTGGGTTTCCCATCATGGAAATAACTTTCTGGGTGTCTTTCTTTGTGTTTCCCTGGAGGCACAGCCTGAAACTAGGTCTTGGGTGAAGGTGGTTGCGAGATGATTCAGTGAGGCTGGGATAAGAGATGGAGCTAGTGAGAAAGGGAATGAGGGACACCCCAGAATGGGTATTATTGAACTGGGTGCCCCTGTGGATGACTGAGGCTCAGTGCCACTGGGGACCCTCTGAGGAACTCTGTAGACTCTTCCTCAGGATTGTCCATGGAGGAGGGAGGATGGGATGTGCCTGCATGGGCTGCATGGCATTTCACGATTGTGGAGAACTCGTGAGGCGGAGCATTGTGGAAGAGCTTCAGGAATCTGAGATAGAAGGTGGCACCACCCAGCACTACTGCCCTGAGATCAGGTGGCTGCAGGAGGTGGTGTGGCGCCCAGAAACCATCTGCTCTAGAGGGTGGGTCTTTCCTTGATTGAAATGTGGCAAACATCAGACCACACTGTACAGTTAGAATCCACATCCATTGCTAAGTGAAATCAGAGACTTGGCAAAGTGTATTTCAAGTAATTGATGTAAATGATGCTTTAAAACTGCTGGGATCCCAAGTGAATCTTCCCACATTTAAAGATGAAACAAGAAAAAAAAATCTATGATCATAATGATCCTGCGGGCACTTCAAAAGAGAACATTTTGATGAAAAGAGGCCCCTTAAAATTGATAGAACAGTTAAATAATTTCAAATAATTTTTCAAAATTACCTTTTAAATTTATTTTTATTTTTTAAATTTTTATTTATTTATTTATTTTTAACATCTTTATTGGAGTATAATTGCTTTACAATGGTGTGTTAGTTTCTGCTGTATAACAAAATGAATCAGCTATACATATACATATATCCCCATATCTCTTCCCTCTTGCATCTCCCTCCCTCCCGCCCTCCCTATCCCACCCCTCTAGGTGGTCACAAAGCACCGAGCTGATCTCCCTGTGCTATGCTAGCTGCTTCCCACTAGCTATCAGTTTTCCATTTGGTAGTGTATATATGTCCATGCCACTCTCTCACTTTGTCTCAGCTTACCCTTCCCCCTCCCCATGTCCTCAACTCCATTCTCTGGTAGGTATGCATCTTTATTCCCTTCCTGCCCCTAGGTTCTTCATGACCTTTTTTTTTTTTTTAAGATCCCATATATATGTGTTAGCATACTGTATTTGTTTTTGTCTTTCTGGCTTACTTCACTCTGTATGACAGACTCTAGGTCGATCCACCTCACTACAAATAGCTCAATTTCATTTCTTTTTATGGCTGAGTAATATTCCATTGTATATATATGCCATATCGTCTTTATCCACTCACCTGTCGATGGACACTTAGGTTGCTTTCATGTCCTGGCTATTGTAAATAGAGCTGTGATGAACATCGTGGTACATGACTCTTTCTGAATTATGGATTTCTCAGGGTATATGCCCAGTAGTGGGATTGATGGGTTGCATGGTAGTTCTAGTTTTGTTTTTTTAAGGAACCTCCATACTGTTCTCCATAGTGGCTCTATCAATTTACGTTCCCACCAACAGTGCAAGAGGGTTCCCTTTTCTCCACAACCCCTCTAGCATTTATTGCTTGTAGATTTTTTGATGATGGCCATTCTGACCGGTGTGAGATGATATCTCATTGTAGTTTTGATTTGCATTTCTCTAATGATTAATGATGTTGAGCATTCTTTCATGTGTTGGCAATCTGTATATCTTCTTTGGAGAAATGTCTATTTAGTTCTTCTGCCCATTTTTGGATTGGGTTATTTGTTTTTTTGATATTGAGCTGCATGAGCTGCTTGTAAATTTTGTCGATTAATCCTTTGTCAGTTGCTTCATCTGCAAATATTTTCTCCCACTCTGAGGGTTGTCTTTTCGTCTTATTTATGGTTTCATTTGCTGTGCAAAAGCTTTTAAGTTTCACTAGGTCCCATTTGTTTATTTTTGTTTTTATTTCCATTTCTCTAGGAGGTGGGTCCAAAAGGATATTGCTGTGATTTATGTCATGGAGTGTTCTGCCTATGTTTTCCTCTACGAGTTTGATAGTGTCTGGCCTTACATTTAGGTCTTTAATCCATTTTGAGTTTATTTTTGTGTATGGTATTAGGGGGTGTTCTAATATCATTCTTTTACATGTCCAGTTTTCCCAGCACCACTTATTGAAGGGGCTGTCTTTTCTCCATTGTATATTCTTGCTTCCTTTATCAAAGATAAGGTGAGCCTATGTGTGTGGGTTTATCTCTGGGTTTTCTATCATGTTCCATTGATCTATATTTCTGTTTTTGTGCCAGTACCATACTGTCTTGATTACTGTAGCTTTGTAGTATAGTCTGAAGTCAGGGAGCCTGATTCCACCAGCTACTTTTTTCTTTCTCAGGATTGCTTTGGCTATTCGGGATCTTTTGTGTTTCCATACAAATTGTGAAATATTTTGTTTTAGTTCTGTGAAAAATGCCATTGGTAATTTGATAGGTATTGCATTGAATCTGTAGATTGCTTTGGGTAGAACGGTCATTTTAACAATGTTGATTCTTCCAACCCCAAAACATGGTATATCTCTCTATCTATTTGTATCATCTTTCATTTCTTTTATCAGTGTCTTATAGTTTTCTGCATACAGGTCTTTTGTCTCCTTAGGTAGTTTTATTCCTAGGTATTTTGTTCTTTTTGTTGCAGTGGTAAATGGGAGTGTTTCCTTAATTTCACTTTCATATTTTTCATCATTAGTGTATAGGAATGCAAGAGATTTCTGTGCATTAATTTTGTATCCTGCAACTTTACCAACTTCATTGATTAGCTCTAGTAGTTCTTCTGGTAGCATATTTAGGATTCTCTACGTAGAGTATCATGTCATCTGCAAACAGTGATAGCTTTACTTCTTTTCTGATTTGGATTCCTTTTTTTTCTTTTTCTTCTCTGATTTCTGTAGCTAAAACTTCCAAAACAATGTTGAACAATAGTGGTGAGAGTGGGCATCCTTGTCTTATTCCTGATCTTAGTGGAAATGGTTTCAATTTTTCACCATTGAGGAAGATATTGGCTGTGGGTTTGTCATATATGGTCTTTATTATGTAGAGGTAAGTTACCTCTCTGCCTACTTTCTGGAGGTTTTTTATCATAAATGGGTGTTGAATTTTTTTCAAAAGCTTTTTCTTCATCTATTGAGATGATCATATGGTTTTTATCCTTCAATTTGTTAATATGGTGTATCACATTGATTGATTTGCATATATTGAAGAATCCTTGCATTCCTGGGATAAACCCCACTTGATCATGGTTTTTGATCCTTTAATATACTGTTGGATTATGTTTGTTAGTATATTGTTGAAGATTTTTACATCTATGTTCATCAGTGATATTGGCCTTTAGTTTTCTTTCTTTGTGACATCTTTGTCTGGTTTTGGTATCAGGGTGATGGTGGCCTTGTAGAAAGAGTTTGGGAAGGATAGGTGTTAGCTCTTCTCTAAATGTTTGATAGAATTCACCTGTGAAGCCACCCGATCCTGGGTTTTTGGTTGTTGGAAGATTTTTAATCACAGTCTCAATTTCAGTGCTTGTGTTTTGTCTGTTTATATTTTCTATTTCTTCCTGGTTCAGTCTCAGAAGGTTGTGCTTTTCTAAGAATTTGTCCATTTCGTCCAGGTCGTCCATTTTATTGGCATATAGTTGCTTGTAGTAATCTCTTATGATCCTTTGTATTTCTGCAGTGTCAGTTGTTACTTCTCTTTTTTTCATTTCTCATTCTCCTGATTTGAGTCTTCTTCCTTTTTTCTTGATGAATCTGGCTAATGATTTATCAATTTTGTTTATCTTCTCATAGAACCAACTTTTAGTTTTATTGATCTTTGCTATTGTTTCCTTCATTTCTTTTTCATTTATTTCTTTTTTTTTTTAACATCTTTATTGGAGTATAATTGTTTTACAATAGTGTGTTAGTTTTCCCTCTACAACAAACTAAATCAGTTATACATACACACATGCTCCCACATCTCCTCCCTCTTGCATCACCCTCTCTCCCACCCTCCCTATCCCACCCCCCCAGGCGGTCACACAGCACAGAGGTGATCTCCCTGTGCTATGCAGCAGCTTCCCACCAGCTATCTAATTTACATTTGATAGTGTATATATGTCCCTGCCACTCCCCCACTTCGTCACAGCCCACCCCTGCCCCTCCCCATATCCTCAAGTCCATGCTCGAGTGAGTCTGTGTTTTATTCCCGTCCTACCACTAACCTCTTCATGACATTTTTTTCCCTTAGAGTCCATATATATGTGTTAGCATACGGTATTTGTTTTTCTCCTTCTGACTTACTTCACTCTGTATGACAGACTCCAGGTCCATCCACCTCATTATAAATAACTCAGTTTCATTTCTTTTTATGGCTGAGTAATATTCCATTGTATATATGTGCCACATCTTCTTTATCCATTCATCTGTTGATGGACACTTAGGTTGCTTCCATGTCCTGGCTATTGTAAATAGAGTTGCAATGAACATTTTGGTACATGAGTCTTTCTGAATTATAGTTTTCTCAGGGTATATTCCCAGTAGTGGGATTGCTGGGTCGTATGGTAGTTCTATTTGTAGTTTTTTAAGGAACCTCCATACTGTTTTCCATAGCGGCTGTATCAATTTACATTCCCACCAGCAGTGCAAGAGGGTTCCCTTTTCTCCACACCCTCTCCAGCATTTATTGTTTCTAGAGTTTTTGATGATGGCCAATCTGACCGGTGTGAGATGATATCTCATTGTAGTTTTGATTTGCATTTCTCTAATGATTAATGAGGTTGAGCATTCTTTCATGTGTTTGTTAGCAATCTGTATATCTTCTTTGGAGAAATGTCTATTTAGTTCTTCTGCCCATTTTTGGATTGGGTTGTTTGTTTTTTTGTTATTGAGCTGCATGAGTTGCTTATAAATTTTGGAAATTAATCCTTTGTCAGTTGCTTCATTTGCAAATATTTTCTCCCATTCTGAGGGTTGTCTTTTGGTCTTGTTTATGGTATCCTTTGCTGTGCAAAAGCTTTTAAGTTTCATTAGGTCCCATTTGTTTATTTGTGTTTTTATTTCCATTTCTCTAGGAGATGGGTCAAAAAGGATCTTGCTGTGATTTATGTCGTATAGTGTTCTGCCTATGTTTTCCTCTAAGAGTTTGATAGTGTCTGGCCTTACATTTAGGTCTTTAACCCATTTTGAGTTTATTTTTGTGTGTGGTGTTAGGGATTGTTCTAATTTCATACTTTTACATGTAGCTGTCCAGTTTTCCCAGCACCACTTATTGAAGAGGCTGTCTTTTCTCCACTGTATATCCTTCCCTCCTTTATCAAAGATAAGGTGACCATATGTGTGTGGGTTTATCTCTGGGCTCTCTATCCTGTTCCATTGATCTATATTTCTGTTTTTGTGCCAGTACCATATTGTCTTGATTACTGTAGCCTTGTAGTAGAGTCTGAAGTCAGGGAGCCTAATTCCTCCAGCTCCATTTCTCGTTCTCAAGATTGCTTTGGCTATTCGGGGTCTTTTGTGTTTCCATACAAATTGTGAAATTTTTTGTTCTAGTTCTGTAAAAAATGCCAGTGGTAATTTGATAGGGATTGCATTGAATCGGTAGATTGCTTTGGGTAGTATAGTCATTTTCACAATGTTGATTCTTCCAATCCAAGAACATGGTATATTTCTCCACCTATTTGTATCATCTTTAATTTCTTTCATCAGTGTCTTATAGTTTTCTGCATACAAGTCTTTTGTCTCCTTAGGTAGGTTTATTCCTAGATATTTTATTCTTTTTGTTGCAATGGTAAATGGGAGCGTTTTCTTAATTTCACTCTCAGATTTTTCATCATTAGTGTATAAGAATGCCAGAGATTTCTGTGCATTAATTTTGTATCCTGCAACTTTACCAAATTCATTGATTAGCTCTAGTAGTTTTCTGGTAGCATCCTTAGGATTCTCTATGTATAGTATCATGTCATCTGCAAACAGTGACAGCTTTACTTCTTCTTTTCCTATTTGGATTCCTTTTATTTCTTTTTCTTCTCTGATTGCTGTGGCTAGAACTTCCAAAACTATGTTGAATACGAGTGGTGAGAGTGGGCAACCTTGTCTTGTTCCTGATCTTAGTGGAAATGGTTTCAGTTTTTCACCATTGAGAACAATGCTAGCTGTGGGTTTGTCATATATGGCCTTTATTATGTTGAGGAAAGTTCCCTCTATGCCCACTTTCTGCAAGGTTTTTATCATAAATGAGTGTTGAATTTTGTCAAAAGCTTTCTCTGCATCTATTGAGATGATCATATGGTTTTTCTCCTTCAGTTTGTTGATATGGTGTATCACATTGATTGATTTGCGTATATTGAAGAATCCTTGCATTCCTGGGATAAACCCCACTTGATCATGGTGTATGATCCTTTTAATGTGCTGTTGGATTCTGTTTGCTAATATTTTGTTGAGGATTTTTGCATCTATGTTCATCAGTGATATTGGCCTGTAGTTTTCTTTCTTTGTGACGTCTTTGTCTGGTTTTGGTATCAGGGTGATGTTGGCCTCATAGAATGAGTTTGGGAGTGTTCCTCCCTCTGCTATCTGTTGGAAGAGTTTGAGAAGGATAGGTGTTAGCTCTTCTCTAAATGTTTGATAGAATTCGCCTGTGAAGCCATCTGGTCCTGGACTTTTGTTTGCTGGAAGATTTTTAATCACAGTTTCAATTTCAGTGCTTGTGATTGGTCTGTTCATATTTTCTATTTCTTCCTGGTTCAGTCTCGGCAGGTTGTGCATTTCTAAGAATTTGTCCATTTCTTCCAGGTTGTCCATTTTATTGGCATACAGTTGCTTGTAGTAATCTCTAATAATCTTTTGTATTTCTGCAGTGTCAGTTGTTATATCTCCTTTTTCATTTCTAATTCTATTGATTTGAGTCTTCTCCCTTTTATTCTTGATGAGTCTGGCTAATGGTTTATCAATTTTATTTATCTTCTCAAAGAACCAGCTTTTAGTTTTATTGATCTTTGCTATTGTTTCCTTCACTTCTTTTTCATTTATTTCTGATCTGATCTTTATGATTTCTTTCCTTCTGCTAAGTTTGGGGGTTTTTTGTTCTTCTTTCTCTAATTGCTTTAAGTGCAAAGTTAGGTTGTTTATTCGAGATGTTTCCTGTTTCTTAAGGTATGATTGTATTGCTATAAACTTGCCTCTTAGAACTGCTTTTGCTGTATCCCATAGGTTTTGGGTCGTTGTGTCTCCATTGTCATTTGTTTCTAAGTATTTTTTGATTTCCTCTTTGATTTCTTCAGTGATCACTTCGTTATTAAGTAGTGTATTGTTTAGCCTCCATGTGTTTGTATTTTTTACAGATCTTTTCCTATAATTGATATTTAGTCTCATAGCGTTGTGGTCGGAAAAGATACTTGATACGATTTCAATTTTCTTAAATTTGCCAAGGCTAGATTTGTGACCCAATATATGATCAATCCTGGAGAATGTTCCATGAGCAGTTGAGAAAAATGTGTATTCTGTTGTTTTTGGATGGAATGTCCTATAAATATCAATTAAGTCCATCTTGTGTAATGTATCATTTAAAGCTTGTGTTTCCTTATTTATTTTCATTTTGGATGATCTGTCCATTGGTGAAAGTGGGGTGTTAAAGTCCCCCATTATAATTGTGTTGCTGTCGATTTCCCCTTTTAAGGCTGTTAGTATTTGCCTTATGTATTGAGGTGCTCCTATGTTGGGTGCATAAATATTTACAATTGTTATATCTTCTTCATGGATCGATCCCTTGATCATTATGTAGTGTCCTTCTTTGTCTCTTGTAATAGTCTTTATTTTAAAGTCTATTTTGTCTGATATGAGAATTGCTACTCCAGCTTTCTTCTGATTTCCATTTGCATGGAATATCTTTTTCCATCCCCTTACTTTCAGTCTGTATGTGTCCCTAGGTCTGAAGTGGGTCTCTTGTAGACAGCATATATATGGGTCTTGTTTTTGTATCCATTCAGCCAGTCTGTGTCTTTTGGTGGGAGCATTTAATCCATTTACATTTAAGGTAATTATCGATATGTATGTTCCTATTACCATTTACTTGTTTCGGGTTGTTCTTGTAGGTCTTTTCCTTCTCTTGTGTTTCTTGCCTAGAGAAGTTCCTTTAGGATTTGTTGTAGAGCTGGTTTGGTGGTGCTGAACTCTCTCAGTTTTTGCTTGTCTGTAAAGGTTTTAATTTCTCCATCAAATCTGAATGAGATCCTTGCTGGGTAGAGTAATCTTGGTTGTAGGTTTTTTTCCTTCATCACTTTAAATATGTCCTGCCACTCCCTTCTGGCTTGTAGAGTTTCTGCTGAAAGATCAGATGTTAATCTTATGGGGATTCCCTTGTGTGTTATTTGTTGTTTTTCCCTTGCTGCTTTTAATATGTTTTCTTTGTATTTAATTTTTGACAGTTTGATTATTATGTGTCGTGGCGTGTTTCTCTTTGGGTTTATCCTGTATGGAACTCTCTGTGCTTCCTGGACTTGATTGATTATTTCCTTTCCTATATTAGGGAAGTTTTCAACTATAATCTCTTCAAATATTTTCTCAGTCCCTTTCTTTTTCTCTTCTTCTTCTGGGACCCCTATAATTCGAATGTTGGTGCGTTTAATGTTGTCCCAGAGGTCTCTGAGACTGTCCTCAGTTCTTTTCATTCTTTTTTCTTTCTTCTGCTCTGCAGTAGTTATTTCCACTATTTTATCTTCCAGGTCACTTATCCGTCCTTCTGCCTCAGTTATTCTGCTATTGATCCCATCTAGAGTATTTTTAATTTCATTTATTGTGTTGCTCATCGTTGCTTGCTTCCTCTTTATTTCTTCTAGGTCCCTGTTAACTGTTTCTTGCAAATTGTCTATTCTATTTCCAAGATTTTGCATCATCTTCACCATCATTATTCTAAATTCTCTTTCAGGTAGATTGGCTATTACCTCTTCATCTGTTAGGTCTGGTGTGTTTTTATCTTGCTCCTTCATCTGTTGTGTGTTTTTCTGTCTTCTCATTTCGCTTATCTTACTGTGTTTGAGGTCTCCTTTTTGCACGCTGCAGGTTCGTAGTTCCTGTTGTTTTTGGTGGCTGTCCCCAGTGGCTAAGGTTGGTTCAGTGGGTTGAGTAGATTCCCTGGTTGGGGGAACTAGTGCCTCTGTTCTGGTGGATGAGGCTGGATCTTGTCCTTCTGGTGGGCAGGTCCTCGTCTGGTGGTGTGTTTGGGGATGTTGGTAACCTTATTATGATTTTAGGCAGTCTCTCTGCTAATGGATGGGGCTGTAGACCTGTCTTGCTCTTTGTTGGGGATAGGGTGTCCAGCACTGTTCTTTGCTGGTCCTTGAGTGAAGCTGGGTCTTGGTGTTGAGATGGACGTCTCTGGGAGATTTTCGCCGTCTGATATTACGTGGAGCTCGGAGGTCTCTTGTGGACTAGTGTCTTGAGGTTGGTTCTCCCACCTCAGGGACACCGCCCTGGTGCCTGGCTGGGGCGCCAAGAACCTTTAATCCACACGGCTCAAAATAAAAGGTAGAATAAATAGAGAGGAAATAAAAGGAAGGAAGGAGGGAGGGAAGGAAGGAAGAAAGGAAGGAAGAAATGAAGGAAGGAAGCAAGAAAGCAAGGACGGAAGGTGCAGAGGAAGAAAGGGAGGAAGGAAGAGAGGAAGGGAGGAAAGAAGGGGGAAGGAAGGAAGAAAGGAGGGAAGGAGGGAAGAAAGGAAGAAAGAAAGGGAGAAGACAGAGTAGTATAAAGTATAGTTATTAAAATAAAAAATAATTATTAAGAAGAAAAATTTCCTTTTAAAAAACAAAAAACAAACAAACAAAAAACAGAAAAATGGGTCGGTCTAACCCTAGGACAAATGGTGCAAGCAAAGCTATACAGACAAAATCTCACACAGCAGCACACACATACACACCCACAAAAAGAAAAAAAAGGGGAAAATAATAGTATATCTTGCTCCCAAAGTCCACCTCCTCAACTTGGGATGATTCGTTGTCTATTCAGGTTTTCAACAGATGCAGGGCACTTCAAGTTGATTGTGGAGCTTTAATCCGCCGCTTCTGAGGCTGTTGGGAGAGATCTCCCCCTCTCCTCTCTGTTCGCACAGCTCCTGGGGTTCAGCTTTGGACTTGGTCCCGCCTCTGCGTGTAGGTTGTCCGAGGGCGACTGCCCTTCGCTCAGACAGGACGATGTTAAAGGAGCAGTTGATTCGGGGGCTCCAGCTCACTCAGGCTGGGGGGAGGGAGTGGCACGGGGGCGGGGCGAGTCCGCGACGTCAGAGGCCGACGTGACGCTGCACAGGCCCAAGGCGCGCCGTGCGTTCTCCCGGGGAAGCTGTCCCTGGATCCCGGGACCCCGGCAGTGGCGGACTGCACGGGCTCCCGGGAGGGCCGGTGTGGAGAGTGACCTGTGCTCACACACAGGCCTCTTGGTGGTGGCAGCAGCAACCTTAGCGTCCGACACCCGTCTCTACTGTCCGTGCCGACAGCCGCGGCTCGCGCCCGTTTCTGGAGCTCCTCTACGCGGTGCTCTTAATCCCCTCACCTCACACCCGAGGAAGCAAAGAGGCAAGAAAAAGTCTCTTGTCTCTTCGGCAGCTCCGCGCCCGGTTCTAGGGCTCCTTTAAGCGGCGCACTTAATCCCCTCTCCTCGCGCCCAGGCAGCAAAGAGGGAGGAAAAGGTCTCTTGCCTCTTCGGCAGCTCCAGACTTCTCCCGAACTCCCTCCCGGCCAGCCGTGGCGCACTAGCCCCCTTCAAGCTGTCTTCACTCTGCCAACTCTTCATTTATTTCTTATGTGACCTTTATGATATCTTTCCTTCTGCTAACTTTGGGATTTCTTTGTGCTTCTTTCTCTAATTACTTTAGGTGTAAGTTAGGTTGTTTATTTGAGATGTTTCTTGTTTCTTAAGGTAGGATTGTATTGGGATAAACTTCCCTCTTAGGGCTTCCCTGGTGGTGCAGTGGTTGAGAATCCGCCTGCTGATGCAGGGGGCATGGGTTTGTGCCCCGGTCTGGGAAGATCCCACATGCTGTGGAGCAGCTGGGCCCGTGAGCCATGGCCACTGAGCCTGTGCGTCCGGAGCCTGTGCTCCACAACAGGAGAGGCCACAGCATTGAGAGACCCGCGTATCACAAAAAACAAACAAACAAACAAACTTCCCTCTTAGAACTGCTTTTGCTGCATCCCATAGGTTTTGGGTCATCGTGCTTTCATTGTCATTTGCTTCTAGGTATTTTTGATTTTCTCTTTGATTTCTTCAGTGATCTCTTGGCTTTTAAGTAGTGTATTGTTTATCCCCCATGTGTTTGTATTTTTTACAGATTGTTTCTTGTAAGTGATATCTAGTCTCATAGCATTGTGGTCGGAAAAGTTAGTTGATACAATTTCAGTTTTCTTAAATTTACCAAGGCTTGATTTGTGACCCAAGATATGATCTCTCCTGGAGAATGGTCCATGAGCACTTGAGGTGAAAGTGTATTGTTGTTTTTGGATGGAATATCCTATAAATATCAGTTAAGTCCATCTTGTTTAATGTATCATGTAAAGCTTGTGTATCCTTATTTATTTTCATTTTGGATGATCTGTCCATTGGTGAAAGTGGGGTGTTAAAGTCTCCTACTATGATTGTGTTACTGTTGATTTCCCCTTTTATGGCTGTTAGTATTTTTTGCCTTATGTATTGAGGTGCTCCTATATTGGGTGCATAGATATTTACAATTGTTATGTCTTCTTGGATTGATCCATTTATCATTATGTACTGTCCTTCATTTTCTCTTGTAATAGTGTTCATTTTAAAGTTTATTTTGTCTGATATGAGAATTGCTACTTGAGCTTTCTTTTGATTTCCATTTGCATGGAATATCTTTTTCCATCCCCTCACTTTCAGTCTGTATGCGTCCCTAGGTCTGAAGTGGGTCTCTTGTAGACAGCATATATACAGGTCTTGTTTTTGTATCCATTCAGCCAGTCTATGTCTTTTGGTGGGAGCATTTAATCCATTTACATTTAAGGTAACTATCCATTTTTATGTTCCTATTACCATTTTCTTAATTGTTTTGGGTTTGTTATTGTAGGTCTTTTCCTTCTCTTGTGTTTCCTGCCTAGAGAATTTCCTTTAGCATTTTTTGTGAAGCTGGTTTGGTGGGGCTGAATTCGCTTAGCTTTGGCTTGTCTGTAAAGGTTTTAATCTGTGTGTCGGATCTGAATGAGATCCTTGCTGGATAGAGTAATCTTGGTTGTAGGTTTCTCCCTTTTATCACTTTAAATATGTCCTGCCAGTCCCTTCTGGCTTGCAGAGTTTCTGCTGAAAGGTCAGCTGTTAACCTTATGTGGATTCCTTTGTATATTATTTGTTGTTTTTCCCTTGCTGCTTTTAATATTTTTTCTTTGTATTTAATTTGGATAGTTTGATTATTATGTGTCTTGGCATGTTTCTCCTTGGATTTATGCTATATGAGACTCTCTGTGCTTCCTGGACTTGGTTAACTATTTCCTTTCCCATATTAGGGAAGTTTTCAACTATAATCTCTTCAAATATTTTCTCAGTCCCTTTCTTTTTCTCTTCTTCTTCTGGGAACCCTATAATTTGAATGGTGGTGTGTTTAATATTGTCCCAGAGGTCTCTAAGACTGTCCTCAATTCTTTTCACTTTTTAAAAATTCTGCTCTGCAGTAGTTATTTCCACTATTTTATCTTCCAGGTCATTTATCCATTCTTCTGCCTCAGTTATTCTGCTATTGATTCCTTCTAGCGACTTTTAAATTTCATTTACTGTGTTGTTCATCATTGTTTGTTTGCTCTTTAGTTCTTGTAGGTCCTTGTTAAATGTTTCTTGTATTTTCTTCATTCTATTTCCAAGATTTTGGATCATCTTTACTATCATTACTCTGAATTCTTTTACAGGTAGACTGCTCATTCCCTCTTCATTTGTTTGGTCTGGTGGGTTTTTACTTTGCTCCTTCATCTGCTGCGTATTTCTCTGTCATCTTATTTTGCTTAACTTACTGTGTTTTGTGTCTCCTTTTTGCAGGCTGCAGGTTCATAGTTCCCCTGGTTTTTGGTGTCTGCCCCCAGTGGCTTAGGTTGGTTCAGTGGGTTGTGTAGGCTTCCTGGTGGAGGGGACTGGCACTTGTGTTCTGGAGGATGAGGCGGGAGCTTGTCTCTTTGGTGGGCAGGACCATGTCCGGTGCTGTGTTTTGGGGTTTCTGTGACCTTATTATGATTTTAGGCAGCCTCTCTTCTAATGGGTGGGGTTTTGTTCCTGTCTTGCTAGCTGTTTGGCATAGGGTGACCAGCACTGTAGCTTGTTGGTCATTGGGTGGAGCAGGGTCTTGGCGTTGAGGTGGAGATCTCTGGGAGATTATTGCTGTTTGATATTATGTGGAGCTGGGTGGTCTCTGGTGGACCAATGTCCTGAACTCGGCTCACCCACCTCAGAGGCACAGGCCTGGCGCCCGGCCGGAGCACCAAGAGCCTGTCATCCACTCAGCTCAGAAAAAGGAGAAAAAGGAAAAATATATATATATATATATCTCATCGCTCCCAAAGTCCACCTCCTCAATTTGGGATGATTCCTTGTCTATTCAGGTGTTCTACAGAGGAAGGGTACTTCAAGTTGATTGTGGAGATTTAATCCGCTGCTCCTGAGGCTGCTGGGAGAGATTTCCTTTGGGTTTGGCCCCGCCTCTGCATGTAGGTAGCCTGAGGGCATCTGTTCTTGCTCAGACAGGACAGGGTTAAAGGAGCAGCTGATTAGTGGGCTCTGGCTCACTCAGGCTGGGCGAAGGGAGGGGAATGGAATGCGGGGCGAACCTGCACGATGTTGCAACAGCCTGAGGCGAGCCGTGTGTTCTCCCGGGGAAGTTTTCCCTGGATCCCCAGACCCTGGCAGTGGCGGGCTGCACAGGCTCCCGGGAAGGAAAGTGTGTATAGTGACCTGTGCTTGCACACAGATTTCTTGGTGGCTGTAGCAGCAGCCTTAGCGTCTCATGCCTGTCTGTGGGGGCTGTGCTGAGAGCTGCGGCTCGCGCCCGTCTCTGGAGCTCGTTTAGGCGACGCTCTTAATCCCCTCTCCTCGGGTACTGTGAAACAAAGAGGCAAGAAAGTCTCTTACCTCTTTGGCAGCTCCAGACCATTTCCTGGACACACTCCCGTCTAGCCGTGGCACACTAGCCCCCTTCAGGCTGTGTTCACGCAGTCAACCCCAGTCCTTGCCCTGGGGTCTGACCTCCAAAGCCCGAGCCTCAGCTCCCAGCCCCCACTCGCCCTGGCAGGTGAGCAGACAAGTCTCTCAGGCTGGTGAGTGCTGGCCGATCCGCCGTGCTGGAATCTCTCTCCGCACCTGGTTGCTGCGCTCTCCTCCGCGGCTCTGAAGCATCCCCCTCCACCGGCAGTCTCTGCCCGTGAAGGGGCTTCTAGTGTGTAGAAACCTTTCCTCCTTCACAGCTCCCTCCCACTGGTGCAGGTCCCGTCCCTATTCTTTGTCTCTGTTTTTTCTTTTTTCTTTTGCCCTACCCAGGTACTTGGGGAGTTTCTTGCCTTTGGGGAGGTCTGAGGTCTTCTGCCAGCGTTCAGTAGGTGTTCTGTAGGGGTTGTTCCATGTGTAGATGTATTTGTGGGGAGGAAGGTGATCTCCACGTTCAAACCTTCTTCCATCTTGAAGCTCCTCCCTCAAAATTACCTTTTAATGATTGTGTGTGAATGTCAAATTTTAAATGAAGGGTTTGATGGTACTTGGTATAAGTTTTAAGGAAAATATGCCAACTTCCTTACACTTCCAACACTTGTTCCTTCCAAGAGTTGGTGTATAGTTGTCATTATATTCTATGCTTAATTAAAATATAATTTAAAATTATTTTTATAATTGAAGTGTTTTTCAAGTTCAAATTTGAATCATTCCTCTTTGACAATTTCACTGAAACTGGGACATGATTTTGTAAGGTCCTTCTATTGGCTTTTTGTTCTCTTTTCTAACACTAAATAGCGGTATGTGTTTATATCATTTGGTTGTGAAGAATAAATACGTTAACACATGCACAGTGACCAAACATTGCTCTCAGTGCAGGGGAACAGTTATCATCAGCTGTGCCCGGGTCTCTGCCCTCCCGACACTGTCCTGGACCCCTTACAGCCCAGAGAACTCACTGGTGACTGGAGTGGTCTCGCTGAGAACCTCCATTCTCTTATTGGTCCTTGTCACCCTCTAGAGACCATGGCACTTGCTTGGTGGTACCTTGCCCTGGCCTGTTCTCCACAGGCACCACCTAGTTACCAGGCCTTCACAATTTGTTCTCAGGGTTCTGCTCTTTGCTTGGTAGGAATTCCTGCCTGTGTGCTGAAGGGGAAAGACTGAGAACAGACAGTGATCTTCTGGGGATGGTGTCTTGCCTGGCTGTCCCACCCATTAGCAGTATCATTGATATAACCATACAGGTGGAGGTGGGTGGAATAAAAGAAACAATATTTGGAGAACAAACATATGCTTAGTTTTTTCAAATTGCACTACATAAAAGGAGTTTCTCTCTCTACCCTAGACCAAGAGGTTCAGTCTGTCTTAACTGGACCCCTGAAAGCTGATCTGACCTTAGACAATTTCATAATAAGAGTCTTGGAAACAGAGGGAAGGTGACCTGCACAGGGTCTTGCGTTTGGCTGTGGTGTCAGTGCAGGGACCAGAATCTGGATCTCCCATCCCTTGGTTTAGTGTGAAAACCGCACCATGCTGTGTGTTCCTATGAATTCTACTGAAACCCTTAATGGCTTTTAGTATTTTAGAAACCTCCCCAATTTTCTTCAGTATACATATATTCTACTTCATAGCTGAAAAATCTGGTTGAAAAAACTTCCAGAAGTTTTAGGTAATAATTCCAGCAGCCTGCAATCATAAATGCTTATAGCCTTATAGTTTGGGTGTCAGAAAAGCAAATGGTTAAACCCTGTGTCTGGCGTAACCCCTGCTTTGCCACTTGTGACCTTGAGTAAATACTTAACTTCTCCAAACCTAAGTTTCTTCCTCTGTCAAATATTAGTATCGTGGAGTCATGAGGATTAGAGGCTAGGAATCTTCATAAAGTCATAGAGTAAGTCAACTGATATATAGGTTCTTAAATAGAATTCAGGTTCACCTTTTCCTATTTAATGGCCACAGTGGAAAAGAAAGGAACGATTCGGACAGCTTCATCATTCCATGCTGCCATCCAAGCATGCATTCACTCATGCATTGCCACTCTCATTCAACCATGAGATTACTTATGCATGCATCTGTTAACCAATATCTAACTCCTCCTCTGTGGCAGGCCCTGGACAGACGACCCCATGCTCAAGGAGCCCCCAGGTTCTCACAGTGAACTGCCTACAGTAATCGTCTGCTTTCTCTGGGCTGTGTCAGTTTCCCCTTGTAGTGACTGTTTCCCAGTCTTCATCCTCCTTGGACTTGGTGGCTGTTACCTGCCTTGTGCAGAGATTCTATCCACAGAGTATGCATCTCACCTGGTTGAAGAACTTCCACATGTTCAAGGGAGCTGAGCAACCCGGGTCAAAGCAGAATAGTAATGGGACCTACACCCTGGAAAGCTTGCATTTGGTGAATGCCTCGGTGCAGGGGTCTGAGCGTGTGCTCACCTGTAAGGTGCAGCATGAGGCACAGTCTCGCATCCAGGCCAGCCTCATACTGTTCGCTGCATATACAGACCCATTGTATGTGCCCCGGGCACATACAAATGTACTGGGAGCCCAGGTAAGCTCACCTCTACACCTGTGAGAAACTGGGTGACGTCTGTCTCCAAGTGGAGTGAGGTATTAACTCACGGAGCCCCATTTGATATCTTCTCAGCCTATTGTCACCTAGGTCCAGAGATGCCTGCCCTTATCTTTGTGGCTTTCCTCCTGGGCTTCACGGTTCTGCTGGTCATCTGTTTCATAGTCACCTACTTCCACAGGCGGTGGAGCCTATAACAGGTGACTTGATGGCAGCCATAATCCTTAGAGAGGGAGACCAGGGCCACCTTCCTGAGCTGGCAAGAGGAATCCAGGGCGAGCCCAAAAGTCACACCGCAATCCAGCCTCAAGGAAGAGTTCTGAACAATCTTACTTCCTCCCAATGTGTCTTGGAATTCTCAGAGGCTTTCAACTCTCATACATTATTTAGTACCCTGGCATTTGAAGTTTTTACAATTATGTTCGTTGGGACCCTGGAGGTGAGGATCCAAGGTATGGAGTTGCGATAAAGGTCCAAGATTTGAGACCCAAACTCCAAAGAGTCCCTCCATAAACCATTGTATATTCAGTTATCACATGGTATATCCTAGGAATGAATAAGGAAAGTATTATTAAAATCAACTAATGGAACCTACCTGGGGGACTTGGATGTGCTGACTAGTAACACTAGATGAATGTGGGTACGGGAGAGAGTTCACAACTTAGAAAGTGGTGTTGGGTGTAGTGAGTAGGGACTTCATTTCTGATCAGTGCCATGAACCGAGGCTGTGCTGAGTGCCTGCCACATAGTATGTAGTCAAAAAACATTAATTAATGAATGTTTTCCCCAATAGCTACTGCATACTCTTTGATACAGTCCTTCCTGCCCTGTGCAAGGGGCTCAAGTGGAGAGAAGCTGTAAGGACTGGAGGTGACCCAAGACCACCCCCCTTCACTCCGCTGTCCCCACCTCCACCATGCACATGCTCCCTTGCACACACCCTCCTATGTTCCTTCTGTCTGAGCTTTGGAGCTGAGTCAAGGATGGACGTAGGTCATGGATATCCATAATGTCTGACTCTGATGCATTGAGCTTCAAACTGCCTCCACCCAAAAGAGAAACAATTAGATCCAGAAAACAGATTTCCATTGTGCCCCTGATCGCGAACAAACTTTAATTTTCAGAGCACTTCTTACTCACATCCAGAGCTTTCGCAAGTGTGATTTCATTTCAACACATATATATTAAAAACCATTAAGTTGAATAAACATTCTTCTCTTCTGAATTTTATAGAGAATAATATAACAATATCCATGGACCTATCTACCATGCTATCTTTGCAAACTGTTCACATTTTATTATGATCTGTTGTTCCTTTTAAAGTTACTGTCCTGGATTTGGTATTTATAATCTCAATCATGATTTCATACTTCTACAACATATGTATAAATCCTTAAGCAATATATAATATTACTTGAATGTTTTAACTTTTATATAAATGTTATTATACTGTATACAGCATCCTTGAAGTTGTATTTTTATACTTAACACAGTTTGTAGGATTTATTTATGTTAGTATATGTAGCTTCATTTTCTTAATTTCCACTGCTCTATAGCTTCTATTATAAGAGTATACTACAATGTATTGATTTTTGGTGATGCATATTAAATCTTTAATGTTTTGCTAGTACAATTTTGCACAAATATTCTTATCTTTGCTTCCTTGGCACATATGGGAGAGTCCCTCTTTCTTTGGTGTGGTCCACAAAGCAGACTATTGGTATCATTTGGAGATTTTGTTATATATTTTTTAATAAGTTTTCAATTCTTTTTCTAAAAATTTTTTTATTGGAGTATAGTTGCTTTATAATGTGGTGTTAGCCTCCACGGCAAAACAAAATGAATCAGCCATACACATACAGATATCCTCTCCCTTTTGGACTTCCTTCCCATTTAGGTTCCACAGTGCATTAGGTATAGTTCCTTGTGCTATACAGTATGTTCCCAACACTTGTCTATTTTATACATAGTATTAATAAAATATATGTGTCAATCCTAGTGGTTTTCACTTCTCGATCAAGTTTTGCTCTTTCCATTAATGCCTTTGAGCTCACTTTATTTTTCGTGTGTGTGTGTATTACAGGTGGGAATCTTATTGAGATATTATTATTATTATTATTTTGATCCACACTGCCCCTTTGCCGTACATCAAGTTTCCATAAATTTCTGGTTCTTTTAATGCGGTTTTCGTTCCATTGAGCTCTTTGTCTATCTCTCTGACCAAACTACCCTGTCTTAGTTAGAATAGCTTTATAATAAGTTTTGTTACCTCAGTTGGGTAAATCTTCCCACCTTTTCTGGTTGTTCAAAGCTGTCATGGTTATTTTTGGCCCCCATGTGTTTTATTTTACTTTATTTTCTGCTTTTCAGAAATTGAAGTATAATCGATGTACAATATAATGTTACTTTTAGGTGTACAACACAGTGATTCAAGATTTTTATAGATTGTACTCCATTTAAAGTTATTACAAAATAATGGCTATATTTTCTTGTGCTATACAATATATCCTTGTTGCTTTTTTCTTTTTTACATAGTAGATTTATCTCTTAATCCCCTTCCCTCTTCCCACTGGTAACTACCAGTTTGTTCTCTATGAGTCTCTTTCTGTTTTGTTATATTCATTCATTTTTTAATTTTTTACATTCCATGTATAAGTGATAACAGAGTATTTGTCCTTCTCTCTCTGACTTAGTTCACTAAGCATAATACCCTACAGGTCCATCCATATCTCAGCTATTATAAATAATGCTGCTATGAACATTGGGGTTCATGTATCTTTCCAAATTAGTTTTTGTTTTCTTTGAATAGAGTGGAGTTGCTGGGTATATGGTAGTTCCATTTTCAGTTTTCTGAGGAACCTCCATACTGTTTTACATAGTGGCTGCATCAATTTACAAAGCCACCAACAGTGTACTATGGTTCCCTTTTTTCCACATCCTCACCAATATTTGTTATTTGTAGAATTTTTGTTGATAACCATTTTGACAGGTCTAAGGTGATTTCTCAATGTCGTTTTAATTTGCATTTACTGGTGATTACCAATGTTGAGCATCTTTTCATGTGCCTGTTGGCCATCTGTATGTCTTCTTTGGAAAAATGTCTATTCAGGTCTTCTGTCCATTTTTTAATCAGGTTGTTTTTTGGTATTGAGTTGTATGATCTGTTTATATATTTTGGAAATTAACCCCTTATTGGTCATATTATTTTCAGAATATTTTCTTCCATTCAGTAGGTTGTCTTTTTGTTTTGTCAATGATTTCCTTTGCTGTGCAAAAGCTTTTAATTTTAATTAGGTCCCATTTGTTTGTTTTTGCTTTTCTTTCTTTTACTTTAGGAGTCAGATCCAAAAAATATTGCTACAATTTATGTGAAAGAGTGTTCTGCCTAGAAGTGTCATGGTTTTGGGTGTTTCCTTTAGTTGTTTAATCAGTTACAATTTATTTTTGTGTATGGTGTGAAGGAATGTTCTAATTTCATTCTTTTACATGTTGCTATCCAGTTTTCCCAGCACCACTTATTGAAGAGACTGTCTTTTCTCCGTTGTATATGCTTGCATTCTTTGTCATAGATTAACTGACTGTAAGTGTGTGGGTTTATCTCTAGGCTTTCTATTCTGTTTCATTGAGCTATGTGGCTGTTTTGTGCCAATACCATGCTGTATTGATTACTGTAGCTTTGCAGTATAGTCTGAAGTCAGAAAGCATGATACTTCTAGCTTTGTTCTTTTTTCTGAAAATTGCTTTGGGAATCCAGGATCTTTTGTGGTTCCATATAAATTTTAGGATTATTTGTTCTACCTGTATGAAAAATGTCATGGGCATTTTGATAGGGATTGCATTGAATCTGTAGATTGCTTTGGGTAGTACAGTCATTTTCACAATATTGATTCTTCCAATCCACGAACATGGTATATCTCTCCATCTGTTTGTGCCACCTTTGATTTCTTTCATCAGTGTCTTATAGTTTTCTGAGTACAGGTGTTTTACCTCCTTAGGTAGGTTTATTTCTAGGTGTTTTATTGTTTTCTTGCCATGGTGAATGGGATTGTTTCCTTAATTTCTCATTCTGATCTTTTGTTGTTAGTGTATAGGAATGCAAGAGATTTCTGTACATTAATTTTGTATCCTGCACTTTACCAAATTCATTGATTAGTTCTAGTAGTTTTCTGGTGGCATCTTTTAAAATAATTAATTAACTTAGTTTTGGCTGAGTTCAGTCTTTGCTGCTACACTCTGGCTTTCTCTAGTTGCAGTGAGCATGGGTTACTCTTCATTGCAGTGCACGGGATTCTCATTGCAGTGTCTTCTTTTGTTGCAGTGCATGGGCTCTAAGCATGCAGGCTTCAGTAGTTGTGGCTTGTGGGCTGTAGAGAGAAGGCTTAGTAGTTGTGGTGCACAGGTTTAGTTGCTCCACGGCATGTGGGATGTTCCTGAACCGGGGCAAGAACCTGTGTCCCCTGCATTGGCAGGTGGAATCTTAACCACTGTGCCACCAGCAAAGCCCTCTGGTGACATCTTTAGGATTATCTATGAATAGTATCATGTCATCTGCAAACAGTGACAGTTTTACTTCTTCTTTTCCAATTTGTATTCCTTTTATTTCTTTTTCTTCTCTGATTGCTGTGACTAGGACTTCCAAAACCATGTTGAATAATAGTTGTAAGAGTATATATCCTTGCCTTGTTCCTGATCTGAGAGGAAATGCTTTCAGTTTTTCACCATTGAGAATGATGTTTGCCATGGATTTGTCATATATGGCCTTTATTATGTTGAGGTAGGTTCTCTCTATGCCCACTTTCTGGAGACTTTTTATCATAAATTGGTGTTGAATGTTGACAGAAGCTTTTTCTGCATCTATTGAGATGATTATATTATTTTTTTCCTTCAGTTTGTTACTATGGTGTATCACATTGATTGATTTGCACATATTGAAGAATCCTTGGATCCCTGGGATAAACCCCACTTCATCATAGTATATGATCCTTTTATGTGGGGTTGGATTCTGTTTGGTAGTGTTTTGTTGAGGATGTTTGCATGTATATTCATCAGTGATATTGGTCTCTAATTTTCTTTTTTTATAGTATCTTTGTCAGGTTTTGGTATCAGGGTGATAGTGGCCTCAAAGAATGAGCTTGGGAGTGTTCCTTCCTCTGCAATTTTTTGGAAGAGTTTGAGAAGATGGGTGTTAGCACTTCTCTAAATGTTTGATAGAATTCACCTGTGAAGTCATCTTGTCCTGGACGTTTTTTTGTTGGAAGATTTTAAATTACAGTTTCAATTTCATCACTTGTGATTAGTCTGTTCATATTTTCTATTACTTCCTGGTTCAGTCTGGAAGGTTATATCTTTCTAAGAATTTGTCCATTTCTTCCAGGTTGTCTATTTTATTCGCACAGAGTTGCTTGTAGTAGTCTCTTATGATGCTTTGTGTTTCTTTTCATTTTTTTTAAAAGGGAACGCTATTTATTTATTTATTTAGCTGTGTTGGGTCTTCGTTTCTGTGCGAGGGCTTTCTCTAGTTGTGGCGAGGATAGGTCACTCTTCTTCATGGTGTGTGGGCCTCTCACTGTCGCAGCCTCTCTTGATGCGGAGTACAAGCTCCAGACATGCAGGCTCAGTAGTTGTGGCTTATGGGCCTAGTTGCTCCGTGGCATGTGGGATCTTCCCATATCTGGGCTCGAACCCGTGTGCCCTGCTACATTGCCACCAGGGAAGCCCCGATGCTTTGTATTTCTGCAGTGTCTGTTGTACCTTCTCCCTTTCCACTTCTAATTTTATTGATTTGAGTCCTCTCCCTATTTTTCTTGATGAGTCTGGCTAAAGTTATCAATTTGTTCATCTTCTCAAGGAACCAGCTTTTAGTTTTACTCATCTTTGCTATTGCTTGCTTTGTTTCTATTTCATTTATTTCTGCTCTGATCTTTATGATTTCTTTCCTTCTGCTAACTTTGCGTTTTGTTTGTTCTTCTTTCTCTAGTTCCTTTAGGTGTAAGATTAGATTGTTTATTTGAGATTTTTCTTGTTTCTTGCAGTAAGATTGTAGTGCTATAAACTTCCCTCTTAGAACTGCTTTTGCTGCATCCCATAGGTTTTGGATCATCATGTTTTCATTGTTATTTTTCTCTAGGTACTTTTTAATTTCCTCTTTGATTTCTTCAGTGAGCTCTTGCTTATTTAGTAATGTATTGTTTTTCCTCCATGTGTTTGTGTGTTTTATGTGTTTTCCCCTGTAATTTATTTCTAATCTCATAGCGTTGTGGTCAGAAAAGATGTTTGATATGATTTCAATTTTCTTAAAATTACTGAGGTTTGATTTGTGAGCCAAGATGTGATCTATCCTGGAGAATGTTCTGTGTGCACTTGAGAAGAAAGTGTAATCTGCTTTTTTTGGATGGAATGTCCTATAAATATCAATTCAATCTATCTGGTCTATTGTGCCATTTAAAGCTTGTGTTTCCTTATTAATTTTCTGTCTGAATGATCTGTCCATTGGTGCAAGTGAAGTGTTAACGTCCCCCACTATTATTGTGTTACTGTCGATTTCCTTTTTTAGAGCTGTTAGCAGTTACCTTATGTATTGAGGTGCCCCTATGTTGTGTGCATATATATTTATAATTGTTATATCTTCTTCTTGGACAGATCCCTTGATCATTATGCAGTGTTCTTCCTTGTCTCTTGTAGCATTCTTTATTTTAAAGTCTATTTTATCTGATATGAGTATTGTTATCCAGCTTTCTTTTCTTTTTCTTTTTTAAAAAATAGATCTTTATTGGAGTATAATTGCTTCACAATACTGTGTTAGTTTCTGTTGTACAACAAAGTGAATCAGCCATATGCATACATATTTCCCCATATCCCCTCTCTCTTGAGTCTCCCTCCCACCCTCCCTATCCCACCCCTCTAGGCCATTGCAAAGTACCAAGCTGATCTCCCTGTGTTATGCTGCTGAATCCTACTAGCTAACTATTTTACCTTCGGTAGTGTATATATGTCAGTGCTACTCTCACTTTACCCCAGCTTCCTCTTGATTTCCATTTGCATGGAATATCTTTTTCCATCCCCTCACTTTCAGTTTATATGGGTCCTAAGGTCTGAAGTGGGTCTCTTATAGACAGCATGTATATAGATCTTGTTTTTGTGTTCATTCAGCGAGCATGTGTCTTTTGGCTGCAGCATTTCATCCATTCACATTTAAGATAATTATCAATATGTATTTTCCAATTACCATTTTCTTAATTGTTTTGGATTTGTTTTTGTAGGTCCTTTTCTTCTCTTATGTTTCCCACTAAGAGAAGTTCCTTTAGTATTTGTTGTATAGCTCATTTGGTTGTGATGAATTCTCTTAGCTTTTGCTTGTCTGTAAAGCTTTTGATTTCTCTGTCGAATCTGAATGAGATCCTTGCTGGCTAGAGTAATCTTGGTTGTCAGGTCTTCCCTTTCGTCACTTTAAATATATTGTGCCACTCCCTTCTTGCTTGTAGAGTTTCTGCTGAGAAATCAGTTGTGAAACTTATGGGAGTTTCCTGGTATGTTACTTGTCATTTTTCCCTAGTTGCTTTTAATAATTTTTCTTTGTCTTTAATTTTTGTCAGTGTGATTACTAAGTGTCTTGTAGTGTTTCTCCTTTGGATGATCCTGCCTGGGACTCCCTGCACTTCCTGGACTTGGGTGGCTATTTCCTTTCCTATCTTAGGGAAGTTTTCAACTATAATCTCTTCAAATATTCTCTGAGGTCCTTTCTCTCTTTTCTCCTTCTGCAATCCCTATAATGCGAATATTGGTGCATTTAATACTGTTCCATGGGTCTCTTAGGCTGTCTTCATTTCTTTTTATTCTTTTTTCTTTATCCTGTTCCATGGCAGTGAATTCCACCATTCTCTCTTCCAGGTCACTTATCAGTTCTTCTGCTTCAGTTATTCTGCTATTGATTCCTTCTAGTGTATTTTTCATTTCTATTATTTTATTGTTCATCTCTGTTTCTTTGTTCTTTAATTCTTCTAGGTGTTTGTTCTTTAATTCTTCTAGGTCTTTGTTAAGTGTTTCTTGCATCTCCTTGATCTTTGCCTCATTCTTTTTCCGAGGTCTTGGATCATCTTCACTACCATTATTCTGAATTCCTTTTCTGGCAGGCTGCCTATCTGCCCTTCATTTAGTTGTTTTTCTGTGGGTTTTGTCTTGTTGCTTCATCTGTTACATAGTTCTCTGCCTTTTCATTTTGTCTATCTTTCTGTGAATGTAGTTTTAGTTCACAGTCTACAAGATTGTATTTCTTCTTGCTTCTGCTGTCTGCCCTTTGGTGGATGAGGCTATCTAAGAGGCTTGTGTAAGCTTCCTGATGGGAGGGACTGGTGGTGGGTAGAGCTGTGTGTTACTCTGGTGGGTAGAGATTGGTAAAACTTTAATCCACTTCTCTGCTGGTGGGTGGGGCTGAGTTCCCTCCCTGGTGGTGGTTTGGCCTAGCACTGGAGGCTACAGCCTGTTTGGTGGAGTTAATGGCGGATTCCAGGAAGGCTAATGCCAAGGAGTACTTCCCAGAATTTCTGCTGCCAGTGTCCTTGTTCCTGTGGTGAGCCACAGCCACACCCCACCTCTGTAGGAGACCCTCCAACATTAGCAGGTAGGTCTTGTTCAGTCTCCTATGGGGTCACTGCTCCTTCTCCCTAGGTCCTGATTTGCACACTAGTTTGTGTGTGTGCTCTCCAAGAGTGGAGTCTCTGTTTCCCCCAGTCCTGTCATAGTTCTGCAATTAAATCCCACTAGCCTTCAAAGTCTGATTCTCTGGGAATTCCTTCTCCCATTGCCAGACCCTCAGGTTGGGAACCCATTATGTGGGCTTCAGCACCTTCACTCCAGTGGGTGGAATTCTGTGGTATAATTGTTCTCCAGTTTCTGGGTCACCCACCCAGCAGTTATGGGATTTGATTTTATTGTGATTGCATCCCTCCTACCATCTCATTGCTGCTTGTCCTTTGTCTTTGGATGTGGGGTATATTTTTTGGTGAGTTCCAGTGTCTTCCTGTCAATGATTGTTCAGCAGTTAGTTGTGATTCTGGTCCTCTTGTAAGAGGGAGTGAGCACACGTCCTTCCGCTCTGCCATCTTGAACCAATCCCTCCTTTGTCTTTTGTTATAGCATTTCCTTAAAGTCTACCTTGTCTGATATGAGCATTGATACCACTGTTTTCTTGGCATTTCCATTTGTATAATTTCTCTTTCTCATCCCCTTAGTTTCAGTCTCCAAATGCATTTTAGAATCACTCTTTGAAGTTTCATGAAAAACCATTTTAGCCTTATTACTTGATTACATTGAATTTATATATTAATTTGTGAAAATTGAAATCTTTTCCAATATTGAGTTTTCTCATTCATGGATATGATATACCTCCATTTATTCCATTTTTAAAGTAATTTTAAATTCACAGTTTTACAATTTTCCCCCTGAATTGTCTTATGCATCTTTAGTTAAAGCTATCTTTAATAATTTCTAGTTTATGTAATCTTTAAAAATTATTATTACTGCTTTCACTAGTTTTGACTACTGAATGTAATTGAGGTAGATCATCAGTATTTTATCCAGCAAGCTTACAAAACTTCCAGCATTGCTAACTGTAAGGGCATTTTTGTGTGTGTAACTCTGTTAACTTTAAGCCAATCATCCAAATTAGTTTCATCTTTTTCAAAGACTCATATCCAAGTGATTTATAAGACAAATAATTCTACAGGTTCTACATATGAAAACTGAAGTCTCTCTAACCTCCTGCCATTTTCCACCTCTGAGAAGAAACAACTTTCAAATCTGTTAACTGATTATTTTAGGTTTTAATGCCAAATGTCATACAGCATGCTTCTATAGCACTTCTTCTTTTCTCACTCTTAGGCATTATTCATTGATATCCTACTATGGAAGATGGGTATGTAATGTTTTGTTACTCCTGACCTCATGACACATACGCACATTTCCTAAAATAAGCATAGTTTTGGATAACTTAATAGACAGTGTTTATGTTATTGTGAGTGTGAAATTCTTATTTATAGATGAGTTTGTAACATTCTCAGTTTTGGTTCATGTTGACCCTCTTGTGTGCATGTTTGTGTAACCACCACCATGGTCAGGATTCAGAACATTCCGTGACCACAAAGTCTCCCATGTGCTAGCCCTTTAAGTGACACATCCCCACCAAACAAAACCTCTGGCAAATGTCATTCTGTTTTCTCCCTATATATAATTTTTAGACATTTATATCAGTGGAATTGATATTTTGAGATTGTCTTTGTTTACTCAACATAATGCTTTCAAGAGACTTTCAGTTGCTACACACATATATAGCTTATTCCTTTGTATTGCTGAGTAGTATTTCCTGGTATGGATGCACCACAGCTTGTTAAACTGTTCACTTCTTGTGAGACATTTTAATTTTTTTCCAGTTTTTTGCTTTACAAAGAAATTTCCTATAACATATGTGCACCAGTTTTGTGTGGACATAGTTTTCATTTCTCCTAGATAAATGACTGTGAGTGTAATTTCTGGGTCCTATAACACACTTTCTCTCCTGAAAGAAGTAGGAAATGAATCTTTTTTTAGATTCAGGTGATAGAAGTTCTGAGGTCCTCATTGCACTGTGCTTTGGGGCTAAGTTTTACCAGTTATATCAATAAAGGGTTGGAATAGAAAGTCATTTCAGGAGCAGATCTAGTTCCATCCCATACTTGAGAGGCCGTGGAGAACCCTCTTCCTTTTTTCAGTTGAGCTGGTCTTTGTTGAGGTAGGTTCCAGAATGAGGCCACAAGCCAGCCACATCCTAAGCCCCTGGGCTTGGGACTTTGGAACACAGCCCACAATCACAGATCCTTCTTGGGATCTGTGAGTTTGCCTGGGGCTTCCAAATAGGGGTTCACCATGAATGGAGTGAGGGGCCCAGTGGAGAGAACAGACACCCCAAGTAGGGAGCAAGTTTATTTCTGTTAGGCTTGTCCAATCCCTCTGAAAACATAAGATGAGTAACTCCTCACTTTCCATCGTCTTTCTCTGCCTGATTTCCATTTCACCATCTGAAGCAGGAACTGTCTAGAACCTAGAAGTGGATTAAGAGCTCACAGCCATTTCACCCCATCATAGGCACTTCCTCTTACATCATTGGGAGGTGGGGCTTCCTTCCTCTCCACAGAGCACGGAAGTGCAGGTTCTCCCCAGGACACACATTTAGACAGAGCAGGCTCCGCAGGCTTCCACGATGCCCATCCCTGTCTCCTTGTCCAACCATCCTCCTCCTTGCCTGCTGCTGACTCTACTGCTGGGACTCACAGGTAAGCAGTCCTTGGGGTAGATTCCCCTTTCCCTGACCCCTGAACTTCCCCTTGCCCCTGCACTTTTAGGTCTTAAATGTAAACATGAGTGTGCCACCCGGGCAGAAGTCCACAGAAGTCCAAGGACTGGGCATTATTCAAGAGCATGAAATCAGGGATCTGAGCATTTTCTCTGTGGATCCATTGCCTGCAGCTGGTTACCACAGGCATTGAAACAGATGATGCTTCAAACACCGACAATGACAGCTTTGTGTGTATTAACTTGTTGAATCCTCACAACATCCTAGTGTGGTAGCTATGACTATTATCCCTGATTTGCAGATGGGGAAACTGAGGCAGGGACAGTAACTTTCCTGACATCACCTATCTAAGGCAGTGGAGCACAGGATTCTTGTCCAGGACGTACAGCTCCAGAGTTGATTCTTTTAACCATGTTGTGCTGCTCAGCTTCTCAAGAGAAGGCTAATGGAAGAAAAATCAGAAAATTCTGAGAAGGAAACAATATATTTGTTATCACCCATCGTGCCACTCAGAGAACAGCAGAGTTCAAATCTTGCAATGTGTACTGCCAAAGTTTTGTCAATGATGTATTGGATGGTTTTTCTATGTGCTAAATTTTTTTTCACTAAGCTTTTAACTTGTGTTATAATTTCATTTGATCCTCAAAACAACCAGTACACTAGCACACTAGGTTACACTTTAATACATGTTTGTGGATGCATGTATTAATGTGTGCGTGCGTGTATGTATGTGTATAAGTGGGTGTGAGGAATTGTTCCCAGACGCATTGGATTTCAAATAGACTTCCTTCTTTTTCCCCTAAATCATTTTTCAGTCTACATGAGATGACATGATCAGATGTTTAGTCTTTGCTGTCTTTCAGCAACATCCCTCCTTTTCTACTTCTCTATAAATCTACCCCTTACCCACACCCAAGACAAGAAAACTTCTCTCCTGGTAAATGAGTAGAATTTTGTGCATTATTATCTTGGAGTCCACTCTTACATGATGGCTAGGGGTGAGGAAGAAAAGAGAGTATCAAAGACACAGAGACTCTAGCCTATATGACCTATATTTTCATATCTGTATCTGTATCTGTAATTATTTTTATATCCATATCTATAACTATCTATAGCTATATCATTGAATGCTAGTTGAAGCCTCCATGGTTAAGAAATCTAATGAGTAATAACTATTCATTTTCTTGAACACTCATCATGTGGCAGACACTGCTGGAAATGCCCACAGTTGTTAACTCATGTAATCATTATATCCAAGCTAGATCCTCTTGTCACCCCTACTTTACAGATAAGAAAACTGAGCAAGGAGGAGTTCAAGATCACTCAGTGGTACATGGTAGAGGTATGATTTGAACTCAAGCAATCTCGTACTAGAGCTCATGATTTTAACAATTGCTCTTCTTGATACTGTGGCCCTGCTTCCATCCCATGAGATTCCTGCAGTTTCTGCTAATGGGTGTGTAGAAGGGTAGAGTGTGGGGAAGAGAGTTTGTGGTTTTTCTTTTTCTGGGCTCTTCTGCTTCCTGCATACATGCAAGTTCCTTTTTGCTTTTCACCAACTCATCTACATGGGAAACTCAGTTTCTGACATAATTTTCACAGAGGTTACCCACTTAGAATTAAATGCCTCAGGGAGATGTCACACTGGGCAATTCTCACAACATACATATATTTTTTGCATGCTACTATATGCCAGGAACTCTTACAGGAACGTGGGGTGCCTTGGTGAATAAAAGTCAAAGTAGTTGCCTGCATGGGTACTTATCTTAGTGGAAGAACTGACAATAAACAATAGACTTATAATTAAGTAAACAATATAGTATATTAGAAAGTGATAAGTGTTAAAAAAAAAAAAAAGCGTAGCCGGATAACAGAATTTGGAGAATCTGTAGCGTGGGATGTATTTTAAACCTGGTAGTCTTGTGGGGGGTAGCATAACTTAGAAGGGGAAATGTGAGCCAAAGTTGAAAGAAGGTTCTGGAGTGAGCCATGTGGTTATCTGGGGGAGGAGACTTCCTGACAGGAAACAGCATGTGCAAAGGTCCTGAAAGTAGAATCATCCTCCTGTGTTGAAGGATTTGGGCTTTTGCTCTGAGTGAAATTGTTGCCATTGCAAACTTTTGAAGGGAGAAGTGACATGATCTAGCATGAGTTTTAATTTATTCTAGCATTTCTTTGAGAGTAGACTGCAGAGGACACAGACAGAGGCAACTAGAGCATTTGAGGTCATGACATTCCTGCAAAAAAAAATAAAAGTGGGTTACACCTGGAGATTACCTAGTAGAGATAAGAGAAGGAGTTCAGGTTCTGGATGCACACCGAAGAGGAGGCAACAGGATATCTTGATGTGTAGGATTTGTGGTGGGAGAGAAAAGCTCCAAGGTTTTGAGACCTGAGCATCTGGAAGAAGAAAGGGGATTCAGGTGAGATATAGAGGGTGTAGGGGAAATTCAGTTCCGTTTTAGATGTGTTAACTGTGGGATGTTTATTTCTATGCAAAGAAGATGACGAGTGGGTAGTTGGACATACAAGTCCAGAGTTCAGGGAAAAGGCCTAGACCAGAGAGGTCATAGGAGAATTATTGATACACAGATTGTAGACTTTTGCTATCCCCTGGCTCCTCTCAACCCTCTGATCCCTCTTTTCTCCTCCTCTCCTTTCGTTTCTCCCTCGAACATTCTTTCATATTTCTTCCCATTTTTGTCTTAGCAGTTCAGCTTCCCTGACCTCACCCTTCTTCTCCAGACTTAAAAACCCAAACCACTTGATCTTCTTGGCACATCACAGGACCTGCCCTGTAATAGCATGTGCCCTCCTTAGGTGGCATGATTGGGTAGAACCAGTGCTTAGTGGGTGGGTTTACCAGCTCACACTCTGCAAAGGTGAACCACAGATTTTCTCCCTAAGGAGTAGGGAAGAAATAGAAAAGAACACAGGATTTGCTTGTGGCACCACAACAGCCTGCTCCTCTGGTTTATGTGTCTGCAGTTAGACCCATGCCTGTTTAATAGGACATTTCAGAGAAGATGGAATGTGTGTACATTTCTCTGTATCTCCAGAAACTTGGTAGCCAGCGAGGCTGTGAAATCAACCTGGAAAACTTGCAACTGTAGTTAAATGATTGGCCCAGTGGTGACTCATGTCCCTTCAACTCATAACTCACTGTCCAAACATAGTCAACCACCCACAATTCTTTTCAAAACACGATTTGGGAGTTTACTCTTCCCTTGCTTGCCTCCATGGTTCCATCTCCCCATTCACTTGTAGGTTTCTCAAATGTATCAGCGTTTAGAACCACACATTTTATTTTCTTTTGAGCTATTTAGTCCAGTTCAAAGGCTCTGCATTGGGCAGTCATCTTATTTCGGTTCACATATTTTATTGCAGTGAAATATACATAACATGAAATTTACCATTTTAACTATTTTGAAGGTTACAAAGTGGCACTATGTTCCGTCACAATGTTGTGAAGCCATCACCAGTCCTCATCTGCAGAACTTTTTCAACATCTGTGGCAGAATCTCTGTATCCGTTAAGCTATAAATACCCATTTCTCTTTTCCTGCAGCCACGAGTAATCTGTATTCTACTTTTTCTCTGTGAATTTGCCTATTCAATGGACTTCATACAACTGGAATCATCTATTTTCCTTTTGAATCTAGATTATTTCACTGAGCATATTTCTAATGTTCATATATGCTGTGGAAGGTGTCAGAATATCATTGTGTTTTAGGGCTGAAATATATTGTATATATTTCATACATATTTCATCTATATTTTATATGTATATGTGTATATGTATAAAGCTATATATCACATTTTGTTTATCCTTTCATCCATTAATGGAATTTTGGGTTGTTCATACTACCACTTTTTATTGTAATAAAGGTGCTCTAAAATATTACATATGTTACAGGTGTAAAATATAGTGATTCCCAATTTTTAAAGGTTATACTCCATTTATAGTTATTATAAAATATTGACTACATTTCTGGTGTTGTAACGTATACCCTTCTAGCTTATTTTATACATAATAATTTGTAACTCTTAATTGCCTACCCCTATACAGCCCCTCCCACCTTCCCACTCCCCACTGGTAACCACTAGTTTTTTCTCTATGTCTGTGAGTGTTTCTTTCTTGTTATATTAACTAGTTTGTTGTATTCTTTAGATTCCACATATAAGTGATATCATACAGTATTTGTCTTTGATTGACTTATTTCACTTAGCACAATGCCTTCCAAGTCCATTCATGTTGCTGCAAATAGCAAATTTTAATTCTTTCTTACAGCTGAGTTGTATTCCATTCTACACACAAACACACACAGAACATTTTCTATTTTTTTCTACTTTTTGTTTTTGCTTTTTAACTCTGTTGGACTCTGATAAGAGTTTCATTAATTATATTACATTAATAAACTTTTTAGGGTAGTAAGTCTGGTATTCTAAGAATATTTCTTCTTTTTTAATTAATTTATGTCTTAACTAGTTTTTTTCTTTTAACCTCTTTATTGGAGTATAATTGCTTTACAATGGTATGTTAGTTTCTGCTTTACAACAAAGGGAATCAGTTATACATATACATATGTTCCCATAACTCTTCCCTCTTGCATCTCCCTCCTTTCTACCCTCCCTATCCCACCCCTCTAGGTCATCACAAACCACCTAGTTGATCTCCCTGTGCCATGCGGCTGCTTCCCACTAGCTGTCTACCCTACATTGGGTACTGTATATATGACCATGCCACTCTCTCACTTCGTCACAGCTTACCCTTCCCCCTCCCCATATCCTCAAGTCCATGCTCTAGTAGGTCTGTGTCTTTATTCCCGTCCTACCGCTAGGCTCTTCATGACATTCTTTTTTCTTAGATTCCATATATATGTGTTAGCATACAGTATTTGTTTTTATGCTTCTGACTTACTTCACTCTGTATGACAGACTCCAGGTCCCTCCACCTCACTACAAATAACTCAGTTTCGTTTCTTTTTATGGCTGAGTAATATTCCATTGTATATATGTGCCACAACTTCTTTATCCATTCATTTGTTGATGGACAGTTAGGTTGTTTCCATATCCTGGGTATAGTGAATAGAGCTGCAATGAACATTGTGATACATGACTCTTTTTGAATTATGGTTTTCTCAGGATATATGCCCAGTAGTGGGATTGCTGGGTCACATAGTAGTTCTATTGGTAGATTTTTATGGAACCTCTATACTAGGTAGAACACTCTATGACATAAATCACAGCAAGTTCCTTTTTGATCCACCTCCTAGAGAAATGGAAATAAAAACAAAAATAAACAAAAGGGACCTAATGAAATTTAAAAGCTTTTGCACAGCAAAGGATACCATAAATAAGACCAAAAGACAACCCTCAGAATGGGAGAAAATAGTTGCAAATGAAGCAACTGACAAAGGATTAATCTCCAAAACTTACATGCAGCTCAATATCAAAAAAACAAACAACCCAATCCAAAAATGGGCAGAAGACCTAAATAGACATTTCTCCAAAGAAGATATACAGATTGCCAACAAAACAGATGACAGAATGTTCAACATCATTAATCATTAGAGAAATGCAAATCAAAACTACAATGAGATATCATCTCACACCGGTCAGAATGGCCATCATCAACAAATCTAGAGATTGGAGAGAAGATGGTGGAAGAGTAAGACGCGGAGATCACCTTCCTCCCCACAGATACATCAGAAATACTTCTACACGTGGAACAGCTCCTACAGACGACACACTGAACGCTGGCAGAAGACCTCAGACTTTCCAAAAGGCAAGAAACTTCCCAGGTACCTGGGAAAGGTAAAAGAAAAAAGAAAAAATAGAGACCAAACAATAGGGACGGGACCTGCACCAGTGGGAGGGAGCTGTGAAGGAGGAAAGGTTTCCACACACTAGAAGCCCCTTCACAGGCAGAGACTGCATGTGGCAGAGGGGGAAGCTTCGGGGCCATGGAGGAGAGCGCAGTAACAGGGGTGCGGAGGGCAAAGTGGAGAGATTCCCGCACAGAGGATCGGTGCCGACAGGAACTCACCAGCCTGAGAGGCTTGTCTTCTCACCCGCCGGGACAGGCGGGGGCTGGGAGCTGAGGCTGGGTGTTCGGTCGAAAGCCGGGAGAGGACTGGGGTTGGCTGCGTGAACACAGCCTGAAGGGGTTAGCGCACCACGGCTAGCCAGGTGAGAGTCCGGGAGAAGTCTGGAGCTGCCGAAGAGGCAAGAGACCTTTTCTTCCCTCTTTGTTTCCTGGTGTGCGAGGAGAGGGGATAAAGCGTGCCCCGTAAAGGAGCTCCAGAGACGGGCGTGAGCCTCGGCTCTCAGTGTGGACCCCAGAGATGGGCGTGGGATGCTAGGGCTTCTGCTGCCACCACCAAGAAACCTCTGTGTGAGCACAGGCCACTCTCCACACCTCCCCTCCAGGGAGCCTGTGCAGCCTGCCACTGCCAGGGTCCCGGGATCCAGGGACAGCTTCCCCAGGAGAACGCACGGTGCACCTTGGGCTGATGTAGCATCACGCCGGCCTCTGCCGCCACGGGCTTGCCCCGCATCTGTACCCCTCCCTCCCCTGGCCTGAGTGAGCCAGAGCCCCCGATTCAACTGCTCCTTTAACCCCGTCCTGTCTGAGCGAAGAGCAGATGCCCTCAGATGGCCTACACGCAGAGGCGGGGCCAAGTCCAAAGCTGAACCCCAGGAGGTGTGCGAACAAAGAGGAGAGGGGAAGGTCTCTCCCAGCAGCCTCAGAAGCAGCGGATTACATCTCCACAATCAACTTGAAGTGCCCTGCATCTGTGGAGTGCCTCAATAGACAGCGAATCTTCCCAAACTGAGGAGGTAGACTTTGGGTGCAAGATATATTATTATTTTCCCCTTTTCCTCTTTTTGTGAGTGTGTATGTGTGTGCTGCTGTGTGAGATTTTGTCTGTATAGCTTTGCTTTCACCATTTGTCCTAGGGTTCTGACCGAACCATTTTTTTTTCTTTAAAAATTGTTTCTTCTTAATAATTACTTTTATTTTAATAACTATTTTATCTTACTTTATTTTATCTTCTTTCTTTCTTCCTGTCTTCCTTCCTTTCTTCCTCCCTTCCTTCCTCCCTTCCTTCCTCCTTTCCTCTCCCTTCCTTTCCTCCTTCCTCTTTTCCTTCCTTCTTTCCTTCCTTCCTTCCTTTCTTCCTTTATTCCTTCCTTCCTTCCTTTCTTGCTTCCTTCCTTCCTTTCTTCCTTGCTTCTCTCCTTTCTTCCTTCCTTCCTTCCTTTTGTCCTTGCTTCTCTCCTTTCTTCCTTCCTTCCTTTCTTGCTTTCTTCCTTCTTTCCTTTCTTCCTTCCTTCCTTTCTTGATTTTTTCCTTCTTTCCTTTCTTCCTTCCTTCGTTCCTTCCTTCCTTTCTTTCCTTTCTATTTTTTCTCCCTTTTATTCTGAGACGTGTGGATGAAAGGCTCTTGGTGCTCCAGCCAGATACAGGGTTGGGTCTCTGAGGTGGGAGAACCAACTTCAGGACACTGGTCCACAAGAGACCTCCCAGTTCCATGTAATAGCAAATGGCAAAAATCTCCCACAGATCTTCATGTCAACACCAAGACCCAGCTCCACTCAATGACCAGCAAGCTACAGTGCTGGAAACCATATGACCAACAACCTGTAAGACAGGACTACAGCCCCATCCATTAGCAGAGAGGCTGCCTAAAATTATAATAAGGCTACCGACACCCCAAAACACACCACCAGACGTGGACCTGCCCACCAGAAAGACAAGATCTAGCCTCATCCACCAGAACACAGGCACTAGTCCCCCCAACCAGGAAACCTACTCAAATCACTGAACCAACCTTAGACTCTGGGGACAGACACCAAAAACAATGGGAACTATGAATCTACAGCCCACAAAAAGGAGACCCCAAACACAGTAAGCAAATGAAAAGACAGAAAAACACACAGCAGATGAAGGAGCAAGGTAAAAACCCACCAGACCTAACAAATGAAGAGGAAATAGGCAGTCTACCTGAAAAAGTATTCAGAATAATGATAGTAACGATGATCCAAAATCTTGGAAATAGAATAGACAAAATGCGAGAAACATTTAACAAGGACCTAGAGGAAATAAAGAGGAAGCAAGCAACAATGAGCAACACAAGAAATGAAATTTAAAATACTCTAGATGGGATCAATAGCAGAATAACTGAGGCAGAAGAACAGAAAAGTGACCTGGAAGATAAAGTAGTGGAAATAACTACTGCAAAGCAGAATAAAGAAAAAATAATGAAAAGAACTGAGGACAGTCTCAGACACCTCTGGGACAACATTAAACGCACCAACATTTGAATAATAGGGGTCCCAGAAGAAGAAGACAAATAGAAAGGGACTGAGAAAATATTTGAAGAGATTATAGTTGAAAACTTCCCTAATATGGGAAAGGAAATAGTCAATCGAGTCCAGGAAGCACAGAGAGTCCCATACAGGATAAACACAAAGAGAAACACCCCAAGACACATAATAATCAAACTGACAAAAATGAAATACAAAGAAAACATATTAAAAGCAGCAAGGGAAAAACAACAAATAACACACAAGGGAATCCCCATAATGTTAACATCTGATCTTTCAGCAGAAACTCTGCAAACCAGAAGGGAGTGGCAGGACATATTTAAAGTGATGAAGGAGAAAAACCTACAACCAAGATTACTCTACCCAGCAAGGATCTCATTCAGATTTGATGGAGAAATTAAAACCTTTACAGACAAGCAAAACCTAAGAGAATTCAGTACCACCAAACCAGCTTTACAACAAAGGCTAAAGGAACTTCTCTAGGCAAGAAACATGAGAGAAGGAAAAGACCTACAAGAAAAAACTCAAAACAATTAAGTAAATGGTAATAGGAACATACATATTGATAATTACCTTAAATGTAAATGGATTAAATGCTCCCACCAAAAGACACAGACTGGCTGAATGGATACAAAAATAAGACCCATATATATGCTGTCTACAAGAGACCCACTTCCGACCTAGGGACACATACAGACTGAAAGTGAGGGGATGGAAAAAGATATTCCATGCAAATGGAAATCAGAAGAAAGCTGGAGTAGCAATTCTCATATCAGACAAAATAGACTTTAAAATAAAAACTATTACAAGAGACAAAGAAGGATACTACATAATGATCAAGGGATCGATCCATGAAGAAGATATAATAATTGTAAATATTTATGCACCCAACATAGGAGCACCTCAATACATAAAGCAAATACTTATAGCCATAAAAGGTGAAACCTACAGTAACACAATCAGAGTAAGGGACTTTAACACCCCACTTTCACCAATGGACAGATCATCCCAAATGAAAATAAATAAGGAAACACAAGTTTTAAATGATACATTAAACAAGATGGACTTAATTGATATTTATAGGACATTCCATCCAAAAACAACAGAGTACACATTTTTCTCAAGTGCTCATGGAACATTCTCCAGGATAGATTATATCTTGGGTCACAAATCTAGCCTTGGTAAATTTAAGAAAATTGAAATCATATCAAATATCTTTTCCAACAACAAAGCTATGAGACTAGATATCAATTACAGGAAAAGATCTGGAAAAAATACAAACATATAGAGGCAAAACAATACACTATTTAGAAGCGAAGTGATCACTGAAGAAATCAAAGAGGAAATATAAAAATACTTAGAAACAAATGACAATGGAGACATGATGACCCAAAACCTATGGAATGCAGAAAAAGCAGTTCTAAGAAGGAAGTTTATAGCAATAAAATCCTACCTTAAGAAACAGGAAAAATCTCGAATAAACAACCTAACTTTGCATCTAAAGCAATTAGAGAAAAAAGAATAAAAAATCCACAAAATTAGCAGAAGGAAAGAAATCATAAAGATCAGATCAGAAATAAATGAAAAAGAAATGAAGTAAACGATAGCAAAGATCAATAAAACTAAAAGCTGGTTCTTTGAGAAGATAAACAAAATTGATAAACCATTAGCCAGACCCATCAGGAAAAAAAGGGAGAAGACTCAAATCAATAGAATTAGAGATGTAAAAGGAGACGTAACAACTGACACTGCAGAAATACAAACGATTATTAGAGATTACTACAAGCAACTGTATGCCAATAACATGGACAACCTGGAAGAAATGAACAAATTCTTAGAAATGCACAACGTGCCGAGACTGAACCAGGAAGAAATAGAAAATATGAACAGAACAATCACAAGCACTGAAATTGAAAATGTGATTAAAAATACTCCAACAAACAAAAGCCCAAGACCAGATGGCTTTACAGGCGAATTCTATCGAACACTGAGAGAAAAGTTAACACCTATCCTTTTCAAACTCTTCCAAAAGATAGCAGAGGGAGGAACACTCCCAAACGCATTCTATGAGGCCACCATAACCCTGATACCAAAACAAGACAAAGACGTCACAAAGAAAGAAAACTACAGGTGAATATCACTGATGAACATAGATGCAAAAATCCTCAAGAAAATATTAGCAAACAGGGGCTTCCCTGATGGTGCAGTGGTTGAGAGTCCTCCTGCCAATGCAGGGGACACGGGTTTGTACCCCGGTCTGGGAAGATCTCATGTGCCGTGGAGCGGCTGGGCCCGTGAGCCATGGCCACTGAGCCTGCACATCTGGAGCCTGTGCTCCACAATAGGAGAAGCCACAACAGTGAGAGGCCCGTATACCACACACACACACACACACACACAAATAGTAACAAACAGAATCCAACAGCACATTAAAAGGATCATACACCATGATCAAGTGAGGTTTATTCCAGGAATGTAAGGATTCTTCAATATATGCAAATCAAACAACGTGATACACCATATCAACAAACTGAAGGAGAAAAACCATATGATCATTTCAATAGATGCAGAGAAATCTTTTGACAAATTTCAACACCCATTTATGATAAAAACCCTGCAGAAAGTAGGCATAGAGGGAACTTTCCTCTACATAATAAAGGTTATATATGACAAACCCACAGCCAGCATCATTCTCAATGGTGAAAAACTGAAACCATTTCCACTAAGATCAGAAACAAGACTAGGTTGCCCACTCTCACCACTCTTATTCAACATAGTTTTGGAAGTTCTAGCCACAGCAATCAGAGAAGAAAAAGAAATAAAAGGAATCAAAATCAGAAAAGAAGAAGTAAAGCTGTCACTGTTTGCTGATGACATGATACTATGCATAGAGAATCCTAAGGATGCTACCAGAAAACTACTAAAGCTACTCAATGAATTTGGAAAAATAGCAGGATACAAAATGAATGCACAGAAATCTCTGGCATTCTTATACACTAATGATGAAAAATCTGAGAGTGAAATTAAGAAAACACTCCCATATAGCATTGCAACAAAAAGAATAAAATATCTAGGAATAAAACAACCTAAGGACACAAAAGATCTGTAGGCAGAAAATTATGACACTGATGAAAGAAATTAAAGATGACACAAATAGATGGAGAGATATACCATGTTCTTGGATTGGAAGAATCAACATTGTGAAAATGACTCTACTACCTAAAGCCATCTACAGATTCAATGCAATCCCTATCAAACTACCACTGGCATTTTTTACAGAACTAGAACAAAAAAATTCACAGTTTGTATACAGACACAAAAGACCCCGAATAGCCAAAGCAATCTTGAAAACGAAAAATGGAGCTGGAGGAATCAGGCTCCCTGACTTCAGACTATACTACAAAGCTACAGTAATCAAGCCAGTATGGTACTGGCACAAAAACAGAAATATAAATCAATGGAACAGGATAGAAAGCCCAGAGATAAACCCACACACATATGGTCAACTTATCTTTGAAAAGAGGGGCAAGAATATATAGTGGAGAAAAGACACCCTCTTCAATAAGTGGTGCTGGGAAAATTGGACAGGTACATGTAAAAGTATGAAATTAGAACACTCCCTAACACCATACACAAAAATAAACTCAAAATGGATTAAAGACCTACATGTAAGGCGAGACGATATCAAACTCTTAAAGGAAAACATAGGCAGAACACTCTATGACATAAATCACAGCAAGATCCTTTTGACCCACCTCTTAGAGAAATGGAAACAAAAACAAAAATAAACAAATGGGACCTAATGAAACTTAAAAGCTTTTGCCCAGCAAAGGATACCATAAACAAGACCAAAAGACAACCCTCAGAGTGGGAGAAAATATTTTCAGATGAAGCAACTGACAAAGGATTAATCTCCAAAACTTACAAGCAACTCATGGAGCTCAATAACGAAAAAACAAACAACCCAATCCAAAACTGGGCAGAAGACCTAAATAGACATTTCTCGAAAGAAGATATAGATTGCCAACAAACATATGAAAGAATGCTCAACATCATTAATCATTAAACAAATGCAAATCAAACCTACAATGAGATATCAACTCACACCGCTTAGAATGGCCATCATCAAAAAATCTAGAAACAAAAAATGCTGGAGAAGGTTTGGAGAAAAGGGAGCACTCTTGCACTGCTGGTGGCAATGTAAATTGATACAGGCACATTGGAGAACAGTATGGAGGTTCCTTAAAAAACTACAAATAGAACTACCATACAACCCAGCAATCCCACTACTGGGCATATACCCCGAGAAAACCATAATTCTAAAACAGTCATGTTCGAAAATGTTCATTGCAGCTCTATTTACAATAGCCAGGACATGGAAGCAACCTAAGTGTCCATCGACAGATGAATGGATAAAGAAGATGTGGCACATATATACAATGGAATATTACTCCGCCATAAAAAGAAATGAAACTGAGTTATTTGTAATGAGGTGGATAGACATGGAATCTGTCATACAGAGTGAAGTAAGTCAGAAGGAGAAAAACAAATACCGTATGCTAACACATATATATGGAATCCAAGAAATAAAATGTCATGTAGAGACTAGGGGTAGGATGGAAATTAAACACAGACCTACTAGAGCATGGCCTTGAGGATATGGGTAGAGGGAAGTGTAAGCTCTGATGAAGTGAGACAATGGCATGGACATATACACACTACCAAATGTAGGGTGGATAGCTACTGGGAAGCAGCTGCATGGCACAGGGAGGTCAGCTTAGTGGTTTGTAACAACCTAGAGGGGTGGTATAGGGAGGGTGGGATGGAGGGAGATGTAAGAGGGAAGAGATATGGGAACATATGTATATGTATGACTGATTCACTTTGTTGTAAAGCAGAAACTAACACACCATTGTAAAGCAATTATACTCCAATAAAGACGTTTAAAAAATAAATTAATTAAAAATAAAATTAAAAAAATCCCGAAGAAGTGGTACATATATACAATGGAATACTACTCAGCCATAAAAAAGAATGAAATAATGTCATTTGCAGCAACATGGACACAACTATGGATTATCAAACTAAGTGAAGTAAGTCAGAAAGAGAAAAGAGAAAGAACACATGATATTTATATGTGGAATCTAAAAGATGACCCAGGGAATTCTCTGGTGGTCCAGTGGTTAAGACTCCCCACTTTCACTGCAGGGGGCCTGGGTTCGATCCCTGGTCAGGGAACTAGGATCCCGCAAGCTACGCCACATGGACCACAACCGATGAAAAAGGTGAGACAAATGAACCTATCCACAAAACAGAAACAGACTCACGGACATAGAGTACAAACTTGTGGTTGCCAAGGGAGAGAAGATAGGGGTAATGTGATCTATTATATATGGAATGGATAAACAACAAGGTCCTAGTATATAGCACAGAGAACTATATTCAGTATGCTATGATAAGCCATAATGGAAAAGGACATATTAAAAAAAGAATGTATATATGTATATATAAGAATATATATATGTATAAATGAGTCAATTGTTGTACAGCAGAAACTGCCAAAGCATTGTTAATCAATAATACTTCAGTATAAAAAAGTTATAAATCAAGTAAAAAGAAAAAAATGAAAGTAGCCCCCCCAAAGAAATCTATGTCCTATACTCACCTGTGAATATTTTACTTTACTTGGAAAAAGAGATTTTGTAAAAGTGATTAAGTTAAGACCCTTGCTATGGGGATAATATTCTAGATGATCAGTGTGGACCCAATATAATCTTATAAGAATGAGGCAGGAAAGCCAAAGTTAAAGAAGTACAAGTGACAATGGAAGCAACATTAGAGTCATAAGAAGATGGAAACCATGAGAAAAGGAGTGTAGACAGTCTCAAAAATTTTGAGAGACAACGACCAGAGCCTCCAGAAGAAATGTAGCCAAACTAACTCCTTGATTTTAGTCCAGTAATACCATTTCTCATCCTTTGACATCCAGAATTATAATAAAACTGTCACTTCAAGCCACAAAATTTTTGATAATTTATTACAGCAGTCTTAGGTAACTAATCAAACATGACTATGTCATTGGGATAAAATGCTAGGGACTTGAAACAATATTTTACTTTCTTCTTAAACTAAATGTTCATTGTGTTGGGAGCTCTGCACATCACTGCCACTCAAGTATCCAGGTTGTTGGAGCCAACCCCCTCATGAGAATGTGGATCTCTGGGGAAGATGGAAGCTGGTCCATGAAGGCTCTTGCAGTTTAATGAATAACCTACGAAATATATCCATCACCTCTCCTCACAACTCAGTGGTCTAAAGAAGCTATGTGGTCCCACCTAATGCAAAGGCCAGAAGTGCAGCACTTCAGGAGGCCACAAAGTGAATAGCCAGAAATATTTGGTGAAGTATGACACTTCCCAAGAGGGCTCAAGTACTCAAACCCATTCTCTGCCACATCATTTAACCTCTCTGTGCCTCAATTCATCTCTTTTACTAGGGTCTCACGTTAGAGGCTCATTGTGCAGGTTGCATGCAATATACACGCAATGGGCTGAGTTCAAGGCTGGCTCATGGTGCACTAAGTTAATGAAAACTGTTTTTGATAAATAATTGAGAAAACCTACTGGATCACCTAAGGATGAATAAGTAACTGGATGGTGTTTTCCTCCAGGAGTGGCAGGTGAGAAGGAGCTGCAGGTGATTCAGGCTGAGAGGTCAGTTTCAGTTGCAGCAGGAGAGACGGCCACTCTGCACTGCGACGTGACCTCCCTGCTCCCCGTGGGGCCCGTCAAGTGGTTCAGGGGCACAGGGCCAGGCCGAGAGTTAATCTTCAGTCTCAGAGGAGGCCCCTTCCCTCGAGTAACAGATGTTTCAGATACTACAAGGAGAAACAATACGGACTTTTCCATCCGCATCAGTAACATCACCCCAGCAGACACCGGTATGTACTACTGTGTGAAGTTCCAGAGAGGAAGCCCTGACGTGGAGGTTAAGTCTGGACCAGGCACTCATCTCACTGTGAGTGGTGAGTATGGCCTGGGTCTCCTTTGTCCCCCTGGTCTGTGACAACAAGCCCTCCACCCTTCAAGAAAAAAGAAAAAAAAAGAATCAAGTGCAGCAGTGGGTGCTTGTATCATGATCTGATTTCACCTCCTTCTACAGATCAGGGAAACTGAGGTCTGCAGAGGTCGTGCTACTTGCCAAAGGCCCCACAACTGGTGAATCTGGGAAAAGTCTGGAACCCCAGTCTGCCTGGTTCCACAGCCCTTGCCTTTTCCATCCCGTCTAGCCCTTTGTTTCCAGGGATGCGGGAACTGAAAGTCTGAGTGACTTGCCCCGTCACAGCCCAGGTATTTCCTCTGCCTGCAGAGAGTGCTCCCCTCAATGTGGCTGAGCCTTCTCTTTATTCAGCACCTATTGAGCACCTACTGTGTGCCAGGCCCTGCTCCAGACGTTGTGGAAGCAGCAGTGAACAAAGCAGACAAGGGCTCTTCTCCCATGAAAATTATGTTCTCTCCCCTTCCAAAAAGAAGTCTATCCAGGGCAAGGTTTCTTTATTTCCCTTCAGAAACATCACACTGAGAAGAAATTCCTAGAGGCATAGGTTCAGTGTTAACTCTGACGGCCCAGGCTAGAGGAGATGCCCAGAGGTTGGGTGTTTCCTGGGGGTCTGTTGGGAAAACCCTCCTGTGATTCAGACACCGACTCACACAGTCACTGAAGGCTCCCAGCAGAGCTGGGTCATCTCAGAATGGCCCTTCCCCAGGGAAGAGGTTCCCCATGTGGGTGACTTAGGGGCCGCCCCATTGAGGCAGCAAAGGCGCTCATTAAGAGTTTTCTGACAAAGACCCTGGATCCTCTTACTAACTCCTGAATCCTGGACTGTGACACAGGAGGGATCTTTTGACACTGTCTGCCCAGCCCTCCATGTACAGATGGCGGCCTGAGGCCAAGAGGTGACTGGAACCCAGACCACAGTCCCATGGTCAGTGAGTGAGGGGATCCTTCCAGAACCCAATCTGATTCCAGGCCAGGCTCTTCCCTGTACCAGCATTGGAAGTGGTTTCATGGAAGAGCCTGGTACATGGAAGTTGAAGAATAAAAGCTCCTTGAATTAACCATTGAACATGAGGTTTTCATTGCTTTCCCATAGGTTCAGAAGGCTCCTCGCATTCAGGCCCGAAGTCCTGAGGCAACTGGAAACTTCTCCCTACTTTCAGCCACAGGATCCCAAGTCCCTCATTCCATATATGCACCTAAAGCTACCCATTGTTTCAATAGCTACTTAACATGCAGGGTATGGAGACAATCGTTTTCATTTTACAGTCTCCTGTTGATGGATACTAAGGTGTTCCTAACCTGGGGCTATTGAAACAGCACTGCAGTGGATAACCTTTCCATGTGTCACTCTCCTCAAAGGGGAAATACCCACTGGAACTAGCATTGCTAGATCATAGGGTGTGTGTATTTTAATTTGTGTCATTATATTGCCAAATTTCCCTCCTAGTCATGGTAGCAAATGAACCTTCCCAGAGTTCCAGGCATTAGCAGGGAAGGTGACTTTATCCTGATTTTGCCGATATTACTAAACTTCCCAGATTGTCGGTTCCTTGCTCAGCCAATCACAGCTAGTAAGTGGCTCCTCCACCACTCAGATCTGCTGCCTCCCAGGAGGCTGCTCGACCTCCTCCCCAGGCCTCCCGCCCAGAGGATTCCCTGGATGAGAAAGGAGCGAGAGGAGGGGACCAGGAAACAGCAGCCTGTCAGATGCTGAATCTTCCTCATGGCATTTACTCCTTATAACCAGTGCTCTGAGGGTAGGGCCGTCTGTTGTCCCTTCTACATATGAGGACACTGAGGCTCAGAGAGAGGACCTGATTTGTGAGCAGTTAGGGGAGCCAAGATTGAACCCAAGTACCTAGACTCACGGCCCTACTCTCTGCACACCCCACGGTGCTTTTCAAAGTATGGAGAAAACTCCAGGCCCATCCTCTTAAAACCTGGTATTGTTCTGTTCTTCAGCAATAAGCATTTTAAAAAGTCCTGCATGGGAGGAGAGTCTAGCTTTACCACAGATCAGACAGATACTACAGTGTCTCATGATGTGCTGAATGCTCCTAAAATGCAGGGCTCAGCACACTTAAAAGCATCAGGAGTTTTTCTCTCCATTGTTGCAATCTTGCTCCTTCACTAGGCCTCATGTGGGAGCAGCTCCTGGAAGTGTAGCGTGGACAGCACAGAGAGGGACCAGTGTAATCCCAGCAGCACCATGCACACCCATTCCTGGCTCTGCAGACTGAGGTTGAGGAGGGGGAGGTGTTCCCTAGAGGGTGCTGGGGGCCCCGCATGAGCAAGAGTTCATATTCTAGACTCAGTTGTCAGGAGCCCATGTCTTCCCTTGTTGCTACAGGGTCCCCAGGCCTGGGCACTCAGAAACCACTCCTCCCTGTAGTTGCTTGAAGTCAAGAATCTCAGAGAGAAAAGGGGAGGGTGGTGGTCAGTGTGGGGGCTTGTGAAGGTGGGGCGCTTGCTCTGCTGATGGACATGAAAACTTGGAGGCGATGACAGGAAATACTTCTTGGACAGAGTGGGTGGGTGAGGAGACAGTCCCTTCATTTCTCTCAGCCTCAGTTTTCTCATCTGTAAAATGGTGATCATCATGGACTCCTTTCAGGAGAGTTGGAAGGATTTGAGGTGCTCTGTCTAAATCACCAGCACAGAGTAGGGGCCCCCCAAATCGAGGTGTTATTTCAAGGCTGTGACCCAGTTCCCTGTGCTGGGTCCCATTTGCTCACCTGTAGAAAGAGGATAATCACACAGCCTTTGCATTATGTCCTGAGGGTACAACGACTTGGTGACAGGAGAGCCCCTCAGGGAGCGATGGTGCTGGCCTCCCAGACTGTGTGATCTTGGCAAGTCTCAGTTCCATCTAGTCTTCAGTTTCCCCATCTGTAAAATGGTGGTAATCACGCTGTCTTTCAGGGGTCTGTGATGACTCGAGAGCATCTGGGAAGCCATGGATGGGGTGGACTGGGTATCACTGAGCTCAGTGCACAGTGGTTGAGAGCCAGGGCTGAGCGCCCCCTGCCTGGGCCTCCATCCCAGCTCTGCCCCGTCCTGCCTCTGGGACCTCTGATGAGTCCCTCCCCACATGGGGGCTTGGTGTCCTCATCCATCAGTGACAGCCCTGCCCTCACAGAGCAGCTGCAGGAACTTAATGAGGGACGCATGTCAAGAGCTTAGAGCAGATCCTGGCATATGGTACGTGTTCCACGAACGTGAGCTCTGATGTGCTGGAGCCAGAGGACCTCGGATGGGGTCGCTTTCTCTGCAGGACTAAGTACAACTGGGGTTGGGGCGGAGCTGGGTTCCTTTTGACCTTGGCTGCTTATTAGAATCACCTGGGAGATGGTAAAAAGATCCCCAGACCCTGGTTCCACCGTAGAAATTCTGATTTAATTGGTCAGACGTGGGCCTGGGCAGCTGAGTGTTTTCACTCCTGCAGAAGATGCTGGTGCCCAGCCAGGGCAGAGGAGCCCTGAGTCACGTGTTCTCTGAGGTCAGAGGGAAAGCTGTGTTTTTTCCAAGACAGAGGTGGATCCCCCGTGGCGCCTGGGTTGTAAGAACAACTCTCCTGGGTGTGAGTGCTTCAGAATAGCCCGTGATGGTGACAGCTCTTAGGACACCCAAGAAGTTTGGCAGGCACACACCCCACCTCCAACACAGCTCACCTGGGCTGAGGGGTTGCGTCCTCCCAACTCAGATCACCCTGTTCAGCCCCGAGCTTCATCACTGGGGAAACCTTCCCATCTTTACACACGTGTGTGTGTAAACAGGCTCTGAAATGCCTGCAAACGCTCCCTGCTCAGCCTAGAGACCTCCTGCCTCAACACACCACAGTGACACTGACAAAATCTTTTCTTCCTCCTTTCAAAATGCTTCCAGTTTCTGTCCAGAGCTGATCTGCAGGGAAATGCCTGTGATCTCTTGTGTCTTTCGAAGCCAATTCCCCAAACTAGTTTCTTGAGGGAATTATTTTTTTAAATGGGAACACATTTATAATTTGGTGTTTCTACTAGTTTTTTCATGTGGATTCTTGCATGACAGCTGCTTGGAGCATGATTTGAGACTCTTCTTGGTGTTTCTGTTGTGCTTTTGTTTTGCCTTCTTACTGCCTACAAAATAAATGGGTAGTTTTAGAACTAGATTGGCCAGATCTTATGATAACAATCATGGGTGTTATTCATTTTTAAAAAATTATGGGTGTTATTGATTAAGAACCTACTGTATGTTGGGCTCTGTGTTTTACATATATCCTTGCTCGCCTTATCAGGTGGTGCTTGTATCTACTTTTTCCAGAAATAGATACTGAGCATCAAGGATAAAGAACAGTGACACTAAAATCAATCCATCCTGCATGCAATGAGATGAGCTCTGACCTTTACTTGCTGGGTGCCCTTGACCAGCTTCATCCTCCCTGAGCCTCATCCCATATATGGAGTCCCTCTTGGGCCTCCCTCACAGGGCTGGTGAGGGGATTAAAGAGCTGAGGGTGATGGAGAGATCAGGCCATCTTTAGGCTCTGAAGAAACTCTGGACAAGTGGTAACTGATCAGAGTATCTTGCCCCTTTAGGGTGTCCAGGATGCTGGTGTTTATACAATTTGACATATTAAGGTAACTCCTTGCTATGTCCTCAAGTGTTTGATGAGTTTTAGGAAGCAAGTTGTTTTGTTTTGTTTTTTTCCTCAACATATTTTATTTTATTTTTTTTAAATTTTTTTAAACATCTTTATTGGAGTATAACTGTTTTACAAAGGTGTGTTAGTTTCTGCTTTACAACAAAGTGAATCAGTTATACATATACATATGTTCCCATATCTCTTCCCTCTTGCATCTCCCTCCATCCCATCCTCCCTATCCCACACCTCCAGGAGGTCACAAAGCACCAGCTGATGTCCTTGTGCTATGCGGCTGCTTCCCAGTAGCTATCTATTTTACATTTGGTAGTGTATATATGTCCATGCCACTCTCTCACTTCGTCACAACTTACCCTTCCCCCTCCCCATGTCCTCAAGTCCATGCTCTAGTAGGTCTGTCTTTTATTCCCGTCCTACCACTAATCTCTTCATTACATTTTTTTTCTTAGATTCCATATATATGTGTTAGCATACAGTATTTGTTTTTCTCCTTCTGACTTACTTCACTCTGAAAGACAGACTCCAGGTCTATCCACCTCATTACAAATAATTCAGTTTCATTTCTTTTTATGGCTGAGTAATATTCCATTGTATATATGTGCTACATCTTCTTTATCGATTCATCTGTTGATGGACACTTAAGTTGCTTCCATGTCCTGCCTATTGTAAATAGAGACCTAAATGTAAGGCCAGACACTATCAAACTCTTAGAGGAAAACATAGGCAGAACACTCTATGACATAAATCACAGCAAGATCCTTTTTGACCCACCTCCCACAGAAATGGAAATAAAAACAAAAATAAACAAATGGGACCTAATGAAACTTAAAAGCTTTTTCACAGAAAAGTATACCATAAACAAGACCAAAATACAACCCTCAGAATGGAAGAAAATAGTTGCAAATGAAGCAACTGACAAAGGATTAATATCCAAAAGTTATAAGCAACTCAGGCAGCTCAATAACAAAAAAAAAACAACCCATTCCAAAAATGGGCAGAAGAACTAAATAGACATTTCTCCAAAGAAGATATACAGATTGCCAACAAACCTATGAAAGAATGCTCAACATCATTAATCATTAGAGAAATGCAAATCAAAACTACAATGAGATATCATCTCACACCGGTCAGATTGGCCATCATCAAAAACTCTAGAAATAATAAATGCTGGAGAGGGTGTGGAGAAAACGGAACACTCTTGCACTGTTAGTAGGAATGTAAATTAATACAGCCACTATGAAGAACAGTATGGAGGTTCCTTAAAAAACTACAAATAGAACTACCATATGACCCCGCAATCCCACTACTGGGCATAATTCAAAAAGAGTCATGTACAGAAATGTTCATTGCAGCTCTATTTACAATAGCAAGTTAAGTATTTACAAATGCAAATATTGGTAATGTTTGCTGTCTGCTGACTTTTACAGTAGCTGTTGAGTAACAATGAACAATTGGGAGATACCCTACAGGAACCTTCTAAAGAGAGAAACCACCTTCACATTTGATTTACCAATTTGTGTGGTTCTGGGTGCTTTTACAGGCCTGTGCCTGTGTCTCTACAGATTTAATAACAATTAAGAAATTAACCACCACTGGTTTCTCGGCACTCAGTGATCTTTCTTCTCAACCCAAAACTGAACCAAGAGAAGAACCCAGACTCAGAAAAACATGCCTTTGCTCCCTTCCTTTCAAGTTCAAGGATTGGCACATTAGTCCTAGTGGAATATTCGTGGAAAGAAGGAAAATTATGCAGTAATTTCATAAACACCTGAAGGGACAGCTCCGGATATAAACACAGTCTCGGTTAAAGAGACATCTGTGTTTGTTGGTTCTGTGAATCATCTTGTGTTTTACTCATAGCAAAAAATGCTCCCACTACCTGATTTAACCCTCACTGCAGCCCAGGAAGGGTAATGCCTGCTGTCCCCTTTCACAGACGAGGAGCTGCGAGCTGCCACGGCCACACCCCTCGTTGGACGGCCAGCCTGGTTCAGCTTCCATGTGGTCCCGCTATGACCCCGCTTCCCCTGCATTTACTTCTGTAAACACTTCTGCCAACTTACCTAAGTTTTCCAGGGGGAGCCCAGCTAGGAAAAATAATAGGAGAGTAAGACCAATCAGTACTTTTGTTCCTTTGCCCACACTGGTGGGAAATCACCTGGCAGATGTAAGAAGGTGGACTTTGAACTCAGGCCTGGAATTCGATGTCCGCCCTGCCCCTGACTCAGAGTCACCTCTGGGAACCTGTGTGTCTCCTCTGTCAGATGAGGATGATGACACTGCCCTCCCAGAACTATCTGAAGAATTTAAAAAATAACATGTGTGGTGGTTCTTAACTGTGTCACAGTTTTATCATTAGTGATGATAATTACAATCATGTTCATCATTTATCAATGTTCTTTTGTAGCCAAACCCTCTCCTCCCGTGGTGTCAGGCCCCGCAGTGAGGGTCACACCTGAGCAGACAGTGAGCTTCACCTGCAAATCCCACGGGTTCTCCCCCAGAGACATCTCCCTGAAATGGTTCAAAAATGGCAACGAGCTCTCAGCCTCCCAGACCAAGGTGGAACCAGAGGGAAACAACGTTTCCTTCAGCATCTCCAGCACAGCCAACGTGGTGCTGGTCCCGGGGGATATTCGCTCCCAGGTCATCTGCGAGGTGACCCACATCACCCTGAAGGGAGACCCTCCTCTTCGTGGGACAGCCAACTTGTCTGAGACCATCCAAGGTAGAAGCCCCTCACGCCAGCCTAAGCCCACACCTGCCCCCAAGGCCCCAGCCTGTTCCTCCTCCTCCCTGCTTTTTGCTCCAGGCCTCAAATCGCCTGGAATCTACTTCCTGACAGTCCTGCCCCATCACCAGGCTGCTAGATGAGCTGGTCACTCACTACTGTTTTAATGGCAGCTGCCAGGTGGACACCCATCATGAGCCAAGCACTGTGCCAAGTAGTTTCCTTTCCTTTTCCAATAGTTTCTCCAACTACTGAGTACCTACTATAAGCCAGGCCCCTATGTGCTTGGTGATTTCATATGTTTTGCTGCAGTTATTATATTCCACCTGCATGTCAGGGGCTGTGCTTGTAGATGGCACACATTATTAACCTAATAGGAGCTCAGTCCTTGAGCACCTACTGTGTGCCCTGCAGGGTGCTTATGATTTCATTTATATGAAAAGAGACCCTCGGTGTTTGAGCACCTGCTGCATGCCTGGTTCTGTCCTCTGGTGACTCCCTTGCTGTGCTGGAAGCTGTTATCCAGCCCCTCTCCTGTGACCTGTTGGTTCCATAAGGTCAGAGCTTCTGCTTCTGCTGTTTCAGTTCCGCCTACCTTGACGATTACCCCACACCCCACGGCGGGGAACCAGGTGAATGTCACCTGCCAGGTGAACAAGTTCTACCCCCAGCGCCTACAGCTGACCTGGTTGGAGAACGGAAATGTGTCCCGAATAGACATGGCCTCGACCCTCATAGAGAATAAGGATGGGACCTTTAACCGGACGAGCTGGATCCTGGTGAACTCACCTGTCCACAGGGAGGCTGTGCTGCTCACCTGCCAGGTGGAGCATGACGGACAACCGGCGGTCACCAAAAACTATACCCTGGAGGCCTCTGCTCCCCAGAAGAACCAGGATGCAGATGAACCTCTTGGTGAGGCCTCCACTCCAACTGACCCAGTTCTTTACATTTTAAATTTAATATTAAAGGTAGTAATTCATGCTTATTATAGAACAATCTAGAAGTCAATAGGTGTAAAATAGAATTTTAAAATAAGTTCCCTCCCCCAAGTCCCACACCCCCAAGGGTGACCACTGGTTAGAGTTTGGCATATTCTTTATAGAACTTTTGACATAAATATCCATGAAGAAAGTAGGAAGGAGGGAGATCATCCTGTTCATAGAGTCCTGCCTCTCACCTTCTTCAGTTAACAGTAACTATGTTCCTCATTCCCTGTCCACCCACCCACCTCCCTCCTCCTTGTTCTTTCTAACCTCTGCTTAGTCTCTCTCTAGCCTCGACTTTTCCATCCATATCAGTAACATCACTCCAATAGACATCTGCACCTAATACTCTGTGAAATTTTGGAAGGGCAGCCCTGAGGACATGAAGTTTGAGTCTGAACCTGGCATCCAGGTGACATGAGTGGTCACGGCACAGGACTCCTTTGTCCCCTGATTTGTGACAATGGACTAGTAATGATCACAGCCGCTCACTGAACATTTTCTAAATGCAGATCTCAGTTCAGCTGTGATCTCCTTTCCTGCTTCAACAACCCAGAGCGTTTGGAGTTTACAGAAGAGACTCAGGGAGAAATGGGGGACGGGGGATGTTGTTGAAGATTTGTTGCCTTTAGTTCAGATGATTGGGCTAAACTAATAAAGGTGAATCTGAGTCCCTGAGGACAAGAACCACCAGCCTGTATAACAGATATGTGCTAATTAAAGACAGGTTCCCCCTCAGCTGGGCATTGTCCCAAGGACAGTCCCCCTTTCTATGAATAAAACATCTTATAGGCTGTCATGTAACATCAAGAGAGGGTCGAGTCACATCCAGGAGTCTTTCCTCCAGAAGACCTTTCAAAGTCCCACGTTCCTTCCAACATGCCCGTGGTGTTGTCCTCATCTTCTGGGTCAATGCTGGGTCACTGAGTGACCATGTTCCTGCCTGCTGGAAGAATAAAGAGAGGAAGGGGAGAACAAACAACTTCCCTTAAACAAGAGATATAGAGAAGTTGCATAATTGTGTTCACTTTAACTTACTCCCGTGTGCACAACCAGTTGTCAGTGGAGTCCACGATTGTGTGCTCATATGGTTAAGGACCTTGATTTTCTACAAAACTAATACCTGTGCACACTTAATATATAATCTATATTAATTTCCTAATTTCATTTAAAATGGAGTATAAAGTCAAATTTTCCAAAATATATTTTATTGTTGATTTTGTGCACCAAAATTGTTTTTAATTCAACTGTAAGTTCTTGGCAAAAATTTTCCATGACTCCATCTGGGCCTTGAGAATCGATTTTTTTATTTGAAAAAGAATTTGAATTGTTTAAGACTCTTCAGATTATTCATTTCATATAGTGTGAGCTGTGGTAGGTTCTGCTTTTTGAGGTATTTGTCCCATTGTCTCTAAGTTGTCAAATTTCTGCCCTGTATAGTTGTTCATAACATTCCCTAACTATCCTTTTGATGGCTAACGGGTCTGTAGTGATGTCCTCTGTTTCATTCCTGATATTGGAAATGTGTCATTCATTTTTTCTTTGCAGTTGTACTAGAAGTTTTTCAATTTTATTGGTCTTTTAAAAGAACCCACTTTTTTTCTTATTAGTCATTAATTTAATACACATCAGTGTATACATGCCAATCCCAATCACCCAGTTCAACACACCACCTCCCCGAACCCCCCTCCGCTTTCCCCCCTTGGTGTCCATACGTTTCTTCTCTATATCCATGTCTCAATTTCTGCCGTGCAAACTGGCTCACCTGTACCATTTTTTAGGTTCCACTTATATGCGTTAATATACGATATTTCTTTTTGCAGTGGGAAATGGGAGTGTTTTCTTAATTACTCTTTCAGATTTTTCATCATTAGTGTATAGGAATGCAAGAGATTTCTGTGCATTAATTTTGTATCCTGCTACTTTACCAAATTCATTGATTGGCTCTAGTAGTTTTCTGGTAGCATCTTTAGGATTCTCTATGTATAGTATTATTTCATCTGCACAGAGTGACAGTTTTACTTCTTCTTTTCCAGTTTGCATTCCTTTTATTTCTTTTTCTTCTCTAATTGCTGTGGCTAGGACTTCCAAAACTATGTTGAATACTAGTGGTGAAAGTGGACATCCTTGTCTTGTTCCTGAACTTAGAGGAAATGCTTTCAGTTTTTAACCATTGAGAATGATGTTTGTTCTGGGTTTGTCATATATGACCTTTATTATGTTGGGGTAGCTTCCCTCTATGCCCATTTTCTGGAGAGTTTTTTTCTTAAATCAGTGTTGAATGTTATCAAAAGCTTTCTCTGCATCTCTTGAGATGATCATATGGTTTTTATTCTTACGTTTGTTAATATATTGTATCACATTGATTGATTTGCATATATTGAAGAATCCTTGCATTCCGGGGATAAATCCCACTTGATCATAGTGTATGATCCTTTTAATGTGTTGTTGGATTCTGTTTGCTAGTATTTCATTGAGGATTTTTGCATCTATATTCATCAGTGATATTGGTCTGTAATTTTCTTTTTTTGTAGTGTCTTTGTCTGGTTTTGGTATCAGGGTGATGGTGGCCTCACCATCATCAAACTTGGCAGAGTTTGAGAAGGATGGGCGTTAGCTCTTCTCTAAATGTTTGATAGAATTCACCTGTGAAGCCATCTGGTCCTGGAGTTTTGTTTGTTGGGTTTTTTTTTTTTTTTTTTTTTTTTTTTTTTTTTTTTTTTTCCGTATGCGGGCCTCTCACTGTTGTGGCCTCTCCCGTTGCGGAGTATAGGCTCCGGATGCACAGGCTCAGCAGCCATGGCTCACGGGCTTAGCCGCTCCACAGCATGTGGGACCTTCCTGGACCGGGGCATGAACCCTTGTCCCCTGCATCAGTAGGCACTCAACCACTGCACCACCAGGGAAGCCCATGTTGGAAGATTTTTAATCACAGTTTCAATTTCATTACTTGTGATGGTCTGTTCATATTTTCTATTTCTTCCTGCTTCAGTCTTGGAAGGTTATACCATTCTAAGAATTTGTCCATTTCTTCCAGGTTGTCCATTTTATTGGCATTGACTTACTTGTAGTAGTCTCTTAGGATGCTTTTTATTTCTGCAGAGTCTGTTGTAACTTCTCCTTTTCATTTCTAATTTTATTGATTTGAGTCCTTTCCCTCTTTTTTTTGATGAATCTGGCTAATGGACTATCAATTTTGTTTATCTTCTCCAAGAACCAACTTTTAGTTTTCTTGATCTTTGCTATCATTTTTTTGGTTTCTATTTCATTTATTTTCCACTCTGATTTTTATGATTTCTTTCCTTTTGCTAACTTTGGGCTTTGTTTGTTCTTCTTTCCCTAGTTCCCTTCGATGTAAGGTTAGATTGTTTATTTGAGATTTTTCTTGTTTCTTGAGGTAGGCTTGTATAGCTATAAACTTAGCTCTTAGAACTGCTTTTGCTGCATCCTACAGGTTTTGGATAGCCGTGTTTTCATTGTCATTTGTCTCTAGGTATTTTTTGATTTCCTCTTTGATTTCTTCAGTGATTTCTTGGTTATTTAGTAAGGTATTGTTTAGCTTCCATGTGTTTGTGTTTTTTACTTTTTTTACCCTGTAATTCATTTCTAATCTCATAGCTCTGTGGTTGGAAAAGATGTTTGATATGATTTCAATTTTCTTTAATTTACTGAGGCTTGATTTGTGACCCAAGATGTGATCTCTCCTGGAGAATGTCACATGCACACTTAAGAAGAAAGTATAATTGCTCTTTTTGGATCGAATGTCCTATAAATATCTATCTGGTCTACTGTGTCTTTTAAAATTTCTGTTTCCTTATTTATTTTCATTTAGGATGATCTGTCCATTGGTGTAAGTGAGCCATTAAAGTCCCCCATTATTATTCTGTTACTGTTGATTTCCTCTTTTAACCGTTAGCAGTTGCCTTATGTACTGAGGCACTCCTATGTTGGGTGCATATATATTTATAATTGTTATATCTTCTTCTTGGATTGATCCTTTGATCATTATGTAGTGTCCTTCTTTGTCTCTTGTAACATTCTTTATTTTAAAGTCTATTTTATCTAATATGAGTATTGCTAGCTCAGCTTCCCTTTGATTTCCATTTGCATGGAATATCTTTTTCCATCCCTTCACTTTCAGTCTGTATGTGTCCCTAATTCTGAAGTCAGTCTCTTGTAGACAGCGTATAAAAGGATCTTGTTTTTGTATCCATTCAGCGAGCCTGTGTCTTTTGGTTGAAGCATTTAATCCATTCACTTTTAAGGTAATTATAGATATGTATGTTCATATCACGATTTTCTTAATTGTTCTGGGTTTGTTTTTGTAGGTCCTTTTCTTCTCCTCTGTTTCCCACTTAGAGAAGTTCCTTTTGCATTTGTTGTAAAACTGGTTTGGTGGTACTGAATTCTCTTAGGTTTTCCTTGTCTGTAAAGCTTTTGATTTCTCCATCAAATATGAATGAGACCCTTGCCAGGTAGAGTAATCTTGGTTGTAGGTTCTTCCCTTTTGGCACTTTAAGTATATCATGACACTCCCTTCTGGCTTGTAGAGCTTCTGCTGAGAAATCAGCTGTTAACCTTATGAGAGTTCCCTTGTATATTATTTGTCATTTTTCCCTTGCTGCTTTCCATAATTTTTCTTTGTCTTTAATTTTTGCCAGTTTGATTAGTATGTGTCTTGGTGTGTTTCTCCTTGGCTTTATCCTATACGGGACTCTCTGTGCTTCCCGAGCTTGGGTGGCTATTTCCTTTCCCATGTTAGGGAAGTTTTCAACTATAATCTCTTCAAATGTTTTCTCAGTTCCTTTCTCTCTCTCTTCTCCTTCTGGGACCCCTATAATGAGAATGTTGTTAAGTTTAATGTTGTCCCAGAAGTCTCTTAGGCTGTCTTCATTTCTTTTCATTCTTTTTTCTTTATTCTGTTCTGCAGCAGTGTCTTCCAGGTCACTTATCCGTTCTTCTGCCTCAGTTATGCTGCTATTGATTCCTTCTAGTGTAGTTTTCATTTCAGGTGTTGTATAGTTCATCTCTGTTTGTTTGTTCTTCAATTCTTCTAGATCTTTGTTAAACATTTCTTGCATCTTCTCGATCTTTGCCTCCATTCTTTTTCCAAGGTCCTGGATCATCTTCACTATCATTAGTCTGAATTCTTTTTTCTGGAAGGTTGCCTATCTCCACTTCATTTAGTGGTTTTTCTGGGGTTTTATCTGGTTTCTTCATCTGGTACATAGCGCTCTGCCTTTTCATCTTGTCTATCTTTCTGTGAATGTGGTGTTTGTTCCACTGGCTGCAGGATTGTAGTTCTTCTTGCTTCTGCTGTCTGCCCTCTGGCGGATAAGGCTACCTGAGAACCCACTCTTTGTTTCAGTTATTTTCTCTATTGTTTATTGGTTTTCAATTTCACTGACTTTTCTTCTTTCTTTATTATTTCCTCCCTTCTGCTTGCTGTGGTTTTATTTTGCTCCTGCATTTCTCATTTCTTGAGGCAGGAATTTAGATTATTGATTTAGACATTTTCTTTTTCCTAGTGCCACACCTGTGTCTCCTCTTGTGCTTGGTTCCTGACTGCTGTGTTCTTCCTCCAGTCCTCAGGTCCCTAGACAGCCTGCCTCCTCTTCCACCTCAGAGTCCTTCTATGCTTCTCCCATGTGTTATTTCTAGGGTTAAGTTGTACTGAATGAGGAGAGTAGGAGACAAGAGTCCATGCCATCTTCTCTGGCATGGCCTGTAAATGCTTTTTAACCTTCCATCTTCTGCTCAGGCTCAACCAGGGCTGGTACTAATGGGTGCTGCAGGGTGCCTGACCCATGATGCTTGCTAGTGTAGTAAAGCTGGAAATGCTTTCTGGAGCATCTTGGTTGGCAGGCTGAAGAGAAATGTAAGATGTTAATGTGATCCTTTTCCCCAGATCCAAAGCCTACCCTGGGCATCTGAGGGCTCCAACCACTGCAGGCCTGTGTCCAGTGGGTCTGGTGTAAGGATGCACATCTTATTGTTTGTTTTTATGGTATTGGGGTTTTTTTATAACATTTCTAGCCTAATGGACCTCTCTTTCCTAGTACAGCATAAATCAAGATGTTAACAGAGTTTTGAGTTGGTTGGTTGGTTTTGATAGTGGGAGAAATATTCTGAGTCCTGTAATTCTTTGGTTCTCTTTTGTCTTTCAGGAACCTAAATCCCTTCCCCTTACTTTTTTCATTTTCCCTTTACCTCTCAATTGCCATCAGCACGTCTTCCTTCTTTTCAATTTTTCTATCCATAAGTTATGCACCTTAACTCATGCATATCCATTTATTCACATCTGTTCTCCTTGAATTAGGTTCCTATAGTCAGTGTAAGTAATTACCACATTTAGTGATTTAATACAAGACAAATGCATTATCATATAGTTGTAGAGGTCAGAAGTCTACAATGGGTGGCTGGGCTCTGCTTGTTCAGAAGGCTTTAGAGAAGAATGCATTTCCTTGCCTTTACCAATTCCCAGAGGTGTCCACACTCCTTGGCAAAGGGCCTCACATCAGTCTGACCTCTGCTTCTGACATCACATCTCCTCCAACTGTCCTGCCTCAATCTTTTACTTATAAGAATCTTTGTGATTACATGGCCTCCACTAGGAAAATGTGCCCATCTCAAGATCCTTAACAAATCACTACTGCTAATCCCTTTTGACATGGAAGGAAACATATGCACAGATTCTGGGGATTCTGTTCCAACCCTTTTAAATCACACAGACTTTTAAACCCCTTTCTATGATTTGTGCTCCTTAGGGCACTTTTCCAATATTTTCAAAGTTTAGACAAATTTATATTGATGGTGATGTTTCCAAATAACTCTAGCTGCCTTGTCTATTTCTCCATAATTTTCCTGTTAGCTTGTTGAAGATGGGATGGCAGCCTAGTGAGAGACTATTAGGATTTGCTGAATTTTCTCTTGTCTCACAGTTATTTTCACTTCTGACATTTTCTGTTCAAGTAATCACACCCTTGCAGCCTGAGAAAAGAGAGTAGGGGAATGAGGGACTCCTGTATGCTGATTTCTGCCTAAAGCTTGAGTCCAGGATGCAGATCAAAGCCTCAGAGTGCTGACGGGCCCAGGTGGCCTCTGATGGAGTAAGTGGAGACCCCTGGGAATGGCTCCTGTGTGATCCCTCTAATCGCTCCTCTTGTCCCTTGATGATTTCCAGGCACAGAGCTGTCTTCTCCTCTCCTGGTAGTTCTCCTCCTAGGCCCCAAGGTGCTGCTGGTGATCGGTGTCTCTGTCATCTTTTTCTACAAGAAGCATTGGGCCTGACTGTAAGTTTGTGTAGGAGGGAGGGCAGGACAAGATCTGTCGTAGATGACATAAGGTCATTAGGGGAGCCAGCACAGAAGTCACACAGGGTCAGGGCCCACGTGGGGATAAGAGAAGGGGGCACACTTCCCTCAATACCCTCAGGAGTATCCTGTTTCACTCTAAGAGGTGCCCAACTCCCAGGAGGTATGCAGGGTCCTGGAGGAGGTGGGCTGGATCAGGGGTTTTCAAAGGGTGTCTCTTAGCAGTTCTGTAGAGGAAGTGGGCAGAGGGTGTTGAATGAGGAGGAGCTGAGTGGGTGGTTCCCTTGGAAACCATTTCTAGACACTTGAGTCCTGGGACTCCTTGGGGCAAAAAGAATCCACATTTTTGGGTAATGTTGAGAACTCTGGATTGGCTCTCCTGGGAGTGGCTTCTGCTCTGACCCTCCGTGTGACAGAATCGAAGGGCTGGGGATGGGGCATCAGGACCTGGGGAGGAGGCTGAGGTGTCAGAGTGCTATCCCAGGGGCTGCCCATCCTCTCAAGACAGGCATCCCGGGAGGAGAACACCTGGGCACATAGGAGGCATGCAAGGAACGTTTCCTGAGTGATGAGCAGATAATTAAATATGGGCATGTTTCCCACAGCTCCTTCCTTCCTCCCTGCTGGTGTCACCCTCAGTGTCTGCTGCCTCCTTCCCTTCCTGAGGGGCCCGGCCCAGGAGAAGGACTCAGCTGGGAGCTTCCATGACTCTTCTCCAATTGCCTCCCCTCCATGGAGACTTGCCTGCCCACATGACCCTGAAGCCACAAGAGTTGGGTCTTCATACATGGTCCTGAGCAAGGATCGTGGGAAGTAGCTCTGGAGGCTGACTCAGGACATTTCCCTGGAATGTGAGAAATAATTCAGATCAACACATGTCAGGTTATCTCTCATCCATCATCTTGGACTCGGCCATGAACTACACAATAATGCCCTGTGCTGAGGAGTTATTCTGTCCTCTGGATTCCTGCCTTCACCTGACTCCCCACCCTCTGAGGTGCCTCTTTAGTACAAATGACTCCCCATCTTAATTTTAAGAAAAATTATTCTCCTTCTTCATTGTCTAAATAGTCAACTTCTCAAACCCAGAAAATAGTGTTCCCTCCTCTCTCCCTGATGGGAACAATAGTTTTTCTATAATCTTGCATCCTTCCCAACCCTATTGCTCATGGTATCTATACAGCGTCCAGAAGCCTGGAGTCATCCTTGATTTCTCTTTCTTTTATAGAACATATTCAATTCTGCCTTCAAAATGTTTATGTCCAGTGGTCAGATGGAACTCTTTAACAATTGACTATCCAAAAGGAAAAAAAAATAAAGAAAATTTATTGGTATAAATACTCCCAATGTGGTCAATTTCAAGTTAGCAACAGTTTAACAACTAGTTTTCAAAATTCCTGAAAATGTAAATATCAGCTCTCATGAGTCAGTCCAATCCCCTCCAGCACACTTCTGAATTGAATCCATAATCTGTACATTCTCACTCCCACCACTGCTCCCTGGTCCCAGACACCAACATCTCTTCCTGCACCATTGCTATTGTCTCTGACTTGCTTTCCTGTTTCAGCCTCAGTGATTCCTTGGGAATGTAAGTCAAATGCTATCATTCCTCTGCTTTCTCCTCCAATATGTCTGCCTGGCTCACTCTCTTCCTTCATTCCAACCTCTGCTCAAATATCACTTTATCAAACACATCTTCCATATACCACCCTGTATAAAGTATCAACTCCTCTCTCAGCCTCCATTCCATGACCTCTTAACCTGATTAATTTGTTTCCTGAACACTTATTACCATCTGACATACAAAGCATAGGCAGTTCTCACTTTGCATGGTAGAGAAGGACCATAAAAATTAGCATGTAAACTGAGTCATGGAAAGTGATCTCAGTGATCAATGGGATAAATAAAGATTGTTCTGTGATCATTCAAATTTGATTTTGAAATATTAGGAACTCTCTTACTGTCAGCTACTAATAATATGTAGTTTTACAAATTAGAAACACTGAGAATTAAAGCCTTTTTTTTCTGTATAAAAACTTATCCAAAGTGTTTGAAGAGTGCTTGCCTTCTTCTTCTTGCATAATTTATAATATAAGAGCATCTTTTTTACAACTTGGTGAATTATGCTCCTTGCGAAGTTCGGATCAGTTTCCGACATTTTATGCCTTGTACTCTCAATGTTGTGAAATCTTTACAAACTTTCTTTAATTCAAAGTATTTGCTGTTGTCACTTCCTCTGGGACATTTTCACCCTTTTCCTCACCACCAACTTCCTCATTTATGTGGTAAGTTTGCCTTTACTAAGTTCTTCTGATTGCATATGTAGAATCTTTCTAACACTATTAAGATACCACTCCTTGGTCAGCTATTTCTTCTGTAATCCATTTATATTGTTTGAATATAACTTCTCGCATCATCATATTTTGTCTCTCCATGGCACTTTCATCTTTGTTGCCAGTTCCCTTTTATAATTATTCACTTTTGTAAATGTCACGTGGGTTTACCACTGGGAGACAGGAGAAAACACAACTACCTATTTTGCTGTCTGTGCCTAAACTGTGTAACAGAGTCCCAGTGACCAATCACTACAGACTCTCAAAGAATTGATATGATTGGTTACTGATCACGATGAGCATCTATTACTACATAATGATTTGTGGAATGAAGTATACTTAGCAGCAAAGTTGTACTTTATATGTTGTTCACAGTAAAGTTCCTGTGGTAACTGAAATCTGAACCCTGTGTTGGGGGATTGATGTTATTTAACTAAACTGAAATTCATGCACCAGGCAAAATGAACCCTGATGTACGTGTTGTGTCTTCCTTAAACAGGACACCAATTCTACGAGAAGCGACTCTGAATCCTCAGGTGCCAGAACAGTGCCTGCTACATACTAGGCCACTGTTTAATTGAATAAATGAATGAATTAGTTTTTACTAGATGTTGGATTTCAAAATAAAAATAATCTAATTCAATCACCTGGCTCTTGTGTTTTAAAGTTTTTTTCACTAAAGGCTAATCTCTCTTCTTTGTGTTCAGAAATCCTATCAAAAATTCAATATTCTTCAGAAACCAAGGAAGTGAAAAACCAAAAGAAAACCAAACCAAAAAGCAAAAACTGACATTGATAAGAGTTTGTCAAAGGGGCTCAGCAACAAACTGAAAGAAGTCCCAATGGACAAAGCTGGAACAATTTGCGCAAGAAATATATAAAATATTGGATATATATATATATGTGTGTGTGTATGTATGTATGTATGTATATATACATGTATACTTATTCTGAATGTTTTTGTCCCCTCAAAATTCACATTTTAGAATATTAATGCCCAACATGACCATGTTAGAATTTGGGGCATTTGGAACATGACTAGTTCATAAGGGCTCCTCTGTCATGAATGGGATTAGTACCCTTCTGAAAGAGACCCCCAAGATCATCCTATTTCCTTCTGCCATGTGAAGATACAATGAGAAATCTGCAATCCAAAAGAGGGCCCTCACCCAATCATATTGCCAAGCTGATAGTGGAATTCAAGCTTCCAGAACTGTGAGCAATAAATTTCTGTTGTAAGCCATCCAGTCTGTGATATTTTGTTATAGCACCCAAAGAGATTAAGACAGATTATAAACCAAAATATAATAAATATCTATGAGTCCGTATAGATGTAAACAAATAATTTAATAAATTAATAAATGGAGAAGTAAAAAAAATCTTCTTTGTAGGAATGTCTCAATTTATGAAGACACTTCACTCTAAATAAGGGGAATCCCAATTCACTACCCCTGAAGTATGGGCTGCACGTGGTGACTCCCTTCCAAAGGGGATGAATGGAAGGAGGAAAAAGGGTTACTTTACAGTGGGGAAACCTGACTAATACAAGTTAGCCAGATCACCAAGAGTTCACACCAACAATAAATCAATATCAATAGGCATAAATCATGTAGATTTGATGAAAATGGCACGTTTCCTCTGGGGCCTTCCCCCAAACCCATAACCCTAGATTAACTATGAGAAAAGCATCAGACAAAATGTAACAAAAGGACATCCTACAACACATCTGAGCAGTATTCATCAATGGAATATTACTCAGCCATAAAAAGAAATGAAATTGAGTTATTTGTAGTGAGGTGAATGGACCTGGAGACTGTCATAGGGAGTGAAGTAAGTCAGAAGGAGAAAAACAAATACCGTATGCTAACACATATATATGGAATCTAAGAAAAAAAATGTCATGAAGAGCCTAGGGGTAGGACGGGAATAAAGACACAGACCTAGTAGAGAATGGACTTGAGGATATGGGGAGGGGCAAGGGTAAGATGTGACGAAGTGAGAGAGTGGCATGGACATATATACACTACCAAATGTAGGGTGGATAGCTAGTGGGAAGCAGCCGCATGGCACAGGGAGATCAGCTAGGTGGTTGGTGATCACCTAGAGGGGTGGGATAGGGAGGGTGGGAGGGAGGGAGACACAAGAGAGAAGAGATATGGGAACATATGTATATGTATAACTGATTCACTTTTTTGTAAAGCAGAAACTAACACACCATTGTAAAGCAATTATTCTCCAATAAAGATGTTAAAAAAAGAAAAGAAATACATCTATATGTGGAACAACTCCAACAGAACACTTACTGAACGCTGGCAGAAGACCTCAGACTTCCCAAAAGGCAAGAAACTCCCCACGTACCTGGGTAGGGCAAAAGAAAAAAGAAAAGACAGAGACGAAAGAATAGGGATGGGACCTGCACCAGTGAGAGGGAGTTGTGATGGAGGAAAGGTTTCCAAACACTAGGAAGACCCTTCACGGGGGGAGACTGTGGGTGGCACAGGGGGGAAGCTTCGGAGCCACGGAGAACAGTGCAGCAACAGGGGTGCAGAGGGCAAAGCAGAGACATTCCTGCCAAGAGGATCAGTGCTGACCAGCACTCAGCAGCCTGAGAGGCTTGTCTGCTCACCCGCCAGGGCAGGCAGGGCCTGGGAGCTGCTCCAGCTTCAGTGGATCCCAGGGAGAGGACTGGGGTTGGATGCGGGAACAGAGCCACAAGGGGGCTAGCGTGCCACAGCTAGCCGGAGGGAGTCTGGGCAAAAGTTTGGAACAGCCTAAGAGTCAAGAGACCATTGCTTCAGGGTGCATGAGGAGAGGGAATTCAGAACAACGCCTAAACAAGCTCCAGAGATAGGCGCAAGCCACAGCTATCAGCGTGGACATCAGACAGAGGCATGAAATGCTAAGTCCACTGCTGCAGCCATCAAGAAACCTGTGTACAAGCACAGATCACTATCCACACCCGCTCTCCTGGGAGCCTGTCCAGCCTGCCACTGCCAGGGTCCCGTGATCCAGGGACAACTTCCCCTGGAGAAAACACAGTGAACCTCAGGCTGCTGCAACGTCACGCAGGCCTCTGCCGCCACAGGCTTGGCCTGAACTCCGTACCCCTCCCTCCTCCCAGCCTGAGTGAGCCAGAGCCCCTGAATCAGCTGCTCCTTTAACCCCGTCCTGTCTACACGAAGAACAGACACCCTCAGGCGACCTACATTCAGTGCGGTGCCAAATCCAAAGCTGAACCCCAGGAGCTGTGCGAACAAAGCAGAAAAAGGGAAATCTTTCTCAGCAGCCTCAGGAGCAGTGGATTAAATCTCCACAATCAACTTGATGCACCCTGCAACTGTGGAATACCTGAATAGAAAATGAATCATCCCAAATTGAGGAGGTGGACTTTGGGAGCAAAGATATATATTTTTTCCCTTTTTCTTTTTTTGTGAGTGTGTATGTATATGCTTCTGTGTGTGACTTTGTCTGTATAACTTTGCTTTTACCATTTGTCCTAGGGTTCTGTCTGTCTGGTATTTTTTTGTTGTTTGTTTTTTAATATAGTTTTTAGTGCTTGTTATCATTGGTGGATTTGTTTTTTGGTTTGTTTGCTCTTTTCTTTCTTTGTTTTTAACTACTTAAAATTTTTAATAATTATTTTTTATTTTAATAACTTTATTTTATTTTATTTTATCTTCTTCTTTCTTTCTTTCTTTTTCTCCCTTTCATTCTGAGCTGTGTGGATGACAGGCTCTTGGTGCTCCAGCCAGGCATCAGGGCTGTGCCTCTGAGGTGGGAGAGCCAAGTTCAGGACATTGGTCCACAAAAGACCTCCCAGCTCCCCATAATATCAAACAGTGAAAATCTCCCAGAGATCTCCACCTCAACACCAACACTCAGCTCCACTAAATGACCAGAAAGTTCCAGTGCTGGACACCCTATGCCAAACAACTAGCAAGACAGGAACACAACTCCACCCATTAGCACAGAGGCTGCCTAAAATCATAATAAGGCCACAGGCACTGCAAAACACACCACCAGACGTGGACCTGCCAAACAGAAAGACAAGATCCAGCCTCATCCACCAGAACAAAGGCACTAGTCCCCTCCACCAGGAAACCTACAAAACCCACTGAACCACCTTAGCCACTGGGGGCAGACATCAAAAACAATGGGAACTAGGAACCTGCAGCCTGTGAAAAGGAGATCCCAAACACAGTAAGTTAAGCAACACGAGAACACAGAGAAACATGCAGCAGGTGAAGGAGCAAGGTAAAAACCCACCAGACCTAACAAATGAAGAGGAAATAGGTAGTGTACCTGAAAAAGAATTCAGAGTAATGATAGTGAAGATCATTACTTCACTATCCAAGATATTTGATATTTGATCCAAGATATTTCCAAAATCTTGGAAATAGAATGGAGAAAATACAAGAAACGTTTAACAAGGACCTAGAAGAACTAAAGAGCAAACAAACAGTGATGAACAACACAATAAATGAAATTAAAAATTCCCTAGGGGCTTCCCTGGTGGCGCAGTGGTTGAGAGTCCGCCTGCCGATGCAGGGGACGCGGGTTCGTGCCCCGGTCCGGGAAGATCCCACGTGCCGCGGAGCGGCTGGGCCCGTGAGCCGTGGCCGCTGAGCCTGAGCGTCCGGAGCCTGTGCTCCGCAACGGGGGAGGCCACAACAGTGAGAGGCCCGCGTACCGCAAAAAAAAAAAAAAAAAAAAAAAAAAAAAAAAATTCCCTAGAAGGGATCAACAGCAGAATAACTGAGGCAGAAGAACAGATAAGTGACCTGGAAGATAAAATACTGGAAAAAACTATTGCAGAACAGCACAAAGAAAAAAAAATGAAAGAATTAAGGACAGTCTCAGAGACCTCTGGGACAACATTAAATGCACCAACATACGAATTATAGGGGTCCCAGAAGAAGAAGGGAAAAAGAAAGGGACTGAGAAAATATTTGAGGAGCTTATAGTTGAAAACTTCCCTAATATGGGAAAGGAAAGAGTTAATCAAGTTCAGGAAGCAGAGAGAGTCTCATACCGGATAAATCCAAGGAGAAACACGTCAAGACACATATTAATCAAACTATCAAAAATTAAATACAAAGAAAAAATATTAAAAGCAACAAGGGAAAAACAACAAATAACATACAAGGGAATCCCCATAAGGTTAACAGCTGATCTTTCAGCAGAAACTCTCCAAGCCAGAAGCTAGTGGCAGGACATATTTAAAGTTATGAAGGGGAAAAAACTATAACCAAGATTACAGTACACAGCAAGGATCTCATTCAGATTTGAAGGAGAAATTAAAGGCTTTACAGTCAAGCAAAAGCTTAGAGAATTCAGCATCACCAAACCAGGTTTATAACAAATGCTAAAGGAACTTCTCTAGGCAGGAAACACAAGAGAAGGAAAAGACCTACAATAACAAACCCTAAACAACTAAGAAACTGGTAATAGGAACATACATATTGATAATTACCTTAAATGTAAATGGTTTAAATGCTCCAACAAAAAGAGATAGACCGGCTGAATGGATACAAAAAGAAGACGTGTATATATGCTATCTACAAGAGAACCATTTCAGACCTAGGGACACATACAGACTGAATGTGAGGGGATAGAAAAAGATATTCCATGCAAATGGAATTCAAAAGAAAGCTGGAGTAGCAATTCTCATATCAGACAAAATAGACTTTAAAACAAAGACTATTACAAGAGACAAAGAAGGACACTACATAATGATCAAGGGATCAATCCAAGAAGAAGATATAACAATTGTAAATATTTATGTACCCAACATAGGAGCACCTCAATACATAAGGCAAATACTAAGAGCCATAATATGGGAAATCAACAGTAACACAATCATAGTAGGAGACTTTAACACCCCACTTTCACCAATGGAAAGATCATCCAAAATGAAAACAAATAAGGAAACACAAGTTTTAAATGATACATTAAACAAGATGGACTTAATTGATATTTATAGGACATTCCATCCCAAAACAACAAAATACACTTTCTTTTCAAGTGCTCATGGAACATTCTCCAGGATAGATCATATCTTGAGTCACAAATCAAGCCTTGGTATATTTAAGAAAGTTGAAGTTGTATCAAGTTTCTTTTCTGACCACAATGTTATTAGATAGGTATCAATTACACAAAAAAACCTGTAAAACATACAAACTCCTGGAGGTTAAACAATACGTTACTAAATAAGCAAGAGATCACTGAAGAAATCAAAGAGGAAATCAAAAAGTACCTAGAAACAAATGACAATGAAAACACGACCACCCAAAACCTATGGGATACAGCAAAAGCAGTTCTAAGAATGAAGTTTATAGCAATACAATCCTACCTTAAGAAACAAGAATCATATCAAATAAACAACCTAACCTTACACCTAAAGCAATTAGAGAAAGAAGAACAAAAAACCCCCAAAGTTAGCAGAAGGAAAGAAATCATAAAGATCATATCAGAAATAAATGAAAAAGAAATGAAGGAAACTATAGCAAAGATCAATAAAACTAAAAGCTGCTTCTTTGAGAAGATAAACAAAATTGATAAACCATTTGCCAGACTGATCAAGAAAAATAGGAGAAGACCCAAAGCAATAGAATTAGAAATGAAAAAGGAGAAGTAACAACTGACACTGCAGAAATACAAAGGATCATGAGAGATTACTACAAGCAATTCTATGCCAATAAAATGGACAACCTGGAAGAAAAGGCCAAATACTCAGAAATGCACAACTTCCTGAGACTGAACCAGGAAGAAATAGAACATATAAACAGACCAAACACAAGCACTGAAATTGAAACTGTGATTAAAAGTCTTCCAACAAACAAAAGCCCAGGAACAGAAGGCTTCACAGGCGAATTCTATCAAACATTTAGAGAAGAGCTAACACCTATCCTTCTCAAACTCTTCCAAAAGATAGCAGAGGGAGGAACACTCCCAAACTCATTCTATGAGGACACCCTCACCCTGATACCAAAACCAGACAAAGATGTCACAAAGAAAGAAAACTATAGGCCAATATCACTGATGAACATAGATGGAAAAATATTCAACAAAATACTGGCAAAGAGAATCCAACAGCAAATTAAAAGGATCATACACCATGATCAAGTGGGGTTTATCCCAAGAATGTAAGGATTCTTCAATATACGCAAATCAATGTGATACACCATATTAATAAATTGAAGGAGAAAAACCATATGATCATCTCAATAGATTCAGAAAAAGCTTTCAACAAAATTCAACACCGATTTATGATAAAAACCCTCCAGAAAGTAGACATAGAGGGAATTGACCTTAACATAATAAAGGCCATATATGACAAACACACAGCCAACATCATCCTCAAGGGTGAGAAACTGAAACCATTTCCACTAAGATCAGGAACAAGACAAGGTTGCCCACTCTCACCACTGTTATTCAACATAGTTTTGGAAGTTTTAGCCACAGCAATCAGAGAAGAAAAAGAAATAAAAGGAATCCAAATCAGAAAAGAAGAAGTAAAGCTGTCACTGTTTGCAGATAACATGATACTCTACATAGAGAATCCTAAAGATGCTACAAGAAAACTACTAGAGCTAATCAATGAATTTGGTAAAGTAGCAGGATACAAAATTAATGCACAGAAATCTCTTGCATTCCTATACACTAATGATGAAAATCTGAAAGGGAAATTAAGAAAACACTCCCATTTACCATTGCAACAAAAAGAATAAAATATCTAGGAATAAACCTACTTAAGGAGAGAAAAGACCTGTATGCAGAAAATTATAAGACACTGATGAAAGAAATTAAAGATGATACAAATAGATGGAGAGATATACTATGTTCTTGGATTGGAAGAATCAACATTGTGAAAATGACTCTACTACCCAAAGCAATATACAGATTCAATGCAACTCCTATCAAACTACCACTGGCATTTTTCACAGAACTACAACAAAATATCTCACAATTTGTATGGAAACACAAAAGACCCCAAATAGCCAAAGCAATCTTGAGAAAGAAAAACAGAGGTGGAGGAATCAGGCTCCCTGACTTCAGACTATACTACAAAGCTGCAGTAATCAAGACAGTATGGTACTGGCACAAAAACAGAAATATAGATCAATGGAACAGGATAGAAAGCCCAGAGATAACTCACACACATGTGGTCACCTAATTTATGACAAAGGAGGCAAGAATATACAATGGAGAAAAGACAGCCCCTTCAATAAGTGGTGCTGGGAAAACTGGACAGCTACTTGTAAAAGAATGAAATTAGAACACTCCCTAACACCATACACAAAAATAAACTCAAAATGGATCAGACCTAAATGTAAGGCCAGACACTATTAAACTCTTAGAGGAAAACATAGGCAGAACACTCCATGACATAAATCACAGCAAGATCCTTTCTGACATACCTCCTAGAGAAATGGAAGTAAAAATAAAAATAAACAAATGGGACCTAATGAAACTTAAAAGCTTTTGTACAGCAAAGGAAACCATAAACAAGATGAAAAAACAACCCTCAGAATTGGAGAAAATGGTTGCAAATGAAGCAACTGACAAAGGATTAATCTCCAAAATTTACAAGCAGCTCATGCTGCTCAATATTAAAAAAACAAACAACCCAATCCAAAAATGGACAGAAGACCTAAATAGACATTTCTCCAAAGAAGATATACAGATTGCCAACAAACACATGAAAGAATGCTCAACATCATTAATCATTACAGAAATGCAAATCAAAACTACAATGAGATATCATCTCACACCAGTCAGAATGGCCATCATCAAAAAAATCTACAAACAACAAATGCTGGAGAGGGTTTGGAGAAAATGGAACCCTCTTGCACTGCTGGTGGGAATGTAAATTGATACAGCCACTATGGAGAATAGTATGGAGATTACTTATAAAACTAAAAATAGAGCTACCATACAACCCAGCAACCCCACTACTGGGAATATACTCTAAGAAAGCCATAATTCAAAAAGAGTCATGTACCACAATGTTCATTGCAGCTCTATTTACAATAGCCAGGATATGGAAGCAACCTAAGTGTCCATCAACAGTTGAATGGATAAAGAAGATGTGGTACATATATACAATGGAATAATACTGAGCCATAAAAAGAAATGAAATTGAGTTATTTGTAGTGAGGTGGATGGACCTGGAGTCTGTCATACAGAGTGAAGTAAGTCAGAAAGGGAAAAACAAATACCGTATGCTAACACATATATATGGAATCTAAGAAAACAAAATGGTCATGAAGAACCTAGGGGCAAGACAGGAATAAAGACACAGACCTACTAGAGAATGGACTTGAGGATATGGGGAGGGGGGAGGGTAAGCTGAGACAAAGTGAGAGAGTGGCATGGACATATATACACTACCAAATGTAAAATAGATAGTGGGAAGCAGCCGCATAGTACAGGGAGATCAGCTTGATGCTTTGTGACCACCCAGAGGGGTGGGATAGGGAGAGTGGGAGGGAGAGAGATGCAAGAGGGAAGAGATATGGGAACATATGTATATGTATAACTGATTCACTTTGTTATAAAGCAGAAACTAACACACCATTGTAAAGCAATTATACTCCAATAAAGATGTTAAAAAAACAACAACAGACAGACAATGCTAGGACAAATGGTAAAAGCAAACCTATACAGACAAAATCACACAAAGAAGCACACACATACACACTCACAAAAAAAAGAAAAAGGAAATATTTATATATATATAAAGGAAGAGAGAGCAACCAAATCAATAAACAAATCTACCAATGATAATAAGCTCTAGATACTAAAATAATATAAAGATAAAACTGAAAACAAATTAGATGAAGAAAGAAAACCCCAAGTCTACAGTTGCTCCCAAAGTCCACCGCCTCAGTTTTGGGAGGATTCATTGTCTATTCAGGTATTCCCCGGATGGAGGGTACATCAAGTTGCTTGTGGTGATTTAATCCGCTGCTCCTGAGGCTGCTGGGAGAAATTTGCCTTTCTTCTCTTTGTTTGCACAGCCCCTGGGGTTCAGCTTTGGATTTGGCTCTGCCTCTGCATGTAGGTCGCCCTCTGGTGTCTTATCTTCACCCAGACAGGTGGGGATTAAAGGAGCAGCTGATTGTGGGGTTCGGGTTCACTCAGGTTGCGGGAAGGGAGGGCTACGGAATACTGGGCGAGCCGGCAGAGGCCTGCGTGACGTTGCAACAGCCTGAGGCGTGCTGTGTGTTCTCCCGGGGAAGTTGTCCTTGGATCATGGGACCCTGACAGTGGCGGGCTGCACAGACCCCCGGGAGGGGAGGTGTGGATAGTGACCTGTGCTTGTACACAGGCTTCTTGGTGGCTGCAGCAGCAACCTTAGCGTTTCATGCCCATCTCTGGTGTCCACGCTGATAGCCACTGCTCGCGCCTGTCTCTCGTGCTTGTTTAGGCGGTGTTCTGAATCCTCTCTCCTCGAGCACCCCCGAAGCAATGGTCTCTTGGCTCTTAGGCTGTTTCAAACTTTTGCTCAGACTCCCTCCTGGCTAGCTGTGGAGCGCTAGCCCTCTTCCGGCTGTGTTCATGCAGCCAACCCGAGTCCTCTCCCTGGCATTTGACCTCTGAAGTCCAAGCCTCAGCTCCCAGTCCCCACCTGTCCCCACAGGTGAGCAGACAAGCCTCTTGGGCTGCTGAGTGCTGGTCGGAGTGATCCTCTGTGCGGGAATCTCTCCACTTTGCCCTCTGCACCCCTGTTGCTGCGCCCTCCTCGGTGGCTCCAAAGCTCCACCCCCACCCCACTCCACCCACCCTTCCCAACCCACACCCGTCTCCTCCAGTGAAGGGTGTTCCTAGTGTGTAGAAACTTTTCCTCCTTCGCGGCTCCCTCCCAGAGGTGCAGGTTCCGTCCCTATTCTTTTGTCTCTGTTTTTCCTTTTTTCTTTTGTCCTACCCAGGTGTGTGGGGAGTTTCTTGCCTTTTGGAAAATCTGAGGTTTTCTGCCACGTTCAGTAGGTGTTCTGTAGGAGTTGTTCCACATGTAGATGTATTTTTTATGTATTTGTGGAGAGGAAGGTGATCTCCACGTCTTACTCCTCAGTCATCTTTTTTTTTTTTTTTTTTTTTTTTTTGTGATATGCGGGCCTCTCACTGTTGTGGCCTCTCCCGTTGCGAAGCACAGGCTCCGGACGCACAGGCTCAGCAGCCATGGCTCACGGGCCCAGCCACTCCGCGGCATGTGGGATCTTCCCGGACCGGGGCACGAACCCGTGTCCCCTGCAGCGGCAGGCGGATTCTCAACCACTGCACCACCAGGGAAGCCCCCTCAGCCATCTTGAAGCCCACTCTAAACTGGGTTTTTTTAATTCTATAATATTGCTTTTTCACTATTGTTGTTAAAATTAAAAAAAACAGTATTTACTCTTGTAGCTAAATTGCACATCTAATACCATAGAAAATCTTCTAATGGAATAACTTGTAAAATCTCTACCCCAACAAATTAATTCAGTGTCTAGGGAGCACCCTATTGAAAAATAGTGTCTGTAATTCAGTTTTAAAAATTGGTGCGTTGCTATACTGAATACCAAAATGTGATAGAAAGGAGTCAGACCTTGTAAATGGCTGGAAAAACAGTCATTTTTATAGCTAATTAATTCCATTAGACTTGCTAGGTAGTAGCATGATTCAAAGTATTGATTGGCTTTAGTTATGGAAAAATAACAATTAAAGTACTAATGAAGACACAAAAAATTCCTTTGAGGTGGAGTTTCATTCATGGACAAGTCCATTTGTCTTCTGTTTTCTCAATCACAATAGACTGTGTGTCATTCCCTGGTGGTATATATTCATAGTCATTATACAGGAGGCCTAGGATTGGATATTGTGTTCTGTTCTTTCTAGTGGTAATAGTTTTCCTTCCACCACTGAAAGGTTGGTTATGAGATGAATATATTTCTTGTCTCAATTTCAAGAGTTCCTCTGACTGACACTTTATAAGGGAATCCTTCTCTTCCAGCAAACTTGTCAGATCATGAATCTTGAATTGGAAGTCACTGCAACTTCCTTCTCTTCTTGAAATATCTTTTTGGTACAGATTTAATTGAGTCCTTAGTTTGAAGATCTCTCTGTCTTTCTGCATTCTTAAGTTTTTTACCATCTCCATGTAATGGTTGCCAATCTCATCCATTTTAGCCTGCAGCATTGGGCCTGTACAAGTCTCAGAAACCTGCATTCTAAGATTTTTCTTCTCTTCTCTAAATTATACTTACAGTATTCCATTTCTTTTAGTCTATATTCTATATCTGATAACATACACTGAAGAGAGAGATTGTTTTCTTCCAATGCTTGGCATTCTGAGGTTGAGTCTTGAAGTCCTTGCTGCTGCTGGCGATTATTTGCTCTCACTGATGCCAAGAGTTCTTCATACTCTTTTATTTGAGTTCCTTTGAATGCCAAGTCTTTCTCAAGTCTTATCTTGTCATTTTCCAGTGATGTCAAGTCATTTTGAAGATGTCCTCACTCCTCCTGTATGTTGCTGAATGTGGACAGCACTAGCCGTAGTGATTTATCAGACATACCCCTCATCTGCATCATACAGCGAATTTGCTGTTTTGTAAGTTCTTACAGTCCTTTCGGAATCACTGATTCAATGTATTCTGACTCATCTGTAGACTCAAAGTCCTGTTTGCTTCCTCCAGTTCTCTGCACATGTTCTAATAAGGTCTGTATTTTTACAACTTAGATCAGCAAGCAACTCTCCAAAATACTTGGGGGTCAATTTTTCAGGACCATCATCCTGAATTATCACCTGCTCATGTGCCTGGTTTTAGCCACCATGACACAGTTCAATTCTAGTGTTTGTAGAAATTGAATCACTTCCTGTGATGGTTTGGATTTGCTGGCTAGAATGTGATTGTTGACAGTGTGGAGAGTGGATGATCTGGGGCTGTTGGACAATGTGATGATGGCTGAACCTCAGGATAGCATTCCTGATCCATATTTAGCTTCTCCACTTTTCTTATGGTTTTTTCATAAATAACATTATTTCCTGGAAAGAAATGGCCTCCTCTTAGGAATGGAGACAGTGGTTCCTGTTCAGGATTTTGCACTATATATCACCTAAAAATGGTCTGTGGATACGTAGTGACTCTCTCTGTTGGAGAATGGAGTTCCTGTTCAGTATTTGAGGTTGTATGTAGAGTGCTTGTGGCACAAGTAGATATTTTCAGAGTTAGAGAATGAAGTTCCTGGGAATGGTCTCTCCAAACCAAGCTTTGGTAGGGGGAGGCAGTTTTGAGAGGGGAGAGCACTTCCCATGAGTTGATGGGGTCCAACTCCTGAACCACTTTGTTCATGGGCCCACTGGAAGTCCTCACTCGCTCATACACAACATTTTTTCTGGAGGCTGCTGGGCTTGGCTTGACTGATGGTAGCAGTGGTAATGCTGGGGCTGGCACTGCAGCACCTCTGTGGGCTGCTGAGTCCCACAGCTGCTGATGCTGTGCTCATCTCACTCCAATAACTTGAGTTCATCATCTTCTCAGCAGTCAGCAAAGTTCTCCCCAGATGCTCTCCCTGGCAGCCACAGAAGTAGGTGTGGTTGAAAATGGATCCTTTTTTTACAAAAGACATCTTGGGACAATTGGCAAAACTAGGAGGGGATCTGAAGATAAAATGATAGTAATGTTTCAGTCTTCCTGATTTGGAAGGTATTGTGACAATGCAAGAGAATGTCCTTATTTGTAGGAAATACACACAAATATTTGGGGATGATAAGGCAAAGTGTCAACTATTTATTCACAGATGTTTCTGAAAAAAAATAGTTCTTTGTACTATACTTGCAGACTGTCTTTAAAATTGAAATTATTTCCAATATTTTAAAAAAATAGTGACATTCTTTTTTTTTGTGTGTGTGTGTGTGTGTGTGTGTGTGTGTGTGTGATATGCGGGCCTCTCACTGTTGTGGCCTCTCCCATTGCGGAGCACAGGCTCCGGACGCGCAGGCTCAGCAGCCATGGCTCACGGGCCCAGCCGCTCCGCGGCATGTGGGATCTTCCCGGACCGGGGCACGAACCCGTGTTCCCTGCATCGGCAGGCGGACTCTCAACCACTGCGCCACCAGGGAAGCCCATGACATTCTTTTATAATGGAAAAACTCATATCTGTTACAAAACCAATAACCAGCTAACATGTACTGGGAGCTTATTGTGTGCCAGACTTTGTTTTGAATGCTTTACATGTATGAATTCTTTGTCTCCACAAAGAGCAGATGCAGTATGGCCAATAACTATCTTCATTTCACAGCTGAGGGACACAAAGTTTCAGTAACTTGCCCTAGTTCACATAACTGGTAAATGACTGACTGGGATTTGAACCCAGGCAGTCTAGTTCAAACTCCCTCACTCTTAATGACCACATACTCTCCTTTGATCCTCTTGTCTAGGTCAGTGACCTTAAATACCATTGATAACCCAAGAACTTCTAAATTTATTCTTCCATCTGGGACCTCTGTCTTAAATAATATAACTAACTACCTACTCAGTAGCTCCACTTAGAAAGCAAATTTAAAATTTCTAAACTGACCTTCTTCTCATCTGCCTAAAACCTGCTACATCCATAGACTTCCCAATTTCAGTAATTGGGAACGCCCTTCGTCCAGGTGTTTGACCAAAAATCTAGGAGGCATCCGTGACTCCTCTCGTCTCTCATCCCACATACTTCCTATCAGAAATTTTGTTGATTCTACCTTAAAACATATCCAGAATCCAACCACATCTCTCCATCTCCACTGCTTAGATTCACCCACCACCCTCTTTCCTGGATTGTTGCAATTAGCGCCTCACTGTTCTCCCTCTTTCTGTCCTTGCCTCATCCATTCTCAATAGAGCCAGCAGGGGATACTTTTAAACAAAAGCCTGATCCTGTCCCTCCTCTGCTCAAAACATTGCAATAACTGTCACTGAGAGAAAACTCCAAAGTCCTTACCTGGACTCCCATGGGCTCACCTCATCTCCTTTTCCTTTCTCTATGCTTTTTTCATAGGACTTATCACTTTCTAACACACTCCATCATTTACTTATCTGCTTTATTTATTATTTATTATGTATTGCTTGCCTTTCCCCCTACTCCCTAAAATGTAAACGCCAAGAGGGAGCGGGTTTTGTCTGTTTGGTCCACTGGTAATTCCTAAGCACCAAGAACCTGGTATATTGGGTGCTCAATACTTGTGGAGTGAATGAATGAATGACTACACTATAGTCTCTCATGATGAATAAGTGAGAGAAGGAATGCAGGGAAGGGTAAAAAGAAGGCAGGAGACAGAATGGGAGGAAAAGAAGAGAGAATCCTCAGTCTAGGACTGCAGAGAAAGTTCCCTGGTTCTGCCAGCTACTCCAGCTTATCCCATGATCTGTGACTAGAAGTTTCTAGGAAACCACAATGTTTAGGAAAATCATTCTTTTGTGAAGACAGCGATGAGTACTTGACAGTAAGGAAGGCTTGACAGTGAGATAGTTCTAGGCTCAAATCAAGGGCTCATCAACGTCTGTCATTTCCCTTGTTGCAGAAAGGCAATTTTCTGACATGGGATATTGTCATGTGCCTTCGCCTAGTTTGCAGGGAGGGAAAACTGGGAAGAAACAGCCCTTTACTTCACCTCCTATGAGGGGTAGGGCTGAAATCCTTTCCTGTCTAGTCTCTGGCCCCAGGCACTGTCCTGACCTTGCTCCTTTCTTAAGGTAAATCTTCTGGTTATCAGAACATGGGATTCCAGGCACCATGGCTGGCCACATCCAAGCAACCCACATCACTGTCCATGGTTGCCACTACTGTGGACCCTACTCCCAGGATGGCCCTGTGAGTAAGATGAGGGACAGAACAGGAGTGTTGGGGAGCTAAACCCAGAGGTCTCTGACATTGCAGATCAAGACAAAGGTAGACAGGCAGAGTCTACACAAATGACTTTTCCCCACCTCTATCCAGGTTAATTTTACCCAAACCTCTTAAACAGACTCCCTTTGTGTTCTTGTTACTATAACAAATTTATTGGACATACTGGACTCAGTAGGGTTCAAGGAGAAAGGCACTTCATTCTCCCTCACAATAACCTTTCAAATAAGATCTAACAAATCATCTCCCCAATGGATAATAGTCATTACATATTATTCAGGTTATAAAAATTGCAATCTCTCATTCAGTAGTTTCCACTCCCACAGATGGACCTGCCCCAAGTAGGAAACCTGTGTGGCGCTGAGTGATGAGTAGGCTTCTTCACCATTTCCCAACTTCTCTTCCATTCAATCTTCCTCTCACTCCTGTCTCTGGATCCCCCAAGACTGAGAAAGAGGAAAGAGGGAAGAGAACTTCCTAACCATTTTCCTTTCCATTTTTCCCCTTCAGTGACACAGTGGTAACCAATAGTGGGTGGAGAAGTCCAAATATAATTTTTTCAAATAGCACTGTGTGATTCCCTCTGAGATATCCCCCCCAGGGAACTACAGGCTGAAGTTCAAGCAGCCAGTCAGCCCCTCACCTACACTTGTTTGGGTGTGAAAGAGTGAAGCTTCCAGGGACACATGTCCAGCTTAAGGGTCTTCCTAAAACTCCTCAGTCAACCTGAGGTGGGGTGAACTCCTCTTCCATCCCGATTCCCTTCCCTTCCCTCCACAATCCATGCTCTAAAGAAATCCCTACTCTAATCCCTCATATGGTTCTTCAGCCAGCCTCCTTTTATATACTGTCTCAGTAGGTGTTTGGCTACTGATGACAGAACTAGTCTTGGACCATCTCTTCTGCACATCCTGTGTAGATGGTCCAGCCACAGTGATAGAGTCTCATTTAGCATCCTGGATAAAACTTTGTATGCAGTATTGATGATTGCCAGACACTTTTTTATTTTATTTAATTCTCATAAGGCAACAGTAGCATAAAATTGCTATCCTATTTTAGAGATAGCCTCTCTCTCTCTCTCTCTCTCTCTCTCTCTCTCTCACACACACACACACACACACACAAATACACATACAGATACACAGACTTATAGAGTTTAGGTGTTTCCTAGATTCTGCTGTTAAAAAGATGACCCCTGAACATTCAATAAAAACAAAACCACTATATACACGGGCATGGCAAAAGCAGGCCTAAAAATATTTAGTCTGGAAAGCCTAACTCCACAATGGACAAAATGACATATTTGCATTCCAGGAGTTCAAGGTGCCTGAGGGAAGTGTTGCTTCTCAGGATGGTGTAACACTGCCTAGTCAATGCCTGGGAAGCAGCACCCCACAAATCAACAGCATCACATAAAAGCCACACTGTAGAGAACTTGCTCCTTCATTGATAGGAGACCTAGACCGAGTCCAACCTCGATCTGGGGTATAAAAGCAGAGTGAGAGATTTCCAACTTTAGGTGTAACATAGGACCTGGCTACAGAGGACCTGTGTCACTGTGCTATACACTGGTAATTGCTCATCTGTGTTGAACAGGTAATGAGGTAGAAAAAGAAGTATAATTTAATGATGTACCTAGAATGGCTCTGAGAGGTGATTGGAAAAGGACCTTCCTGTAGGACAGCAAACTGCAAAGATGGGATAGGTAGCTGAGTTCAAATTCCAGTGTGTCACCAGAAGATAACAAGACATAAAAAGAAAGAGGGAAACATAACCTATTCAAGGAAACAAATTAAATCTCCAGACACCAATCCTAGAGAAACGTAGATTTATGAATTACCAAACTAAGAATTCAAAATAATCATAATTAGGATGCTCAATGAATTAAAAGAGGGCACAAATAGGCAACTAAATGAAATCAGGAAAATTATGCATGAGAAAAGTGAGACTATAAACAACGAGATAGAAACTATGTAGAAGAAAATAATAAATTCTAGAGAGGTGGAGTCAAGATGGCAGCATGGGAGGATGCAGAGTTTGCCAGACACTGGTGGGGGAACTCGACGCCCAAGGAGACGGGAGGAAACCCCAAGCGACAAGGAAGGAAGTGGTGGGGGAGTGAGGGGGGAAGAGAAGTGGAGGCTGGACAGGACCAGCACCCCTGAGGGGCAGCTGGGAGATGGAAGGGGATCCTACACCTGTAGGGACCCTTGGAGGCTCGGAAGATCAGGGGGAAGTTGCCTAGAATTTCCCCTGCCCAATCGTGCCCCAGGAAGCCTGCTGGGGTGCCCGGCCAGGTCCTCCACCTTCTGAGGCCTCCTCCAGCCACCAGGGTCCTAGGAGCATAGGAGGGAGGAGTGGAAGAAGAGGACAGGCCAACAGGGACGGACCCTCCAAGATCAGAGGATCAGGTGGAACGTGCCTAGTGTTTCCCTATGCACTTGGGCCCAGGGAGACTGCTGGGATCCTGAACCTGGTCCTCTGCCCTCCAAGGCCACAGGCACTCCTGGGCCCCTCCTGCTGCATTAAGCCTAAGCCCCACCACCCATCACCTCAGAGCCTTTTCTGTCCCTGTGTGTTCTAAACATAGGTCCCGCCCACTACCTAAACTCTGCCCCTGCTTAAGCCCTGTCCCCCCACAGTCAAGGCTTTTTTCAGCTTTCTTTTTATTCCTACTCTTTTTTGCTATTGCTGTTCTGTTTTACCTTCCAGTTGTTGTTTCATCTATATTTTTACTTTTTAAATTTTTTCTAACATATCTGTTAGCTTTCTAACCTTATTTTATTTTTTACTCTTTGTTATTGTTCTGCTCCTTTGGGTTTTTTTTGCCACCCCACACAGCTTGCAGGAACTTGGTTCACGATCTGGGGGTCAGGCCTGAGCTCCTGCAGTGGGAGCTCCAAGTCTGAACCACTGGACTAACAGAGAACCTCAGACTCCAGGGAACATTCATTGGAATGAGGTCTCCCAGAGGTCCTCATCCTGGTACCAAGACCCAGCTCTACCCAACAGCCTATGAACTCCAGTGCTGGAAGCTCCAGGCCAAACAACCAGTAAGACAGGAACACAATCCCACCTATCAAAAAAAATGAGATAACAAAAAAATATGTCATAGATGAAGGAGCCAGGTAAAAACCTACAAGACCAAATAAATGAAGACGAAATAGACAACCTCCCTAAAAAAGAATTCAGACTAATGATTGTAAAGATGATACAGAATCCCGGAAATAGAATGGAAGCACGTATCAAGAAAATACAAGAAAGATTTAACAAAGATCTAGAACTAAAGAACAAACAAACAGACATGAACAACACAATAACTGAAATGAAAAATACGCTAGAAGGAATCAATAGCAGAATAACTAAAGTAGAAGAATGAATAAGTGAGCTGGAAGACAGGATGGGGGGAAATAATGGCTGAGGAGCAGAATAAAGAAAAAAGATGAAAAGAATTGAAGACATTCTCAGATACTTCTGAGACAACACTAAACACACCAACATTCAAATTATAGGGGTCCCAGAAGAAGAGAAAAAGAAAAGGTCTGAGAAAATATTCAAAGAGATTATAGTGGCAAACTTCCCTAACATGGGGAAGGAAATAGTCACCCAAGTCCAGGAAGCACAGAGAGTCCCATACAGGATAAACCCTAGGAGAAACACACCAAGACACATATTAATCAAACTAACAAAAATTAAATTCAAAGAAAAATATTAAAAGCAGCAAGGGAAAAACAAAAAATAACATACAAAGGAATCCCCATAAGGCTATCAGCTGATTATTTAGAGAAACTCTTCAGGCCAGAAGGGAGTGGCAGGATATACTTAAAGTGATGAAAGAGAAAAACCTACAATCAAGATTACTCTACCCAGCAAGGATATCATTCAGATTCGACAAAGAAATCAAAAATTTTACAGACAAGCAAAAGCTAAGAGAATTCAGCACCACCAAACCAACTTTACAACAAGTGCTAAAGGAACTACTCCAGGCGCGAAACATAAGAGAAGAAAAAGGTCCACAAAAACAAACCCCAAACACCCATTTATGATAAAAACTCTCCAGAAAATGGGCATAGAGGGAACTTACCTCAACATAATAAAGACTGTATATGACAAACCCACAGCAAACATCACTCTCAATGGTGAAAAACTGAAAGCATTTGGATTAAAATCAAGAACAAGACAAGGATGTCCCCTATCGCCACTCTTATTCAACAGTTTAGAAAGTCCTAACCATGGCAATCAGAGAAGGAAAAAAATAAAAGGAATCCAAACTGGAAAAGAAAAGGAAAACTATCACTGTTTGCAGATGACATGACACTATACATAGAAAATCCTAAAGATGCCACCAGAAAACTACTAGAACTAATCAATGAATTTGGTAAGGTTGCAGGATACAAAAATAATGCACAGAAATCTCTTGCATTCCTAAATACAAACAATGAAAAATTAAAAAGAGAAATTAAGGAAACAATCCCATTTACCATCACACACACAAAATAAATTACCTAGGAATAAACCTACCTAAGGAGGCAAAAGGCTTGTATTCAGAAAACTATAAAACACTGATGAAAGAAATCAAAGATGACATAAACAGATGGAAAAATATACCATGTTCTTGGATTGGAAGAATCAATACTGTGAAAATGACTATACTACCCAAAGCAATCTACAGATTCAGTGCATTCCCTATCAAACTACGAATGGCATTCTTCACAGAATTAGAACAAAAAATTTTACTATTTGTATGGAAACACAAAAGACATTGACTAGCAAAAGCAATCTTGAGAAAGAAAAACAAAGCTGGAGGAATCAGACTCCCTGACTTCAGACTATACTACAAAGCTACAGTAATCAAGACAGTATGGTACTGGCACAAAAACAGAAATATAGATCAATGGAACAGGATAGAAAGCCCAGAGATAAACCCACGCACACATGGTCACCTAATTTATGACAAAGGAGGCTAGAACATACAATGGAGAAAAGACAGCCTCTTCAATAAGTAGTGCTGGGAAAACTGAACAGCTACATGTAAAAGAATGAAATTAGGGGCTTCCCTGGTGGCACAGAGGTTAAGAACCCACTTGGCAATGCAGGGGACATGGGATCGGGCCCTGGTCCAGGAAGATCCCACATGCTGCGGAGCAACTAAGCCCGTGTGCCACAACTACTGAGCCTGTGTGCCACAACTACTGAAGCCTGCACACCTAGATCCCATGCTCCACAACAAGAAAAGCCACCACAATGAGAAGCCTGTGCACTGCAACAAAGAGCAGCCCCCACTTGCTGCAACTAGAGGAAACCCATGCACAGCAACAAAGACCCAATGCAGCCAAAAATAAATAATAAATAGGTATGAAATTAGAATACGACCTAATACCGCACACAAAAATGAACTTCAAATGGATTAAATACCTAAATGTAAGGCTAGACACTATAAAACTCTTAGAGAAAAACATAGGCAGAACACTCTTTGACATAAATCGCAGCAAAATCTTTTTTGACCCACCTCCAGGAGTAATGAAAATAAAAACAAAAATAAATAAATGGGACCTAATGAAACTTAAAAGGTTTTGCACAGCAAAGGAAATGATAAGTAAGACAAGAAGACAAGCCTCAGAAGGAGAAAATATTTGCAAATGGGGCAACAGTCAAAGGATTGATCTCCAAAATATACAAACAGCTCGTGGAGCTCTATATCAAAAAAAAAGAGAAAAAGCCCAATTACAGAATGGGTGGAACCTAAATAGACATTTCACCAAAGAAGACATGCAGATGGCCAAGAGGCACGTTAAAAGATGCTCAACATCGCTAATTATTAGAGAAATGCAAATCAAAACCACAATGAGGTATCACCTCACACCAGTCAGAATGGCCATCATCAAAAATTCTACAAACAATAAATGCTGGAGAGGGTGTGGAGAAAAGGGAACACTTTTGCACTGTTGATGGCAATGTAAATTGATACAGCAACTATGGAGAACATGGAGGTTCCTTAGAAAGCTAAAAATAGAACTACCATATGATGCAGCAATCCCACTACTGGATATATACCCTGAGAAAACCATAATTCAAAAGGACACATGTACCCCAATGTTAATTGCAACACTGTTTACAATAGCTGGGACATGGAAACAACCTAAACGTCCAACGACAGATAAATGGATAAAGAAGATGTGATACATATATACAATGGAATATTATTCAGCCATAAAAAGGAATGAGGGCTTCCCTGGTGGTGCAGTGGTTAAGAATCTGCCTGACATTGCAGGGGACACTGGTTCAAGCCCTGGTCCAGGAAGATCCCACATGCTGTGGAGCAACTGAGCACATGCACCACAACTACTGAGCCTGCACTCTAGAGCCCGTGAGCCACAAATACTGGGCCCATGTGCCACAACTACTGAAGCCCAGGTGCCTAGAGGCCGTGCTCTGCAACAAAAGAAGCCACCGCAATGAGAAGCCTGTGCACTGCAACAAAGAGTAGCTCCTGCTCACCACAACTAGATAAAGCCCGTGTGCTGCAACAAAAACCCAATGCAACCAAAAATTAATTAATTAATTTTTTAAAAAAGGAACGAAATTGGGTCATTTGTAGAGATGTGGATGGACTTAGAGTCTCTCGTACAGAGTGAAGTAAGACAGAAAGAGAAAAACAAATATCTTTTTTATGCATATATGTGGAATCTAGAATAATGGTACAGATGAACCTATTTGCAGGGCAGGAATAGAAACATAGATGTAGAGAAAGGACATGTGGACATGGTGGGGAAGGGGAAGATGGGATGAATTGGGAGATTAGATTTGACATAAATACACTACCATGTGTAAAATAGATAACTAGTGGGAACCTGCTGCATAGCACAGGGAGCACAGCTCAGTGCTCTGTGACAACCTAGATGGAGGGATGGGGTGGGGGGTTGGAGGGAGGTCCAAGAGGGAGGTGATATAGGTATACATATAGCTGATTCACTTCATTGTACAGCAGAAACTAACACAAAATTGTAAAGAAATTATACTCCAATAAAAAAAAGGAAAAAGAAAAAGAAAAAAATATATAAATTCTGGAACTGAAGAATACAATAACTGAATTGAAAATTTCACTTAGACACTCAACAGCTGACTTGCCAGGCAGAAGAAAGAATCAGTGAACTTGAATACAATAGTTTCTACATTACCAAGTCAGAGGAGCAAAAAGAATTAAGAAAAATGAAGAGATCCTAATAAACTTATGTGACAACATCAAGTGGAACAACATACACATATGGGAGTCTGAGAAGGAGAAGAATGTGAGAATGGGGCAGACAGCCTATTTCAAGAAATAATGGCCACAAACTTCCCAAATCTGAGGAAGTAAATGGACATACAAATTCAAGAATCGCAGAGAACTCCAATCAGGATACATCCAAAGAGACACACACTGAGACACACCATAATCAAACTGTCAAATATCACAGAAGAATATAGAATCTTGAAAGCAGCAAGAGAAAAAGCAATGTGTTCCTGTTAGACTATCAGCAAATTTCTCAGCAGGAACTTTGTAGGCTAGAAGTGAGGAGAATGATATGTTCAAAGAGCTGAAAAAAAATTCCAATCAAGAATACTATATTGGGCTTCCCTGGTGGCGCAGTGGTTGAGAGTCCGCCTGCCGATGCAGGAGACACGGGTTCGTGCCCCGGTCCGGGAAGATCCTACGTGCCGCCGAGCGGCTGGGCCCGTGAGCCATGGCTGCTGAGCCTGCGCGTCCGGAGCCTGTGCTCCGCAACGGGAGAGGCCACAACAGTGAGAGACCTGTGTACAGCAAAAAAAAAAGAAAAAAAAAGAATACTATTTTATATGTATCCTATATACTATAACATATGACCCCGCAATCCCACTCCTGGGCATATACCCAGAGAAAACCATAATTCAAAAAGATACATGCACCGCAATGTTCATTGCAGCACTATTTACAATAGCCAGGATATGGAAGCAACCTAAATGTCCATCAACAGAAGAATGGATAAAGAAGATGTGGTACATATGTGCAGTGGAATATCACTCAGCTATAAAATGGAATGAAATTGTGCAATTCGTAGAGACATGGATAGACCTAGAGACTGTCATACAGAGTGAAGTAAGTCAGAAAGAGAAAAGCAAATATTGTATACTATTGCATGGAATGTAGAAAAATGATATGGATAAACTTATTTGCAAAGCAGAAATAGAGACACAGACATAGAGAACAGATGTATGGATACCAGGGAGGAGGGGAGGGGGGATGGGATAAAGTGGGAGAATGGGATTGACATATATACACTACTATGTGTGAAATAGATAACTAATGAGAACCTGCTGTATAACACAGGGAACTCTACTCAGTGCTCTGTGGTGACCTAAATGGGAAGGAAATCCAAAAAAAGAGGGTATATATGTATACATATAGTGGATTCACTTTGCTGTACAGCAGCAAATAACACAACATTTTAAATCAACTATACTCCAATAAAAATTAATTTTAAAATAAAATAAAATAAATTGAGATTTAAGTGTAAAATACACACCAGATTTCAAAGATATCATAGGAGTAAAAAATGTAACCTGTCTTGGGCTTCCCTGGTGGCACAGTGGTTGAGAGTCCACCTGTCGATGCTAGGGGATATGGGTTCATGCCCCAGTCCTGGAAGATACCACATGCCGCGGAGCGGCTGGGCCCTTGAGCCCTGGCCGCTGAGCCTGCACGTCTGGAGCCTGTGTTCCACAATGGGAGAGGCCATGACAGTGAGAGGCCCGTGTACAGCAAAAAAAAAAAAAAAAAAAAGAACATGTCTTATTAATAATCATATTTATTACAAGTTGAGGTGATAATATTTTGGATATATTGAATTAAATAAAATTTGTTATTAAAATTTTTAAAAAGAATACTATACTGAGCCAAATTATACTTCAAAAAGAAGGATACATTAAGACTTTCAAAGATAAACAAAAGCTGAGGTTGTTCATCAACAGTAGACTTGTTCTACAAGAAATGCTGAAGGAAATACTTCAAGTTGAAGCAAAAATACAATGAAGAGCAATATAACTCCCTGATAAAGGTAAATGTATAGAGAAATACAGAATCTTGTAGTATTGCCACGTAGGTGTATAAAATTGGCATGCAATTTTTAAACAAGAGGATTAAAATAATCATAAATCAGTATTAATAAATGCACAATACAAAAAGAGGTAATTTATGCTATCAATAACATAAAACGGACAGAGAGGTAAAGAAGTAACATTTTAAAAAATATTCATTTATTTATTTTTGGCTGTGTTGGGTCTTCACTTCTGTGTGAGGGCTTTCTCTAGTTGCGGCAAGTGGAGGCCACTCTTCATCACAGTGCGCAGGCCTCTCACTGTGTGGCCTCTCTTGTTGTGGAGCACAAGCTCCAGAAGCACAGGCTCAGTAGTTGTGGCTCATGGGCCTAGTTGCTATGCGGCATGTGGGATCTTCCCAGACCAGGGCTTGAACCTGTGTCCCCTGCATTGGCAGGCAGACTCTGAACCACTGCACCACCAGGGAAGCCCAAGAAGTAACATTTTTATATGTAATTAAAGGTAAGTTGTTATTGGTTTAAAACATAGGTCAACTTCAAAACATGTTATATAGTTACAATGGTAACCATAAAGAAATATATAATATACACAAAAGTAAATGAGAAGAAAATCAAAATAGGTAATGAAACAAATCAACGAAACACAAATAAAGCAGCAAGGCAAGAAAGGATGGTCAATAAAGCTACAAGTCATACAGGAAAAAATTTTTAATGGCAGTAGTAGTAACTACATATCAGTAACAACTCTAAATGTAAATGGATTAAACACCCTAATTAAAAGACATAGATTGACCAGATATATATATTAAAAATGGGCAGAAGATCTGAATAGACATTTTTCTAAAGAAGACATACAGATGGCCAATAGGCACATGAAAATGTGCTCAACATCACTAGCCATCAGGGAAATTCAAGTCAAATCCACAATGAAATATCATCTCACTCCTGTTAGAATGGCTATTATAAAAAAGACAAGAAGTAACAAATGTTGGAGAGGATGTGGAGAAAAGGGAACCTTTGTGTTCTGTTGGTGGGAATGTAAATTGGTGCAACCTCTATGAAAATCAGTATTGATCTTCTTCAAAAAATTAAAAATAGATATGCCATATGATCCATCAATTCCACTTCTGGGTATTTATCTTAAGAAAATGACAACACTAACTCAAAAAGATATATGCACCCCATGTTCGCTGCAGCATTATTTACAATAGGCAAAATATGGAAACGACTTAAGTGTCCATTGACAGATGAATGCATAAAGAAAATGCAGTGTATATGTACATTGGAAAACTTTTCATCCATAAAAAAGAATGAAACCTTGCCATGTGTGACAATATGGGTGGATCTTAAGGACATTATGCTCAGTGAGATAAGTTGGACAGAGAAGGACAAATATTGTACAATCTCACAATGTGTAATCTAAAACAAACAAACAAAGAAAAACAAGCTCACTGATACAGAGAACAGATTGGTGGTTGCCAGAACCTGCAGGGGCAGGAGACAAAATAGGTGAAGGAGGTCAAAATGCCCAAACTTCCAGTTATAAATAAGTAAGTCATGGGGATGTAATGTACAGCATGGTGACTATAGTTAAAAATACTCTACTGAATATTTGAAAGTTGCCTAGAGTAAATCTTAAAAGTTCTCAATATACAAATGTCAAATAATTGTGTTGTACACTTTAAACTAATATAATGTTAGATGTCAACTATATCTCAATTAAAAGCTCAATTAATTTTTTAAACTGCAATGAGATATCATCTCACATCCATTAGGATGGTGACTATTAAAAGAACAAAAAATAACAAGTGCTGACGAGGATGTGGAGAGATGGGAACCCTTGGTCACTGTGGGTGGGAATGGAAAATAGTGTGGAGGTTTCTCAAAAAATTAAAAAGAGAGTCTGTCATACAGAGTGATGTAAGTCAGAAAGAGAAAAACAAATAAGGTATGCTAACACATATATAGGGAATCTTTAAAAAAATGGCTCTGAAGAACATAGGGGTAGGACAGGAATAAAGATGCAGATGTAGAGAATGGACTTGAGGACACGGGAAGGGGGAAGGGTAAGCTGGGATGAAGTGAGAGAGTAGCATTGACATATATACACTACCAAACATAAAATAGATAGCTAGTGGGAAGCAGCTGCATAGCACAGGGAGATCAGCTCCATGCTTTGTGACCACCTAGAAGGGCGGGATAGGGAGTGTGGGAGGGAGATGCAAGAGGGAGGAGATATGGGGATATATGTATATGTATAGCTGATTCACTTTGCTATAAATCAGAAACTAACACACCATTGTAAAGCAATTATACTCCAATAAAGATGTTAAAAAGAGAACTATTATATGATCCAGCAATCTCACCTCCAATATATATCCAAAAGAATTCAAAGCAGGATCTTGAAGAGATATTTGCATGCTCATGTTCATCACAGAATTATTCACAACAATCAAGAGACAAGCAACCCAAATGTCCATCAACAGATAAATGGACAAATAAAGTGTGGTATGTCCATACAATGGAATATTATTCAGCCATAAAAAGAAGGAAATCCCATCACATGCTACAACTTGGTTGAAGCTAGAGAACATTATGCTAAGCAAAATTACCCAGCCACAAAAGGAAAAATACTGCATGACTCCACTCATATTAATATCTAAAGTAGTCAAAATCATAGAAACAATAAGTAGAAAGGCAGTTGCCAAGGACAAGGCTGGATAGTGGGTATAGTTTCAGTTTTGCTAGATGAAAATTTTCTGGTATCTGTTGCCCAGCAATGTAAATATATTTGACACTACTGAATTGTACATTTTAAAAGGGTTAAGATGGTAGATTTAGTGGTAGGAGATATTTTTAACCACAATAAAGAAAAATAATCCACAAAAGAACCCTTTAAGATGGGTGAAAGAAGCCAGACACCAGTCACTGTATAATTCTATTCATGTGAAATCCAAGAACCAGCAAAACCAATCTATGGTGACAGAAAATAGATTGTTGGTTGCCTATGGGGTCAGAGATTGAATAGAAAGGAGCAGGGGACCTCCCTGGTGGCACAGTGGTTGAGAATCCGCCTGTCAATGTAGAGGACACGAGTTCGAGCCCTGGTCCGGGAAGATCCCACATGCTGCAGAGCAACTAAGCCTGTGCACCACAGATACTGAGCCTGTGCTCTAGGGCCCACAAACCACAACTACTGAGCCTGCGTGCCACACTGCTGAAGCCCGCTCACCTAGAGCCCGTGCTCCGCAACAAGAGAAGCCACCACAATGAGACGCCCACACACTGCAACAAAGAGTAGCCCCCGCTCGCCACAACTAGAGAAAGCCTGCATGCAACAATGAAGACCCAACACAGGCATAAATTAATTAATTAATTATTTTTTAAAAGCTCAGTATCTTGAGGTGGTGATTACATGCGCGTATACAGAAATTTAAAAACTCTAAAATTTCAGTGAGCTACATTTTTGTTCCCTTACATACACTACTCTGTAAGTCATACCTTAACAAAAATTAAAACAATACCAACAAACATGTCATGGGATTTGACATAAAATAAGAAAAAATAGACAAGAAAGGGGAACCAAGCCGCAGGACAGGACAAGTTGCAAACAGCAGAGAGTCAGGTTCAAGGACCTAGAGGCTTCAGTATTAATGAGACACCAAATACTCTTCTAAATAACAAGAATGGGACTTCCCTGGTGGTCCAGTGGTTAAGACTCTGCTGTTCCAATGCAGGGGGCATGGGTTCAATCCCTGATCAGGGAACTAAGATCCCACATGCAATGTGGCCCCGCCAAAAAATGAAAGAAAGAGAGAGAGAGAGAGAGACAGAGAGAGAGAAAGAAAGAATAAAGAAAGAAAGAAAAAGAGAGAAGGAGGGAGGGAGGGAGGAAGGAAGAAAGAAAGAAAATGGCTGAAATGATGCTAGATGATTCAAGTTCAGGTCAAAAAATAAAAAAGCTATGCAATCCTACTTTATTCTCATGGAAACTGGGAGATTTGTTGCATACAGAACACTGGACATCCTCAGTGCTTTAGTTCCCTAGTTCATTCCTAGCTTCTGAAGAACCAAGAATCTGCAATATTCATAGGAACCCACCATCAGTGGTCACAGCTGCCTGTGATTTACAAGTGATTTGTGGAAGATTTATGGTGGGGGCCACTGCAAAACCTCATGTTTGTCACCTTCTGATGCCCACACATCTTCCCCTCTCAATTTCTAGAGGGGCAATCATGCCTCTCCTTCTCTTTCATCTTCCAAATCTAATGCAAGCATCTCTCCTCAGTAGAACTGAATCCCAAGCAAACCTGGCAAGGAGTTCTGAAAAATGTGGTCCCCAGGGTTTAGCCCTTCTGATAAAGAGAACAGAGAAAGGAATGGAGATAAATGTTGATTACAAAAACACCAGTGCTGTTTTTTAAATTGTTTTTGGTTATTTTTTGCTGATGAGGTTGAATATTTTCCCTAGATTTGCTTACTGTGTTTTCCATTTTGTGGTAAACAATGAAGAAGCTGTTGTTTTACAAAGTTCCATTTTTGCAGAGAGAAGAAAGTCAATGTTAAGTGTGGACTTGTGTTTTATATATACCTCAGTTGCCCCTGTTGAAAACAATTTAGACTAACTCCTCAAGCTTGTAATAGACACCACCATTCCTGCAACAACCAAGTACCAAGTCCACTAACCAGGAGGAGAATCACTGCTCCTAGATACTGAGAAATTACTGGGAGCCAGTGCCCCACATGCTAATCATATGGCATCCTTTTTATGGTGAAGGGACAATTTTAATAATTTTTATGTACTTCCTTGAGCATTTTTCCTCCTCACAGTAGTCCAGTCCCTTACTGTGCATCTCTGTCCCTTATCAAAGATGGAGCCTAGGGCTTTCCTGGTGGCGCAGTGGTTGAGAGTCTGCCTGCTAATGCAGGGGACATGGGTTCGAGCCCTGGGCTCGGAGGATCCCACATGCCGCGGAGCAACTGGGCCCGTGAGCTGCAACTACTGAGCCTGCACATCTGGAGCCTGCGCTTCGCAACGGGAGAGGCCGCGATAGTGAGAGGCCCGCGCACCTCGATGAAGAGTGGCCCCTGCTTGCCACAACTGGAGAAAGCCCTCGCACAGGAACGAAGACCCAACACAGCAAAGATAATTAAATAAAACTCCTACCATCAACATCTTCTTTAAAAAAAAAAAAAAAATGGAGCCTAAGACTCATTGCCTCAATGAGGGGGCCAGAGGGATTCCAGCCAAAACAAAGAAGACCATCTGCTCAGAAGACTGTTGAGGTTAGGAAAGTCCTTACAGAAAGAAAGAAGGGGTTGTCTTCCCTATGATTTGATGAGGGTGGCAAGTAAGGGGGAGGAAGAGCAGGAGTTGAGATACTAGGGTCCTGGCAACCATACCCTGGGGTCAAAACTCTGGGGTGTGGTGAGAATGACGTATACAGACCCCAAGTATATTTAGAAATCCTAGGGCAGAAGGGATTTGACCTGGCTTCTTAGGGTGTCCAGGAACCTTCCTAGGGTGCCACAGACCACACAAGGGGTCATGTTCAACCTGACATCTGAGCAACAGATCAGAAATAGTGAGGGAACTGAATGTCTCCAGAAACTTGCAACCATGGTTAGCCCTACAGAACGTAATATTAGGGAGCCCTATGAAGGAGATTTTAAATCATGTGAATTTTGAACTCCATGGATACTTTTGGTAAATTACAAAAATATACATAGTTCTTTACCCCCTCCCTGTATCCACGCCCTTTGCGATCTGATTTTGCAGCTCCTCTTATTAAGAGGTGAAGTCTATTTTCCTTCCCTTGAATCTGGTCTGGTCTTGTGACTTCCTTTGGCCAAAAGAATGTGGCAGAAGTGACATTGTACCTTAGAACTTCTGCTCTTTCTCAAAACTTCCCCTCTCAATTGTGCAAGCCCAGACTAGCCTCCTGGAGAATGAGCAATCATATGGAGGAAAACTGAGGTGGCCCAGGCAACAGTCAGGCAACCCCAGTAGCAAAGCAACTTAGCCAACCTGCTGCAGATCTCAAATGCATGGCAATACCAGTCAAAAATCAGCAGAGATATGAAGAACCATGGAGCTGAGCCCAGAAGAAATTATCAAGCCACAGAATCACAAGTTAAATAAATGGTTATTGTTTTAAGTCACAACATTTTTGGTGTGATTTGTTACTCAGCAATTGTTAAACAATACAATGCCTTACCTATTAAAATTAATTAAACTAATTTTTTAAAAACTTGGGAATGAAAGAAATAGCTGAGAATGGAATTCACACAGATAAGTGGCTGATTCAAAAGTTCTCCTTTGAGGATGACATGGAGGTCCTGAGGGTCTGGTGGATTTTCTAGGCCTGTGGTCTGTTCAAAGAGGTTCCAATAGATGGGCCTCCTCAACAGGAGAACAAGTAGAGGAAGCAATGCAATTTAGCAGAGGTGCCAATGAAAGGCCATATAGGACCAGCCACACCTCAACAGACCCAGTGAAAAGTGCTCAGGGATGAAATTAGACCAACCTCCAAGACAGACCCAGACCTCAAGACAGTGTTCAGACCCAAGGCCCATTACTCCAACCCAGAAAGAAACTTCAGCTTCCTCTGCACCCAGGACCATCTGCATTAGGAAAGAAGAAGGGAAGCACTGAAAGCTTGAGCTTCTTTTTTTTCTAGAAAAGACTGAGTTAACCTAAGAGAGAATGATGGCAGCATATACAGCTTACTCCACCGCATACTTGCAAGCATATTTTTATTTTAATTTTACAGATCAATGATTGTCCTAGGGTCACACAGCCAGATCTGGGTAAAGCCAAGATTTGAATCCAGACAGTGCAGCTAAAGAGGCTGCCATACCTGGAAGAGCCTGGAATTAATTAGCACACTATTCTTTTCCTTCCTGATAGGCAGCATAATGGGGGTGGGGGGGTCTCAAGGAAGTTTAGATCAATTACAGAAAATTAAGGTGCCACAAACAGATTTTTGCACAATCCGAGTGTGTTACATTTGGACCCCAGGAAATGGAGGTTTAGAAAGTTGCCAACGATTACACAGTTAGGAAGAGAGTGTGTGCCTCCCTGCAATGCTAAAACGAGGCCTCTGGGAAGCTTGCTTTATAATAACTCCTTCTTAAGCAAATATCACCTCCTCTATTTCCTACATATTATGAATAATGATGGCTAATATGTTTAGCCTTTACATTATGCTAAGCCCTCACACACATATAGCATTCCTGCAACACCTTTCTTAGGAAGGGATTGTTACTGTCCCCATTTTGCAAATGAGGCAACAAAGGCTCAAAGATGACCAGTGACTTTGAAAAATCACACAGCCAGGAAGAGGCAGACCCAATTCTTGACCCAAAGTCAGGCTGACTTGAGGGCACACTATGATAGCCATGCTCATCTCCCTTCCAGGATGCCAAGGACAGGGCCTGGAAAAGGTCATTAAGTCTTTGACAGAGTGCTAACAGGAACTACTGCTCAGACACGAAAGCCGGAAACCTCTCCACCCAGCTTCTTCCTCTTACACCAGCAGCCCTGTCATGCTGTAGTGAAAATACTTCCCCAAGTATCCTTGGCCATGAGAAGCAGAAAAAGCCTTGCCCACAGATCTCACTTCAGACTCCAACACCGATCAGAGAATGGAATGGTGGCCAGTCTAGGAGACCACGGGAGGCACACTTTGCCCCAAGTGATGCCCACCCCTACCCGCCTGGCTCATTCACCTTCCTGCTCCTGGCTGCTGGCACTGCTCCTTATCCTCTGGGGTGAGTAGGATCTGGGACAGAACAGGATCCACCCCTGGCTGATCCCACAGAGAGGTGCCAGGAGGTGCTTGACCCCACCAGGATGGAGGGGGAGGGGGGAGCTGAGAACTTTCCTGATCCCAGCAGAGTGCAGACCAAGTGTTGAGAGAAGCAGAACTTCTTGGGCAGCACAGGGATGTTAAGCTCCCAGGCTCTGGGCTCATACTGCCAGGTTCTGGCTCAGACACTTGTATGCCTATCTACAAAGAACTGCTCTTTGGGGCCTTTCTCTAGGGGTACTGTATTAAATATAAAAATGGTGAGGCTCAGCCCAGGACCAGCTACATAATTTGCCCAGCCTTGTTAAAAATGAAAGTGCAGGTCCTTTGTTCAAAAAGTATTAAGAGCTGCAATGAACATTTTGGTACGTGACTCTTTTTGAATTATGGTTTTCTCAGGGTATATGACTCAGCAATAAAAAGAAATGATATTGAGATATTTGTACTGAGGTGGATGGACCTAGAGTCTGTCATACAGAGTGAAGTAGGTCAGAAAGAGAAAAACAAATACCGTATGCTAACACACATATATGGAATCTAAGAAAAAAAATTAAATAAATAAATAAATAAATAAATAAAAGGTCATGAAGAACGTAGGGGTAAGACGGGAATAAAGACACAGACCTACTAGAGAATGCACTTGAGGACATGGGGAGGGGGAAGGGTAATTTGTAACAAATTGAGAGAGTGGCATGGACATATATACACTACCGAACATAAAATAGATAGCTAGTGGGAAGCAGCCGCATAGCACAGGGAGATCAGCTCGGTGGTTTGTGACCACCTAGAGGGGTGGGACAAGGAGGGTGGGAGGGAGAGAGACGCAAGAGGGAAGAGATATGGGAACATATGTATATGTATAACTGATTCACTTTGTTATAAAGCAGAAACTAACACACCATTGTAAAGCAATTATACTCCAATAAAGATGTTTTTAAAAAGCATTAAGAATTTTAAGACAGCAGCAGTAGAGCATTAAGGCAAGCATGAGGCCTGTCTAAGCTTTGGGCCATGTGCAACAATACAAATCAAACATCCATGGGCCAAAATGAGACTAATCCTAGGACCCACCTCTTTGTTTGGAGGTTTCAATGAGATAATGCCTATAAATACCTGGCACGATGTAAAGATTTAATAACCTTTGACTATTATTATCATACCCATGTCTCCTCTAAGTCAGGATCAGGTTGATCTAGCTCCTGAGTTTTTTTTTTTTTTTTAAACATCTTTATTGGAGTATAACTGTTTTACAATAGTGTGTTAGTTTCTCCTTTACAACAAAGTGAATCAGTTATACATATACATATGTTCCCATATCTCTTCCCTCTTGCGTCACCCTCCCTCCCACCCTCCCTATCCCACCCCTCTAGGTGGTCACAAAGCACAGAGGTGAACTCCCTGTGCTATGCGGCAGCTTCCCACTAGCTATCTAATTTACATTTGGTAGTGTGTATATGTCCCTGCCACTCTCTCACATCGTCACCGCTTACCCTTCCCCCTCCCCATATCCTCAAGTCCATGCTCTAGTAGGTCTGTGTTTTATTCCCGTCCTACCACTAATCTCTTCATGACATTTTTTTCTTAGATTCCATATATATGTGTTAGCATATGGTATTTGTTTTTCTCCTTCTGACTTACTTCACTCTGTATGACAGACTCCAGGTCTATCCAACTCATTACAAATAACTCAGTTTCATTTCTTTTTATGGCTCAGTAATATTCCATTGTATATATGTGCCACATCTTCTTTATCCATTCATCTGTTGATGGACACTTAGGTTGCTTCCATGTCCTGGCTATCGTAAATAGAGCTGCAATAAACATTTTGGTACATGACTCTTTTTGAATTATGGTTTTCTCAGGGTATATGCCTAGTAGTGGGATTGCAGTGTCATATGGTAGTTCTATTTGTAGTTTTTTAAGGAACCTCCATACTGTTCTCCATAGTGGCTGTATCAATTTACGGGTTAAAGACCTAAATGTAAGGCCAGACACTATCAAACTCTTAGAGGAAAACAGGCAGAACACTCTATGACATAAATCACAGCAAAATCCTTTTTTGACCCATCTCCTAGAGAAAAGGAAATAAAAACAAAAATAAACAAATGGGATCTAATGAAACTTAAAAGCTTTTGCACAGCAAAGGATACCATAAACAAGACCAAAAGACAACCCTCAGAATGGGAGAAAATAGTTGCAAATGAAGCAACTGACAAAGGATTAATCTCCAAAATTTATAAGCAACTCATGCAGCTCAATAACAAAAAAACAAACAACCCAATCCAAAAATGGGCAGAAGAACTAAATAGACATTTCTCCAAAGAAGATATAAAGATTGCCAACAAACACATGAAAGAATGCTCAACATCATTAATCATTAGAGAAATGCAAATCAAAACTACAATGAGATATCATCTCACACCGGTCAGATTGGCCATCATCAAAAAATCTAGAAACAATAAATGCTGGAGAGGGTGTAGAGAAAAGGGAACACTCTTGCACTGCTGGTGGGAATGTAAATTGATACAGCTCCTGAGTTTTGAGCCTTCTGGGTACAACTCATCTTCTGATCCCAGAAAGCTCTGATCCACCCGACAAGATGCATGGCTATCAGTGGGCTCATTCCACCACCTGCCCATGTGGGTCTCTGCCTCAAGCCCTACTGAAATCTAGATTCTGTTCATCACACCTAGGGTCCTCCAGAATTGTCACCCCCAAGAGAGGCCCCAGTGGACCCTGGTGTGGAGTCAGACCTGGATGCTCCCTCATTCACTGGCTGTGACTTGGGGCACAACTTCTCTTCTTCCAGCTGGTTTTCTCGAGGAAAATGTGAATCATAATTCTTATTAACTCGTTTCACAAAGACTTTTGAGTGTCCGTTACATGTTAGGCACTAGGATAGGAAATCATATATCTAAACTAACTGGGATAAAGTATATTCAAAATATTTTTGAAAAATATTGATTTCTGTCATGCTTCCAAAAGGGAACCCCTCAACAGGAATCATGAAAAACCAGAACATGCAGATGGGAAATGGGTGGAAAGGAATCCCAGAGCTGTGGGAAAGGAACTGGTCCAGCTCCACAACCAAGGTAGAGACAAAGCACCGAGGACATTTCCCAAAGTCCATGTGACAACATAGAAGGAGAATCAAGAAAGAGAGAGAGAGGGGGGTGTGGGGCACAGGGCCATATTCCAGGCTCCAGTTTCCTCCCTGCTATTTCATTTTCCCAGGCTCACTCCAACTGGAATAAGAATCATGAGACTTTCTGAGCCCTCATCTCCCCCCACTGCCTCTTCTCCATTAGTTCTCCCTTTCTCATCACACATAGAAGCTTCATCTTCATAAATTTTTAACAGGTTTATTGAGGTATAATTGGCATACAATAAACTGTACATATTTAAGGTGTACAATTTGACAAGTTTTGTGGGCATTGGACATTTCACACTTGTGAACTTATCACCAAGATAATCAAGATGAGGAATACATCAAACACCCATAAAAGTTTCCTTGTGATTCATCCTTTCCACTCCTCCTCCTCCCCAGGCAACAGCTTATCTGCTTCCCATCACTATAGAGTAGTTTGCTTTTTCTAGAATTTTATACAACAAACATCATACAGTATATACTCCTGTTTGCCTGGCTTCTTTTACTCATTGTAATTATTCTGAGATTCATTCATATTGTTGCACATATCAATAGTCATTTCCTTTCATTTCTAGCTACTGTATGGATAAACCACAGTTTGTTTTTCCACTAACCTATTGACAGATATTTGTTTAGTTCACAGTTTGGGGCTATTACAAATAAAGCATCTATGAACATTCATATAAAAGTCTGTGTGGACATATGCTTTCATTTCTCTTGGGAAAATGCCTAAGAATAAAATGACTGGATCATATGGTAGGTGATTGTTTAACTTTTTACACTGCCAAAGTGTTTTCCAAAGTGGTTGTACCACTTTACATTTTCATCATCAATGTAGGAGGATAACATTTCCCCCACATCCTTGCCAACACTTGGTATAGTCAGCCTTTCCAATTTTAGTCGTTCTAAAAGGTGTGTAGTGATATCTGATTGTAGTTTTAATTTGCATTTCCCTAATGTGTAATGATGTTGAATATCTTTCACGTGCATTTTTTTTGATGAGGGTCTGTTCAACTCCCATTTTTAAATTGTGTTTCTTATTATTGAGTTTTGAGAATTCTTTATATATTCTGGTTACAAACCTTTTATCAGATGTATGCTTTGCAAAGATTTGCTCCTACTCTGTGGCTTGTCTTTTCTTCTTTCCAAGTGTCTTTTGAACTCCTTTTAAGAGTTCTTAATTTTTTTATCAATTTGTTCTTTTATCAATCAAGATTTTGGTGTTGTATCTAAATATATGGTAGAATTCACCAGTGAAGCTATCTGGACTTGGACTTTTCTTTGTGGAAAGGTTTTTAAAACAAATTAAATGTTTTAAATAGATAGAAACATCTATTTATCTCTTCTTGAGGTAGCTTTGGTAGTTTGTGATTTTCAAGAAATTTGTTTGTGTTGTCAAGTATATATAGCCATGAAACTTGTTAATAACAATGTTTAATTATCCTTTTAATATCTGTAAAATCTGTACTGGTGTCACCTCTCTCATTCCTGATACCTATCTCTAGCTCTCACACTCTCTTTCTCTTTCTCTCACTCTCCTTCTCTCCTATTCAGAAGGGTTAGAGATGTATTATTTTTAATGATCTTCTCAAAGATTTTATTATTGTTGATTTTCTCTATTGTTTTTGGTTTTCTACTTTCTTGATTTTCACTCAGATCTTTGTAGTTTCCTTTCTTTTATTTACTTTTGATTTAATTTGCTCTTTTTTTCTATTTTAAGATGAAACTACGGTCATTCATTTAAGTCTTTTCTTCTTTCCTAAATAAGCATTTAATGCTAAAATATCCACCAGCTTAAGCAGCATGCCACAGACTTTAATGCTGTGTTTTCGTTTTCATTCAGGTCAAAATACTTCCTAATTTCCCTATTATTTTGTTTTTGACTCGTGTGTTATTTAGTTTTCAAACATCTGAAGTTTTCCAGGCATCTGTCTGTTACTGATTCTACTAATTTAAATCCATTGTGGTCAAAGTTCATGCTTTTCATGACTTGAATTCTTTTAAATTTATTGAGACTTTTTTATGACTCAGAACATGCTCTATCTTTGTAAATGTTCCTTGTACGATTGAAAGTAACTGTATATCCTGCTATTTGGGAATATAATTTTTTGTAAATATCAATTAGACTAAGTTGTTGATAGTATTTTTTAAATCTTCTGTATTCTTTCCGATTTTCTGCCTACTTGTTCTATCAACTATTGAAATAAGGATATTGAAATCTCAGACTGTAACTGTGAATTTGTCTGTTTCTCCCTGCAGTTCAGTTGGTTTTTGCTTCATATACTTTCAAGTTCTGTTATTAGGTGCATAAATGTTTGGGAGTTTTGTGTCTTCTTGATTATTTTACCCCTTTATCATTATCAAATGGCATTCTTTATTCCTGGAGATATCTTTTGTCCAAGATCTACTTTATCTGATATTAATATAGCCACTCCAGCTTTTGATTAGTGTTAGTATGATATATCTTTTTTCCATCATTCTTCTTTTAACATATCTGCACCTTTATATTTAAAGTGGAGTTCTTGTAGGCAACATGTAGTTGGATATTACTTTTTTGTCCAATCTGACAATCTCTAACTTTTACTGGGAATATTTAGACTATTTACATTTAAAGTAATTTTTGATATGATTAGGTCTAAATCTATTACTTTCCTATCTGTTCTACTTGTTCTTTGTTCCCTACTTCCTCTTTTTCTGTTTTCATTTGGTAATTTAATATTTTTATAATGCTAGTTTCTCTCCTTTATTGGCTTATTAGCTATAACTTTATTTTGAAGCTTAGTGGTTGTTTTAGGGTTTATAATATACCTCTTTAATTTATCAACATCTACCTTAAGTGATATCATACCATTTCACATATAGTATAAGAACCTTATGATGGTATACTAACATTCTCCCCACACCAGCCTTTATTCTATTATTGCCTTAACTTTACTTACACATGCACTATAAGCCTCACAATAGAATGTTACTATATTTTATTATTTTGGGACCTTGCTTTCTAGATTTCCTAGGTGAGACCAGAGCACTTCTCTCTAGGTAGAGTACTCCCTTCTGTGTTGTCTACCCATTGCCCTGTCGATCATGAGGTTTTCAGGTTTTACAGGTGGGAGCAGGCATTATTCTCAGCCCTGTGCTGAGTGATGGGCACAGTTTGGCACATCCATGTGAGGAAACTACCTGAGGCCAGGGGAAGAACCACCAGAAAGAATTAGAGAGAACAAGGTCTGACTGACTCAAATAGTGGTGTTTGGGGGTGGGTGTTTGCCAAACTTCCTCGAACTAAGGACAAATGAAATTCCTAGGATTGAATGGGGGGTGTCACTTGGTCACAGCTGTGAGGCAGTTCTTAGTGGCTAATGGTACATGCCTAGCTGACGATGGGGGGAAATGAATTTAGAATTCCACAACCCTTCCCCAGATCCTGTTAGAAGGGAATGTTTGCTTCATTCTACTCCCCTACCTCACTCCCAACTGAGAAACACCATGATACAAAATTAAGTCCTGGAATGAGACCAAGTTATTCCCAAGGCCTGATGGAAGCACAGATGAAGTGAAACTCGGGGCACAAAGCTGATGACCTGGTAGTGAGCAGAATTTTGAGGCTGTTGATCTGAGTCCAAATCCTGGCCATGACACCTACTGAATGCATGGTTCCCCTCAGGTCCTGCACCTCCCTGAGCATTAGCTTTCTCTCAGAAATGGAGAACCTCACAGAGCTCTTGGAGGGAGTACCTGAGTTGCTGTTCATAACCCAGGTGTAGAAGAACTTCCATGGGAGAGCTTGGCCTTCCTTCTCTGTGCCCAGCCTCAAGCCAAACTCAATAGTTCAACCTATCTTCTTCTTATAAGGTCACCAGCTATATTGGGTTAGGACCCACCTAATTTTAACTTAAGCACCCATTTAAAGACCCTATCTCCAAATGGGATCTCATTCTGAGGTACTGGGAGTTAGGACTTCAGTATATGAATTTGTGGAGGAGGCAAAATTCAGCCCAATTAGAAGTGATCGTGGGAAAGCTACCTAACTCTTTCTGGGTTCTCAATGTCTTCTATTGTAAGATGGAGATGATGCTGCCAACTTCTAAGGAGTGTTGGAGGAATAAATGAGATAATACATGCATTGCCTGGCACATGGTGAGCACTCAAGTGCCATCTATTACTCATAAGTAATCCATTTAATAGCCCTGCTCTCTCTCTCTCTCCAGCCAGCTGCTTCATCTCCTCTTTTACTTCCCTCTCCAACAACACCCCTCAAGTGTTCTAAGTAATTGTTATTGACCAGCTGATGGCTGGTTTATGTTAAGTTTGCTCTTAGGGCTCCAAGTCCCTCTAGCCCAGCACAAGGCCTTTCTTCCTCTGTTACAGGAGCTTCTGAGCAGAGCAAGGGGGGTAAGTGGCAGGTCCTGCAGCCTGAGGGCCCCATGCTGGTGGCAGAAGGTGAGACACTCCTGCTGAGGTGTACAGTAGTCGGCTCCTGCACTGATTACATAATAAAATGGGTCAAGGTGAGCAACCAGAACCAGGAGGAAATTTATAACTTCAAACATGGCTTCTTCCGCGGGGTGATGCCCATGATCCTGAAGACACTGGAACCACTTAATTGCGACTATTCCATCTATATCCACAATGTCACCACGAAACATGCTGGAACCTACCACTGTGTGAGACTTGATGGCTTGAGTGAGCACTCAGGAAAGAAGCTGGATGAGGGCACCTCCGTGCTTGTGAAGAGTGAGTATCAGGCCCTGCAGGTCATAGCATTATGCTCTGATCTGTCTCCCTGCATCAGTCACCTTTATCCACAATCATGCTGCACACACAAAATCTCAGTGGCATATAACAATTAGTATGTCTCACTCACACATTTACAGGCAGCTGGGGTGGTTCTGTTCTACATGTCTCATTCCAGGGCCCAGACATATTTCTCATGGAGATGGAAGAAGCACAAGAGGGCAAGTCCCAACACCCTAAGCACATTTCAAGCTTCTACTCATATAATGTCTGCTAACAGCCCATTGGCTAAAGCAAGTCACATGGCTGAGGTCAAACTTAAGAGATAAGGAAGTGTACCTGGCCACCATGAATCCACAGCAAGAGTATGGATGTGCCACACTATCAGAGGAGAGTCAAGAACTGGGGCTGATCATTTAATCCCCAAGTAATCAGTCATACCATCTATAAGTCTACCATTGGTGACCTGGGCACCCAAATCCTGGGTCTGTCATTCAGTAGAAGTGCGTTCTTAAATTAGTCACTTCAGCTCTATCTCCTTCAACTGCTTAACTTGCAAAATAGGCAAGAAAATTCCTACTTCAAGGGATAGTCAGGTGATGAAATAGAAGAATTGATGTTTGTGAAACCCCCGTAAACCGTTGACATGGAAGGTGTCCATCTACGTGTGTTGGGCTCGGAGGGGTTCATTTTAACTTAATACAAGAATTTCAGGAAGTCTTCTCTGACTCCTTCCAAGCTTCTCTTAGTCCTTCAGTCCTCTGGGTTTCCAACCTCAGGGGGATTTTCTGGACCATCTCCACTCCCAAACTGAGAACTTCTCCGGGGCAGGACATTTGTGGGTCTTTGCAAGCTTCCTTTTCCCCAATCTTAGCATCTGCACATAGTAGGTACTGAGGATTCCTTTACTGAGTGAATCAATTAGTGAATAATAAGGGAATGTGGGAGGGAGTGACTGAGTGAAGAAAACAGGGGAAGGAAAGGGACGGTAGATATGAGGGAGGAAATGATTGGACTGTGGAGGGAGAGAGAGAACAACAAAGTCTTCTCTTTGACTGCAGGAGCTGGGGACCCAGAGCCAGACCTCTGGATCACCCAACCCCAGGAGTTGGTGTTGGCAACCACTGGAGACACTGTCTTCCTGAACTGCACGGTGCTTGGAGATGGTCCCCCTGGACCCATCAGGTGGTTTCGGGGAGCTGGTCTGAGCCGGGAGGCCATTTACAACTTTAGAGGCACCTCTTACCCCAATGTGACAGCGGTCCGGGCTTCCAACAATGACTTCAGCATTCTTCTGCATGGCATCTCCACTGAGCATGCAGGCACTTATTACTGTGTGAAGTTTCAGAGGAAACCCAACAGGCAATACCTATCTGGACAGGGCACCAGGCTGAGAGTCAAAGGTGAGACTGGTGGTTTAGGAGATGTTGGGGGAGAGGGAGAGGTGGTCCACAAGGAAAATTTCATCATGTCCCAAACAATCTAGCTCTTCTTAGCCTCAAGGCCTTTACATAAGCTATTCCCTCTGCCTGGAATGCTTTCTCCTTTTCTACGGAGAACTACTCATCCTTCAAGGCCCAGCACAAATAGCCCCTCCTCTGTGAAATCTTCTCCTTCTCCCAGGCAGAGTTAATTTACCCCCATTCTGCACTCTACAGAACTTTTTACAGACTGTTAATGATTCAACAAACATCTATTGCATGCCTGTTGACTACTCTACACTGTACTAGGTGCTGCAGACACTGCAGTGAAGCAAGCATTGTCCCTACCCCAGAGAGGCTCGTGCAGGTCTAAATAGTCCTTCATAGTTACAGGGCTTGACTTCTAGCCCCCATCCCAGGCAGAAACTGGCAGACTCATCTCAGGGACCCCAGCTCCTAACACAGGGACTCAAGAAGTGGAGTGATAGAAAGAAAGAGGAGTGTGAGACCACTTCTCTCCCTTGCAGCAAAGCACACTTCTCTCCAAGAGTCAGAATTCACCAATGAACGTGCAGCCAAGGTATTTCCATCAGGTGAGTATACCTATGTCCAGGGGCGTTAACCAGGCTCCCACAGGTAAGTGGGGCCAGAGATGGCTTGGCCATGGGAAGGGTGCAGTCCCAGACTTCTATGGCCCTTCTGCCACTAAGACAGCTCCCAGGACTCCATCTCAGCTGCAGAACCAGAACCCAGAGAACCACATTAAAGCTCAATCAAAGGAAGGACTTTCTAACAGTCAGTGCTAACTGTTCAGTGGGCAGTCTTGCTTACGAGGTGGTGAGCTCCCCGTGATTCAGAGCAAGGCTACACTATGAAGCTATGCACAACTGTGCTGAAGAATGTGGCTTTGTAGCCAGGCTTCCTGGACTGAGCCCCTTTCTAACTGTGGGATTATGGACAGGTTGCCTTACTCCTTGAATCTCTGGTGCCCTGCTCTGTGATCTAGGGGGAAGAAGGGAGATAACAAAACAGAGAATCTACCTCGTGGGGTTATGTACAGATACAATGGGGCCACATGTGTCAAGTGCCCAGAACTGTGCCTGTCACATCACCTCAAGGTACACTCAAGGGCACTTGATAACTGGGGTGAACTTGGAATAGAGGTGACCAGGTTAACTTCCCTGATGCTCAGCCCTGTTCCTGCCATTCTTGGGAGCCAAACTACTTGGTCCCATCACTACTTTGACACATGTAGACCTGAGAAAATCACTTCCCCACTCTGGATCTGTCTCCTTATCTATACAAGCTGGATTGCTATCCTACCTTGCAAGATTAGTTTGAGGATTATATAAGGCAATTAGGAAGTGCTTAGCTCAGAGCCTAGGACAGAGGAGCTGAGCAGTCTATAATGAAAGCAATTTTCTATTGTTATCAGAGGTCAGAGACGCTGTCAAGATGATTAAAGGTAAAGGTAGGATATTGGGCAAAGGCTCTTCGAGCCTGGGACAGGGGGATGGGAGGTCTTTGATCTCTTCCAGGGTAAAAAGGATGAGGCCCCAGAGGTTATATAGAAGTTTGACCCAACTTCACCATAGAGGCACTGAGGTGTGGGCTGTTGGGGGCTCAGCTGGGGTCCTTCCTGAGCTTTCCTCTGTGTCCACCAGGCCTCCTGTCTGTGCTCACTCTTGCGGTCCTGGGGCTGAAAGCAGTGACCTTGGCTGCACTCCTAATAGCCCTGGCTGCCCACCGGAGGAACCTTTGACAAGAAGATGTCAAAAATTCAGGCCCAGCAGAGCTGTGCGCATCTTGGCATGGGACATGGGGTATGGATGACTGGTCAGCCCTAGAGTGGGTCCTCTAAGAGAGGGCCAGGGACTTCCCATTCATTCTTCTGGCTCCAATTCCAGCCTCCAGTTGCCCTCAGGCCTCATGACGAACTCCAGATTTCCTACATCCAATTTCCTTTCACCTGGCGAAATTCCCCATTTGGCACTGGGCTCCCCCTCTGATTTACCTTCCTCTCTCTTCTCAGCCTGTTCAAGCCCTCCTTGTCCTTCAAGGCCTTGCCCGGGTCTCTCCTCGAGGCCCTTGCTCCTGCTGCAGCCCCTTCTGGAGGGCTTGCCCCCTTGCTCCCCACTCCACATTTTCTCTTCCTTCAAGATGCAACTCAGAGTCCTTCCCAGAAGGTTTCCCTGAGTGTCTCTGAGCCCAACCAGACCACCTGTGCCCCTCCATCTACATCCTTCCTTCCTCCTTTCCTGCCTTCTTTCCTTCTCTACTGTGGCTGGCTTGGGTGGCTGCGACAGTTAGAATGCAAGTTTGGCAACTTTAACAAAACTCTTAAATAACAGTGGCTCAAATCAGAAGAAAGTTGGTTTCTTTAGTAATATTCCAGTATAAGCCGGCCAGGCAATTCAGGGTCTCCCTGGTATTGAGACCCAGGATTCCTTGATCTTGTTGTTACCAGGTCCATATCCCAGGCAGAAAGACCAGGGAAAGAAGTAGTGAAGGGGAGAATGACACTTCCCTTCAAGGTCACAGCTGGGAATTTGTCCACATCACCTCTAATTGGCTGGAATGTGGTCACATGGCCACACCTAGCTGCAAGGAAGGCTAGGAAATGTAGTCTTTATTCTAGCAAGGTGTGCCCAGCTAAAGTATGTCCCTAGAGAATCAGAGAGTAAACATCAGTAGATAACCAGTGATCTCCACCTCTGTGGCATAGAGACAGTTTCTTAACTTGTTCCGTGGGACACCTGAATTCAATTCCCAGATGAAATGGCATCTCTTTAGACCTCCACCTCCACTAGGGCAGCATAATGGAGGGCAGTAGTTCCAAGAAGAGAATACTTTGCCCCCCAGGGGGTATGTGGCAATGTCTAGAGACATTTTTGATTGTCACAACTTGGGGGGTACTATTGTCATCTAGTGGGTAGAGGTCAGGGATGCTGCTAATTATCCTATAATGCACAGGGCAGACCCCACAACTGAGAGTTATGTGGCCCAAAGTGTCAGTAGTACCGAAGTTGAGAAGCCCTGGTGTAGGGGAAAGCATGTATTCCTTGGAGTCAGACACGCCCGATTTCTAATCCTGAAGCCCCCACTCCCTCCCTGTCCACCATTAGTAACAAATTGCACCTCTTGGAACATCGAGGACAATCACCTGGACTCTCTGCCCTGTATAAGAAGCAATTCAATTCAACATCGACTGAGGGCTTACTATGTGCTATGCGCTCTGTGTACACTCAGTGCATGCAAACTCCCTTTCCTCTTTCCACACAAACATTTATTAGCACCTATTAGGTGGGGAAGTGGATTAGTCTGGATGTTTTTCATCATAACAAACAGAAAAGCAGCTGGAATAACAGTAAGTCTAAGGGGCCATTAATTTAGTCTGAATGTTTTGTGCCAGTTTCAGCATATCGATAACCAGTGCTGTGGTTGGACTGGCCCTTGTGGTTGGTATTATGAGTGCAAGATGCCCTTCAGTGATACTCATCAGGGTACTCTGAAGAAACAGAGGCTTATTACATTACAAGACCTGGAAATTACACAGCATTCCTGGGGCCACACAGCGAGGTCACAGGGAAAGAGAAAGAGAGAGAAAGAGAAAGAGACAGCACCTGGGGTTCTGTTTTATTGGGGTTGATGATTTTGTGGGCTCACTCTTTATTGCTAAATTTAAAACTTAAGAGTGGGAATTTAAAGCCCAGGAAGAGGAAAAAAAAAACAACAACAACTGGTAGCTCAAATGATCAGTTACTGAACACAAACAAATCTTAAAACAAAGGAACCTCTATGGGGGAAGATGGCCTGACTCTTTATCTAGCTGGCAATGTGTTTATTCAAGATAAACACATTGAAGGGGATGCCTCTTTGAAATGGATGCCTCAACAATCAAACCTTAAATCAGATAATCGGTTACAAAAAAGGAAAAAGAAACTAGTGTCAAGGTTTACACTGCACTGAGAATTGAATAAATCATTGAATTACCAGATATCAGAAGAAAGGGTAGATATAGTAAATTGAATAATGTCTGCCACAAAAGATATCTAAGTCCTAATCCTTGGAACCTGTTAATGTTACCTTACATGGCAAAAAGAACTTTGCAGATGTGATTAAAGATCTGTAAATGGAGCAGTGGTCCTGAATTATTCAGGTGGGCCCTAAATGCAATCAAAAGTGTCCTGATGAGAGAGAGACAGAGGGAGATTCCACCCAGAAGAGGAGGAGAAAGCAATGTGACCACAAAGGCAGAGATGGGAGTGATGAGGCCATAAGCTAAACAATGCTGGCAGCCACAAGAAGCTGGAAGAAGCAAGGAGCAGATTCTCCCCGGTGTCTCTGGAGGGAGCATGGCCCCCTTACACCTTGATTTCAGCCCAGTGATACTGATTTCATCCTCTGGCCTCCAGAAACAGGAGAGAATAAATTTCTGTTGTTTTATGCCATCAGATTTGTGGTAATGTGTTACAGCAGCCATGGGAAACTAATAGCATGGAACTGGGCCTCTGAAATAACTGGAGGTGGTTGCCTTCTCTGCCCCTGAAAATCTCCTCACCCTGACAGGGTCCTGCATAGTCTGGTCCCTGCAACACCCCCCCCCAAGATCTTATCTCCCACCACCACCTTTTAAACTGACTCTACTCTGGCACCCATGTGGGCCTTGGCCACACACATTCCCTAATTCAGCCAATTTTCCACATAACTGTTTCTTTCAAGAAGCCTCCCGAGATCACCCCCTCCACCACGACATCTTCCTCCTTCTCATTTCCCATTTGCAGCCTAAGTTTTCTTCTCAGCACTTACTGCTACGTGTAAATGTGAGTGCATGTGTATTTATTTCCTTGATGATTATTAGCTGTCCCCACTAGAATTTGAGCTCACTGAGGGCAGGAACCTAACTTTTCACTAGTGTAGCCCCTTACATTCCATCATAAAAAGTAGCTGAAGGCTGACAACATGCCAGGCGGGTGATGGAAGGTGGAACTAGAGAGTGGGACCGGGGTAAGGCCAGGATGGGAACAAAGGTGTGGATGAAATTGGAGGGGTCTGGGATGAAACTTGGGGACGAAGTGAGCTTTGAAGGGTGGGGGAGCATGTAGTACTGGGAGTGGGGTTATGGGAGAAAGGGGTGGGGCTTGGTGGGTCAGGAGTGGGTGATGGTGGATCTTCAAGGTCGGGGGGAGCCTGGAGCTGGTAGTGGTTGTGGGACTTGGGGGTGGAGGCGGAGGGGGGGCAGGTGGGCAGGGGCAGGGGCTGGAGGTAGGAAGGTGGCGGGGCCTTCAGCACCACCCGCTACCCAGTTTTGTTAAGGACATTTAGATAAATGTTAGGAAAATGTAGTTTCAACTTCACACCCTCACATTCCCTTCTAATCAAATTGTGGCCCTAAATACCTCCAGTCAGATCATCTGGAGCTGCGTCCAGAAACCAACCATGGAAGCACAGTCCTATAGGCCAAAGAGAGACAGTGGTGGTTTAGTGGTTGGGAACACAAGGCTCATATCTGAGATGCCTGGATTCAGACTCATTTAGGAATCTAGGGTTCCCCATTTATAAAACGGAAATGATAATAGAACTCACTTCATGGAGTTGTCATGAGGATGAGTATGTTAGTGTATTTAAGGTTCTTTGAAGAGTGTCTGGGACATAGTAAGTGTTCAGTAAACATTAGCTATCAGGTAGTTTTACAGGGGAAGGATACCCAGAGGCCTCTGGAGGAGGGGCCAGGGATGTCCTGGCATAAGAAAGGGTTTTCCCAGGGGCACAAAAGTGAAGAGGGGTGACAGTTGGAATCAGGGACTCAAATACCAGTTGAGGAGCTGGACCGTGGGGAGCCAATCACCTCCAGACCTTGAAGCTGGGGTAAGTCATCAATCAGTTTCCAGGGTGGAAAGACCTTGCTTGTAGCTGAGCAGGAGCGTAGTGTAGAGTGAGCCCCCAGGCTCTTGGGCTTTCTGGGAAGTTGGAGGGTATCTGGGGTGGACACAGCTATGAAAGGGGAAGGAACTGGGAACCAGGGCTGGTGTTGGATGCCCGGCAATGGAAAGGAGAGAGTCACACCACAGAAAACGGTCCTTCCTCCCACACATCCCACCAGGACCTAGTGCAGCTGAAAACCTGCTTTTAATAGAGTGAACCTAGACCCTGATTCATTTAACATATAAACTTAAAAGTATTTTTTGCATGGTTTTGATATATACCAAATTTCCCAGGAATGCAACTGCTGTGTCCATCAAGGGAAGACTGAACTTTGTGTTGTTCATAATCTTACTGAGGCTTTTTTTTTAAACCATTTTGAAAAATTACATCACCCACAGCAGCACAGTAACATTTTAATCAACCATAATACAGCCCTGTGCATAGAGGCCAGCATCTAACTGTTCCATTTTGCTTTGTGCTGTTCTTATACCTGAGGATTGAAATACAGATCATTTTATTCCAATTACTATCCTTTCTTTTCTCCAGTTAGGGCATGATATTGGTTTTCTCAGTGCATGTAGGTCAGTTTTATTATCTCTGGATTCCATTTAAGGCAGTAAAGGGGTGATACAAAATGTTTGTTATGAAGATGGGTCGGAGTGTTAGACCTGAACGGTCTCCGAGGGATCCCAGCTCGCCCAAGAACCGCCAAGAGTCGAGAGTCGCTGTAACACGCAAGAGGTTTATTAGGAGCCGGTGCACCGGGGTTCCTTGGTCCTCACGCAGGAGGCCGAAGAGGAACCCCGCCCAAGCGGAATCACATACATTTTATAGCTTTCATTTTTCATTATGCAAAGTGTGGATATATCGAGGGTTTTTTTTTCTCATTGGTTTGTTTGTTCCGGACCGGAGTGGGGACTTGGCTCTAGTTCCTTGATTGGTTGGCTGTCGGATGCCTACTTTACATTTACCGGAGTGGGGTCTTGGCTCTAGTTCCTTGATTGGTTAGCTGTCGGATGTCTACTTTACATTTTCGTGTTTTTGTGGTGGGGGGTTGAGTCACATGAGTTATGGTTGGCTAGGGCGACCTTTAAACTCTGGCTTAATCATTCTTATCACCCGCCATACTGGTTTGCTCGAGGTCTCATCCCCCGCCATACTTGTTTGCTCGGAACGGTTTCTGCCCAGGGGGGACATTCCAGTATCTTATTGCCAGCCGAAAAAGCTCAAAAGTATCTATAGGGAAGTAGGGGTGTAAGTATAGTTAAGGCCCTACATGAGAAGGCTGTGAACACTGGGCTGGCCCACCTCCAACCTCCCACTTTTTATAATGTAGGCCCTGAGGTCCAGAGGCCCAGAGAGGGCAAGAGGCCTGCTCTTGTCACCCAGCTTGTCCAGCAAGAGCCCAGCTCACAACAATAGTGAACACTAAAGGCAGCGACTCTGTAGCCACTCACTTCGAGACTGTATGTTTGTGAGTCTCTCATTTTTCCTAGTCACAAAGGCATCTGTTTTATGGAAAATGAAAATTTTTATTTATTGAAATTAGGTCATATCCCACAGTCAGCTCAATACTCCTTGGGGGTCCAGGAACCTGCCCAGAATCCTTGTCCTCAGATTTTGATCCCTGCATTTCTCACCTGGCTATGCAAACACACAAGGTTTCATTTATTCACTCCTTTATTAATTCAGCAAAGAGTCAGTAAGTGATTGTTTAATGTCAGTGACTGCAGGTCACTGGAGATAAAATGACAGCTAACGTTGGCTGGGGCCTCACTAAGTATCAAACATTGCTCTCAGCAGTTCACATTGAATCCTCACACATCCCTCTGAAGCAGGAACTGGGAGGAGCTCCACTTTACACATCAGGAAATTGAAGCTTAGAGAGATAATCTGCCCAAGATCACACAAGCAGTAACAGCTGGGCTTCAACCCCAGGCTGAGTCCAGAGCACGTGCTCTTAAGCCATATTGTGCTGGAAACAGCCAGACACCCTGCTGTTCACAGGGATCGTGGCCCTTGGGGAGGGCAGGCATTTAACATGGCACCAGAGGGCATACACTGGGGACTGTCTGAGAGAGCCTGGGTATGTAGAAAGGCCTCCTTGAGGAGGGAACACCTAAACTGAGACCAGAAGGATGAGCAAGAGCAGACCAGGGGAAGAGGAAGAGAAGAGCGTTTCAGGCAGGGTGGTGAGAGACAAGAGGGCAAAGAAGCTGAGATCCTCTAAGACGGGATTGTGTCTGAGAGAGCTGAAGAAAGGGAGGGAGCACCTTGCCCACCAGAGGGTGAAAGGTCTTCCAGGCAAAGGGAGCACAAAGGCTCTGATGCAAATACATCTGGCACCTTCAAGGAACAGCAAGAAAGGAAGTGTGCCTGGAGCAGAGGAAGTACTGAGAAGCCTAGGAGATGAGATAGAGAGCTGGCACATCTCGCAGGGGTCTTGCAGGCCCTAAGGCATTTTTTAAGCAGATTGAGATGGGGAGCCACGGAAGGTTTGGGAGACAAGAGGGACTCTAATGTGAACAACAAGAAGGCAGGGACTTTGCTTTGCTCGCTGCTGATCCCCAGCCGTGGAAGAACAACAGGCCCTTGATTCCACTCAGTAAATATTTGAACAAGTTGAATGAACGAATGAATACATTAATGAAATGAGGAAACGACTCAATGAATAATTGTGAAACTGACTCCTTTCGGGATCTTTCATCCCACAGGTACACAGCGGAAGACCCGCCCCTCTTCTCATCCTCCCCGCGCTCCCACGCCCGCCGTTAGGTTGAGGGTCCACGCTACGGCCGCCAGAGGGCGCGGAGCGGCGGAGTTCTCGCACGGAAGGCTTTGAGTGAGGCACCGCATGGGGCGGGGCCTGCGGGCGGGCGCCGCTCAGCTGGACAGCGCTGACCAGTGGGTGGAACGCGCCGGCGGGGCTGAGGCTGTGCGGCGGCGCCCGGAGCGGTTTGGGCGGCGCACGGAGCTAAGATGGCGGCGGAGCGACAGGACTCGCTGAGGGAGTTCGTGGCGGTGACGGGCGCCGAGGAAGACCGGGCCCGCTTCTTCCTGGAGTCGGCCGGCTGGGACTTGCAGGTAGCTCCGCGAGGCGGGCCGCGTCGAGCGGGCTGGGGACTGCGGGGCGCGGGCGCCTGGCGCGACAAGCCCGCGGTGGCCGAAGCGCACAGTCATCCCGCCGGGCCGCGGCCCGACCCAGGCCTCAGGGTCCTGGGGCCGCTTGCCACGCGTCGCCAGCTTGGCCTGGGCGTGGGGAAACGCGGGCTAGCTCCGGCCCGGACCTGCTCTACACGGCTTCAGTTTCCCCTTCTGCCTGGCTCGCGGGTCGGCGAGATTTGGGGCACGGCCGCGGCCCGCGTGAAGAGGGGGAGCCTGGGGGCGTGGCTGCCGCGCCGAGTCTCGGCTGCAGGCCCGGCCCGACTGACCAACTCCCCGGTGGAGCGGCCCTGGGGACTAGGTGCTCGTTCATTTCCATTTCCGCAGCCCCGGCCTCAGGACAGGGCAGAAGCCCAGCCCAGGACTTGGCCCACGCCCCCTCCTGCCTCATTGCTGGGAGAAACTGGGTAGTGGAACATATTCATCTTTAATAAGTAACTCTTTTGTAAAATGGGAGTCTTCGTGGAGTTTATCGTCTAGTTCACCAGCATGTATTAAGTATACGTTAAATATTTATTAGTTAAGAAGACAGTAAGATAGGCTACACGAGGCAGGGATTTTTGTAAACTGTTGAATCCCCTGTGCCTGGAAAAACGCCTGACACGTAATAGGCACTCAGTAATTAATTTTAGGAAGAATTGCATACATGTTGTTGGCCAGCCTACGTCTTAGGTAGATGATGATGATTAATATTTTTTGAGTGCCTGCCATGAGCCAAGTGCTGCTCTAACTGCTTTAGGTGTCTTAAGTCATTTAACCTGTGCATTTTGAAGCTGAGGTTTAGGGAAGTTAAGTAACTTGCTCAAGGCCTCACTAGCTACCAAGTGGAACAGATGGCATTTGAACTCAGTTCTGTCTGATACCAGAGCCCAAGCTCTTAACCACCATGTGCCCTGGCACTTTACATATGATGATTCAGTTAATCCTAGCCACACTATGAGGTAAAGAAAACTTTCTCAGTTGTATAGATGAATTGGAAGCTCAGAGGTCAAGTGATAGGCCCAAGGTCACACACCCAGGGATTAGGATTTGAACTGTGTCTGCTGACTTCACCATTTATATGCTTCCCCAAAGTGAAAGAGTTAGATAAAGCATCACACCTGTACAGACACACAGTGTAAAGCCCCCTGTGCTGGACAGAAATACAAAATGCAGCTTCTGCCTGAAAGACCTAAAAGCTCACAGTGTTACAGGTGGCAGGTCATCAGTCCTAGTCTCCTCATGCTATTAGTGGGGAAACGGGCTCATGCATGTGACATGACTTGCCCAGGACTTGAATGTAGACACCCCTCAATGCCAGTTCAGTGCATGTCCCACGGCAGCATACTGCCTTGTAAAAGGTTGTGACCTTGAGGACAAGAGCCATGTCTTTTTCACCTCTGTAGATCTCATTGCTCTCTTACTTTATGCAAAGTAAGCGTTAAGTAAATACCTGTGCATTGAGTCCATGCGAGAAACATCCAATTACAAATGGCCAAAAGAGGCCCATATTCCTTCCGTATATATAGAGCTAAGACATGACTGCATAAATGTTAATAGATCCTCTCATCCGTTTTGCAGGGTTGGTGGGATGGGTGTCCCCATTGCACAGATTAGGAAACAGCCTCAGAGAAAGTAAAAGTAGCAATCTGGACTGACCTCACAGTTCCCAACTCCTGGCTATCACCTAAATGCTGAGAGTAAGGGCCCAAGCAGACTGCCTGGGATCGAGCCTGGCTCTACTCCTTACCAACTGTGTAACCTCAGACAGCTTTCTTAACTTCTCGGTGCTTCTCTATCAGCTATAAAATGAGATGATAATAGCACTAACTACGTAGGGTTCTTTAAGGATTAAATGAGTTAACACAGGTAGAGTTGTACTCAGAACAACGTGGCTCATAAATAAGTGCTCAATAAATGTACACTGCTTTTACTAGATCACATTTCCTAATAAAAATGAGAATAAGGAGTGTCTCCATCCCAACTTTCCTTCTTGCCTTCTTTTCCCCTTAGTAGATGGAATTTTTTTCAGGTAATATCAAAACAAATAGTTGGGTCATTACCTTTTGGTCTTATTTTCTATGCGCCCCCCCCCCAAATGCAGACTGACTTGTAAGTGTGGGCCATATTTTTATGTCTTTGCTCCTTTGTGTTCAAAGGAGATGAAGGGAGATGTGTTAGATGAAGGCTTGTTTAAGGATCCCAAGTTACTACCTCTCTATTTCAGATCGCCCTAGCAAGCTTTTATGAGGATGGAGGGGACGAAGACATTGTGACCATTTCGCAGGCAACCCCCAGTTCAGTATCCAGAGGCACAGCCCCCAGGTAAGGGCCAGCTTCAGTTATTGCTACATTGGTGTGCTTCCAGCAATGGTGAGCTATTTTCTGACTCGACAGAGGGTTCAGGCCGGGGGATGTGGACCAGTGGGTTTGAGGGAGGAAGATAGACTGACTGGTGGGTAGTAGTTTCTTGCAAGACTTATTCTTTTCCTATAGAGATTTGGGATTCTTAACTGAGTGTGGTATATGATCCAATCCTGGAGGAAACCACAGAACCAACTTTTAAGATGTTTGGGGGGGTGGGTCTCTTATTTATAAAATATGAGGAGTGGCCTCTCCATTTCTGGAAGTTTTTAAGTAGAAACCGAAGTACTTCCTTTCAGGGATGCTGTAGATGTAAAAGATTAAAAAGGCTCTTTCAATATTTTAGGATGCCCATTACCCTATTAAGAAGACTTAGAGAAAACAAACCTGTTTAACCCACCCTTTCCCAAATTGATTAGGGAGACCTTGTCTTATTTTGTGAAGCAGTGTTAACCTTTGCTATCCCATTTGCATCCCCTGTCCTGGCCACCCTGGCTCCAAGTTTCTCACAGCCAGTCACTGCTGTGATCTACAGAGTGGGATAATGCAGGTCTTCTGGGAGACAGGCAGGGCCTCTTCCTTTAAAGGTGTCTGAATTACATCTCCCCTCTCTGCTGTAGCCTGATTTGTTTCTACTCTCTGGTGTATGTTCTCTATTTGAGTTTGAATTCAACCCCAGAATACAGATATAGTGTTTCTTTGCCGGTGAAGTGATAAATTGTGTTTCTCTCTAAGGGCATCTGAGATTTAAATTACATTTCCTCCCTTTCTAGAAGGAACACTAACCCCAGTTCTCATTGCTTCCTTAACTTCTTCCCCTACCTACATTTCCAGAGGAAAGAGGTAATAGGCAGGACATCTTTTAGTTATTCATAGATGCCCACCTGTGAGATGTCAGTGATGGCACATCAAGATGTTACTGCCTGGAACCTGATTGATAAGGTAAGGGCTTTTCTTGTAGCTGCTGATAGAGGCAGCTGATTTCCTGGGGTGTGTCTTTCACAGGCACCCCACATTACTGTTGGGGTGTTGGCACAAAAATACAGAGGAGGAGAAATTGAAACTTAGCCTCTGATGTCAGTCACATGTTCACATCTGTCTTCTCTGGTAGACCCAAAGTCCTGTCAAGACAGTGGTTTATGGGACTTCTGTGGTGGTCCAGTAGTTAAGACTTCACCGTCCAATGCAGGGGATGCAGATGCTATCCCTGGTTGGGGAGCTAAAATCCCACATGCCTCACAGCCAAAAAACCAAAACATAGAACAGAAGCAATACTGTAACAAATTCAATAGAGACTTAAAAAATGGTCCACATCAAGAAAATCTTTAAAAAAAAAAAAAAAAAAAAAAAAAAAAGACAATGGTTTAGTAGAACCTGGGCTAGGAGCCTGACTGCTCACGTTCAAATCCCAGCACTGCTACTTTAGAGCTTTGTGACCTTGGGCAGGTTACTTAACATCTCCAGTCCCTCAGTTTTCATCACCTGTCAAATGGGAGTGATGATAGTGCCTACCACATGGGAGATTAAATGGGTTAATACTTACATAGCACCTAGAACACAGAACATGTTAACTGCTATTATTGTCATTTTATTATTACCATTATTAGCATCCATTCTCATCTTCCCCATTCTTTTCTTATTTGTTCCCTGTCTCATTCCACAGCAAGTCTATATGTTAGAAAGTAGACTTAAAGGTAAAAGAGTCAAGGGAATAGAGTTTAACATTAAGACTGCAGGGAGTAAAACACTGAGCACACATGCAGGCCTAAAGGTCTTACTTTTTTGCTTTGATTAAGCCTCAGATTTGGTACTGGGCATAGGTGAAGCCAAGGAAAAGGGAGAGGGAAGGCACTGTTTGTTACATCGTTGTCTTTGTCCAGGTGGTAAATGCTGACTGCATTCTTGGGAAAAGGCAGGCTTATGCTAGCACCTCAGAGGAATCCTTTGTGGGGCCTGCCTTTCCCCCGTTTGACCTGACTGTTGCAGGACACTGAGCCTGCTGCTGAGCTCTCCCCGACCCCACTGTCATCTTCTCACATACCCTTTCATGTCATCACTGCCTCTCTGGCACAGCACTCAATTAGTGAGTTCCTCCTCTGACTCTAGAACAGCGGTTCTTCACATGGAGGCCCTGAACCCCCTAGGAGGAATCTGTGGAATGGATGTCAGAAGGTCCATAAATTACCTGAAATTGTAGGTAAAAATTCATATATGTGTAGTACCTTTTCTGGCAAGAAAATTCATTACTTTTATTAGATTCTCAAAGGGCTGTGGGACATAGAAAGGTTAGTCATAGGTATAGGAGAAAGTCTAAACTCCTCAATTATAACAGCTGTCATTTATTGAGCACTTAACCAGCTGCCAGGCACTGGGTTAAGCTTTTATTGATATATATACATCTTTTTAATCCTACTACAACCCTGTGAGGTGGGTACTGTTATTCTTCCCATTTTACAGATGAAGACACTGAAGCTGGGCATCTTCCCAAGATCACACAGCTAGTAAAACAAGGATTTAAATACAGATCTGTTTCTGCTTCCAGCATTCAACTCTCAGCCAGAATGATGTACTGCCTCTCCCTGTGGACATTCACTGTCCTCCAGAATTTGCTGTGAACCTGCCATCCTCATCTTATCCCCCTTTTCCTCCTTTCTTAAATCTTTATTTCAACCAAACTGATTTGTTTGGTGTCTCAGTTCTGCCTTGTTTGGGGTTCTTCTGCTTTTGTTTGAGCCTCTCATCTGACTGGACATGCCCACTCTCTTGCTTCCTTTCTACCTGTGCAAATCCTCTGTGTCCTTCCAGGTTTAGCTCCCTCCCCACCTTCTCTTCTGAGCATGTTATCCCCCAACCCACAGGCAGCACGAACTCCAGTCACAACCCATATCCACGTACTACTGTATGACATCTTTCCTGTGTTGTCTTGCATTCTTCTCCTGATAATTACCTTAATACTTTTCTCCCTAAGTAAGTTGTAAGTTCCTGGAGGTGGGAGGGCTAGTATTCCAGGAGCACCCACCCTCTGTCTGGCTCTGTCAGATATTCTCACATACGTTCTCTTCTTACACCTCTATAACCATGGAAGTAGGTCAGGTGCTCACCATTTCACAGGTCAGGATGCTCAGTCTTAGGAAAGGTTGAGTAACACATTTGCTGTTATAGTGGATTCAAACCCAAATTTGTCTAAATCCAAAGCTGCTGCTTCTGTCATGTGCTAGCTACCTCTCTGTGCAAGTACCTCCCACCCCTGCACCAAGCACAGGGTCGAGCAAGAGGTAGGCTGTTATTCCTTTTTTTTCTTCTTTCATTCAACCAAACTGTACTTTCTTAGAATTCTAGGGACCACCGTTGTCTGATTCTCTAAAACTATACTGTCCAGTATGGTAGCCACTAGCCTCATGTGGCTATTTAAACTAATTAAAATAAAACATTCAGTTATTCATTTGCACTTACCAAATTTTAAATGCTCAATAGCCACATGTGACTAGTGGCTTCATTATTGGACGGTGCAGGTACAGCATTTCTGTCACTGTAGAAAATGTGATCTGACAAAGCACTTTTGTGCCACTTCAGGGTGCCTGGGAGATAGAGTTCTGATGCTGAAAAATTGAAATTTCTGAGACATTTTGCCAATTTGTGGAAGATACAAGACAGAGTATTCTGAAATTGGTAATGCCCCCAGGACATCCATACTGTAAGGTAACTCTCAGAGCATTACTCCAGAGCACTTGTTCTCAGACTTGAGCATGCATAATAATTACTTGGAGGACTCCTTAAAACCAGATTGGTAGACACTCCTTTCATGATTTCTGATTGAGGAGGTCTAGGGTAGGGGCTGAGGATTTGCATCTTTCACAGCTTTGAGGGTAATACTGATGCTCCTGGTCCAAGGACCAACACTTTGAGAATTGCTGCTCAAGAGTAGTACTTGAAACATGCTACACCGTGCATCAGCACCCCGACTGTTCACAGCACGCCCACAAGGTTGGTGCTGCCTGTCTCCATTTTTATGTGAGAAAATGAAGGCTTAGGGAATTTCATTAGCATGCCAAGATCCCAGGGTTGGAGGCTAAGTTGGGATTAGAACCAAGTAAATGGACACCAGAATCTGTGTTAGATACTGTCAGAGTCTAGGTGTAAGAATTTTTGGGGAAAGAGTTAGACCTATAGCCAGAGCAAGTGGTTTGCTCAAGCAGGTATACACATGTGTATTTGAAGGTGTTTAACGATGGAGAGACAGAGGATTTTTTTTTTCCATAGATGCTAAGCTAAGCATCTGTGGAAAACTCCCCTGGGAAGAGTAATGAGTGGAATTAGCCTTTTAGGGCACTACCATGGATCTTATCACTTGCATCCTTTTAAACCATGTTGTGTAGAGCATGAAGGAATGCCCCGGAGGTTGCTCTCAGCTCACTTAGGCAGGAATGTATTTGCTACATCGGTTGATCCTTGTCCTCTTTTTTCTAGTTGGTGGAGCCTCAGAGCCTATTCTGTCCTCTCATTGTCTCCCTGAAATAAATCTTTCTTCAAGGCGAACTGGAGTAAACAACTCCTTCTCTAGCCTCACTAAATCTCCATTACCCTCTCCCCCCATATTAAAGGGAAACAACTTTTTTCCCCGTAAGGAATACAGAAAATGTTTTTATAAATTGTGTGTCTCATGATCCTTGAAAAACTAAGGTTGTTCCTTAAGGACAGATCTAAACTAGGAAAAAAATGGCAGTGTAAGACAGTGTCAGAGGAGGGAGTTAACCCTTCTCATACCATGTTTTGTGTGCCCTCTCTACCGCATCCCACACAACTCTGCTTTTTTCCTAAACACTAATAAATACTTGACTAACCTAAAGCAGAAGCAGACAGAGGCCTTTTCAGCCATATATTCATTTCATTTTTACTTCTTGATGATTTATCCTTCCTCTAATGTGCTACTTTCACTAGTCTCTGTGTATGTGCCTGTGCTGCTTTCCTGTAATGCCCTGTTGGTCCCCTTTCCCCACCAGCCCCACCATCCTTTATCCAATTGACTGATGGTCCCCTAGTTTGTCAGCACTCAGTCCAAATGTTGCATTTTTCTGGGACGCTTTTCTTGATGTTCCCCCACCCCCACCTAGAACAGGAGACTGCTCTCACATCCCATGTGCTTCCCTCTGTCACAGCCCCTGTTGCACAGTATTTAATGGATGGTTTCCTGGCCAAAGAGCCACTAGCCTATAAGCAACTAAAGGGTAAGAACTGTGCCTGATCATCTTATAGACCTAGCATCCAGTTCAGTGTCTGGCACACAGGCATTCCCCCAATATTTAAAAATTATATGATGAAAATAGCTATCCAGTAGTATGTTTTTAAAGTAGTACAGACCCTATCTGGTTCCCTCCTCCCCCTCTAGGAGAGCTGAAATTGGATTTCATTTTACTTCTTGATACACTTTCTAATTTATTCTTAGTCATGTGTGACCTTGAATAAATAAATAGTTTGCATATAAACTTGAGAGGTTAACCCTCTTCCCATAGATCCTCTTCCTGCCCCACCAAAATACCTAACCTCAACTGTTAGCAGCTGATGATGCGGATCACCTTTCTTAAACTCCCTTTGAGATCATTTTGCTCCTTTCTGTGTCTCCAGCGATAATAGGGTGACATCCTTCAGAGACCTCATTCATGACCAAGACGAGGACGAGGAGGATGAGGAGGGTCAGAGGTGAGTCTCTATCGGGGGCACAGTCCACAGGAAAGTCCATGGTAATGTATAAATCACCTAGAACAGCCTAGAAGGATAAACATGCTCGGTTATCATTAGCCGTTACTACTGTGGGCTAGTCATACGCATACTAGAAACAGTTTTCTACTCCCTGTGCTTAGAAGTGATCCCTGTCCTCTTACTATTTTTTTTTTTCTTTTGGGGTATTCTGGATTTGTTTTTGTTCTGTTTCATTTTTAATTATTAAGATAATATGTATTTATTGAAGAATATTAGGGGAAGGGAAAAAAATCTATAGGGAAAAAAGCCATTCGTAATACCACAACCCAGAGGTAACCATGTATCAGTAGTATTTTTGGTGTATTTCCTTCCAGCTTTTCCTTAATTGAAAAAGCAATATATTACATAATAAAGAGAAAAAAGGGGGCTTACAAATATATATTTCTCCAATATACAGACACAGTACTGTTTTTTGTTGGTTTGTTTTTAACCTTTAGGAATGTTATAATAAAATTAGTGTCCATTGTGAAAAATGTAGAATATCATAATGAAAAAAATATAACACTCATCCACCCTTTGGTAACTACGGTTAATATTTTGGCATATTTCCACTAAGTGTTGGTTCTGTGTGTAAATATAGTTTGTTTATATTGTATTTTACATGGTGAAAGTCAGATGTTTGTTTCTTGCTTTTGTAGGATTAATGCTACGTCTTGAATACTTCTCCAGGTCATTAAGATTCTTCATAAGTGTTTTCAGTGACTATAATGGTCCATCATATGGAATGCTTGACATTTAAATCATTTCCAGTTTTTTGCCACCTTAAATATCAATGCTGTGAACATCTCTGTGTATTAATCTTTGACTACATTTCAGATTATTTTGGATAGTTTATAGAAATGAAAATACCGGGTTAAGGGCATGAATATTTTTAAGACATTTGATCACAGATTCCTAGTTTGTAAGCGAGGGCTTTGAGATCCCTTAATAAGGATCTTACAGTCCACTGAACAGAACTTTTGTCTACCTGGAATGAACAAGGATGAACTGGCAGCAGCCTCACTTCATGGGTTTTGGTTCTCCATGGAATCTGTCTTGGTCTGTCAAACATTCCTAAGGAACATTGTATAACCATTATGGAAATGCAGTTATCTCATCGTGGTCACTCTTTGGGAAGTGGGCTGAGAAATTATGTGTGTTCTGTTCTCTGTCTTCATCCATGTAGTGACCTTTACACTACCTCAGAGCCTTCTATTTAGAACTCAAAGTTCAGGAATAAATGTTAATTTCAGTATTTTAATACTCCTTGAATGAAAGGCAGTGTCATCAAGTAAATGAATGCCGAACTCCTAAATGACCTCCTCCTACTTCTCCTGTCCTGTCACATCCTCCAGGTGGTGACCTTCTTTTACTTCACATCCCGGTTACATCTCTGGTCCCTCAGCATTTCAGACCTAATGACGCTGGTGCTGTTGTCCATGCCAAGGTCTAGGGTTTTGCCTTGCATTCTCTGGGGAATGTCAGGAAATGGAAGGCTGAGACTCAGTTTTATAGGTTCTCAGTTCTCCTCACTGAGATGTGCTGTTGACTTAGCTGTGAATAGGAGTGATAAGGAGGCAGCTAGCCAAGGCTACATGACTGAAGGTTTTCGGATGCAGGTAAAAAAAAAAGTGCTAACTTCATCTCAAGCCATGCTTGGCCCATTGCAAAGCAGGTATAGGTATCTTGGGGCTTGTATTTGAGGTTCCCTGACCTCCTCCAGTACCCACTCTTCCACATCCACCTGGTGTATGTCACAAGAATTTGCAAGGCTAGGTGAGGCTTGGGAGCTCTCGGTGCTGTATCACACCTTACATGTGTGCATTACTCTGTGCTTGTTCTTTTGCATACTTCCGCTGATTTGAACCTGATGGCCCTGACTTAAGGAACAGGTAGGTAGGGCATGTGGTCCTTCCCTTCCATTTCAAAGAAGGAAAGTGAGGTTAGCTCAGTGCATTGGCTTGCCCAGGTCACTCAGTGGCAGAGCCAACAGTGGAACCTAGCTGCTTGTACTAACCACGCCACTGCCACCATTAATCCAGGGCTGCTAGTGGTAGCTGCTTCTAGCTGACCATAGTGATCATCTGCTGGAAAGGTGCTGACCACCGGATGGTGAATTCCCAGAGCTAACGTGCTGTCATGCATGCCTAGAATACCCTTCCCTTGTTCTTTACCTGATAAACTCATCCTCAAGAAGACACCCTTCTAGGAACCCTTGACTGTACTCCCCAGCTCTGTGTTCCCAGAGCACCCCTTACTGACTTGTACTGTGGCTCACACTGCAATATGGCTGCCTGCCTCTTAAATCTGTCTCCACCTAGACAGTATGTTCCTTAAAGATGGGCATTTGTACCCTTTGCCTCATTGTGCCCAACTCCTAGCCCAGAGCCTGGCACATGCTCTATTCATGTTTTCTAAGTATATTTGGTGTTAGATGTGTATTTTCTGCACAGGTTTTATGCCGGGGGCTCAGAGAGAAGTGGACAGCAGATTGTTGGCCCTCCCAGGAAGAAAAGTCCCAACGAGCTGGTGGATGATCTCTTTAAAGGTGCCAAAGAACATGGAGCCGTAGCTGTGGAGCGAGTGACCAAGAGCCCTGGAGAGACCAGTAAACCAAGAGTGAGCATAAGGGGTTGGGGTCATTGTCTGTGTCCACAGGACTGAGGTTCCAGAGCAGAGGAAAGGAGGCCTTCCTCACCCCAGTAGTGACTGAATTTGTTTTTCATTTGCTCACTTCCTCTCATATGCAGAAGAGCAGTGCAGTTTCTCTTACCTTTTAACATGAAATCAAGATATGGGGCAAAGTTTTCAAACCTGTGGCCTGTGGTCTGGATCAGGTTCTGCAAACATGTTTTGTTTGGCCTAACCAACCTGACTTACTCAGTGTCTTGCTTTATTTTTGTTTTAATTGAATCGGTGGCCACCTGTTTTACATACAGTCAGGATTTCTGTTTTCTTTGTGAAAATCAAAAAGTCTTTAGTGTTATCCTACACCTGGATTCTGAAATGGTCATGATTAACTAGAGCTTAGTAGCAGCCATTCCCTTTAACCAAGCAGTACCCCCCACCATTCCAGTTTTTACCCCTGTCTCTGAGTTTCCTACTCAGAGAAAGTATACCTAGTAGTTAACAAGCTTGAGATAACATCATTATATCTGAATAACCTGATAACTGTTGACCCACTCCTCCGGTGTTTATGAACTTGTCTTTTATAGCCATTTGCAGGAGGTGGCTACCGCCTTGGAGCAGCACCAGAGGAAGAGTCTGCCTACGTGGCAGGAGAAAGGAGGCGGCATTCCGGCCAAGATGTGAGTGTGCACCTACCTTCTCTAGGGAAGCTTGTGGACTGTTTTATCATTTTGGGGGAGAAATTAGTCCCATGTTACACGTGAATCAGCAGCCTCTGAAAGGGAAGAGGCAGCAGGTTTGCTGTCATCCATGAATGGAAAGGATTACCTGAGAATCAAAGACAGCTTTTATCTGGCTGGGTGCGGGGGGAGGGGGGTGGCTCATGAGTGGGGACAGGCAGAGCAGATGGACAAATAAAGGAGTTTTCTGAGCATTCCATGGATCTCAGGCAGAGGGATAGTGATTCCAGGGTTCTCTGGTGGTGTGAATGTGCCTAAAGAACTTGGTCTTTAGACTCCCCCCTCACAAAGAGGCCTGAAACGTACTTTTTGAACTTTTTCCATATTATATTCCAGTCCTTTTTTCCCTGTGCGTAGGGATCCCCCCTCTCTAATAAGTGTAATACTGTAGAGTCAGTTTTGAGTCAGTTTAGAGTCAGTTTTTTTTAAATTTTATTGAAGTATAGTTGATATACAATGTTGTATTAATTTCTTTTGTACAGCAAAGTGACTCAGCTATACATATATATTTTTTTTCAGTGCCATAAACATTTTCATGTGACCTTGTGACCATTAGTCTCCATAATGTACTTGTTTTCAATTATTTTGGGTTTTTTTTACAAAGTAAAGTAGTCAAGCAAGGAGGAAATAAAAATCCTATCCACCTGAGGTAGCAGCTGCTAATATGCTGATCTTTAGTTCTCTAGACCCTTTTCTGTGTATATATATATATATATATATATATATATATATATATATATATATATATATATAGGGAGTCATTAACAGAAATTGTAGGTATCATTTTTAATAGCTCAAAATAGTCCACGTAAGATTTGCCATGCTACTTTAGTTGAGCACAAGCTTTGTGCCAAGCACAGTGGCAACCCTATAGATAAGGAAGCCACAGCTTCAGCTGAGTCATCTGCTCAGTGCCACTTAGCTAGTGAGTGGCAAAATCAAGATGCAGACCCAGGTCTGCTTAAATCAAAGCCCATTCTCTTAACTAGTGCCATATCACCTTCTTATTTTAGGTTAATACTTATTTCATTGGTTGTTGATTGATCTCCTTGTGCATGCGTATATGTTTATCTGTCTGTGTGTTTTAATAATGACACAGTAAAATAGTAAAAACTCGTTAATTTGCAAGTTCATGCTGGTGTGCTTGCCAGGTTCCTGACAATGTATGGACTGCTTACCTCCTGTTGTCACAGGTTCATGTAGTGTTGAAGCTCTGGAAGAGTGGATTCAGCTTGGACAATGGTGAACTCAGAAGCTACCAAGACCCATCCAATGCCCAGTTTCTGGAGTCAATCCGCAGAGGGTGAGCAGAAAAGCCCTCCTTCTGATTCCATATCAGTGAGTGAGATGGCAGATGGGAAAGAAGAAGCTGATTCAAATATTTATTATTTAAGAAGTTTAAATCTGCTTATTTTTAAGCAGATTTGGCACAGTTGAGATACAGATTCACAGATCTGCTCCCAAAATCCTGTGTATCTACATTTCCCCTTTGGGCCTAGGACAAAGCCAAGTCACCAAATAAGATACAGATCTCCACTCTTGACTCTGAGCAGGCATGAGAGAAGGGGGAGGCGGACAGGTAGCCACTGGAGCAGTCGACTCCCTGTGAAGCCCAGCTTCACAGTTGCAACTGAGAAGTTTCTCCTCCCTTTGTACCCATCACTGTCATTCCCATCCTGCTCTTTGTGGGCCCCAGCACTGCCTTTTCTCCCACAGAGAGGTGCCAGCAGAACTGCGGAGGTTAGCTCATGGTGGGCAAGTGAACTTGGACATGGAGGACCATCGGGACGAGGACTTCGTGAAGCCCAAGGGAGCCTTCAAAGCCTTCACTGGTGAGGGTCAGAAACTGGGCAGGTAAGGAGCAGCACAGGTGGGAGTGGGACTGTGTGGGTTACTCCTGTCGCGCCCAGCAGGCCCTGTGTAAGGCTTACTTTGTATAGCTCTTTATTGTTGATTACAGAGTACTTCAGATTTTATTTTTATGGGAGGAAGAGTATGGAGAACATAGGCTTTGGCATTAACAAACCTGAGTTTAAATCTATTCTTCACTTTCTAGCCATATGGCCTTGGACTATACAGGCTCAGTTTGCTCAACTATAAAGCGGGACTAATAAGCATCCTTACCTCCTCGATTACTGTTGGGAGGAACACGTAGAGCACTGCCCCACAGTGAGCAGTCAGTGTAATCAGTAAAGGTAACACATTGCTCCTTTGACTCGGTAATCTAGGGTGTCCAGGGCAGGGATAACCTTCTGCATGGCTTTAAGGCTGAAACAGACACATGTATTTGGGTCACTTGAAATGGGGATTCAGAGGAAAAAGGAATTCTGGACTCTTGCCAGCCAGCCTGCAGCGGCATCGTTTAGGATCCAGGGAAGCTCAGAGACATTGTTGCCCCTTTGTAGCCTGCTGCTCCATTGTTAATGGCAGCTCTTATCTCTACTTCTTTGGTCCTGTCTGAGACTCAGTTTGTCATTTCCTGTGACATTTTTGCCACGTGTCCTCAGCCACTATCTCCATCTTGCATTCAAACCCCTAATAGGATAGGATCTGACTGGTTGATAGTCCCTATTACCTCTGATAGGCAGGGTTCTCACACCAGATCCTTGACCATCCCACAGACAGGCAGCTTTCTCTCAGGGACCCACTCATCTTTGGCCATGCATGGGGTCACTTCATCAGTATCCTTCATTGGGAGCTTTGCACACGAGAGGCACTCAGCATGGTGACACTCCCCGCCAGTACCATCCTTATTTTACAAAGGGAACGCTGAGGCTCTTGGACTTTAAGGGATACCCTTAGGTGCTCCCTATGGTAGAGCCGGGACTGGAGTCAGGCCTTCTGATTGGCATTTCTCCCGACACTCCTACACAGCAAGATACCGTTTCTGACCTAGCTCTGGCAGCTCTTGAACTAGGCACTGCCCTTGCTCACCTCACCACCATCTGCAGGAATCAGAGTGTGGTCTGCCAACAGCTGTGCTCTTTGAGCTTCTGGCTGGCCCTCTCCTAGAATCCCCTGCCTCCCTGCTGGCCATTCATGCCTCATCAGAAGCAAGGGTCATAGCTCACGACATTAGAGACCAATAGATTGTGGTTTACCAGGACCAAAATAGTTAAGTCCACCCTGCTCATCATTTCATCTACCACATTGAGGCCTGTGGGTTAGTCCAGGACAGCTGTTCTCTGATCCATCTGTGACTTACCTGTCAACTATGGTAAGCTTTGTGGAGCACCAGATAATTTTTTTCCTTATATTATTAAAATAAAATGTGTTGGGCTTCCCTGGTGGTGCAGTGGTTGAGAGTCCACCTGCCAATGCAGGGGACACGGGTTCGTGCCCCGGTCCGGGAAGATCCCACATGCCGCGGAGCGGCTGGGCCCGTGAGCTATGGCCGCTGAGCCTGCGAGTCCGGAGCCTGTGCTCTGCAACAGGAGAGGCCACAACAGTGAGAGGCCTGCATACTGCAAAAAAAAAAAAAAAAAAAAAAAAAAAACATAAAAAATACAGATAAAGAATAAAAACTATCCCTAAACCTAACACCCAGATATGTCCAGTTAGTATCTGGGAAGTATCCTTCCAGTCTGTATGTGTGTGTGTGTGTGTGTGTGTGTGTGTGTGTGTGTGTAAAAATGTTCTATCTCCTGTTATTTTGCCTAATCAATATAGTATGGCTGTCATTCCAGATCAGTAAGTGTATTTCTACAATATTAATTTTAATGCTAACATAATTTTCTATCTTATGTATGTGCCATAATTTAACCAGTCCCTGATGTTAAACATTTAGGTGGCTGCCAGTATTATGAACAACATTACAATGAATATCTCTAATTAAATCTTTATATACCCCTTAATGTTGTACTACAAATAAAATTGCTAGCTCAGAAGATGTTCATATTTTTAAGATTTTGTCAAATTGCCCTCCAAAAAGGTTGTATCTGTTTTTCACCCACCAGTAGTTTTAAGGAAGGGTCCAGAGCACCGTGCAGTTTGGGTTTGTCTGGTTTCATGATACTAACAGAAAATACTTCTGCTATTGGAAAGTCTAACTCTTATGTGTGAAGACTCCACATCTCAAAAAATTAAGATGTTTTTAAGGAGTCTGTTTTAGCTGGATGGGAATACTTAGTGCAGGTGATGAATCAACAAGTCGAGACAGAGCTTGATAATCAGATGTGTTGCTTGTCGGCTAAATAAATGTTCATTGCCAGTTCCACTTTGATTTTATTTCAGTTCTAGCTTTTAATGAAAAATGAACTAAAAAAATGTTTTATACAGCTAAGAGAGATGGAACGTTAGCTTTTCAGTCTAAACTAGATGGACAGCTCTTTTAGTTTTTCCAATAAATTTTACTATGCTTTCCATTGTCTTCTTGTTAACTAAAATCAGGAAGCCAAAAGTTTAAGAAATTTTTCTTAGGTTTGCCTCAAAAATCAGCCAATGCTTGTTTTTTCTCCAATTACCTAGAAAACTAAAGTGAATGAATAGATTTTTCTCAGTTCAGAAATTTGAAAAAGTTCGTTCGGTTGCATGAAACTTTTTTTATTTTAGGCTTTGCATTTGTTTGTTTGGATGGGAACATCTGAAGATTTGGGAAGCCTGCATTTACTTGATTTTGAATACCAAACACCAAGAGTGCACTTGGGATGGGGGTGAAGGGTGACACTGCTGCCAGGATGAGCTTTGCCCCCTCATCATGTTTTCTGTAGTGGTCATCTTTGTGAAGCAGGTGGCAGGGTCTCCTGAGCTAGCATTGTGGCACCTTAGTGCCCAATTTATTCCCACTACAAAGGAAATGAGCAGTCAGGTGATTCAGCTTCTCTCTCATTCAGGCCTTTCTGGCAGGCAGTAGCATCATTGAGTACCTATTGTGTACTTGGAATTGTTACAAACAGTTGAGGGACAGGCTGCCTAGAGTCTAATTAGAGAGTTGACCTAATGCCCTTAAAACTAATGAACAGAACAGGGTAGATCTTAGGCATTTACAGGTTCAACATTTAACTTTCCACTATTTCCAAGCATCTCTTCAGGCCCGTGATGGTGTAATTGATCTGTGTCTCAGCCCACATTTGAGTCCCACGTGCTGTGAGCCTGATCCATAGAAGCTCCTCTCATAGCAAATAAGTGTGGCCAGGTTTCTCTTTTGAGCTCCACTTTGTAATTCTCTGAGCCACTATTTTTCATGTTCACAGAAAAGAGTAAGTTCAGTTTTCAGTTCTTCCTTGCTAATTATGTGCCCTGGGCAACATTTCACTGTGTTAGATGAAACAATCTGCAGGAGGTTAACAAGTGTAACATGAAAGAAAGGACATGGTGGTCACATAAGTTTGCCTTAACCTCACGATCTCTCATGACCTTCTTTAATAGGTTAGTGGCCTGTGATGCTGTCGGTATAATATGTGCCATTTCCAAAACCTTCTTGGAGATAACTCAAGGGACTAGGGTCCCAGGGAACACACTCCTGATAGTTGACACCTGAGTATGAGATACTCACATGAGTGAGGTTGCACTGGGGCAGGCAGGCCTGAAAACTCCATCAGAGGAAAAGAGTCTGGACTTGTCCCTTACATCCAGCAGTCACCTGCCAAGCTGTGTCATGCCTGCCTCAGCTGCAGACTTGGAGTGCCCCCTTCCCATTCTGCCCTCAGCCTCTCACTGAGGCGAAAACTCATCCTGGTCTGTTGGGTCTTCCAGCATCAGGTCCCAGTTTCTCCTGGACCAGGCTGTCGTACATACTGCTTTCCTCCTGAACTTCAAGCCCTTGTTCACTTGTGGACACCAAGGAAGAAGGGGGTTGGTAACTTGCCCAACTCCAGGACTGAGGGAGCTAGCAGTAATTTGGGGGTTGAGGTGAATTCCACTGGACCTCTAAGTTCCATCAGGACAGGGATTCTGTCTCGGACACTCCTTATATCAGTAGCAACAAACAGCACCAGACATAGCAAATGCTCAGTAAAAATCTGAGACAGGATTCCCCTCTTGTGTGGGGCCTTGTTTCTCTTTGTGTCCTGACGCGATCCTCTCTCCTCAGCACTGCCCCCCCGGTGTTGAATACCAGCTCTCCAGCCCAACAGGCAGAAAATGAGGCCAAAGCCAGCTCTTCCATCTCAGTCGATGAGTCGCAGCCTACCACAAACATCCAAATACGGCTTGCTGATGGCGGCAGGCTGGTGCAGAAATTTAACCACAGCCACAGGTACCTTGCATTATGTGGCCTGGCTTATTTAAGAGGGTCCCGGAAACTCCCACAGACAGGTGAGAAGCAGGGAGCAGTTCTTCCTCCTAAACGCCAGCAGGCACTCCGTGCTTTCCCCAGAGGAGGCAGTGGGATAGGAAGGTATGCAAGTCTGAAGCCTTTGGTTTGGTCCCCACTCTTCCATTAAGTGTGGCCAGTGACTTGCTCCCTCCCCTGTGTGGGTCTCATTCCTCATGTCTAAAATTAGGGGGTCGGATTCCTCAGAGGGGTTTTTTTAGCCACCAAACAATTTGTTCAAAGGAAGTTTCATGCTAAAGCCCAAGTGTAGAACAGATAAAATTTGAACTGCTGTGGTTGATGGAGGGGAGAGGGGATGCAGTGCACCCTCCCACCCACCTGGCTTCCTCTACCTTCCTGCCCGCAAGCAGCCTCTGAAAACCACTAGGCTACTAAGGGCTCTTCTAGATCTGGACTTTGAGAATTCTGGAATACCTGTTCCATCTCAGATCATCTGGGATCAAAGCAGCTGTGCCTCCCCAATTTAAAGATGGGGAATGGGCCTCCATGGTGGCGCAGTGGTTGAGAGTCGGCCTGCCGATGCAGGGGACACGGGTTTGTGCCCCGGTCCGGGAAGATCCCACATGCCGCGGAGCAGCTGGGCCCATGAGCCATGGCCGCTGAGCCTGCGCGTCTGGAGCCTGTGCTCCGCAATGGGAGAGGCCACGACAGTGAGAGGCCCACGTACCACAAAAAAAATAAATAAAAATTTAAAAAAAAATAAAGATGGGGAAACTGAGGCACAAAGTGATGAAGGGATTAGTAGGGGAGGACTGTTGCCAGTAAAGATATTTGGCAACTCCTTTTTCTAGAATAGCAGTGTCTAAATTTCATCAATCATAGGCCGTATAAACCAGAACCCACATGTGGGGCCCAGGGAATGGCTTGCCAATCCTTGAGTGTTGACAGGCTTCACATGAGGTTAGTTGTAAAACAAGTTAGATTAGGATTGCAGAAAAGGGATCAGGCAGAGAAGCCTCTAGGAAGAGGGACCCAAATGTGGGCAGGGAGCACAGCATGATGAAGAACTGAAATGGGGAGTTAGGAGAACAGGGGGAAGGAGGGAGGTGTAAAATTAGGCAGGCCTCAGGACCACAGTCAGGAGATTGGTGTTTATACCAAGGAAAGTGGGAGCAACTGAAGGGTTTTAGAGGAGTGACATGAGCTCATGTTCCAAATGAGAGCTTTGGACACTCTGAAGAAGGATTGGGCAGGGGAGGGGACCTGGGGATGTGATACAGCCTCCCGAAGCAGGGGGTGGGGACGGCAGAGAAGAACACTGCTCACCCACCTCCCCACTCCCCCCACTCCACCAGGATCAGCGACATCCGACTCTTCATCGTGGACGCCCGGCCGGCCATGGCTGCCACCAGCTTTGTCCTCATGACCACCTTCCCAAACAAGGAGCTGGCTGACGAGAGCCAGACCCTAAAGGAAGCCAACCTGCTCAATGCCGTCATCGTGCAGCGGTTAACATAACTGCCTGGCCCAGCCAGCAGCCTCATCTTCCTGTGTCCCCCACCTCCAGCTGCCCCGTGGAGACCACCCCTCCACCCCCTCCCACACACCCAGCAGTCCAGTGCCACATCTCCATAGCTCTGCGTTCTTAGATCTCAGTTGGACATTTGTTTTCTCCTTAGTTGCATTTCCTGGGTTTTTGTGACGATCAATGGACTTTAAAGAAAAAAATAAAAACAACCAAAAAAATGGAAGGAATATCACCAGCATGTTATACAGAACCTCTCCCGCTGAGGCAAGATTTGATTATCGTAAAATCATATTTATGTCTAAGGTGTGTGGGGACGAGTTTTCCATCCCCTCTGCGTAAAAATTGCATGTGGCACACAACACCCACCCACTAGTGTGTCCCCCCACTGCCCCCAGGATGACTAGTGGAGGCTTTCCCCTGTGTAGGGAAGGGAGTGGGGGGAGCTTACAGAAAAAGGCTTTTGCAGCCACTCACTTCCACAAGAACAGGTCTCTTGCCTGGATAAAACTGGGCAGCAACAAGAGTCCCCTGAAGCATGAGGTCAGATCCAGAGACACACAACCCCTGTGCTCCTTTCACTCAAACCCTGGGAAGTTTACACTTCCTAGGCCTTGGCCAGCTGAGATTCTAACTACACCTCCTGCTTCAGCGCTTTCCTCCCTCATCATCCAGGCTGCTCTGTCATTGCTTTATTTACTCCACATGCAGAAATCTGTACCTAGGAGGTAGATAGGGTATCTTTTTACTGGGACACAGCTTGTGACAACCCAGATGAATTCAGAGTCAGGGTATCTTGGTCTGAAAGAGAAACAATCAAAATACCACTGAGCACTGATGACGCATGGCAAATCACATGCTGAAGAAGTGGTGGGTTCCCTGTGCAATGAGCTCCTTGTACTGTGTTAGCGTTTGCAGGAGGCTTCTGCTGACTGAAGTTAGGGTGAGTAACAAAGATGGCTTTGGTGTGCAGGCTTCACTCCGCTGTTCTCTGCCTGCTGAGTTCTGACTTGCACCAACTTGGGCAGTAGCCCCAGCCAGGACAAGACCCTTCCCTTTTTTTAAGTGTGCAAGTTTGAGAGAGGAGGATCACTGGGGTCTTGGATGGAAGCCTTTCCACCCCCTATTAAATGAGCCACAGACTTAGAATCAACGCTGACTCAGAATTTTCTGGGTTTGAATCATAACGTGCCTCAGTACTCTTTCCAGGCAGTCATCACCAATCACCTTCTCTTCTGTTTCACCCCCTGCAATGAGCCAAGAGCCAACACTACTTCTACCCAGAGTGGGGGAGGCCTTGGGGATCCAACCTGAGAAAGGGGCTTGGCTTGATGCTTCTGATCCCAAAGTGACAGGAGGCTGCTGGGACTGCAGCATCTGCCAACAGTTGGAGGTAAATATGAAACTAAATGCTGGTCTGGAGAAACTAGATTATTCTCACCTTGACCAGAATGAGGACAGTGGCGTTTTGTACTTTCTAATGGGTTGCTTTGAAGAAGTTGTGGAATGACAGCAACCATTGGAAGTATTTCAGTGCCTCACAACGGTCCCATTGTACAGTGCCAAACCCTGAAGCCCAGGTCACACAGCTGGTAAGTGGTAAGGCCTATCTGCCCCCCAAAGCTCCTGCTCTTAACCACCATGCCATATAAACGTGCACTCCATCCCCAACCCCAGCCCTGTATACATAAATACACTCGACACTCCCCACCCCTCTTCAGGGTTTGTGCTATGTTGATTAGAACCAGAACAAAGCATAAAAACGCACTTAAAACCTGCATCGTGTAGAATTTACAAAGGCCTCTTTGGCTTCCCACCCAGCCTTGGGAAGTGAGTGAGGCAGCTGATCTAATTGTTGCAGCCACCACAGTGCAGACCAGCCAGGTAACTGGCCCTAGGTCAGAAGGTCTGCCAACCACAGAACCAGGGACCACACTAGTCTGGTTCAAGGCTAAGGATGTTTTCAGCCCTAGTTTTTTGTGCTGGTGGCTCAGATGGAAAGGTTCAGCCATCCAGATAGGCTTCCATAGGTTTAAAAACAAAAGCGGGGGAGATACTCAACAGCCACTGGTTCTGGGGTTTCTGAATTCAGGGCAGTTCTCAGTTGAGGCATTTTGGATCATCCCAAAAAATGGCTGTTGAGTGGGATCCTCCTGGCATTAAATAAGCTGGGCCAAGGATATATTGCAACATATAGGACATGTCCTAATGGAAAGATACCTAAAATTCGTCACTGAGTGAAAAATGCAAGTTAGTTGTCATGATGATGCCCTAATGAGTACATTTTAAACTAGTCTCTACTGTGCAACATGTCTGTTGTTCCTGTTTGGTCTCGTAAACCACACCATGCTAAACAAAATCCTGTAGGTACAGCTGGGGACACGTCTGGTTGCTTCCTCAAGAGATGGCTTTGGATGGCGTTGAGAAAGTGCCCTCCCGAGCCACAGGGCCCCTTCCCATGCCCACCAACAGTATAACGTGTGCTCATTCCTGCCAGGAACTCCTTAAAGCTGACTTTGAGTTCATCGGGGGAAGAAGTTGGTGCAAAAATGTGGGTTCCCTGCTGCACCCTCTATCCAAACTGCATTTAGGGGGAAAGTGGTGTCAGGACTTCTCCCTCCCAGGGCCAAGTAAGGAGGTCTTCCTTCTTTAAAATGGGCTTTGCTCCCTTGTCAAGGGCTATGACTGTGTCCTCCTCTCCCCCGCTTCAACATCCTCTGCCTTCTCAGGCCAGGCCAGGGAAGCAGGGCAGCAACCATTGTTGACTTCTAGTGTCCAGCTTGGTTCTCGGTCTGAGCAAGCTCCTGCGCCATGTGCCTACATCTCTCTCCCTCTCTCTCTCTCTCTCTCTCTCTCTCTCCCTCCCTCCCTCCCTCCCTCCCTCCCTCCCTCCCTCCCTCCCTCCCTCCCTCCCTCCCTCCCTCCCTCTCTCTCTCTCTCTCTCTCTCTCTCTCTCTCTCTCTCTCTCTCTCTCTCTCAGCAGTCTCATGCCTCACCCCACGTCCAGTCCCTCAGCAAGTCCTCCAGGTTCTGCTGCAAATGCATCCCAAACCCAGCCACTTATTATCCCTCCCTATCTCCCTGGCCCATCGTCCATCTCTCACGTCAACAACTGCAGTGACTTCCTTGTTGGTCCCCCTGCTCTTGCCCTTGGCCCCTGACAGTCTGTTCACACACAGTCACCACATCCATTACTCTCTTCCTTTTAAAGCCCTCAGGAGCTCCTCAGTAGCCCTAGAAACTTCTTCTAAAGCCTGAAGAGCCCTGCAGGACCTGTCCCCTGCCCATCACTTAATCCCCCTCTGTCCTGTTTTATTCTCCGTCTTATCCTAATCTCTAGCTGATGCATCATACACTCTGATTCCTTTGTCCCTCCACTAGATTATAAGCTCCATGAATCAGGGGGTTTTGTATGCTTCACCCATGTACCCTGAGCACCTGGCACAGTGCCTGACACATAGTAGGTCGTCAACAAATAACTGGTTGGATGAACCTGTGAAATGGAGATAAGACCTCCCCATCTACTCCCTTCCTCCCAAAGCAGGTTTCCATTCAGCCACAGGGGGGCATCATTCTAAAGGGTGCTATAGCTTCAGGTTCTTCTGGAAAAGACACTTAGGCAGAACAAAAAACAGGTGTGTGTCGGGGGAGGGGGCCCAGGGTGTAAGGGGATGCCCCCCAGCACTTTCCCCACCCTGCCTGGGCTGGACTAGGAAGGTTATTAAGGGCCAATTACCTCCACAGTGAGCACCTGAGATCCTCAATGCCGGGACCAGTTCTTTAGCTTCTACTGATGATAATAGCAGCCACCATAATTTGAGCACTAACTTTGTGCCAGACCTTGTATATACCTTACTTCGTGTAGTTTGACAACACCCAAAGGTACCGTGGTAGCCCATTTTGTGGAGGAAAATACTGAGGCCGAATGCGGTGAAGGGATTTGCCTGAAGTCACACACCAAGTAAAAGAACGAAGACTTTGAATCCCCAGCTGCCTGACTCCAAAGCCACGGCCCTTGACCACCAAGCTCTATGGCTGTGAAAATGACGGGCCCAAGGACAGTGGTAGGAGGAATGACTGGGACACGTGGGGAGAAGGGCAGCAGGAAATCAAGGAGGACTTCTGAGAGGAGGGCACCCTTGAACTGGGCTGTGAAAGATGTTCATTAACAAGGAGGAAAAGAGTTTTCCTTCCTCAAGAGACAAACCCAAAGGATTTGTGAAGGCATGGGGCAGGCAGATCTGGCTCTGAACTTAGGTTCCATCTTTTACCAGGTATGACGTTGGACAAGTCCCTGGAGCCAGTGCCAGGGACGGCATCTTGTCCCTACTGAGGGACAACACTAAGTTCTCCTCTGGACTTTGGGATGAGAGAAGACTAAGGAAACCAAGAATGGACTCCAGAGCCCTGGGGTCAAGCCCTGCCTCCTCAACTCAACTCCTTCTCTCTGCTCTGCAGTTTTCCCATCTGTAAAATGGGCTCTCAGCAGAATTATTGTTAGTAACAATTACTGTATGCTACTAACACTGTTTCCCAAACCCGTGAGCGCCTGTGTCCCCGGATCAGCCAGTACTGTTAGTTTTGACAATGACACTCAGCCTCCAGGGCAGATTTGGGACACCTCAACTCCCTGAAAGTGATGGGGTGTATCCAAAGATTTCAGACTGATAAGATGGCAGGTCAGCTTGCAACCTCTCTCCCTGGGCCAGGGGTTTGTCCTTTTCTGGATGATTTTCAAACAGGAACTTGGAGGTCAAGGCCCCAATCAGCAGAGACACCAAAGGCTCTTAGCAGGTGGGACCACGTGACCCCATGGAGATGCGACGGCTTTCCTTCCAGGCAGGCCAGACAGGTCCCCAAATTTCTGTGGCCAGAATTCAAGAGAGACTTTGGCCATCTGGACACTCTCAGCTCACCAGCCAGATGACAGAGATCTAAAGTTGGCGGGGGGAAGGTTGGGGGGGTGAGAGTTATTGCAAAGGCCAGACAGTTATCTAAACCAAATTCCTGAAGCCCCAAGGGCACAGGTAGAAGTGACCAAGAGACAAAGTGCCCAGTGCCCTGAGCTGGACTTGGATCTGAATCTTGCCACACCCCTTACTGGCCGTATCCTCTATCTGAGCCTTAATGTCCTCATTTCTAAAGGAAGATAATAATTATATCTGCCTCAGGGTTACTGTGAGAATTAAATCAAATAACGTGTATAGGCACACACTCGTTAAGTGTTAGTCGTCACCTGCATCAGGGCAGAAAGCAGATAAGCCGTGAACTCAGACCTCAGCTTGCTAAGGGCAGCTGAGATCTTGAGCCCAAGGAAATACCTTTTCTAAAATCTAGGTTTCTTGCAGATTTAGGAGATTAAAACAAGTGAGAAATATAGCCCACAGTAGCCATCAGTCAACAAGGGTTAAGCACCTCCTCGGTGCCAGGTCCAAGGGGCCACGGTGGGGTTCCTTGAAGGTTGCACCCCAAGTACAGTCTGCAGGGGAGAGGGACTGTAATTAAAGGACACTGAGGAAGGTGAGGGGCAAGACAGACCCTGGGAGCTTGTCACAGGTAGACATGGCCTGTCGGGGAGCCAGAGAGCCTTCCCCAAGGAGAGGACTTCGGTGCTGACAGCTGGACATTGTGCAGGATTCAGCCAAGTGGTCAGAGAGCTGGTGAAGGATGTTTCAGGAGGAGGGAGAAGAAGGTGCAAAGGCCAGGAAGCCCCAGAGTGTGTAGCGCATTCTGGGAGCCAAGTGAGCCAACATGAATGAATGAATAGCTTTGAATCAGTCTTTGTAATACAAGATTCTAAATGAATTTAACCAGATGGTTAAGTAAATTATGGCACATTCACACAGTGAATTCAATGCAGCCATTTATAAAGAGTGAGTGCTCATGCATGAAAATGAATGTTCTCCAAGACACCTGATAAGTCATTTCCAAGAATTTCCAAGGCTTACCGTGTTCCAGACACTGTTCTCAGCACTTCACAAGTTTTAACCCATGATCTTCACACCAACCCCATTAGGGAGAGAAGAAAGAGAAACATGGAGTGTAGATTACTTGCCCAAGGTCATGCAGCCAGTAGATGGAAGAGGCAGGATGTGAACATGAGGGCCTGGTTCCAGAATGTGTGCTGGACCATTTCCCACCCTCCCCTGGAACGTGTAGTTTGCTTCTGTAGGGGAAGCAAAACTTTACCTCTACCCGCCTTAGGTTTTTAGCTAGGACTCTAACAAATAGATAGATTAACAAGAGAAAAAGAGTTTATTAACGCATGCAGTGCACATCACACAGGAGAAACCTAACAAATAGTACAGTACCGAGAGCACATTCTTAAGTCCAACAGGTTAGCTTAGGTACCCAACAAACACAGTCGGTTATATAGTACTGTAATAGGTTTATAATACTTGTCACACAAATAATACATAAAAACAAACACAAAAAATAAAGAAAACATTTTTAATCTTACAGTACAGTACCTTGAAAAGTACAGTAGTACAGTACAACAGCTGGCACACAGCATCTGGCACCAAGTGAACAGGCAAGAAGAGTTACTGCCTGGAGGAGGAGAGGAGGTGGCAGATGGTAGAGCTGAAGGATCGTCAGCAATAGGAGACGGAGGGCAAGCCGCACCTTCACTCATGCCTGACGTTGCTGGCACAGGTTCTGGTTCCTTGCTGGATTCAATTCTATCTACCCTCTTGAAAAAATGATCCAGCGCTATCTGGGTACTAGCTCTTTTTTTCTCATCATAGATGACACAGTAGCACTGGATTGCATTCTGAACCGCTTCGTGTACCGTTCTACATTCGGGACCTGTGCCTCAATAACTAACAGTGTCTCCTCAGATAAAGAAAATCCCCTTGCCATTTCCCACCTCATGAATCACTTCGGTTCTTCAGTTACTTCTTCTTCCTCTTGTCTCTCTTGGTCCTTTCTCTGGGCCTCCAATTCCATCAAGTCTTCGTTAGTAAGCCCCTCGTGTAGCACAGCAAGGAGTTCAGTGAAGTCGTCCTCTTGCAGATCTAGCTCCAGCTTCTCGCTGAGGGTCACTAAGTTGCTGAAGACCTCTTTGGACTCCTCATCCACCTTCTCAAATCCACGAAAATCGTGAACAAACTGTGGGCAAAGGTTCTTCCAAACCCCATTCATGGTGACGGCCGTAAACGCATGCCAAGCAAAGTCAATGTTTTTATGGCCTCGTAGATGTTATAGTCTTTCCAAAATTGTCAAAATGTCGTTCCTGAATTGTCACTCGCCTTTACAGCCTGACGAAAAGTGTGATGTAAATAATGTCTTGAAGTCGCTATAACTCCCTGGTCCATAGGTTGGATAAGCGACATGGTATTCGGTGACAGATGCGCTACTTTGACATTGGGATGAAAGTCGTCCACGAATGGGGGGTGGCCTGGAGCAGTGTGGAGCAGCAAAAGAATGTTGAATGGGACGTCCTTCTCCAAGCAGTATTTCTCTACCTCTGCGATAAACTGGTGGAAAATCCAGTCCTGGAAAATGGCCTGTGTAACCCATGCATTGGAGTTACTCTTCCACACAACAGGAAGAGAGCCGTTGGCTATGTTTTTAAGGGCTCTTGTGTTCTCTGAATAATAAACTAAGAGAGGCTTCAGCTTCACATCACCAGAAGCATCGCCACCAAACAACAGAGTTAGCCTATCCTTTGCTGCTTTATAGCCTGGCATCAACTTTTCCTCCTTACTGATGTAACTTCAGTCTGGCATCCTCTTCCAGTACAGTCCTGTCTCATGCACATTAAAAACCTACTCGGGTAAATCCACGCCTTCATCAATTATTTCTCAAAGCATTTCAGGAAATTCCCTGGCAGTTACCATATCTGCACTCTCTGTCTCACCACTTACTTTTATGTTTTGAAGGTTGGCTCTAGCCTTGAACTGATGAACCCAGCCATGGCTGGCAGTAAAAGATGTACCCTCTGATTCTTCACTGTGTTTCTTCTTCAAGTCTTCATAAGGGCTTTTAGTTTTCTCTTGAATCAGCATTAAGCTGAGCTGGGACTTGATGCTAATGCTGATCCTGCATCCACACACTGAGAAGTTTCTCCACCTCCTCCATCACTTTTCCATGCTTCTTCTATATTTTTGTTGACATCACTGGCACAGCAGACTTCACATGTTCCATGATCTTGTCCTTGTTCTTTAGAATCGTGCCAATGGTTGAACGGTTCATGTTACAAGAACAAGCGATGACTACCATCTTTTCACCTCGCTCCACTCTCTCAATTATTTTCCCTTTTGTTTCCATCGTTATAGCTTGGTTCTTCTTAGCAGTACCAGCTACATCACCGCTGGTTTTATGCTTGCTTCCGGACATCCTCGGCTTGAAATAAAGATACTGTACAGGGACTTCCCTGGTGGTCCAGTGGTTAAGAATCAGCCTTCCAATGCAGGGGACACAGGTTCGAGCCCTGGTAGGGGAACTAAGATCCCACAAGCCACGGGGCAACTAAGCCTGCACACCGCAACTACTGAGCCTGCGCACTCTGGAGCCTGCGCACCACAACTAGAGAAGCCCACACACTGCAACGAAGAACGTGTGTACTGAAACGAAGACTCAGCACAGCCATAAAAAGAAAAAAGATAGTGTACTACTATACTCTATGCAGTGCTGTAAAGTACACAAAAGTACAACCACTTGTAGAGGATGCACACACATGACAATGTATGCCAGACATGTGAACTAACTTATGTGATTGGACATGTGAACGCACATTTGCATCTTTGAAAGTTCGAAACTTGAAGGTTCGTATGTAGGGAACTTACTGTAATTCAAAATGGCAGCTTAGAATTCCAGCATCTTCAACAAAGAACAGTAAGTTTGTAGAGAAATGACAGGACAGAGGAAAGCAGTTTTAGTCTTCCAAAGATGGCGGATTGTGGGAAAGTAAATAAATGGGAAGGAACAAATGGAAGAAGGTTTGTTTGCAGATTCCTCTGGTGTCATCTCTGGGCTGAAAAGTCTGTCTCTAATAAAAGGAGAATATCCTGACTTTATGGGGGAAAATGGGAGAAGCTTCTTCTGGGTTTGCTGCTTCTTAATTGTCTTCAGTTTAAAATAATTTTTATGTCAAAGAGGCACATTTTGGGATGACATATTCTGCTTTCCTTCACTTCCATCCATATAAAATAAAATCGATACAAATATGTATTTGCTTGTATCTATATAGACACCACACACACACTGGAAAGACACACCAAATGGTAATTGTGGGAGAGGAGGCACCTGCGTGGCTCAGGGACAGAATAAGAGGACTTATGTTACACTGTTTTGGGTTTTTTTTTTTAAACTTTAGAATTTTGAACTGTGCACTTTTATTGCCTATTAAAGATCATGCTGGCTGGGGGAAGGGAATGGATTGGTAACACATACACTGTGGATGAGAGTGTAAATTGTTAGGATCACTTTGGAAAACAAATTCTCCTAGGTGTGTACCCAAGAGAAATGAGCACATTTGTCTAAAAAGGCATTTCAATAGCCCCAAACTGAAAATGTTGACATGAAACAAATAGACTGCCAGATATTTCTCCAGCAAAGATAGATTTATTCAGAATCAGCAGAGAATTGCAACTCAGGGTCTGCAACCATGGTGAGCCGCGTGCAAGCCCCAGCACTGCAAGGAAAGGAGATCGCTTTTATAGAGGGGAAAAGGAAGTTGGAGGGCTGTAGTAAACAAAGAGTCAGTGGCTTTTCATTGGCTGAGTCCTTGCCAGGAGAGAAGAGGATTCCTTCTTCTTCCTGTTTGGCTCTGCTATCATTGCAGTGTGTGAGAGCTCCCCCTAGTGGTCTCCCCACTCTGTTTAACTGCGGTTTCTGTTTATTTTTTTTTTTACAGAAACAGCCAAAGTTTCCATTAATGGTAGAATATACAAATAAACGTGGTATGTTTACACAGTGGAATACTCTGAGCAGTGCAAATGAACCTATGAGTGCTACCTGCAAATAACTGATGAATTTTACAAACATAAAGTTAATCAAAATAATCCAGACACAAAAGAGCCAATACCCCATGATTCCATTTATATAAAACTAATCTGTGGTGTTGGAAGTCAAGATGGAGGGTACCCTTGGGAAAAAGAAAAGGAGCCAAGGAAAGGGCCCAAGGGGACTTCTTACTTAGAGGCTGGTCATATGCTATTTCTTGTTTGGGTGGTGGTTTCTCAAGTGTATTCAGTTTATGAAAATTCATCAAGATGCACACTTTTGATTTTGCAATTATCTCTATGCATGTTACACATGAATAAACGACTTTAAAATGAAAAAGAGAGAAGCATGGAGGGATTTGCAATCGGCAGGGTGGGAGATGAGAGAGTGACGGAACCTGGCTTGTGGAGCTGGCAGTGGGGTGGGGAGAAGTGGGTGATTTGAGGGGTGGGGAGGGAGTAGGGTTTTCTCACTTGGTGAAGGGGTCATGAGAAGCCAGGAGGGTGCACCGCTTCTGGCCGCTGCTTATGGTGGTGCCATCCAGAGACATGGAGAAGCTGGTGGGAGACACAGACCTGTGGGAGTACGAGGAGCTCAGCTTTTGCAGTGCCTGTGAGATTTGCAGGAAAAACGTCATGCAGAGAAGTGGCTGGAGGGGTCTGGATTCCGAAGAAAGATCTGGAATCTTTCATTTCACAAAGCCCAACCTGGAGCTCAATCCAGGAGGAATTCTACTCACTGGGAACCTATCTGGTCAAGAGAAACACAGCCTTGTGGCTCTGAGATTTGTCACTGGAACCCTGGTGGCTTTATGGAACCTGGCAGGTCTAGCTGGTTGGGGGCAGAGTGTGGACAGATCCTGCCTTTCTCAGTGGTCAGGGCTCTGGGGCTGGGCCTCAGGAAGGTCAGTGAATGAGAAGGGGTGGAGTAGATGTCCTCCGGGGCCATAGCCCTTGGCTTTAGGAGAAGTTAGGTCAAGGGCTGAGTTATAGTAACTCAGCGGGCCATTGCCAGGTGGTTCCGGTGTGGGCCACTGGGGCCCATCTGCACCATAATCAAGGGGGTGGACACAGGAAACTGATGTTTCACAAAGAAATTCAATGTGGTCTCCCTATGGAAAGTGAAATATGCTCTCCCTCCTTAGAGAGGTCGGAGGATCCCACTACAAGGTATCTATTTCCAAGTGGTCACAAGACGAAACGCTCCAAGCCACATGCACCACTGCCTGCACCACCGTCTTCCACCACTCCTCCCCTTGCAGCCATCACCTTTACCACCATCCCCACAATTACCTGTACCTCCCCCTCCTCCACCATCACTAGCACTGGCTCCTCCACCATCTCCCCTCCCCCTCCTTCCTCCATCTCCCTCTCCTCCACCCTCCATTTCCACAACCGTCATCCCTATTTCTTCCAAACCCAAGCTATCTGCGAATGCCCCCACTGCACAAGGACATTTTTTTAAGGAAATACATTAATAGCTATTTTTTCTGGGTATACCTCATCATTTGAAACATTTAAAAAACACACTGGCCTCCATAATCCACTATCACCATCCAAGATAGGGACAATTTGTCATTTAATGTAGATCCTCCCTGACTTTTTTCTATGATGACAGCTAATATTCACTGAGTGCTTACTTCCTGCCAAACACTCTTCTGAGTGCTTAAATGAAAATTTTCCACAGCAGAATGAGATATTAAATCCTCACAACAACCTTATGAAGGGTGTACCATTGTCTCCTCTGTTTTACAGATGATGAAACTGGGGCACAGAGAGGGGGACTGAGGGCCCCCCCAGCCCTGCCCCCCACGCTGGGCCTCCCTGCTGTTCCTCAGATGCACCCAGCACCCTCCCACCTTTGCACATGCTTTTCTCTCTGCCTGGAACACACTCCGCCCAGATCTTTACATGGCCTTTTCCCGCCCCCATCCCCCCCCCCACACACACTGTATTCAGGTCTCTTCAAACGTCACCTCCTGGAAGTGGCCTCCCTGACCCCCAGCTTCAATCAGCTTCGTTTTGCTTCATAACAATTTCCTCCACCTGCCATATTAATCATCCATGCAGTATATATTTATTGAGGCCCTACTGTGTGCCAGGCACAGTTCTGTGCACTGGGGCTGCAGCAGGGAAAAGACAGACACAAGCTCCACCCACGCAGAACTGATGTCTGTGGGGGAAACAGACATTATTACACATAGGTGAGTGGTAAGCAGAGCACAGGAGGGACCCGAAGTGTGTGCTGTGGGGAAGCAGGGAAGGGGAGATCAAGTTGCAATGTTAAGTGGTGAGTTCAGGGGGAAGCCTCACTGATAAGGTGACATTTGAGCAGAGAGCTGAAGGAGGCAAGGGGGCGAGGCATGCAGGTACCTGGAGGAAGAATGTTCCAGGTCCAGGGAACAGTAGTGGGAGGGCTTAGGCAGGAACAGCTTATGAGCACCAGGAGATCAGGGACTTTGCTTTGCTCACAGCTGAATCTACAGCACCCAGCACAGCGCCTGCGGCACATGGTAGGCACTCAGTAAATGCTCTCTGGATGGCTGAGCACTTTCTATACCCCGGGCACAATTCTAAGTGCATCGTACACCTTTTTCCATTGATTCCTAACAGCTGGCCTATTTCTTGGCTCCATGTATGAGCTGTGTGGCTTGGGCAGCTTCTTAACTTTTCTGAGCCTCAGTCCTCTCACCTGTAAAGTGGGACGAATCATAGAGCCCGCCTTTGAGAGATGTTGCAGGGATGAAATGAGTTAATATAATAGGAACTGTTCAATAACTGTTAGCAATTATTATTGTGGTTTTTGTTACCATTACTAGGCTCTGTAGGGAGGCAGAAGAAGTACTCACTATTTCCTCCCTCAAGGAGGTGGCAGTTGAGTTAGGAAGTCGGGCAGGACACATAGGAGATGGCCCTGTGTCACACAAGGTTTTCAGGGCAGACGGAGAGATCAATGGGGGTAAAGAAAGCATTCGAGAGAAAGCAGGCCTTGAGCCAGGACTCGAAGAAGCAGTGGGATTTGAAGAGGTGGGAGATGGGGAGAGAAGACCCTCCAGGCGACAGTCAGGTACAAACAGAGGTGCGGAGGTGGGACTGAGCACCCAGGCCCAGGTGTGCCTCTCATTCCTTCCTCTTGCTGCTCAGGGGAGGCCGTGCGTTCCTGATGGTGCCCCCAAATGCCTCTCCTGCCCTGGGGACTGTGAACATGAGGCTGGGGTGACATCCAGACAGAGGAGAATTGTCACCAAAGAGTTAAATGAGGCTTCATCCACCCCTGAACCTGGTTGAGCCCCAGTAGGGTGGCAGAATGGAGCCCAGCCTGGCCAGAGCCACTTTGTCCTGGTGAAGAAGGAGCAGCCCAGGCGTGATGATCATTTTGTCCCACCTTTCTGCTCTGTCAAATTCATCAACACCTCTCCTGCCAAGTCCAGGGGCCACTGCTCTGAGTCTCGGTCTTCCTGGGAGCCTCCACATAGGGCCCATTGGCCCCTTGGGGCTTCTAGGATACCCCACTTTCACACACCTGGCCCCTCCCAGCCTCCTTTGCCAGATCCTCTGGGGGGTGGGGGGTGCTTGAGCACTTTTCAACTTTTTATCGCTACAAGATGCTCCAGCCTCATCCTGCATATTTCTACCCTCATTCGAGAATCAACTACCCAAGGAGACCCAATTTCTTTTATTGGAGAATGGTATTAGAAACCAAGATCCGGGTGTTAGGTATGCTCTTTGCTCTTTGGGTGTCCTTCTTTTAGGCCATCTCAGCTAACAGAGCAAAGAGATACATGCATGCATACTAACCCGTAATATACACATACCGATAAATGTTTCTATCGGTAACCATCTGTATCTATACTAAATGAAACATGAGTTTCTACTGAAGGCTCTTTTTTATAAGGTCTATTACCTTAATGAGATTTTTTTCTATTTCCCCCCTTGTTTCTGTAATTGATTATTGAAGCATTTTTATGATGGCTGCTTTAAAATCCTTGTCAGATAATTCTAACATCGGATTCAACTCAGTGTTGGAGTCAGTTGATTGTCTAGTATGTTCGGAAACTCTGGGTCCTAGTTAAAGTCTTTATTTTAGCAGCCAATCACCCTGTTTAGGCTGAACGCACAGGTCCTGGACTACTTTTGCAGGCTGTGGTTCCATTGACGGTCTCATTTTCAGAGCTGCTGGTGGTATTATTTTATTCTGCTTGGTTTATCTGGTGCTCCTGGGTTTCCCAGTGGCCTCTGCTAATGCTGCCAAGAGGGCGGGAGGGGTTTCCTTGGGCCTGGCCGCTGTGTGTCTCTTGCTGGGGAGGGAAGTGTCAGACCTGCTGTGGTTGCCTGCTGTGGCGGGATCCCTCCTGCCTGCCCTACCTGCTCACCCCACGTCTCCCTGTGGGGAAGGAGGGTGCTTCCCCTGCCTGCTTGTTAGTGGGACTCCCCGTCAACCCCCCTTGCCAGTGGTGTTGGGATCACCTGATGTTGGCAGAGAGGCTCCCCTTTCATCCAGGGCTGCCTACCTGGGCTGCCTTCTGTTGCTAGGTTGGGGGTGGGGAAATGATAGGTCCAGGTCGCCTTCCTCTGTTGGGTAGGGGGACATGAGGTGCCCTGCCTCTGTGTTGTTCCTCCAGTGCTGGGGTTCCAAACCGGTTCACCTTCCTCTACTACCTGTCAGAATGCTCCTTGGGTTTTGCCCCTATGCTTTAAGGTCTTTGCTCAACAGGGAGGAGCAGGGAGAAATGGGTCTATGTCAACTTGTCTGACCAGAAGTCTGGTAAGCACGTATTTAAGGCTATTGATTTGTGTGGCCGAACTGCTTTCTTGCAAGGCCATTCTAATATATATGTCCCCACAAACGATGCGTGAGAGCGCCTACTGTTCTCCTGCCACAGAGAAGGAAACTGGCACTCAGAGTAAGGTCACCTGCCCAACGTCACACAGGAGCACAGAGGCAATGCGGAGTCCTGCCCAAACCCTGCGTTCTTCCCCTGACACCCCGACATGCTCGGCACCCTCCCCAGTGCTCCGGGAAGCTCACAGCCTGGCCAGGAGAGCACACCCCAGTCTGAGTTCTAGGCCCGGTTCTGTACTGACGAGCTGGGTTAAGAAGACCCTGGGCTATCGGAGAACCTGCTGACATGATGGAGAGGACGTGCGTGCGATTTGGACACCCCATGGGAATTCAGCCAGTGTGGGTGCCCTTACCCAAGTTCCCCATCAGGAGCTCACAAAGAGCAGACATCGTATCGGTACCAGCTACCCAGCAGGACACCCAGAGTGTGGGAGTCAGAGGAATAGGAGCCGCGGCTCTGCCGCCACAAGCCTCCTCTAATCACGGAGAACGTGCAAAAGCCAAGGGCTGTGGCTGAATTGTATCACGTGCACATTTAACTGTCAGGGATTGAACTCATACACAAGCAGAGAGAGAGAGAGAGGGAGAAGGAGAGGGAGGGAGAGATACTCCTCAGCAGTAAAAGGCTAACTCAGCAGTAAAAAAAACTTGCTCAACAACAGAAAATAGAATGGTGGTTGCCAGGGACTGGGGAGAGGGGAGAACAGGGAGTTTTGTTTAGTGGGTGCAGAGTTTCAGTTTTACAAAAAAGTTCTGGAGGTGGATGAGGATAATGGTTGCACAACGATGTGAACGCACGTAATGCCACTGAAGTGTACACTTAAAACTGGTTAAAATGGTAAATTTTATGTTATGTATATTTTACCACAATTAAAAATAAATTTCAAAGAAAATTTTTAAACTTACTCCTGAGGCACATGGCAACATGAACAAATCTCAAAGATGTTATGTTGAAACAAAGAATACAGTGTTATCCACTATACATTTAAACTAATTAAAATTAAATAGAATAAAAAATTCAGTGTTCAGTTGCACTTGCCACATTTTAAGCGCCTAATAATCATATGTGGCCAGTGTATACTGGAAATGTGTGTGTGTATCAGATATAGAACATTTCCATCATTGCAGCAAGCTCTATGGAACAGTGCTGTTCTAGAATTAATCTGCAGGCATAAAAATCAGAGCAGTGATTGCCTCTCGTGGGGTGGTTGACAGGAAAGTGGCCATAAGGGAACTTTCGAAGGAGATGGCAATTGTCCATATCTTGTTTGAGGTGTTGGCTACCACTGTGTATACATTTTTCAAAACTCTATCTGTACACTTAAGATCAGTGCATTTTACTATACTAATTCATAAAGACAGTGGAGAATTCCCCAAATGGGCATCAGGAGAGAGGCAGGTTCCATCCCTCACCTCTTAGCGGGAGGGAATTTATGCACTGGTGGTGACCGGGTCTGCCTTTCACACAAACACAGTAGAGTCGTCTGGAGCTCATCCAAGGAAAAGGCGGCTGAAGGATAAAGTGGTCCTGGAGGACTCAGTGAGAGCCAGACACCTCCAACAGGGCAGTCGCTGAGGAACTGTCAAGAGTGATGTCGACTTTCTGCAACTTGTGTCTTTCACAGAGAGTTTGGAAATTAACTGTGGAATAGACTTCGCTCTCCTGTAATCGACAGCAGCCCACACTGGTTGAGGAATGTCCCTAGGCCCTTCCCAAGAGTGTTCGGGCACAACTGGGCTTTTTAGACGGGTGAACCTTTTCCTCTGTTGCCCCCATCTCACCACCAACAGAGGGGAGGCCTCAATGCATACCATTTCCCCCACCCCCTCACTGATCACGCCCTTATACTTCATTCAGCAACTCACATTTGAGCCTCTACTATGTGCCAGGAACTGTTCTAGAGTCACAGATCATTACAGCCTTCCTGGCCCTTGGCGGTCATCTAGACAAACCCCTTCTCTTTACAGAAGCCCACAGAAGGGGATGGACTTACCCAAGTCACACATCAAGTCACTGGCAGTGCTGGATCTAGAACCCAGAACTCCCACCCCGCCGCTGCCCACAGCTCTTCCTACTTCACCCTGGAAACTTTCATAGGGTTCCTTGTTCCCTGTGAAGGGCTCATATTTGTAGAGAAATGCTCTGTGCTGGTGCCCCAACAACACTGCACGTATCCACCTAGACCACAGAGGAAAGGCTTAACCACGGCTGACCTAAGCCTTGGTGGAACCCGCGAGATCTGCCGGAACGTGGGAAGTCAGGCAGTCTTGTGAGGAGCTGCCACGAGGCCCGTTCTGCTGTCTTGGCCACCCTGGTTCTGATGAGGTGGGGCTTCCGCGCGCCCTCCTCCCCGCAGGGCACAGCTCAGGCTGTAAAACCCCGTCGGTCCTGGTGCACGTCGTCTGGCCCCTTTCATTTCAAAGTCATCCTGTGGACAAGGGAGGCAGGGAGATGCCGGCATGGCTGATCTTGCTTCTGATGTTTATGTAAACAATAAACAACCGCCATCCATCAGGGCTTGATGTGTTCCCATCTGCTAAATCCACGCTAACCTAACACCTGGAATCTATTCGTCTGTCTGACCATGTTACTTTCAGGTCAGCATGACCGTCCCCTCTGAGGAGCATCTGTGGGGCATCCCTCATCCTGGGTTGTCCCTGTCCACCATCCTGGGGACCCACATTAGGATCCCCCAGGGATTCAGAAGCCTGAGCATTTTTCAGACTACCACATGTAGCAAAGTCGATCTTCATAACAATAATTTTTTAGAAGCACACCATGCTCCCCAAGGCAAATAATGGTCCCAAGTGGGTTCTCCACACCCACTCCACCTCCATTAGTGCCACCATGGGCGGGGGGGGGCATTTGTTTTCTCCACTGTGGCTCCACGGTGCACAGGAAGCAGCAGAGCTGTTGGGGTCAGACAGACCTGGGCACATTTCTGGCCTTATGTGATGTATTAGTTTCCTGAGGCTGTGGTAGCAAACGGCCACAGACTTGGTGCCTTGAAACAATAGGAATTTATTCTCTCAGTTCTGGAGGCCAGAAGTCCAAAATCATATCAGTGGGGTAAAACCAAGGTGTCGACAGGGCCGTGCTTCTTCTGGAGGCTCTAGGGCAGAAACTGTTCTTCGGCTCTTCCAGCTTCCGGTGGCTGTTATTCCTTGGCTTGTGACTGCATCACTCCAGTTTTCAAACCCAGCATCTTCGAATCTCTCAGCTCCATGATCCCATTCCCTTCGTGTGTGTGTGTGTGTGTGTGTGTGTGTGTGTGTGTGTGTGTGTGTGAAGTCTCCCTCCGCTTGCCTCTCACATACATACGACTACATTTAGGGCCCACCCTGATAATCCAGGATAATCTCCCCATCTCAAGAACATTAGCCTAACCTGCAAACGTTCTGTTTTCATGTAAGGTAACATTTACAGTTTCCAGGCATTACGACCTGATTTCTTTGGGAGGCCACTTTTCAGGCTACCTATAGGCAACTTACCCAATGTCACTAAGCCTCAGCTTTCCTTTTGGTAAAAGGGGGTTAATAACAGTGATATTGGGATGGGGATTGTATAAACCACTATATGCAAAGCACCTATCACTGCATTTCTTGCAATCAGGTCAGCTACCTGTTGCCTTGCTAGAGGGGAAGAAAGATTCCATTATGGGAGAAGTGTGGGGGTCACTATGGGTGGGAGGCAGGTGGGTAGATGTCTGTGTGTCCTGGCTACCTCACAAATCTTGAGGAGGGCAGTGTTAGTTAGGATAAGGGGAAAATCAAAAGCACTGGAGAAAAGTCACACCAGGAAGTAAAGCCCTACATCTTAGGTAAGGCATACAATGTTTCCTGAAGTTTCCCACACATCTGGCTGGGCTGGGGTCCTGCTGCTATGTAGTAACTATTTTGGAGGTATTTCAGTATTTTAATAATCATTGAGATCTTTGTGGCAGATTGTACATCCCAAAAGGGCCATAACAAGATCCGCCATCCGACACGTTCTTCTTAATGATGTGACTTTGACACCCCTCCCATTGAGAAGTGGGGTCTAATTTCCCTTTCTTTTAATCTGAGGAAAGGGGTTAACTATGGAGTAAGTAATGTGATGTGAGTTCCAAGATTAGGTCATAAAATGTGATATAGCTTCCACCTGGTTCTCTTGGGACACTCCCTATAGGAACCCAGCCACCATGCTGTGAGGAAGCCAAACAGCCACATAGAAAGTCCACACACAGGTATTCTGGCTGTCATGGATTAAGCATCCGTGTCCTCTCTGAAATTCATATGTTGAAGCCCTAACCCCTGATGTGATGGTGTTTGGAGGGGGTCCTCTGGGAGGTAATTAGGTTTAGATGAGGGTATGAGGGTGGAGCCCCCACGAAAGGATTAATCCCTTATTAACAAAGGAGGAGACACCAGAGCTTCCTTTCTCCACCACGTGAGGATACAGCAGGAAGGCAGCTGTCTGCAAGCCAGGAAGAGGGTCCTCACCAAGAACAGAATTGGTTGGCACCTTGATCTTAGATCTCCCAGCCTCCAGAACTATGAGAAATAAATGTCTGTTTTTTAAGCCACCCGGTTTATATGGTATTTTGTTACGGTAACTCAAGCTGACTAAGACCCTGAACAATAGACCAAGCTGAGATCCCAGCAACAGTCTACATCAACTACCAGACATATGAGTGAGTGAACATTTTGATGATTTCAGCCCCAGCCTTCAAGCTGCCCCAGATGACAATGCATGGAACACAGACTAGCCTTCCCCATCAAGCCCTGCTCAAATTGGAAATTTATGAGCAAAATAATCAGTGGGGGGGTTTAAAACGCCCGCATTCGGGGTCAAGAGACAACCAGAAACATCTTTAGCCATAGATGCCCAGAGGAACATCAGACTGGCCACCTCTCCACGGGTACTACACATGAACACACAAGGCAGCATCCCCTGCCTCTAGTTCCAAGAGGATCTTAAGCCTTTACCTTCCCAGAAACCATCTTGGGAAGGGGGATAGGGAGGCAAGAAATAGCTTTGAGGAGTTGTCTCAATATTTACCCCCAGACTGATTGTTTTAAATAAAAAGAAATGGTTCTGTTGTTGTTGTTATTTTTTATTACCATTTTTTAATGAGGACTTTCCATACCAGCCACATTTATCCAGAGTTTAAAATTTTTTTTGAAAATAATTTCAAACTTACAAAAAAGTTGCAAAATTGGTATGAAGACTTCACATTATAGTCATTCAGATTCCCCAACTGTTAACATTTTACACTTGCTTTATCACTCTCCCTCTCTGTCTCTGGAAAAAGCTCTTTCTAGAATCAAACAGGACTGGGTCTGGCTCAGGTAAGACAGAGTAAGCACACTGCACTTTATTTCTTCCAATGAATGCAACTATAAAACCCGTACAAAATGCCGAGAGTAGCTATTTAAGAACTCTGAAGAATAAGTAGTAGCAGATAGATTGAGGAACCAGACCAGAATTTGAAGTACTACCAATCCAGCCATGAGTTAACCATTTTTTTCTTCCAGTACTTCCCAGCCTGGACTCAGTGCAACTTGAAAACTAGAAGTATAGGAATTTCCTGAAGGTCCAGTGGTTAGGACTCTACACTTTCACTGTCAGGGGCCCAGGTTTGATCCCTGGTCAGAGAATTAAGATCCCACAAGCCTCGCTGCACCACCAAAAACAAACAACAAAAAACTGGAAGTATACACCAGGGCAGACAGAGAAGCTCTAGGAGAAGCCCTCTAATTCTGATTTGAGGAGCAAGAAAAAGTCTCCTAATGCTCAGAGTAAGGGCAATCTCCCAGCTTTTTCTTTCTTTTTTCTGTTCACGTTCACTGCAGCCCCCAAGAAATCCTATGATGAGGGTGGCAGCTAAAGCAATAGCAATGATGGCCTGTACCTGCAGGAGCCTAAAACTCTGAAAGATGGGAACCTTCCTCTCCAGTCAGAGGAACAATGGCCCAGAACATAGGGCAAACTCCTGTTGCTTTTCCTTTCTCTCTCTTCACTCACTGCTTGGTCCTGAATACAGGTGCAGTCATGGGAATTGACTGACATAACAGGGTAAATAACGTCCCAGATTTCTGGTTAGAGGACCAAAAAGGGAAGCCCCAGTGAACCAAACATTATAGAGGCAATCACAGGGAAGAGTTCAGGAAAGCTACCTAATAGCGTTTCTGGGCTCCTCCCCCTGTTTTGCATGTCTGAGTTAAGTACTAAACAGCTCACACGGACTTTGAGAATTTATTACAGGATAAACTACTGCCCAAGTCCCAGATAAACCACTGAGTGGTGCATACCTGGGACAGATCCAAATGACATTGGAAAGGCTTTGGAAATAAAAATAACATTAAAGCCACAGAAGGCTGGTTGAAACTCACAGCCTAACCCAGTCTGGTCAATTGCCTGCTAAAACAGAAATATCAACGTTCTTTATAGGATTTTTAAAAGACTCCAGTATTATAACATGATATTCAAAATGTCCAGGGTATATTCCAAATCACTTTACATATGAAGAAACATGGAAATCTCAACTTATATGGGAAGACAGTCAACAGATGCCAGTGCTGAGACAACACAGTTGTTGGAATTATCTGACAAAGTCTTTAAAGCAGCTACTATCAAAATGCTTCAGCAAGTACAGGCAAACCATCTAGAAACAAATAGAAAGATAGAAAGTTTAAACAAATAAATAGAACATATAACGAACAAAATGGAAATCTTAGAACTGAAAAATAAAAATAACCAAAGATTTTAAAACTCCTTGGATGGGTGTGTAGCAGAATAGAGATGGCAGAGAAACAAGTCAGTGAAGACAGAAAAATAAAAATTATCCAATCTGAATATCAGAGAGAAAAAAGATTGGAAAAATGAACAGAATTTCAGGGACCTGTAGGACAATGCCAAAAGAGCTAATGATTGTGTCATCAGAATCTGAGAAGAAGAGAAGAAATAGAGTGGTACCAAAAAAAAATTTTTAAGAAATAATGGCTGAAAACTTTTCATATTTGTTGAAAGATATAAACACACGGTCAAGGAGCTAAATGAAATACAAACAGGATAAACCCAAAGAAATCTAAGCCCCGTTTTTCAGATTTTGGAGCTGCAAGGAAGGAATCACTTACCCTGTCATCAGGGATGCTTACACTTTGAGATTCAAATTACTCCCTGTCTCCCTATAAACCACAAAAATAATACACACACAGAGTAAAAATAAAGTCAATCAGTTAAGAATGATATTAAATGAAAAGTGAAATTTCCTGTTCTTTCTCCCAGTCCCACCTCTTAGGGTCACTCACTATTTCTAAGTTCTTCTGGTTGCTAACTAGGTAATTTTAAAAGATTTGAACACTTAACATTTTTATTAACTAATAACTAGGCTTAAAATAACAACTAACAAATTAACAAATTTGTTGTTAATTGACAATAATAAATTAAGTCACGTAAGAAAATAAACCACATTTTTGTGGAAAAATTAATAACTAAGGCTATAGATTATGAACATAGAATCAAAACCAATTTGGAAACGAACTCTTCCAGTTATTATAAAAATCTTACAAATGTTTAATAAGTGTCCATTGTGTTGCACAGCATGCATCAGTTCTGGGGTTCAATTCACCTCAGGCCTACCGAGTACATCAACACTGGTGGCTAAAACGGGCACCACATGTTTTCTTTCCTTTCCTCAAAGCAGTGAAGAAGAGGTGGTGCAAACATGAGGTTCTTGGTGAATCCCCACAGGAAAAGGTAAACAAAGTCTTATATTGGACCCAAGATCTCTCTGCAGTCTGACTTTCTCTAGGTAGTTGTACAGTGAAGAGGGTATGTGTGGCATAGTGTCCTGGCAACTGCTGGGATCTCCTTTATAAAATTTGTCTCTTAATATTCATTTTTCTCTTCTTCAGTAGGCACGGAATGCCTGATTTTCCGTTGGGCAAATGGCCACCCAAAATGAAGATTATATTTCTCAGCCTTCCATGCAGCTACATTTGGCCATACAATAGGTTGCTGCCAATCTCGAGGTGTAAGAGGAAGAGATGTATGTAACTTCTAGGTCATGCACTTAAAGAGAGGGGGATATGCCGTCATATTCCACCTTTCCCCCTTTCCACTGGTTGGAATGCAAATATGTTGGAGAGCTGTCTTGGACCATCAGTATGAGAGTAAGATCTTAAGAATGGAGAAGCACAAGGAGAAAGAGGATGGGTTCCTGGACAGCCTGTGAAGCCAAGTTGTCCTACCGGCCTCTAGACTTACAAGAGAGAGACACCAACTTCTGCCTCATTTCAGCCACTGTTAATTTGGTTTCCGTTACAGCCCATATCCTAAATAATGTGAAAATTGCCAGAGCAGGCTCCCTGAGATTCTAGGGAAAGAGGGAACATATGCTGAGAAGAGTGTTAAAGAACCTTGAGGTCATGTTTAAAATACCTCAGGAGCACATGCAGGGAAATCCAGAGGATTGGTCCACATCTGCCTCCCTCAGGTCCTAGACTGTGTCACAATGCTCCTTCTGGCTGCAATGCCTCTGGCTCCTTCTGCCTCACCTGCCCCAACACACACACAGCTGGTCAACACGTTCCAACCTTGACTAAACCTGGCTTCCCCAGGGAAGCATGTCACCACAGTCCACGTTAAGTAAGGCATCTCTATTATATGTCCCTCAGAGCACAATGCCACGAACCGCTCTCACAGTACTTACAGATGTGAAACTTTACATTTACTTGCGTGGTTGATTGTCTCTTCCTCGCGAGACCATAAGTTCTGTAAGGTCAGGTACAGAGTTTCCTTTACCCACGTTTCCCCAGCACCTAACACAGTGCGTGGCACAGAGTAGGTGTTCAATAAGAATATATGTATGCAAGCTGCGAATGGATGAATGAATGAATGAATTCGGACAAGAGAGGACAGGCTTCATGCAGGGCTGTGTAAATGCTGACGCCTCCTCCAAAGCAGAAAAACAGAACTCAGAATCCTGACCCACTGATTGAATGCTAACGTGAATGCACATTTGCTCGGACCTCTCACAACCATCCTTTTCACAGGGTAAGTGTGTACTTATGAGTCCCCCGGTCAGTAACTGGTAACTGGCCGACCCCCAATTATGACTTCCATTTCTCGGATGCGGAAAATGGGTTAGAGATGCCTGCCCCGCTGGAAAAACGGAGAAAGGAAAGGTGAGGGAAGAAGCCCGGCCCCTCGTAACGACAGCATCCGGAGGCCTCGGGGCTTCCGGGCTTCCGGCCCCCCTGCCCCGCGGCCCGGGCTCCGGGGACGTGCGCGCCGTGTGGGGCGCGCACGCAGGGCGGGGCTGCGGGGGCGCGCGCGTGCGCAGCCGTTCCGCGGAGGGACGAGGCACAGCCGCGGAACCGCCGCCAGATCCGCTCGCTGTCCACGCCGCCTGTCGCGCCGGCCGTCGCGCCGCCCGCCCCGCGTCCGCCGCCGCCGCCGCCGCCACCATGGGAGTGCAGGTGGAGACTATCTCCCCCGGAGACGGTGAGTAGGTGCGCCCAGCGGCCTCGGAGTGCCCCGGCTGCCGCGCGCATCCGCTCACCGCGCCCGTCTGTCTCCTCAGGGCGCACCTTCCCGAAGCGCGGCCAGACCTGCGTGGTGCACTACACGGGTGAGTCGGCGGGCCCGCGGGGTGGGGTTGGGGGGCGGCCAGCGCGGCCTGGGGGCAAAGGCCCGGGGCGTGGCGGCGGCGGCGGGCCCGCGTGTCCCGAGGCCGAGGCCTGGGCGGTGGCAGCGCCCCCGAGGGGACAGCGTCGGGCCTGCGGAACCCCGGACGGTCTGAGCCGGCGTGTGCGAGCGCTGACCGCGGGCCCGACGTTATCCCGCACTTCGAAAGCGGTTCTGTGCCTCAAATGTTGCCGCTCTGCCCACAGCGCGGATGGGGAAACTGAGGCTTGGGGAGGCGAAGTCACTTTTCCAAGTCACACGCTCAGGAATGGGCAGAGCACTGGCCAAGGACCATCAGAGAGGATTTATATCATTTCTGTCTCCCGGTTGACACCCTATCCCCGCTTCCTCTGCGCCCTTCGATGGAGATAAGAAGGGCGAAGTAATTCCCAGTCCGTGGGAATTCAGCCTCTTCCCCGAGGAACTCGGCCCTGCGCTGCGGGTGGGGAGACGTCCCACTTTCTAAGTCATTGCTCTGGCCCAGCCCGGCCTTGGAGGAACCAGATCTGCACGGTCTTTTTCCTCTTCTTACTTTTGAGCCACTTTACTAATCCATGCCTCAGTGGCAGTGATGGCCCAGGCTGACAGAACATGTAATTTAGACCCCCAACCCTTCTAAGAGTAGAGACCTAGCCCCATTCTAAAAATAAGGAAACTGAGGCCCAGTTAGGGAAACAGACAGTATTGTAAGCCAAAGGAAATATTAGACTCTCAGCCACAATTCTAACATGGCAGTCATATGCCTTGGGACCAACTTTTACTCCATGCCCTTACAAGGTCCTCCTGGGTTGTACTTGGTGGGGGCAAGGGAGGGAGGAGGCTGAACAGGCGGAGACTTCTTAGCTGTAGGGGTGTGCTGGTGATTGGTGTAGCCCCAGTTGTTCATATGAACAACCCTCCCTCCCTTTCCTCCTTCCCCTTTTTCCGCTTTCCCACCCTTTCCTCTGTTCCTCCTCCTCCTGGGTAGTCTTCAGTAGGCAGTTCTGACCCAGCTGCTCAGGGATTAGCTCTACCCTTCTCTTCCAGATCATGGGGGGGAGCCCCCTGTTGAGGGAAATGACTTTCTTTGGGAAGGAAAAAAAGCAACTAACATTCCCCCCTCCTGTGCCCTTTTATTTCTCTGGCTTTTTTGTTCCTCTGGCCCTTCTCCATGTGTAGGAAAGGGGGCTGGGGGTGGAGGGAGTTAAGGAGTAGAACTTTTAAAAAAGGCTACCAGAGGAGGAGGTATTGAAACCTGTCTTCATGGGGAACTATCTCATGCCTGCAAACGAAACTGGAAAGTGGTTTTGATGTTTTAAATGGCTGTCTTTGTAGACCACAGTCAGCACCTAGGAGGTCTGCTGGAGGAGAACCTGCCGGTTTGGTTGTTTTTGATCTGCAGGATGAGAAGGGTAACAATTGCCTTTTACAGTGCTGGGTGAGTGGGCAGTTCATTTAGTTCCCACAGCCAACTGGGGCAGAGACTGGGACTCAGAGAGATGATGAGGTGACTTCTGACCCCTTCTCCTCCCAGTTTGTAGGTAGACACATTAGGATAATTGGCTACACCTGTCCCACTCCCAAGTCTGTGCCTCTTGTCCTTGGATCACCCATCTTCTGGTGCTGATGGTAGGACTGGACACCCACATGTAGGCAGAACAACATTTCACTGCGCCTCTTGGTGAAGTGTCCCCACACAGCATGTCTGAAGCCTTTTCCTAAGAGAACAGATGGTCGTGGGACCCAGAGCACCATCAGGGCTCCCAGTGCCTCTTCTCCAGGTCTGTGTTTTCCTCGAGGGCGGCACCCACCCACACGTTCCCAGAACAGCAGCAGGACCCTGGCATGCATTAGGACAAAAGCTTTCTTTTTTATTTCATTTTTGATAAGCCCTACAGAGACGCCCTGGTGAGAAGCCAGCTCTGCCTCTCATACTCACAGAATAGGCTGTTCTTGGGCAGGCGGCTTTGTTCCTGTGGGTCTTTGCCACCAGCCTCCCAGAAAGAACCCATTTGAAACCTGTGGGGGCGTGAGAGGAATGGGTAGGCGCTTTGAGATTTCATCTAGAGCAGTTATGGCTTTTAAGCCACTGGGAACAGAATCCATCTCGAGGGAACATGGTGGGGAGTATCATAAAAATCTGGGGGTCCTCAAAGGCAAGAGGCCCACTGGACCTCGAGAACGGAGACATTCTCATGATGCTTCTACTTTTCATCTGTTTTTCTCTACCTGCCTGCCTCAGTAGTCTCCTGTTACAGCTTTCTGTTTTCCTGCTTCTCCCAAGTCGTAGTTGGTGGACGTTCCTGCCTGCCCACCCACCCTCCTCCCACCCCCGTGCCCCGTTTCTGTCTTCTTTTGCAGAGCTAGCTCAGATTGCTTGGCTGTGTGGCTCCACTGGTTACAGTTCCTAGGAGGGAGAATCGCATTGACCCAGGTTCAGGTCGGGTGAATACTCTAGATCCAGTCTGCTCTGGCCAGGTGTCTGCTACAGCTGATTTGGGGGCAGCTTCTAAGAATCAGCATTGGAAGTAAGGAAGCCAAAATCTTCTCTCAGTCACCATGATTGAGAGATATGATTATCACAGACTGACTTTGACCACATGGATGTTTTAAATGCTGCTGGTGGCTGTCAGTTGTATCCTGGATGCTACTCTCTGGGCTCCCTCTGGTGCCTTCTGTGGCCTCTAGCAGAGCACAGCATGAGTACCGCCCCAAAAAAGGCCTGTGCTGCCTCATCATAGTGCCAGAAGGGAAAATGAAAAGTGTACTGTCACAAGCCAAGCACCTCCTAGTAGCATGACAGGCGGGCATTGAGGTGGGAGGAAGGAGGTGGAATGGTAATATGCCAAATATGTGCCTTGAGGATCAAGTGGATCCTCATGGCTCTCTCCTTGCCTCCAGTAGCTTCATCATCTTTACAGTTGAGCTTGTCCTGACACACAGCTAGGCTTATGTCCCTTTTACTCACATCAGCAGGCCACATGCCTGCCATTGTCAGAGCAGCCTCAAGTGGATTGAAGAATTCTTTTTTTTATAGTTGAGATCTTGTCCTTGGGATCGGGTTTAAGTAGTCTATAGCCTGGCTTCTGACTGAGAAAAACCAAGGATCTCTTGGCTTTGTCTCTTCAGGAGGTCCACTTGGAGGGATGATGCAGCTCCCAGGGCAGGTGTGGTCCCTTTCCTGCAGCCCCCCTCCCTATCCCAGCCCCTTGCTTTTCTTTAGCCTCTGTCTCCCCTCTCCTCTCTGCTTTATTCCACCCACTCCCCTGCTGGGTATTTCTTGGCTGACGATCTGATGTCTGGAGGAAGGCTCGCCCCCAGCAGAGACTGCTCAGATGGATTCCACGATGTGTGGCAGCTTCAGGCAGACAGGCTGTAACTGTTTGGGCAGGGCCACAACAGGACCCTTTTCCTTCCTACAGCAGGTTGAGCAACAGCAACCAGCCAGGCGCAGGAACACGGCCAGTGAACTAAACAAAGACCTGATTTGGTGGGGATGAGAGTAACAGCACAAAGGTGTGACACGTCAGGTGGTGAGAAGCTCTGTGGAGAGAGATTAAAGCAGAGGACCTGGGAAGGGGCTTTGCTGCTTTTTGTGAGGGAGGTTGGAAGAGGCCGCTGACAAAGTGACATTTTAATATTTGCCCAAAGGAAGTTGGGGAGTGAGCAGTGTGGCTGTCTAGGGAAGAGTGTTCCAGGCAGAGGGAGGAGCTACTGCAGAGGCCCTGAGGCTGGAGCATGCTTGGTGTATGAGAGGGACAGTGAGGAGACTAGCATGGCTGGAGTGCATTGTGTGAGGGAAAAAGTGGCAGGAGGTGAGGTGATGGTGGGGCCTTGTAGGTGATTATCAGAACATTGGCTTTCTCTCTGAGATGAACCATTAGAGGGTCATGAGCTGATCTGGACTTTAACAGGACACACTGCATTCTGGCTACTATGCGGACTCTTGGTGGCAAGTGCAGAAACAGGGCCCTGGTTGTGTCCTGGGTGTATAGAGTGTGCAGAGGTGGTACCAGGTGGACAGTGTTCCCCAAAGAAATGTGGGTCCTTTGCTGGGTTCAGATCTTAGCTTGGGCGAATTGATCCGCTTTTCTCAGCTTCCATGTGCCATCTGTAAAATGGGAGTAACAGTGCCTGCTGTGAGGAGTTGCTGGGGGCAGGTGCATTCTGGGATGGGCAGCAGCAACAATGACGCTGTTATTGCCCATAATCTCATTAAAGGTCCCTGCGTCTTAGGCACTAAGTGGTATATTGTTCCTGCAGTTTAGCATTGGCAGAGTTGGATAGGCTGAGACCTTATCACCCTTTCATTTCACAGATGGGGAAATAGGTAATTATAAAAAAGAGATGAATCTGAGTGAGGATTCATCTCAAAATGGGCCTGCACATTGCCTACGGAATATATTGGCTAAGAAAGCTGCAGTTGTTCTCTTCAATTTGGGGACCAAGGGAGGTTTTTAGTGTTTGTTGTTGTTTCTTGGTGGGTATGAGAGGGGCAGGGTTGGGCTACACCAGCTTGGCTGTGTGAGTAAGTTAAGGTGTCAGTCCTTTTTCTCCTCAAGTTTCCTTAGCATAACTGGATTTTAACATTTTGAAAATAGACCTTGCTATGGAAGCATTATTTTCTTTCCTCTGGGACTGTGATTACCAAAAAACAGAATCACACGGATGCCGAGCTCTCTTCTTCCACAGGTGAGAGCAGAAGGCGGCTCACTTGCTTTAAATGAACCAAAGCCTTCATAGTACTGTTGCATCTACATGCAGCTCTTACTTGTGAAGTTGTCAGACATAGAGAAAAATCAAAAAAGAATAATAAATACCATGGGCTCGCTACCTAGATTCCATGATGGTTGACATTTTGTCATATTTGCCATTTCCGTCTACTTATAGGTATATGTAGGTAGATATCTATGTCGGGTTTTTGCTGAGCCATGTAATTTGCAGACATCATGATACTTCTCCTCTAAGTTCTTGAGCATGCTGTAAGAATGAGAGTATTCTCCCTATCCTGCTACTGTCACATCTGAGAAAATTGTAAATGATTCAGTAGTATCTAAAGCCAAATTCATATTGAAACTACCCCAGTTGTCTTCAAAGTGAAAACCAGAATTCAGTTGAGGTTCAGTTGGATATTATGTCTATAGTAACAATCTAGAAGAGTCTTCACACCTCACACTGCTTTTCCAAAGAGAGAAGGCTTTTTTTGTTTTTGCGGTACACAGGCCTCTTACTGCTGTGGCCTCTCCCGTGGCGGAGCACGGGCTCCGATGCGCAGGCTCAGCGGCCATGGCTCACGGGCCCAGCCGCTCCGCGGCATGTGGGATCTTCCCGGACCGGGGCATGAACCCGCATCCCCTGCATCGTCAGGCGGACTCTCAACCACTGTGCCACCAGGGAAGCCCAAGAAGGCTTATTATCTTATAGAATACCCCATGTCTGTCTCGTTGTTTTCTCTTGGTTGTTGTCTAACTCCTTCCACTGCCTTGATTTCCAGTAAACTAGGAGTGGAAATGTCTAAATAGTTTCTGGTTAAAACGTTTTAACGTGAAGACTTCTTACAGAATGTTGTGCACTTTGTACTCAGCACACCGTGGGGAACATCACTATTTGTAATGCTAAATTTGATCTTTTTTGTGAAGGTGCATTTTACCCTTTGCAATTAGCGGGCCGTCTGTGAAGTGCTTGGACATCCTCCACGTGCTCTGCTCCTCATCAGCCTTTCACCTACTGGTTTTTACATCAATTGATGATTCTTACCAGAAGAAACTATTGCATTGGCATTTACAAAGTGGTAATTTAAAATTTTTTTTTTATATCTTCTACATTTATTAACTACCATTCTACTATTACACAGGGTAAAACTTAATTCTTTAATCACCAATCACCAAGGTCAGGAATTGGCTTTTATAGTCATCCCCCATGGTGACAAGGGACTTTTCCCCCCCTCTATCTATTTATTTGTTTGTTTTTAGTATACTAGGAACTCATTTTTTTTTTTTTTTTTTTTCTGTATGCGGGCCTCTCAGTGTTGTGGCCTCTCCCGTTGCGGAGCACAGGCTCCAGGCTCCGGACGCGCAGGCTCAGCGGCCATGGCTCACGGGCCCAGCCGCTCCGCGGCATGTGGGATCTTCCTGGACCGGGGCACGAACCCGTGTCCCCTGCATTGGCAGGCAGACTCTTAACCACTGCGCCACCAGGGAAGCCCCTCATATATTTTACTTGGAGACTTAAAATCATAGATATTCATTATTCTTTTTGATACTCACATTGTCCCCAAATTGGCCAGTAGGAGCCCCTTCAGGCAGGCTCCAGTACCTTTTTGACATGCTCCCACTATTTTTAATCATTTCCTTGTTTTACTTCTCTGATACTGGCATCAGTCACCTCTCCAAAGAGCTCCGATTCCTTTCAGTGGGTCTCATAGACTTTTTTTTTTTCATTAACAACTTTATTGGGTATAATTTGTACCATAAAAATTGTTAACTTGAACATGTTTGGTGGTTAAAAACTGATTTTTGTAAAGTACTGATTGAGTTCATTGTATCTATAAACTCATTTGTCTGCCTTGAAATTTTCTCTAAAAATAGTATTGTCACCTGCTATTTCCCATGAAAAAGGCCAGGGGTGTTTTGGATAACTTAGGCATGTATTATCCAGTTCTCCCTTTTGTGCTCATGGTAGTACTTGTTGATTCATATTTCTGTTTTTCCTTTTTTTTTTTTTACCTACTGAGGAACTCAACTGAGTCCTTGCATTTCTTCCCTCAGGCCCCTTTAACTTTGGCCCGATAAATTCTAGCAGTAGAAAGAGCAGGAGGAGGAAAGGGAGAGAAAAGGGGGAATAATCAGCTCCTGGATGCTGCTGTCTCTGCTCTCATTGCCTTTACTTTTCCCTTCCCAGGAGCTTAGGCCACCCTGGCCTGCATTCAGTTCCCCAAACACACCAAGCTTTCCCCCCAGCAAGGTCTCTGCCCCTGTGCTTAGGTGCAGCCACACTGCACCTAAGCCCACCTAAGCCCACCACATGGCAGGCTCTTCTTGCAGCTTAAATGACATCCCCTCAGTGGGTCTCCCCTGACCCTTGACTAAAGTGTGTCTTCGCACATGCACACACACACACACACTCACGCCTCTGTCTCCAGCAAGGCTCCTGTCCTTTGCTTCCCTCACAGTCAGGCTGTGTGTAGTTACATCTACCCTTTCCCCAGGAGACTGCAGGCTGCAGGAGGCCAGATCCACACAAGTGGTGTTCTCCAGGTTCTCTCCCCATTGGTGCCTGGCATGGAGTAGATACTCAGTGACCATTTTGAGTTGTCAGTTAGGACCTGGCATTAGACTTCAGCTGGAGTGTGGAAAGCCCACATTCCTGTTATGATTGGTATCATACTTCTGTTGCCTTTGGGTTAGACTAAGAAAGAGAATATTTACAACATTTTGGACTTTGCCCAATCCCTGTGGATTGATAAAGTTGTAACCACTCCTTCCTCTCTCACCCACACACACAGGTCAGCACACCAAACCTTTCCCTCAGTCATTCAACAAATGTGTTAGGAGCTGGGCCGGGGGTGGGGGAACCTCAACCTTGCCCTGGAGGTGCCTACCTTGTAGGGAGTGCCTTCACTTGTGCTTAACATTATAAGGGAAGTGCCTTGAGCAGCCCACACTTGGGGCTAGAAGTGCGACATGGTCTTGGATGTGTGTGGCTCAGTCAGGGGCTTGCCAAGTGTGTGCAAGGCCTGGTGGGGGCAAAGGTGCCTTTAATTTTTCTACAAGTGTTGTTGACCATCTGTTATATGGAAGGCACTGTTCTGGGTATCAGGAATATAGGCGTGAAGAAGACAGAGTCCCTGCCTTCATAGATCTTAAACTGTAATGGGAAAGACAGATGATAAATAGGATTAGTAAGCAAACATTGGACATTAGCCAATAGTGCTGAGGGAACAGGAGAAGGTTGAAACTTTAGATAGAACAATGAAGGTGACATTTGAGCAAAGACCTGAAGGAGGTAAGGGAGTAATCCGTGTGACTGGGTAAGAGCATTTTAGGCAGAGGGGACAGCAAGGTCAGGGGCCCTATAGTGGGAGCGTTCCTGGTGTGTGTATACAGAAGGTAAGAAAACAGTGTTCTCGAGTGGAGAAGTGTGAGAGGAATCAGAGATGAAGTCAGAGAGGTGGTGCTGTGGGGTGGCAGCTCTTACAGGGCCTTGTAGGCCATTTTAAGGACTTCAGCTTCTATTCTGAGTGAAATGAAGAACTAGGGGAGGATTTTGAACACAAGGGTAATAGGGTCTGACCTGTATTTTAAAAGAATGTCACTCTGGCTGCCATGTCAAATTTAAACTGTAGGAGAGCAAGGGCAGAAACAGGGAGACCAGCAGGGACTTACTGTAATAATCTGGAGCCAGCCTCCAGGATTCATGCCTTTAACCATTATACCTGACAGCTCCTGCCTCTATGTTTTCTGGAAAACAGAAAAAAGAAAAAATTCAAGATCATGCATATTTCTACCATTTCCAGATAGCCACTGTTAAAGTAGTGTTTCCTTTTGTGCATCTCTTCCCTACCCCCATGAGACATAATGTGGCAGTCTTCTTATATTGTGATAAAATAGAAAATGGAAAGGCATGCCCACCAGAACTTGCATTCTGGTGTGCATCCTGCAATTCTGTGCATGGGCCCTCCTTTGAAAATATACTTTTGGTCATATAACCTAAAGGAATTTAACCAAAGGTTAGAAGCATTTTCAGAAAACAGATAAGAAATGTTCTTGCACTTTGTGTGATGGGGAAGCAGAAGTTGGTTCTCTGTTTGGGTCGGAATTTGACTTGTGATCATAGCACGTGCATGGGGTTCTCAGAATTCCAGTTCAGGAAGGCTACCCTGAGTTCAACTGCAGAGGCCTGGAAGTGGAACAAAGACATAAGCTTTGAATTAATGCTGCCTCATTGTGTAGAATCTCACCCATCATGATTGGGACAAGGGGATAGTTGATATGTTAATCATAAAAGTGACTTGGTTTCTCTAAACATTTTATTTAAATCCAAACATATATTATTTACTAAAGGGCTGTGTCTGTCTTTTAGGGTAGGTCTTCTGGTGGAGTTTCCTATCACGGTCCTTGCAAAAACTAATTTTGGCTTCTTTAAAGTAGAGCAAGGACTGTTGTGAGGTCATCTAAGTGCCAAACCTTTCCAGGTTTTTAAGACTTCTTTCTCTGAACATACATGTAGTCTCATCCACACACAGTTATTCACTAGCAATATTTTTTAGTGAATTGCCTTATTGAGTATTTCCAAAAAATCAGCTAGGACTGCTCTTTTTCTGTTCACACTCATATTTCATTTATTTACACACTATTTAATTATATTGTCTATCTTCAGTAAGTATAACTGACATAAATGGATTTGGGAATAAACATAGCTGATTGACCCTTGGAAAGCATAAAACTCACATGGGAAAGATGGATTGAGGATGAGCTGGAGACTGGGGCACGGAGGAACTTTCACAGCCTGAGGCTGTGCAGGCTGTGGTTTCTATAAGAGTCTTTGGCCAGGCAGCTCAGTAAAAGGTAGTTTAGAGAGCTTCTTTTTTTTTTTTTTCTTCCTGGTACGGGGCCCCTCACTGTTATGGCCTCTCCCATTGCAGAGCACAGGCTCCGGACTCGCAGGCTCAGCGGCCATGGCTCACGGGCCCAGCCGCTCCATGGCATGTGGGATCTTCCCGGAAGATAGCAGAGCATTAATAGCAGAGCAATGAGAGCATGGAGTCCTAACCACTGGACAGGCAGGGAATTCCCTGGCCTTGGGTCTTAACCACTGTTTCTATGACATGGGCCGAGCTCATCAGAGACACAGTCCGAGGGACCTTTGCGGAGCAGCTGCTGGCCGAGTCTGCCTCTGCTGGTTCATTTGGAGCAAGAAAGAACCCTCCCTAACAGATGAGCCGCAGGAAGAGCCGAAAGAGCCGAGCTGTGGGAGGAATGCTGCCGGGGAGAGGACCTGGAGACTTCCCCACACTCATGCGTGCTCTCTGTTTTTAAAGCCCTCCTGCTCCCTCTCCAGGGATTTGAGTCTGGTTCTTCCCCCAAAGAACAGCTAAAACAGTTTGGGAAGAGACTCAGGCAAAGGTGATGTCAACTGCCTTCCAGCCAGAGGCTGCTTTAACAGTCCCTCAGGCAGCCATAGCTTTCACTCCTTTCATGGCCTTGTGCTTTTAACTGGAGACCCCCCAAATTTTCACATTTTTCTTACTGATTAGTAACTTAAAAGTGCCAAAAGTAAAAACTGCCATTCTGGGACTACCCCTCAGATTCTTCTTACCATATAGGGAAGAGGTCCAGAAATGGAAGCCACACGCTTGTCCTGCTAGTAGTTCTTAAAAATCATGCAAATGAAGCAAATCGAAAAATGCCCATGAGTGCCAGTGTTGTGAGTGCCAGGGGTTGAGCTGAGTGCCACAGGGACATAGAACTCTGAGTCCAGGTCTGTGACCTTGAGCTGCGTTCATTCAGGAGAGACGAGAATTAATCCTTGAAATCGAGAATACTTGGCTATCCTAGGCAATTTCTGGTATAAAGGTATAGATTTGTGTGGAATCAGAAGTGGAATCAGTCAGTTCTGCAGATAGAATGTCATGCTGGTGATCCAGGTTTTTGCTAAGAGTGGCTGTCATGTCTGAACTTCAACCTCAGTTGCCTTCTCTCAGCAGAGGGTGCTTTCTCTAGGAAATTACAGTGCTAACTTGGCAGGTGGTTTCACTGTTCAAGGGCTCCAGGTCCTGGCATGGAGATGTCCAGAGTTAAGATGGGAGCAACTGCTGAGGCTTGACTTGCTGCCTGCTTTACCTGCTCCTTCCCAGACAGAGGAAGCACCTGCCATCCACTGCCAGGTTGGGTGTAGGAGGTAAACATATGTAGGATTTTAGTAAATCTCACTTTTTTCCCTTTCTCCCTGTTTTTTTAAAATAACAGTTTTACAGAGGCATAATTGACAAGCAGTAAACTGCTTTTACTTAGCGTGTACAGCTTCATAAGTTTTGGTATGTTTCTTTGTTCCTCTTTGAAACCCCCCGCTTCTTCCCATAGCCAACAACCCCTGATATGCTTTTCTGTCAGCATAGATCAGTTTGCACTTTTCTGAAGTTTTATATAAGTAGAATCATATAGTATGTACTGTTTTGCCTGGTTTCTTCAACTCAGCATAATTATGTTGAGATTATGTTGTTCCATGTGTCAATAATTCATTCGTTTTTATTGCCAAATAATTTTCTATTGTATGGATATATTTGGTTATTTGTTCACCAGTTGGTAGATGTTTGAGTTGTTCCAGTTATTGGCTATTACAGGTAAGTCTGCTGTGAACGCTTGTGTATATAAGTCTTTTTGTATAGCCATAAGTGTCATTTCTCTAAATATCCAGGAGTAGAATGGCTGGGTCAAATGGGAGATGTATGTATAACTTAAATGGCCAAGTTGTTTTCCAAAGTGGTAGTTCTGTTTTAAGTTCCCACCAGCCATGTGTGAGAATTACAGTTCCTCCACATCCTCACCAGTACATACATAATATGATGAGTCTTTTTAGTTGTACTCATTCTAATCGGTAGTAGTCATACCTCCTAGTGGTTTTAACTTGCGTTTTTGTAATGATGATAAGGTTGAACATCTTCATGTGCTTACTTGCCATTTTTTAATTTTTTTCAGTGAAATCTATTCAAATCTTGGGCCCTTTTTAAATTAAGTTGTTTTCTTGTTGAGTTTTGAGGGCTCTTTATATATTCTGGACACGAGTCCTTTATGAGATACATGCTTCGTAGAGATTTTCTCCCAGTCTGTGGCTTGACTTTTCATTCTCTTAAAAGTATTTTTCAAAGTGCAGAAGTTTTCATTTTTGATGAAGTTCATTTTATCCTTTATGGATTGTGCTTTTTAACCTCATGTCTAAGAAATCTTTGCCTAACCCACAGTCACAAAGATTATTTCCCTATGTTTTCATCTAGAAGTTTTATAGTGTTCATTTAGAGTTGATTTTTAGTTGATATTTGATTACGATGTGAAATATAGATCCAGGTTTTTACTTTTTGCCTACGGATATCCAGTTGTTCTAAAAGCCCACTGTATTTTTCATCTCAGGCATTGTAGTTTTCACCCCTGAAAGTTTGACTTAAATCTTATTGTCCTTCTCTGCTAATTCTAACCTCTGTATCAGTTCTGAGTTGTTTTCAGTTGATTGATGAGTTGCATTGTGGGTTGTGTTTTCCTGCCTCTTTGCATGCTTGGTAATCTTTGGATGCTAGACGTTGTGATTTATTTTTTATTTTTTATTTTTTTGCGGTACGCGGGCCTCTCACTGTTGTGGCGTCTCCTATTGTGGAGCACAGGCTCCGGACGCACAGGCTCAGTGGCCATGGTTCACGGGCCCAGCTGCTCCGCGGCATGTGGGATCTTCCCAGACCGGGGCATGAACCCATGTCCCCTGCATCGGCAGGCGGATTCTCAACCACTGCGCCACCACGGAAGCCCAGATGTTGTGAATTTTATGTTTTGGGGTGCTGGATATTTTTATTCCTAAAAATCTTCTTGAGCTTTATACTGGGAAGTACTTAAGTTACTTGGAAATAGTTTGATCCTTTGGGGGTCTTCCTTTTTTTTTTTTTTATTTTTTTATTCTTCTTTCATTTTTTGGCTGCACCACGCAGCATGTGGGATCTTATTTCCCCATCAGGGATCAAACTTACGCCCCCTTCAGTGGAAGCACGGAGTCTTAATCACTGGCCTGTCAGGGAAGTCCCTGGGGTCTTGCTTTTACTATTTGTTAGGAGGATCGCGAGCAGTGCTCAGTTTGAGTCTGATTATTCCTCACTGCTGAGGCAAGATCTTCCTGGGTTTCCTACCCAGTGCCTCACGAACCATGGCTTTCTTCAGTCTGGCTGATGGGAACAGGCACTGATCCCAGCCCTGTGTAAGCTCTGAGCACTGTTTCTTCTAAACCTTTTGGATGCTTTTCCAGGCCTTGAGAAGCTACCTCAAACACATGCATTGATTAGTACTGTACTGAACACCCAAGGGGGACCCTCTGTATACCTCTGGGGGTCTTCCTCTACAGCTCTCTCCTCCCTGGTACTTGTCCTGTGGACTTGAGCTCCGTCCCACTTTTTTCTCCCTGGAAACTCCCAAGGATATAAGCTGGGGCAGTCATAGGGCTCGCCTTGTTAGTTTCCCATCTCTCAGGGATCACAGTTTTTCATGGCAGTGTCCAGTGTCTTAGGTGTTTAACTATTGTCTGGGTTGTTTCTCTCTCTTCTTTTCATTTCATTTAGTTTCTTTTGTTAGTTTGTTGTGTTTTTGTTTTAATTTTTGGTTGTTTAGTTAGGAGGGTAAATCTGATCCCTTTTCCTCCATCTTGGCCGAAACTACTGGTTTTGATGTCACAGCTTCTCTTACGTTCTGCATTCAATACCGACAAACCTAATTCCCACTCCAGAAAGCATTGTATGTACATTCATTCCTGCTTCTTAATGGATGTTGCTTCCTCTCTTGCATCACCTCCTTCCTCACCCTGCAAATTATAGCCATATGGAAAGGGGTTTCTTCCTCCGCATTGGAGAAGCCTTTTTTCTAGCACCTCCTGGCCCCTTTAGCCTGTGCCAGTTGTGTGACATCCTGCTCAGATCTTTGGATATCATTTACCCTTTGGACTTAGATTATAGGAAATTCCCTCCTCATATGTAAGGAACCCCACCATTACCAATACCACCACCTAACCGTCCCTGTGAAGATATCTTCTCCGAGGAAGTAGGTGAGATTGACAGAGGATGACTGTGCTCTCAAGTTCTGGAGTGAGGCTCATGTCCTCTTCCCAGGGACAACAGCTCATCTGAAATAGGGTAGGAGAATAAGGATCCTTGGCAAAGCTCCTGCTTAAAGCCCCTTTACTTAGAAATCCTGTATCTTGACTTTTATGGTTTCTTTTTGCCCCTCAATGTCCCAGAAAAGCTTAAGGGGGGACATTTTCCTAGACCCACAGTCTCTGCACTGAAGAGCATCCACTTCTCCAGTTTGGGTCAGCAGCAGGTAGAGGCTGAGTACACCTTGTGCCCCCAGCCTGGTACCAGTCAGACAGGTGAAACATCTCACCTTCAGGCAAAACAGGATGGATGCATGTAACATCTAGAAGTTGCTTGGCAATTCATTTGATCAGGAATAAAAGGAAAGTGTTAGGGAGTCTGTCTCAGTACCCAGTGGTTTTTATTGCAATCAAAATACGATCTAGGGCTTCCCTGGTGGCGCAGTGGTTGAGAATCCACCTGCCGATGCAGGGGACATGGGTTCGTGCCCCGGTCCGGAAAGATCCCACATGCCGCGGAGCTGCTGGGCCCGTAAGCCATGGCCACTGAGCCTGCGCTTCCGGAGCCTGTGCTCTGCAACGGGAGAGGCCACAACAGTGAGAGGCCCGCATACCGAAAAAAAAAAAAAAAAAAAAAAGATCTTGCTCTGATTGGGCACATGTTCAAATTTGGTAGGAAATAGTATAATTCTTTTGTAGGTATACTGTATTTTTTTAAACTGTGAGTTGCAACCCATTAATGTATCATGAAATAAATCTAGGGAGTCACAATCAGCAGTCTTTTTAGAAATGAGAAGTGCATCCCACATAATAACTGTTACATGTAAATTTTGCTTCATTTATACACATTTATGTGTGTACTGGGTCCTGACATAACACACTGGTCTGTCATCACAGTGATAGCTCTTACTGATGTGGGTTGTTGAGTTCCATTCTTTGTTACTTCTCTCATGGCAGCGCTACAGTGGGGTGTACTAAGTAAATGTCAAATAAAATTAGGTTACTTTCACTTGCAAGTAACTGGAAATCTGACTTAAGGCAAAGCAGATTGTTAATCACCTCAGAATGCAGGTCTTAAAGGGGGTGATTTGGGGCTGGTTCAGAGCAATGGGACTACCATTCTGGGGTTCCTTGCTGACTTTGTGGTTACAAGGTGGCTGCCATGGCTCCAGACATCACATCCTCACATGACAGCATACAACAGGAAGGGAGGGCAGGAGCTTTCTTCCTGGATGTGTTTCTTTTTTTTACCAGTGAGGCAGGTCTTTCCTGCAAGATTCCAGTAGACTTCACAGTTGGTCCAAGTGCCCAAACTGGCCCATACAGCCACCTCACACCAACTCTGGCATAGGAGGAGGGCTTGGATTGATTCCAGTTCATCTCCTGGGTCAGGCTGTTGCTGCTCCTGGAAATTTGATGTTGTTAGAATGGGGGGTGGGGGTGCTGGGTCTGGGTTTTCCAAGGGTCTGGAATGTGCTACAGCCTGTGTTTCAGGTGCCCCTCTGGGCAGGTTTTCTCTTTGAGTTTTGTCCAGCCAGACTTGGCAGATAGTCAGGACTTAGAGGCCAGGGACCACCCTCCCATCCTTGGCTCTTTCCCACATGGCTTCCTCACCTAGTAGTTACCTGTCTACCGTGGCTGCTCAGGAAGCCCTGGGGCTCTACTCAGGGTCTGCTCTAAAGAGCATAGACCAGGAAGAGGCTAGTTCTGGTCTTCAGTCTCCTCTCACCCTTAATGCTGAGTTCATTTGGGGTGGGGTCAGTGTATGAAGAACTTGAAATGGGTTAAAGGGAACGTCTGTAGTATTATGGAAAGTGGAGACCTAGTCTTCTCCCAGTTTCTCATTTATAAAAAACTGTTCAAGTCCTGCCGTTTATCATTCCTTTTATCAGTTAGTGATTGTGTTCTGGTAAAGGAGGAGCTACATGTACACCCCAACTTGTTAGTTCTGGGGTGCAAGTTCCTGGCTCTGCACTGACTTGGCAGGGGTAGATCTCCATCCTCCTGTCTCCCTTTCAGTCCTCAGCTCCAGGCTTCAGGCAGTGTCAGCACCCACTCTGCGCCCAGGACATCTGTTTCCCCTCCTATTCTGTTAGGACAGCAGTTCCTTCCCCCCTCCCCCACCCCGTTTCCTATTTTGTCAAAATACAGACAGTCTGGTGGCTGTGATAAAGCTGTCAATTGATCTCTGCTTCCCCATTCCACCTACCAGGTTGACATTGTTTTTTAGGCTGGGATTTCCCTCCACCTCTGAAAACATACAAACACAACAGACTTCTGTGTTTTGCTGGGTCTTCTGAGGGTTGCTTAATTTAGAACCATGGTGGCTGCCCAATCTCCACCTCCAATAAAATCAGCTTTGTGTTAGTTACATGTCAGCAACTGGCTGGCCCCTTCCAGTCTAGGATTCTGGTGTGAGTTTTCAGGACCTCAGTGACAGCTATCACAATTGGCTGATACTGGCTTCCAGAGAAACCAATGTGATGGTCTTTTTTGAGCAAGGAGTTGCAGGTGTCTGTTCGTCTTTTGCTGTGGCACTCACCCACTGGCATCTCCATCTTTGGAATGCCCCCCTTTAGTCGAGGTTGCCATTATGGGTTGTCTTGCTTCTGGGAAACTGGAATAGTAGAATGAACATGGTTTTCAGATTTATAGCCTAGCTTTACAAGTTCACTTCTCTCTGCCTCAGTTCTGTGAAATGGGGACAGTGCTGTGGGAAGGATTGAATAAGTTCATATGTGGAAAGTGCCTAGCCCAGTCTCTGACTCGTAGAGGAAACACTGCCCACAGTTGAGAGTCGTTAGCAGTTCACTGGTGAAAGGGTTTTGGTGTCTTCCAATGCCACTTCTCTGATTCTCTGATTCGCCAACACCAACTGGTATCCTACAGTTCAGTTAAGTTCTGACACCACCCACATTTCTGTAAAAGATGACGAATGAATTGAGGAAGGAATATGGCTTCTTGCACACGGAGTGACTTTGAGCTGTTGTGTGTGCCTAAAGGGCCCACAGTTACTCTGGGAGGAAACCCACAGGGTGCTGGGAGTTCCTGCTAGGAGTGTGTCCACTTCCCCATTCTCCAGAACAAGGTAGACTACTGCCTGCCTCTGTATCAACTTACTGCTTGGAGCTGGGGAAGAGCGTTCACAAGCCTGGAGTAGAGGGACTACCCCAGCTCCTCAGAGGCCCACTGAGGACACAGGAAATCCTCCTAGGACACCCTGCCAGGCCCTCCAGTGCTGGCCCGTGGGACCCGCACTCTGCTGCTGACTCTGACTTGCCTCATGTCATTACTCCTCGTTGCTCATGTTACAACTGCCCTTTTCTACAGGGATGCTTGAAGATGGAAAGAAATTCGATTCCTCCCGGGACAGAAACAAGCCCTTCAAGTTTGTGCTGGGTAAGCAGGAGGTGATCCGAGGCTGGGAAGAAGGGGTTGCCCAGGTATGCTCTCCGTTGTTTCATTGTGTTTCCTAGTGTCTACTTTTTAAATTATGTTTATAGGTAGGAAAAATTTCACTCCTAGCTCTCTCACCCAAATAACTCCTTTTATTGTTTCTTGTAGAATTTCTTTAAGTACCCCCCCACCGTTTTTTTTCTTTTAGACACACACACACACACATTGTTCTGTGCTTTGCTTTTTCACTTAATCCATCTCTGATACTTTATATACCAGGACATAAAAGAGGAGGAATCTCTCCTCCTCATAGAGCTACATAGTGTAGGCAGACCTCAGAGATATTGCAGGTTTGGTTCCAGACCACCACAATAAAGCAAATCTTGGAATAAAATGAGTCATGTGAATTTTTTGGTTTCCGAGGGCATATCAGAGTTATGTTTACACTGTACTGTAGTCTGTTAAGTGTGCAATAGCATCATGTCTAAAAAAACAATGGACAGTTTACCCCTGAACAATGTGGGGGTAGGGGCATCCCTCCGCCACCCCCTGAACAGTTGAAAATCCACGTATAACTTTACAGTCGGCCCTCTGTGTCTGCAGTTCCTCATCCAGGGATTCAACCAACCACGGATCATGTAGTATTTAGTATTGAAAAAAATTCACATGTAAGTGGACCCACACAGTTCAAACCTGTGTTGTTCAAGGGTCAACTGTACATACCTTAATTTAAAAATATTTTATTGCTAAAAAATGCTAACCATCATCTGAGCCTTCATCAAGTCATAATCTTTTTGCAGTAGTAACATCAGAGATCACAGATCACCATCCAAATAATAATAATGAAAAGGTTGGAAATACTGAGTGAATTACCAAAATGTGGCAGACATGAAGTGAGCAAATACTATGGAAAAAATGGCACCAGTAGATTTACTCAACACAGGGTTGCCACAAACCTTCAATTTGTAAAAAACACAGTATCTGTGAAGCACAGTAAAATGAGGTATGCCTATATTCCCTGTATTCCCTTGGGTGTGCTTTGACCAACCCTGTTGATGGCCATTTGGGTTATTTCCAATATTTCAATATTGTAAATAATACTGCAGTGAATAATCTTGAATGGACTTTGCTTTACATTTGCTCAAGTGTTGCCATAGGCAAATTCTTAAAAGTGGAGTGAGTAGTTCAGTGGCTGTGTGCACTGGATTTTGACATACTGCCAGGTTGCCATCTGTGGGGATTACACTGAGTTGCCACCAGCGGGCTGTGAAGGTGCCTGCTCCTCCCAGGCCCTCCAGCACGGTGTGTTGTTAAAAACTTTTGGCTTCAGGACAATATAATGAGTGAAAAATGTTATCTCGGTATCATTTTAATTTGTTTGTCTTATTATTGACCATGTTGTGTCGGACCACTTCTCTGAGAGGTCAGACTCATGGAGAAAGTCATTTTGCTTGTCCTAAGTGTGTTTCTTCACCTCTCTCCTCCAAATTTGTGTAAACAGCTTTTGTTCGGCCAACTCTTCAAAATTCCCAGTAGATAGTAGGGAACCCAGGGTTGCCAAATTTCAGTTGGATTTTATCCTTCCACTAAGCCTAGGAATTTTCTTCTTGGCACTAACCAGGTAAAAGGATGTTTACAGTGGCCTAAGACCCAGCGAGCTTTATAATAGGTCCTGCCACGATGGATAAATTAGTCTACTTCCTCTCACCAAAGAGAATTGGAGATTTAACCAGTGTGGAGAGAAGGATTTGTCTTTCTCTTTTCCAGAATACACTTTGCTCTACTTCCTCTATAAAATATCACTGATTTATCTCCAAATAAACTGCTTAACTTTCAGAAACTTTAAGCTATCCCATTCCCAGGTGTCTAGATTTTTGTTCCAGCATGACTGAGGGTTGGCAGTACAAAAAGGAGAGGCTCTTTGTGGCTTACTTCCCTTTGGAAACCTCTTCAACTATACCTTTCTGTCCCGTCCTGTTCCCACCCCAGAAGGCTGGCAGGCTCTTGGGTCTGTAGCCCATCCCCCATCTCCCGTGCCAACCATTGTCCACCCCACAACTCATCTTCTGTGGCTGTTCCAGCACTGGAACAATCATTGTGTTGTGTGTTCCAGGAGCCATAGCTGCCACCAAGATAGTGTTACCAGTCTATTTCACATCCCAGGCTTGGTGAGGCATGGTGGGGTGTTGGAGAGATGCCCAGTCTCCCCCTGCACCCAGGGTTCTTTGGGTCAGTCACAGCTCTGATACTTGTGAGAAGTCTGGGTGGTCTGAGACCTACATAGAGCATCTTGTTTTAAACTCCTCTGTAGAATATTTATTTAGCAACTAAGTTAAAAGCACAGGAAGAAGGGGGGTTGTCTTGTGCCCCTTTTCCTATTCTTTTGATATTGTGTCTGGTTTTCTGTGTTTACAGGTCTGCAATCCTGCCACATGTACTATTTTGGCAGCTTGCTTTTTTCATCTAACGATGTGTCTTGGACATCTTTCCATGTTAGTATAATTAAGGCCACTATATTCTTTCTGTTGGCTAACCCGTGGTGCACATGTGCTGTGAAATCACTCCCCTTGCAGTGGGCATTTGGGTTGCTAGCAGATTCTGGAAGTGGAATTGCTGGGTAAAAGGATATGATTGTTTCGAATTTTATTAGATTAAGCCATATGCTTTCAACTGTCCTTACTACCTTGGTCCAACATGTCCCAGTTTCTGAAGGGAAGTAAGCCTGCAGCTTTCTCTTCAGTCACCATCTCTTGCTCTGGGTCAGAGAGCCAGGAACGCACACATGGAGACTTAAAAAAGATAGGTAAAGGGTGGGAATAGAGCAGAGAACCTGCTCACTATTCAGAAAATAAATATTTAAACTTGTGTATTTGATTAGAAAATGAAAAACTACAAATACAGTTTAATAAGTTGAAAATTTCCCTCCACCCTCTGTTCTCCCCATAGAGAAATGGTGGTATTATTTGTGTCCTTCCAAAGATGTTTTCTGTTTATCCAGGCAGGTATAAATATATACTTTCCTCTTTTTCACACAGTTGATAGCATGCTGCTTTGTACAGTGTAGTTTGTACCCCAGAAAATCATACTGTCTTTTTTAGTTTTTCTGTATTTCTGAGTACAAGTATAAATCTAGAAAGTATAGAAAAGTAGACTGCCTCAAATATTACTTTCTGTGTGCTTTCTTTTAAAGCAAAGTTTTGATCAAAACACTCCTTTTTGAAGAGTATAGATGCCTCTAGTGACAGGCCACTGAAGGATTAGGTGGTGACACTTCTAGAGTGATGGCTGCTCAGAGTCAGATCCAGTGAGACCTGTACAGAAAGCTTGAGAACCTGATGGTTCTGGGAGTCCAGAGGGATTTTTATCTGCTCTCAGCTCCCTTGGAGCCAGATATAAGGCTCATCCAGCCTGATCGCCTACCTCCACGTCCCATAGAGGGCGTGCCCGCTGCCCAGGCAGCCGTGCAGTCACTGGAATGTCCTAGTCACACCATCCTGGCAGGTAACCACAGCTCTGCTTCTTGAGACATTTGGGGGGTGCATCAGCTCATTCATTCTTCCTTGCTCTTTCCACAGATGAGCGTGGGTCAGAGAGCCAAGCTGACTATCTCCCCAGACTATGCCTACGGCGCCACTGGGCACCCAGGCATCATCCCACCAAATGCCACTCTCGTCTTTGATGTGGAGCTTCTAAAACTGGAATGACAGGAATGGCCTCCTCCCTGAGCTCCCCATTCTTGGGTAAGGAACTTAGTGCTGAAGGACCTTCCTTTAACTCCCTTTGCTCCTCCCAAGTCATGCATCTGTTTGATGAGCATCAGAGAGAAGCAAAAATGCCATGGGTTTTTTTCCCTTTACATTCTTCCTCTATTGGCTATCCTTTCAGTTTTAAGTGTACACTTTGGAAAGGGACGGCATGTGCTCTTGAAAGAACTTGTGGGGATGGGGCAGCTGATGGTAGCTGTTCAAGTATTTTTATATGTAGCCTATAAACTAAAACTGAGTTGGGAACTGGAAATACAGGCCAAATTTGTAGTGCCAGCATTTTAGTTCTTTAGAGGTGAGATTGGGATGACGGACTTTGCTTGCCCTGCCTAGTTTCTGCAGCTCCCTCATCCATACAGTCTGTGGTTACTGCCTGTAGGAGGATATGAGAGAGGCATTACCACCTGGGCCACCTGCCTCGGGGAGCAAGCCCAGGACACACGAGAACAGACAGCAGGCCAGCTTGTTATCAGTGGGTTGAAAGGTGAGGCCTAAGGATGCTTATGAAGTGTAAAGGATGCTCTCAGTCTAGGAGAGGCTTTTAGGGACCTAAGTCAGCATTTCTGTGCAACAAGTGAGGAGACTGAGGCCTAGAGAGAGAGAGGCCTTACTCAAGGTCACATCCAGACAGTGGCAAATTAGGACAGAACCGTTTTCTGCAACCCCTTCCTGGACCTTTTTTTCCTTCCTCTACCCTCATTTCTAGGCAACCAAACTCAGTATCCTAATGGCACCTAACTTTTCATGTGGGTATTAGAATCATAAAACACATGAATGTTTGTCATCTTCTTTCCACATGGCCCCAGACCTCTGCATTTGTTCCCCTCCTGCCCCTGGAACCAGAGGGCCATAGCCAGGGGCTGGGTGAGAATGCTTTTGTTTGAAAATGGTAGCAAGCGGCAGCCAGCCTGTTACGGAGTACCTTTGTCCTACTATGGCTTTTTTAAATAGAGGAGCCTTTTTTATTATTAGCTATTTCCTTCCAGTGGTTTGATCCCTAAACACCTGGGTCATCCAGGCCTGGTCAGGTTTGAGGACTCTGGCTACTCCACTTGTCATTCCTGCCGGGAGGGAATTCTGACACTTTACAGAGCCTCCCTCTGCCCAGAGGTCTACACCTAGTCCCCACCCTGGAAAGCTGAGTCCTTTGAACATAATGTACTTGAGGAAGCCTTGGAGTTACCCTGATTTGGGAACAGGCTTTCTGGAAATCTGGAAGGACAGAGGAAGGGGAGAAAGAGGGGAGAGAGGGCTGAATGGCTATGAGTCACCCTGGCCTAAGCCTCCCCGCACACTGCCGAAGCACAGCTCAGAGCTTCTTGAAAGGGTCTTGAGGGAAAGCCCAAGGGCAAACCCAGAAAGTTACAGGTTCCAGCGAGTGAATGAAGACTGCAGACATTTTCTCAATCTGTTGAACATGAGGAAAACCAGCTTCGGGCTGTGCACATTAAAGCCCCTGGGAAGCTTTAAAGACTCTTTTGATGCCCAGGCCACCCCCCAGACCAGTTAACCGCCACCACCAGGAGTGGGGTCCAAGTGTTCAGGTTTTTTAAAGCCCCCAGGTGATTCCTATATGCAGCCAGGTTGGAGACTCATTGATAATGGGAAACTGTATTGTCAGCCGCATTGGTGGGCTTTGCCTCTCCTGCTATCCTCAGCAACAGAAATGTGACCTTAGGTTTAAAAAAGCACAACCAAGGTGAGCAGGAGGGAGGCTGCTCCCCTGGGAATCCAGCCCGAGCCCAGTGGGCCCTCCCCAGCTGGAGCAGAAGGGGCAAGGGCCAAGTCAGACCTCACAGCTGTTAGGGAAGGGACTTGGTGTGGCAGCAGCCTGTGGCTGTCCCTACTGTACCCAAAAAACATTGAGTTGCTGGAACTCACCAACTTTCTGTCCCCAACAGATGTGCCATGGAAGGATCTGGCGCCTCCAGATGCACACAGCGAGTCCGTACGGAGCTTTTCCTGATGTTCCACTACACTCTTTGTATAAACATCTTCCCTGACTGAATGTGTTCTGTCACCGGCTTTGCTCTTCCCCTTTCTCCTCGTATGTGTGTTGACCTGAACTATATGCCATAAACCTCAAGTTACCCATTTTAGTTTGTTTTTGTTTTGGGGTGAAGATTGAGTTTCAGTCCTTTGGATCTAGGTTTCCAGTTAAGTACTAGTCAAGTATTAACAGCACAAATAATGGGTTAACTTTAGAATAGGAATTGGTGTTGGGGGGAGTGCAAGAATCTTTATTTTATTTTATTTTTTTTTGGATGAAAGTTTTATCTATTATATATTAAACATTCTTGCTGCTGCGCTGCAAAGCCATAGCAGATTTGAGGCGCTTTTGAGGGCCGAATTATTCTCCAAGTTGAGAGATGTCCTCGGGTTGAATTAAAAGCCCTACCCAAAACTAGAGTGGGAACGGGAGAGCCTTTGCCTCCACTGTCCCACCCCCACCCTCCCCTTAACCCTCTGCCTTTTGAAAGCAGATCATTTTCACTGAGATGTTGGACACTACAGGTGTGTGTCACCGGGCCAGCAGGGACCTCTGAAGCCTTCTTCATGGCCTGGCTTTTTTTTTTTTTTTTTTCCCATCCTGTGGTTTTTCTAATGGATATTTAGGACTTTTGTAATCTCATAAGCTATCCAGGCTCCACTTCCTAAATTTTAAGAACTTTAATCGAAAGTTAAATTGAAGGTGCTGTTTGTAGACACTTAACACCCGTGAAAGCCCAGCCATCATGACAAATCCCTGAGTGTTGTCTTAAGAAAATGCTGCTGGCCATCACAGCTTCAGCATCTCCTGTTTTTGATGCTCAGCTCCCCCTGCTGAACTCAGTTTCCTGGCTTCCCCTCCTCCCTCTCACCCTCTGCTGTCCTGTGTAGTGATGTGGTGAGAGAAACTGCTGCCTACTCGCCCACCCCTGCCCCGCCCCTGCACTACATATGAGTTTCAAGTTTTATTATTGCAATAAAAGTGCTTTATGCTGGCTTTTCTCAGCTCTGTGTGATGGTGGTTACTTTCGGGTGCCTCCCCCTGCCCTTTGGTGCAAGGGGATGGAGTTGGGGTGTGGCAATGGCGGTGCAGTGCTGGAGGCTGTGTCTTAGCAGAAGAACTGCAGCAGGAACATCCTTCCCCGTTGCCCTCTTGGGAGATGGGATGGGGGGCAGAAGATCTGCATCTTCACCCCTGGAGGGAACTTTGTGGAGGTCAAGCCGGGGTCGTCAGGAAGCCCCACCCCCTTGCCCATCATCAGATGTTCATCAAATGCGTGCTCTGGGTAGAGTTCTATGCTGGGTTCTCTGGGGTTGCCAAGAAGTCGGGGATGCAACCAGCAGAAGAACTGAGCCACCACCCATTTGGAGATGTGCTACCAGTAAATTGATGAAATGTTACGAAGGGAAGATTTAGGTTTTAAATAGGTGTTCCTTGGTGACACTTGGTGTGGAGGCTTTTTGTCACGTGGGCAGTTAGGTTGCAGTAGCTTCCCTGGCCCTACCCTGTATATGCTAGTAATATTCCCCTCCTCTGGTCATGGACACCAAAAATTGTGGTGTCCCACACCTTTCTAGACACCTTCCACAATTTCCCAGGTTGAGAGCCTTTGATTTTAAATAGAGAGATGGTTCAAAGACTTGCTTAATGATTTTCCAAATCCATCCTTTTATTAACTTAAGTCACCAGAGTATCATTTCAGAGTTATGTCTTATTTTCCCCAAAATTCTTTTATAAAAATTGGCAAACAACAAATAAAAGATTTTTCCCGTAAATATCCATATACCCGCCACCTAGATTCTGTCGTAAACATGGTACTCAGCACCCATTTATCACATATTTATTCATGCCACTGTCAGTCTGTCCCTTTATGTTACATTTCAGAATAAACAGCGGATATTGCTACAATTTCCCCCAAAGATAGATATCATTAGAATTTAATATTTGTTTACACTTTTGTACCCTAAAACCCTATCAAAATGCAGAATATCATCTCAGAAAGTTCCCTTATGCCCTTTCCCAGTCAGTCCCCACCCCACCCCCAGAGGCAACAATCGTTTTGCTTTTTCTACCATAGTGTTGCCTGTTACAGAATTGACTTTCAGTATGATCTTAAACACTATGTCTTCCTGCACTCAGACACATAGGGAAGCTTTTAGTTCTCACTGAACTTAAAAGTTCAAAGGAATCATCTGGATCAGGGTCAGGTGTATGTGACAGAACCATGGGCCCCAAAGATGCACACATCCTGATTGCCAGAGCCTGTGAGTACCTTTCATGGCAAAAGGGATTTTGCAGATGTGATTACATTAAGGACCTTGATGTGGGGAGACTGTCAGGGATTACGTGGGTGGCTCTAGTGTAATCACAAGGGTCCTTCAATGAGTCAGAGATGTGAGGACGGAAAGACACCTGAAGATGCCATGCTGCTGTCTTTGAAGATGGAGGAAGGGGCCACAAGCCAAGGAATGCTGGCAGTCTCTAGGAGCTGGAAAAGTTGAGGAGCAGCATCCCCTAGGGCCTGAAAGAACCAACCCTGCCAACACCTGGATTTTAGCCCTGTGAGACCCATTTTGGACTTCTGACCTGCAGAATTGTAAGATGATAAATCTGTGTTATTTTAAGCCACTACATTTGTGGCGATTTGTTAATAACAGTGGCAGTTTGAGCAAGAGGAAACTCACGGGGTCTTTGTTTCTTTTAATGTATAACAGAGAACAGAATAATAACAAATCAGGATTTTAAAAAAATCTCCGGGATTCTACAGCTCTAACAAATCAGACTTCAGTTTTTTTCTCCTCCTTCCTCTCTAGGTCTTGCCCTAGGCACCTGCCATTTTTAGTCTTAATCACACAGCCTAGTATAAATTGTGCATTCTGGTTTTTTCTCCACTGAATGTTTTTGACTAAGAATATTTGTTCATGTTGCTGTAAGGTCTTTATAACTATTTTAAGAGGGCTGTAAATAAAATCAAATGAATACACTAAATTTAACTGCCTTTTTTTTTTTGTCCACGGCTTGCAGGATCTTAGTTCCCCGACCAGGGTTTGAACCTGGGCCCCGGCAGTGAAAGCGCCAAGTCCTAACCACTGGACCGCCAGGGAATTTCCCTTAACCACCATGTTAAAGGACAAATTTTTTTAGGAAGTAAAATCATGACTCAAATACAAAATGAACATGTTAAAGATTTTAGTTAACTCATTAATTAATTGGAGAACCAGTAAGACGTTTTAATAATAAGAAGTCCAGTAGGAATGCAGAAATGAATTTGCTTAATAGATACAAAACTGGCAAAATTGGCCAGTATCCACAGATAATCAGTTAAATTCCACTGGATGAAATCTGCATTTCTCTGCACAGGAATCATCTGCATTATGAGTTTCCCTCAATGTACATCATTGTAAAGTAGCTTAAAGAGAGCGAAAGCTGGAGACAACCCAGAAGCGGGTGGAGGGTGGATGGGTAAATGGAACACCCAGTAACTGGGGAGGGAGGGAAGCTCTTTCAAAGTCTTTCACAATGTTTCCTGACATCCTATTGTTGGTTACTTAGGTTATTTCCAATCTTTTGCTTTTATTAAAACAAAGTCAATATACATCTTTAAACATGTAGTTTTTTTCTTTCCTAAATATCTTGATTCTATAGGATAAAACACTAGAAGGAGGACTGTAGGGTCAAAAGAGATTTTTATGACTTTCAGTTCGTGTTGCTAAGTTGTATAAGCCTTTTCCCACACACCGAAAACAAACCCCACCTACGTCGCATGGCAGAAAATGGTTGTCCCTTCCATGGTCTCCTTAAAAAACAAGCACTTTCTTTTTCGAGACTCCCACCCACCCACCCACCCACTTTTCCCTCATGTTCCTTGGTCAGAATTAAATCTGTGGAGAATTGACTGATCTGGACCAGAGACATATCACCCATTCCCAATGCTGGCTCTGCTGAAGCCCAGAGCCCCTGAGCCCCAGAACAGTATCCAGGATCTACTGACTTTATTTTCCTTTTCTTCGTTGGTTTTTTATTTTTGAGAAGCATGACGGTTATATTCACAGTCCTAAGATTCAGGAGAACTCAGATTCTGCTTCTACCTTTGCTACAGCTTAGACACTGAACTACCCTGTTTCTGAGTGTTTCCATTTGTTGAATGGATTCGGGGTGGGGGCTGGGGCATGCATGGTAGGTCAGAGTGACCAGGTGAACTTTAAGACAACTTCCAACTCTAAAACTGTAATTATCATGTGGCCACACACCTCCCCCGCCCCCCAATAACCAGGATGACAGTTCTGACTACAAAAAAGTATTCTACTGACCCCTATTTTTTCCAGGAAAGGGCTGGCAACACACCCTCTGCCCCTTCCTCTTTTGAAATGTCCCCAAACTGCCTGGCCCCGTGCAGCTAACCGAGGATAGCCAAATGTACTTGACTGGTTAGTCTGTCCCTTGCTCCACAAATCCTGCCTTACGGGAACGTTTTCCAATGAGGTACTGCATCAGTATTTCCTTTTTATTCAATAAAATATACTCCCTGACACCTTTGAACCGCTGCTGAAGCAAAGGTGACAGCAAAAGAGTTCCCATGCTGCAAGTTTCTGAATAAACAGGCTTTATTAACTTTATCTTGGACTTAGATTTGTCTTTGACACATGTGGGATATGTGTCTATAAGAATTCTGCCCTCAGCATGCACCTGCTTCCTGGATAAATGTGGGTTCACTTTGGTTGACAGCCTTGGACTGAACCGTGTTCTTAGGAACCACCGAGAAAGCAGAGTTTAGGGATTCTTGTTCAGCTCTCTAATTAAATTCAGTGAATTAATAAGAGACAGCTGACACCAAAAATGCATTAAAATTAAAATGCCAAGGGCAGCACTTGCAAGGGCTTCTGCCCAGAGTGGGTCTTATGAGTTCCCCGAGTTCCCTACATGCGTCGGGCAGACTGATTACAGACCATCAGGAGCCAGGCTTTGCAGCAGCTGCCCTATAGAGTACACGGGAAAACAGCTGTCAGCTTTTATTAGGAAGGTGGAAATATTTGCTAGTGAGTATGTAGGTCTGATATATTGTTGGATCTGTCTGCCAAATGCCACTGTAGTTTTTCCTAGTTTAGAATTAATTTGTATATTTCTCAAAGCAATAGATGCCCAAGATTTAGGGAAATAAATTCAGTTAACCACAGAGTATATTTATGGTATGCCATCCCTGTGATCAGTGCTGTTCTAAGGTGTTAGAAGTGAGTACAGGATAGGAAAGAGAAAGGTGCCACCTGCAAGGACCTTCCATTCTAGTGAAGTTCCAAAACATGCACAAATAAATAATGTCAGGTATCCAGAGTGTGACAGCAGTGAGGAGAGCGGTGAAGTAGCCAGCTGAAGGCTGGGAGGAAAACTGTTCTAGGATAATGGAACAGCAAGTTCAAAGGCTCTGAGAGGTGTATTGAGAGGTGGTGAATTAGGGGTGCCAGGAAAACAGGGAGACCTTTTGAGGAGAGCAGAGGTGTGAGGGGCAGAGTTGGGCAAGGGCCAGGTAAGGCAGGGTGTTACGTTCCAGGTTTATATAGTGAGCATGGTGGTGGCACTGGTGGATTTCAGCCGGGGAGTGATGTCTTTGTTTTTAGAAGATGTCTCTGGAAACCGGAAAATTGAAGGAGATCATGGTAGCTGGTCTCCACAGACGGCCCCCACTGATTCCTATACTCCCCCTTGATTCTGGGCTGGCCTCGTGACTGCTTTCACCATTAGCAGGCCGTGGAAGGGATGTCCTGGGACTTCCAACCCCAGACCTTAATAGGACTGCCAGCTTCCACTTCCTTCCTGTTGGAAGCTACATGGAAAGGCCAAATGGAGGAGATTTGAGGCCTGCAGCCCACAGTCCCAGCTGGTGACCCAGCCAACTTGCAGCACCAACTGCCAGCCAGGTTGAGTGAGCCACACCTAGACGTTCCACCCAGCCAAGGCCCCGGCAACAGCACGTAAACGAACAACCACCTTAGCTCAGGGAAACCACAGAACTGTGAGACTTAAGACCCTGGTTTCAAAGTGGTTTATTTCACAGCCATGGATAATTGAAACGGGGGTAAGGAGGGAAGCACACACCAAGGAGCTGGCTGTTGGGGTTGCTTCGGCCAGAGATGAAGTTGACCGACTGGGTTGCTTGACCCGACTGGTAGGAGCGAGGGTAGTAAGGAAGCAGTCAGGGGCAGGACACACTTTATCAGTGCGACTTTCAGGCTGGACTGCGAGGGAAAGAGTCCTCCTTTCCTGCCTGGCCCTTACTCCAGCCAATCCATAGAGACAACTAGTTCACACTCCTCACTCTCCCTTCTACAGTTACCACCATGTTGCACCAATTGCTTATACTGTTGTTGTTGTTGAAGAATATAAGATTAAAGTAAATCTTTGGAAAGAGGCTGCTTAATCAAGAAACAGAATCTCAGAGACATAAGGGAAATGATTGATAGATGTGACCAGCTAAAAATGAAATAAAGAATAAAACTTCTGTATCATAAAGAATACCATAAGCAAGAGAGCCATAATGGAGAGAAAATTTTTGCAAAATATAACAAATATCTCATACCCTAAATATATAAATAATTCTAAAGAAAAAGGCAATTTAGTAGAAAATAACATTAAGCTACTCTAAGAATTTTACATTACATTGCTGTGTCTCGACCTATCACTTTTAGATATCTTCTCATGTGGCCTCTTGTCCTCCAGTAGACATGCCCAGGCCTCTTCACAGCATGGTGGTCTCAGTTCCACCCTGCACTAATGTGATCGTGGCGGGGAGGGGTGTGGGGACACCCCTCCCACACACACAAACTCCACAGCGTGCTATGGACAGGGCAGCGTGGAGCCCTGTCATTCTCCTTGCTGTGCACTAAGCAAAGGTGACAAAGGGGCAGCACCCACCCCCTCACAGCCAGAGTGTGTGGGGAGGGTTACAGAGAAGGGGGAGCTGCAGAAAGAGATTCTTTCAGTTTGTGTATGAAGTCCTGGGCACACACTCAAGTGTCCTATGCATGAAACCCACCAGAATTAACATACCAAAATCTTTGAGAATTGAACTGTGAAGTGGAATACTGCATGGTTTGGCCTCTGCATCAGATTGGCCTCTGGGTAGCACACAAGCGAGGCAGACCAAAACAGCCCTGAATTTGGAACTAAATTGACATTCAAACAGAGCACAGAAGTGAGCCAAGATATGCATTCTGAACTGAAACAGGTTGAATGCATGCTAAAATGGAAGGTTTTAAAAGGGAACAGAGTCTTGGATTTAAAAAAGTCCAGGATAAAATCCAATCCCAAAAGTCCAGGATAAAATCAAATATTACCAGTCTGAACTGGAATGAGAAAAGGCAATCAACAGATGCCAATATCAAGATGACACAGATGTTGGGATCATCTGACAAGGATTTTAAAGCAGCCATCATAAGATAAAAGGAAGAGGGGAGGGGGAGAAAGGAAAAGGATCAACAAGCGACTATTAACACCCTTGAAACACAGAAATACAAGATATAAAGGAAAACCAAATGGAAATTTTAGAACTAAAAAATACAAAAATTAAAAACTCATTGGATGGACACAGTGGCAGAATGGAGATGACAGAGGAAAGAAGCAGTGAACCTGAAGATGTACCAATACAAATTATATAACCTGAACAAAGAAACAATAGATGAGAAAAACAAACAGAACTTTAGGAGCCTGTGGGACAGTACCCAATCCACCAATACTTATGTCATTGGAGTCCCAGAGGAGAGGAGAAAGAGTGCAGTGCAGAAAATATACAAACAAATAATAACTGGAAAATCCCCAAATTTGGCAAAAGAACATAATAAACCTTCAGATTTAAGAAGCTGAGAGAACCCCAAACTGAGAAGACATAACAGTCCTAAAATTGTATGCACTAAAAGCCAAATTCATAGAGACAGAGAGTAGAATGGTGGATTCCAGGGGCTGGAGATGGAGGAAACAGGGAGATATTGGTCAAAGGGTACAAACTTCCAGTTGTAAGATGAATAAATTTTGAGATCTAAAGTACTGCATGGTGACTATAGTTAACAATACTGTATTGTGTACTTGAAAGTTATTAAGAATGTTTTCACCACAAAAAATGAAATGGTAGTTATGTGAAGTGATGGAGGTATTAACTAATGCTACTGTGGTAATCTTTTTGCAATACATAAGTGTATCAAATCATCACATTGTATACCTTGAACTTACACAATGTTATACGTCAACTACATCTCAATAAAGCTGGAAAAAATGCAAAGTGGAAAAAAATCTAGAACAGAATATCTATAAATTGTGGGACATTTACAAAAGGTATAACATACACATAATGAGAAAACGAGAAGGAGAAGAGAGAAAGAAGCAGAAGACATATCAAGTAGTAATGACTTACAATTTTCCAAAATTAATGATAGACACCAGACTACAAATCCAGGAAGCTCAAAAAATACCAAGCAGGATAAATACCAAAAAATCTACACCTAAGCATATCATATGCAAACTACAGGAAACCAAAGACAAGAGAAAATCTTGAAAGAAGCCATAGGGTCAGGGGGACATCTTACTTGCAGAGGAACAAGGATGAAAATTACACTGGACTTTCTCATCGAAACTATGCAAGCAAGAAGAGAGTGGAGTGAGATATCCAAGTGCTGAAAGAAAATAACCACCAACCTAGAATGTTGTATCCAGCAAAATTATCATTCAAAAATGGAAAAACAAACTCTTTCTCAGACAAAAAAGTGAAGCAATTTGTGCCAAGTAGACCTGCCTTGCAAGAAATGTTAAAAGAAGTTCTTCAGAGAGAAAGAAAATGATACAGGTTGGAAACTCAGATCTACATAAGGAAGGAAGAGTATCAGAGAAGGAAGAAATGAAGGTAAAATAAAATCTTTGTTGCTTGTATACCTACCTAATCTTAGAGATAATTATTTGTCCAAAGTAATAATAGCAAGAATGAACTGGGTGATTATAGCATATGGAAAGTGAAATGAATGGCAGCAATGTTATAAAGGATGAGAGGGAGGAATTGGGAATACACTGTTAAAAGGTACCTGTACTGTATACCCATGAAGTGGTATAGTGTTATTTGAAAGTGGACTTACAGACAAATATCAAATCATTATGTTATACACCTTTCAGGTAATATAATGTTATATGCCAGTTGTACCTCAATAATTAAAAACATAAAAGAAAGTGGACTTGGATTAGTTGCAAACATATATTGCACACTCTACAGAAACCATTAACAACTTTTCTAAAGAAGTAATTGAGAGAAGAGAGAAAATGGAATCATAAAATTAAAACCCAGAGAAAGTCAGGAAAAGAGGGGAAATTTTTAAAATAAATTTAAAAAAAGAAAAAGCAGAATGAATACAAAACAGTTACAAAACATTAATAGCAATAATTACTTTAAATGTGAATGGTTTAAATACACTAACTAAAAGATCAATTCAAATCCATTGTCAGAGTGGATGAAAAAACAAGACCCGGGCTTCCCTGGTGGCGCAGTGGTTGAGAATCCGCCTGATGATGCAGGAGACACGGGTTCGTGCCCTGGTCCGGGAAGATCCCACATGCCGTGGAGCAACTAAGCCCGTGAGCCATGGCCGCTAGGCCTGCGCGTCCGGAGCCTGTGCTCCGCAACGGGAGAGGCCACAACAGTGAGACGCCCGCGTACCGCAAAAAAAAAAAAAAAAAAAAAAAAAACAAGACCCAACTATATGTTTTCTACAGGAAACCCACTTTATAAAGACACACATGGATTAAAAAGCGAAGGGATGGGGCTTCCCTGGTGGCGCAGTGGTTGAGAGTCCGCCTGCCGATGCAGGGGACACGGGTTCGTGCCCCGGTCCGGGAAGATCCCACATGCCACGGAGCGGCTGGGCCCGTGAGCCATGGCCGCTGAGCCTGCACATCCGGAGCCTGTGCTCCGCAACGGGAGAGGCCACAACAGTGAGAGGCCTGTGTACCACAAAAAAAAAAAAAAAAAAAAGTAAAGGTATGGAGAAGGATATACCATGCCAACATCAATCAAAGGAAATCTGGAATAGCTACATTAATTTCAGACAAAGCAGACCAGAGCAAGGAAAATTATCAGGGATAGAGAGGGGCATTACATAATGATGGAGTCATTCTATAAGAAGCAATAAAAATCCTTAATTTGTATGCACTTAACAACAGAGCAAAAAAGAATATGCAAGGCAAAAACTGATAGGACTGTAAAGAGAAACAGATGAGTCCACTGTTAGAGTTGGAGATAGCAACACCTCTCAATCAGTAATTGACAGATCCAGCAGGCAGAAAATCAGTAAGGATATAGTTGAACTGAATAGCACCAATGAACAACTAGACCTTACTGATGTTTACAAAATACTTAACAGCAGCAGAATTCACATTCTTGTGAAGTTCACATGGAACATTCATCAAGACAGACTACATTCTGGGCCATAAACACACCTTAAAATTTTGAAAGAATAGAAATCATACAAAGTTTGCTTATGGACCACAATGGAATTAGTTAGAAATCAATAACAGAAAGACAACTAGAAAATCTCAAACTATTTAGAGATTAAACAACACACTTCTAAATCACACATGGCTCAAAGAAGTCTTGAGAAATTTTAAAATATTTTGAGCTAAATGAAAGTGAAAATACAACTTATCAAATTTGGGGGATGCAGTAAAAGCAGTGCTTAGGGGGAAATTTATAAAATTAAATACATACTTTAGAAAAGACTATTGATTAATCTTTTTGCTTAATTATTGATTAAGCAATTATCTGAGCTTCCACCTCAATAAATGAAAGGAGAGTAATATAGGCAGAAGAACAGAGATAATAAAAAATTAGACTAGAAATCAAATTGAAAACAGGAAATCAACAGAGATCAATGAAACCAAAACTGGTTCTTTGAAAAAAAAAATCAAGAAAAAAGGAAAGAAAACACAAATTACAAATATCAAAATGAAGGAGGGGTCACGTTTATTGATCGTGTGGACATTGAAAGGATAGTAGATGAATATTATGAATAGCTTAATGCCTACTAATTTGATAACAGGTGAAATGGACCAATTCCTTAAAAAACAAAAACTACCAAAACTTATAAAAAGAGAAATAGATAATCTGAACAGACCTATATCTATTAAAGAAATTGAATCAATAATTAATAACCTCGCAAAACAAAAAGCACAAGGCACAGATGGTTTCACTGGCTAATTCTACTAGACATTTAAGGAATAAATGATATCAGTTCTCTATAATCTCTTCCAGAAAATACTTATAGAAGCAGAGGGAATACTTCCTAACTCATTCTGTGAGGACAGTGTTACCCCAATACTAAAAGCAGATTAAGACATTTATAAGAAAGGAATATTACAGACCCATATCTCTCATAAACACAGATGCAAAGATCCTCAAAAAATCAGCAAATTGAATCCAACAATGTATAGGAAATTATACAGCATGACCAAGTGAGATTTATTCTAGGTATGGAAATCTGGTTCACCATTCAAAAATCAGTTATTATAATCCCTCACATCGATAGGCTGAAGGAGAAAAATCATACGATCATATCAAGAGATGCAGAAAAAGCACTTGACAAAATTTAACACCCATTAATGATAAAAACTCAGCGGCCTAGGAATAATAGGGAACATTCTCAAACATTGATAAAGGGCATTTACAATAATCCTACATTACTTAGTGGTGAGAAATTGGATGCTTTCCTCATAAGATTAGGAAATGCAAATATGTCCTCTCTCACCACTCCTATTCAGCATCATACTGGACAGCCTAGCTAATGCAGTAAGTAAAAGAAAGGTATACAGATTGGCAAGAAAGAAATAAAACTGTCTGTGCACAGATGACATGATTATCTATTTATAAAATCATAAAGACTTGACCAAAACAAACTAGAACTAATAAATGATTATAGCAAGGGTCACAGGATATAAAATTAATATGTAAAAATTGATTGCTTTCCTATATGCCAGCAATGAACAGTTGGAATTTGAAATTAGAAACACAATAACATTTACATTAGCACCAAAAGTGATTAAATACTTAGGCATAAATCTAACAAAATATGTACAGGGTCTACATGAGGAAAGTTATAAAACTCTGATGAAAGAAATAAATAAATGGAGAGATAGTCCCTGTACATGGATAAAAAGATTCAATAGTTTTAAGGTATAAGTTCTCCCCAGTTCAATCTATACATTCAATACAATCTGAATAAAAACCCCAGTAAATTTTTTTGTTGACATTGACAAACTGATTCTAAGTATATATGAAAAGGCAGAAGATCCAGAACGGCCAGCACAATACTAAAGAAAAGTCAGAGGATTGACACCACCTGACTTTGAAGCCTTATTATAAAGCCACAGTAATCAAGACAGTGTGGTATTGGTGAAGGAACAGACAGACTGATCAATGGAACAGAATAAATAGCCCAGAAATAGACCCACACAAATATAGTCAACTGATCGTTGACAAAGGAGCAAAGCAAAAATTCAATAAGGGAAAGGATAGTCTTTTTAACAAATGGTGCTAGAATAATTTGACATCCATAGGCAAAAAAAAGTGAAGCTAGACGTAGCCTTTAAATTTACTATAGAAGTAAATTCAAAATGGATCTTAGACCTAAATGTAAAATGCAACACTATAAAACTTATAGAAGATAAATTAGAGCAAATCCAAGTGACCTTGGGTTTGATGATGAACTTTAAATTCAGCACCAAAAGCACGATCCATAGAAGAAAAATTGATTACACTGGACTTCATTAAAAGTAAAAACTTCTGCTCTGTGTTAGAATGTTAACAGATTGAAGAGGTAAGTCACAGATTGGGAGAAGATATTTGCAAAACACATATCTGATAAAGGACTGGTATCCAAAGTATACAAAGGACATTTTAAACTCAACAGTAAGAAAACAAACAACCCAATTCAAAAACGGGCAAAAGATCTGAACAGATACCTCACCAAAGAAAATGTACAGGTGGAAAATAAGCATGTGAAAAAATGCTCAACATCATATGTCATTAGGGGATTGCAAATTAAAATGAGATATCACTCCATACCTTTTGGAATGGCTAAAATCCACAAAACTGACAATACCAAATGCTGAAAAGGATACAGACCAAAAAGAATGCTTATTCATTGCTGATGCAAATGCAAAACAGTACAGCCACTCTGGAAGATGATTAGCAGTTTCTTACAAAACTAACATATTCTTACCATATGATCCAGCAATTGTGCTCCTAGGTATTACCCAACTGAATTGAAAACATGTCTACACAAAAAACTGCACATGCATGTTTAGAGCAGCTTTATTCATAATCTCCAAAAACTGGAAGCAACCAAAATGTCCTTCCGTTGGTGAAAGGATAAACAAACTTTAGTAACAAACCTCGGTAACCATTCCTTTTGAGGAACTACCTATATTACTACATTGGTTCTCCTGGAATTCGAGGGAATGTGAATGTGAAAGACCTTGTGGCATAGCAAGCACTCGGCCTTTTTCTCTGCTCTGGAAGGATCCTACCCACGCAGAGAAAGCAGCAACAACTGCCAGGTCCTACAGGGAAAGGGAGAAGCCCGGCCACCACCTGCTGCATCTGCTCTTGCCCCTGTGGCCACCTTGCTTCCATGAGATTTGTACCCTTGGCTAAATCCTTTTGATATTAGGGTGTGCATTTGAGTGTGTGCTCTCTTCCAGGCAGCCTGGTGTCCCCAGGGCCATCAGATTAAAAGTGGAAAAAATAAAATAAAATAAAAATAAAAGTGGAAAGAGAGCAGACATTCAGAGCAGGGAATGAGGCTGCCTCTTAACCAACTTCCCCTGCAGCACACACAGCCTGCAAGAAAGGAGATGGCCGAGTGACAGGATTGAAAGAGGAGGTCATTTGGGGCCCCAGCCCAGGGCTGTGGGGCCTCTGCAACAGCTGGACACTGGGAGGACATTTCTGTACAGGCTGGGAAAGAGGTGGCCATAGTGGCGACCATGATGCAACTCCAGTGGCAGGGGTCACTGGCAGTTGGGGGCATCCAGGGCACTGGAGATCAGCCCCTTCACGTGAGGGGGGCATTACAGCACATTAAAGGCCTACTGATAGCTAGGCAGCTGGAGCAGGACGGGTAACAGCGAGCGAGGCTGCACCAGCGTGTTCGACTCCTAGAGAGGTGTCCAGGGTTGGAGCAGGCATGCATTTGTCACTTGCTTCTGCCCCTAGGCCCAACCTCTCCATCACCCAGGCTGAGTAAAGTAGGGGAGGGATAACCCATCCCATTGGAAGCACATAGAGGGTGTGACTTCTTAAAGACACACAGCTTGTTATAACAAGTTAGGCCTGGGACTCAAGAGGCGATGGCTCCCTGTTCTGGGCTCCCTCCCTCCTTCCCTCATTCACCCGTCTCTGGGGATGCCCAACGGTTAAAGCTTGTGTTGATCATCAAAATGACACTTACCAGGGAACGAGCACAGTGGAGGGCCAAGGGTGGGCCAAGGGAGGCTGCGCAGTGCAGGCAATGAGCGGGGTGTTATCTGTAGAGAGTTTAGAAGCAATAATGAAACCACTGAAAGTCGACTGCTTTGTATTATCACTCTGCACTGGCAATTCTAACCGAAGTCAGTGATTACATTTCTCCTCCTGGTAAAAACCTTTTGTTAGTCTAGGTTCTAAACAGTCACTGTAGTTACTGTTAAGTTTTTTTGTTTTTTTTAGGTACGCGGGCCTCTCACTGCTGTGGCCTCTCCCGTTGCGGAGCACAGGCTCCGGACGCGCAGGCTCAGCGGCCATGGCTCACGGGCCCAGCCGCTCCGCGGCATGTGGGATCTTCTCAGACCGGGGCACGAACCCGTGTCCCCGGCATCGGCAGGCAGACTCTCAACCACTGCGCCATCAGGGAAGCCCACTGTTAAGTTTTAATCATAGGCTATTAGCACATCTTAAAACTACTTTTCCTGTAATAAACACTGTGTTCTGCATGGAAGCTAATGCAGAGAACTTCATCATACACTTGGCTCCCAACACACCCAGATTCAACTCCAGGCATTCGTTTCAAGTTCGGTAACATTTTGTAATGGTTAAACTCAACTCCAGACGCAGCTGGTGCACCCTCCGGTGTTCTGCACAGCTCTGCACCTGAACAGCAAGTGAATAAGCAGTGACAGCGCTGTGACCGTGAGGGGCAGAAACGGAGCCCGACTGACCTCACGCCATCGCTCCACGTGCAGATCATACTCCAAACTTCTCGGATTCACTTTTTTGGAAGCATTTCTTATTGCGTTGTTTTTTGTATTAAAAACAAAACACATTAATATGACTTACCTTTTTTTGTACTATAATACTGTATTTGTTGATTTAGTTCATTATTTTTCACCGCCACAATTATAGAAATGTGAAGTCTAATGAAAGAACATTTTCACCCTGAATTTCTTTTCTGTACCTTATTCTTATTATTTATTTTATTTTGTGATTATTAATGACAATAACTATACTGCATACAGGAGTGGGTAGTGAGAAAACAGCTGATCATGAAGGCTAATTCCTAGTCAGGCAGTGCTCAGCCCTGACCTCACCCGAAACTTCACGTCGACCCCATGAGATGGGCTTTTGTAGCCCATTTTACAGGTGAGGAAACTGAGGTTCAGAGAGCGGGGGAAAGAACCCAGGACTACACAGTTAATAAGTGGCAGGAAGAGGATTCAAATCCAAGCCTGGCCTGACTCCAGAGGCCGTGTCTGAAATGCCAGCAAGTATGGAGACCCTGCCAGAGAAATGCACAGGGACATGGACTGGGGTGGTCAGGGAGGGCTTCTTGGAGGATGTGGTGCCAGGAGGGTCTATGGGGAGCAGTGAAGCATGAGGACCATGTGAGGAGTCAGAGAACAGGGGTTCCAGCCTGAACCCAGGTCACTCCGTGGCCACATGGCCTTGGACAAGTCCCTGGGCCTTGGTGTTTCCTCTCTGAAGTTCTCAAAGGCCCAGGATTCACGAATCAGGCTGAGACAGTGGTCTGGGCAGTGAGCTTGGCTGGTGAGCGAGTATGATCTTTCCCTGCCCCATCTAAGAACTGGACCCACAAGCCCTCCCTGGCCCACCCCACCCCAAACCTCTGGGGTTAGGAGCCCCGATCCTGGCTGGAAGTCCAGATGGCATTAGTTACAAACATAAGGCTGGGTACTGGACAGGCCTGGCTTTGAGTCCCAGATCCACCACCTTCTTCTCAGATGAGTGACCTTGGACTTGACACTTCTTGTCCCTGTTCTTAGTGTCCTAAACCTTAAAGTAGATCATATTGATCTCAAAGAGCAGCTGTGAGAATGAAACAAAATAGTAATACCTGATATTTATTGGGCAATTCTGATATGCCAAAACTGCTCTAAGAGTTTTACATTGATTCTTCTCATTAAATCCTCCCAATGACCCTGTGAAACTATTATTCTCATTTACAGATGTGGCAGTTGCAGAACAGAGTGATGTTACTTGTCCAAGGTCCCACCTCGTTCTGCTTAGCTCAGTGCCTGCAGCAAATGTCTCATAGTTATGATTGTAACTACAGTAGTTCTGACACGTGGGCCCCCCCCCCACATTTCACTGGTTCTGGAATGAGGATGTGTCCCACAACTGATGTCCAAGGAACGTGCCAGCCAGCAGGCAGAGGGGGCGTTTGGGGTCCTCACTGTCTGCTTCCAGTTGCTCGGGTGGCTGAGATCCAAGCCTGATGGGATTTTACCAGATTGGATCCTTAATTATCACTTAAAGTGACTTCTAAAGTGATGCCACATGGAAATAAAAGGTTACTGAGTGTTCAAAAGGCTATCATCAGCCAGGCAAAATAAAAATTGCTGAATTCATCCAAAGAAGGTGAAGAACTTTGATCAAGTCACCAAAGAGGATGTGATGTGCAATTTTAGAAATAAAAACATACTGCTGTCCATTTTTAATGGGCACACCTAATATGCTTCTTTTTTCACCAAGAAGTTATTAAATACTGTAGATATATTTTCTTAAAAAAAAAATCTTACAATTGATGGTGTCATAGAATCAAGTAAACCCCAAAATGGTCATGATTCTTTAGGTTGTAAGCACCAGAAAACCCACTTCAAACTGGCTTAAGTGAAAAAGGTATTTTACTGGCTCTTGGACAAGGAAAACCTAAGGGTAGGCAGTAGGCTTCAGGCACAGCCGGACCGGTGGGGTCAGGCTACAGTGCCAAGCCCTGACGCCCCAGTCCCCAGCTCTACCTACTCTGCAAAGGCTCCATTCCCAGCAGAGGCAACTCCAGCCGCCAGCCCTCCCAGGTTTGATGCTTCCATTGTTCTCAACATTTGGGACAAGTCCTAAGCCCGACTGCTGGTGACTGGAACAGGGCTGCATGACTACCCCCTGGACAGTTCACCGGCACCTCAGGGAAAGGAACTCGGGTGTCGGCCTGGCCTGGTCACTCTCTCGTCCCCTTGTAGTCAGGGGTAGACTCAACTCCACCCACTGCACGAGGCTGAGGTGGGAGGAGGAAGGATTCCCTCGAAGAAAATTGGGGGTTGATACCATAAGAAGGGAAAGTGGGTGCTGGGTGATCCCCAAATTACAGCCATCTTTGGAAGATAGTAATTGGTGATGAAGGTTCAGAGAGGTGACTTGTACCAGATCAGATCATACACCTGGGCAGCTCAGGTGGCCCCAGAAAGGGAAAGTGCTGTTTTCAGACCACCTGTCAGAGTGGGAAGAGTCCTTGGAGGTCCCTGGTGTGGTAGGGATGGGAAGCTAGAGGCCCAGAGAGGGAGGACGACTGGGCCAAGGCCCTAGAGCAGCCCCCGGCAGGGATAAAACCAGAACACAGATCTCAGGTATCCCGGTTCCCCATTCAGTGCTCCCAGCTGACCTTGTGAGGGCAAGAAGGCTTCAGGAGGGGGGCCTCCAGCTGGTTCATCATTTTTGGAGGAGAAGCCCCATCAGCCTCTTTGGGAAAAGGGCTTTCTCCCAGCAGATGTAGTGGAGTGGCTTTAACAACCCCCCACCTCATCCCTGCTGCACCTGGGCATCCTAGTCTGTCTCAGTTGGGAGTTGAGTAAGAGGTGCCCTAGATTCTCACGTGCCTTCCCAGTCGTTGGCGGTGCCAATTTGACGCCTTAATCTTGTATAAAATGCAAGCCCCAGGCCAGCACCTCTACCTGCTCCAGCTACCCAGGCCTTCTGGTGATTCCGGAGCCACCACCGCTGGCCAGGCTGGGTCTTCCCGTGTCTCCCGCGGCTCTGAGAAGGGCCAGTCTTCACCCAACCGGATCCTAAGAAACCTGCAGTGTTTCCTCACCTTGTGTTCAAAGCTGGGAACCGGGCAAGCACGAACCCACCAGCCTGCTGTCTCCGGAAATTCTCTGTGGGAGGAGCTTGGGTGCAGCAGTCTAATTGGGGTGGGAAGGAGGCCGGCCTTAAAGTTTCATTTGCGTAATAAACACGTCATTTTATCTAGATGGTGCGTCTTTTTAGGTGGTGGAGGTGCTTCTGATGGAGATTAGGAGGTTCTTAAGCACCCACGAGCCCACCCCTGGGTGCCACCAATTTAAGTTAGAGGAACCAAACCTAACTCAACGATAGGGCACCAGTGGTGGAAATCCAGGCGCCTCAAATGGTGGGAAAGACGTAGGGGGTGGGGGCTGGGTGCATGGACAACATCTCCCCAGCATGTTAGGACTTTAAACAAGGATAACTGAGGACTATATTTATGACATAGAAAGCTGTTAATGCTTTACGTGAAAAAAGGAAATTTACGAGAAAATGTGGGGGTGGGGTGGGGTAGGATGTATAGAGTTTATGGTGGTTAAGAGCATAGGATTTGAAGCCACCTGACTAGGTTCAAATCTCGCTTTCACCTCTTACTTACCTTGGGCAGTTTATTTAAACTCTCTGTGCCTCAATTTCTTCATCTGTAAAATGGGGCTAAATAGGGATAAGGTGCGGATTCCTCTAAAGCGTTGAAGGCAGGTCCTGGCATACAGTGAGGGCTCAAAAGATGTTAGTCATTAATCTCATTAGTCTCCTGCACAGGGACCTCGTTCCCACAGACTTTGTGGTCGCCAAGCCCCAGCCGGCCCCACCCCTGCTCCGGAAACCAGCAGCCCCGCTACAGCCGCGGTCCATTGTTCCCCCCTTCCTGCTCAGCCCTGCTCTGGGAACCCGGCGGAGCAGCTCCAGCCCAGGCTGGGGGCGCATCCGGGCTGAAGGGCCCGCCCCCGCGCCCCGCCCAGTGTGGCGCTCCGCCACGCCCCTCCCGCCTTGAGCGCCGTGGGTTGGAGCACTGGACTGCGAGTGCCGAGGCCTCGGTCCTACTCACCCGAGTTTCCTCTCTGGAAAAATCGAAAACAGCGGCGGTGCTCAACTCACAGGGTCACCTGAGGGTTCAATGAGATCACATGTGCAGGAAGCCGAGCCCCACGCCTGGTTTCCCACCCTGAGTATGGCTGTCCTCGCAGGTACTGTCTCTCTGGGGACGGCTCGCCAGGGTGCCAGGGGGACCGGTTCAGTCCTAGTGTCTGGGCCTGAGTGGAGTTCTTAGATCACGCTGCCTCTCCTCATCCCACCCGCTCCACCTCTCCCCCAGCACAGGCCAAAAGTGGTTGAAAGGGCTGGGCAGCTTTCCCAGGCTGGCAGCCGGAAGAGATAGGACCTGGAGTCCCTGCATCCTGGCTCTGCTATGGAATTGCTGTGTGACCTTAGGCAAGGCCTTCCCCTCTCTGTGCTCCAGTTTCTATCCTCCAATGGCTGTAGAACCCTGGCTGTACCACTGGCTGGCTGGGTTACTGTGGGAAAGCTGAGCCCTCCAGGACTCAGTTTGTCCTATCTGCCACATGGCCTGCACACCTAGATTAACGGGATAACTCCAGATCTTGGGAAGTTTCTTTCTTGTCTTTCTGTCACCCCGTCCCCCATTTCTCTGCTCAGAGGAGGAGCTGTGCCACCACACTGGGGCTGGCCATTTGAGGTTTCTGGAAGTGTACCTACAAGCCTTATCGGCATGTCTCTCTGTGCTGGGCAGGACCAGGATCCGCATTTTGATATGCTTTCTCTCCATCCTCTGCCCAGGAAGCAGAGCAGGCCTCCATGTCCACCGGTTGGCTTTGATGTGACATGGACAACACAGAGCAGCATGTTGAGTGACCGCTGTGCAGGAGTGAGCCTCCTGTCATCAGAGGAAGTTTGCTCAAAGCCTGAGGAGTGGGAAGGAACTGGGGCTTACATCACATCTCACCATCAAAACCTCACCGTATTCTGAGAGTAGCCTCCTGCTGCCTTCCTGCACCCAGAGGACTTCCCTGGCGGTTATGTACACGCCACCCTCTGTCATCACGCTGCCTTCCCTCTCCTGCTCCCCTCTTTTTGCTCCCCTATCTTGTGGACTGCTGCAGGAGCCCACAAATCTTCTCTTCCTGTTATACAGAACAATTGATCTGTTCCCAGTTTCGATAGGAGCAGTTGTGGGGGCTTGGATTGCCCCCATAATCTCCATCAACTCCCCCCAAACCATCCCATATAAACAAGGTCACCCCCAAAGAAATCTTAGGAATATTTTGTGCTTTTTAAGCACAGTTTTTAAAATAAGCCCCTTCCAACCTGCCTCCCCCAAGCTCCAGTTCGCCAAGCTCCTGCTCTCAAATTTTCCCACAAGAGTTCATCAAAGGGCTCAGAGGGCAGAGGGTCTTCCACTGAAAAGTTATTTCCTTCTGTGGAAGGCTGCTGGGAGTATAAAGGCACATTTCCCCATGTTACTCATGTATTTTAATTAATCTTCACTAAAATCTGCGGGTTGGGAAATACTATTCCAGTTTTGCAGAAGAGGAACCTGGCTCCTGGGTGGATTGGATGGCCTGTCTGGCATGATACCCCAGGCTCTGGGGTGTCAGATGTCTTTCTTCTCTTCAGCCCCCTGACGCCAGGTGGTGCCCGCTGGGCTCCGGGTAGCACCAACGCACCCCCAAGACACAGCTGCTTCCTCTACCCCTGTGCAGGTGACCATGGCTGCATGGCAGACACCCAGGCAGACGCCTAGGTGGTCCTTAGTGTCATTCTCCATATTATTTCCCAGGCTCTGCCCTCCAGGCATGTGAGTAGATGGCACTTCCTGCCCCCTTGTAATCGAGTGGGGTCATATGTCCAGCCCTGGCCGATGAGGTGTGAATAGAAGTGACTTGTGTCACGTCACTGGAGCATTCAGTTGCCAGGTGGAGACCCTCTTCCTCCGCTGTGGCTTCGGACAGCCTTTGAGGTGGTGGCTGCTCCATCGCCTGGGCCCTGGGGGGAGCCCTGCCAGCCCTCTGTAGACGTGCAGGTGCCTGGGAAATAGCTTCATGTTGGGAGCCGTTAAGACTTGGGTTATTTGTTATTATTGCAGTACGACCTCGCCTACCTTTACTAGTACAGATCTCTGGAAAGGAAAACCAAGATGGAGCTGAGAAATTGCGTAGAGGACGTTCTGTCTCTGGAGACCTGTTTCATATTCTTTGGTTTTTTTCTTTTTTTTTTTTTTTGCGGTACGTGGACCTCTCACTGTTGTGGCCTCCCCCGTTGCAGAGCACAGACTCTGGACGCGCAGGCTCAGCGGCCATGGCTCACGGGCTCAGCCGCTCCGCGGCATGTGGGATCTTCCCGGACCGGGGCACGAACCCATGTCCCCTGCATCGGCAGGCGGACTCTCAACCACTGCGCCACCAGGGAAGCCCATGTTTTGTATTCTTTTATGAGATGGCCCATCAGCTGCGGCCACGGAGGAGACAGAGGAGAGGCTCAGGAAAACAAGGGTTCTTCTACACACAGGTCCTAGAGACAGGAGGCATGCATACCACATTTGGAAAAAGCCAGGGTGGTCAGGAGGGGCAGGGGAGAATACTTAGGCCACAGCCTTTATTGGGGTTTCCATGGGAAAGACAAGACAGGGCAAGGTGAACATTTTGGGCTAGACTGGTCTGAATAATTATAGTGGGCTCTGGTCTGTAGGGGTCTTTAGCTGCTGGGCCCCTGGCCCTGGAGTGTTTAAGGCAGAGGAGCATGGCCTCCTGGGGTGCACGGCCTGATAGAGGTCTGGCTCAGCATGTGTGATGCCAAAAGCCCAGGCTGGATACCTGTGGTGTCTCGACCCAGCAGGGACCAGGTGACGCTGAGTTGGCCCTTTGTTGGATCTTAGCACATCTTGACATGAGTGATTGAGATTGCTTATTGCCTACCCAGTACCCACGCTTCCATTGTCCTTTGTAACAGAGCCCCAATATTATCTGGCAATATGTCCAGCCTCGCATGCCACTGCGTGGCCACGGAGATTAGATTCTTGCCGCCTAAGTAGGTTGAAGTCCACCTGGTCTTCTTGGTGGGCTTCCTACAGGAGCTGACTCAGCTGGAGGTCCTTCTGCCGCCTCCTTCCTGCTACTAGAAACATAGCTGTCGAGGCTGCAGCCCCAGCAGCTGTCTTGGGTGGTGCAGGTGGTAGACGGTGAGTGTGAAAATTGTGAAGACTGGGAAGATGTTTCAATATCTAATGAAGGCATCATAAAATCTCCTATAAAAATTGTCCAGGAAGATGGGCCACAATTCCCATGTGGCTTTGTACCCAGCTAGCAAAGCCCTGTTGTATCAAGTAAGTCACAGAAGGGGCTGGAAGAGATATCTCTGGGTGGGCTGAAGGCACTGGGGACATTTCTCCAGCCCTGGAGGAGGGTAGTTCTTTGGCAGAGCAACTCAAACAACTGGAGAAGCAGGGCTTTGAACGTACATTCTAGGGCTCTCTTTGCCTTCCTTCTCCTGCCCAAGTTGCACCAGAGCCCCAGTACTCCCACCTCACAGCCTCCCCCAGAAGCTGGCTCTCCGCCAGGCAAAGGTAGTGGGGAGGGGTGTTCCCAGCTGGCTCTCCAAGCCACCTTCAGAAGAGCAGCTGGGTCTACCCAGGAAATGGGGCAGAGAGTTAGTGAGAGAAGGCCGGTGCGGGGAGACCCCAGACCTACAATGACTGCTTCCTGATCTAGACAAATCCCTCCCCCCAACTTAGGTTCGCCATCTATAAAATGGGATAATAGTATTCACCCTGCCTCCCTCCCAGGGATGCTGAGGGGTCAGCCTGCTGAGCTAGGAGGCACGCAGGAGGCGGGTGAAAGGCAGGTGTGCAGTCTGGAGGGGTGGGGGGCTGGTCCCAGTCACAGGAAGCAGAAAGCAATGACATATGTCCTGGTGGTCCCCAGCCCTGGCTCAGGTGTCTGATGGACCTCGATAGCGTGACCTGTCACTCACGCATCTTATGATCCTGGACCTGAGCTTTCTCATCTGTAAACTGGGCATTATTTCTGTAGCTAAAGATTGAAGCTAACAGATGTGAACCACTTGGCACAGTGCCTGGTGCATGGCAGCCCTCAGCAACTGGTGGGTCTTTGACCACCCATTCTTGGTCTCAGTGGACATCTGCATTCTTACTGGATGCCCTGTTTTCAAGCTGCCTTCCCACGTCTGGTGAATGCCCCACCTAATGACACTTCCAACAGAGCAGCCTCAGTTTACCAGCATGCTTTGTATAAGGGCTGAGCACAGGACCCAGACTCCCCCAGTCACGCCCCCCAGCACAAAGCTTTGAGGGAATCCATGGCCAGGGAGGCAGGGGCACACAGACCCACTTCGGCAGTGCCTACATCCAGTGTCTGGAGTCACCAGGGACAGAGGTTCTGCAGGGACTGGCCAAGGTCTGGGTGTCAGCGGGACAGGCTGCCATGTCAGTGCCTCGTGGTGGGGGGCTGAGGGGTGATCTGGCCGTGAGACCTCCAGGCTGGGCTCTCTGAGTCTTTCAGAGGTTATGGGGTCCCCAGTAACCTTTAATAAGTTCCCTTCCTGCTTAAGTAACCCACAGCCGGTTTCTGTTGGGGGGTGATCACAAGCCCCAGCTGACTGCCCTCCTCAGGCCGAAATGCTGACACTTTTCCTACCCCAAGTTGCCTGTGTATATTTAGATGCGCCTCCTGTGCCTCTGGCCAAGAAGCTTGGCTGTAGCAACCAGCTTTCACCAGCAAATTACAAAGTTAGACCCCGGCCGCCCAGACTAATGAGGGTACTCGGGCACAGCCACATTTATGGGAGAGCAGCATTTGCGAGGGGAAAGCGGACAGATTCTGGGTTCAAATCCCAGTTCCACGGCTTACCACATGTGATCGTGGGCCCACAGCATACCTCCCTGAGCCTCAGTTTCTTTATCTGTCACAACACCCCAATGGTCATTTTTTGTATGTTTTAGGGGTTTAAAGGAGGTAAGGGATGGAAAGCCCCTTGCCTCATGCTTAGCTCACTGTAGGCATTGGATCTGAGAAGAAACTGGGTCAGGAAGGAGCAAGACGTTCGTTCTCACGTTATAGTTCACATCTCAATCACCTGGAAAGGTAAGTCAAATGCAGAGCCGGATACAGCAAGCCTGGCTGTGCCCCTGGGATCTGTATTTTTAGCAAGTGTTCCCTGCCCAGAGGTCTTTGTTGCAGGTGGCTGGGGTCAGTGCACTTGGAGAAATACAGGATCCAAGGGCAAGGACAGAGGAGGGGAGGGCGCAGATAGCTGGGCCACCACAGCAGTGGGGCCTCTGAGGACCTTAGCCTCCCTCTTGCTGGAAGCTTCTACAGTGACCATCTCAGGGAGGATCCAACCTGGATTTATGTTCCAGAAAGGCTGCAAGTAATTTCTGTTTGTTTGATCTTTGAGCACATTTAGAACAGTAATGGATACATTTTTCTCACTTGGATAATGCAAAAATCCAATAATGTGCATATTATAATAGTTCAAATTTAGCTGGCTCTTCCCATGAGCCCCACAGTACTTTGTCCGTGCTAATAAATACAAAGTGAAATCATTCTCCCCATCTCACAGGTAAGGAAACTGAGGCCCAGAGAGGTAAAGGGACCTGCCCAAGGTCACATGGCCTAAGTGTAGGGAGTTAAGCCCAGGCAGGCTGGGATTCCACAGCCATACAATATGCCGTGGCCCCTTTAGGATATCACTTTGGGGTACTGTAAGGGCATTATAGGTTGTGGTCTCTAGCAGGTTCCTTTGCTTCCAAGCAAGGGGCTGGGGTCCTGGGTGGGACTAAGTCCGGTGAAGTGTGAAGGGGTCAGCCCCCTGCTGGGCCTCTGACTCACCAGGGCCCTTGGCCACCACCTGGGAAATCCATCACTCAGCTGCGTGGGGATGGGAAAGTCTCCCGGAGCCCCAGTGGCTCCATTCAGTTCACAGCCAAGGCCTGTTCACACACTCAGGCTGTGTGACCTTGGGCTAGGTGCTCCACTCTCTGAATCTGGGGGCTGCTGGGAACAATGTGAGACCGGGTTCTACCCCATGCCCAGCAGCGTGCCCAGCATGCAGACAGAGCACTTCCTGTTATCATTCAGTGGTACTGATGCAGCTGTGGTGATATAACCAGGGTTTTCTACACCATCCCGATTCCATGCAGAGGGTAGAAGTGCACAGCTGGTGCTGCTCTCTGCCCAGCAGCCATTCCCCCTTTTTCCCCAAAAAGCACCCCCATTTTCACTCGAACCAATGACTTTTGTTTCTGTAACTTGTAGCTGGATTCATTCCAAGAGGAAGTTGGAAACTTACATTTATTGAGTGCCAGCTATGTCCTAGGCACTGCGCATGATTCATTTAATCCTCAGGACAAGCCTGTAAAGCAGGTACCAACACTCCATTTGTAGATGTGGAAACCGAAGCTCAGAGGGGTTTAGTAACTTGTGCAATGTCACAGATCTGGGACACAGATCTATCAGCCCCAGCCCAGCCCGTATTTTAAATGAGTTAGCCATTACATTTATAACTGTGATTGACTTTTCTAGGAGGGGCATTCATTCACTCAATAGATACTTACTGAGAGCCTCCTATGTGCCAGGCATGATGCTAGGCCCTATGGATCAGAACCCCACAGACAAGTCCCTGCCCTCAGGGAGTGCCCATTCCAGATGGCACAGAGGTTTCATCTCACAGGCCAAATCCAGGTGGCACTAGCTACCTGCGACATTACTGTGAGAGAATTCTGAGCCACGTCTGGGCTCAGCAGGAAGGGGTAAAGTGGCTGATTACTCAGATCTGTGAAGGGTGCTGTTAGAGAGTTTCCAAGTATGTGGTCCATATTGGATACCCATGGTTTAGACTTTTGAAGATTGTTCATACAAATGTATAACAAAGCAGAAACATATCCTGGTCAGAGCACAGGTTCCAGTTTTCATTTTGAAAATAGCCACTGTAGATCTAATAACTAGGCCATACGCTCAAGGAACTTAGGGTCTAATTTGTAGCCTGAGACAGATGAACAATACAAGATGATTACTGTGAAAGAACAGAAGGGAACAGCACAGTCTGATCCAGAGCTCAGGGGCGGGACAGGCCACGTGGATGGGGGTGACAGGGAGACTTCCTGGAAGGCGAGCTCAGTGGATTTGGCTAGGTGGAATGGGGGGAGGGGGAAGGCCTTCAGGGGGAAGGAGCAGCACAGGCAAAGGTATGGAAGTGTGAGGTGCGAGTGGAGAGGACTGTGGCTTGGCTGGGGTAGAAGCACTGGGGGAACAAGGCTGAAATGGTAATGATGGCGATGGACCGTGAGTCTCAATGTCAGGCCCGGGAATTTCGTCCTGACCCTCACCACCCCTCCTTCCCCCTTCAGTAGGGAGCCGCTGAAGACCTCGAGCAAGGGCATGCCAACAAAAAGTACTTCTTGTTGGCTGGAACAGGGGAGGAGTCAGAGATGAAGGTGGCTGTAACACCAGGGCACGGAGTGAGTGCCCCTGCGCGTAGGTGGAGGTGAGGGGACGTGGGTTCTAGTCCCAGATCTGTGCCAATGTGCCGTGCGACCGCGGGCAAGTTCCATACCCTTCTGGAAAAGGCCCCTTTTAGACCTTGGCTGAGTGAACTGAGGTACGTATGGGGCCGGGGGGGGTCATTTGGTTCAGTTAGGGTCTCTATTTTCTACTTTTCTTTGGTCTTGAAGACCTGACCTAAGGTGGGTCCATCACTCATGGTTTACCACATGCTTCAGGACCATATGGCTCAGCCCTTGGGTGTGTCCACACCTCAGCTTCAAGTGCATTTGTCTCACAGAAGAGAAAACGGAACCTTGGAGGCACTCTGCAGCTGCGTTACTCGAGAGAGGGACTTTGCCTCTCACCTGCTTCACAGGGATGGCAGGAGCCACTGAGATAATGAGTGTGAAGCACCTGGGGCAGGATCTCTACTCCGCAGGCCATGAGGGCTCCATTATTGGCCACTGCCTTTCTTGCTATTGTTCCTGTTTCTTGCTCTTGTCTCCAGTGAGAGCCTCTTGGCTGTAAGCCCCTGAGGCTGGCAGTGTCTCCTGCATGGGCTGAACAGCAGCTGGGCCCCGGTGGGGATCTGACGCCCAGGGCTAGTGCCCCTCTGCCCAGGATCGTTATGGGGACTGTGACGTGGGCCCGCCTGGCCGGCCGAGCAGCCCCAACGCTCACCCCACCCTGGGCGGCTGCCCTGTGTCATTCCTCCTGGGACCACCCAGCACAGGGGGTGCGGCCCTCCCCAGGAACCAGGTATGACAGGCACCTCTATACAACCAAACCTACCAGGACCTCAGCTAAATTCCTCTCCCTTTTCTGTTTAATTTTATATGATTATTTGGGGGGACAGTCAAAACAAGTTAAATTTTTTCAAAATTTAAAAGGCACCAAAAAGTACACGATTCAAAAATCCCCTCCTACCTCAGCACACAGCCCCCTAGTTCTTCTTCCTGGAGACAACCCATCTAAATTCCTTTTTAAAACTATTAACCTTAATTGGATCTTCCCGATTACAAAAATCATAAACATTCAAAGCAAAAACTAATTTCAAAAGAAAACAAAACCAAACCCCACCACCTTGAAACAAAGAAGTACAGACCAAAACCCCACCCACAGTCCCACCATCCGGATTTCCAGCATTCTAGGATATGCCCTCCCAGACTGTTTTCAGTGCATATTCACTTTTCAAAAAATGAAGACAAAACACAAGATGGTTATCACAATATTGATTTTTCAATATCTTGCCGGAACATTTCCTCATGGCTTCCTCCTTAAATGACGTTGACAGCTTTGTGATCTTCCACAGATGCTGCCTTATTTAACTGACCCTAGTGATGGGCGTTTGGGGGTTTCTAGATTTCCCTATTATAAGAAACACGGTGATGGGCCCTGAGACCTCACTGCCTACTTGTTTATTTTCTTGTAACAAATTCCTAGAAGAGGAAATGCTGGGTCACAAGGTACGGCCATTTTTTAAGACCCATCAAACTGCCCTCAATGAGTTCAGCAGGACTGGTTGTCCAATCCAAATCCGATCTCCTCAAAGCCAAGAAGTCTTGATTCATAACCCTCTCAACAGGAGCTGTGAGCCCCTAACCCCACCTCCACATCCAGACTAAAGCCAAAGCCCTCCTCTGAACCTGGTGACTTGGAGGCAGGCCGACTCAGCTGCAGGTCCTTACCTGGGCCCATCACAGTCCTGGGTGAGTCAGCTGACCAGGGAGCAGGAACCCAGCTGGGACAAGGGCCACCACCTTCCAGGGAGGGGACCAGACTCCTGTCAGCAGTGGCTAGAGAAGGACGAGCAGCAGTACCTGGCCTGCAGGTAAGAGCAGGGCAAGGGGCCCCTGGAGGTGGGGACAGAGATAAGGGAGACCTGCTCTCACCTGTCTTCTTCCCTCCCCGTCTCGACCCTTCAGGGACTTCCAGGCCTTCTTCTCTCAAGGTGCTTTTCTCTGGCAATGAAATGTGAACTGGGGTTTCCTCTTCTAAGCCCAGCCCTGGGCCAGGTTCGAGGGCTGGGTGATATTTATCCAGACATCACTAGGGCTCCAGGCTCCTCCTCACTGCCTGGGTCACTTCTCATGGAGATGGGACCCACACCTTGCTCCTTGAAATGGGCCCCTGGAAAGCCAAAGAGCAACTCCCACAAGGAACTGAGTGCAGGCCTCAGTTTCTGTCACTTACTTCTCTGCCTGAAGCTGTTTCGATTAACAAGCTCCCTACCACAGCAAGGAGAACCTGCTGGGGGAACTGGGCCGGTGGCCTGATCTTCAGGTCAGGTTTCCTCCTTTGGGGACTCCCATGCAGTCAGGGGAACTGAATGAGGTAATGGATATAAGGGGCTGGAACATGCCCTCCACACAGCCAGCCTCAGAAAATGGTGCTTAAGATGGTGCTGCTGTGTTCTGGGCCAGCACTGCACTGGCTGCTGTACATACGGTAGCCCCAATTACTAACAACTGCACCACCATCACTTCTCGCCTGGGCTCCCTGTCCAGCCGTGCCCCCTAATCTATCCTCCAAATGAAAGTCAGACCATGCCACTCTGCGGCTCAGAATTCTCCAGGGGCTCCTGTCTCATCAGAGTAAATGCCAAGCCCTCAGCATGACCCACAGGCCCTACAGGATCTAGTCCCTCTTGCTACCTCTCCAATCTCCTCTCCTACTACTTCCCCTATGAACAACTGACTTCAGTCTCACTGGTCAGATGTTCCCTAAACAGAAGGCAGTGGCTTGCCCTCAGCCTCAATGCTTCTCCCTCCCCACTTAGGCTTTTACTCAAAAGCCACCTGTCACACCCCCCCACCCCCCCGCAGCGAGGCTCTTCCGGACCTCCAGGCTCTACCCTCTACTCTGCTTTATCTTTCTCCCCATCACTTCCCACCACGTAACATGGCATAAGCACTTATTTAATCCAGCTAGAAAGTGACACTCAAGGACAGATTTTTCTTTTGTTCCCTGCCTTATTACTGGTACTTAGAACAGTACTGGGACTTAGGTGTCCGGTAAATGTACTGAATGAACAATAGTTAACGATTATTGCATGCCCTTTATGTACTAGTGCTTTCTATACATATCTCTCTCTTTTTTTTTTTTTTTTGCGGTATGCGGGTCTCTCACCGTGGTGGCCTCTCCCGTTGCAGAGCACAGGCTCCGGACGCGCAGGCTCAGCGGCCATGGCTCATGGGCCCAGCCGCTCCGCGGCATGTGGGATCTTCCCGGACCGTGGCATGAACCCGTGTCCCCTGCATCGGCAGGTGGACTCTCAACCACTGTACCACCAGGGAAGCCCCCATATCTCTTTTATTTAAGAATCTTTTAATTAATCTCCACGGTAACTCTGTGATGCAAGTATTGTTACCCATATTACAAAGGAATAAATGACATGCCAAAGGGACTTGTCCATGCTTGCTCTCCCAAGTCAGAGGCAGCAGTCTGAACCCATCCTGCCTGCCTCCAAGGTCCTTGGCTCCCGCTCTGCCTCTCCTGGGCGTGGGTTCAGGAGTGTCTGCACTCCTTGAAGAAGTCTGCAGCTTTTCTCCAGTAGGTAGTACAGCCTGAGAGAAGGAGGGGAGTATATGCTGGTGGCTTAGCAACAGCCTCTTCCTTTCCAACTCACCACATCCCTGGGCTAATTTGGCCTTCCAGGAGCTATTCCTCTGACACTCTAACCCACGCTTCCCTCCCGCACACTGTCTTCTGAAGAAGGATGGATGAGTTGTCCACAGGAACAAGTGGGCGTCCCTTAGTTTCAGCTCTTTGGAACAAAGTGTTCCAAAGGAGTGTTCTCATTCCAAAGTCCAAAGATGGGGGCTGGCGACCCCTTTTCAGCCCTGCTGGTCTCTGAGGACCTGATTGCTGCTTTGTTGTGGGAGTTGTTATTGCTCAGAATATTACAAAGTACAGCAGCTCAGGGATGGAAATCCTGGAAAATGCAGTGGGAGAGGAAAATTTCTCTGGGTGAGATAGGGTAGATGGGTTAGATGGGTTCCTTTCTTTTCAGAGGAGCCAGTTAATTTCAGGAAGTCATCAGCACCGAACTGAGCAAACTCTTCCATTGTCAGACTGCAGGAGCCAGCCTTTCAATCTACCTCATCAGGGCACTGTTTTTTACTCCCCTTCTAGGCCAGGGTTTTTCTTCAAAGGACTTTTTGGGGCTTTCTCTTCCCCTTGGGTCTGCTTTTCTACTTCTTTAAGGAACAGTAACTGGATGCCTGCTGTGTAGCAGGCAGTGGGCACAGCACTGGGGCTTCAGAAATGAGCCACATTCCTGACCAAAGAGGGAGACAGGCAAACAAATACAGCGCAGTGGAAATCCAACCCAGGCAATGCAGAAGACCTTGCTCACAGTGGGTGCTTAATAAACAGTAGTGGAATGAATGATGAATAGGTGAATATGAGATTCTGTGGTCTAGAGAAGGGAGGCTTGCCTAACTCTGTGTTTGATTTGGGGGATTTGGGGGGAAAAGAAGAGGAGTTCACAAGATGAACAAGGTGGTGGTGGCTGGGGGGAGGTGTGAATGGCATTCAAGACAGAGGAAACAGCACCTGTAAAAGCACAGAGGCATGAACTAGCAGGGTGAGTTTTAGGATCAGCAAGCAGTCTGGAATTAATGAAATGCAGGGTGAGTGCGCAAGAGTGAGGAGGTCACCAGGAGTCAGTGGAGAAGGTACCAGGAGTCACGTCAGAGATTGGAATATCAAGTTGAAGTCCCGTATTTTCTCCTGAGGGCAAGAGCTGGGTATGGCTGGAGAGCAGGAGCTCTCTCTGGGTAACTCCCAGATTTCTGGCCCAGACCATGAGGTGCATTTGGTGGTGTCACTGTAGAAGGGCAGCAAAGCTGGGGAAAAATGAATTCAATTTGAGTAAACTGCAGGAGGTAGTAAAGATCTGGAAGGCAGCTGGACTCTTGGGCCTGGGCCTCCCTATCCCTGGAGTAACATACTCCACTCTCACCCTGCTGAGCCTCCATCCTTCACGGTCCACTCGGCGTCTCCTACCTTCCTCCAGGCCTTCCCCGTTGCCCTAGACTTTTATCCTGCACCCCGCAAACCCAACTGCCTGAATCTCTAAAACTGTGCAGTGGGTCCAATGTTACTGTGGAAGGTGATCTGCCTGGCCAAGCCCAAGACCTCTACCCTGGGGGCAGGCACTCAGTCATTCTTGGGTAGGATCCCAGAGTAAATCTTCGTGGAGTGGGGCGGGGCACGTGCAGTTCAGCACTAGGACTGGAAGTCAGGGCCGGGCAAGTCAGGGTGGGACGGTGGAAAGGACGGTGATGTCACAACGGTAGGGCATAGTCGGGGATCCAAGGAGCTTCAGAAATCGTAGGGAGCGAGGGCTTCCTCTTCATTATGAGTAACAGGCAGCCCGGAGCGCAGGCGTGTCAACTTTGCCCTCCTCCCTCCCACAGCTGCCTTAGAACGGAATCTTATCAGCCAGCAGGGGGCGGCTCAACCGCACCCTCGCTACTTCGGGAAGCCGTTAATGGACCAGGGGTCGGGGGCGTGGGGAGGCGAAGGGACACTCGCCCCTTTAAAGCGCGATTTGATCCGCGTAGACTCCAGGCGCGTAAAGAGCAGAGGCGGACCCTGACCGAGACTTCCCATCTCTTACTCTGCTGCTTTACCTGATTTTGTGTGTGCGTATGGGCGTCAGCCACGAGCGCCTGGAAGAAGCAAGAGGCCGGGTGAGTTTAGCCGGCCAGCAACCCGCGGGTCAAGGAAACCACCATTTGCCCCCCGTCAATCGCGGGATACTCTGGGAAGCGCCCGTAGCCACGCGCAGCCCTGTGTGGTGACACGCATGCGTCCTAGCAGCTTGGCGGGGTTTCTGCGCAGGCGCCGTAACCCTTAGCAACCAGGGGAGGTCGCCTCAGGCAGAGTTTGGAGCTACCTGAGCGTCAGGGTGGGGAGTCGTTTGGAGAGCTTTGATCCAAGATCGTTGGACAGATTGGGAAACTGAGGCTTGGGGTGAAGAACAGGCCCTAGGAACCGTTGGGGCTTTCTCCGGTGCCCGAGTGCTCGGAGTTTTGTGGCTGGCTGCATTCAAAAACCGGGAAATTGAGGCTGAGGGAGGGGGCGGATTCGTCTTGAGTGGTGGTTCAGTGTCCCCCCCGCCCCCAGGTTAAAAAAAATCAACGTGATGCCCTCTCTGTACTATAAAGGAGAAATGAGAGCAATGAAAGTAATTTATAATAAACGAATATGCCCTTCACTATGTAAAAACTCAGACTGGATGACACCCGGTCACGTCTGTACCTAACTTAAAATGAGAAAGTTTGGATTTAATAGATAGTATTCAACTAAGTTTTGCCAAAGTTTACATTCGGCATCTTTGGTTTGTTTGGCTGCGTGGGGTATTAGTTCCCCGACCAGGAATGGAACCCTCTTCCCCTGCGTTGGAAGGCAGATTCTTTACCACTGGACCACCAGGGAAGTCCCTGTGTCTGGTATCTTGAGTCGAAGGTTAAATGTATTTGTATACAGGCGCGCCATCACTATGACAGCTACAAACGCGGACACACATGGGTGCGTTCTGGTGACTCACCTGTGCTCAGAAGGATTGACAGTGATTTTCCACAATGGTGAACAAAACAAAGAATAACTTCCTCGGTTAAGCTGGTGTATACATTTCTGGATAATATATTGTATATTAAAACCAGGGAAAGTTTCATTGTATTTGTATATAAAACAGGTTATAAACAGGTTTTTTGCCTCCATGAAGGTTTGGCCGGGTATTGGAAAGTTGTGCAGGACAGCTTTGTTGTGGTGAGCTGTTCTGTGCATTACAGGAGGTCCGGGTCTCTACTCCCTGCTTCCTAAATGCTAGGAGTGTCCCCTCAGTCATGTGACACCCCAAAGTGTCCCCACAAATATCCAATCTGTTCCTTGGAAAACCACTGATTTTTTCAGTCGAATAGCAATTTTTGCCGGCATCCGTGTGCTGGGTGCTGTTTTGGTGGGGAGGCATAGGGTGGTGAACAGGACACAGTCCCCACCCTTCTGAGTTGGGGCCCAGTATGAGGAAATACCCAGATAATAATCATATAATATGATAAATAACTGGACAATAGGGGCAGTACAAGTCAGTCTGGGAACACATGAAGACCCGGCCAACTAGCAGGGGGTCCCCATGGTCTGAAAAAGCCAACCAGAGAAGAAACATTTGAGCTGAGCCTTGAAAGAGCACCATGCAGAGAAGGGTGGTGTGCCAAGCAGGGGGATCAGCATGACTGAAACGGGTCCAGTGTTGCTAGCACGCCGTGGACACTCAAATGTTGTGAATGAGTAGACGGATGACTGAATGAGACACACGTACTTGCCGGGGCAGGGAGCCATTCCCCACTATATCATGAACTGCTAAACGGCAGGGAAATACCTGCCTCTTGATTCCACCCAGAGCCCAAACCTTAGCTGAGACCCAGAGTAGGTGGCAAAGGTGAAAGTGTCCCAGACACAGAGGAAGGATTGTGTGGTCTTAGCCTGGGAGTGATTTCCAGGAAGTAGATCTCTGATTCTGCTCTCCCAGAGGGCAGCTGCTAAAAATATAACCGGCTCTGCTGCTTCAGTGTTTGAAAAAGCAGGGCAGGGGTGCCTCTTATTTTCACACCTGTCGTTCATGTATGATCCTGGTAGCAGGGCATGTTTTTGGCAGATGGCACCTCCTGAGGACTGTCCCGAGATAAAAGTCTCCCAGCGTGTGTGCACAGTGGGGAAGATCACAGACGAAGTCGTCTCTTCCCCCAGCTGATTTAAAGGAGGTCAGGGCCAGTCTCTCTCTCCCCCTAGGACAGTCCCTGACCTCTTGAGATGATCATTCCTGGCCCAAAGGCTAAGGCAAAGATATGGAGCTGCCTGCCTGCAGGAGCCAAGCAGGCAGCGTAAGTCAGCTGGATGGGCATTTCGGGAAACAAGGAGGTGCGTGCAGCCCCATCTTATGGCAGGCTGCGACTTGGGCCTGGCTGACTGTTGCCGTGTATGATTCCTGCTCTTGCATTGCCAGATAGTGTGATTTTTCTTTTCTGTACAAGTTACAAGTGAAGACTTTTATATTTCCAGATTTTAAAATGTTGGCACTAATTTAAATGAAAATAAAAAACAAGCCTGTGAGAGGCAAACAAAACCGGTTGGGGGCCTCTCATCCTTGTTTCCATCCTAGGAAGGTGCATGTCCATAGGACATCAGAGCTTTACTTTACAAGGAGAAAAGTGGAAGCCCGGGCAGAATGCATTGCTTCTGGAAATATTATTGCATTGGTGTCCATGCTAGGGGCTAGGAGTTCCATAGCAAATTAGAAGGTCCAGTTCCTGCCCTTCTGGAGCTCCCAATAAGTAGACAAAGAGGCAACTACAGGAGTAGTGAACGATCAACAGAGTAAGAACATGAGTTGGGTGAGGAGGGGGGTTTGGGGGCAGGGGGGAGCACAGATCAAGGCACGCTTCCTAAAAGAAGAGCCCTCTGGTCTGGGACTTGAAAATAATTGGGAGTTAGCTAGGTAGGGAGTGGAGGGGGTAGAAAGGTATTCCAAATAGAGGGCATAATAATACATGCAAAGGCCTGGGGACATGAGAAAATTCGATTAATTCAAGGATCTGAAAGCAGCTCATTATGGCTGAAGCTGAGGATGGGGTTTGGAAGAAGGACGTGTGGAAAGAAAAAAAGCAGGAGAATTAGGCAGGGGGGTGCAAGCAGATGTCTATAGGGTCTCAGTGCCAGTGAGCAAAGCGGTCTTGACGTAAGAGACAGCAGAGGCTGGTGGGGTCTGGGGCACCCGGGAGTCAGCTGCGACTCAGCTGTAGCCACTCAGCAGCGGTCCAGGGTTGCCAGACTGTCGTGTTTTTTTTTTTTGTTTTTTTTTTTGCGGTATGCGGGCCTCTCACTGTTGTGGCCTCTCCCGTTGCGGAGCACAGGCTCCGGACGCGCAGGCCTAGCGGCCATGGCTCATGGGCTTAGTTGCTCCGCGGCATGTGGGATCTTCCCGGACCAGGGCACGAACCCGTGTCTCCTGCATCGGCAGGCGGATTCTCAACCACTGTGCCACCAGGGAAGCCCAGACTGTCGTGTTTTTCAGGAGCAATGTGAAGTTAGATTATTAAAAGCAGCGTCTTGGACTTCCCTGGTGGCGCAGCGGTTGAGAGTCCGCCTGCCAATGCAGGGGACACGGGTTCGAGCCCTGGTCCGGGAAGATCCCACTTGCCTCGGAGCAACTAAGCCTGTGCGCCACAACTACTGAGCCTGTGCTCTAGAGCCCCTGAGCCACAACTACGGAGCCCACGTGCCTAGAGCCCGTGCCCTGCAACAAGAGAAGCCACCGCAATGAGAAGCCTGAGCCCCACAACGAAAAGTAGCCCCCGCTCGCTGCAACTAGAGAAAGCCTGTGTGCGGCAACAAAGACCCAACACAGCCCCAAAATAAAATTAATTAATTTTTTTAAAAAAGCAGCATCTTGAGTTCTGCATTTAGGGGGCTAGTTGGAATGTATAAAGCACTTGGCAACAGATATTTTTTTTAACATCTTTATTGGAGTACAGTTGCTTTACAATGTTTGCATCTGGCCTTTGAGCCACCAGTTCCAATCTTTGGAGGAATCGTAAAGGGACTGTGGGCTCAATTCTGAGAGTGTGGAGCCACTGGGGGCTTTCAGCAGGGCGTGACATTCCACGCTCATGCAGAAAGGGCCTGTTGGCTGGAGAACAACAATAGAGGAGCTAGGACTCATTGGAGATGTTGTGGTACCTGCAGAAGGGCGGGGAGATGGTGGAGGTCTGCAGACAGCATGGGGATTAGGGATGGGATGTGGGAGAGATGGGATTTGACGGCAGATTAGGAGGGATGGGGGAGGTCGTTGGGGAGTGTTAAGGTTGATACAAGGGTCAAGGCAGCAGGTACAGAGGAAGGACGAGGAACAGTGATGGATGAAAATGACCTCAGCCCCTGTGGGTCACTCAGGGGAGATGCCCAGAGGATCTGGACCTGGTCCAGAGAATGTGGGCCCAGTGGGTTGAATAGGACACCCCATGACCCCAAGGAACTGTAGTTCAGGTGGGAAGATAGACTGAGGACGATTGAGGAGTCCAGGGCCGGAGGCTGGTCCAGAGTCTCTTCTGAGGGCAGGGCCCTTGGGAGCAGCAGTGGCCTCATTGTCTGAGGAGCCAGGGTGGGAGGGCGGGGCAGAGACATCCAGCTAGTGACGACTGGCCCAGCAAAGGCCCGGAGATGTGACAGAGACAATGTGTTAGTGGGTGAACGGAAAAGAATCCAGAAAGACAAACTGCTCCTTCCTCACATTTCAACTGGGAAGGAAAGAAAGCATTTCTGTGAGGTAATTTCTTTGAATTTCTTTAGGTAGCTTGCTCCGAGGTCCTGCTGATTCTCCTCTGGACGGGTAGAAGGCGTTCGGTAAAAGTTTATCTTGCTTCCCCCCATTTCCTTCTCCCTCTGGAGCAATACTCCGCTGAGGGTATAAATTCTGCTACAGTTTGTGTGCATGTCTTTAAGAGTTTCCTTTGGTCTTACCTCACTGTGGTCAAGATCAAGGGTCACCAGTGAGACCGGAAATGGCTGGTATGCAGTAGGAGCTCAAATGCCCAGAGATGGAGAGGCGTGGGAGGGGTGCTGGGGAGGACTTCTAAAGTGCCTGCTGCCTTTCCGTTGTAATGTTAAGTCCCCGCCCACTTGACACTGGACTGAACCCTGCGTAGTTGTGGGGTGATGCTGTGCAAACCCCTAACGGTGGCCGGGTATACAGCAGGTGCTCACTACCCACTAGCTGGACTGGATTTAGGTCTTGAGTGATCAGACCTCGTAAGCCTGTCTGACCTTTGAAACAGGACAGGGAAGGATGTGGCCCCCAATCCTGCTTTGCCTGGTCAGCATGTGCTAGATGACCCCGGGTCTCAGGTTCTAAAGCCCAGAGTCAGCTGAACATGGTGGGATGGGATTTTTTTTTTTTTTTTTTTTTTTTTTTTTGCGGTACGTGGGCCTCTCACTGCTGTGGCCTCTCCCGTTGCGGAGCACAGGCTCCGGACACGCAGGCTCAGCGGCCATGGCTCACGGGCTCAGCCGCTCCGCGGCATGTGGGATCTTCCTGGACCGGGGCACGAACCCTTTGTCCCCTGCATCGGCAGGCGGATTCTCAACCACTGCGCCACCAGGGAAGCCCGGGGATGGGATTTTTGCGGGGTTGAGAGTACGGGCTTGGGAACCAGACAGACTTTGGGTCAAATCCCAGCTCCCCCATCTCTAAAATGGGGATAATAATACCTTTGTGACATCGTTCTCGTCCTGAGAGTGCTGAGTGGCACACGTCCGTGCCTCCTCTCAGCCCTCAGCCCTCCTCACCCTCTGTGCACTGCAGGGTGTTCCAAAGAGCAGCCATGTCCACCCCGTATCCATCTCTGGAGGACCTGAAGGTGGACCAAGCCATGCAGGTAAACTGCCAGGCTATCAGCCTGGGGTCCCCTGATGGGGCCTTCTGGATTACGCCAGGGTAGCTAAGCGAGACTTGTCTTGGATCAAGTGTTGGGGACCCCTGGGAGTTCCTGACTGGCCCCAGGGCATGCAGGTCCCCACTGCAGGGCCTGCTGGGCAGAGCAGGTGTCCAGAGGCCAAGGCAATGGAATTACAGCAGGTGGAGAAGACCAAGCAGCTGCAGACCGGCCCATCTGGTGCCTGCTCTGTCCCAGTGCTTCCTCCATCCAGGTTCGTGTAGAACCCATGCTCTAGGACAAGCTTCCAGAATAAACCCCGTGGCCGTGGCGTTTGGCCTACTCAGCTCCCAGAAGCCCTTTTCTCCTTCCATCCCACATGAGGTCCTAGTGGGTTTTGAGAACTGGGGGCTTTTTGACTGAAAATTTGCCTTGGCTGCCTCAGGTAGTAAACGAGTTGTGACATTTGGTGAGTCGTGGACCCCTGGGAGAACCTCCCTCTAGAAGCGTGGACATCTGCAGAGGCCACATTTACTCCAAGGGTCATGGACACCCCCGCTCAGACCGCCAGCATACCTAATGCCCTGACCCCCAGCCTCAGGGAGCCCCAGGCCTCAAGGGCTCTGGGGCTCATGGCCACAGGTGACGGGCACGCCCCATCCATCCCCAGGCCGAGGCCAGAGCCTACCCAGGATGCCCGCCCTGCCGGGGCAGGGAACAGACTCCCAGCCTTCAGGTGAGTGAATGGGCTGGGGTTCTCCTGGCTGAGAGTGACCTCTGCTGGTCATTTCCAAGAGTCTGCCTCCTTCCTGCCGCTGAGCTGTGGGCAGTCTGCAGGTTGACCCTCCCTAGAACCCTTTGAGGGGGACACTGAGAAAGCTGCAGCTTTTGAGGGCACTGACTGCCCTGACTTGGGGCCACCAAGGAAGGCTGCATGTGGAGACCAGGATGTGTGTGGTGGTCCTGGAGCTGCTCGTGGCCCTCTTGATTCAGGCCCTGTGGTAGTAAACTTGAACTCAGGCCCAGCTCTTCTCCTCCTCACCGTGCAGTTCCCCAGAGCTGCCCTCGGGTCTGGCCGGTGCCAAATAAAGTTAGTTAAATTGAACACCGAAGTGATACATGAGGTACTCAGTGTCCCAGGCTGCTCCTGGAGGAAGCAGACCATCTGAGGGGAGGACCCACAGTGCCAGAGAGCGTTCCTGGGAGAGCGGAGCCATCTCAGGGATATACTGCGTTCTTGGGAGTAAACAGCATCCTCAGGCCCTGTTTCTTAATAAAAATGAGTGACCACCTGGGAGCCAGGCAGGTGTGGCTAATCTCAGGCCCGGAGTAACACCTTTCTTCTTCCTTCCTTCCCTTCCCATCAGTTTTGTACCCAAACCTGGCGGAATTGGAAAGTTATATGGGTCTTTCGTTCTCCAGCCACGAAGTCCAGCAGAACCTGCCTCAGATTCCAGAAGGTGCCAGTGTAGGTATTTGTCTCTTGCCTGATGTGGGCCCTCCTTCTTGGTCTTACCATTTAAACAGACTTGAATCTCCTCTTTCCCCAGCGTTGCTGCGCCTCTGTTTTTTGATGGCACTTTGTATTTTCAGCCTTCATTAAAAGTGCTGTGGGCTTTCGTGGTTTCCCGTGGGCCTTGGGGCTGAAGGGCCACTGCCTGCCCTTTGACCTCGAACCTGCTGGCCTGAGCCTGCTGGATGAGAAGGGAGAACATTAAACCCGGCCTGAGCCTGGGCGCTTCTAATGAAGGGCTGCCTGTGACTTGACAGCAGCTGCATGGTTAGGCAGAGCCCAGTGGGGAGGAGCTTGTCATCCAGCCCCACTCCCCACTTTAAACAGTAGTGCTTGATTCCTGCTCCCCATGGCTTCAGGGAGCAAAGGAAATCATAGCATAGAAATATTCACTCCTGAAAACGTATTCACCTATCGAATCAGTCCCAAACCCTCTCCCAATCAGCTCCAGCCTCCCTGCGAGCCATCTGTCAGTTGTCCTTGTCTGCCAGCCCCTCCCTGGTCCAGTGCAAATCGATTGCAGAGTGCAAATGCAAATCTTACTAAGGCTGCAGGATTTCATGAAGTTGATGGAAATGAGAATGAGAACTGCCACACTGACAAATGAGGATTTCATAGGAAAAATCAGAAAGGATGAGGACATGTGGGACCCTGAGAAAAACTGGTGACACCCTGGGGTGTTTCTCCAAAATGACCCTCTTGACAGTCATGTAGGGAAGTACACACATGAAGCAAAGTAGGTCATGTTGTAGATAGTCCAATTTTAATCCATCGATTTAATCCCTCTTTGGTCCAATAATTAGGACAACCTAAATTTTGACTCAAAAGGACAGATAATGCATTTTTATAATTAAAATTTTAAAATTATTTTTATTTCATTTTAACTTTTTATTTTTAAGTAATCATAAATTCATAGGAAGTTGCGAAGATAGAGAAGTCCTTTGTACTCTTCACTCAGTTTTCCCAGTGGTTCCATTTTATGTAACTACACTATAACGTCAAAACCAGGCATTTTACATTGGTACAATGTGTGTCATTTTCAATGACACACATTGAACATTTTCAATGTTCAATGTCATTTTCAATATCATTTTCAATGTTCAATGTCATTTTATCACCTGCAACCACCAGTGCAATCAAGATAGAGAACTATGTCATCACCACAAAGGTATCTCTAGTGTTGCCCCTTCATAATCGTTCCCAGCCTACCCCTCACCATCCCCAGCCCCTTGGCAACCACTAGCGTGTTTTTGTCCCTATAATGTTGCCATTTCAGAAGGTTATGTAAGTGGAATCCCATGGTGTGTGACTTTTTCAGATGGATTCTTTCCACTCAGCATCATGCCCTGGAGATCCTTCGAGGCTGCTGACTATATCAACAGTTCATTCCTTTTTATCACTGGGTTGTGTTCCATGGTGTGTCTGTACCCCCAGTTTGTTTAACCTCTTGAGGGACATTTTAGTTGTTTCCAGTTTTTATCTATTATAAACTAAGCTATTATGGATGTTTGTGTACAGATTTTTGTATGGATATAAGTTTTTGTTTCTCTGGGATAAATGCCCAGGAGTGTGATTCCTAGGTAGTGTTATAAATATATGGTTAATTTTAAAAAAATAAGCTGCCAAACTATTTCCAGAATGGCTGTACTATTTTATTTTCCTGCCAGAAGTGCATAAGTGTTTTCAGTTTCTTCACATCCTTGCCAACATTTGGTATTATCACTATTTTAAATTTTAATCATTATGGTAGGTATGTAGCAATGCCTTATCATTGTCTTAATTTGCATTTCCCTAATGCTGGTGATGTTGAACATCTTTTCATGTGCTCATTTACCAGCTGTATATTCTTTTCGATAAAATGTTTCTTCATATCTTTTGCTTATTTTCTAAATGGATTTTTTAAGTCAACTTTTGAGACTTTATTCTAGAGTCCTTTGTCAGATATTTGATTTCTAAATATTTTCTCCCACTGTGTAGCTTCTCCTTTCATTGTATTAAAAGGGTTTCTTGCAGAGCAAAAAGTGTTTAATTTTGATGAGGTCCAATTTATTGATTTTTTTCTTTTGTGGATTATGCTTTGGTGTTCTAAGAAATTTCACTGAGCCCTAGGTCCTAAAGATTTTCCCTTTTACTTTCTTCTAAAACTGCTATAGTTTTATGTTTAAATTTATGATTGAATTTGAGTTAGTTTTTGTATAACGTGTGAAGTCAGTGCTCATATTTTGCCTACGGATGTTCAATTGCTCCCGCACCATTTGTTGAAAAGACTCTTCTTTCTCCAATAAATTGCTCTTGCACCTCTGTTAAGAAGCAATTGTCCCTCCTTGTGTGAGGCTATTTCTAGATTCTCTCTTCTGCTCCATGATGCATGTGTCTGTCACTCCCCAGTAAAACACTGTCTCTAATTACTGTAGCTATATAATAAATCTGGAAATTTGGTAGAGTGATTTTTCCTGTTTTATTCTTTTTATCAGAATAGTTTTAGCTATTCTAGTTCCTTTGTCTTTTCATATAAAGTTTAGATTAACCTTGCATGTATCTACAAAACATCTTGTAGAGATTGTGATAAGAACTGCATTAAATCTGTACATCAATCTGGGGACAGTTGACAGCTTTAATATGTTTTCCCAATCCATGAATACAGAATATCTCTCTATTTATTTAGATCTTCTTTGATATCTTTTATCAGTGTTTTTTCATTTCCAGCATACAATTCCTGCATATGTTTTATTAGATTTACACCTAAATATTTCTTTTTTTGAGTGATTGTAAGTGGTATTGTATTTTTAATTTTAGTTTTCACATGTTCATTGTTAGTATTTAGAAGTACAATTGATTTTTTTTTGTATACGTTGGTCTTGTATCCTGTGACCTTGTTGAACTCACTTATGAGTTCTAGGAGTTTACTTGTAGATTCCTTGGAATTTTCTAGTGAAGTATCATCCCATCTGCAAATAGAGACCATTTTATGTCTTCTTTTCCAATCTATATGCCTTTTATTTCCTTTTCTTGCCTTATTGCTCTGGCTAGTTCTTCCATTACTGTATTTAATAGTAGTGGTGAGAGTGGACATCCTGTCCTTGTTTCAGATCTTAGGGGGGAAAGCACTCACTCATTTTGGTACTTTTACCTTAATTTTTTTCAAGGCAGAGATCAAATTGAGCCCCTTTCCCCCCATCGTTCACTATTTTCTGTGGAACTTTTAGTTTTAAGTGGATTTTAAAGGGCTGTTCTCCTGACACCAGTTTGCCTTGGAAAACGAGGACCCGTTTCCTATTTACCTGTCCTCTCTTCTCGCCCTACTTTCCCGGCTGTTTTTCAAGGGTGTGGACTTTGACGCCCCCTCGTGGCGTCACTGAGCCATGTTCCCTCTCGCCCGCATGCGGGAAAGTGTGTGGGCTGGGGTGGACTGCGGCCCAGGGTCCACTCCATTCTCCTTACCCACTCCCTGCTCCCGCCCCGGTGACTCTTGTGGCACGAGGCCCCAGGCGCTGGCTGACCGCCTGCTCTCCTGATGTCTGCAGGCAGCGGTCTCAGGCCCCTCACCGGACCAGGTGGTGGCGCCGGTGTCCGGGAAAAGCTTGGGCGTGCTGCCTGGGGAGATCAAGCTCGGGGTGCGCGAGATACACCTGTGCAAGGACGAGCGCGGCAAGACGGGGCTGCGGCTGCGGGCCATCGACAAGGTGGGGCTGGGGGTCGAGGGGGAGAGGAGGGGCCCCGCGGAGGGCGGTGGGCGAGCCCGCGTGCTGGACAGCGCCCGCCCGCAGCCCGAGCTGCCTGCCCTCCTCCGCGTGCCTCCGGGGTTCTGGCCGCCTCGTCCGCCAGCGGGAGACGAGGCAGCGCGGGGAGCCCCATCCACAGTAAGGAAGGGGCTGCGCGGGCTGGGAGCCGAGGCCCACCTGACCCCTAGGCCAGGCTCTTCCTCTCAATCCCCTCCTACAAAGCCCTAGGGCTGGCTCTGGGTTGCCCCAGGGATCCTCTACCTGCCCCTCCATGGGCTCCTTGCCTCCTTGGCCCCCAGTCAAAGGGATCTGGCTTCTGGGCGGCTGTCTGCAGACAGTGGAAGCCGGGGGCCCTGGATGCCATTGTGAGAGGCCTTGTAGTCCAGTGGTTGGGGGTGCAGCCTCCAGTCGGGGTTGAATTCCTGACTCTGTTGCTTCCTAGCTGTGTGGCCTGGAGTGTTTCCTTGCCAGGAAAATGGGGTTGCCTGTGTCTGCTGCGCAGAGCTGCAGACCCAGTGCCCTGTAGGCTCCGGGAGGGTCAGGAGGCAAACAGCAGCTTGGAGGAGGGACCTGGGCTCATGGTGGGCCGGGAGAGCTGACTGTGGGGACTGCCTCCCCCACGGGCTCTTTGTGCAGCTGGTCCAGTCCAACACCCCCGCGTCCCTGGTGGGGCTGCGCTTTGGGGACCAGATCCTGCAGATTGACGGGTGCAACTGTGTCGGGTGGAGCGCAGACAAAGCCCACCGGGTGGTGAAGAAGGCGTCGGCTGAGAAGATTGTCATGGTTGTTCGGGACAGGTGAGTAGCTGGGTCCCAGGAGCCCCTCTGTCCACCCCCAGCCACGGCCCAGGCCCAGCTCACCATCCCTCCCTGCCAGGCCATTCCAGCAGAACGTCACCATGCACAAGGACAGCACAGGCCACGTCGGCTTTGTCATCAAGAAGGGGAAGCTCATCTCTTCGGTCAAAGGGAGTTCTGCGGCCCGCAACGGGCTCCTCATCAACCACTACGTGTGCGAGGTGAACGGGCAGAACGTCCTTGGGCTGAAGGTAAGCCAGGCAGAGCAGCGGCTCTGTCCTGGGACATCAGGGGCTGGGACACGCCAGGTGGTGGGCAGGTTTGTGTCAGCGGGTGGGCTGCTGCCCCCGCCCCAGCCTCAGTTCCTCATCCTAAGGCTGCTACAGGGATTCAATGTGACAAGGTACACAGAGCTTCGAGCACAGTGCAGGCACAAAGTAAGTGCTCAGTAAATATAAGCTATTGTTACTTACACATGGAGGCCAGAGGTGTGACAGGGAGCCGGGGGGGTGGGGGGGTTGATGACCTGTGTAAGGACATAGGTGCCCAGGTGGCTCCTGTCTGCATGGACACCTCCCTACTCTGTGTGGCACTTCTATTTGTATCCTGGATCTTGTTCAGTAACAGGAATATTTTAGAAAATTGCTCTTCAGAAGTCCATTTCTTACCTTTTTTTCTGCCCTCCCAAGGGGGTTTGCGTGGCGAGTTTTATCTTTAAATACAAGAAGGAGCAAGTGGTCGAGGCCCAGTGCTGTGACCTGGACTCAGGGGTGGGTGCCTTTGGGGAATGGACCCCGGAGAAAGATGAGTCACGCCGCTTCTGGTCCCTGGATAAACGAGAGTGGTTTATCCCGACTTGATGCCACCAGGACCGAGAGCGCTTCTTAATCCCAGCTGTGATTTAGAGTGAGGGTCCCTGCCCTCCTGCAGCCAGGGCTTCGGGGCTCACAGGTAGGGCTCCCCGGGTAGAGGTGGCTTGGGCGGTGGCATCTCACTCCACAGGTGGCACAGTCTTTTAAGCCAGGTCTCCTCCCCTTCACAGGGGCCATCACCCTCACCATTCCTGTCGCACATCTTCCTCCCTGTGCTTGACAGTCTCCCCACCTTCCCTGGAGGCTTGTTCTGCTGGCTCATGAACATTGTGATCAGGAAGTTCTTCCTGATGTCTGTCTGACATCCCTCCTGCTGCATCTCTCCCCCTCCTTGGGGATCAGGCATGACAATCCAAAGGGAATCCATTGTAGCTAAAAAGCTGAGTACAGTAATACCAATTCTGAGTGGCTGGGTCTTCTGGGTGTTAGTGAACTCACTCCTTTCAAAGCATGACAGTTCTTTGATGTTAACTGTTCTGGAGAGCAGTCATTCTAAAATGTGCTGCAGATTCTCTCATCCTCACTGATGGTTCAGGGCTTCACTATGAACTTATCAGTCATCCTACCAAACAATGGCATAAGGCTCTAAGGACTGGGCCTGTCCCTTTGCTGAATGGCCCCAGATAGCTATGCTTCTTGAGATCATTTATCTTCTCAAAGGTCTGTCTGCTTCTACTCTGGGGCCATCACTAGTCCCACCTAGCACATCTTCTCCCATTTATCCTGGAACAGCTAAGAAAACACATACCTGGGTTAGACATCTGTGTGAAGTAAAGGTCATGGTGTCTGAGTAAGGGCCAGAGGCTCTTCTAATGGCCGTGGCGTTTGTCTTTGGACTGTTTGGCACACTTCGTGTAGATGCCTTTTGTTTCTTGTTCTCCCCATGACCTGAATGGCTTCTGCGGGCCTCTCTTTTCACTAGTCGACAAGATGTAAGAGAAAGAAGTACCACACGGGCCCGGCTCTGGCTGACAGGAGCCCAGTGAAGGGGATGGCGGGGGCGGGGGGAGCCCCTGCTGTCCCCGCACTGCACGGTTATTCTCTTTGTGCTTTGGGTCCAGAACCCGAGTGTGACGGGGTCCTGGGAAACGGCACACATGTGTGCTTGGTGAGATTCCCAGGGCTCTTTGGGGGAAGTCACGTTTGTGAGGCCCTGTTAGGTGTCAGGCCCACACAGGCCCTCGAGCTGAGGGGGGGAGGGGCACGCTCATTTTACTGAGAGGGCCTCAGGTGGGAGGCCCACGTTCTTGCTCACCTGAGGGGCAGCCCTGTCCATGACGTCAGAATGTCAGTGGCATCCTTCAGCGGGGGCCATGCTGACCTCTCCAGAGGTGCCTTCAGAGTCGCCCCTGGCCCCCAGGGTGACCGCTCACTCACCCCTTCTCCAGGACAAAGAAGTCACGGAGATTCTGGCCACAGCCGGGAACGTCATCAACCTGGCCATCATCCCCACTGTGATCTACGAGCACATGGTCAGAAAGTAAGGCTGCTCCCCGCCTGTCTCCCCCCTCCCCTCCCCACCTCCCGTCCACCCCGGCTTCCTCAAGGCTCCTGCAGAGCCCAGACCAGCCTGCCCTCTGCTCTCCCGCCCTTGCCTCCCTCCACGCTAGCCAGTGGCTTCTGGTGATTTGAAAGTCTTAGACTCGAAAGTGAGGGCCCACAAGGCATGCACAGCCTTTGCGGGGAAGGGGAGAAGGTGCTGCCAGTTTTGGCGATTGTCCTTGTTGCTGTATCTAGGTTGTCCCCAGCCCTGCTCCACCACACCGTGGACCACTCCATCCCTGACATCTGAAGGCATGGGAGAGCAGCTCAGCTCTCTCACCCTCCAGCAGGAAAAGGAGAGTCCTCAGGGGACAGGCTGTGGAGGCCTGCTGCCTGGGGGCGGGGCTGTCTTGAGGAGGGCGTGTTCGGGGGTGGGGGGGGGCGTGCAGCATTGGATCACATGGGCCTGTCATTTATACACACTGGCCTCCTTGGAGCCTCAGCCTCTTAACTGGGCTAAGGCAGGGGCAGGGCCCGGAGGCAGTGATTCTCTGAGCCGATTTAAATGCTGGGCACGTAGGCAGGCCGACTGAACGCTTCCTAAAGTTGCAGCTGGGTCCCTTTCAAACTTTTGCCTCTACCAGTAAAACATTTCCACAGTTTGAGAGAACAAATACATTTTGGGGGGAGAATTGTTTCTTTTTCCTTTACTTGTTCTTTGTCACAAACTGTATTTAGTTATATATAACCCTTCACTGTCTTTTGAATAAAGATTTGATTTTATGTAAAATCCCTTCCTCAAAAGTAACTGAAATTCC